>NC_045795.1:61412177-62612177 GCF_009873245.2 Balaenoptera musculus | reverse complement strand
GTTTTATTTTGCTCTGTTTCATTCTGTTATGTCAATATTGAAGGAAAAAATCTAGTATCAAAATTAGCAAATAAATATAATAATGAAGAGAAAAGTGAACAATGATTTAGAAGTGATGTAGAAAATACAGTTTTCTCCCCGAGGTATGGTAAGTACCTCTGCATGAACAGGGAAAACCTGCATAATATCTGTCAAGTAGAATAAGTGATGTCCTTTCTTCCTTGGTTTCTCAAACTATGAGACGGGCCCTTGGAAATGTAAGAGAGGAGAGAGAGAGAAAGGATAGGTAAACAGACAAGAGAAACCGGAGATATGAGGGATGGGGAGATACTAGATCTTTAAGCTAATCTCTTCCCTTTTCCCAAATGTCAGCCAGAAATGTTTCCACCAAATGAGAAAATTTAATTTCTGCTTTGTTCACAACTAAGTAATATGGCGTTTTGGAGGTTTCTATAAACCCCAGTGGCTAGAAGGACACCTAGAAGTGTAACTTGGGGTGGAGAGAACTGGATGGTTAGTTTTCCTATGGGGTGTTGTTTTGCATCCCACCCGCAAGATTAATCTGGATACTTTCTAAATGCGTCAAGCCTCTGTTTTGACCCGTACAAATTCTGAATGAATCCTAAAATGTGCCAGAGCCTCTGCTCTGGAAAAGCTAAAAGAGCTAGCATGAGGGTTGGAGGGAAGGTGTGTCAGTCCTGAGCTCCAGACAGCATCAGCGGACGCAGACGGTGACCAGGAGTGGCGGGGTAGGGGCTGCCGTGAACGGTGGGGAAGTTGTGGGGGGAGGAGAGAAATGATTGTTCAGGGATATGAGCAGTTTTTCCTGAGCACTTGTGTCACATGTCACACCAGGGATCTGCTAAGGGCTTTACATGTTTTGTCTCTTTAAACCTTTCGGTGACCCTGTGAGGTAAATAAGTTTGTTTTTTCCATTTCTCAGAGGAGGAAGTGAGGCGAGTGGGTTAAGCAACAGCTGCAGGACCACACAACCAGAAAATGGTGGGGCTCGTCCTGGAACCCACATTTGTCTGCTTCCAGCCCCTCCCCCAACCACTGTGCCTGCTCTCCCCGCAGGGGTCTGTGGATGTGGCCCAAGCGGGTGGGCTGCTGCCGTGGGTCAGTTGGTGCTGGCCCTTCATCCCACTCCAGTGGTCCGTGCCCAAGATTCTGCAGATGATTTGCATGTCAGGACACCTTTGCTTTAGTAATTCGGCGTTTAGAAAACAATCTGAAGAAAGCAGGCATATTATACTTCATCATAATAAGGAACGAGTTCTTCTAAGAGGGTGTAATGGATATTGGCGGTGCTCTGCTGGATCCCCTTGAATCCCTTTCCCATTTCTGGCTCTCCTTCCCCAGCTTCTGTGCTCTTTTGTTTCCAGCCACTGCACCTGTGACTCACTGTGGAGGATTGTCCTCAGGCTCCGGGAGGAATCTCTCCTACTGCCTTGTCTTGAAACAGGACACACTGTGAGGCTCATGCCCCAGAGCCCCCCTCAGGATCAGGTGGAGGCCACTGGGGGGAACTCTGCCTGAGACCACAGTCCTGCTGCTTCCTCCCTCCTTGTCCTGCTCTCTCACTCCCTTGCTGGTGTCTTCTGGGAGCACTCACTGAGTAAATCACTCACACATGAATCCTCACCTCAGGGTCTGGGAACCTGATGCCTATAAGATAGGTCGTTTAACATAGATGGGAGTTGGGTTTTTTCCAACAACTTATTGAGATATAATTTTTGGACAATAAATTATATCCATTTAATGTCTACAATTTGATGAATTTTGACAGTCGTATATATCTGGGATACAACTCCCATAGTCAAGATACGAACGTTTCCATCCCCTCCAAGAGACTCCCTGTGCCCCTTTGAAATCCATCCCTCCCTCCACCCCCCAACTCCAGGCAACCACATCTTTCTAGTTAAGATCAGTTTCTTTGCAGCCCATTGCATGAACATTAAGCCAGTGCTATATATGTTTTAGATTTTTGTATGGCACCACTTCAAGGTACCAATTTTTATGTTAGTTTAGAAAATGCTAGCTGCTAACACACAAACTCTAAAATGTACAGTGAGCTTTAACATGTAGAAGTGTTTCTTGATCACCTATAGCTAATCAGGGTTATTAATTTGTGGCAGTCTGTCTCCAATCATTCATTCAGGGACCTAGGCACCTACGTACTGTGTCTGCTATCATTAAACTTGGCATTTAAGACCCAGACGTATACAGCTGCATCACCTGAGAGGAAGGGGAAGAGTATGAAGGAATGCTCCTGGAAGGGTCTTATGAGTGAGCTGGTGGAGAAATCGCTCACATCATTTCTGTCCACATTCCATCGGCTAGAACTCAGTCATATGGCCACACCTAAGTGCAAGAGAGGCTAGAATATAGTCTGTCTGTGTGTCCAGAAATTACTAATGCTCACCGTATGCATGTAGTTATCTGACCAGAAAAGGAAAAGCTCAAAAGAGGAAGATAAAAGAGATACTGACATATAATGCCATTATCAAAGGTAACAGCAACAACATAACAACGAAATAACACACAGTAAGCATAACTATCATCTTTTGATGAGTTTCATACCAAGTGCTTTATCACATTTATCCTTACGATTCTATAGGTGTGCAATTTCCAGATGAGGATTAAAGTCATGGTAGATTATGTGACCCACCGTGGTTGCCAAATGGCTACCAACTGAATGGCAAAGGATAAATTTGTGCCCAGGTCTTTCTTGACTCCTAAGCTTCTGCGGTTAGCATGAGGCAGAACAAATCAATTACAGGATTTTCCCACTTTGATGAGAGCTGTGAATTATCAGCGGCAGATTTCAACATAACCCAGGGCATCAAGAATATCAAGAACCTATCATTCAGAGATTCTAGAAGGACCAGTGAATAAGCTTCCCACAACTTAGACCTCTGGGCCAATGGCCAACAAGACACCTGCCCCACAGATACAAGGGTGGGGGCACACTTAGCCCTAGGAGAGCAAGAAAGTTATTCGCTGTTTACCATCCCCCCCTGCATTCTAAGGAGGGTGAATCACAAAGAAGATTCTTAATGAGCTGATGGCAGAGGTGCAGAGAAGAGCCACATGTTTTAATTTGAGAGAGAAGAAAACAATTCTTTAGGTAAGAAAGGAGATGGAGAGAGTGGGATGGGAAGTGGGTGTGACGTGAGATCTGGGAAGAAAGATGAGGCTGGCACCAGGGAGACTGGAATGGCCGCGTGGGGCCAGAAGGGAGAAAGGAAGACACCCAGCAAGGGGGCAGCAGATGAGAAAGGATTTAGGAAAAGAAGACAGAAAGTTCAGCAGGATTTCAGGATGGGTTGCCGTGTAGTGTGGGGTGTAACCTTCTATCTCAGTTAGGGTTTGGTCATGAAAAAGGCTTCTGTAGTAGGTATTTTGGCCGGGAGGGGAATTTATATAGGATTCCAGTGCCTTGACGACTAGCAAATGTTTTCAAGTGTTCATGGAACATTCATCAAGTTAAAACTATATCCAGGACCTCAGAAAGTTTTTAAATTTTAAATTCTACAGAATATGTTCTCAGACCAAAATGCAGTGTTAAAAACAGAAAGATAACAAACACTTCTAAACATGTGAAAAATTTAAAACACTTCTGAATAATCCATGGGTCAAAGAGGAAGTCTCAAAGGAAATTAAAAACTTTGAACTAAGTGAAAACAAAAATACAGCATATCAAGATATGTGGGGTGCAGCTAAGGCAGTTCTGAGAGGAAAATATTGCCACATTGAATGCTTGCATTAGAAAAGAAGAACATACTCAAATCAATAGTCTAAGTTTCTTCCTCTGGAAACTAGAGAAAGGGCAAAATAAACCCAAATGAAGCAGAAAGAAGGAAAAACAAAAATAAGAGCACAGATTAATAAAATTTAAAACAGAAACAACAGACCAAAGTAATGAAACAGAAAGCTGGTTCTTCAAAAAGTCATTAACAGTGAATGATAAACCTCTAGCAAGACCTGAGAGAGAGAGAGGTGACACAAATCAGCAATGTCAGGAATGAAACGGGATATCTCTACGGATTCTGCAGCCATTAAAAGAGATAAGAAAATACTGCGAACAACTTTATGCTCATAAATGCAACAATTTAAAATAAATAGACCAATTTGTTGATTATTAACACAGATAAGACATTTGACAAAATATTTCACCCACTCATGATAAAAAACACTCAGCAAACTGATAACTTGATAAACAGCATCTACAAGGAGCCTAGAGATGGCATCATACTTAACAATGAAAGATGAATGCTTTCCTCGAAGATCATGAACAAAGCAAAGATTTCCGTTCAACCACTCCTATCCAACCATAAGTCCTAGCTAGTGCAGTGAGGAAGAAAACAAAATAAAAGACATACAGATTGGAAAGGAGGAAATAAACTCCCTATTTGAGGATGACATTGTTGTCTACAGAGAAGATCCCAAGGGATCCACCCAAAAACTGTTAGAACTAAGTTCAGCTAGGTTGCAGGAAAAAACCAACAAACAAAGTCAGTCACATTTTTATGTATCAGTGAACACTTGGAAACCAAAATTAAAAACAAAATACCATTTACAATTGCTCCCAAAAGCTTTCAGATTGGATTGAATCTAACAAAACATGGACAGGAGTTACATGCTGAAAACTACAAAATGAAACAAATCAAAGAAGACCTAAATAAATGTACTGTGTTCATGGGTTGGAAGACTCAACATATAGTAAAGATGTCCGTTTTTCCCCAAATTGATCTGTTAAGGCAATTTATATCAAAATCCCATCAAGGTTTTTTGTAGATACAGATAAGCTGATTATTCTTAACTTTATATAGAAAGTCACAGGACTTGGCGTAGCTAAAACATTTTTGAAGAAAAAGTAGGAGGAATCATTTTATCTGATTTCAGGACTTATTATATAGCTAGAGTAATCTAGACAGTATGGTTTTGGCAGAGGGATAGACACATAGATTAATGGAACAAAATAGAGAATTACAGAACTAGACTCAAGAATATATCCAACTGCTTTCTGGCAAAGGCGCAGTGCCATTCAACAGAAGAACAATAGCCTTTTCCACAAATAGTGCTGGAGCAATTAGATGTCCACAGACAGAAAAAAAATAAAATAAACCTCAACCTAAACTTCACATTTTATCAACTATACTTAAATTAAAAAAAATTTAATAAATAAATATCAACTATACTTCAATGAAAAATAAAACTTAAAAAACCACATCTGATACAAAAATTAACTCAAAGTTTATTACAGACTTAATCGTAAAATGTAAAACTATAAAACTTTAGAAGATAACAAAGGAGAAATCTTTGGGATCTAAAAGTTGGTGAAGAGTTCTTAGACTTGATGCCAAAAGTGCTATCCATAAAAAGAAAGATTGATAAATTTGGCTTCATCAAAATTAAAAACTCCTCTCTGGGGCTTCCCTGGTGGCGCAGTGGTTGAGAATCTGCCTGCCAATGCAGGGAACATGGGTTCGAGCCCTGGTCTGGGAGGATCCCACATGCCGCGGAGCGACTAAGCCCGTGAGCCACAACTACTGAGCCTGCGCGTCTGGAGCCTGTGCTCCGCAACGGGAGAGGCCGCGCTAGTGAGAGGCCCGCGCACCGCGATGAAGAGTGGCCCCCACTCGCCACAACTGGAAAAAGCCCTCGCACAGAAACGAAGACCCAACACAGCCAAAAATAAAAAATGTAAATTAAAAAAAAAAAAAAAAACTCCTCTCTGTGAAAGACCCTATTAAGCAGGTGAAAATATAAGCCAGAGTCTCAGAGAAAATATTTGTAAAGAACATATCCAATAAAATATTTGTATCTAAAGTATAAAGCACTCTCAAAATTCAAAAACAAAGAACCAATCTGATTAGAAAATGGGCAAAGATTTTTTTCCAACAAGGTAGAAATTTTAAAAAGGACTTATCTCAAATAAAGAAATCTTCAGATGGCTTAAAAACAAAAAAAGAAAAAATGGGCAAAGACACGAACGGATATTTCACTGAAGAAGACATACAGATAGCAACTAAACACATGAAGACATGTTTAATATCATTAGCCGTTAGGAAAATGCAAATTAAAACTACCATGAGATGTTACTACACACCTTTCAAAATGGCTGAAATAAAAAGTAGTGACAAAACCAAATGCTGGAGAGGATAGGGAGAAACTGGATCACTCCTACATTGACGTTGGGGATATAAAATTATACAGCCACTCTGGAAAAGAGTATGGCAGTTTCTTATAAAACTAAAACATGTGCTTAGAATACAATCCAATCACATTCTTGGGCAATTTATCTCAAAATAAAAAAATTTTTAAGATTTTAAAATTGAAATGTAGCATGCATATGTTAAAATGCCTAAAGTACAGTAATCTTAAGTTTTTGCATGTATATACACCCGTGTAACCACCAGTCAGGACATTGCCAGAACCCTAGACCATTCCTTAGTGCTTCTTCCCAGTCTGTATTCATAGAGTAATTGTTATTTTGTTTCTATCACTATAGATTAGTTTTGACTGTTCTTGAACTCAGTATAAATGGAGTTGTACAGTATGTAGTAGTAGTAGATTGTTCTTTTATATTGTTGTATAGTACTTTATTACATGAAGATACTATAATTTACCCATTTTATTGTTGATAAAAATTTGGGATTTTCAGTTTGAGACTGTTAATGAATAAAATTACTAGCTACATTTCTTGTGCATATCTTATGGGTTCACAAACACTTCTTTCTCTGGCGTATATACCTTGAGGTAGAATTTTGGGGTCATAGAGAAAGCATGTTTAGCTTTACATACCACTAAACAGTTTTCTAAGTGGTTGTACCAGTTTATGCTTCCACCAGCAATGTGTGAGAACTCAAGTTGATCCCCATTCTCATCAACCCTTGGTATTGTCTGTTGTTAGAGATTTTTCTTTTACACTTTAGCTTTAGCTCCTCTGGTGGGTATGTGCTGCTCTGTCATTGTGGTTTTAATTTGCATTTCTCAAATGATTAATGATATTGATCACCTTTTTGCGTATGTGTTGGTTATTTGGTTATCACTTTCTTGGAGGTGGCTAATCAGATCTTTTGCTGATCTAAAAATAATTAGGTTGTTTGTCATTTTCATACTGACTTGTAGGAGTTCGTAATCTATTCTGTATATGAGCTCTTTATCCAAGAGAGGTATCTCTGACCTATTTCTGGTTATAGGCACTTCTGCTTTTTTCTACCCAGCTCCTGCCTACCTCCTCCCAGTCATTCCCGATAGTGATTCTATTTGTAAACATCTCTAGGCTTAAGTTTCCAAATCCTGCTGGAGTCACCAACCATTCTCCAGTACCTCCATCAGTGTCTCAGACTCACACCAGCACACTGCCTGCCCCTGCCCAGATTCTGGGCCAGCCATAGGATACAAAATCACTGTCTCATTGGTCCCTTCACCTCTCACTTATTTCTCAGGAGCAGGAAGATTTCTTGTTCACTGAGGCAGGATGAAAAGGGGAAACGAGTTTATTCAAGCAGATACATGATAACGTCACTCTGAATAAAAGATGTCAAACTATACTCTCGCCTGTGGTTACACACAGACAAAGGCACCAAACTTAATCAACAGGTCTTCATATCAGCTGCCTCTTAACGCATGCAGCTCAGTGCTGGGCACTGTGGAAAACCCACAAAGAAGGACTGGACATGGGTCCAGCTGTTAAGAAGCTTACAGTCGAGTTGGAGAGAAAAGACGTAATACAGGTTATGTGATATAATAAAATAGTGCATGTTAGATAGTACATAACTCTTCAGAATCAAAGAGTTTTAGAACTGGGCATGCAAGACCATAAGTGCTAATTCAGGCTGGCCCTGGACAGGAGTTTTTAGAGCACTTGCTTGAGATACTCTCTCCTTCCCCTTTTCAGCATGGGTGTGCGGGGAGGGGGTTTCTTGGACAGCTTTTTTGCACATAGGAGACATTCAACACATGTTGGCGGGTTTGATTGAGGCTTCGGTTGAAGAAACAGATAGCTACATGGCTCCCATCAGCCGAACGCCTACCAAGTACCAGGCACGTAGTAAATAACGTTTAATTCTTGCCATAATTCTGAGAAGGCAGTATTATTGCTCCTATTTTACAGGTGGGGAAACCGAGGCTCAGGTATGTGGTAAAGAAAAAACATGGCATCTGGTGGAGCCATGATTCAAAGGAGGTCTGACATGCTGGGGTGCTTGTTGCTTGCTGTGAGACACTGCCATTGCTTGTTGCTTGGACAAAGGGAAGGGAACAGTGGGCCTGGCCACTCATGATGTCAGAGATTAAAGCCCAGGCCGTGGGGTACCAGGTCTCTGAGGCAGGGCCCAATAGAAGGGGCAGACCCTTCAAGGCAGGCCTAAGGCTGCCTGACTGGTGGCTTTGGATAGCAAGGCAGGAGCAAGAGGGAAGCAAATTAGATAAGAGAAAGTAACGCAGCCAGGCTGTCAGCCCCCCTCCCTGTAACTTTCCAAATGATAATGCTCGATCCCTCACATGCCCAGTTTGGCTGGAAGTCCATCTGTCTCGTGAAAGCCCCCTCTCCTCACCTCCACCTTGCCCGCTCAGGAGTGCCCTAGCCACGCCATATAGCGTGGAGCCGTGGGGTGTGGAGCCATGGCTGCTGGGCTGCTGTAGACTGGCAGTGGCATGTGGCACGCGGTCCTCCTTCCTCTCATCTCATTGTTCCGAAACAGGAGTTCAGACGTCAGCCTTTTGAGCTGGAGACTGCCAACACCCATCCCCCAGAGAAGGGGGACAGCCTGGGAGGCCCTGCCTATCTGGACACTGCCCAGACCCAGGAGGAGTCTTCAGGGTCAGGGCCTGGAGGAAGCCTTTGCCAGGGCCCAAGGCCTCATTGCGGAGGACCAGGTCATGGCCCTTCAAACCTGGAGCCATGGTCCTTTCTGCTCAGTGCACAGCTCTGGGAGGGGCAGGCCACTGGCCCTCTGTCTCCCTCGTGGGGTAATTTGTTTAGTGGTTGGACCCCAGTGGGCCCTACTGCCAGACCACCCTCCTTGAGCTTGTGGAAGAAGATCAGAGCTCTTTGTCCCTTCTCCCAGGAATCATCCCTCCCCAGCCCTCTGTTTAACTAAAGCCACTGAAAACTGAAAGCCCAGGGTGAGGAGGCTCAATTGACTTCAAGTTTACCCAACCTGTGGAGGCTCCAAAATGACTATCTTTGTAAAGACCTTTGTAGGGTCCCCTTTACAGCAGCATCGTTGTGGAACAGGCATGACTGGAAGCATCAGAAAGAGAAAAGGATGCTCAAGATGGGAATTAAAGATGAAAAAGGAGCACTGTCTGCACAGCAGTGAAGAGGGAGGGAGGGGGAGGCACCGGAGTAGAGTGGGGGCACATGGTGGTGGTGGGCGCTGCAGGAGGAAAAGCTGGCAGAGTTAAGCACGCGACAGAGGCCAGGGGCCCCAGAAGATGCATCCCTTTGGGGATCCACCCCCTCCTTGTCTTCGGTGGCCTTGAGCAGGTCCGATCTGCAAGGGGTAAAAGGATAGACGATTATCACGTGAAAATTTGCACATGCCTTTCAGTGACAGGGAAACTGCCAGGGGGTGCCTGGCAGAGAGTAAACATCAAAAATGAAGGCCAATTTGCAGCAACATGGATGGACCTAGAGGTGATCATACTAAGTGAAGTAAGTCAGACACAGAAAGAGAAATATCATATGATATCACTTGTATGTGGAATCTAAAATATGATACAAATGAACTTACTTACAAAACAGAAACAGACTCGCAGACATATGAAACAAACTTATGGTTACCAAAGGGGAAGGGGGGGAAGGAGAAATTAGGAGTTTAGGATTAGCAGATATACACTACTATATATAAAATAGATAAACAATAAAGTCGTACTGTATAGCACAGGGAGCTGTATTCAGTATGCTGTAATAAACTGTAATGGAAAGGAATATGAAAAAGAATATATATATGCGTGTGTGTATATATATATATATATAACTGAGTCACTTTGCTCTACACCAGAAACTAATGTAACATTGTAAATCAACTATGCTTCAATTTAAAAAAAAAAAAATGAAGGCCAGAAAACAGAAGAAAAAACCGCCAACCCCACCTCACTCCCCCCAAAAAACCCACAGAGGGAAAAGGAAGATAGTAACGAGACTAGAAAGTCCAGAAAAAGGGAAGTATGAACTGGGTACAAGATGCCTCACCACTAGGCACAAACCCATGGTTTGAACTTCTGTTTGTGTGGCATGAAGCAGAGCCCACCCAGGATGGCCGTGGGGCAAGACCCGCACATCCCTCCAGGGAGAGAACTGGTCTAGTGGAGGTCTCGTAAGGTGGTGCATCGCAAACGTAAGGAATTCCCCTGCAAATAGGGAATTGAGCCCCAGCTAACTGTATGAAGGGCAGGCATTTAAGTAAAAACTAGTTTCTGCCCAAACCAAAGATTTGTGGACTCAGACACAAAACCTGTTATGTTATCAGATCGCTTTGCTCTTTCAGATTTAAGATTAAAGAGATGCAAACATCTGTCCTGTACATTCATGGCCTGTAGGTAGCAGTAATGTGCTGGTAAACGCTTAACAATCCACTAGGAAAAAAAAACAAAAAAAGTCACTGACGTGTGTTTGCTAATTTCCAATTTCCCTGGTGTAAAGACTCTCTCGTGGCCGAGTTCAAGCTGCCGACCTAACGTCACTGAAGGTGGAGCTGGGTAGCCGGAGCCTACCACAGTGTTAAATAACCATAGTGTTGAGTTTACCTTTTGCACTAAATGCTTTGTGTGCATCATTATATTAATGTTCATAGATGAGAAAAGTGAGGCTCAGAAAAATAGTTAATTTACCCTGGGTTATTCGCTACTAATTGGTGGAAACAGGAGTTTAAAATAAATTAGAATTGGGACTTCCCTGGTGGTGCAGTGGTTAGGAATCCGCCTGCCAGTGCAGGGGACACAGGTTCGAGCCCTGGTTGGAGAACTAAGATCCCACATGCCGCAGAGCAACTTGAGCCCATGCACCACAACTATTGAGCCTGCGCTCTAGAGCCTGCAAGCCACAACTACTGAAGCCCGTGCACCTAGAGCCCATGCGCCGCAACGAAGAGTGGCCCCCGCTCGCTGCAGCTGGAGAAGGCCTGTGTGCAGCAATGAAGACCCAGTGCAGCCAAAAATAAATAAATAAATAATATTAATAATTAATTAGTTAATTAATTAGAATTGGTCTGCCCTAGATTAGTAGTTCTCAAGATTTTCCTCAGGAACTTTTATCCTCTAAGGTATAATTGCGGACGTCAAAGAACTTTTTGTTTTTGTGGATGACTAATATTTACTGCAGTAGAAATTAAAACTGACAAATTTTAAAAATTCAGTAATTCACTCAAAATAACTAATAAAAATGATACATATTATCAAAAATAATGCTTTCATAAAACAATTATATTTTCCAAAACGAAAACATTTTAGGGAGAAAAGTGGCTGAATCCCCACAGCTGCTTCTGCATCGTGTCTGCTGTGATGTGTTGCTTTGGTTGAAATCTATGAAGAAAAACCAGCCTCACATAGATACATAGTTGGAAAAAGGAAGACACATGGGACCCCTTGAATGGGTTTTGGAAATCCCCAGGAGTCCTTGCCCCACATTTTGAGAACTGCTAGGCAGATAATAGTTGCACTTGGTACAAAAACCAAATGATACAAAATAACATACAGTGAAAAGTAAGACTGCCTCTTTCCCAGGCATCCAGTTCTCTCATCAGATACCACAGATATTAGCCTTTCACTGTACCTCCTTCCAGAGACATGGCACCTTCACAGCCAGCGCCTCCCCAGTTCCCCCGCCCGCGGCATCCTGCACGAGGCACACTGCCTTTGCCTGTTCACTCCAGCCTGGGGCTGTTTTGTACCAACACAGAAGGTTGCCCAATATTCCCTGGGATCTTAACCAGTCCCCACAACACAGGGAACATTCTTGTAACCTGTATCTTCCACTACATGTGCAAATGTTTGAATGATAATTCCTCGAAGTAGAATTGGAACCGAAGCTGCACACATTTGGAGTTCTGATAGGGCCAAACGGCCCTCCGTGGAGGGGGACCGATTCCGCTCCCACCATCATCGGGTAGGCAGGACTTCCTCCGCAGCCTCACCAACTCAGCATGGGAGCCACATGTGAGGTCGGGGGTCTGCCTCCAGGACCCAGGCATCCCCACTAAACTTCAGGGTGGGTCTCAGAGGCCACCGTCTATCTGGGCAGCCCAGTGAGTGAGCACCCTCTGTCCAGTAACCGATCAACCAGTGTATGCTGAATACATACATTCCGAAAGGTGCTGGGGTGTGCCAGGTTGTTTGTTCACCCATCTCCTACTGAAACAGTGTAGAAGCCCCTGTGTCCTTGCCTTTTGAAGCAAAATGCTGACTCGAGCATTTGGCACCAGCAAAAAACGATTTTTTCTGATGTTTAAAGGTTGTGTTCTTGTAAGAATTAGAATTGTTAGTCATTTTAGATGATTAATGAGTATGTTTTAATTTGAAAACCGTTATGTAATTCAGTTTGTTTCTTTTATTGGATAAATTTAAACGTATTTCAAAGGGATGGATTAATGCAGACTTTTTCAAGGATAATGGTTTTTCTGTCAGCAGTAGTGTTAGGCTAATCTCTCCATACAGAACATATATACTAGAATAAATTGTCCCTAATATTAGTTCTACAAATTCTTAAATTAAGATCTCTTTCTACTGTAATAGAACTATGCCTGGGGTTTTTGAAGGTTGAGTTAGATTTATCCAAACTAATAATAGTAATATTGAATAGACGGCTACAGTGTAAAAGTACTATTTTAAGTGCTTTACAAATATTAATGCATTAATGCCAACCAGAGCCTGATGAGTTAGGTAAGTATTATTATCCCCATTTTACATTTGAGGAAAGCGAGCCACAGAGAGTTTAAGAAACTATCCCAAGATCACAGAGCTGGTAGAGAATGGGGCTGAGATGCAAAACTAGGCAGCCTGACTCAACAGCATGGAGTCCGGACCATGTTTCCATGCTGCTCCCAGAAGAACTCCATCACTACAGATCACTGTGGCAAGGACCTCATTTCTCTGAGATTTCCTGTCTTCTTTTGTAAAATGACAAGGTCTGCTTTCCAGATCAGTAGGGTTCCTGACAGATCTGAATTTATAGAATCTTTAAAATCCTGGGACGTCTGCATAAAAATGACAGGTTGACCACACATATTCGATTTATACTCTCCACTAAAATGACAGTAATATATTTTATATACGCTATATATAACATGACACATTGAACAGGAGATGAGATAATAGTGCCAGGGATAATGGACCTAATGGCACAGGGTGAGTAGGACCCAAATGCCTGCAGGAATGACACGGAGAGCGAGTTAAGCAGGGTCTTGAGAGACTCAGGACTCCAGAGGTGTCAGTGCAGCAGACAGTGAGCTGATGTCTGTACAGACCATTTGGACTTCCTGGTTCCCCTACACCACCTCCGTAGTTTGAAGTCAGGTGACTACTCTCTTCCCGTTCCAACCCACCCTCATCTGCCTCTTCTGATGTTGCAGAAAATTGAAGACTAAATTTTCAAAAACAATGAACCAAAAGGTGTCAAAAGTGTGGACATCAAGTAAATCAGAGGCCTGGAGGAATTCAGCTAAAATTTCTATATAAGATTTGGGGACCATCAACCCCTTCCTTGGCAGTCAGCCGTATTACCACTCCCACCCCCATCAATGAGACAGTGAGGTTTGAGCGTGAGTGTTCTTTGGACAAACTGAATGGTTCTAAAGAAAAGACCTCTACCTATTGCATTTGGGAGTCCTCCTCCGAAAAGGACAGAGGAACCCTCTGGTAAATATGTCATCACTCTCTGCCCCCAGTGGACACATAACTCTTTACAATTGACTTTTTTTGTGTCTCACTTTTAAATACGAAAAGACAAACAAGGAAAACAGTCTCTAACATGAAAGAGAAAGGCTACACAACACAAAACAAAATAAAAGCAAAAAACATACAAAGGGAACTCCAAGGAAATAGAGATAAATCAGGGAATAGAAGAAAACTTAAAGATATTATGTTTAATAATATTGAACATAAGTCAGAAATAAGATATTGTATCTCTAAAGCAAGAACAAGACTTTGTAACAGAAAAAGAGAAGACAAATAAGAGGGGAAGAAAAGTTCTTGGAAGTCAAAAATACTTGCACAGGAGCAGATGCTCTTGCTTGCCTGCCCAAAAACCATTCCTACCCCGACCATAACTTCTCTGCCTCCCATTACAGAGGCTGCTGGTGCCGGCAACTTGCTTTCCTGGCCTTCCTTGCACTAGGAAATGAGCATTTGGGGATTTCCCTGGTGGTGCAGTGGTTAAGAATCCGCCTGCCAATGCAGGGGACATGGGTTCGAGCCCTGGTCTGGGAAGATCCCACATGCTGCGTAGCAGCTAAGCCTGTGCGCCACAACTACTGAGCCTGTGCTCTAGAGCCTGCGAGCCACAACTACTGAAGGCTGTGCGCCTAGAGCCCATGCTCCACAACAAGAGAAGCCGCCGCAATGAGAGGCCCGTGCACCACAACGAAGTGTAGCCCCCGCTGTCCGCAACTAGAGAAAGCCCGCGTGTAGCAACAAAGACCCAACGCAGCCAAAAATAAATTAGTTAATTTAAGGTCTTAATTAGTTTAGGTGGAGGAGACAGCCTCGTCAGGAAGTAGGAGATGATGCTATTGGGGGTTCTCTGAGCACAAAATTGCCATAGGCTAGTCATTCAGCAAATCATTGTATTATGGGTCAAGCCCTGTTCTAGGTACTAGGGAGACAGGCATGAACAAAACAAATTCCTTGCCATTCTGCAGCTTATATTCTAGGTAAAACAGGGACTTTAAAATGAAAATAAGAAAATATGAAATGTATCAAATAATGAGAAGTACCGTAGGGAAAAATAAAGCTGGGTCAGAGAGATAGGGTGAGTTAAAGAGAGTCAAGGGAGGAGTGGTCAGGGAAAATGGATTCTAAGTGGGGGTCCTTTGAAGCAGAGACTAGAAGGAAACCAGAGGGCAAACCATATGGATAAGGGAAGTAAGCTCCAGGCAGAGGAACAGCAAGTGTAATAACTCTTCGGTGAGAATGTGCTTGGCACCTTTGAAGAAAAGCAAAGGAGGCCAGAGGAGAGTAAAAGAGGGGAGATTAAGTCAAAGAAGTAACAGATGTAGAATCTGGCAGGCCATTGTGTGGACTTTGCCTTTTGCTTTGAACAAGCAAGAAGACTTGTTGGGTTTTGAGCAGAGTGACACGATCTTACTTATATTTTAAAAGGTAAGTCTGTCTGTTATATTGAGAATAGAATGAATGGGGTAAAGGTTGAAGCAGGGAGACATTTGGAAGGCCATTGAGTGATTTGAGAGATGATTATAGTTTGAACCAGGCTGGTTACAGAAAACATGATGAGATGTGTTTGGGTTCTGTATATGTCTTAGAGTAAAGCCAAAACCATCAGCCAAATTTGCTGCTGATGGATTTGACTTTGTGTTTCAAGAGTGACTCCCAGGTTTTGGGCCTGAGCAACAGTAAGAACTGAGCTGCCATTTGCCTAAAATGAGGAAGAGTATGAAAAGAGGAGGTTCGGAAAGGAAACCAGTAGTCTGATTTCAAGCTGTTTTTCCTCTTGAACATGCGAAATGAGCAGCAGCTGGATATGCCAGTCTGGAGTTCAGAGAAAAGGTTGAGGATGAAGAGGTCAGTGTATAGAAGGGATTAAAAGCCATGACAAAGGATGAGGTCACCCAGGGAGTAGGTGGAGAACAGATCCAAGGACTGAGCCCCAGGGCATCCCAATATTTAGAAACTAGGAGGACAAGAAGAAACGAGCACAGGAGTCGAAGGAGAAGCAGCCAGGGAGTCATGTCTTGGAAGCCAAGTGAAGGTGGGGCTGATCACAAACGCAGCTGACTGAACAAGTAAGAAGACTGAAAATTGAACACCAGATTTAGCAAGGATGGAGCTTGTCAGTGAGCTTGACAAGAGCCCAAGTGTCTTTAGGAACAAAGGGAGAAGGACAGGTTCAGCAAATGATGCTGTCAGCAATAGCAGCTAACCTAGACAACCAGTCATAGAAAGTGGGGTGCAACATTGAAAACGCTTCCTTGTCTAAGAGGCGTGTGCAATTCTAACATTGCCTTTGGGGAAATAGAAGCCAAATGTTGCACAGGGTCATTCAGAGGAAAATAAGAAGCTCTGGTTTTACCATTTAAGTTGAGTAGTAATTCTCTCTGAAGCTCTTATTTACTTGGAAACGTGGCTAAGGAAGCTAGAAAACCCATTTTCCTGTCCAAATGTCAGAGATCTTTGAAAAGGCAGGCATAATAAAAAAAAAATATGGAAGCCATAAGCACAAACTTTAGAATAAAGATGCATCTGATGCAAATTCCAATATCACATACTAATTTTTGGTACCGAGTTACTAAACCTTTCTGAATCTGAGTGTTCTCGTCTATAAAATAAGGCTGTTCATGCCGATCTCATGAGAGGATTTTATGAGCAATAAATTGGATGACCTAGAGAGACCTCTAGTACAGATTCATGCAAATTGATGATCAATAAATAACTATGCATTATTATTATCATCGTAATTATTATTATTGTTGTTATTGTTATATTAGGTCTGAGATAGAGGCCCCTTGCTTTGATGTGGAAAAAATGAAGCATTTGTTGACATGAACCTACTTGGAGAAGGAGTTGGCTGTGCCTGCAGTTTCAATAAAATTCTTTGAAAGGCATTTCTCATGGCCCAGACCTTATAAGAAGCAGAGCAGGGCTCAAGGCCATATTTTCTTGATATATTCCGAAACAAATTTCTCTGACTTCTCTTAAGCTCTGCTCTTTAAACCAGATCATAGCATGTGTTGTTGAGGTTAAGGAAATACCACATCCCTGGGATGCGGAGGGCAGAAACCTTGAGCAGGAGAGAACACCTTGCTGCCTAAGGATGTTGCCAGGCCAAGAAGTCCATCTTCGTGAGGCACTCAGTGGCCATAAACTCACCTTCATTCTATGCTTTCCTCTCACCCTTACGTATTTTTACTTTAGAACACTGTGTACACATGGGTGTTGGTTCTATTCTCACTGGTTCACAATATAGAAAGCAGATAGCAAATGCCTAAGAAATAATTTTGTGAAAGAACATTATGACTTTCTTTTTATTTTCACAGTAACTCAGACCAAACTGGAATCTCTATAGTAGAAAGTGTCACATTCCTCACACTTGAATAAAATATTTAGAAATTTAGCAAATGGGTTCTATGTCCTAAAACAGTGTTTACTTGTAGCTATTATTGACTTCATTTTTTAATTTAAATACGTAATTTTGAGTCCTGGCTCTACGATTTGTTTTTTCTAACTGACTTGACTCTGCAGCTTCATAGCATTGAAACACTTGAGCCAAGAGGTTCACAGGGTAGTGTCGGTTTTGGATTTTGTTTTTGTATTACAGTTTGTGGTCATTTAATTTATCAACAAAGAAATTCAAACAAATGGATATTCCCAGAAGTCAAGTAATTTCCCCAGAGGGAAAATAAAATGCCATTAGTTCCTAAAGTTTAAAATCTCCTAACTCTCTTTAATAATAATGATGGAAATCCTATTTCTTCACATGTGACTCAAAGAAAGATTTGTTTGTACATCCTGAATGCACAGCTGCTTTGTATGTTTCCTGACCTTCACTTACATGCGTTCTAGTCCCTATATGAGAGGTAAATAGATTCTAAAAATCGATTTAAAATGATTGCCTGAGTGACCTTTACCCTTATTAGCATCTGACTGTAATCCAAATGAAAGTACATTCTAATAGGGGCATTAGAAATCATTCAGGCTAACTCAAAAGGGTCATTTCTGGCAGAAATGACACAAGTTTATTATAATTAAAAATTAAGGGATATAATTAATTAAAAATTATGCTTAATAATTAAAATTAATTAAGCATCTCATAAACCTAACATACACATGAAGTTGCTTAATGGGTCAAGCTTAAAGGAATGGTAATATTGCTTGATGTCATTGCCTGACAGCATTACACTCCCCTCTCTTTGCTAACCTAACTTTGAACTAACAAGAGGAAGCCAATTACAAGGTTATCCCTTTTTCAGCATAGAGTTCCTCTACTGGGTGACTCTGCCTTGGAAGCTGGGCAGCCCTAGGAAAGATAGTGTTGTCTCCATAAAGTGGCTGAAATTTCAACGCCAAATGGTATTAGAATCATTTGAGAGGCCATACTTGAAATCCTTCGTATTTGATTTAGTGAAAAATTTTTACTATACTGTGTTGTCAAGCCTAATTTTAAAAAGTGTCAAGGGGAAATATTTTCTGAAATGAAAATGTAAACATTTTTTCTGTTTTTATAACTGGTTTTTGACTTAGTAAAGGGAAGATTTTAGAGAGTTTTGAGTGGAAAAAGTGACAGGATCTGACTTTTGGCTTAAAAGGATCACTCAGGATGCTATGTTTAGAATAGAATCAAGGGGCAAGGGGGACCAGTTAAGAGGTTACTGCAGTAATCCTAGTGAGAGACAGTGGAGCAGAGTGGAAGCGGTGGAGGTGGTGAGAAGTGTCAGATTCTGGATACATGTTAAGATAGAGCCAGGAGGATTGGATTGTGACAGGAAGGAGAATGAGAGGTGTCAAGGCTGACCCTAAGGTTTGGTGCTTAGGCACCAACTGGAGGAAAATATCTGCAAAACACATATCTGATAAAGGTCTTGTATGCAAACATATAAAGAATTCTTACAACTCATTAATAGGAGGACACATAACCCAATTTTTAAAAATAGCAAAAAAAAAAAAAATAGCAAAAGATTTGAATAAGCTGTCCACCAAAAAAGATATACAGGTAGCAAATGAGAATACAGGAAGATTCTCAGCATCATTAGCCGTCAGAGAAATGCACCTCAAAACCACAATGAGATACCACTTCACACTCACTAGGATACCTATAATCAGAGTCAGAAGATGATGTCAAGAAATTGGAACCCTCATACACTGCGGGTGGGAATGTAAAATGGCATAACCACTTTTAAAAACTCTCCAGTAGTTTCTTATAAAGTTAAATATACACTTGCCATATGATACAGCAGTTGCTCCTAAGAACTTATCCAAGTGAAATTGAAACATGTTGTATACAAAGACTTGTATACAAATATTCATAGCAACTTTATTTATAATAACTCAAACTAGAAATAACTCAAGTGCCCGTGAACCAGAGACGGGATAAACTGTGATACATCCATGAATAGAATACTCCTCAGCAGTAAAAAAAAAAAAAAAAGAACTATATGCAAAGAATAATACATACAACAACTTGGATGCATCTCAAATGCGGTATGCTAAGTAAAAGAACCAGACTAGAAAAGCTACATACTGTTATGATTCCATTTCAGTGAAATTCTAAAGAAAAAAAAAACCCAAACTATTACAACAGCGAGCAGAACAATGTTTTCCAAAGGCTGCAGGTAGAAGGGAGGGAAACAGAAGGGGCACAGGGAGCTTTTGGGGTGATAGACGTATTCTATATCATGATTGTGGTGATGGGGACATAGCTGTATAGCTCTGTGAACATCTATTAAGTAAGTACATGAGGGTCTTCCCAGGTGATGCAGTGGTTAAGAATCCACCTGCCAATGCAGGGGACACAGGTTTGCGCCCTGGTCCGGGGAGATCCCACATGCCACGGAGCAACTAAGCCCGTGCGCCACAACTACTGAGCCTGCGCTCTAGAGCCCGCGAGCCACAACTACTGAGCCCAAGTACCACAACTACTGAAGCCCGCATGCCTAGAGCCCATGTTCCGCAACAAGAGAAGCCACTGCAATGAGAAGCCCGTGCACCACAACGAAGAGTAACCCCCACTCGCTGCAACTAGAGAAAGCCTGCGCACAGCAATGAAGACCCAACGCAGCCAAAAGTAAATAAATAAATAAAATTTAACAAAATGGTCAGTCAACAAGCATTGTTACAGGCACACGTGGGGACAGCACACTTAGCACAGGATCCTGTATGCACATCCACTCATCCACTTGCCAGTGTGAGGCATTTCTGTTTCCTAGTGCACAGCACCCTCCTCTGAGCCTGCCTCCTTGGCACCTGTTGATGGACATGGAGGCAGTTTTCAGTTTGGGGCTGTTAAAGATACAGCTGCTATGAACATCTGTAACAGGTCTTTGTATAAACATAAGCTTTTTTTTTCTCTTGGGTAAATACCTAGCGGTGAATGCCTGGACTTTATAGTAGATGCATATTTAACTTTCTTAAAAACTGCTCAACTATTTCCCAACGTGGCTGTACCATTTTATATCCCCATCAGCAGTGTGTGAGAGTTCCAGTTGCTCTACATCCTCACTAACATTTGGTATGGTTTTTAATTTTAGCCATTCAAAGGAATAGAGGTATCTCATTGCATTTTAATTTGTATTTCTTTAATGAATACTGATGTTATATGTTTCTCTTTCCTTTTTCTTTTAACCAGTTTGTTTCTTAATATATGAAGTTGGTGTCTGAAGGCAGCATATATCCAAATATCTTCATACTAACTTTGCAACTTTTCTGTAAGTCTGAAATTATTCTAAAATTAAAAGTTTATGTTTTAAAAAAGACTTAAATACTAAGAGAAAAAATATTTATATTTACTCATGTAGTTACCATTTCCACTGCTGTTCATTTCTTTGTGCAGATCCACATTCCCTTCTCATATCATTTTCTTCCTGTATGAAGTTCTTCCTTTAATGTTTTTTTGTAGTACAGCTCTGCTGGTGATGAATTATTTCAGCTTTTGTTTGTCTGAAACCATCTTTATTTCACCCTGAGTTTTTGAATGATAATTTTTGGGGGTATAGAATTCTAGGTTGGCAGTCTTTTTTCAGTACTTTAAATGTGTTCTATTATTTCCTCACTTGATTTGTTTCTAATCAGGAATATATCATTATTTTTATGCTTTTTGCTTTCTTCATGTTACTTGTACTTGGATTTCATGGAGTTTCTTAGATCTGTGGATTTATACTTTTCATCAAACATGGAAGTTTTTCAGCCATTATTTCTTCTAATTGCTTCTTCCCCCACTCCTCATTTTCAGGGACTCTAATTATGTGTCTGTTAGGCCATGTCTTAAAATTGTCCCACAGCTCATTGATGATTTTTTTTTTAATTCTTTTTTCTCTGTTCCATTTTGGATACTCTCTACTGCTGTCATCAATTTCACTAATCATTTCTCCTGCAATGTCCCGTCTGCCATTAATCCTATTCAGTTGTATGACTTCTCCATTGCTGCATGACAAATTACTACAGATTTAACAGATTAAAACAACATACAGGCATACCTCATTTTACTGTGTTTCACTTTATTTACTTTTGCAAATAGTGCGTTTTTTACAAATTGAAGTTTGTGGCAAGCCTGTGTCAAGCAAGTCTGTTGCCACCATTTTTCCAACAGCATTTGCTCCCTTTGTGTCTCTGTGTCATATTTTGGTAAGTCTCACAATATTTCAAACCTTTTCATATTACTATACTTGTTATGATGATCTGTGATCAGTGATCTTTGATGTTACTGTTGTAATTGTTTTGAAGTGCCATGAACCACAACCATGTAAGATGGCAAACTTAATCAATTGTTGAAATGACAACAAAGGATTTAGAATAGTCCATAAAGCTAGTTGGTAAAGCAGCAACAGGGTTTGAGAGGGTTGTCTCCAGTTTTGAAAGAAGTTCTACTGTGGGTAAAATGCTGTCAATCAGCATTGCGCGCTCCAGAGAAATTGTTCTTGAAAGGAAGAGTCTATTGATGCAGCAGACTTAAGTGCTGTCTTATTTTAAGAAGTTGCCACAGCCTCCCCAACCTTCAAGCGCCAGTCGCTGATCAGTCAGTTGCCATCAGTGTGGCAATAGACCCTCCAGCAGCAAAAAGATTACAACTCACTGAAGGCTTAGATGATGGCTAACATTTTTTCTCTCTCTCTCTTTTTTTTTTTTTTTAATGGGGGTAGAGTTGTTTTACAGTGTTGTGTTAGTTTCTCCTGTACAGCGAAGTAGAGTTCCCTGTGCTATAGAGCAGGTTCTCATTCGTTATCTATTTTACACATATTAGTTAGTGTATATATGTCAATCCCAATCTCCCAATTCATCCCACCCCCTCCCATCCCCCGTTGATGTCCATACGTTTGTCCTCTCTGTCTGTGTCTCTATTTCTGCCTTGCAAACAGGTTCATCTGTACCATTTTTCTAGAATCCACATATATGCATTAATATACGATATTTGTTTTTCTCTTTCTGACTTACTTCATTCTGTACAGTCTCTAGTTCCATCCTCATCTCTACAAATGACCCAACTGCATTCCTTTTAATGGCTGAGTAATATTCCATTGTATATATGTGCCACATCTTCTTTATCTGTTCGTCTGTCGATGGGCATTCAGGTTGCTTCCATGACCTGGATATTGTAAATAGTGCTGCAATGAACATTGGGGTGCATGTGTCTTTTTGAATTATGGTTTTCTTAGGGTATATGCCCAGTAGTGGGATTGCTGGGTCATATGGTAATTCTATTTTTAGTTTTTTAAGGAACCTCCATACTGTTCTCCATAGTGGCTGTATCAATTTACATTCCCACCAGCAGTGCAAGAGGGTTCCCTTTTCTCCACACCCTCTCCAGCATTTATTGTTTGTAGATTTTTTGACGATGGCCGTTCTGACTGATGTGAGGTGATACCTCATTGTAGTTTTGATTTGCATTTCTCTAATAATTAGTGATATTGAGCAGTTTTTCATGTGGATGGCTAACATTTTTTAGCAACAAAGTATTTTTAAATTAAGGTATGTACATAGTTTTTTTTAAATATCTTTATTGGAGTATAATTGCTTTACAATGGTGTGTTAGTTTCTGCTATATAACAAAGTGAATCAGCTATACGTATACTTATATCCCCATATCCCCTCCCTCTTGTGTCTCCCTCTCACCCTCCCTATCCCACCCCTCTAGGTGGTCACAAAGCACCGAGCTGAACTCCCTGTGCTATGCAGCTGCTTCCCACTAGATATCTATTGTACATTTGGTAGTGTATATATGTCCATGCCACTCTCTCACTTCGTCCCAGCTTACCCTTCCCCCTCCCCGTGTCCTCAGGTCCATTCTCTATGTCTGCGTCTTTATACCTGTCCTGCCCCTAGGTTCTTCAGAACCTTTTTTTTTTTTTAAGATTCCATATATATGTGTTAGCATACGGTATTTGTTTTTCTCTTTCTGACTTACTTCACTCTGTATGACAATCTCTAGGTCCATAACATCACAAGGAATTAGAGAAATGCAAATTAAAACCAAAATGAGATACTGCACACCTACTAGAAGTATCAAAAAGACTGACAATACCCAATGTTGGCAAAGATATGGAGCCACTGGAACCCTCGAACATTGCTAGTGGGAACATAAAATAGTACAGACACTTTAGAAAATATTTTGGCAGTTTCATAAAAAGTAAATCATGCACTTACCACACAACCCAGTAATTCCACTCCTAGATATCTACCCAAGAGAAGTGAAACATAGATCCATATGAAGTCTTGCATGGAAATTTTCATAGTAGTATTATTCATAATAGCCAGAAATGGAAATAATCAAAATGTTCATCAACTAGTGAATAAATAATCAAGATTTGGTGTATTCATACAATGGGATACTATTGAGCGATAAAAAGGAACAAAATGCTGCCACCTGCTACAACATGGATGAATCTCAAATACATTTTACTGCTCCCTTCCTCTCCCCCTCTCCCTCCCTCCCTCTGCATTTGCACAAAGAAGAGGTCATATGAGCACACAGCAAGACAGTGGCCACCTACAAACCAGGAAGAGGCATCTCACCAAAAATCCACCATGCTGGCACCCTGCTCTGGGACTTTCAGCCTCCAGAACTGTGAGAAAATACAGGTCTGTTGTTTAAAAACAAAAAAAAGTTTTGCTGTGTGAAAAAAGTTGGACATAAACAAAAATAATAATAATAATAATAAAAATCATTGCCTTAAAATTTTTTGTAATTAAAAAGCAAGGTGTGTTAGGAAATAGTTTCACGAATTCCATATGTTAAAGACATCATGACTTTTACAGCAAATGAATTTGGCATAGCCAGAGGAAGATTATATAAATGCCGAATAAATACCTGAAATTTCCAAAACCCAAATGTCATTTTCTATGTAGCTTTAACCTTTGGCATTGCCGGTCAGTAAATACAAAACTGGATCCATTTATGAGTATGCCCAAAGTACATTGAATTGGGGTTGAATGTTTCCCATCTGCCCAATCAAGAATGTATTCTTCAGTTATTCCTGAGCATCCCCAAATGGGTCCTCACGTGTGTCCACAAACCAGTTTGTCAGCGGTGGTTACCACAGCACATCTGCCACCTCCTCAGCCAACCCCCACTCAGTCTCTGCCTGAGAAGCCTCATTCTAGCATCATTAATGAAGCCTTTGCTAATGGGCTTTATTGTGAGAGTGCCAGCCCTCTCGGTCCCAGAGCCGGGCCAGCTTTCTCACAGAGGCAGGGACCCCAGACCATTCTGAGCCTACCGTGCTTCAGATGTATCACCGCTGCAAGAATCTTACAGTCTGTAATGAAAGCAGTTCAATCCTCCAACATCCAGGCTCATATGCAATCCAGGGAGCCAGACAGGGAACAGAGACCACATCACCCTCTAGCCTCCTCTTCTCTCTTCCCCACCACTTCTGAGTCAATCAGACTTCATCTCTGTCCCCCCTTACAAAACAAAGGCCCTTGTGCTCATCAGCCAATGACAGCAAACATTTGATGGGGCAAAGGGAGAGAAGAGTAGGTATTTCGTGCATTAGCAATATCTGGATGCGAAAACCACACAGCCCAAGTGCCGTGTTCCATAGTTGCTGGAGCGCCACGTCATGGACATTGGGGTCGTCGGGTCTGGAGCCTCAGTTGAATGTCTCATTGGGTTGTTGTTGGATCATCCGGCAAAAGCTAAGAGCAAAAGCCACCCTCCTGGGGTGATTTGGCATTCTCCTTGGCAATCTAGAATAAGGTATCCTCCCAGAGCCCCTACATTCCCCGTCTTTAGAGAAGGCACGACATCTCTTGCGTCAGACACAGCTGTGGACTTCTTCCTTCTCCTACTCCTCCTCCAGGCTTCCGCCAACAGATTGGTACAGTGGAGTCTTATTTCCTTTGGTGTCCTGGACCTTCCTTTCCACTGTGATTATAAAAACATTTATTAGAGAATAATGTATTCCTCAGGCGCATTAATGGAGTCCAAATTCTGTTTGTTTTATATGGACAGACAGATGTGCAGTGTTTTGTGCTACTTTTAGATGAGCAATGCTGTTTACACAGAATTTTCCTGAGACCACCCAACTCAGTTCGCATGTCATCTTCAGCTACTTGCAAGCCTTGGCTTCCAGAGGAAAAGAAAAAATTTAATAACTCAGCGCCCCACCCAGTTTTGAAGACATGACTTAATACTGAAGGAATTTGCAAGCCTGCACTGCCAGTCAACATGTCTACATCAAATAAACCATCTTTTCTTGTTCTGAAAAAGGGAAGATGGCTCTAGAAGCATTCTGCTCTCCGACCTTTCCACACACGACTCATGTCTCACTTAGATACCTGGAGCAGTTGGAGCAAAGACCATAAATCTAAAAAATAATAATAGTAGATGAAATACTTATAGTTGGTCCTCCCCAAGTCTTCCACTTTCTGTTATGTTTCACATAAATTACCTTTCCCCTCAGCTCTGGATTATGCCCAAAGATATGGCTAATGATTTTTTGCACATAGAAAGTTTGCCATATTTTTATAGCATTTGCATAAATTGGCAATTTTTTGCTCATTTCATGAACTCTGAGAAGCAAGTAAGGTGGTTGGTAATATGTGTGTTTTACAGATGAAGTAAATCAGAAATCAACTGAGTTTGCCAAGGTGTCCCAGTGAGTAATTGGTGAAGGCAATCACTCTGGTTAATCATAATCATTTACTTTCTCTCATACGATCATGTTTAATCTGGAACCATTTCCTATTTTTAAATTTGGTTGTTTTGAGTTACATAGACCAGGTGTCCCCGCCCCCCACTCCAGTACCGGTCCACGGCCTGTTAGGAACCAGGCTGCACAGCAGGAGGTGAGCGGCGGCGAGCGAGCAAAGCTTCATCTGCCGCTCCCCTTCGCTCCCCATCACTCGCATTACCGCTTGAACCATTCCTCACCCCCACCCCGGTCCATGGAAAAATTGTCTTCCACAAAACCGGTCCCTGGTGCCAGAAAGGTTGGGGACCACTGATATAGACATACCATTATATTATAGATGGGTAGTAAATATATTATGTTACTTTATCATTTACTAAGATGTAAGGATACATCAGTGCCTTTTATTTGTAAGGCTTATCGGAATTTTAGCCAGTGATTTGTACAGGAAATATGAACCAGGAAACAATATTCTAGGTTTCTTCTGTAAATACTGATAAATTTTAGTCACATGAATGACTGGGAGTTACTTACATAACCAAAATAAAGTACAGTAGAGCTTCATAGAGTGGAAAAATGACCAGAATAATAGTTAAGATACCTGGTATCTTAAGCCTGGTATCTTACCTGGCTCTGTCTTTAACTCACTTTCATGCCCACCTCCTTTCCTTATTCGGGTAATAAAAGAGGAAAATCCAAGTCAATAAGTAATTATTGGGTGAGGCATTTTACGTATGACATGTAATTTAAACCTCATAACAGTCCAAACAGATAGGTGTTACTGTCCCATTTTATAGACGAGAGGACCAATATCAGGGAGCTAAGGAAGGGGGCAAGGCAGGGTCATGTTCCTTTCTGCGTACAAAGTCCTGCTTGTGGTCAAGGAACCTATAAAGATGAAAGAGATAGAGTCCCTCTCCTCAAGGTGCTTTCAAAATAGCAGAAGTGAACAGATGCACAGCCAATGAACGGGGAGGTGCCAGTTAACAAGGAAGAAGCAAGCGCTGCATGAAATGGTGCTGAAGGCAAGGGAAGCACATCAGAGGGAGAAATCAATTCTGGCTGTCGGTGGGGGTGGGTGAGGGTCAGGTGATGATTTATCATGAGAGTGGACTTTAATTTGTATATCTAAGGGAGGTTATGATCTTTGACAAACAGAGATGTGGCAGAAAGACATTCTGGGTGGTGGGAGCATCAGTAAGACATGGTGATGATAAAACATAGAGTGTGCACTGGACTTAGCCAGCAGGTTGGCGTGGGTGGAACACAGACCCTGGTGACTCAGAGTGTCCCCTCTGGACCTGCTCCATCCCCCTCGCTGGGGAGCTCGTTAGAAAGGCATGCTGTCAGGCCCCACCCCAGACGGGATCACATTCTGCACAGGTGATTCATGTGCAGAAGGAATAAAGGGGCAAGTCACACAGAAAGGTAACTTCCTTTTTTTAAAAAAAAAATTTATTTATTTAGGCTGCACCGGATCTTAGTCGCGGCATGCGGGATCTTTTAGTTGTGGCATGCATGCGGGATCCAGTTCCCCAACCAGGGATCGAACCCGGGCCCCCTGCACTGGGAGTGCGGAGTCTTACCCCCGGGCCACGAGGGAAGTCCCAGAAAGGTAGCTTCTGATCAGACCCCAGAGAGAAACTGTAGAATGTACTGGTTAGATGGAGGCCTTGGAGCAAGACAGAGGGTCAATCTCTGCTCTGCCTTCAGCCCCATCACTTTCCAGCTCTGGGACCTTTGGCAGAGTTACTTAAACTTTAAGTTACCTGTTGCCTCATATGATTTTTTTTTAAATGCACTTTATTTTTTAGAGCAGTTTCAGGTTTACAGCAAAATCCAGGGGAAGGGACAGAGTTCCTGTATACCCGTTGCCCCCACATGCCCTTAGCGTCTCCCATTATCAGCATCCCTGACCAGAGTGGTACCTGTGTTATGGCTGATGAACCTACACTGATTCATCATCATCACTCAAAGTCCATAGTTTACAGTAGGGTTCACACTTCGTGTTGTACATTCTAATGGGTTTAGATAAATGTGTAATAATATGTATCCATCACTATGGTATCATAGAGTATTTTTACAACCCTAAAAATCACCTAAGAAATGTGCTCTACCTTTTCATCTCTTCCTCCCCCAAATCCCTGGCAACTACTGATCTTTTTACTGTCTCCATAGTTTTTTGCCTTTCACCCTTGTCAGATTGGCTTCTTTCACTTAGTAATAGGCATTTAAGCTTCTTTTCATGGCTTGATAGCTCATTTCTTTTTAGTGCTGAATAATATTCCATTGTCTGGTTTTATCACAGTCTGTTTATCCCTTCACCCACTGAAGGGTATCTCGGTTGCTTCCAGGTTTGGCAATTGTGAATAAAACTGTTCTAAATATCCAGGTGCAAGTTTTTCCTTTATTTTTTTTATGTTTTAATATTTTTAAATTGAAGTATAGTTGATTTACAATGTTATGTTAATTTCTGCTGTACAGCAAAGTGATTGTTATATATACATTCTTTTTTTTTAAATATTCTTTTCCATTTTTCTCTTTTTTTTTGGCTGCATTGGGTCTTCATTGCTGCACTCAGGCTATCTCTGGTTGCGGCGAGTGGGGGCTACTCTTCGTTGTGGTGCATGGGCTTCTCATTGTGGTGGCTTCTCTTGTTATGGAGCACAGGCTCTAGGCACATGGGCTTCAGTAGTTATGGTGTGTGGGCTTCAGTAGTTGTGGCTCGCGGGCTCCAGAGTACAGGCTCAGTAGTTGTGGCACACAGGCTTAGTTGCTCTGCGGCATGTGGGATCTTCCCGGGCCAGGGATCAAACCCGTGTCCCCTGCATTGGCAGGCATATTCTTAACCACTGTGCCACCAGGGAAGTCCTAAATATTCTTTTCCATTATAGTTTATCATAGAATGTTGACTATAGTTCTCTGTGCTGTACAGTAGGTCCTTGTTGTTTATCCAATCTATATATAAAAGCTTATATCTGCTAACCCCAACCTTCTACTCCATCCCTCCTCCAACCCCCTCCCCCTTGGCAATCACCAGTCTCTTCTCTGTGTCTGGGATCCTGCTTCTGTTTCATAGATATGTTCATATGTGTTGTATTTTAGTTTCCACATATAAGTGATATCATATAATATTTGTCTTTCTCTGTCTTAATTCACTTGGTATGACAATCTCGAGGTCCATCCATGTTGCTGCAAATGGCATTATTTTGTTCTTTTTTATGGCTCAGTAATATTCCACTGTATGTATGTACCGCATCTTTTTTATCCATTCATCTGTCCATGGACAAGAAAACTAATGGAAAAACTGGACTCAAAGAGAACAAAGATTAATTATATGGGATTAAATGAACTGCTAAATATGATTATAATTTTTATGCCTTGTCTGACATAGTACTGGCTTCTAATCTTTGTTTTTCAGAAATAGAAAAGCCCGTTTCCTCAAGCTAATTATGATTTACAACAATTTGGTAGTTTACACCTGTGGGTAAAATTATAATATTTTTCTTTTCCTTCTGTCTGGTTCCTCCAGAAATTGGAGACTCTTGGGTTCTGAGCAACCTTACCAGGTGGATGAAAAAGACTATCTTTTGGCAGGTGCAGGAATCTAGATATTTTGGGGACCTGGAAAAGAGACAAATTTACCCAACTTATAGATATCACAGGCACAATCTGAAGGCAAGCCATTGGCATGGCTTTCCTAGCCTTGAGAGGCCTTTTAAAAGTTCGATCCGATTTTCCTAATAAAAAGTTCCAGGGCAGCCAATTTGAAACAGCCTATATGAGCAATTACACTTATGTGAATAATCAGGCCATATTTATTGAAACCAAACTTATTTTGAACAAATTAGTCTTAATTTGGCTATATTTAGTAGCCAAACTTTATCTATGTAGTAGATAAAGTAGATTATCTTTAGAAATAAAGATAATCTCGAGAAAAAAAATTGATACTGAACTTTTGTATTTACTGAGGCTTTGTATTATCTATGTCCAAGATGGCTCCTTGTTGCTATGTTACATTATTATGAAGTTCAATTGAATTAGTAAAGGATATTCTAAGCTTGTTTCTAAAGCCGATCACAGTAATCTGTTTTTGGATGAAGATTAGATGCCCTATGACCTGCAACTAGGAGATTATATACACTGGAAGAGACATTGTTTAAAGGACTGTCTTCAAAATAAATAAAAGGACCCTTATCAGGTACTCACCTAGCACATGTGCAACAAAACTGAAGGGAATTGACTCTTTTTTGTTTGTTTTCATTTCGTTTTGTTTTTGTTTTTATTTTTTTTTATTTTTAGTTTTTCTTAACATCTATATTGGAGTATAATTGCTTTACAATGCTGTGTTTGTTTCTGCTTTATAACAAAGTGAATCAGCTATACATATATCCCCATGTCTCCTCCCTCTTGAGTCTCCCTCCCACCCTCCCTATCCCACCCCTCTAGGTGGTCACAAAGCATCGAGCTGATCTCCCTGTGCTATGCGCCGCTTCCCACTAGCTATCTATTTTGGTAGTATATATAAGTCCATGCCACTCTCTTACTTCATCCCAGCTTACCCTTCCCCCTCCCCGTGTCCTCAAGTCCATTCTTTACATCTGTGTCTTTGTTCCTGTCCTGCGCCCAGGTTCTTCCTAACCAATTTTTTTTCTTTAGACTCCATATATATGTGTTAGCATATGGTACTTGTTTTTCTCTTTCTGACTTAACTTCCCTCTGTATGGCAGACTCTAGGTCCATCCACCTCACTACAAATAACTCAATTTTGTTTCTTTTTATGGCTGAGTAATATTCCATTGTATATATGTGCCACATCTTCTTTATCCATTCATCTGTCGATGGACACTTAGGTTGCTTCCATGTCCTGGCTATTGTAAATAGAGCTGCAGTGAACATTGTGGAACATGACTCTTTCTGAATTATGGTTTTCTCAGGGTATATGCCCAGTAGTGGGATTGCTGGGTCGTATGGTAGTTCTATTTTTAGTTTTTTAAGGAACCTCCATACTGTTCTCCATAGTGGCTGTATCAATTTACATTCCCACCAACAGTGCAAGAGGGTTCCCTTTTCTCCACACCCTCTCCAGCATTTATTGTTTGCAGATTTTTTGATGATGCCCATTCTAACTGGTGTGAGGTGATACCTCATTGTAGTTTTGATTTGCATTTCTCTAATGATTAGTGATGTTGAGCATTCTTTCATTTGTTTGTTGGCTATCTGTATATCTTCTTTGGAGAAATGTCTATTTAGGTCTTCTGCCCATTTTTGGATTGGGTTGTTTGTTCTTCTGATATTGAGCTGCTTGTATATTTTGGAGATTAATCCTTTGTCAGTTGCTTCATTTGAAGATATTTTCTCCCATTCTAAGGGTCGTCTTTTCGTCTTGTTTATGGTTTCCTTTGCTGTGCAAACGTTTTTAAGTTTAATTAGGTCCCATTTGTTTATTTTTGTTTTTATTTCCATTTCTCTAGGAGGTGGGTTTCAAAAAGCATCTTGCTGTGATTTATGTCATAGAGTGTTCTGCCTATGTTTTCCTCTAGGAGTTTTATAGTGTCTGGCCTTACATTTAGGTCTTTAATCCATTTTGAGTTTATTTTTGTGTATGGTGTTAGGGAGTGTTCTAATTTCATTCTTGCACATGTAGCTGTCCAGTTTTCCCAGCACCACTTATTGAAGAGGCCGTCTTTTCTCCATTGTATATTCTTGCCTCCTTTATCAAAAATATGGTGACCATATGTACGTGGGTTTATCTCTGGGCTTTCTATCCTGTTCCATTGATCTGTATTTCTGTTTTTGTGCCAGTACCAGATTGTCTTGATTACTGTAGCTTTGTAGTATAGTCAGAAGTCCGGGAGCCTGATTCCTCCAGCTCTGTTTTTCTTTCTCAAGATTGCTTTGGCTGTTGGGGGTCTTTTGTGTTTCCATACAAATTGTGCAATTTTTTGTTCTAGTTCTGTGAAAAATGCCATTGGTAGTTTGATACGGATTGCATTGAATCTGTAGATTGCTTTGGGTAGTATAGTCATTTTCACAATGTTGTTTCTTCCAATCCAAGAACATGGTATATCTTTCCATCTGTTTGTGTCATCTTTAATTTTTTTCATCAGTGTCTTATAGTTTTCTGCATACAGGTCTTTTGTCTCCTTAGGTAGGTTTATTCCTAGGTATTTTATTCTTTTTGTTGCAGTGGTAAATGGGAGAGTTTCCTTAATTTCTCTTTCAGATTTTTCATCATTAGTGTTTAGGAATGCAAGAGATTTCTGTGCATTAATTTTGTATCCTGCTACTTTACCAAATTCATTGATTAGCTCTAGTAGTTTTCTGGTAGCATCTTTAGGATTCTCTATGTATAGTATCATGTCATCTGCAAATAGTGACAGCTTTACTTCATTGTTTCCGATTTGGATTCCTTTTATTTCTTCTCTGATTGCTGTGGCTAAAACTTCCAAAATTATGTTGAATAATAGTGGTGTGAATGGACAACGTTGTCCTGTTCCTGATCTTAGTGGAAATGATTTCAGTTTTTCACCACTGAAAACAATGTTGGCTGTGGGTTTGTCATATATGGCCTTTATTATGTTGAGGTAAGTTCCCTCTATGCCTACTTTCTGGAGGGTTTTTATTATAAATTGGTGTTGAATTTTGTCCAAAGCTTTCTCTGCATCTATGGAGATGATCATATGGTTTTTATTCTTCAATTTGTTAATATGGTGTATCACATTGATAGATTTGCCTATATTGAAGAATCCTTGCATTCCTGGGATAAACCCCACTTGATCATGGTATATGATCCTTTTAGTGTGTTGTTGGATTCTGTTTGCTACTGTTTTGTAGAGGATTTTTGCATCTATATTCATCAGTGATATTGGTCTGTAACTTTCTTTTTTTGTAGTATCTTTGTCTGGTTTTGGTGTCAGGGTGATGGTGGCCTCATGGAATGAGTTTGGGAATGTTCCTTGCTCTGCAATTTTTTTGGAAGAGTTTGAGAAGGATAGGTGTTAGCTCTTCTCTAAATGTTTGATAGAATTCACCTGTGAAGCCATCTGGTCCTGGACTTTTGTTTGTTGGAAGATTTTTAATCACAGTTTCAATTTCATTACTTGTGATTGGTCTGTTCATATTTTCTATTTCTTCCTGGTTCAGTCTTGGAAGGTTATACCTTTCTAAGAATTTGTCCATTTCTTCAAGGTTGTCCCTTTTATTGGTGTAGAGTTGCTTGTAGTAGTCTCTTAGGATGCTTTGTATTTCTGCAATGTCTGTTGTAAGTTCTCCTTTTTCATTTCTAATTTTATTGATTTGCGTCCTCTCCCTTTTTTTCTTGATGAGTCTGGCTAAAGTTTTATCAATTTTCTTTATCTTCTCAAAGAACCACTTTTTAGTTTTATTGATCTTTGCTCTTGTAGTCTTAATTTCTATTTCATTTATTTCTGCTCTGAGCTTTATGATTTCTTTCCTTCTACTGACTTTGGGTTTTTGTTGTTCTTCCTTATCTAGTGGCTCTAAATGCAAGGTTACGTTGTTTATTTGAGATTTTTCTTGTTTCTTGAGGTGAAATTGAATTGCTATAAACTTCCCTGTTAGAACTGCTTTTGCGATGTCCCATAGTTTCAGGTCATTGTGTCTTCATTGTCATTTGATGCTAGATATTTTTTTATTTCCTCTTTGATTTCTTCAGTGATCTCTTAGTTATTTAGCAGCACACTGTTTAACCTCTATGTGTTTGTGTTTTTTACAGTTTTTTTCCAGAAATTGATTTCTAATCTCGTAGAGTTGTGGTTGGAAAAGATGCTTGATATGATTTCAATTTTCTTAGCTTTTCCGAGGCTTGCTTTGTGACCCATGATTTGATCTATCCTGGAGAATGTTCCATGTGCACTTGGGAAGAAAGTGTATTTTGCCACTTTCAGGTAGAATGTCCTATAAATATCAGTTAAATGTATCTGGTCTGTTGTGTCATTTAAAGCTTGTGTTTCCTTATTTATTTTATGGCTGCATAATCTGTCCATTGGTGTATGTTGGGTTTTAAAGTCCCCCACTATTATTGTGTTACTGTCCATTTCCCGTTTATGGCTGTTAGCATTTGCCTTATGTATTGAGGTGCTTCTATGTTGGGTACATAAATATTTATAATTGTTACATCCTTCTTGGATTGATCCCTTGATCGTTATGTAGTGTCCTCTCTTATCTCTTGTAACAATCTTTATTTTAAAGTATATTTTATCTGATATGAGTATTGCTACTCCAGCTTTCTTTTGATTTCCATTTGCATGGAATATCTTTTGGCATCCCCTCAGTTTCAGTCTGTATGTGTCCCTAGGTCTGAAGTGGGCCTCTTGTAGATAGCATATATATGGGTCTTGTTTTTGTATTAATTCAGCCAGTCTGTGTCTTTCGGTTGGAGCATTTAATCCATTTACATTTAAGGTGATTATCGATCTGTATGTTCCTGTTACCATTTTCTTAATTGTTTTGGTTTTGTTATTGTAGGTGTTTTCCGTCTCTTGTGTTTCCTGCCGAGAGAAGTTCCTTTAGCATTTGTTGTAAAGCTTGTTTGGAGGTGCTGAATTCTCTTAGCTTTTGCTTGTCTGTAAAGCTTTTGATTTCTCCATTGAATCTGAATGAGATTTTGGCTGGGTAGAGTAATCTTGGTTGTAGGTTTTTCCCTTTCATCACTTTAAATACATCCTGCCACTCCCTTCTGGCCTGCAGAGTTTCTGCCTAAAAGTCAGCTCATAACCTTATGGGGATTCTCTTGTATGTTATTTTTTGCTTTTCTCTTGCTGCTTTTAATATTTTTTCTTAGAATTTAATTTTTGTTAGTTTGATTATTATGTGTCTTGGTGTGTTTCACTTAGGGTTTATCCTGTATGGGACTCTCTGTGCTTCCTGGACTTGGGTGGCTATTTCCTTTCCCATGTTAGCGAAGTTTTCAAGTATAATCTCTTCAAATATTTTCTCAGACCCTTTCTTTTTTTCTTTTTCTTCTGGCACCCCTATTGTTCAAATATTGGTGTGTTTAGTGTTGTCCCAGAGGTCTCTGAGACTGTCTTCAATTCTTTTCATTCTTTTTTCTTTTTTCTGCTCCTCGGCAGTTATTTCCACCATTCTGTCTTCCAGCTCACTCACTCGTTCTTCTGCCTCAGTTTTTCTGCTATTGATTCCTTCTCGTGTATTTTTCATTTCAGTTATTGTATTGTTCATCTCTGTTTGTTCTTTAGTTCTTCTAGGTCCTTATTAAACATTTCTTGCATATTCTTGATCTCTGCTTCCATTCTGTTTTCAAGATCTTGGATCATCTTTACTATCTTTACTCTGAATTCTTTTTCAGGTAGGTTGCCTATTTCCTCTTCATTTATTTGGTCTTGTAGGTTTTTCCCTTGCTCCTTCATTTGTAACATATTTTTTTGTCATCTCATTTATTTTGATGGGTGGAGTGTGTTCCTCTCTTACTGTTTGTTTGGCCTGAGGCTTCTAGCACTGGAGTTTGTAGGCTGTTGGGTAGAGCTGGGTCTTGTTGCCAAGATGAGGGCCTCTGGGAAACCTCACTGTGATTAATTTTCCCTGGGGTCTGAGGTTTCCTGTTAGTCCAGTGGTTAGGACTTGGTGCTCCCAGCACAGGAGCTTAAGCCTAACACCCGGCCTGTGAACCAAGATCCTGCAAGCTCTGTGGGGTGGGGGACAAAACAAAGGAGAAGAATAACAACAAAAAATATAAAATAAGATAAGATTAGAAAACTAACAGATATGTTAGAAAAAATAAAAAAATAAACAACAACCAGAAAGTGAAACAGAACCACAATAGCAAAAAAGAAAAAAAAAAAAAGGCTGGAAAAGACCTTGGCTGTGGGGTGGAGCTTAGGCAAGGGTGGGGCTTAGGCAGAGGTGGAGTTTAGGCGGTAGCGGGGTCTAGGTTTAGGACCCACTGCCCCTAAAGGCCTTGGGGGGTTGGGGGGCGGGGCTTAGGCTCAGTGCAGCTGGAGGGGCCCCGGAGTACCTCCAGCCTTCGAGTGCAGATGATTAGGCCCAGGACCTCAGCAGGCTCACTGGGGCCCAAGTGGGCAGAGGAAGCACTAGCTGCGTTCCCCCCCCCGATCCTCTGACCCTGGAGGATCCCTCCCCGTTCACCTCTATTCCTCCCCACCCTTCCTCCCACACCGCTAGGACCCACGCAGCAGAGGGGACCTTGGAGGGTGGAGCACCAGGCCTGGTACCCCAGCAAGCTCCCTGGGACCTGAGTGGGCAAGGGAAATGCTAGCCATGTTCTAACCCAATCCTCTGATCCCAGAGGGTCCCCCCCATTTGCCTCTACTCTTCTTCCCCCGCCCCATCCCCCTAGGACCCACGCAGCTGGAGGGTGCCTCAGAGGGAAGAGGACCAGGCCCGGGAGCTCAGGAGGCTCACCAGGGCCCAAGTGGGTGGGGGAAATGCTACCTGCATTCCCCCCGCAATCCTCCAATCCCAGAGGGTCCCTCCCTGTTCGCCTTTACTCTTCCTCCCCCCCTCCCACGCCCCTGGGACCTACGCGGCCAGAGGGGGCCTCGGAGGGTGGAGAACCCTGTCCAGGACCCCTGCAGGCTTCCCAGGGTCTGAATGGGTGGGGGAGACGCTAGCCACATTCCCCTCTGATCCTCCGAACCCCCGAGTGTCCCTCCAGGCGTGAGAACCCCTCTCCTCCCCCAGCCACCCCTCAGGGGCTCTGGCCCTGTCTGGCCTCCACTTCTACTCCCCCCTTGCTCCACCCCCCACATCCTACCTGTTCGCTCGGGGGTTCCTCCTGTCCCCTTGGGTGTTAAGGTCCCCCACCAGCGTCTGGTAGGTGCCTTAGTTATGAGGAGACACAAACTCCGCATCCTCCTACTCTGCCATCTTGACTCCGCACCTCACTGTGTGTTTTAAGTGTATTGCTAAAAACATATGTACAATGTTTGTGTGACAATTAAGTACAAGTGATGAAATGCATAGCCTACAAAGTGTTTCCCCATTAATATATCTCTGAGCCTCTTCTTGATATCTGATTAGTTTTCCCCCAAAGTGGAGAACTAGGCAGAAAAAAAAAAATAAAGAGGTCTAGCACTGAGAGACGTAAATGGACCCAGAGCAGGCAACTGGGCCACTCTGACAACATTAGAAAAATATATTGATTATCAGTGCCATTTACGGAAAGATTTGCAATCAAAAGTGGAAAATGATGGGAGGAATTTTCACATGTTGAGGTGTGGGGAAATCATTCTGGCTTGTACATGATTGAATTTGAACTTTTTGCTAATCAGAACAGCCTGTTTATGACCTATTAAACTTGTGTTGTACATCTGCTTCAGCCATTAAAAAAATTACATTTAAAAAATCAAAACGAAATAACTGTCGTTCAGACATCCAAAATGGAACTAGGTGGCTGTTACGGATGTGGATTTAGACACGTTCCTACATTACTGAAAACTTGAGTTCTCTAAACTTTATCAGACTTAAGGACATCATCAGCCATTTTCAAAACGATATATACTACCAGCTGCCAACTGCAACCTTACGGTCTCAATGTCTTCTTGTAGCTATGAAACCTTTCTCCTACTTTAAAAATAGTAATAGCAAATGAGACAGCTCAAGCTATAGCCTCCCAGCAAAAGTCTACTTGGTTACTAAATATATGTAAAAAGAAAACACTCCAAAACTTATTTTTCTGGTTGCCATCTAAAATAGGAGGACTCTTTTCAAAAATACTGCAAAGGTGTATTTTAACCATTATCTTCATTGTAATACATCTAATAATTTTCAAATGTTTGTCCAGATGCTATGACAAAGCAATCAAAGAGAGAGGTAATATTTTCTTAATATAAAATATCGATGCTAAGCTTGGAACTCGAGATTATTTCCAACTCTGTGTCCATTCCCCAAATTAGGCTCCTCCTGAAGTACGCCCATTTCAGCAGGAAGTAACCAGAGCGGGTCATCATCCCACCCCCTCAAAAAGTTGGGGAAAATTGAAACAGAAATGGAATTAAAACTGAGTTCCTCTGCCAAATTTATGATTAACCTCTCAATCTAAAACTTTATTCCCTTTCTTGTTCCACACCTATTTCTCCTCAAGATTGAGGAGTATCAAAGAAAAAGGGGGATTGAAACCATGTACAAGCGTCTGTGTCCTTGTCTTTTGAAGTAAAATGCTGACTCAAGAGCTAATGATTGGGAAATGTGAAGATGTAGAAACAAAGAATAGCTGTTGGACTGGGGAACTGGTAACAATTTAGGCTATTTTTCTGCCACATAGCAGAATCACCAAACTCACAGTTCCCTGAAAGATATGGACAAAGGCTTGACACACATTCCTAAGTTATTTTTACAGGAAGCAGACCCCCCCCTAATTGAAAACTGCAGACAAGAACAGACCCTAGACTCATTGAAACCAGAAGGTTGATGATGCTTGAAACTTCACCTTGTTGCCAACCAATCTGAGAATTGTCCACAAGTTGTTCATGCCCTGCTCCTTGAACACTATTAAAATCCTCACTATCCCCTCCAGGGGGTTCACACAGTTTTGAGGGCATTAGCCAGCTGTAGCCCCCTTTGTCTGGCAAAGCAATAAAAAGCTACTCTTCTCTACTTCACACAAAACTCTGTCCCCAAGTTTCTATTCAGCACTGGTGAACAGAGGCCGAGTTTCGACAACACTACCTCTCGTCCTCTGCCTGGTCCTCTGGTAGACTTCAACTCATTGTCTGCACTCTCACATTAACTGTCAGTGTCTCTGCAAAGCACTTGGGACCCCATCTACCCTCCTCTGTGCATCTCTTGAAGCCAAGCAGATTCCTGTCCCACTAGATTGTGATCTTCTAGACCAGAGTGCCTCACACTGTGATGTGCAAACAAATCCCGGCGTGGGGGGAGGGCTGATAAAAGTGCAGATTCTCTTTCAGTAGGCCTGTGCCTGGGACATGAGAGTCTGCATTTCTGACAAGCACTCAGGTCTTACCATTACATTTTAAAGGGCAAGGGTCCAGCACCAATTCTCAAACTCCAGCACAAATACGAAGCACCTGGAGGGCTTGTTCATCTGAGTGCAACACCCCACCCCCCACCCCCACCCCAAGACTTCCATCCTGCAGGTCTGAGGATGGCACCTGAGAATCTTTATTTCCACCAAGCTCCAAGGTGATGCTGCTGCTGCTGGCCCACAGACCTGACCTTGAGTTAACACTATTTCCAGGCCTTGCCTAACTCATCTTTGAGACCCCTTAACTGGCAGAGAAGGAGGGCATTTAATAGACATATGATAAATGAGATGGAAGGGAATGAATACCAGCATGCGCCAACCAGGTAATTAGAGCTTTTAAACAAGATTGAGGAGGTAGTGGGTATGTACATGTACATATAACGGTCTACAGGTTAGACTTGAGGTACAAAGGGTCATTATCAACCTCTTCATTCCTCCCTGCCTTCCCACCAGGCTCAGCCCACAATGAGCCAGTACCCAGTGCTTGCGGGTACTTGGTTCACGGAACTGCCATGGTCTAGCTAGCAGCCCTTGGCACCAGCTTTTGCAGGCTCAGTGGCCACACCCTGGGCTCTCTACCAGCAGGAACCACCCCCAGAGACCCGTGTATTTGAGCAGGTTGTGGGGGAGAGGAAAGAGTCTGGGAGGAGATAACTCGTTCCCCTTTGTTCTTTGCCTCTCAGATCCTGCCCCCCAGTGTCTGCTTCCTGCTAAGCAGTTCCCTGAGGCAGAAGAACTGCAGACAGGAGTTCTTCCCCGTGTCACCATTGCCCAGCCCTGCCCTGGGAGGCCAGGTAGAGGGGCTGTCTCCTGGTTTCACTGCAGAGAATCCACCTCCCATGTGACTGTTTTCTCACAAAACCTCTCAGAGCTTCCTTGTTTCTAAAAACTGACAAAAGGAAGAGGCGGCCCTTTTTTCTGTTAGGTGTCATCTTGCCTGGATGAGCTCAGCCGTCTCGTGGCTGTGAGCACAGCTGGTCATAATGTGTTAGAAAGATGGAAAGAGCCCTGGGTCCTGGATAAGCTGTAGAATGGTTATTAAACAGCTCTGTAGCCATCCTGCCTCTGAACTTCTTGCAGTTTATCCATTCCAAAATGCTTATTCAGCACCTGCTATGTGGGGATACAGCAGTGAACAAAAGAGAGAACATTCCAGCCCTCAGGAAGTTGGCATTACATTGGAGGAAAACAGTGGACAATAAGTACATATTAAGTATATATATTTGTTAAGTATATATAAATATTTTGTATATATATATAGCTTAGGTGGTAATAAGTAAATCTGGGAAGGGGGTCATTGATTTCTGAGGTGGGGGAGGAGGAGATTCAATTTTAATTAAGATGGTTAGAGAATACCTCCTGCGAAAGTAATGCACATGTATAGAAATGAAGGAGGTGAAGGAGCAGGCTTTCCAGGCATCTGGGGGAAGGGCATCTTGGCAGAGGAAACAGCAAATGTAAAGGCCCTGAGGTGGAAATGTACCTGGTGTGCTCAGGGACATCCTGGAAGCCAGTTTGGCTGGAGCAGGGTGAGCAAAGGGGAGAGTAATAGGAGTTTTGAAGTCAGAGAGGGAATGAGGGCAGGTGGTGAACCTCCTTGCAGGCCAGTGTAGGGACTTGGAAGAGGAGTGTCTGACTTGAAATAACTTTTGAAGAATCACTCTGACTGCTATATTGGAAAGAAACTATGGCCTTGGGTGGTTTGGACCAAAGCGGTGCCAGTGGATTTAGCAGGAAAGGATTGGAGTCTTTATATATTTGAAAATGGAGTCAACAGATTTTGCAGAAAGATCACATGTCAGGTTCAAAAGAGTAGAGTCAAGTGTTACTCCAAGGTTTTGGTAGGTTCAGTGGAAAGGGTGGAGCTGCCATTTACCTCTAGATCTGGATGACAGTGGCAACAGAGAATTTGGGGGAAAGATCAGGAATTCAGTTTGAAGTGCTTTTGAGAAACCCAAGTGGAGACATTGAGCAGAGTGTTGGGTATGAGCCTGGATTGGGGATGGGGGCGGGGGCTGGGCTGGAGATGTACACTTGGGCATCTTCAGCGTGGATATGATGTTCAGAGCCATGAGAGAGATGGTGCCACCAAAGATGTGAGTGTAGATTGGAAAGAGGGGGGTTCAAGGACTGTGCCCTGGGGCATGCCAAGGTTAAGAAGTTGGAACATTGAGCAGAAACCAGAAGTGGGAACTGAGAAGGGGTTGCCTGTGGAACAAGAGAAAAACCAGGAGAGTGCAATGTCCTGCACACATGGAGGAAGAGTTTCAAGAAGAGGGAGCCATAATGAATGGTGTCAAGTGTGCTGAGCACTCAAGTCCCATGAGGCCTGAGAATTGACCATTGGATTTAGCCACATGGAGGTCACTGGTGACCCTGACAAAAGTGGTGGGGGTGGGGGAGAAGAGCCTGAGAAGAGTGGGTTCCAGAAACTTGGGTGGAGTGGAACTGGATGCAAATAAAGACAACTCTTTTAAGTACTGTAAAAAGCTGTGCAGAAAAGAATCAGTAATTAGAGATGAAAGTGCAATCAAGGGAGACTGTGCATGCTTACTTGTTTGTTTGTTTGCTTATTTATTTCAGATAGAAGTAAGAGCATGTGTATACTGATGGCAATAATCTGGCAGAGCAGGGAAAACTGGTGATACAGGAGAAAATGACTAGAGTGATGTCCTCGTGCTAATGAGAGAGGATGAGATCCCGGGCAAAGTGGAAGAGATGGACTTGGATGGGAGCCTGGAGAATCCATCCACACGGCAAGAGGGAAACAGGTAGAAGGGCCAGGAAGGGGTGGGTGGGAAGAGGGGAGGTGGGATGTGTAAAAAGTCTCTTCTGGTGCCTTCTGTTTTCTCAGTGATGTAGGGAATAAGGTCATCAGCTAAGACTGAGGGTGATGGAGGTGGTGTTAGAGGTTCAAGGAAAGGGCAGAAGGTGTGAAATAATGTCTAAGAGAGGAAAATACAGTTGATGGGCATGAAGGACCCTTTGAATATGACCACCACTAATTCAGAGCGACGCCAGTCAGTACCGTTGTGTGGTTTCCTCCGGCTGCATTCAACTTCACGGGTGCCAGTGGGGATTTGGATCTAACCAGGACTGGGATTTTGCCCGGTGGACACAACAAGATCAGAAAAGAGTAAAGGCGTTGAGGATGTATGTAAAGGAGGGACTCTAATTATGGCTCCTGGACTTTAAGATGATGGAAAGTAAGTGCGTGAGGAGGCTGAGGGTCAGGAGAAAATCAAAATGTCAGTGGTTGCACTGGGGTCAAAGAACCATTGGAGGTGAGGTGCTAGAGGGATTGAGCAGTAAAGGTGGATGTGGGATCAGGGGCTGGGATACTGGGAACTGAGACAAGAAAGGCTACAGATGTTGGTGATGGTAAGATCCAGGGATTAGGGAGGATCACAGGAGTGAGTGGCTAAGGCTGAGGGAAGACAAGACCATTAGAGGAGAGGAATTCAAGAAACCCCTTTGAGAGGGAGCTAGAGGAAGTCTGTGCTTTTTGTAGAAGGTAAATATGGCTTCAGAGTCCTTCCATCCTGGTACACACAGGCTTTTACAATGTGACTTTATTGCTCTTCCTAAAAGACAGATTCTGTTTCCTGATTCCCTTCTCTGTGGCTGGGCTCTGTGACTTGCTCTGACTGATAGACTGCAGCAGAAGTGATCTTATGTGACTTCTGAGGCTTTGCCTTAAGATGCTTTGCAGCTTCTGCTCATACCTGAGGCCATCATGCAGAAAGCCAGTCTGGCTGACTGGAAGATGAGAGCCACATGGAGAATTGAGGCACTCCAGTCGACAGCCAGCACCCACTGTCAGATGTGGGAGTGAGGCTCTGTGGGAGCTCCTGCCTAATCCACACAATCATAGAACAATCTCGTTGTGACTTTAAGCCCCCAAGTTTTGAGATTATTTATTAGGCTGCAAAGACAGAGATGTATGTGGAGAGTGAAATAAAGAATTATTACAAGAGAACGTTAGAGAGTAGTACCAAACCAGAGCTAACATGCAGGACTTTTAGAAAATAATAGTTTCTATTCTTTTCATTTTTTGAGCTATTTCGAGTGATGCCTTGCTATTTATTGTCAAAATGTCCAACGGATACAACTAGGTGTGAATAAAGAAAACCCTACTGCCCCCCCAAAAAACTTAAAATCCTCAGAGCTCCAGCACCTGCCTCTCATGGATGACTTCCTGCTGTGGAGGGTAGGAAGGCTTCAGGGAGGAGGTGCCCTCTTGGAACCTGACCCAGCACAAGGGGGCAGCTGAGCAGAACAGAGGGACTATTAGACCTTCCCTTTGGTTTGTCAGGTTAGGGGTTGTAGGATTCTGGGGGTGGGGGTGCAAGAGAGCCCGGGAGAAGCCAAGCTGGCGAGGAGAGGCAGAAACTAAGGAGATAGAAGAAATACGGAGTGAGGAAGGGTGGTGGGAAGAGAGGCTGGGGAAGGAAATTAGACAAGGAGGAATGGGGTAGGAGGGAAGGGTATGCAATGGGGTGGTGTGGAGGGGGCAGGGGTGAGCTATTGCCTAGGAGCCACTTGTGTCACCCACAGGCCCTCTTGTCCATCTGTGGGACACTCACCAATCGGGCTTCAGTGTCTGAATGTGGCCTGAGATCAGAAGCAACCTCCTTTGCCATGTAGCCAGACAGTGCGTCCCAGGATTAGGCAACAGAGAGATCTCCAAGGTCATGACACTGCCACCCCCTCTCTTGGAGATTAACCTACTGGTGTAACATCTGAACCTGAAAGATGTGCCTCATTGACAGGCAGGCTCCCTGCAGCCAAGGAGCCTGGCCTGACCCTGTCTTGGTTACACAGAGCATAAGGTTTCTGGGATTTTGCCATTGTGACAGGAAAGGAGAAGCAGAAACAGGGCTGGGTCAGGATCAGGTGTCATGGATGAGACACAAACAGGAAGTCTGTGAGATCAAAGAGGAGAGGCCAGTGGGAGGGGTTGTTGAATTAAGGAATCAGAGTCCTAGACAAAGTCAAGGTCAGAATCTTGTGGTGTGTGCCTTACTGATACTCTGTCTGTTTCCACCACGTCAGGGGCCACAGGTCCTATGTGGTGGTGGGGAAGAATCTCCTGGGTATGATGTTCAGTGACAAAAGCAAGATGGAAAACAACGTGTATGATATGCTCCACCTGTATTAAAAAAAAAAAAAAAAGGCTATGTGTATGTATGTGGACGTGTGTGTGTGTATGGTTTTTTTTTCCCACTATCAAATATTTTTTTTCTTATTAGTCATCCATTTTATACACATCAGTGTATACATGTCAATCCCAATCTCCCAATTCATCACACCACCCCCCCCACCCCCCACCGCTTTCCCCCCTTGGTGTCCATTTGTTTTTTCTCTACTTCTGTGTCTGAATTTCTGCTCAGCAAACCGGTTCATCTGTACCATTCTCTAGGTTCCACATATATGTGTTGATATACGATATTTGTTTTTCTCTTTCTGACTCACTTCACTCTGTATGACAGTCTCTAGATCCGTCCACGTCTCTACAGATGACCCAATTTCGTTCCTTTTTATGGCTGAGTAATATTCCATTGTATATATGTACCACAACTTCTTTATCCATTCGTCTGCCAATGGGCATTTAGGTTGCTTCCATGACCTGGATATTGTAAATAGTGCCGCAGTGAACATTGGGGTGCATGTGTCTTGTTGAATTATGGTTTTCTCTGGGTATATGCCCAGTAGTGGGATTGCTGGGTCATATGGCAGTTCTATTTTTAGTTCTCTAAGGAACCTCCATACTGTTCTCCATAGTGGCGGTATCAGTTTACATTCCCACCAGCAGTGCAAGAGGGTTCCCTTTTCTCCATACCCTCTCCAGCATTTGTTGTTTGTAGATTTTCTGATGATGCCCATTCTAACAGGAGTGAGGTGATACCTCATTGTAGTTTTGATTTGCATTTCTCTAATAATTAGTGGTGTTGAGCAGCTTTTCATGTGCTTCTTGGCCATCTGTATGTCTTCTTTGGAGAAATGTCTGTTTAGGTCTTCTGCCCATTTTTGGATTGGGTTGTTTGTTTTTTTAATATTGAGCTGCATGAGCTGTTTATATATTTTGGAGATTAATCCTTTGTCTGATGATTCACTTGCAAATATTTTCTCCCATTCTTAGGGTTGTCTTTTCGTCTTGTTTATGGTTTCCTTTGCTGTACAAAAGCTTTGAAGTTTCATTAGGTCCCATTTGTTTATTTTTGTTTTTATTTCCATTACTCTACGAGGTGGATCAAAAAAGATCTTGCTGTGATTTATGTCAAAGAGTGTTCTTCCTATATTTTCCTCTAAGAGTTTTATAGTGTCCAGTCTTACATTTAGGTCTCTAATCCATTTTGAGTTTATTTTTGTGTATGGTGTTAGGAAGTGTTCTAATTTCATTCTTTCACATGTAGCTGTCCAGTTTTCTCAGCACCACTTATTGAAGAGACTGTCTTTTCTGCATTATATATCCTTGCCTCCTTTGTCATAGGTTAGTTGACCATAGGTTCGTGGGTTTATCTCTGGGCTTTCTGTCCTGTTCCATTGATCTATATTTCTGTTTTTGTGCCAGTACCAGATTGTCTTGATTACTGTAGCTTTGTAGTATAGTCTGAAGTCAGGGAGTCTGATTCCTCCAGCTCCGTTTTTTTCCTCAAGACTGCTTTGGCTATTCGGGGTCTTTTGTGTCTCCATACAAATTTTAAGACATTTTGTTCTAGTTCTGTAAAAAATGCCATTGGTAATTTGATAGGGATTGCATTGAATCTGTAGATTGCTTTGGGTAGTATAGTCATTTTCACAATATTGATTCTTCCAATCCAAGAACATGGTATATCTCTCCATCTGTTGGTATCATCTTTAATTTCTTTCATCAGTGTCTTATAGTTTTCTGCATACAGGTCTTTTGTCTCCCTAGGTAGGTTTATTCCTAGGTATTTTATTCTTTTTGTTGCAGTGGTAAATGGGAGAGTTTCCTTAATTTCTCTTTCATGTTTTTCATCATTAGTGTATAGGAATGCAAGAGATTTCTGTGCATTAATTTTGTATCCTGCAACATTACCAAATTCATTGATTAGCTCTAGTAGTTTTCTGGTGGCATCTTTAGGATTCTCTATGTATAGTATCATGTCATCTGCAAACAGTGACAGCTTTACTTCTTCTTTTCCAATTTGCATTGCTTTTTCTTCTCTGATTGCCTTGGCTAGGGCTTCCGAAACTATGTTGAATAATAGTGGTCAGAGTGGACATCCTTGCCTTGTTCCTGATCTTAGAGGAAATGCTTTCAGTTTTTCACCATTGAGAATGATGTTTGCTGTGGGTTTGTCATATATGGCCTTTATTATGTTGACATAGGCTCCCTCTGTGCCCAATTTCTGGAGAGTTTTTATCATAATGGGTGTTGAATTTTGTCAAAAGCTTTTTCTGCATCTATTGAGATGATCATATGGTTTTTATTCTTCAATTTGTTAATATGGTGTATCACATTGATTGATTTGCGTATATTGAAGAATCCTTGCATCTCTGGGATAAATCCCGCTTGATCATGGTGTGTGATCCTTTTAATGTGTTGTTGGATTCTGTTTGCTAGTATTTTGTTGAGGATTTTTGCATCTATATCCATCAGTGATATTGGTCTGTAATTTTCTTTTTTTGTAGTGTCTTTGTCTGGTTTTGGTATCAGGATGATTGTGGCCTCATAGAATGAGTTTGGGACTGTTCCTTCCTCTGCAAATTTTTGGAAGAGTTTGAGAAGGATGGGTGTTAGCTCTTCTCTAAATGTTTGATAGAATTCATCTGTGAAGCCATCTGGTCCTGGACTTTTGTTTGTTGGAAGATTTTTTTTTTTTTAAAGCTATGCTGAAATCTTTTTTTTTTTTTTAAGCTATGCTGAAATCTTTTTTTTTTTTTTTTAATTTATTTATTTATTTATTTTTGACTGTGTTGGGTCTTCGTTTCGTGCGAGGGCTTTCTTTAGTTGCGGCAAGCGGGGGCCACTCTTCATCGCAGTGCGCGGGCCTCTCACTATCGTGGCCTCTGTTGTTGCGGAGCACAGGCTCCAGACGTGCAGGCTCAGTAGTTGTGGCTCATGGGCCCAGTTGCTCCGCGGCATGTGGGATCTTCCCAGACCAGGGCTCGAACCTGTGTCCCCTGCATTAGCAGGCAGATTCTCAACCACTGCGCCACCAGGGAAGCCCTGTTGGAAGATTTTTAATCACAGTTTCAATTTCATTACTTGTGATTGGTCTGTTCATATTTTCTATTTCTTCCTGGTTCAGTCTTGGAAGGTTATACCTTTCTAAGAATTTGTCCATTTCTTCCAGGTTGTCCATTTTATTGGCATAGAGTTGCTTGTAGTAGTCTCTTAGGATGCTTTGTATTTCTGCGGTGTCTGTTGTAAGTTCTCCTTTTTCATTTCTAATTTTATTGATTTGAGTCCTCTCCCTCTTTTTCTTGATGAGTCTGGCTAATGGTTTATCAATTTTGTGTATCTTCTCAAAGAACCAGCTGTTAGTTTTCTTCTCTTGTGTTTCCCACTTAGAGAAGTTCCTTTAGCATTTGTTGTAGAGCTGGTTTGGTGGTGCTGAATTCTCTTAGCTTTTGCTTGTCTGTAAAGCTTTTGATTTCTCCATTGAATCTGAATGAGATCCTTGCCGGGTAGAGTAATCTTGGTTGTAGGTTCTTCCCTTTCATCACTTTAAGTATATCGTGCCACTCCCTTCTGGCTTGTAGCGTTTCTGCTGAGAAATCAGCTGTTTACCTTATGGGAGTTCCCTTGTATGTTATTTGTCGTTTTTCCCTTGCTGCTTTCAATAATTTTTCTTTGTCTTTAATTTTTGCTGGTTTGATTACTATATGTCTCGGTGTGTTTGTCCTGGGGTTTATCCTGTATGGGACTCTGCGCTTCCTGGACTTGGGTGACTATTTCCTTTCCCATGTTAGGGAAGTTTTTGACTATAATCTCTTCAAATATTTTCTCGGGTCCTTTCTGTCTCTCTTCTCCTTCTGGGACCCCTATAATGTGAATATTGTTGCGTTTAATGTTGTCCCAGAGGTCTCTTAGGCTGTCTTCATTTCTTTTCATTCTTTTTTCTTTATTCTCTTCCGCAGCAGTGAATTCCACCATTCTGTCTTCCAGGTCACTTATCCGTTCTTCTGCCTCAGTTATTCTGCTATTGATTCCTTCTAGTGTAGTTTTCATTTCAGTTATTGTATTGTTGATCTCTGTTTGTTTGTTCTTTAATTCGTCTAGGTCTTTGTTAAACATTTCTTGCATCTTCTCGATCTTTGCCTCTGTTCTTTTTCCGAGGTCCTGGATCATGTTCACTGTCATTATTCTGAATTCTTTTTCTGGAAGGTTTCCTATCTCCACTTCAGTAAGTTGTTTTTCTGGGGTTTTTATCTTGTTCCTTCATCTGGTACATAGCCCTCTGCCTTTTCATCTTGTCTGTTTGTCTGTGAATGTGGTTTTTGTTCCACAGGCTGCAGGATTGTAGTTCATCTTGTTTCTGCTGTCTGCCCTCTGGTGGATGAGGCTATCTAAGAGGCTAGTGGAAGTTTCCTGATGGGAGGGACTGGTGGTGGGTAGAGCTGGCTGTTGCTCTGGTGGGCAGAGCTCAGTTAAACTTTAATCCACTTGTCTGCTGTTGGGTGGGGCTGGGTTCCTTCCCTGTTGGTTGTTTGGCCTGAGGTGACGCAACACTGGAGCCTACCCGGGCTCTTTGGTCAGGCTAATGGCAGACTCTGGGAGGGCTCACGCCAAGGAGTACTTCCCAGAACTTCTGCTGCCACTGTCCTTGTCCCTTGTTGAGCCACAGCTGCCCCCTGCCTCTGCAGGAGACCCTCCAACACTAGCAGGTAGGTCTGGTTCATTCTCCTATGGGGTCACTGCTCCTTCCCCTGGGTCCCGATGTGCACACTAGTTTGTTTGTGCCCTCCAAGAGTGCAGTCTCTGTTTCCCCAAGTCCTGCTGACGTCCTGCAGTCAAATCCCATTAGCCTTCAAAGTCTGATTCTCTAGGAATTCCTCCTCCCGTTGCCAGACCCCCAGGTTGGGGAGCCTGAAGTATGGCTCAGAACCTTCACTCCAGTGGGTGGACTTCTGTGGTATAAGTGTTCTCCAGTTTGTGAGTCACCCACTCAGCAGTTATGGGATTTGATTTTATTGTGATAACACCCCTCCTACCGTCTCATTGCGGCTTCTCCTTTGTCTTTGCATGTGGGGCGTCTATTTTGGTGAGTTCCAGTGTCTTCCTGTCGATGATTGCTCAGCAGTTAGTTGTGATTCCAGTGTTCTCGAAAGAGGGAGTGAGAGCATGTCCTTCTACTCCACCATCTTGAACCAATCTCCGTGTGTGTGTATGTTTGCATTAAGAAGTTTGCCTCTCACCCTCGAAAGGCCATAGGTGCCCTGGGTGTGGGTGTCAGGAAGAGGAAACAGAATGGGCCACTGAGCAGCCTCTTGTTTTGGCCTCTAGCTGAAAGCAAAAGAAGTCTTCCCAGGTCACATAAGGTCCAGCCAAGCTCTCCTAGAGAGAGATCATATAAAACTTTGAGCCAAAGGCCTGGCAGAAATCCAGATCCATGGTTCCCAAACATTTATGTGGAGGGTGTGTTAAAACACAGAATTTCTGATTCAGTGGGTCCAGGATGGGAGCGCAGAATTTGCATCACTAGCAGGTTCTCGGAGGTGCTGATGCTGTTGGTCCAGGGTCCTCACCTTGAGAACCTCTGCTCTGGAGGGCTCCCTCACCCTCTCCCGCCATTCAGGTGCACCCTTCCTTGGCCCTGGGTACTTCCCAGGCCTTACTGTAGTGACTTGCTTAATTGTCTGTGATCTCTCGAAGAATGGCATCTGCCTCTCTTGGTCACTGCTATATCTGTAACACCTAACACAGTGCCTGGCACATCGTGGGTACTCTATCAATATTTGTTAAATGAACAAGTATATTTGCCCACATGTCCTCTCTGTGGCATGGGTCCTACAGAAGCCTAGCACAGAGCTGAAAGGCCAGTCAAGGACTGACCATGTCTCTTTCCTTAGACTTGACCACGGAAGAGGCAGGCCTCGCAAACCTGTGTTGTCTGGAAACTCATCTGGCAGCAAAGTACTACAAATAGGCAGATGCAGACCTCCCATTGACTACTGTTGGGGGCAGGGCTGAGAGATGATCAATTCAGCAGAGTCCTGCAGTGGGGCAGGGGCTGGGTGTTTAGCTGTGCTGACACTAGCTGGCACGCATCGAAATTTCCTGGGCACCATTCAGTGTCCCTGGCCACACATCTCAACGTGCACCTCTACACGCTGTAGGCTGTTTCCTGAAAATACGAGGCTCCCTGCTTGTGGAGTGAGCTTGACCAACATGCAGGCAGACTGGAATTCAGAATACCCCAAGAAGCAGCCCTCAACCAGCAGTGAGTGGGTAGAGATTTGATGGACACATGCTCAGTTTCCTCACCCCTCCGGCCGCCCCAAAATTGGGATGACTCTGAGGGGTGTCCTAAGTTCCCCAGTAGGACCAAGCTCCTGGCTCACAGCGGCACTGGCTCTATGACACCCTCTTCATCGGCTCCTTCCCTTCCCCGTCCCACTTTCCCCTCCCCTGCAGTGTTTCCTGGGATCCCCTGCAGGCACATGACTGGAATCTGCATCAGGGTTCGAACCTGAGAGATTCTAAAGTAAGACAGGCATTTTTAATGTCTTGAGCAGCACACCGAATCATGCATTCAGATGTGTGTGTGTGTGTGTGTATGTCTTCATTTAATCCTCTCTATGAAGTAAGTATTATTAGCTTTGTTTTACAGAAGAGGAAGGAGATACTCAAGAGAATAAATAAATAACACGCCCAAAGTCAGTAAAAGGTGGACCTGGGATATGAATGCAGGACTGTCTGATATGTGAGGCCCATCACTGGTGCTCCCCTCACGCCCTGGTTTTTGCATCAGGCGGCAGGTTCCAGGCTCACCCATAGCTGTCTGTCAGTCTACTTACTTTCTGCCTCCTGCTTCCTCCATCTCTCGAAGATGGGCTGCCGAAGAAGGAAGACCCAACCCCAGAAGACTCATGGAATATTGTACTGAAGGGCCCACTGTCACCTCATCTGAAGTCTTCATTTTACAGATGAGGGAACTGAGCCTTGAGGGACAAGTGACATTTTCAAAACACATTCACATTTGTGATTTCTGAAATGGGCATTTTTGCAGCAGTCCTGTGGGGAAGGTTCGAGCACCCCCATTTTACAGAGAAGGAAATGGAAACCCAGAGGGGCACAAGCACAGCAGCAGCAGGAGTTGGTAACTGTGGGGAGAATCCTAATGAACCTCATCCATCAGCCATTTTTCCTGGTGCCAGGCACTCTGTGACACTTTTCATGTACAAGCTGACCTAATGCATCCTCCTCTGAGCATAAGTATTCAGTGTTCTTCTTTGATGGAGTGGTATCCAGGGCTTCAAAAGACATAGTGATCCGTCCACGTCTCAAGCAGAGAGCTTGGGCCACTGCGTAAACCAGGAACCCAGCATCAGAAAGGGACAGCCGAAAGCCAACCAGCAGACCTGTATTCACTCCAGGCTGGAGGCTCCTCGTGGTAAAACCGCTCTGTGGGGCTTGTGGGGCAGAGACTAGGGAGCAGTCACTGGCACAGGCACGTAAGGGTGCCAAAGAGAAGCGGCCTCCTGCCTCTCTCAGGCTGAATGAGCCAGATCGTTTTGAGGAACAGGACCCAGGGTTCCTGTTTAAATCCTTCTATTGCAACCTTAAAAAAAAAAAGACTGCTTAGTGAGGGCAGGAACTCTGTGCCCTGCCCCCGCACCATACACATTCCCAGCCTTCTGTTGCTTCACAAGTTCTGGGAACACCTCATTGCCACCCAACTCACCCTGCTCAACTCCACCCAATCCCCTTAAGGCAGAGAGCCCAAAGGAGAAGTGAAGCTGAGTGAGCAGAAAAATACCTCAGAGTGCATTTGGCCTTCAGGAACTGGCCACCAGTGGGTGTTGTGGCCATTCATGGACACCCAGTGGTACAAGAAGAAGAACGTTGTCCTCCTCTTGTTGTTCTGAAAGACTGAGACCCCCAAGTTCTATCTCCATCATCACACAGGAAGCTGAGAACTTCTGACTCAGTCAGGACCTTGACCTTGAATTCGTAAAGACTCTAAAAGCTCCAGAAACAAACGCTTCGTGGACACAATCCCCTGAAACCAGTGTAAGTGGCACTTGTCTTTTCTGTTCATCAGTCACTGTTGAGGGCAGTGTTGTTTGCATGTGGCCAGGTTGGACTGTAGTCCTTCTCCCATTGCAGGAGATGACTTGTTTACCTGGCTGTCTCCTCAAAGGTGGGGAATTCTTCGAAGGCCAGGCAAATGTCTAAGTAACCCACCCATGCACCTGTAAGGCAGTGAATTGTATAGCAATACTGAGGATGGAAGGATTTATAAGACTGGGTGCTCAGATGTAAAATAAGCTGTTCTTTTTGTTTTTGGGGGGTTTTTGTTTTTGCTAAAAACAGGATGCTTTCTTGTATGATTGGCTGCTAGTGACTAATTAAGAAAGTCAGCCCAGTATTAAGGGACAGGAGGCACTTTCTCTGGAAAGCTATTCAAGACACTGACAGTTGCCAAATTTCCCCACGTAAACAAAACCCAAACGTTGGGTAAGAGGAAATTGTAGCAAAAGGGAAGTATAAATTAGAAAAACTTTGCAGATGCAAGGACGATTTGATACTGAGACAATTTCTTAAGAAGACTAAACCCAAGGATCCTCAAGATCAGGACTGTGGGATGTCTTTGGAGGAGGTAGGATTTCACCTACGGGAAGGCAGGGAGCTGGCCAGGTGACCTGGGAGGCATCCATTCTGGTCTAACAAAGAGGCAGGTGAGAATTTGGTTCTGAAAATACAGGGACATGGGGGCTACTTGGAGGTATTTACTTCAACCTTTCCTCCTTTAAATCTGGAGGGTCCCAGATTTTCAGAATTAGAAATTCCCAGAAGTTTGCAGAGCCTGCCCCCAGGCTGTGTGCCACTCACTGACCCTTTAGCTGGCTCACAGGACAACTCTAGGCTATTCAGACTGCAGGGCGTTGATGTGCTGGTAAATGTTTAATAGCTGACTCTCCTAAAAAAGTGCCCTGATAGCTAGTGTTTCCTGATTTCCATGTGTAAATATTCCCATTCTGGTTGACTCCAAGCTACCAACATGCTGAATGCAGAGTTGGGAAGAGATACACACTGCTGGCTCTTATGAATTAGTGTAAGGCACCTCCTGCACGCCACCAGGCCAGGGTGTCTTCTACCATCACAGACTGCCCTTTGTCTTTTCAGAGACTTCCCCAACTCTGAGGTTAAAGGATGCTGGCACTGGAAAGTTCCAGGCTCCAGGGCTGCAGCTGAGCACTAGTGCAGTGACCTGGGGCAGACTTTTGTAGCAGACTGCAGCAGGGCTGGCACATGGCATGGCAACATGCTCCTTTGGTCTCTCCTCCAAGGCCTTACCGCAGCCCATGTCCCTTTAGGAGCAACATACTCTGGAGCTGTTGCCTGGTGCCTGACAAGTTGGGGGAATAGTGAATGGAGTTGGAGGTGGGGAGTGGTATGAAGGTGACTTTCTGTTCAAATGGCACCTGGCAGTGCTGCCTCAGTTTGCCTTCACCTTTGCCAAAATTCCCCAGAAACTGGGCTCACGGGCTCAGCCTTGCACCCCTTGCTCACTGTGCTGCCTGCTGCTAACACTGTAAACCTGGCCGCCCGCCCACCCACAAGTGCTGACTGCCAAGCGGAGCTGTCAGCACTGGCAGTGGCAGCAAAAATCAGAAATTGCCAACACAGCTTGTTTAATGACTGGCAGCTTAGGTTTCTCCAGAAAGAGGCTTGACCGGGATATGCAAGTTTGGAGATGGTGGAGTGAGCCATAGGGATGGATTTGATGGGAAATGACAGTCCCCCAGCCAGGGTGCCCAACAACCCGCCCCCCCACCCCCACCCCCAGCCCCAGCCCCATGTGCCTTAATCTCCGAATGCCACTGCAGAAATGTGAATTTTGTGAGCAGGAAACATTCATTAAGCACTGTAGAAGGAAGAGCACTGGAGACTCCAGCGTCAAGATGGGAATTATGATGTAGGTTCCACTCACCTTACTGATTGGTGTTTAGGTCAAATCAATTTAGATTGATGGCCGCATTTTGGAAATTTCAAAGCGTAGCGCAGATGGAAGGGACTGTCAGTGTCCATCACTGTCGAGCAGGATTCATCTTCCAGATTAACTACAGAGAGACCTGGTAGGGAGTGGGGTACATTGGCCAGAATAGGATTGAAGCCTGGGACATTCCTCGTGGTGCCGGGCCTCAGAACGGGACCCCTTCAGGGAAGGAGGTCCCCTAATATTTACTGAGGGCACGATAATTGCCAGGGAATGGCTCAGACATTGCCTTAGAGTAGCCCTGCAAGGTAAGGCTTACTTTCCCACATTACAGATGAGGAACGGAGGCTCAGAGAGGTAGGTTAACTTATCCAAGGTCACAGAGCCGGTAGGTTACACCAAAGCCTGTGCTCCCTTTGTGGAGGCGTTTTCAATAAGTGATTGGAAAGGAGTGCTAAAAACAGGGTCTGGGGAAGTTCTACAAAGGCAAGCTATCTAGTGGTTTTTTGTTTGTTTTGTTTTGAGGCAACCCTGGTTAAAAATATCTAAAAACTTATATCTAAAAACTTATTTTAGGAGAATTCCAGCCTCTTTCTGGTCACTGTGTGACACTTCCTGGCTTGAGGCTGTTCTGAGCCTTTCTTCCCCCAAAGCCCCCTCTTCTCCATACCATGTCACCCCACTCCTCCTAGCCTGTGCTTTCCTTGAATCCTCCTCACGGCTGTCACTGGAGGTCTACAATGTTACCTGGGTAACCTCAGAAGACCGTGTGACGTGGGCCAGGCTGGGCCCACTCTGGTGCCCTCAGTGTCCTCATCTGCTGAGGGATGGGTTGACCTTCTAGGATTTCTCTATGGCTGTACTCTTGGTGTTTGGTGTAGGGTAATTTTTTACATTAGAGAACATCCTTAGCCCTGCCTACCAAATGACAGTAGTGTACCCCAGTCTTTGTGACGAACAACAAAAAAAAAAAGTACACATTTTCATGTGCCCCCAGGACACTGTATCACCCCTGGCTGAGAATCTTTTTAGGCCCAAAAGCCATAAAGATCCGTTTGTAAGTTTTTGACTCTCAGCCTTGACTATTTTCCTTCCCAGCATCCCTCTGGGGACACCATGGTACAGAGTCAATGCTTGTGATTGGGGGCAGGAGAGCCAGGTGGTTTCAGGAATGGGCCTGAGAGTGGTACACACCTGTGTTTGAGCTCCAGCTCTTGTTCTCACCACCTTTGTGTCCTAACTACTCCCAGTTTGTGTGTCATCACCTCTAAAATGGGGAACGATAATGGTACCCCCTCAAAGGTTGTTTAACATTAAGTCCAGGGCCCAGTCCATCGGAAGCACTGGGGAAGCATTGGTCATGAGTAGTGTGGTGAGGCCTCCCTTTTTCTGCGTTCTCCATCCACCAGACTTTTCCTTCACAACACCCATTGCCAAAGCAATGAGTGATGTGTATATGCCTTGTTTATTAATGTGTTAGACTACCAGTTGCATGAGGGCGGAGAGGACCTGGGTCTCCCTTGCTCAGCAGGGCATGATACACAGTAGGCACTCGGTAAACAGTTGCCAAGTGGTTAAAGACATATAATCACTGCCTTGTTCTTGTTATCCAGAGCCCACTGCCTTTAATAGCAAAGTAAACACGGAAAACATTTCCCTTGACCCGTGGGAGAAGCCAGGATGGAAACTTCCACCGCCCCAAAGGACTATGACATGACCACAGAATACAACTATGGGGACACAACCCCGTGCCAGAAGGTACAGGAGAGGGCCTTTGGGGCCCAGCTGCTGCCCCCCTTGTACTCAGTGGTATTTGTCATTGGCCTGATAGGCAACATCCTAGTGGTCCTGGTCCTCATGCAATACAAGAGGCTCAGAAGCATGACCAGCATCTACCTCCTCAACCTGGCCATGTCTGACCTGATCTTCCTCTTCACGCTGCCCTTCTGGATTGACTACAAGCTGAAGGATAACTGGGTTTTTGGTGATCACATGTGTAAGTTGCTCTCTGGGCTCTATTTCGTGGGCTTGTACAGCGAGATCTTCTTCATCGTCCTGCTGACCATCGACAGGTACCTGGCCATTGTCCATGCTGTGTTTGCCCTGAGGGCTCGGACCGTCACCTTTGGTATCATCACCAGCATTGTCATCTGGGTCCTGGCCATCTTGGCTTCTGTCCCGGGCTTGTACTTTTCCAAGACCCAGTGGGAGTTCACTCACAACACCTGCAGTCTTCATTTTCCTCCTGAAAGCCTAAGAAAGTGGAAGCAGTTCCAGGCTCTGAAACTGAACATCGTGGGGCTGGTGTTGCCTCTGTTGGTCATGGTCGTCTGCTACACGGGGATTATAAAGATTCTGCTCAGACGACCAAATGAGAAGAAGTCCAAAGCTGTGCGTCTGATTTTTGTCATCATGATCATCTTCTTTCTCTTTTGGACCCCGTACAATCTGACTGTGTTTGTTTCTGCTTTCCAAGACTCCCTGTTCACCCATGAGTGTGAGCAGAGCAGACAGTTGGATCTGGCCATACAAGTGACGGAGGTGATCGCCTACACACACTGTTGCATCAACCCCGTGATCTACGTCTTTGTCGGTGAAAGGTTCCGCAAGTATCTACGGCAGTTGTTCCATCAGCTGGTGGCCGTTCGCCTGGCTAAATGGCTCCCCTTCCTCTCCACGGAGAGGCTGGAGAGGGTCAGCTCCATGTCCCCCTCCACTGGGGAGCATGAACTCTCTGCTGGGTTCTGACTCAGGCCCCTGGAGGCTGACCCAGGACCCAACAAGAGTGACCTGCCTGGCATGCCAGCTGGGGAGGAGGCAGCTTGGGTGTCCTGGCCAGATTATGATGCGTGACGCAGATGGAATGGTAGCCACGTGGGGCTGAGGGAGCTCCAGGTGCTCCAGACCAAATCACCTCTGGGGCTTGAGTTTTCTCTGTGAACTTCCCTTTGGTGGAAAGGAGATGAATAAATGAAACGGGACATTCCAGAAGACTGGGACAAAGGATGACCAAGAAGGGCTTGGTCCCAAACAGGAATTCAGATTTGTGAACATTAACATTTTTAAACCAAACCACTGAGCATCTGCCACCCTTGCCCCGTCACCAGTGAACTTGGAAATAGTGATTTCCACCACGGACTCCACTCTGAGCCGAGAGCCAATCAGGAGCCGGCAGCTGCCTCCACCCACCCACCCCACTCCCACTGCAGGGTTTAGGCTCTTGGAAACCCGGAGGAACCTAGGACTCATGATGGAAGAACTTGACATCTAATGGGAAGTAGGATTGGGGAACTTCTTTTGGCAGTGGAACTAAGGAAGCCCTTGGATGGAATTTTTATATTCACTAAAATTGGACAATTCACGCAGTGGGCTGGACACAGACGAAATGTATAAAATGCTGTACTTCTTGAAATAACCAGGAAGTGGAGGAAGTCATTACTTCCATTTAACATCCCTTTCTTTCTGAATATTTTTCAGAATCTCCCTTCTCTGTAAGTTGAGGGATGTGGCAGTAAATTCTGACAGCTTTATTGCAGAAATTAACAGGCAAAAGGAGACCGGATTGATTTTCTTCCTCTGGTTCTCCATCCAGACCTTTTAGTTGTGTGGCTCAGAGTTCTGGCAGCCACCTTACACACTTCAGCGGAACAGGGACCTGGTGTGCAAGCTGATGGGGTTTGAGACTGGGAGGGTAACGTCTACCAGGAAGGGTGGGGACCCTGTCGATGTAGGAAGTCGAGGAGCCCTTAACTCAAAGAAACTTCTTATTCACCCTAAAGGTCCTTAGCACTTCAGCTCTCACCTGAAGTGCGATAGGACTTCCTATCCATTATGTCTTCTTCCGTTTTCCCTCAGACCTATATTTCTTTTAAAATAATTTTCCCAATAACAAAAATTTTTGTTTTCTAGAAAAGCTTAAAAACACAAAGGGAAAGAAAAATATCAAAAGCATTCATAATCCCCCTACCCAAAGACAACCACTGTACATTCTTTGATGTATTTTCTTTTAGTTTTTTTTTTCTCCTATGCATATCTATGTTCATGAGCAAGATGGACTTCAGCTGTATTTACTCTTCCACTGTTGTTGTTTTTCAGTAGAAGTATGTTGGGAACACTTTCCTAGGCAATAAATCATTTCAAAGCATTGGTTTTGGTGCCTGCACTGAATTCTACCATAGGAATTCACCCTAATTTACTCCGCCTACTTCCCCGTGATTGCTTGTGCAAATCAATTCAGTCCGGCAGCAGTGACTGAGGGACCTGCTTTGTTCAGAGCGAGCTCTTTGGGACCTGGGAGACATGGATGCAAGAGGAATGTCTGTTCTCACAGAGCTGTCAGTGCAGTGGACAGGTACAGGGATGCCATCTGAGCCCAGGCGGGACGGGTGGACCTGCCCCAGAGCCCATGGTGCCAGGGCAGCAAAGCAGAAGAAGGACTCCATCAGTCAAAAAGCACCCTAAGTGAATGGGTGTCCCACCTTACATCACAGTGACACCGTTGAGCTGGCCTCTCATGGACACTAGAATTTTGTGCTCTTACCAAGTCACCCTCTCCTTCAGTCAGGGACCTACTGTGTTTTCCTGCTGTCCTTATGCAAAGAAGCTGGTGTCATGAAGGTTTAGGAAATTTTTGTCTGGGGAAGAAGAGGTCACGCTGCACTGGGTTTATGCTTCCACACAGGAAACGTGGACAAATATAGGCTTCAGGAGCAAGGCGGGTGTCAACTCTCCACTTGTAAGCCTGCCAGGCCTCTCTGCGGTGTGAAGAGAAGAAGGCTTAATGGACTTAAGAAACATTTATTTGTCCACTACTTTGGTAAAATAACACTGCCTCAAAAAGTACTATTGGATCCACAGCAATATCATAATGAAGACTATTTCACAACATCCTCCAATTCAATTTTTGAAATAATACTTATTTTAAAACTTGTTACAAAGGCAGTCTGTGTTCATTGTAGAAAGCTGGAAACAGGAAAAAGCCCAAAGAAGAAAATGGAAGCACCTGTAATTCCACTACCCAAATGCAACCTCTCTTAGCGTATTAGTGATTTAGTGTGTTACCTTCCAATGTTGTTTTCTAAATGTGCGTGTGCGCACGCATGCGCGCAAACACACACACACACACACACACACACACACATATCCAATCACACTTAACATTTTTTTGTGTATCCTCAGTAAAGTTTGACACATAGCAAGCACTCAGTAAATGCTGGTTGAATGGATGATTCTCTGAACCTCCAGTTTCTTTATTTATAACATGAGGATAAGAGTAGTATATACTCCATGGGGCTGTTCTGAGGATTAAATGAAATAAAGGAAGAAAAGTGGGGCGATCTTTCTCCAGCTCCATCAGATAAGAGATCTGACTCCTCCTGCCAGGGCCCCTCCTTGGTCACTCAGGATGCCTCCAGCCCTTCCCAACTGCCTGCATCCCATCACCTGCCCTCCCTGCCCCTGTGTGAACGGGCTCACACCCCATGTCCTTGTTATTGTTGTTCTTACTCTTTTCTCCTTTTCATCCTTTCCCTAAGATGGATGCATAGCACAAAGAACTTCCATCTCCCCCACTCCAAACTCCCCTACTGTCAGCTTTTTACCACATTTGCCTTAAATTCCTTATTATCTTTTTTCCTCCCTCTCTCAAAAGACGGACAAATAGGCGCAGATACTTTTTTTTTTTTTTTTTCCAGAACCATTTGAGAGCAAGTTGCAAATAGGATGCCTCATCACCCCGTTAGTACTTCAGGATGGTTTTATTTAGACAAGGATGCACTCCCACACAATCAAAACAGGAAACTAACACAGACACAGTATGACCATGTAATTCACAGCCCTCTTTCCAATTTTGCCCACTTTGTAAACAGTGTCCTTTATAGTCCCAGGGTCCGGAACCACTTGTTTTACTTAGTTGCCATGGCTTTCTAGTTTCCTTCATTCAGGAACAATTCTTCAGGCCTTTTGTGACTTCATTATTTTTTATTATAACACTTAAGTAACCTGGCAGGTGGTTCCTTGTTTGGGGTTTACTGATGTTTTCCTGATGATTAGATTCAGGTTATTCAGCTAGGGCAGGAAAATCACAGAAGTGATGCTGTGTTCTTCTCAATATCAGGAGACACGTGGTGCCAACTTGCCTCATGACTGAAGACGTTAAACTTTATCACTTGTTTTAGAAGGTGTCTACCAAGTTTCTCCACTGTAAAGAATTTTGTACGTATTAATTAATAAGTGACTATTATTAGTTGTCATTCTACTGTAAAGTAAATCTTTTCTCTTCCACTTACAGATTATTCATTTGTTTATTTATATCACCATGACCTCCTGGGTTCCTTTTTTATCCAGTTGAATACAGTCTAATATTGTCTTTATTTTGATGCACAGATTGTCCCAGATTTATCTGTGGGAGTCCCTTCAAGTTGGATCCTATGTCCTTTTGCTATGCCTTCCTATCCCTTTTTGAGCACTTTCTTACTTTTTGGCACATGAGGTTCCAAGTTCTGCACAGAAAAAAAAAAACTATCAGTAAAATGAAAAGGCAACCTATGGAATGGGAGAAAATATTTGCAAACCACAAATCCCATAATGGGTTTATATCCAAAATATACAAGAAACTCACTCAACTCAATAGCAAAAAAAAAAAACAACCCAATTTAAAAATGGGTGAAGGACCTAAATAGACATTTTTTTCAAAGAAGACATACAAATCTCCAACAACATGAAAAAGTGCTCAACATAACTAATCATCCAAGAAATGCAAGTCAGAACTACAGTGAGATATCACCTCACATCTGTTAGGATGTCTGTTATCAAAAAGACAAGAGATTCCAAGTGTTGGTGAGGATGTAGAGAAAAGGGGACCCTTGTGCACTGTTGGTGGGAATGTAAATTGGTGCAGCCACTGTGGAGAACAGTATGGAGGTTCCTCAAGAAATTAAAAATAGAGCTACCATATGACCCAGCAATCCCACTTCTGGGTATGCAGTATATCCAAATGAAACGAAGTCATTATCTCGAAGAGATAAATGTTCTCCCATGTTCATTGCAGCATTACTCACAATAACCAAGGTATGGACACAACCTAAGTGTCTGTTGACAGATGAATGGGGAAAATTGAATGACCAAAAGCAGAAATCCCATTCTAAGGGTTTTAAAAAGTTTTTTTAAACATACATTTATTTATTTATTTATTTATTTTCAGGCTGAGTTGGGTCTTTGTTGCTCCGCACGGGCTTTCTCTAGTTGCAGCAAGCGGGGGTTACTCTTCATTGCAGTGCACAGGCTTCTCATCGTGGTGGCTTCTCTTGTTGTGGAGCACGGGCTCTAGGCGCGTGGGCTTCAGTAGTTGCTGCAGACGGGTTCAGTAGTTGCGGCACTCAGGCCCTAGAGCGTGCGGGCTTCAGTAGTTGTGGTGCACGGGCTTAGTTGCTCCACGGTATGTGGGATCTTCCAGACCAGGGCTCAAACCTGTGTCCCCTGCATTGGCAGGCGGATTCTTAACCACTGTGCCACTAGGGAAGTCCCCATTCTAAGGTTTTTAATGAATATCATTTTCTTTTTTTGTTCCCCACAATTTTTATTGTGGTAAAATACACATAAAATGTACCATCTTAACCATAAAGTTACAGTTCAGTGGTATTAAGTACATTCATCATGTTGTGTAACCATCACCACCATCCATCTCCAGAACTCTTCTCATCTTGTAAAACTGAAACTGCTTACCCACTAAACAATAACTTCCCATTCCTTCCTCCTCCCAGGTCCTCATTTTTGTGGAATCATACAATATATGTCTTTTTGTGACTGGCCCTTTCACTTATGTTCTCAAGGTTTATCCATGTTGTAGCATTTGTCAGATATCCCTTCTTTTGAAAGCTCCATAGTGTTCCGTTGTATGGATGTCCAGCATTTTGCTTATCCATTCATTCATTGGTGGACGCTTGAGTTGTTTCCATGTTTTAGCTAATGTGAATAATGCTGCTGTGAACATCAATGTACAGATATCTCTTCAAGACCCTGCTTTCAGTTCTTTAGGGTATACACCCAGAAGTGCAAATGCTGGATCATAATGTAATTCTATTTCATTTTCTTTTCATGTGTTCAAAACATTTATTGTTTTGTGTAGTATTTTTAGTTTAGGTAAATGGTATCTGTTCCTTACTTTTCAACATAGCACTTGGTTTGCATGCCCATCCATGTTGCTATGTAGAACATCCAATCCATATCTTTTCCCTGCTGCACAGTACTGCACAGAGTATATCTTCCATGTTTAACTTGTCTGCTCTCCCAGGGATGGACACTAAGATTTCTTCCAACTCTCTGCTCTTACAGATAAAGCTGCAATAGTCTCATACAGAGTTGGCCTGAAAAAGGGCATGTAAGTGAGTTCAGTCTATATCGCCACTAACTGCATGAAGGTTCCTTATAACCACTTGGTGTTATACTGCTTTCTAATCTTTGCTAGTCTAACAGGTAAAGTGACAGAGTTGTTTCATTTTATATTTCTCTGAATACTGATGAGTTAGGACATCTGTTTATATACTTGGTAGGCTTTTGAGATTCTTCTTGAAATTGCTTGTTCTTATCTTTGATCATTTTGTATTGGGTTTGCTGTCATTTCTTGTTGACTTGCAAAAGATCTTTGTATATTCTGGATTTTAATTTCTTTATGCTTTAGACATTGCAAATGGCTTCTATCATAGTTTCAGCTGTATATTATCAATATTTTATGTATAGTTTCCTTTGTTGAATAGAAATCCTTCACCTTGGTGTAATGAAACTCATCAAGTTTTGTCTTTTGGTATATGCTCTTTAAATTGTAGTTTAAAGGTTCCCTTCCAACCCGGAGGTACCGGTGTTTTCCCGATTTGTCCTGTATTTTCTTCTCTTGGCATAAGAGTACTCCATCTCTTATTGAGGCCTTTAATCATGTGTGTGACTAAGGCAAATCACTTCACATCTCAGAAAGAGAAGGTACCCAAAAGTTTAATGAGATTTTTTTATGTATCATTCAGGGTTTCATCAGAGAAATGACATGAGATAAGGCCATGGTTCCCAAACTGTGGACTGAGACACCCCAGGGGCTTCAATGAATTCACAAGAGTGCTATGGAATATTTCCAATTTTCAAGGGCTATAAATTGATACCTGACATTTCTTGGACACCACAGGAACTACTAGTTTGAGATAGGTTACAGTTTCAATATTAGATTGTAGTACATGCCTTTCAAAGTTGTCATATCTTTGCAGAGCTGGGTTTTCAGTGGTTTGAGATAAGCAGTGAGGAACAGGAAATGAGGGTGGCAGTGTCCAATGGGATTCCAAGGTTTGAGAAGTTGGGCCACATCCAACAGCTGTACATATCCCACTGGTACTATTTAAAAATATGAAATCAGGGGATTCCCTGGTGGTCCAGTGGTTAGGACGCTGTGCTCTCACTGCCGAGGGCCCAGGTTCAATTCCTGGTCGGGGAACGAAGATCCCACAAGCTGTGCAGTGCAGCCAAAAATATATATATATTTTTTCAATTTATATGTATTTTCTTTTCAAACATAACTTCAGTTGTTTGGATCTAACCACTTAATGAGTAGAATTGTTTGGTATTTCTTTTGGCCCAGGGCACTGAGAAAAAAAAGTATGAAGGCAATAAAGGCACCAAGAACTGAGAAGCCTTGGGAACCTCTGGAATGAGGGATTTGTTTGGGAATTGGATTGTATGCCACTGTGGGAGCTGGTAGGTGAGTCTGTGCAGGTTGTCGCCTCCGCATCTGATGCTGAGTCATCACTCTAGAGGAGGTCTCTATAGGGCAACCTAGAGATAACTGTAGGACCACTAGACCACATGAGGACAAACTATGCAGAGAATGACCTGCAGGGGAACCTGCACTTTTACCATATTGATGCGTAGGTGGCCCAGGATGCAGGAGCAGTGGGACTTGCACTGGCTGTGGGTCCAGGCACTGCCCTACACCCACAAGAGTAGCCTGTGAGCCAGCACACTGACCGCTGTTTTCACCTTCGGAGCACAGCATTGTAGCTTGCTTCACTCTTGCAGATCGCCCACTAATGATCTCCTGCAGACGCTCACCTGGACCACTACAGGCAGGGGATTCTTGGAAATGTCCTTTCAGCATAACTCCAAGGATGCTGTACAGAGCACCACACCGGTAGTTTATTTTCTTCTGTACACTCTTTCAGAGCTCTCCAATATTTTATTTTATTTATTTTTAAATTTAATTTAATTTTATTTTGTAAAATATTTATTTATTTATTCGGTTGTGCCGGGCCTTAGTTGTGGCAGGCAGGCTCCTTAGTGGCGGCTCGCCGGCTCCTTAGTTGTGACATGCGAACTCTTAGTTGCGGCATGCATGTGGGATCTAGTTCCCTGACCAGGGATTGAACCCAGGTGGAGCCTTATCCACTGCGCCACCAGGGAAGTCCCTCTCCAATATTTTAAGTGAGCACATCATAAGAAAAACTGTTCTTTGTGAAAAGAAAGAAATGAAGAAGGAAAAGAGAGAGGGAAGGGAAGAGAGAAGGAGAGTAGGGAAAAAGATTGAGAAAAGAAAAAGATTCAGTGCTTCTTCCAAGAACATCCAGGATCAGCATTCCTGGATGAAGGTATGGTGTGAATAAGGACCCAGAAGCATGACACCCTCTGGGAAGTGTAAAACATTGGCTAAGACTTCCAGTGGGGGGTTGGGTGGGGAGTGCTGGGGTGGGGGCAGAGGGTGGAGCGGCCGGGAGATGGGCTAGAGCAGGAGCCATCAGAAAATACTGAGTTTGAGTTTTCTATTCAGGAGGGGACTGAGTGCATACATTAAGCACAGGTTTAAAACACAGGTATCTAAATGCCAGGAGACCCCGGAGAAGCACTTTAGCATTTCCCTGAGCCTCGCTTTTCATGTTAATTGAAAAGGGTAGCTTAAATAGTGGTAGTTATAAAGACGGGGTAAAGCCTCGTGGGGTAGTGGCAATTGCTCAAAGCCCTTTTGTCCCCACACTGCTCAGTGACCAGTGTCCCCTGACCCTCTCATTGCTCACCCTCCACTGCCTCCCAGGGCTCTGCCCCTTCCCGCCTTGTAACAGTGTGGGTAGAGCTGTGTGGATTGCACAGAACTCCAAACGGGGATTTAATAACTACTATCTATGAAAAACATCTACCCCAGAGTGCCCCCTCATTTTATTTTCACTTCTTACAAGGTTTTCCTCAAAAGGAAGGTTTGGTACATTTTCTTTGAAACAGTGTCACACTCCAGTAATTTCCTCACATTACTTTGAAGCCCCAGATGCCTTCAGGAAGCTGACACATTGTGGTCATTCTCACTTGACATCACTCCAGTGCCTGTGAAGACAGTTGTTTCGCCCTGCAACATTTGCTTAATTCGATACTTGGTTCCTGAGAAGGAGTAAAGGAGAAGTCACCCCCTTAATTTAAATGTTGAATATGTGTCTTTGCAAAATTGCAGAAGTTCAAGCAGCTTTGTACTTCTGTTTGGTCAAAACTCAGTTTTCTTTATCTTCTCCAGGAAGCAAGGTGAGGAGTTGTCCTGAAAGTAAATATGATGGGCATTACTAAATCTGACCACAGGAAGGCTGCAAGAATGTTAACCATAGCTGTGCTCATTATGAGAGAACAAATTCCCTGGAGGGCCAGCATTCATTTATAGCAGGGAATAAAAATAGGCTGCTTCTTCCTGCTTCGAGGGGCACTTCTCTATATTGAGGGTAAAAGGTGGAAAAACAAGAAGCAAACAAAACCCCCTCAAATCGCGGGGTATTGGTTAAATACATTCAGTAATGTGCTGCATCCAGCTTGTAGCAGTTTATAAGAACCAACTGTGAGATCTCTTCCCAACTCCATGATGTTATGTAACATTGGTACCTTGAAATTGGAAATGGTTGGATTATTTACACCAGGGGAATTGGCAAATACTACATATTAGGGCTGTTGGGTTTTTGTTTGTCTGTTTTTGTTTCTTTTGAGAGACAGTTGTTAAACGCTTATCAGGATCCTGCTATTTATAGTATGTTCATGAAATGGAATATTAAGTTGCTATCAACATTGACGTTATAGAAAAATATTTCATAGTAAGTAGGTGTATGCAGAAAGATGAATAAGACCCTCACCTCACACCATACACAAAGATTAACTCAAATGAATCCTGGACTTAGACCTAAGAGATAAAACAATTAAACTTTTAGAAGAAAACATAAAAGAAAATCTTGAGACTTTGAGCTAGGCAAAGATTTCCTAGATGCAGTACCAAAAGCATAGTTCGTAAATGGAAAAAAAAATTGATAAAGTGGACCTCATCAAAATTCAAAACTTTTGCACTTCAAAAGACAACATTAAGAACATGTAAAGGCAGGGACTTCCCCGGCAGTCCAATGGTTGGGAGTCCGCCCTTCCACTGCAGGGGGCACGGGTTCTATCCCTGGTCGGGGAACTAGGATCCCACATGCCGTGTGGCACCCCCCCCCCAAAAAAAAACCATGTAAAAACAGGAAATAGACTGGGAGAAAATATTTGCAAAACACATATCTGATAAAAGACTTGTCTCCAGAATTACAAAGAACTCATACAACTCAATAGTAAGAAAACAATGGGCCCAAGCAAAAAATAGGCAAAAGATATGAACAGATATTCCACCAAAGAATATTTATGAATGGCCATTAAAGTATGAAAAGATGGTCAACATTTTTAGTCATTAAAGAAATGCAAATTGAAAATTAAAACCACAATGAGATACCATTTCACACCCACAGACGCCAACCAAGGTCACAGCTCCCATCCTTCCTAGAGCTGGTCACAATCAGTTAGGAGTTGGCACTTTACTCCTCCTTTCCCACCCAGACACTTGATCCCAAGTTGTCTTCATGGCATCTATTATTTTTAATATTTGAAATTTTATTTTAATAATTTATTGACAACTATTGAGATAGATATTTCAAGACTATGGTGAAAACTCACTCATGATTTTCAGTTCCATATTTGACCCTTTTGGAGGTTGAAAGATTCCTTGGAAGGTCATATCCAATGTGGGAATACGCTCTGCAATAAGCCAACAGAAGGTCATCCACCCCTTTAGCGTTTTTCCACTAACCGAGAACTTGCTTTTTTCCATGCATTCACAAGGAGAGGGTGCCCTTGTTCAGGGTCAGCCAATATCTGACCAGCCTGAGACAAGAACTGGACAACAGATGTTGAGAACAGAAGAGCATCTGGAAAAAGACCAGGATCAAAATTGAGACGTTATTTCTAACCACCCACATCTAGAGGAGTTGACCAGCTACTTGGTGTGAAGGGGCTACTGGGTTGTACCTGTGGTAGTCAGTGGGTATCTTCCCAAGCTGGTTCTTAATTTAATCCAGAGGTAATTTATCCATCGTAGCCCTTTGATTTTTCCCAAGTGTTGGTGGGGGTGGGGAAGGGGAGTAGAGTCCGTTTGTTTTCTAAGCCCAGAGATAAGCAGATCTTTGCAATGAATTTTCTAGCAAATGTCACACAATTGGTTCTTATTGACCTAGTTTTAAGGTAAGACCTTGTCACTTATGGCCTGATCACAAGATAACTTTTCCCTGAACTGCCATCCATCACAGATCTTACCATCTAGTTCTTGTGCATGACTAATGTTCTAAGTATCAGAGCATGAATTTACTTTCTTTCCTCTTAAATCTCACCTTGTTGGCTTCAGTTCAGTGACCCAGTCTATCAAGATCCGTTTTAATCTCCATCTTTGCATTGAGTTCCTAACCTGTGTTCTTGTCCTCAAAATTGACAAACAGTAAATGCTATGTGGAACATAAATCTGTAAACTGTTATAAAATAATCACTGTAAGAGAACTACAAGGTTGACAGGCATTGTTGAGTTGTATTCACTTCCTCGCCCTTGAGGAAGCCAAAGATCAACGCTGAAGAGATTGAAGTAGCACAAAGTTCACTGGGCACCGTGGCATAGGAGTGGTGGGTACAGAGCAGAGGGAGTTGTGGATACCGGCATGTGCTCACACGTGTGTACCTGGGTGTGCAGAGGGCAAAAGGAGGAGGCTTCTGTGGGGCTCGCTGTGAAAGACTAAAAGGAATGAGACCTAGGGGGGCGGCACTAGCACGTTTGGATAAAGACCGGGAACAGTGAACCCCAAGACTCCTGGAAGTGTCTCGTAACCATTTCCACAATGTTAATTTTGTTACCTGCTCTGTTTCTCTGTTTCGATATGTGATGTTCCTTGGAAAGACAGCTGTGTGTTTTTTCGGTCCCTGTGCAGTGAAGGGGTGGGGGAGCCTCGGCAACTCTAATGCCCTTTGCAGAGAGATCAACTCGGGGAGAAGGGGAAGCAGAGGTACGCAAGGTGATGTGGGCCAAACCCAAAGCAGTCGAGGGAGGAGGGGGGCGCTTGTATACCAAGCTCAGACCCTTTGGCAGAGCCGTCCCTGTCTCGCACAGGTGGGCTCTTTTCTCCTTCGAAAGGGAGGCAGCGGGATAGAGTAGGAAGCAAAGGTCTCTACACTTCTGATTGCAGGCTGCTGTCAGTTACAGCGCTGCGCAGGTACCTCCAACATGTGAATATTTATTTATTCGTTATCACATGTGTGTTCTACTGTGCTAGTATCTTATGTATAGAATAACACCAAAAGAAGATAAAAGTATGATATGTATAGAATAACACCAAAAGAAGATAAAAGTATAATATAAAAATAAAGAGCAGTTCTGTTTTCTTCCCACATCCCAGTGGAAGGTCTTGTACTCCCTTGCCCATGTCTACCCCTCCAGGCATCTGCCTTTTTCATATGGGGGAATTAGATGGCAATGTGAATTATATATCAATAAAGTTGTTATGTGACAGAAAGAAAGAAAGGGCACTGGCTGGCAGGAGTTGGGGACATCTGGGAAGGCTTTATAACTCTAAAATTAGGTACAAAGAAGAGTTTGTCAGTTTGTGGAGTGGAGTGAAGGATGTGCCAGATCAGTTGATGCAAAGACCTGGAAGTGAGAGGGGGGCTTTCCTTGTTTTAGGAGCTGAAAGTAGCCACAAAGACAGGCACAGAGTGAGGTGGGGTGAGCAAGGGGGGGAGAGCCTGAAGAGCCCAGCAGGAGCCAGACCCCCAGATGCCTTGTGAGCCAACTGAAGTTTAGGACCTCTTCCAATTAGCAAATGAGTCAAACTTGGGAGTGACATGCCCAGATTTGCATCTTAGGAGGATCATTCTGGCTGCAGAATGGATTAAAAGAGGATAAGACGGGGACTCTTTATCAGGAGGAGGTTGTCCTCAAGGGATGAAATAATGGGGACCCAACACAGGCAAGTGGCATTGAAGACAGAGCCAGGTGGACAGGGTGTGAGGGCAGGGACCCCCAGGTATCTGTTTCTGGCAGTTTAGTCAAGGGCACTGCCATTTGCTGAGATTGTGAACCCAACTTGGGCAAGGAGTCTGCTAATGAATTGGGTTCTGGGTGTACCACATGTGGCCACAAGATGCTCGGTGGGTACCTGGAGGCAGGCGCTGCCGGAGATCTTCTAAACGCAGGCGTTTAATAACTAAAAGTTTTCAAACAAAATCCAGCTTTCTGGCCTCTCTGGGAAACCTGAAGATTTGGTCATTCTGCATTTGTGTTCACTCTTGAGCAAGGATCAGCAAACTACAGTCTGAATGCCAGATCCAGCCCTTGGCTCGTGTTTATATGACCCTAGACGTAAGCTTTTTTTTTTTTTTTACGTTTCTAGAGGGTTGTTAAAACAAAGAAGGATATATGACGGAGATTGTACGTGGCCCACAAAGTCTACAATATTTGCTCTCTGGCCCTTTAAAGAAAACGTTTGCCGACCCTGCTCCTGGCAGCCATCTGCTAGTGCTGAGTTGCTGCTGCCACCTTTCCACCATACGTGCCCCCGGTTGCTTCAGTCCCCACGCTATGCTCCTGCCCAGCCCGACTCACTCACGTACAATTTCTCCTTGGCCCCTGGCTGGACCCGTGATCCTGAGAATGTGTGACAAGAGAAAAGGGCCAGAAGCCAAGGCAAAGACAACCTTTTAGAGACAAGCAAAGAAAGACTGAAAGGAACAGAGAGATAGGAGGGAAACTAAGAGAGGGGGTGTCTTCCAGGTCAGAAAATAGAACTTTTCAAGAAATAAGTGGTGGTCAGGTTCTCTGGTGCAGCTGAGCAGCCAGGCTGGGGGAAGCCTTTAGAACCCCCGGTGGGTTTAGCAAGTGACTGTGGGGTGATGAGTTTTAATGGAATGGAGAGCACAGATGCCAGATTTGAGTGGTTGAGGAGCAGATGGCTTTCCGTTTTAACTGTGGAGGGAGGGAGAGAGGGGGCAGCAGCTGGAGGGGTCACGACTTTATCAGATGGGAAAGGCTTGAGCTACAGAGAGGAAGAGATGGAAGATGGGGGACAAAGCTGATGGAGTAATGTCTGCAGAGGGGGTCGGGGATGGGCAGGATTTGCCTCGGCTGAGCGTCCCATGGGAACGAGGCCAGGAGGTGTGAAAGTGCAGGTGAAGAGGAAGGTTTTCTAGCAAGAAGTTAAGAGTATTTTATCCTGTTGGCTTCTATTTTCTTGGTGAAAAAGTAGTGGGTCACCTGCTGATAGTGGGGATTGGGGGACAGTCACAGAATTCTAGAGTGAGAGGGTTTGAGCTACATGTGGCACAGAATAGGGAAACTCGGCAGTGTTGCTGTGTAGCTCTGTGAGGCCCACTGAGCCTGGAGGCTGTGGCTCTGTGGGGACCCCTGCTCTTCTAGGCTGTCTGAGCAGTCCAGGGAGCAGCCTGAGGAAGGTGGACGGGAGCCTGTGAGTCATAAAGGCATGACCATCTTCCCCTCCCTCCTCTCAGGGACCCTGTAAGTGTCGACTTCTGGCCCGAAGTCAGAGGACTGGGCAGACACAGGGTGTCAATCCACGCACTCCAGCCAGGACTTCCAGCAGCGCAGGAAAGACAGGTTCTCTCTTTGAAATGTGCTCTATTTACAATTTAAAAAGCAGAAGAAAAGGAAAGCAGAAGGAGCCCTTTTCTAAAACCTTGCTTTAAAACCAGCACAGTTCAACATGAATTATGATTTAGCATCTGCAGAATATCTCATCGTTTTAATGAGTGGTCACATTGACTGCCGCTCACACGGATTACACAGCAGCCCAGCCCCCTTTCTCACTTCATCTCACCACAGCAACAGGGTGCTGAGCAGGGAAAGCAGAGGGAGGCGTGTTTCATTTTCACAAGTGAAAGGAGCAAAGTTCACAAAATTTGTAACCACCGCAGGCGGGAATGTCAGGCTTTGGATAAACCTAACTTATCCAAAGGTACAACTACAATCAGAATTCTGAACTCATCCTGTAACGAAGGGAAAGACAGTCGGGGGTGCAGTTGACACTGGGACCCCTTTAGTTAACCCTGAGTTCAAATTCCAGCTCCACTTTCCTTAGCTATGTGACCTTGGGCAATACTTCAGCTCCTCTCAGTCTTGTTTCCTCATCTGGGAGGTGGGTATTGACCGCAATCTTGACAACAGAGGGTGCAGAGCCTCAGAGAGGGTTCAGAGAGATAGCCCCACGGAGCAGGAGCAGGGCACGTGGGGAGCTGTAGATAAGGACTCAGGTTTCTAACTGTGATGGTAACGTTTCTTCCTGTGCAGAAAGGAGAAGATTTCAGAAGACCTGGCCCTCAGTCTTGCTTTAACCACCAGCTTTGTGACCTGCGCAGTCACTTTCCCTCCCGGGTACTCAGTGTCTCCATTTACAACGGGAAGCCATAGACGGGAACAGTGATCAGGGTGTCCTGAGTCCTTGCGGGAGTATAAATCGACACAGGCTCTGTCAGCTGAGCCTTAAGCCGGACTACACGACCTCATCAATTAGGCTTCTATATATTTCCTGTCTGATTCACCTGACCAGCTTATAGTATGTGTTGTCATTTGCTACATTAAAAGACAAACAAGCAAAAAAAAACCCTAGAACTTCATGGCTTAAAAATAACAAAACAAACAAACAAACAAAAAATAACAAAACTGTTTATTCCCAGTCATGATTCTGTGGGTGACTGAGGGGTTCTTCTACTTCGTGTGGCATTGGCCGGGGCGCTGGGATGGCTGGAAGGTCCAAATTGGTCTCCATCACTGAGAGGGCAAGTTGGTGCTGGCCGTCTACCAGAGTTCAGTCCTCCACGAAGCCTCTGTGTGGCTGCACTGGGCTTCTCACCTCAGGGCACTGGATTTCAAGAGGCAGCAACCAGCAGCCAAGAGTGAAAGTTCCAAGAGGAAGAAAGCAGGAGCTGCCAGGCCTGAAGACCAGGGCAGGGGAGTTCCACCACATTAGGTCAAAGCAGTCCCAGGCCAGCCTAAATGCAGGGGGCAGGAAATGCACCCCACCCCTCGATGTGTACAGGGAAGGACGGAACTGATGGTGACCACTTTGGAGATTATATACCGCCCGGTAGAGACACGTATTTTTTTTATTTCACCAATTAATAGTTCACAAAGATTCATTGTTTGCTCTCTGAGGCCCCTCCCTCCTCAAATTGTGTAAGAACCCTGGGGGCTTAAAAAGTCTTGGTCCTTCCAAGCGCAGGCTGGGAGAGAACTTGAAGGGGCTGTACTGGCCACTGCTACTCTGTTCTAGAAACGGCACACAGGTCACTGTTGAAGCCTGGACGGGCTCAGCCCCAAGGACACTTGTCTGTTCAGGAGGTGATGTCCTCGCTGCTCTGGCTCCATCCAGGCCACTGTAGGGGTGTCACACGCTGGCCTCCAACACTGTTGCTCCTTCAGCTCACACGTGCTCAGCCATCGTTCCCAAGGTGTGGCACCATGCTGGTCCAGAGGCTGCTGGTCTAAGCTGCAGGCTATTCCAGAATCACTGCTCCCTACACACACGCACACACACACACGCACGCACGCACGCGTACGAGCACACAAACACACTCACTCCGCAAAGTCTTAGGCCCTTGAATTAAGCTCAGAGCCCCTTCCCCCCAGTGAGTTTATCTTTGCCCTTAGAGCCCTTGTCCTTTCCTGTCACCCTGGGCCCCTCTGCCAGATTTTCTCAACTTTTAATGTATGCAGTCCCTCCCCTCCCAAGGCTTTTGACCCCTTACGTGAAATGGTTTTCCCCTCCCTAAAGCTCCAAGGAGACCCAGGAGGGGCAGCTTTCATCAGGCCACACAAAGCACATGGCTGTTGCACCCTCTCCAAAAAGCAGTTTGATTCTCCTTGCTGCCATTAAGTTTGCACAACTACATGGGGACACTCAGGAAAAATTGCTCCCAGGTGACCTTCAATCCGGAAGCCTCTGGTCAAAAATTAATATATAGAGTAAACTCTGTTAGAATCTTAGCAGAAATTGGTGGTCGCCAGAGGGGAGGGGGGGTGAGGGGTTGGGCAAGATAGGTGGAAGGGATTAAGAGGTGCAAACTTCCAGTTATAAAATAAGTCATGTGAAGTAATATATAGCATCAGGAATATAGTCAATAATACTGTAATAACTTAGGTGACACATGGTTACTAGACTTAGAGTGGTGATCATTTTGTAATGTATTTAAATGTCGAGTCACTATGTTGTACACCTAAAACTAACATTATATTGTATGTCAACTATACGTCAGTTTTTTAAAATAAATTTATTTATTTATTTATTTTATTTTTGGCTGCAGTGAGTCTTCATTGCTGTGTGCGGGCTTTCTCTAGTTGTGGCGAGCGGGGGCTACTCTTTGTTGCGGTGTGCGGGATTCTCATTGCGGTGGCTTCTCTTGTCGCGGAGCACAGGCTCTAGGCACGCGGGCTTCAGTAGTTGCAGCATGCGGGCTCAGTAGTTGTGGCTCGCAGGCTCTAGAGCACAGGCTCAGTAGTTGTGGCGCACGGGCTTAGTTACTCTGCGGCATGTGGGATCTTCCAGACCAGGACTTGAACCTGTATCCCCTGCACTGGCAGGCGGATTCTTAACCACAGCGCCACCAGGGAAGTCCATATGTCAATTTTTAAAATGACAGCATAAACAAAACTGGTAGTCCCTAATTATTAATATTTGAAGAATACATTTAAGTCAGTCTTCCACAAAGTTTGATTCTAAAGAAAGCAAAAAACCCAACTTCGGTTCACTTGCTCCCCTCACAAAGTTTAGTTTATTCTCACCCTGAGTTTAGATTTCAGCCCTAAGCAAAATCCAACCCTGACCCTTGCCTTTGCTTCTTTGTAAATTTTAAATTTGATATAATTTCAAATTTGTGCAAAAGTTTCAACAACGGATCAAAGAACTCAAGTTCAGAGAACATTTTATCCAGATTCCCCAGTTGTTAGTATTTTGCCCCCTTTTATGTAATCGTTCCCCTCCCCCTCCATATTTAGTATGTATGTTGTTTTTCTGGGCTATTTGAGAGTAAGTTGCAGACATCGTGTTCCTGAAGACCTTCTAAGTACTTCAGTGTGTATTTTATAAGAACAAGGACATTCTCTTACGTAGCCACAGATCAGTGATCAAAGTCAGGAAATTTAACATTCATCCAGTGCTGTTTTCCAATCCACGGTCCATATTCACATGTTGCCCACTGCCCTGAAATGGTCCTTTGTGAGCTATATCTCCCTATAATCCAGATCCAATCTGGGTTCTTGCTTTGCATCAAGTTGCCAAGTCTCTCCAGCTGACTTTCATCTGGAAGAGCCCTCAGCCTTTCTTAGTCCATGTTTCCTCTTTAGGCAGGTGCATTTCTGTGCAAGAATTGGGAGCTCAGAGCCCTACACCTCTTTGCAGCCACACCTGCTCCTTTCCCTCTTTGCCCCCTAATCCTTCCTGGAACGTGCAGTTCTTCTGTAGATAAGGAAGCCCCACTAAGCAGCCTTGCCTCGGGGGCAGAGAGAAGAGACAGAGAACATGGGGTAAGCATCTGTATTGTTTCTTGTGACTTCTCTCCAGCCAGGAAAATGTGATTCTGGTAACTCCATGCTTGTTCCCTTTTTATTTTAACCACATTTTGTTGTAAAAATAATGTGCTGATCATGACAAAGGAAACTTAGTGAAATGGAAAGAGAACATAATCCTCGTTATATTTACATGTGCCAGTCTAGTAATGCATTTTATACAGTTGAGGTCATTGGACTCTTTTTTTGTCATCTGCTTTCCACATTTTTTTAAATGTAAATTGTTTCTGACCTCTGTCCTCCACATAGGACACTCAGGCGAAGGTGCAGACAGGACCTAGCATAGTTCGTGAAGCCCCTGCCTGCCCTCATCCCCTAGTATATGGCCCCTGTGCTCCTCAGGCCAGGCTGCCTGGAGGCCTCTGAACACACCAGGCTCTTCCTCTGCTGTGTCCGTTCTCTCCCACTGTCGATGCTGATCCATGGTGCCCACCTGGTAAACGTCCCTGTGACCTTGGGTGCCCTCGGCCTGCAGTGGCTCGAAGCAGGATTTCGGTTCCCCGGCCGGAGATGGAAGTCAGGTCAAGGCAGTGAGAGCGCTGAATCCTAACCACTAGACCACCCGGCACAGTGGCCAGTGACAAGGCCGTGGCCCATCGGCTTTGTGGAAATGAATTCCCACAAAGAGGTGGAAAGTAGTGAAGCAAGTGAAGTGTTTATCAGGAGGATAAAGGGTACATGTGGATAGACACACGGTTGGGGTCTGAGAGGGAGTCACGCCCTCGTGGTAGTTTGAATCACTTATATGGGGCGTTTCTTCCAGGTTTCCTTTGGCCAATCACCTTGCTTTGCCTGGTTCTGAGTCCGCATTTGGTTTATCTCAGTGTCCTCCCATGTGTGCGTGCCAAGGTGGATTCTAGTGAAGAGGCCTATGGGTAGGTTGACATCACCTGCAGTGGGGTGGCACCCCCTCCCTTTTTGACCTTCAAGGAGCCTTTCTGCCCATGTGTATTCAAGGAGGTCTCCTTGACTTCGAGAATGAGGAATATGTGGTCTCTTTATCTCTCATCTGGGCAGGGCTCAGCTTCTCTGTCGTTCCTGCTATTTTGGAGTCTCTGTCTGCAGGGGATGAACTCCAGCTGCTCAGCCTGGAGCCCATCTCTCTCCTGCCTCACTTGGTGGCAGCCTAAACATTACTTCCTTGTTGCAGCTGCTCCTGACCCTGATCTTACTACCCCAGCCCCTCCTACAGCCCAGGACAGTCCCTCCCTGCTGGTTCCAAACAGTGGTTATCGTTCTGTTTTGTAGATGTGCTCTGTGAGTTTCCTGTAGGCGGCACCTGCTCCTTCTATTTCAGTGTCCCCAATACCAGGCACAGCACATAGTCTGGGAATGAGTAATGCATATGTGAGGTTCAGTATCCTTTTTTTGTGTCTGCGCGGCATGTGAGATCCTAGTTCCTCGACCGGGGATTGAACCTGCGCCCCCTGCAGTGGAAACGCAGTCTTAACCACTGGACTGCCAGGGAAGCCCTCAGTATCAGTAGCCTTCTTTCACCCCGATTTCACTTCAAACCATGCTTCTGTTATTTGGGGAAAAAAAATGCAAAATCTAACAGTTGAGAATTATGTTTTATTCATTGGAATTTCTGAGGACTGAAGCCTGGAAGGCAGCCTCTCAGATAGCTCTGAGGGACTGCTCTGAAGAGGCAAGGGAGGAGCCAGTATATATAGGAGTTTGTGCCACAAAAACCAGGCAGTCAGAACATCAAAAAATTACTGTCAGTTAAAGAAAAACCAGATGTCTCAAGTTAATGAATTTAGCACTTTTCTGTGTATAGAAATATGCAAGAGTCTGGACTCATTGAAATCATTCCTTTGATATGCACCTTAGCTATCTAGGGCCAGTATCCAGCTTCTCTCCATCCTGAATCCCCTCAGGGTGCACAGCTGGGGGCAGCTGCAGTGGCTGCTGCCACAACATCCTTTGTTTACTAATATAGCAGGCAACATTTTTCACCCGCACTTGTAAATACTCCTCTTGGAGAATCATGGCATCTGCCTGTGCCCTCCCTCCCTCCTTGTTCCTGCTGCTCTTCGTCCCCTAGCTTGTCGGCTCTACCTCTCTGGATTCTGAGTCTTGTTTAAATCTGATGAAGATTCTTTGCTTGACCAAACCTTAGTCAGCCTCCTGAATCTCCTCCTAGGCCCATCTGTGCACTTCCTTGTAAAATCCAGTTTTAGCAAGAACCCTGCTAAGTCAGTTTAGTAAGAACCTCCCTCCTCGATACCTGATTGGATTCCTCATCCAACACCAGCCCCCAGGTGGGGTCTGATCACTCCAGCCTGCCTGCAAGAGTCCCCCTTACCTCCGATGTTTCCTGTTAGTAATTGCCCACCCACTGCCCCCTCACACCCTGTTTCTTGGCTATACATTCCCATTTACCCATGCTGTATTTGGAGTTGAGCCCCGTCTCTCTCCCCCACTGCAAAATTTCATTCCAGTGATCCTTACACTGGTTTCTGCAGCCTCCCCTTAAAGTCTGCTTACCGTGCTTTTAGCAAGTATCCTTGAATTTTTCTTTTTTTTTTTTTTTTTAACAAATCCTATCTCTCCCAACGACTAGCTGTGTAATCTTGGGCAAGTGTACCTCTCCACCCTTGAGTTTTTTGACTTCAAATCCTTTGCCTTCCCCACCCTTCAGCCACCCACACTCTAAACCTTGTCACCTCCAGAATCTGCCTTGCCAGGAAATCTTTAACTTAACATCTCCCTCACTAACCACAGCTTCCTTTAGTTCCTACTCTCTCATGCCCTCATTACCATCACTCCCACCTACCTTCCACCCCATCAAGACCTCTGGCAGCTTGGATCTGCCATTTTTCCTGAATACTAGCAGTCCCTTATGTCTTGACTTAATTCTTTATCCAGTCAGGACACATGGTCACTACTTCAGGCCATCTCTTGCCAATACAGTCTCTCTCCACACTGTCCTTCTGCCATCTCAGCCTGGAAGACCCCAGCCCTGCTTCCCTCTAGCAATTCCACCTCTGTTTTTTTTTTTTTTTTTTTTCCCACCTCTGTTTTTATGCCCAACTGCCTAGAGAAATTCACCCAGGTGTGAAGACATCATGAATTCATGGGTGCTAATTTCAGCTGGGCCCTCAGAGAGCACAAGAGAGCTGGATCAATAATTAGACACCGTGTGGTCAAGTCCTGGCTCTGTGATTTCAGGCCCTAAAATGTCTGTCCCTTCATCTCCGTGGTGGTGGTGGTGAGGCTTGGTTTCCTCACCACTAAGTGGGAATCCCAAAAGTGTGTGCCTCTCTGGAGGTTTTGAGAGGGTCAGAGCCTGGCACACGGCATGCCCTCAGTAAATGTTAGTATTAGCAATTGCAGTCGCTGTTGATGGCTGCCGTTTACACATGAGCACAGGGAGGTTCCTTTGAAACTCCCCACAGCTGTTCCAAGCCTTCATTCTTCTCTGCCAGCCCCTCGCCCTGCACTTCCATAATCACTTACCACCCACCCCGTCCTTAACGGAGGAGATGGAAACTACTGGAGCTGGCATTCTGTCTCATTCGCATTTACCTGCACCCTCGGTCCATTCTTACCTTCATTTTCAGGATTTACCCTTCCCCTGCCCAAGGCTAATCCCCCCAACCTCCAGATCCTAGCCTGACCATTTCCCGACATCGGCTTCCATCAGCAGCTCCCTCCCTCCCTCCTTCCTTCTAGCCCTTGGAACATGCTCAAGTCTCTCCTAACACAAGAGCAAACACCTAAAGAGACTTCCCCTCCTGAGAAGATGGAGTCAGTATACTTTTCCCTATTCCCTTCTTTCAGTACAATGAAAAACCCAGGACATAAATATAAAACAAACATAAGAAGACTGAAAGGTAGAGATGAAACTGCTCCTCAGATGGGACTTGAACCCACAATCTCCCAAATGAATCTGCACACCTGGTCTCAGGACTTAATGAAGGTCGGGTTCTTTATATCTTGGCGTAGAAGGAATTCAGCGAGAGGCAAAGTGATAGGTAAGAGGTAGGTTTATTAAGAGAGATACACATTCCATAGGTAGAATGTGCTCGGTCTTAGAAGGCGAGAGTGGCCCCGAAATATGGGATGGTTAGTTTTTATGGGCTGGGTAATTTCATAGGCTAATGAGTGGGAGGATTATTCCAACTATTTGGGGGAAGGGCGGGGATTTCCAGGAATTGGGCCACCGCCCACCTTTTGGCCTTTTATGGTCAGCCTCAGAACTGTCATGGTGCTGGTGGGTGTGTCGTTTAGATGCTAATGTATTACAGTGAGCGTATAATGAGATCAAGGTCTACCGGAAGTCGAATCTTCTGCCATCTCGGGCCTAATTGGTTGGAACCAGTTTTTGTCTCCAGTTTTTCTCTCCAGCTGTGCCATTATTTAAGGGTTGTGCCCTGCCCCCTTCCCTCCTGTTTCAGAGAGAAGAAGGCAGACTGATCAGGGACCCTAGGACTTGATGAATGACATGGCAGTGAGTTCCCTGGGTTTGTTTTTTTGCCTCATATATCCCAAAATTGGAGCTGAAGAAGCCTGGAACCAGGAAACACCAACAGGCAAGGAGGAAAAAAGCTCCCACCAAAGCCTGCTCTCCCCAGCTCTCCTGCTGGGGTGGTGTCAGTGGATGCCCAGTAGGGAGAGGGGCTTTCATCTCCGCTGGGTCGTAACAACACCCCCACCCTCACTCCCTTAGGTGTCAGAGGAGACCACGTGGGGAGCCCTTACTTCCACCCCTCCTGACAGGAAGCAGGTGCCCCCACCTGGGGGAGTCAGGGCTTTCACCATTGTAAGGGGTAAGAAGGCCACCACCCCATCTGCCATGTTGTCAGTGGGAGCCACATGGGGGCAATAATGAGGCACTCCTACCCCTCTTGAGGTGGGGGAGGTGTACCATTGGAAGCCCCTGGTGACCAGGGGGACTTGGGACTCCCACCTCTGCTGGCAGTAATGAGGAGTCCACCCCACCCTGGGTGTCAAGAGAGGCCTAGCAGGAGCCTGGGCTTCTGTACACGCCTGATGGAAACCGGGCGGTCCCCTTCCTTCCCCTGCCAAAGTCAGCTCAAACAGAAAGTTTAAATAAGTTCCAAAGTTTTGTAACATAATGGCCTAAACTTCCAGTTTTTTAAAATAGTGATAAAATGTACATAAAATTTACCATTTAACCATTTTTAGGTGTGCAGTTCAGTGACATTAAGTACAATCACATTTTTTGCTACCATCATTACCATTCATCTCTAGAACTTTTTCATCTCATTAGACATTAAACATTAAAAAGTCCCTGTTATCAGCCTCTGATAACCACTATTTTAACCTTCTGTCTTTGAATTTGCCTCCATATTCTAAGTACCTTTTATAAGTGGAATCACACAATATTTGTCCTTTTGTGTCTGGCTTATTTCACATAGCATGATGTCTTCAAGATTCATCCTTGTTGTACCATGTGTCAGAATTTCATTCCTTTTTAAGGCTGAATAATATTCCATTGTATGTATTTACCACATTTTCTTTATCCATTCGTCTGTTAATGGACATTTGAGTTGTTTCTACCTTTTGACTATTGTGAGTAATGCTGCTATAAACATTGTTGTACAAAAATCTGTCTGAGTCCCTGCTTTCAATTCTTTTGGATATACACCCAGAAGTGGAATTGCTGTGTCATATGGAAATTCTATTTTTAATTTTTTTGAGGAACTGCCATACTGTTTTCCACAGCAGCTGCACCATATTACATTCCCACCAGCAGTTCACAAGGGTTCCAGTTTCTCCGTATTCTCTAAAACACTTGTTATTTTCTGGTGTTTTGATAATAGCCATACTGATGGGTATGAAGTGGCATCTCAGTGTGGGTTTGATTTGTGTTTCCCTAATGGTTAGTGACGTTGAGCATCTTTGCATGTGCTTATTGGTCATTTGTATATCTTCTTCGGAAAAATGTCTATTCAGATCCTTTGCCCATTTTTAGATCATGGTTGGGTTGTCATTGTTAAATTTTAGGAATTCTCTACATATTTTGGATATTAATCCCTTATCAGATACGTGAGTTGCAAATATTTTCTCCCATTCTGCGGGTTGCCTTTTTACTCTGTTGATAATGTCCTTTGATGAACAAAATTTTAAATTTTGATGAAATGCTATTTGTCATATTCAGGAAATCACTGCCAAATCCAATGTCATGAAGATTTCCCCTGTGTTTCCTCTAAGAGTTTTATAGTATTAGCTTTTATGTTTAGGTCTGTGATCCATTTTGAGTTAATTTTTTAATATAGTGTAAAAAGTAAGGGTCCAGTTTCCTTCTTTTGCATATGGATATCCAGTTTTCCAAACACAATTTATTGAGAAGACTATCCTTTCCTCCACTGAATGTTGTATTAGTTTTCTAGGACTGCCATAACAAAACACCACAGACTGGGTGGCTTAAGCAACAGAAATTTATTTTCTTACAGTTCTGGAGGCTGGAAGTACAAGAACTTAGTTTCCTCTGAGGTCTCTCTTCTTGGCTTGCAGATGGCTGCCCTCTTACTATCTTTTAACAAGATCATTCCTCTGTGCACATATGCCCCTCCCCCTGCCCTCACCATGTATCTTCCTTCTTATAAAGACACCAATCATATTGGATTAAAGCCCCACCCTAAAGGCCTCATGTTAACTTAATCACCTCTTTAAAGACCTTCTCTCCAAATATGGTTACATTCTGAGGTACTGGGGTTAGGACTTCAACATATGCATTTGTCAATCCATAACAAAGGGTCTTGGCTCTCTTGTTGAAAATCATTTGTGAGAGTTTAATTCTAGGTTCTCTGTTCTATTCAGTTGATATGTGTGTCTGTCTTTATGCCATTACCATACTGTTTTGATTATTGTAGCTTTGTCTGTAGTAAGCTATGAATTCAGGAAGTATGAGACTTCCAACTTTGTTCTTCTTTTTCAAAATTGTTTTGGTTATTCAAGGTTTCTTGAGATTCTATATACATTTTAGGGTGGATTTTTCTATTTCTGCAAAGAAACGTAATTTGGATTTTGAATCTGTTGGTCACTTCGGGTAGTATTGACATCTTAACAATTTTAACTCTTTCAAGCCATGAACACAGGATATTCTTCCATTTATTGATATCTTCTTTAATTTCTTTTAGCAACAGTTATAGTTTTCAGTGTATAAGCCTTTCACCTCCATGGTTAAGTTTGTTCCTAAGTATTTTACTCTTTTTGATGCTATTGTAAATGCAGTTGTGTTCTTAGTTTCCCTTTCAGGTTGTTCATTGTTAATGTATAGAAATGCAACTAATTTTAGGTTGTTGATTTTATATCTTGCAACTTTGCTAAATTCATTTATTCTAACAGTTTTGTGTGTGTGTATGTGAGTTTTCTATATATAAGATCATGCCATCTGCGAACAGAGATAATTTTACTTCTTATTTTCAAATTTGGATGCCTTTTTTTTTTTCCTTACCTAATTGCTCTGTCTAGAACTTCCAGTACTAATGTTAAGTAGAAATGGCAAAAGTGGACATCTTTGTTTTGTCCCTAATCTTAGAGGAAAGCTTTTTTTTTTTTTTCACCATTGAGTATGATGTTAACTGGGTTTTTCATATATGGCCTTTATTTTGTTGAGGTACTTTCCTTCTATTCCTAGTTTGTTGAGTGTTTTTATCATGAAAAAGTGTTAAAAAGTGTTGAATTTTGTCAAAAGCTTTTTCTACATCAGTTGAGATGATCATGTGGGTTTTACCTTCATTCTGTTAATGTGGTATATTATACTGATTGAGTTCCATATGTTGAACCATCGTTGCATTCCAGGAATAAATCTCACTTGGTCATAGTATATAATCCTTTTAATATGCTGCTGAATTTGGTTTGCTAGTATTTTGTTGAGGATTTTTGGCATCAATATTCATAAGGGATATTAGTCTATAGTTTTCTTGTCTCTTCATCTGGCTTTGTTATAATGGGATAATGCTGGCCTCATAGATACAAGAGTTTAAGTAGGATTGGTGTTAATTCACCTTTAAATGTTTGGCAGAACTCACTAGTTAAGTCGTCTGATCCAGAGCTTTTCTTTGTCGAAGAGTTTTTCGATTACTGATTAAATCTCCTTTCTAGTTGTAGGTCTGTTCAGATTTTCTATTACTGGAAAGCCATACAAAGATCTGGGAGGAGAACATTCTGGGCAGATGGAAGAGCGGGTGCAAGGGTCAAGGTGGAAGCATGCTTGAGGAGAAGCAAAGAGATCCATGTGGTTGAAGCAGAGTGGTTGGGGTAGGGGAGGGATAGGAGATGGGGTCAGAAAGGTGGCAGGACCAGATGAGGTAAGGTCTTGTAAAGAATATAAACTCCATGGCAAGCCATGGGAAGCTTTCCATGACCCGGCCCCTTCCTCCTCCCCAGTCCCCTTCCACCATGCTCCCCACCTTTGACCCTGCAGTCTGGCTGTCCTGTCATTACCTAGAACAGCTGCTCTGTCTGCCTGGCCAAGCCCTACTGTTCCTCACAGACCACCCTGGATGCCCATTCCTCTGAGAGGCTGTCCCTGACACCCCAGGCTACATGGGGTGCTCCTCCTTGTGTTTTGATGGTGCCCTGCAGCTGGGTCCTGTAAGAGCTCTTATCTTCATGAATGGGAACTTTCTCTCTAGGCTGGTCATTTTTGTGTTCCCAGCCTCTGGCTAATAACAGACACTGATATATTTGAATGAATGACCATCTGGACCCACTGACCTCTCCTGAGCAGAGAGGCTGATGCCCCAGCCTGTTCCTCTTTTGCTCTGAGCATCAGCTCAGTTGGAATCCTTTCTATGTCCCAAACATCTATGCCTGGCTCTTGGTTCATTATGTGTGTAGCAGGGCAGGAATGGCCGCAGTGAACTGGGACGGTTTTCTTTGTCAAACAAATTTAAGAGGAGGAACTGAAGCTATACATTACCACAGACTTTTCCTTCTTGCTATGTACTTCTTCCAAGTTTTGTGTTCTCATCAACATGTGATCTTGTTCTGACTAAATGAATCAGCTGATATTGGATTATTCATTTATTTCAGCAAATGCATTAGTGTGGAGCATGTGGTTGGATGGACCTGCTCCCTGACAGGTGGTAGAGGTGGGTAGAAACTGGCATAGCCTCTCTGGAGAGTATCTTTCTCTAACTGTATATTAGGTCTTAAAATGGTTCATACCGGGCTTCCCTGGCGGCACAGTGGTTGAGAATCCACCTGCCAATGCAGGGGACACGGGTTCGATCCCTGGTCCAGGAAGATCCCACATGCCACGGAGCAACTAAGCCCGTGCGCCACAACTACTGAGCCTGCTCTCTAGAGCCCGCGAACCACAACTACTGAGCCTGTGTGCCACAGCTACTGAAGCCCATGCACCCTAGAGCCCGTGCTCCACAACAAGAGAAGCCACCGCAATGAGAAGCCCGCGCACCACAACAAAGAGTACCCCCGCTCTCTGCAGCTAGAGAAAGCCCGCGTACAGCAACAAAGACTCAATGCAGCCAAAAATAAATAAATAAATAAATAAATTCATTAAAAAATAAATAAATAAAATAAAAATAAAAACTGAAATCTTAAAAAAAAAAATGGTTCATACCTTTTGACCCAGGAACATCATTTCTAGATATGATCCTAAAGAACTAATCAGACATATTTGTACAAGAATATTCAATGCTGTACTAACATTTATATTGAAAAGCGGGAGACAGCGTAAGTGCCTAACAGTAAGTGCCTGGTCATTAAATTACGGTATACCCATGTGACAAACTGTATTTGATCATTAAAAGTTATTTTGGAGAACTGAAATGATATAGGGAAGTGCGATGCAATGCTAAGTGAAGAGAATGGTGAACAATTTGATCTCAATTTCACCCACCCCTCCAAAAAAAGATCAGAAGCAAACACTTCACAGCATTATAAGTGGTTATTACTGAGTTGTGTTATTATTGGTGAAGTTTTGAGTTTATTTTTGTTGTATTTCTCTAAATTTTCAATAGTCACTATGTGTTTCCTTTTTTAAATGACTTCAATATTTACTATGAAATATTTCAAACATTCAAAAATACAGGAACCAATGAGCAGATATACATTAGGTTTCTACCTCATACAAAAAAATTAATTCCAGATTGATTATGGTACATAAGTATGAAAAGCAAAATGGAGAAACTTTGAGAAGAGAATATAGAAGTCCCTTTAGGATCTCAAGGTAGGAAAGACTCTCTTTAGCAAGAGCAAGACATGTTTTATTTAAATATTTCTGTATTACCAACCAGCTCCAAACTTGATGGCTTGAAGCAACAACCATTTTTCATTGTTGATGATTCTGCAGGTTGGCCAGTAAGGCTGGGCTTAGCTGGACAGTTCTGACAGTCTTTGCTGGGCTCACTCATGAACTATGGCCAACTGCCAGGTTAGCTGGGAACTGGCCATTGGCCGGGCCACAGGGTGTCTGGACCACATGATCTCATCATCCAGTAGGCTAGCTGGAGTTCATTTCCATGGCAGCTGGCAGAATTCCAAGAGAGAGCAACCCCTAAGATCTCTGTGCTCAGAACTGCCACTGCATTACTGCCACTGCTTTCCCTTGGCCAAAGCAAGTATTGAGATTCAAGAAGGGTAGAGATAGAGTGCATCTCCTAACAGGAGGGGCTGCAAAGACACATAGCACAGAGGCATGAAGCATTGGAACAAAAATAGTGCAGCCATTTATGCAACCTACCACAAGAAATAAAATGCACAAATCATAAAGGAAAAGGCTGATACATTAGAATACATTAAAACAAAAATCTTCTGTATAAAAAATGATACCGGAGCTTTCCTGGTGGTGCAGTGGTTAAGAATCTGCCTGCCAATTCAGGGGACAAGGGTTCGAGCCCTGGTCCGGGAAGATCCCACATGCTGTGGAGCAACTAAGCCTGTGTGCCACAACTACTGAGCCCACATGCCACAACTGCTGAAGCCCGCACACCTGGAGCCAATGCTCTGCAACAAGAGAAGCCACCACAGTGAGAAGCCTGCGCACCGCAACAAAGAGTAGCTGCTGCTCGCTGCAACTAGAGAAAGCGTACACGGAGCAACGAAGACCCAGTGCAGCAAGAAAGAAAGAAAGAGGGGGAGGGGGAGGGGGAGAGAGAGAGGGGGGGAGAAAGAAAGGAAGGAAGGAAGGAAGAAAGAAAAGAAAGAAAGAAAAAGAAAACCTTGAACATGTATTACTTTTGTAATCACAGAGTAGTAAAGGCAAAATAAATAAGTCATGATGCTGCACCAGACCACATTATTTTTTTTAAAGCACTGAAGAAGAACATCTAGTATGTAAACATCTGAACTTTCAAATTGGGGAAAGTATTGGATCAATAATTTCATTATCCTTGGATGCTTTCTTCTTAAACAGACATATTACAAGATTAAGTTAAATCATAAAGCCCGCCTCCTGCATTTGAAAAGGAATTCCTCCCACAGCCATTGTTATTCCAGGACATATCTATTGTATATAATAAGGTGTGCCCAGTTGAAATTGTGTTTCTTCACCTTAATTCTTCTCCTTCAGAAAGATCCTCAAACCAATCACCAGAATCTTGGGAGGAAGTCCTTTTTTTAGAGAAGCAAAAAAATTGAGGGAATTGATAATTTCTGGCTTCAGGAATGAGTGAGAAGGAGCTGAGACCAAGAACAGACTGAGGGGGTGGGGGTGACAATTTTTTTTTTTTTTTGCTGAATCTGTACTCAAGAGTGCTACCTCATCCTTGTGTATGACTCGGGATATGCCCAAAACACAGACCTTCCGCCATGGCCCCCTCCAAGGTCACATATGAAGAGTTTGGGGTCAGACCATGTAACGAGTTATCCTAGAGGCTTGTGCCCTGAACAGTGTGAACAGAGGGGGCTGAGGTTTCTTAAGCATGTTAATACAAACACACGTCTGTGGGCAGCAAGAAGCTGTGTCAAAATGATTAGAAAAAAAGCCAAGCAGCCCTGGCTTATACCCACAGAAGAAAAGAGAGAAAAAGAATAACAGAGAGCGAGTAGAGGAGGGCCACAGAATCTTCCAGATGCCTCTGTTTCACCTGCCCTCCCTTATCTGCCCACTGCGCCGGCCAGCATCCTGGAAAGAGCCAGGTTTAGGCTCAGAGATGTTTACGTAAAGAACACGTGGGATAGTGAGTCACCTCTGACTTTGAAGGGCCAACAAAGGTGACCGCTGAGCATTGATGTGGTTTCCTTACCCAGCCGCGCACAGCATCTTCCTGCCAAAGTGGAGTGTAACACAAATCACACCTCCTTGCTACCTGCTGGCCCCACTCTCCAGGGGGGTGGGCAAGATGGTGCCTCATTGGTATATGTCAGGACCCCGTTTACAGGGATGCCTCAGTGCTGCTTGGTGATAAATCTGGCAGCATCGTGGCCTTGGACAGCCGGTCCACGGCAGAGAGGCCGGAAAGTGCTGTGTGGCAGGCCTGCAAAACAGGAGAGCCTGGTTACTAAACTAGAAACAGAGAGCTGCTGCCAGCCTTTGGGCGGGGGCGGGGGTAGGGGAGGGGACTGCCGGGGCACAGGCCACACGTCCTACTCCTGTGGGGCCAGGAAGTTGGGACTCGGGGCTGCCCCGGCGCAGAGCCAACAGAGAAAGGAAACTGTGTTCATTCCTCAAGGAACGTGTTCTGAAGCATAAAGCATGGTGTGCTGGAGGACTGCCCACAAGTCGGTATTATTAGTACCGGGCTGTGGATAGTCTTTGTACCAAGCTACAAAGCTGATGCTCATGGATGTTGGGGAAATTAGAAATCCTGCCAATGCAGAGAACCCTCTCCACATAGGTGGAAAGGAAAGAAAACAGTTTTATTATTGAATAAGCATAAAACTAGATCACAATGTGTGCCACAGGCAACCCACTGATGAGATTACAAAGGCAGAAGAAAAGTTTCCCATTTTTGTACTGCCTAGCGGTTACAACCCATTATGAAAACGTGCCCAAGACTAATGGTAGCATGTTTTCCAATAGGAGGACCTGGCAGCACCATTTGCTGTGCATTCTTTCATACTTCACCCAAGTTCACCTGCTAACTGGGGGAGCCAGTGTGCTAGCTAATTGCCTTTATCTGAATTGCCTTTGTCTCTATGACAAGCAGACGAGTACAACTTAGAACAGGTGCCAGGCTGAACTCCAAGGTGACAGGGAAATAGGGGCAATTTTTATATTTCAAAGAGATCTCAAAAACATTAAATACTTGAAAAACATTCCTGGGTTTTAAAGCTGCAAGGGACTTTACTTAGCCCGTACAAATACTTAACTACATATCAAAGGGACAGAGTAAGGATCCACAAAGACTAGGTTTCCCACGTACAAAAGGGAGGGGGAAAGTTTCTTTGCTCTTTGACCACCAGGAAAGCTGAGTTTTAAAATTTGCCCTTACATAGGTGATGGCACGGCACTAAGACCTGGGCAAGGCTTGGGTCTCCTTCCCTGAATTCTGTGGGAGATTCCACAGCCATTTTCCAAAAGGAAGCGATTAGGGAGTTGGTTGGTGACCAATGGATGACACAAAGGGAATTTTTTCCAGGCCTGGGAGATGGGAATTGCTTTCCTGGTGGAGCGGTGGATGCCTCTGGTTCAGTTAGAGGTGATGTTTTTTCAAGGAACCTGCCAGATACAGCTTGCTTTCATCTCTGTGAACAATGTCTGAAGTTCTCTATGGGGTCCAGAGCCGCTGAGATGCCCTGAGATGCGCTGTGGGGACTCAGCACACAGGAAGTACCGGCCAGGTGCGAAACCAACTCTTGTCACAGGTCCAGCCTTGAAAGGGCCACTCCATGTGCCCTTGGTGTGGGGGTCTCTTTCTGTGGCCTCAGAGTACCCTCGGTTGGGCCCCCTTTTGACACCTACACCATCCCACCTCTGTGTGCAGTGCAGTCATTTCCAGCAATAGAAGATTGCAGACGTTTCCCAAGTTGCTTCTGCAAACCACAGACGATGCCCACAGCACCCCATCCCCCACCTCAAATCAAGAGTGTCACGGAGATGGTGTGGCCTGAGCAGCAGGACTCATTCTCTCTGGAAAGCCAAGGGAGCCCCCAGGGTGACTGTGGAAATCACTCTGTTGCATCTCAGAATCCCCCTCCCCAAGAGAAATGATGCAGACTTGGCAGCACAGGGACTCAAAGAAAGATTCCAAGAGGGGACGGAGACTCTGTGACTCTAGGAAAAAGAAGGTGTGCAGAGCAGCAGAAAACCATCATCATGGCCTCGGTGTTTTTCCTTGTGAATTTTGTAGCATTCCAAGGCCCAGTTCAAATGCCCCCTCTTTTATGAAGCCTTCCTGCTCTCTCCCATCCCCAGCTGCCTGTGCTCTTGCCCACCTCCCACCATTTCAACTGAGTAACTAAATGACTGTGATACTTTGCATTTTTTCACTTCAAAAGCAAGAAATGGTCATTATAGAACATCTAGAAAAGCACAAAGAAGAAAATTAAAATAAAACACAATTCCCCCACCTTCATGGACCTTTTTCTATGCTTTCTCCTGTCCATTTTGTACACACTTTAAAAAAATAAGAACCAGACTGACTGTATTGCTTTGTAAGCCACTTGTCCCTTTGACCTTATGTACATTTTCCTGTGTTTTTCTAGAACATCATTTTAAAAATTTATTTTATTGAAGTATAGTTGATTTATAATGTGTTAATTTCTACTGTACAGCAAAGTAATTCAGTTATATATACATTCTTTTTCATATTCTTTTCCATTATGGTTTATCACAGGATATTGAATATAGCTCCCTGTGCTATACAATAGGACCTTGTTGTTTATCCCTCCTATATGTACTAGTTTGCATCTGCTAATCCTAAACTCCCAGTCCTTCCCTCCCCCTACTCCCCTCCCCCTTGGCAGCCACAAGTCTGTTCTCTATATCTGTGAGTCTATATTTGTTGCATAGATATGTTCATTTGTCCCATATTTTAGATTCCACACATAAGTGATATCATATAGTATTTGTCTTTCTCTTTCTGACTTACTTGACTTAGTATGATAATCTGTGGGTGCATCCATGTTGCTGCAAATGGCATTATTTCATTCTTTTTATGGCTGAGTAATATTCCATTGCAGATATGTACCACATCTTCTTTATCCATTCATCTATTGATGGACATTTGGGTAGTTTCCAGGTCTTGGCTATTGTAAATAGTGCTGCAGTGAACATTGGGGTGCTTGTATCTTTTCGAGTTTTAGTTTTGTCCAGATATATGTCAAGAAGTGGGATTGCAGGACCATCCAGAAACACTACTTTTAGTTTTTTGAGGAACCTCCATACTGTTTTCCACAGTGGCTGCACCAATTTACATTCCCACTAACAGTGTAGGAGGGTTCCCTTTTCTCTACCCCCTCTCCAGCATTTGTTACTTGTAGACTTGTTAATGATGGCCATTCTGACCGGTGTGAGGTGGTACCATATTGTAGTTTTGATTTGCATTTCTCTAATAATTAGCAATGTTGAGCATCTGTTCATGTGCTTGTTGGCCATCTATATGTATTCTTTGGAGAAATGTCTATTTAGGTCTTCTGCCCATTTTTCGATTGGGTTGTTTGTTTTTTTGTTATTGAGTTGTATGAGCTGTTTGTGTATTTTGGAAATTAAGACCTTGTTGGTCGCATCATTTGCAAATATTTTCTCCCATTCCGTAGGTTGTCTTTTCACTTTATTTATGGTTTCCTTTGCTGTACAAAAGCTTGTAAGTTTGACTAGGTCCCATTTGTTTATTTTTGCTTTTATTTCTATTGCCTTTGGAGACTGACCTAGGAAAACATTGTTATGATTTATGTCAGAGAATGTTTCGTCTGTGTTCTCTTCTAAGAGTTTTATGGCGTCACGTCTTATATTTAAGTCTTTAAGCCATTTTGAGTTTATTTTTGTGTATGGTGTGAGGGTGTATAGAACATCACCTTGATGCTTATGGACCATGGTTTATTTGAGGCTGTAGAGAACAATGATTAAAACTGTGGGCTGTGGAGTTGGACCACCTGTGTTGAAATCCTGGCTTGGTGACCTGCAGCAAATCAACTTCTCTGAGCTTCAGTTTCCACATCTATATAATGGGGATATCCCTCAGTGGGTTCCGTGAATAGTAAAAATATGTAAAGCACTTAACACAGTGTCTGGCACATGTAAGCACTTTACAAACATTAACTACTGTTCTTGATTTGTTCACAATCCTGTAGAGCTGAGTGTTTAATAAGAGTCAGGGTTGCTCTCCTAAGCTTCACTGCGGTGACCATCTGTGATTTTTCCTTAGGATAACTGGAATTTCTGGGTTATAGTATTTGCACACTTTAAGGTTTTTGTGTATGCCAGATGGCTTTCCATCGATATGGAACCAGTTTAAGAATCACCAGTGTAGGTATATGTGACAGTGTGTGCTAACACAGGACAATGGATGGCAAAGATCAGAGAAAAATTAAAACTTGTATAACCATACCCCTCCACTTTCAGACAGTTTAATAAATCAGCTGCATGTTGTTCTTCCCTTGTTAAATCACAGGTCATGCATGTGACAGGCTTTTTACATCTCCTCTACTAAAGAGGAAGCACTGAGAGGCTGAACTGTCTGCCATTTTTTCAACCTATTCTGCCCAGAGTAGATAGTCAATAAGTGAGGGGGGAATTGAATTGACTAAATATTTTTAATGTTTTTAAAATAAACAAACTTGAGCCCTTTAAAGTAAAAGCAAGTCTTTGTTGGAAGTCTAAATTTGACGAGTTAGTTAAGAATTTCTCTTCTGTCCATTTCGCATTGGCCTTTCCACCACTAGTCCTTCAGCCCTGCATGGGCTGGTCCCCAGCACAAATCCAGTGGGTCCCAAAGCACTGTTCACTTCACCTTGAATCTAGCCTTATGCTGTCAGGTGTAGGGGAGATCCTCCCTTTGAACTGGAAAAATGATCACATAAAGATCACACGAGGTGATTACAACCAGTCACATCTACCTTTGGTCAAGCTGTGTGGAAAGAAAGCCGAGTTCTCCATCCCACCAAGAAGAACCCAGTAAACAGATCTCAGTTGTTGATACGAGTAGAACTGGGCCTATCGAGAAGAAACAACAGTTCCATCATAAAACAGAAGATTCCCAGAGATCTAGACTTTGATGTGATTGGGGCTTCTCAAGGCCTTATGGCTTCACCAGTATTCACAAGAGCCAAGAAATAGGAGTGGGAAGTTTTTCTCTTGCTTTGTAGAACACTTTGCAGTTACAAAGCAAATTCTCATTAGAGTCTCAACACAACTCTTCAGCATAGGTAAGGCAGGGCCAGTGTCTCCATTATGCAGGGGAAATGGGGCCAGTAAGCTGAAGTGACATGTTCAGAGGCCACACAACTCAGCAGGATAGAGCTGGAACCTGAACTCCAGTCTTCTGGCTCCCAGTTGCCCCCTCCAATACAGATGTGGGGTCTGTGCTTAGGCCAGGGGACTCCAGTCTGGACACCTCTGGACACTTCGTGGGGTGGGCAGTAAGTGACTGTCAGACTTTAATTTCATTTTGTAAATACACAATATTGATGTTAATTCATCCTTGCATCTTGTGATGGTTTTGAAACATGCTTATGAATTCTTTGACACACCTCACATTAAGGGGTAGAGTCTGTGTCCTCTCTTGTTGAACTTGGACAGGCCCTATGGCTGCCTTAATGAATAGAATGTGGTAGGAGTGGTGCTGTGTGACTTCTAAAGTCAGATTAGAAAAAGTCATGCAGCTTCTGCCAGTGTCTCTTTAAGACACTTACTCCAGGGTTCCGGCTGTAAGAATTCTGGCTACTCTGAAGCCACTTTGGGGGGAGACCACGTAGAGACACTAGATGGATAGATCTATACATGGATACATGAACAGGTTGATCTCCATCTGTTCGAGTCTTCTCATCCCAGGCTGTAGTCATATGAGTGAAGAACCCTTCACGATAACTGTCGCCCCAGCCACTGTCTTTCTGCAACTGCATGACAAAATGAAAACTGCCTTGCTGCGCCCCATCAACTGCAGGCTGGCTTTGCCTTAAGCCACTGTTTGGGGTGGTTTGTTACACAGCTATAGCTAATCAGAACAAGTCCTATTATTTGTTTAATAATAGTTCATATTTACAGAAAAAATCGTATAGTATCCTGTAATCTGGGACTCCCTCTTCCATGCTTCTGATTTGAGCTCCCTGTCCATATTCTAGGCAAAATTATTCCCTTGGTGGAAGTGACCCCAAGATTAGAAATTATTTCTGGCCCAGAAACATAAATGGTTCACATGAATGGTAGGTGTTATTTCTATTATTAATGAAACCATAATAAACAAATTAAGGCCTTCGAATTCTTCCTGTTTACATCCTCTCCTGCCCCAGATGACGAAACTGAGGCTACGACTTGCCCCAGGTTGCTCAGTTGTCAACAAGGGAAATAGGACCAGAACCCAGGTCTCTAGGCAACCAGACTGATGTCCTCATTACTCCGTTTCATCACTTCCTGCCCTGAACTGGAAATGGACTGTGCCATCTTTTGGACCCAAAGTAGGGACCAGCCTGAGGACGAGGAAGACTCTAGGCCAACTCAACAGGTCATATCAGAGTCGAGAGGAAACCGATTCATGTCCTGCTCATTCACCTACTAGTATTTCAAGTAGTATTTGACTCTAGGTCAAATCAGGACCCCATTCAAGCTACTACATTTGTGTAAACAGCTATTAAAAACAAACAGAAGCAAACCAACATAAAGCTAAAACAAACAGGGATCTTTTTTCATTGAAAGTGTGAAATCAATGAGAGTTGTCTGTGTATTAATTACATGAGGAGGCCTGGAAAGATGTGGGAGTTGAAACAGATCTGAAATTCTCCCTCCCCCACAAATCTAATAACCACCAAAGTTTTGTGTTTTTTTTTTAAAAAACAGGCAGAGGTACTCCGGCAGCTCTCAAACCAATAAAGGAGCAAATGTCACAACATACACTACTTTGCAAAGTGCTGTTGAAAGCAGAAATAGAAAATTCTTGGCATCATTGAGTCCCTTCCCCCAGAAACAGTGTGAATGGGAACGAGGTGGAGAGCAGGAAGACTGGAAGCTGAGTGGACAGATTCTGAAAAGTATATGACTTAGATCCCCAACTCTGAAGAAGTGGATGGGGAAGGACAGTTTCCAGAGTAGAAACTCTTTCTACCAACATATCAAAGATTAAAAACAAACTCATGGGTGTAAAGAAGAAAACAGCATTGCTTACAACCTCTTCCCTCACTGATAACACTGATTAATATGAACAGATGCATTTTACATCATCAAAATCGTGTGATACATAGAATTTTATGTCCTTCTCACTGAGTAGTCTGCCATAAAAATTATCCCACATCATTAAAAATGGCCCACATACCTCACTTTTGAGAACTATATAGTATTTGTTGACTGTACCATAATTTACTTATTTCCTTATTGCTGGATATTTTCCCAAATTTTCAATATTACAAATAATACATCATTAAAGTACATTGTATCCTATTTATGTTTTCCAGAGATATGCTTCTCTCTTAGCCTTCCCTTATAAGCACCCAGAAATAACTGGAGCAGAATTTGATAAAGAGAGAGAACATTGATGTTGTTACAAAAGTAGAGGTTAATGAGCTGGTAAAATGCAATATTATATTATATTATATTATATTATATTATATTATATTATATTATATTATATTAATTATATTATATTATATTATATTATATCATATCATATCATTAGATTATAATTTTACCCAAAAGCTTAGGAAGGTTGTGGATATTTGAATTATTTAATTATTTACCAAATTATCTACAATGAATATCACTTTATAACCATGAAAGTAAACTTCATTTAAAAGAAAATTTTATTTTCAAAGGAAAAGTTAACTTGAGTTCAAGATGACAACCAGCCACATTTATCAACCCTCTTTATTGAAAACTTGTGGAAATAGCAATAAAGGCTTACAGGGATGAATAAATTTTAAAAAGTACTGTGTATAGGGAAGAGGACAGCAGACCAAAATGATGATGAATTTTGTAAAGGTAGCAAGTGGATGGAACACTGTTTGTAAAATCTGAATTTTGGAGGCCAATGCTTAGAGCACTCTGGGGACAGCTGTAGAAGTGGAAGTTAGTGATCAGGGCAGCATGGGTCTTTCTCGTCAGAGCCTCCCAAAGTTGGCAAGTACACAGACCAGGGTGGGCGTAAAAGGAGGTGATTGATGGAAAGTCTCTACCTAAACTGCTTTGGGAACTACCCTCCCCACCCCATTGACCACCAACACTGTGGGTAAGAAGTGGTAGCTTATACTACAAAGGTGAAGCTGGATAGATCATTTTTTCTTAATAAATAAATGAAAGCTGACAGCAAGGGGCTAAGGCTCACAGCATGGGGCTGCCGTCCCCGAGTAGGGTGGGGAGGGGTGGAGCCTGCTTGCCTTCTCCCCACTCTCCCAGCTGAAAGTGAACCACCACCCCCCACCCCCCACCCCCACCCCCACCAAGCCCCCCTTCCACACCCAGAGCACTCACAATCAACCTTCTCATTCAGAGAAAAGGAAACGCTCCCCAGTTACCTCAAGTAAACACCCAGCTTGGTGTATGTAAATAGGGATGGGCAGTCAAAAGTCCCCAACAGTAAAAGGGAAGGACCAAGATAGGTAATTAGAACAAATGAGCCTGGAGGAGGTGGAGCTAAGTAACGAGAACAAAATGAAAACCCTAAACTTGACTTATCCTCGTGGAAAATCAAGAGTATACGTCCATAAAACAACAACAATCTTCTAAAAAGGAGCAGTTGAAAACTAAGAGTTTGTTTTAAATCCCTTGTGAACTGTATTTACTTTTTAATAATTAAAATAAATATAATACATGGAATAAAAACCAAAATTCAAACAGTAGAAAGACTACACTAAAAAGTCTAGAGGATCTTGCAGAATAGAGAGTAAAATGGTAAGTGGATAATTTGAGGAAAAAAGTGCATAAAACGTCAATTCAGATGGGCCAACATTTATGTAACAGTAGTTTTAGGAAAGAAGAGTGAAAAGGGAGAGGAGGAAATAAAGAAATAATTGAAGAAAATCTCCCATTGTGGAAGAAAGACGAAGGTTTTAATTTGAAAGATCCCAAGTACCCAGCACAATAGATAAAGAATGATCCGTAGAAATAATCTCATGGCATTTCAGAGTACTGATCATAAGAGGAGATGCTAAATGCACTTAGACAGAAGAAACACATAACCAACAAAAGAATAAGAAGATTAACATCATTCTTCTCATCTGCAATGCCAGTGCTTGAAGACAATGGAACAATTACCTTCAAAGATCAAATAAATAATTTTGTACCTAGAATTTGATATTTTACCAAATTATTGATCCAGTGTGGAGGAGAAATAAGGACTCATTCAGGCATGCAGGAACTCAGACTCCCATACATCTTCTGGAAATAGAATTACTTGATGATATACTACCCAAGAAAGAGAAAGATATGAGAACTAAAAACCATTAAACCAGCCTAGAAATGCAATTAAAAGAAACTCCAGTACAGATGTGCACTTGGCCTAGCCAAAAGTCAGTACATTTTGGAGCACTTAATAAATGATTTAATTAAAAAGCTGGAAGGTATCTGTATTATAAAGAAGGCATATGTTTCTATTGTCAATCAACTAAAAATTCCAGTAACAGTAAGTTGTGAAAAAATATATATAAATATATAGAGAGAGATAGAAAGATAAATAAATAGATAATCTCATGGCCCACATATAAAACCAACCAAAAAGTATCATGATTTTGTGTAGATGAGGTCCAAGAAAAGAAGACCCACTTGACCTCGACATTGGAACATTCCCCTCTGCAGATCTCAACATAATACCTGCTTCTGTTGGGAATAATATTTACATCATCTTTGTACTTTAAATACTGTTGGTTCATTGGCTTTCAGTTATCATAATTAACTTACTGACAAAACATGGAGGACAACTTTACTAAACAGAATTCTTGTGCTATAAACCTTGACAATGTTAAAGAGGTGCTATAGCTGAGAGAGGGTAGGGAATAGAAGAGGGAGAAGAGGGAAGTAAAGGAGTGTTACTTTCCTGTCTTACATAGTGGAGAATCAAGAATCACTAGCTACAGTTAATGGGTCAATAAATAGAGATTGAACGTGATGTAAAATCATAAGGTTAACCATCAGAAGAAATAAAAGTACACAACTGTAAATGATTTGGAGGTGGGAGAAGGGGGTCAATAAGTGAATAAGTTACTCACCAGTCAAAACAAAAAGTCTATAAATAGTGCTTCAAGCTGATAAATGAAGACATTAGCAATGTCAATCAAGACAAATACCATAAGAAATAGAAAGAATCAAAAGAAGATACCTATTAGAAGAAAAACTAGGAAAGGAGTGAGGAAGAAGACTTACTTTTTGCCTTCATATTTTTTAAATTCTTTTCCATTATGTTTTACTACAGGATATCGAATATAGTTTCCTGTGCTATACAGTAGGACCTTGTTGTTTATCCATTCTGTATATAATAGTAGTTTGCATCTACTAGTCCCAAACTGCCAATCCAGCTCTTCCCCTCCCCTCTTGGCAACCACAGGTCTGTTTTCTATGTCTGAGTCTGTTTCTGTTTTCTAGGTAAGTTCATTGGTGTCATATTTTAGGTTCCATGTATAAGTGATATATCTCATATGGTATTTGTCTTTCTCATTCTGACTTCACTTAGTTTGATAATCTCTAGGTCCATCCATGTTGGTGCAAATGGCGTTATTTCATTCTTTGTTATGGCTGAGTAGTATTCCATTGTGTATATATACCACATCTTTATCCATTTATCTATCGATGGACATTTAGCTTGTTTTCATGTATTGACTATTGTAAATAGTGCTGCTGTGAACATTGGGGTACATGTATCTTTTCAAGTTATAGTTTTGTCCTGATGTATGCCCAGAGGTGGGATTGCAGAATCATCCAGAAACTCTATTTTTAGTTGTTTGAGGAACCTCCATACTGTTTTCCATAGTGGCTGCACCAACTTACATTCCCACCAACAGTGTAGGAGGGTTCCCTTTTCCCCACACCCTCTCCAGCATTTGTTATTTGTAGACTTTTTAATGATGACCATTCTGACTGGTGTGAGGTGGTACCTCATTGTAGTTTTGATTTGCATTTCTCTAATTAGCGATGTTGAGCATCTTTTTATGTGCCTGTTCATCATATGTATGAAGAAGACTTACTTTTTATGGCTTTCTATACTGTTTGAATTTTTATTTCCAGGTACCTATATTTTAATAATTAAAAAGCAAAATTTTAAAAATATTGAAAGATTTTATAGTAATAGTTAGGTATCTCAGGTCAAAAAGAGATTGTGTGGGTGATTTTTCTTCCTCTATTTTCCAATTATACAGTAATGTGGTTTTTGTTATTTCTGTAATGGAAAAATTCATAAAGAAAAGAGAGATATGGTTAATACATTATTTTTATCACATGGCGGTTATAAGTTGTAGGAAATGGGGATGCCTAAGCAGAGCAATTTTTGTTTGTTTGTTTGTTTTCCTCAAAATGTTTTCAGCTTTTTTTTTTTTAATTTTTTAACGTCTTTATTGGAGTATTTGCTTTTTTCTGCTTTATAACAAAGTGAATCAGTTATACATATACATATGTCCCCATATCTCTTCCCTCTTGCGTCTCTCTCCCTCCCACCCTCCCTATCCCACCCCTCTAGGTGGTCACAAAGCACCAAGCTGATCTCCCTGTGCTATGCGGCTGCTTCCCACTAGCTAGCTATTTTACATTTGGTAGTGTGTATATGTCCATGCCACTCTCTCACTTTGTCCCAGCTTACCCTTCCCCCTCCCTGTATCCTCAAGTCCATTCTCCAGTAGGTCTGCGTCTTTATGCCTGTCTTGCCCCTAGGTTCTTCATGACCATTTTTTTTTTTTTAAGATTCCATATATATGTGTTAGCGTACGGTATTTGTTTTTCTCTTTCTGACTACTTCACTCTGTGTGACAGACTCTAACTCCATCCACCTCACTACAAATAACTCAATTTCGTTTCTTTTTATGGCTGAGTAATATTCCATTGTATATATGTGCCACATCTTCTTTATCCATTCATCTGTCGATGGACACTTAGGTTGCTTCCATGTCCTGGCTATTGTAAATAGCGCTGCAATGAACATTTTGGTACATGACTGTTTCTGAATTATGGTTTTCTCAGGGTATATGCCCAGTAGTGGGATTGCTGTGTCGTATGGTAGTTCTATTTTTAGGTTTTTAAGGAACCTCCATACTGTTCTCCATAGTGGCTGTATCAATTTACATTCCCACCAACAGTGCAAGAGGGTTCCCTTTTCTCCACACCCGCTCCAGCATTTATTGTTTGTAGGCTTTTTGATGATGGCCATTCTGACTGGTGTGAGATGATATCTCATTGTAGTTTTGATTTTAAGCAGAGCAATTTATCTGGACTATTTATGGGATGATCCTACAATAACCATGAAGGCCAGGCTAGCAGTATGACCTTGGGCAAGTCACTTAACCTCTCTGGACTTTGGTTTCCACCTCTGATTCATAGAGGAGTTAGCTTCAGAAGTTGTCAGGCTCTGTTCAACTCCCATAGCTTATGCGTCTCTGAGTTTCTAGCAACTGTGAGCATTGCCATTGAGATCATGTGACCCAGGCAGTCTTGACTACAAAAAATGGCTGGGCTCTATTTTCTGTGCTTGTTGAGGGGCTGAAGAAGTCTTCCATTTGAAATCTGAAGCAGTCAGGTGCTGCAAACCTCATGTTTCTCTAACAGATTTTCAGTTGTTCATTCCAACAGAAACTAAAGTCCACGTAGATTAATCTCGGGGTTCACATAGGAAAACCTAAGCCAAAGGCCTCACACACTGAGGGCCAGAGATGTGCCCCACGCCCTGCCCAAGCCCTCAGAGAAACCTATAACCATTTGGGCTGTGGTCTGCAAGAGAGGAGTCAGTCATCTCTGTTTTGCAAGAAAAGCAGGAAGTGTGTTGAAAGACATAACCACAGCAAAAATTGCCCCATCAAACCGAGAGGTATCCTCTAAACATGGGGAAATATTGCACCACCAGGAACCCAGATAGAACGACATCCTGTTGCCTGCTGGATTAAACATCATCTCTCCATGTCGTGGCCAGGATGATATGGACATTTTATCCAAAATGAAGTTCTACGGGTAGTACGTTATTAACAACAACAACAAAACAGAAACCTTGTGGTGAGATTGTGTAACAAATGGCAAGTCATTTGCTTTTTGTGATGACAGTGTCTGAAATTGTGAAGTCAAGTTTAGAACAGTTGAGGGACAGTAACTAAGGAATATCCACAAGTCGTTAGTAGAGAGTCTACAGTCTTTTTTTTTTTTTGAGGTATAGTTGATTTACAATGCTGTGCCAATTTCTGCTGTACAGCGCAGTGACTCAGTTACACACATACAGACATTCTTTTTTTTTAATCTTCTTTTCCACTATGGTTTATCACATGATATTGAATATAGTTCCCTGTACTATACAGTAGGACCTTGTTGTTTATCCATCTTATATATAATAGTTTGCATCTGCTAATCCCAAACTCCCAGTCCTTCCCTCCCCCCACTCCCCTCCCCCTTGGCAACCACAAGTCTGTTCTCTATGTCTGTGAGTCTGTTTCTGTTTTGTAGATAGGTTCATTTGTGTCATATTTTAGATTCCACATATAAGTGATATCATGTAGTACTTATCTTTCTCTTTTCTGACTTACTTCACTTAGTATGATAATCTCTAGGTCCATCCATGTTGCTGCAAATGGCATTATTTCATTCTTTTTTACGGCTGAGTAGTATTCCATGGTAGATATGTACCACATCTTTATCCATTCATCTGTCAGTGGACATTTAGGTTGTTTCCATGTTTTGGCTGTTGTGAATAGTGCTGCTATGAACATAGGGGTGCATGTATCTTTTTTTTTTTTAACATCTTTATTGGAGTATAATTGCTTTACAATGGTGTGTTAGTTTCTGCTTTATAACAAGGTGAATCAGCTGTACATTGTTGCTGTTGTTATTATTATTTCTTCGTGTGTACAGATGAGGAAATCCAGGTTAACTTCAGCAGAACTGAGATTTTTTAAAAGGCTGCCAGAAGCTTGGAGAGAAGGCTTAGAGAGATTAGAAACTTGTCCTAGGTCAAAAGGTAGTAAAGGGCAGAACTGGGCCTTGAAACAAGATTTCCTTGAACCCCCCTATAACTTTCAGTTGCCTCCCTAGGGTTGAATGTTTTCAGGTGATTCACTTGAACAGTTGCATCCAGTTGGTAGCATGTGGAGAACCATTTTCCAGAATGTCATCCTAAGGATATCTCCTAAACATCCTTAGGAGCTTTTCCCACCCTTCACCTGACCATCTGGATGGATATAGATGGGCTGGGAGGGACACTTCCTGGAGTTTTGTACCAGAGGGTGTGACCCTCCTAGGCAGTCAAGTCTGAGTCACCGTGGGGCTGAGTATGACAGTCAGCCCCAGAAGCAAAGCCTAGAAATGCAAGTGTTTAAAAACAGAAGGCCAAGGCTTCCAGGAAGGATGATCTATTTTATGATGCCTTAAGGTTTCAGAATGACTGTTGGCACCCCTCACCTACCTCCTCTGAGCTAAAACACTATCATCTACCCTCTGCCACTCTTGGGTCTGGAGACAGAGGGTGTCAGGGGTGGAGGCAGTTGCAGCTGACAGGAACCTTGCTTTTCAAGAACCTGGGCTCCAGGACAACCTGGTCAAGGTTCCCCAAGCCCCTCATGATATGGCTTGGGGAAATGAGGGTTTGCTGGAGAGCCGTGCATGCTTTTCCTGCGTGCAGGGAAAGGAGAAGTGGGAGAGTCCAGTAGTGAGCTTCTCAGCAGCCCATTCTTAGCCCCACTTTCTAGAAGATCCCACATGGGAATCATCTTCTCTATGTGCAAGAATTAGATTCAGCTGCCAACAACAGGAAAAGAGTAATAATAATAGTGGCTTAAACCAGTGCTTCTTAAACCATCATGTGCACATGAATCACCCATGGATCTTGTTAAAATGCAGATTTGGATTCAGAAGGTTCAGCATTTCTAACAAGCTCCTGGGGGGAGCCCATGTTTCTGGTCCACAACACACACTGAGTCGTGAGGGCTTCAACACGATGGAAGTTTATTCCTGACTTAGTAAAGAAAACCTAGAGGCTGACCCTCCAGGCTACTTGGGATCCGTAGCAGATCCAACTCGCTCTGCTGCTCCATCTTCAGCATGTGGCTTCCACCCTTAAAATCACCTTACGATCTAAGATGGATCCTGGAGACCCACCCCATCCGCGCTCTGAGCCAGCAGCAAGAGGAAGTGGGAGAGGGAAAAATAATGATGTTCCTACCAGCCAAACCAGCAACTCTGAAAAATTTTCTTGCAGACCCTTACCTTCTGCTTCATCCCTTGACCACCCCCAAGCTAAAAGAGGCTAAAAATTGGATTTCTTTTCCTAAGAAAAGAGGGGAGAATGGGTGGCTGATGGGCAGTTAGATGTCTGCCCCATCTCTCCAGCACGCTTATCATTTTGAAACCTTAAGGCGAAGGATCACAGCAGCCCCTCTTTTCCAGCAGTTTCCCTGAGGAGGAAAAAGCCAGACTCTGCCTTGCATTGTCTGGGCAATCAGTGAGCCATGGTTAGAAGCCAGAGTAAGAACAAATGAAAAAATGCTGGCAGCAGCGCAAGATGAAGGATGAATTGAGCAAGGTAGTCTGGAATCTTCTGCTAGAATTTGGCAGAAAAGTGGAAAGACCATGGACAGACCTTACGTCCTACTTTTGAAAACTGGCTTTGGTCTTGCTGCTGAGATTTAAGATCTATCTTGTACCCAAGGGGTGGGCCTCTTCCCCTGGGCCTGCCAGACTCTTTTGGTACCCCTGGAGCAGAAGTCCTCTCTGCAGTGTTCTAGCTAGACTTTCCCCATCCTCCCTCCCTCCCTACTCAGAGATGGGGTGCTGCCTGTACCCGCCCCAGCTGAAGCCTGGGGCCTCACTTTTGGCTTATGCCATTGGCACCTGGCCTCACCCATTCCTGGGTCCCTTCTCTTGCTTTGAATAGAACTTCCCCTGTTCTGTAATCTGCCAGAATCACCAGAAGTGGTTGCTGCCAATTCCTTGAGGCTTTCGGTGTTTTTCTTCTATGACCAATGTCCCCTTGAGCTGAAACTGCCTGTGCAGCACACACCCCCTACATACACACCTAGGAAAAGCAGTTCTGGGGTGACTTTGGGCAGGGGTGACCACCTAGGGACCCAGGAGTGGATACCCTACCATGCACTACTAGTGGCTTATGACATGGCCTGATACAAAGGGAACTGACAAACCAAGGTGATAGCATTAAGTAAGCCAATCAGAGTCCCTCACTATGGAATTTGACATGAAGTTACAGCACAGAAAGAGGCAGACCTGTGGCTGCCACAGAATCAGACTAATGATCTTATTTCTGACATCCCCAGCTCCTGGTGCCATTGGGCCTGCATTTCTGGATATTCAGCCTTATGGTTTTCCATCCTGCTTGCCATCTAGGAACCCCACAGATTTTTAGACTAGCACAGTTGACATCCCCTTCTATTCATCTAGTGACATGTTGTGACATTTGACTAATGCTGTGCAAAGTTCTTGTTTTGATGCCTGCCCAGCCATACTGTTTATCCCTTCCTGGCAGAAACTACCCTTCCCAGAGCTCCGTACCCAGGGAAGCAGTGCTAAACTATTCTCTGTGCAAAGGTGGCCACTGATTGCGTCAAGGGTGGGCATCGACCCAAGAGAGCCCAACTGTAAAAGCTTTCTGGTTGAGGTGGCTGGCTTGAAGGCAACAATGATTTCCTAAATGTAACAGTAGCTCAGCTGCCATGAGAAAACCCCAATAACATGGCTAAAACAAATACATGTTTTTTTTTTCTCATGTGGGAGTCTAAGCTAGTATGGAAGCTCTATTCTGCAAAGGTTTCAGGGGCCCAGGCTCTTTCTATCTTGTTGCTCTGCCCGCTGCAGTGTTGTCCTCATAGGCACTGCCCGAGATGGCTCACAGCATGTCCACTTTCCAACAAGTGGGAAGGGAAAGGGACCCCAGAGGACATGCCCCTTCCCTTTAAAACACAACCTGGAATTTGCACAGATAACTTTCACTTGCATCCCATTGGCCAAAGGAAGACTCAGGTGCAAGGACAGCTGGGAAATATTAGCCGTATTCTAGGCAGCCATGCCTAGCTAAAAATCCAGGGCTATATTATTTTGAGAGAGAATGAATAGTAGGGGACATCTCCAGTCTCTACTGGTCAGACCAGCATCCTCTGGAATCTGGGGCTGGAGAAACCAGAGATGATTGTCTTCTTGAGAGTAGGAGGAGATGGAGGGTGACACACAGAAAGAATCACAGCCATGAGGCCCAGGAGAGAAGTCGAGGGCATGGGCAGGCCCCAAACTCCCTGTGACACCAAAAAGCACTCCCACCCCTGCCCTCACAGGTGGGTGTCCTCTCAGGAAATCCCCTTCTTTTAAGGGGCCTGAGGTACTCAGAAGTCTTTGCTGCAAGTCCAGGCTATTCAGTCCTGTTGTAGGTGAGGTCTGAGCAATGTTTTAATCGTGGTTCCATTCTCTAGATGAGAAAACTAAACCGTAAATGCTTCATCATCTGTCCTCAGGTTCCCTGGCCCTAATGAATCAAAGAAGAAAAGATACATCAGAAACTGTTACTTTCAGCCTCTTGATTAGTGAGACAGAAACAAACCATGGATACACAGTGCTATCTGGCTTCCTCTGTGTGGAAAGTGCAGATGGAGATCTTGAGGGTCTTGTTTGCCAAGGCCACAAGCTCAGGGTGAGTCAGCCGTATAATATAACAATAGAAAAGATATGAGGCTGGGATGTTTAATGGGCACAGAGCACCAGACACACAGGCCCTCGTTGAGGTTCCATGTGTATGAAGCCTCCCTTGGAGATCACAGTTCAGTCAGCCAGAGTGCACAGTGGTTCTGGGACATGTAGGAAAGGAGAATGGGGCCAGGACATAACTAGCTTGGAGGGGATAGGATTAGCCTTAGGTCTTGGGGGAGGAAGTCCTTCCCAGAAGGCAGAAATGGTTCTTGAAGGGGATGGCCAGGGTGACAGCTTGCCTGGCAATGTAACTTTTGAAAATAAGAGTCCAAAATCACTTTACAGTCCTTAACTGATCTACAATATGCATGAGCCAGTTGTGGGCAAGCTCAGAGGTACAGACATCCTGCTAACCCCAAGAGTGGGCGTCTGCCAGACACACTGGCCATAAACCAACTGCTCAGCAATAGTGAGGGTCTCCATTCTGGCCTAGATGGTCCTCAGGTTAGGACCGGGAAGCATCAGGAGAACAGACTGGGTGATTGTGGTCCTTAGCAGCAAGCACCAGAGGTCCCAGCAGCAGCACAGGGCTTCAGCAAGGAAGGTAAAGGTGGTCCTGTAAAGCAACTACTGACCATTGCTGGTGGATAAGTTAATCAGAAACTTAAACCAGCTTGCACCAAAAAAGGTCACTGTGGGCTGTATAACCAAACCACACAGAGTGCACATTTGGGTACAGCTGGACCCAGGGACAACTGGATTTAGAGATTCAACTATTGTCAGGACTTCCTATCTCTCCATGTACATCTTAATCGGCTCAGGCTGCTGTAACAAAATACCATAGACTAGGTGGTTTAAATAGCAGGCATTTATTTTTCATAGCTCTGGAGGCTGGGAAGTCCAAGATCAAGGCACTGGCACGTTTAGTTTCCACTTCTGGCTTGCAGACAGCCACCGTCTCTCTGTATCCTCACATGGTCTCTTCCTTGTGTGAGTGCATGTGGGGAGAGAGAGTATGAACTCTGGTGCCTCTTCCTTTTCCGATAAGTGCACTAATCCCATCATGGGGGACGCACCCTTATGACCTCATCCAAACCTAATTACCTCCCAATCCCCACCTCCTAATATCACCACCTTGGGAATTAGGACTTCAACATATGAATTTGATGGGAGGGACACAAACATTCAGTCCATAACAACGTATGTCTCTGATTCTCTCTGCATATTGGATTTATCCTCACAATTCAGCTGTCTCCCCAAGGCCAAAGACATGCCTGCAGGCAGCTTTAAGAGAGTGTCTTTGCGGAACTTCCCTGGCAGTCCAGTGGTTAAGACTTCGCCTTCCAATACAGGGGGTGCGGGTTCGATCCCTGGTCAGGGAGCTAAGATCCCACATGCCTCGCAGCCAAAAAACCAAAACATAAAACAGAAGCAATATTGTAACAAAATTCAATAAAGACTTTAAAAAAAATGGCCACATCAAAAAGAAAATCTTAGAAAAAAAACCAAAAGAGAGTGTCTTCGCCAACTCTGTATTGAAAAAAATCTCTAGGAAGTCTCTTGATTGGCTTTGCAAGCCCCTTGTCCATTCCTAGCCAGTCACTTTGGCCAAAAGGATGAGGCTGTAGTGATTGGCCCAGGAAAGTCACATGCTCATTCCCACAGCCACACGATGGCTGGAGTGGGGAAGAAGCAACTTGCCCCCAACATGGGGAGTGCTGTTGTAGGCATTCCAAACAACAAATGCCCGTTGCAGAGGAAGCTGGAAGTGGAAAGAGATGAAGTGGGGACTGTGCTGAGCTATAGCTAATGAACCCCTTGGTGAGTCCACATGAGACTCCTGGCGGTACCTAGAAATAATTCAGGGGACTTACTTTGCAGGGGGCTGAAAACCATGGAATAACATCTTGTGAGCCAAAGAAATGCTGATTATTACTATTATCATGGAGGCTGGGGTGCCCTAGTACTATGACGTCTGCAGTTTATACTTCAGCACTGACAACGTGCTCTAAATGTGGTTCATTCCTTCTTAATCTATACCCTAGAGGAGGCCAGTTGTGCTAATCTGGGCAACTCCAAGGGTGGTAATTAGGGCTTAATCAGAAGGCCACACTCCAGAGGAGCTCCCACAAGTGCTTCAGCCATCTTTATAGCTGATCAGTACTAGAGGTTTTGTTAATTAGCATAATGAATGGAGAGCAAGGTGTTCACTGGTGAAGCATGGAGGAACTCCGCAAACATATATGAACAGGGTATTAGAATCTAGTGAATCTTTCCTCCTTCCCTGTTAGGAATGTTGCCCACAGTCCAGCTGCTGATTCCGGAGAAGGTGGGCCAACCTGAGTCTGACTAGATGGTTCGCCAATCCCACTACTAGAGTATTATCACATTTGCCCCAAGTGAAACTTTCTTTCACGTATGATCTTGTTGGAGCACCCTAAAGGACAGAGAGTCTGGACTTTATCAAGCTCACAGGAGGTGGTGTGACTTGTGCCTATTTGCTAATCATTGTCTCTTTGGGGGGAGAATTTAGTCTGAGACTTCCTTTAATGGTAACCTAGAGTGAGGCCATAAGAAGGAGCCAGCCCTTGAATCTTATAACTAATGGCGGCTGTTGATATTAACCAAACGGAACCTCATGGTTGTATGTGACCAAATTGGGAAGTAGGAGCTCCCCTTCCAAGTCTAGGGACTCATCAGTTTTCCTCAGAAAGACCTGTCATCCATCAGGTCTCAGGGTCCCAGCTGGGCTGGAGTCTGGGCAGGAATCCAACCCCCAAAGAGGTGGAGGAAGGGTGTTGGGTACAAGGCAGGGCTCATTCATAGTGAGACTGGGGATTGAGCAGGCTTCCATGAGGGAGACAGGAGAAGACCCAAGAAATGAGGCAAAGATCTGGTACCCAGAACTGGAGTAGGCCTGGAGCCAGAGCGCACAAGGGGCCTCCATGGACGTGAGCCTCAGGATCTGGGCTGTAGCCTCCTTAGAGATCCAGCAGAAGGGAGCTGAAGGTAATGTCGGCTGTAGAAAGAAGGAGGCTGCAGAGACTGGAAACCAGGCCAAGCCTGACAGCTGTCCATCCATCCCAGCAGCACCCTGGAATTACCACAAGGAAATGCAACGAGATTAGAACTCGTGATGCCTCACTCTGTGTCAACAACTCTGAGTCATCACCCCTTCTTTTAGCTGATCAGCGCTTTCAAGGTAGTTGCAAAGACTATGGGGAAAACGTCTTTGTAGCTGCTGGCATGAAAATTTCTTGGAGGAGAAACGGTCTTTGAAAAGTCCAATTTTCAAGGGTAGAAAGGGCCCTTCCAGCCTGGACTTGGAGCTTCTCCCCAGTTTTCTGTAGAAGGAAGGAGATTTTCTGGAACATGAAGGAGGAAGGAGAAGTGGGGCTGGGTGCTGTAGGCAGGAGGCCAGGAGAGAAGAGCGATGCCACCATAGCCCAGAGGAAGAGTTCAAGGGACTTGCTGGATACATGCATGTGAGGTTAACTTTCCCTGGTCCACTGCCTCCAACTCAAATCTTTAGTCAGTTCTCCACTGCCCATTAATGCACCTCCTACTCCCCAGTGTTAGAACTGACCTAAGCCAATTTAGTCCTGTATAACCATTCAGGTCCTTTTGGTTAATAACAACAGCTGCCATGAGCTAAGGGAGTTGACAATCACCTACTCCCCTATAACCTCACTCAGTGTCACCAAAAGCGCAAGTTTCTGAATTCGGCCCTGAATACAGACATTTGTTAGCAAGGAGGCAGTACTTTGAAGTGCAATCATTTGGGACCACAAAGAGCTGGTGAGGATGAAAACAGAGACCTCAGGCAAAGACGAACAGATCTTAGTGGGAACTACTATAAATTGATTTTCTGTGTATTTATTTATAAACACCTATTACTTCATTCAGAAACTCACTGGAGGCAGGGGCTACTTGTTTTGCTTTTAAAATCCCTGTGTGACCTTACTCCCTAACCAGCAGGGGAGAAATATGACAAAACATGAACGACATAAAAATGTGCCTTATGCACTGAGAAACATGAACGATTTTTGTTCTGCTATAAACACTGCAGGTGAAAATCTAGGCTGTTGTCCCTTTCAAACCAAGCATTGTCCCCCAAGGTGTCCACCAGGAAGATCTATAAGGAGATTCCCTTCGGAGGGCAGAAAGGGAAGTGTGGGAGGGGCTTGTCCAATGCAGGTGCAGGGAGAAAGTCCAGTCCAGCAGGACTGGGTGTCTGGAATCTGGTACAAAAACACGGTACAAAAACAGACCTAAACCAGGTGAGCATCCAGCGCTGGGGTCCAGCCAGCCAGGCACCGAGAGGGGTAGAACTCAGAACACAACAAAGAGGACCCCAAGAGCAGTGGTCCTCACAAATCCAGGAAGATGGGCAGCAGTTAGGAGGGCACCTGGACAACAGTGGATTATAAGGCTCTAGCCACTGGAGTGAAATTTTGGAAGTGGAGGGAACTGCAGCCCTAAGCAGGAACTGAGAATGACAGGGCTAATAAGAGTGGGTTCCAGAGGGACTGAGCCACTGTCAGGTAGAGGCTGAGTGCAGAGAGTGAGAGAAAATCCCAGAGTAAATGAGCAAGGAAAGATTCAGAGTCAACTTTGAGAGGCTGTTTCTGATAGTTGCAAAACAGTGAACGTATCTCAATTCCTCTTTTTGGCTATTTAAGGAATCAGTGGAGAGATTCTTTGGAAGCGTGATCTGTGGGCATCTTACCAGGAGGTAATAATGATGGACTTTCACATTTATGCAGCTCTTTGGAGTTTGTGAAAAATAAACTAACTAATTTAAATGTCAGAACTAATGGCTAGGGCACCATTCAATCTTCACCGTGGCCCAGCACCTCCTCCTGGAATTCCTAAGACTATGACCCACCTGCTTTCCTTAGAAAGAACACTTATGGCTGAGTGCCATATGTAATGGGCACATTGTCAGGCACTTTTCTAACTGTCTCCCCATTGTACCTTCATATGGGGACAGCAAAGAGGACTGGAGGCCTCTGAGCTACCACGTTCCTGTGTTGGTCCTCCTTTTACTTGTCTCAGAGCTTCCTGTGATGGTCTCAGAGTCCAGTCTCCAGCAACCCTTTTTACAGCTGTTTTTAGCAGCTGCTGTCTTGACTCTTATCAGGTGCATCCTCTGGTTAATGGTTTTTCGTGCAGTGGGTATGCGAACAAAACCTCCTGATGGCTCTGTGGGATGGGCAGGGCATTTATTACTAATGGTACTAATTACTTCTAAGGTGGTAGCCAGCCTTCATGATGGCCCCCAGTGGTTTGTACCTTCTGGTGTTCACATCCCTGATTAGGGTTGACTTGGTTAACAAGTGGGATAGTGCAGAAATAACAGTGCTTGACTTCAGAGGTTAGGTCATAAAAGATAGTGTGGCTTCTATCTTGCTCTCTTTGATTGCTCATTCTAGGGGAAGCCAGCTACGATGTCAGGAGGACACTCAAGCAGCCCCATGGAGAAACTCATGTGGCAAGGAACCGAGGCCTCCTGCCAGCAGCCATATGAACAAAGCTGTCTTGGATGTAGGTCCTCTAGCCCCAGTCGAGCCTTCAGATGACTGCAGCTCCAGTGGACATCTTGACCTCATCCCATGAAAGACCACGAGCCAAAACCACCCAGGTGAGTTGTTCTCAAATATCCGACCCACAGACACTGTGTGAGATAATAAATACTTATTGTTTAAGCCACTAGGTTTTGAAGGAATTTTTAAAAGAGTGATAGATAATTAATACACCCATTATACAAGTGAGAACCTGAGCCTCAGACACATACAGTGACTAGCCCAAAATTGCACAGCTAGAGCTGTGGCAGAACTGGGAAGAGAGCCCTCATCTTGTGACTGCTGATACACACCACACGGGTTCTCTTACAGTCCCGTGATTCAGCACTTCTCTAATTTGGGTTCAGAAGAGGCAGAGATGAGGTGGCAGGCATGGTGCAGCGACTGTCCAGGCACCCGTGGCCACACTCAGGGCCTAGACTCACACGGGTCCTTGACCAGGAATCCAGGGTAGGGAGGGGGGCTGAGACCCTTTGCTCCCACTCATGTGTGGCTCTCATGAGGAAGAGACACAAGCCAGAAACAGGGACTTCTTCCCACCTGGGCAGACCCACACTTGTGCAGGCTCACACACGTGTTCGGGCCTCAACCCAAACTCAAAACAAAGTACAGCTGACCCACAGTGCTATAGATCTTCGGGGCTGTGGTGGGGAGGATTTGTGGTGTTAGGGCTTGCACTTAAGATCCCTGCCTGCGGCGCAGGGTCTGGCCTTGCCTCCCAGCTTCCCCGCCTCTGATTCATGCGTCCACTTTAGAGAAGTCACCCCACTGAGGGGTGCTTTCAGTTTCCATGTGACTCACCAGCCATGTGATCGCTGGTCCCTGCTCTGCAAGCAGGGCCTGTGGGCAACGTGAGCTCTCTGTAGTGACAGAGGGTGGTGGACACGGGGTCAGCAAGTGATCAGTCTAGCTGGCTCTATTTGCTCATCCTTCCAGCTGGGTTGGACTTATTCCAGCAAGAGCTATGATGGCCCCCTGGGTGGGACTGGAATTGGACAAGTCTAGAGGATAGTTGAAGACAAAAGGGTGAGAAGGGCTCCGTAGTCACTGCTTGTCTCCAGGGTCTGTAGCCAGGCTGTTAGCGCCAGGGAGGAAGCAGCCAGATAGAGCCCTAAAGCAGAGCTGGGCTTCCTAGCAGAGAGCAGAAAAATGCTCACGGGGTTGGCAGAGGATGCAAGAGGGAGTGGCCCCTGGGCTGTGCAGGAGACCTGTGGAAGCAAACATCGAGAGACCTGAGGTGGTGACATTTCTTGATAAAGGACCTTAAAGGCCCACAGGACATAGTCTTGTGCCTATGTCCTCTTGTGGCATTCAAGGACCTCCATAATAGGAGAGACTAAAAAAAAAAAAATAGGGTATAGGACACCTGCATTCGAATCTAAACTCAAGATCCCATCACTTGGATCACCTTGGAAAAGCTGTTGGCCCATGTGAGCCTCAGTTTCTTCATGAGTGGTCAAGTGAATGGTTTTCTAACTGGGTTCCTTGCAGACCAAGGGTTCTGCAGACCTCCCTTAGAGTTTGCCATTAGGAGAGAGCCTCTAAACCTATACTGTCCAATAGAAATATGAAGTAAGCCACACATGCAGTTTAAAATTGTTTAGTAAACATATTTTTAAAAATCTAAAAAGAAATAGGTAAAATTAATTTCAAGAGTATCTTTAATCTACCTAGAATATTATTTCAACATGTAATCAATTTATTACATTTATTAATAAGATATTTTACATTCTCTCTTTTGTACTAAATCTTCAATATCTGGTGTGTAATTTGTACTTAAGCACATCTCAGTTGGGACCTGCCACATTTTCAGTGCTCAATAGCTAGAGTTGTGTACCTGACCTGTGAAGAGGGAGGCGGAATCAGGCCTTAAGAGAAAACTTCCCCCTGGTGGACAAAACAGGAAAATACATGGAAGACCAAAAGATTGGAATGAGCAAAATGTCTTTGGATTGTGAACTATCACATCCATTTCCTTGATTCAATAATCATGTATAATATCAGCATTATATGTATAGTGAGGGTGTTTGGAGGGAGCACATACAAATCAGAGAAGCAGGTCAAGGCCAGACTCCTGAGGAATTGGAGTGAGAGTTGATGGCAGAGTCTCTTGCTTCTGGGAAGAAAGTGAGTGTGGACTATTCTTTCAAGGAATTTTGCTGTAAAAGGGAGGGACCTATAAGGGATGGAGCATAGACTTGAAGGTGTTTTAGATGGGGAAAAAGTATTTGGACAAAATACAGGCTGCAGAACAATTGTCATGATCAGACCAAAGGAACCAGAGGCATTCAAGAGTCAGACTTGCAGAGCTGCTAAGAATACAGACCTTGGAGCCAGCGTCACTGCTTCCTGACTGCGTGACTTGGGGCAAATTACTTATCTCCTTGTGCCTCTGTTCTCGCATCAATACAATAGTACCTGCCTCTTGTGTATGCATCCTGTTGAGTTGTGTTTGTTATGAGGATTGATTCTTTTTTTCAAAGTAACACATTCAAATGCTAATAATAGACATAAGAAAGTAGCTATATTGTATTAGCTTTAATGATTAGAGGGATTCCTTTAGAGGGGCAGCATTTTCTGTGAGTGCTGAAACAGCAGTCTGCCTTTTCCCCAGTGAGTTGAAGTTCAAATGCTATTACATGGCAAGTCTGAGAATTCTCTACTCGGAAGTGACAATATTGTTTCAACAGGGGGCAGCGGCCAACAACATATTTCTCTAGCATCTTCAAACTGAAACTGCCAAGAACGCCAGCTTCCTGACCTAGTGGGGACATTCTGGACCATGGAGATCCAGCACCTTGTTTTACCTCCTTCCCAGGGAAATATGGAACTTACCAGGATTCACAGTTCTATTTTTTTAACTTTGGTGCTGATGAATTCAATGATCTCCTACTTTTTTTTTTTTTCAAAAGAATGGCTACCATCTGTTGAGCCACTACTAAGTGGCAATCAGTGACCAACATCCCGTCTAATCCATTCAGTTCTGCAAGGTGAGATTGGTTTACATAAATGACATTATGCCATAAATATCATTCAGAATACTTTTTTTATTCAACATGATGTTTTTGAGCTACAACTGTGCAGCTGTAGTAAATGTATTTCTGATTACTGCTTTGTCTTACTGTGTGTGAATGTACCGACATTTATGTATCCATTTCCTAGTGACAGACACCTAGATTGTCCCCGATCTTTGCCATCAAAAACAACGTTGGAGTGAGCATCTTTCCATCTGTCTCCTTATGGCCTATGCAGAGTTTCTCTGGATGAAGAACCCAAGAGTGGAACTGCTAGATCAGAGGTATTTGCAGCCTTAGCTTCTTCCAGGTTGTCCCTCAGATGCTACAGCAGTCCACATTCCCATCAGCCTTGCCTCCGGGGTTCTCACTTTCCTCATTCTCATCAGCCCTTGGTATTATGACTTTCTTATTTTTGCCAAATACATGGGCAAAAAATGATGTCTGGCAGCTTTAATTTGCATGTGCTATTGAAATCTCCTCATATTCCTAGAGCCATTCCAGACTTGAATTCAAAGGGCTGTGCAAAGGGCAGTTTCCATCCAAGAACAGGTAAAAATTTCTGACAGATGTGTAGCTTTTCACCAGGTGACTTCGTGTATCTATTGCTCCCACCAGCCCTGGGAAGTACTCACAGCAGATGAGACTCAGAGGGCTTAATGACTGACCCGTGGGTCATCCAGCCAGTTATTACTAGAACTAGGATGAGAATCAAGGTGTCCTGACCCCCTCACCACAGCTCTTCCTACTCGACTGTGTTGTACCCGGAGCCCATCAATAAGAGATGGCCTTTTCCCCAAAGTGCAGGGTTCAGATGTTTGTGAGAGAGCTGGGGATTTTGTTTGTTTTTGTTTTGTATATTTAATCAGCTTCATTGAAGTATCATTCACATACAATAAAATGTACCCATGTTAAATGAGTGTTTCCACGAGTATACACCAGTGTAACCACAACCAATCAAGATATGAAACATTCCTGATACCCCCAAAAGTTCCCTTGTAACCCACCTTTCCAGATAATCACCCACCTTCCCAGCTAATCACCCACCCTGGCAACTACTTATTTTCTTTCTGTTGGTGTAAATTAGATTTGTCTTTCCCAGATTTTCCAAAGTTTTGTTCAGAATGTGTACTCTTTTGTGTTACTCAGCATAACTTTTGTGAGGTTCATCTATTTTGTTGCATGGATTAGTAGTTTGTTCCTTTTTATTGCTGACTAGCATTTCATTGTATGACTATATCACAATTTACTGGTCCCTTCACTAGTTGGTTGACGGTTGTTTCCAGTTTGGGGGTATAATCAATAAAGCTGCTAAGAACCTTTAAATCCAAGTCTTTTTGTGGAGAACAGGGCCAGGACCAGGTGGAGACGATCTAAGATGCAAAATTTAAGGAGGCACTCACTCTTAGGTTCAGGAAATGCTAACTCTGCACTTCCATGGACCCGAGAGTGAGTGCCTCCTTAAATATCACACCCTTGGCTCCTTGCCTGCCTTACCCCATCCTGGATCTGGTGAACATATATTTTTGTTGTAGAGGAGAGTGTTAACTGTAAACTAAGAGCTCAAGAGCAGAGCCAGAGTCTGAGTTTCTCAAAGTGTGACCTGAAGACCCCTCTTGCAGCCTAATCAACTGCTGAGCTCATTAGATATGCTGACCCCCGCCCCACCCCCTTACCTACTGTATCAGAATTTGCATGTTTAATACAACATTAGTCATACTTATGTACACTAAATTTGTGAAACCACTGCTGTGGGCAATGGATAACTGTTGAAGCTTTTTGAGCTAAAGATAGCAGGATTATAGCTTTTTTGTTTGTTTAACTTTGAAATAATTATAGATTAGCAAGAAATTATAAAAATAGTATAGAGAAATCCCACCTAATTCACTCATTTTCCTCCAGTGGTTACATCTTCCATAACTATAGTACAGTATCAAAACCGGGAATTAGACATTGGTACAACGTGTGTGTACAGTTCTCTTCCATTTTATCACATATGTAGATTCCTGTAACCACCACCCCAATCAAGATACAGAACGATTCTATCATCACAAAGATGTCCCTCCGGCTACCCTTTTATAGTCACACCTGCCCCCACTATTCCTAACCCCTAACCACTGATCTGCTTTCTGTCTCTATGATTTTGTCATTTCAAGAATGTTATGTAAGTGGAATTGCTCAGTATGTGACCTTTTGAGATTGCATTTTTTAAACTAATCATAAAACCCCTGAGATCTATGCAAATCATTGCATATACCAAAAGCTTGCTCCTTTTTATTACTGAGTAGTATCCCATGGTATGGAATTTAGCCATTCACCCATTACGGGACATTTTGGTTGTTTCCAGTTTGGGGCTATAAAGGATTAATCTTCTGTAAGCAATCATGTATTGGTTTTTGTGAGAACATAAATTTTCATTTCCCCGGGGTAAATGCCCAAGAGTGTGATTGCTGGATCATACGGTGTGTGTTCAGTTTTTTAAGAGACTGTCATACTCTTTTCTTGAGTGGCTGTGACATTTCACATTTCCTACAGCAATGTATGAGAGATCATTTCTCTACATCCTTGCCAGATTTTGGCATGGCCCCTGTTTTTTATTTTAGCTTTTCTAATAGGTATGTGGTAATATCTCATCATAGTCTTAATTTGTATTTCCCTCATGGCTAATGATGTTGGATATCTTTTCATGTGCCTATTTACAATCTGTATATTCTCTTCAGTGAAATGTCTCTCCAAGTTCTTTACCCATTTTTAACTGAATTGTTTGGTTTTCTTACTGCTGACTTTTGAGGATTCTGTATATATTCTAGACATGGGTACTTTGTCTGATATGCAGTTTGCAAATGCTGTCTCTCAGTCTGTAGTTTATCTTAACAGGGTCATTTGCAGAGCAAAGCTTTTTCATTTTGATGAAGTCTAATTTATCTCTCTTTTGTTTATGCTTTTGGTGTTACGTCTAAGAACTTGTCACCAAGCTTTAGGTCCCCAAGATTTTCTCCTATGTTTTCTTCTAAAAGTTTTTATAATTTTATATATACATTTATATCCGTGATGCATTTTGAGTTAATTTTTATATAAAATCCAAAATTTAAGTTGAGGTTCTTTTTTTTTTTTGGCCTATGAATATCCAATTGCTCCAGCACCATTTGTTGAAAAGTCAACTATCCTTCCTCCAGTGACTTGCTTTTGCACCTTTGTCAAAAATCAGTTGGCCTTACTTGTGTGGGGCTATTTCTGGGCTTTCCATTCCCTTCCATTAATCTTGGTGTCCACCCCTCTGCCCATACTACGGTCTTAATTACTATAGCTGCATAATAAGTCCTGAAATAGAACAGAGGGATTACTCCCATTTCTTTCTTCTTTTTCAAAATGTTTTATTTATTCTAATTCCTTTGCTTTTTATATAAATTTTAGAATAAGCCTGTCTCTGCCTACAAAAAATCTTGGAGGATTTTGCTAAAAATTTCATTATAACCATATATCATTTCAGGGAGAATTGACATTTTTACTATGATGAATCTTCCAACCCATGAATGTCTCTCCATTTATTTAGATCTTTTTTATTTATTTCATCAGCATTTTATAATTTTTAGTATACATGTTTTGTACATTTTGATGATTTATGCACGGGTATTTCTTTTTGGAGAGAGAGATTGTAAATAATATTGTACTTTAAATTTTGCTTTCCATGTGTTTATTGCTAATATATAGAAATACAATTGATTTTTATATGTTGATCTTATATCTTGCAACTTTGCTAAACTCACTTATTATCCTAGGAATTGTTTCAGTTTTGTTTTGTTTTTGGATATTTGGCATTTTCTGAGTAGACCATTATGCCATCTGCAAACAGGGACAGTTTTATTTATCCCTTTCCAACCTGTACGCCTTTTATTTCCTTTTGCTTACTGTGCTGCCCGAGGCTTCCAGTAGTATATTGAACAAGAGTGGTTAATATAGACACCCTTGCCTTGCTTCCAATCTTATGGGAAAACATTGTCTTTCAACATTGGTATTTTGTCAGCTGGTGGTTTTTAATAGGTATTTTTAATCAAATTGAGGAAGTTCCCCCCATCCTTAGTTTTTTCTGAGAGTTTTATCATAAAGAGTTGCTGAATGTTTTTTTTAATAAACTTATTTATTTATTTATTTTTGGCTGCACTGGGTCTTCATTGCTGCACGTGGGCTTTCTGTAGTCGCGGCGAGCGGGGACTACTCTGTGTTGCGGTGCGCGGGCTTCTCATTGCGGTGGCTTCTCTTGTTGCGGAGCACGGGCTCTAGGCGCGTGGGCTTCAGTAGTTGTGGCACGTGGGCTCAGTAGTTGTGGCTTACGGGCTCTAGAGCGCAGGCTCAGTAGTTGTGGCACACGGACTTAGTTGCTCCGCGGCATGTGGGATCTTCCCAGACCAGGGATCGAACCCGTGTCCCCTGCATTGGCAGGTGGACTCTTAACCACTGCCCCACCAGCGAAGTCCCAATAGTTGTTAAATTTTGTCAAATGATTTCTCTGTATCAGTTGATATGATCATGTGGTTTTTCTTCTTTAGCCTTTTAATACAGTGGATTTCACTGATTAAGTATTGAACCAGCCTTGCATCTCTGGAATAAACGCCATATTCTATTTGCTAATATTTACTAGTTTTTTCATTTGTATTTGTGAAGGATATTGGTCTGTAGTTATACTATGTACTTTTTGGTACCATCTTTATCTAGTTTTGGTACCAGGATAATACTGGTCTCACAAAGTGAGGTGTGAAGTATTCTCTCTTCTTCTATTTTCTGGAAAGGATTATGTAGAATGGGTGTTAATTCTTCTTTAAACATTTAAAAGAATCCTCCAGTCAAATTATCTGGGCCTGGAAATTTCTTTCTCAGGAGTTTTAAATTATGACTTCAATTTCCTTGAAGGGCTTATTGGGTGAGCCCTTTCATATTGGGTGAGTTTATTTATTTATTTATTTCATATTGGGTGAGTTGTGGTAACCTGTGTTTTTTGAGGAATTAGTCTACTTCATCTAAGTTATATAGATGTTCATACTATTTGATTATTATCTTTTTTTAAAGAAATATTTTTATTTATTTATTTATTTATTTATTTATTTGGCTACACCAGGTCTAGTTGTGGCATGCAGGATCTTTTAGTTGCAGCATGCAGGCTCTTAGTTGCGGCATGCGGGATCTAGTTCCCTGACCAGGGATTGAGCCTAGGCCCCCTGCATTGGGAGCGCGGGGTCTTAACCACTGGACCGCCAGGGAAGTCCTTGATTATTATCTTTGATGTCTGCAGAATCTGTAGCAATATCCACTGTTTCCTTCCTGATATTAGTAATTTGTGTCTTTCTCTTTTTTCGTTAGTCTTTCTAGAGGCATATCACTTTTATTGATCTTTTCAAAGAACAAACTTTTTTTGTTTCATTTCTCTTGGGTTTATGTTTGCAATTTTATGAATTCTTCTCTTTATTTTTTCTTTCCTTCTACTTACTTTGAGTTTATTTTGCTTCTCTTTTTCTAGGTTCTTAAGATAGGTGCTTAGATTATTTATGTGGGACATTTTCTCTTTTCTAGTGTAAGCATTTAGTGCTAAAAATTTCCCTCTCAGTGCTGCTTTAACTGTGTCCCACAAAGTTTGATGTTGTATTTTCACTTTTATGCCATTCAATGTGTTTTTTTTTTAATTCCCCTTGAGTCTTGTTTGATCCTTGGATTATTGAAAGGTGTGCTATTTATTTTCCAGTAACTCACTTGTTGAAGATTTTCAGGCACAATAAGTTGGTTTACTATTTTTATTATATTCTTTCCAGCTGTTGATTTCATGGTGAGGGTGGGTTAGAAGGAGACCCATCTTTGTCATTGAAGGCGCCCAGAACTTTGCCAGCCAACTTGTGTTGACATGGAAATCTATACATACACACTCAGGAACACACAACCGTACACACGCATGCACACACACACACACCCATGGCATACTTATACCCACACCTAACCAGCAGAGCTCAAATTCTCATTTTCAAAAAACAAGGCTAATGGCAGAGACCGTGGTAAACAAAAAACAGGAAACGGAAGCTGTTTAGGAAGGAAAAAAAAAAGTACCAAATCAGCATTGCATCTCTAAAAGAATTAGGCCAAACCAGAAACCTCCAGCAGAAATACCAGTGACATTTCAGGGTCTGGGTTGACTGTAGACAAGCTGAATTTCTTGTATGTTGGCAACACCTGCCTTCTAAGTCAGCTTCTTCGCCCCTTCCCACCATCACTGCCCCTATCACAGCAAGGTCAATCCAACTAATTCTGCTTCAGAAAATTGAAAGGAAAAAAGACACTACACTGACTACAACAACAGAATAGAAATTCCAGGAACTAAAGATGTATCAGGAAGAAAGCAAGCTCTATCCTGCAAACCAATTCACTGTCTGACAGATAATGCCTTTCTCAAATGACATGTGCTGAAAACCATAGACATATTGTATTTATGTTTATATGCATATATGTAAATATATGTTTATGAAGTCGTTCCCCATCCATCTGATAACTATTTCTGTTTTCCCCCTTTTTTGGTTTCACTTCTTACATTTCAGTCTATCTAGAACTTCATATGGTTGTAACTTTATAATACATTGACATATCTGGCAGTGTCTAGTGTCCCTTAGCAGCTAAGCCATGAAACTGAATCTCTGGGCTCTTAGCTCCAAACGTGCAGTGACACAACTTCACCTCCGTGTGTAAGCTAAGGGCACCCAGTCCGTTTAGATCATCGTTTCTCAACCTCGGCATTATTGCCATTTTGGTAATTTTCTTTCATGGGAGTTTGTCCTGTTTGTCAGCATCCTTGGCCTCTACCTGCTAGATGTCAGTACCTCCTCCAAGCTGTGAGAACCAAAAATGCCCCCCAGACATCACAAAATTGCCCCCAGTGAAAGCTGCTTGTTTAGACATATGCCTCCTTATTTCCTGATTTGGATGCTGTACAAAGCCGTGATGCTTGGTGCCATAGCAGCCATCTTGCAGTCGTGAGGAATGATACTACAGAGGCGCTGAGGCTAGTACAAGAGGTAGAAGGGGCCATGGTTCTTGATGACGTTGCCAAGTTGCTGCACCAACCCTAGCATTACCTTCCTATGGAAAATTAACAGCTTCAACCACTTAAGCCTCTTCAGTCCTGTGCTTTGTCACTTACAGCCAAGAGCATCCTAGTGAATCCACTGATCACCTTATTCCTCTGCTTAGAACCCTTCACTAGTTCTCCATTCAGGATGAATTTCAGACTCCTGAGCTTAGCACCCAAGGGCCTTTGCCTCCCTCTCCTGCTCATCTCCCACCGCCCCTCTCTGCACACATCTCGTCTCGAGCCTAAGTTGAGTCCTTTGACCCAGCCCCAAGACTTCCTATCTCCTGATGTTTACATTTGCTGGTCCCCGAATGGCACATCCTTCCTTCTCTTCTCTCCCTGTTCAGTCCTACTCACCTTTCAAGACTTGGCCCATGTCCTCTCCTTCAGGAACTTTTCCCTGAATGTGGTGATTTTGAAAGATGGACTCCAAATTATTTGACACTCCTCCACTGAGAGTGACTTGGGCAGGGATTTGGACCTCTGTGACTTTTCATACACTGGACACCAAAGCAGGGTGCTAACTGACTAATACAGGGGACCGTTATTCAGTGACACACAAGGCAGTCTTCGTGATCAGGACGTGCAGTGTGTGAGATGAGCTAGTCAGACCTGAAGGCATTGGGCAACCCAACTCAACCCAACCAGCTGATGCTGCTCGTCTTTCCAGCCTCAAACCCCAGCGGTCTGCCTCTTCCACCACACGTCTCTCTCACTTCGAGTCATTGGGAGGCTCAGAATGTGCCCTACTGCATAAGTGTTCCCCTACACCTGGCATTCGTCCCCTTTCCCTGCATAACTCCTACTCATCCTTCAGATCTCCCTTTGACATCACCTCCTCTAGGAAGCCTTCCTTGCCTCTCCAAGGCTGGTATGCCCAGAGCCTGTCCCTCACATCACACTTAACACACTGTATCCTAACCACCCATTTCCACATCTGTGAGCCTGTGAGCATCTTAAGGGGCAGGGAATGATTTATTCCTTTTTGAACCACCAGCACCTAGAATAATGCCAGAGCTTGCTATAAAAATAAATGTTCATGGCATGGTTGTGCCAGTGGTATGGCTGAATGTGTTTTGCTCTTGTCCTCCATTGAACAAACATTTATTGAGATCTGACCCTGTACTGAAGGTACTGCTTCCTGCATTGCATCTACTGCCATCGTCCGGGTAGCTGGAGCTCACAGTTATTGACCACTCACTGGGCGTTGTCCTAAGTACCTAACTCATTCACTTTGTCTAATCCTCATAACAAGTCAGTGAGGTTGATGCTGTAATTATCTGCAATTCACGTGGGGAAACTGAGGTGCCAAAATTCCACGGGCACTGAATCCTGGAGTCCACGTTTGCACCCCTGCAGCCTAACTCTGGAGCCCATGGTATTAATCTCTACACTGCCTGGCTTCCTTCTGAACCCTCCGGACACTTGTCACAAATGCAGAGGCCCAAGCCTCACCTGAAGAGCTTGTTTCTATAGGTCTGGGCAGGGCCTGGGAATCTGCATTCTTCACGAGCCCCACATATGCAGAAATGATGGCTGTGCCAAGGGCATCCAGGAGTGTCCGAGGCTCTGTGAGGTCTGGCCCTGATGCACCTGTCTCACTGCCTCACGAACACATCCTGTACTCGCTCTTCTCCGAACTCTTGCTGCCTCTGCCAGGAATGCTGTCACGACGCCCCCCCACCCACCCAAGTGTGCTTGAGAAGCACTGGCGGGCGTGAGAAGAGGGAGACCTTGCTGCTCAGGGTGGGCTGGCAAAGCCCCAGGGGCATCCCCACGCGGCCCCTTCTGGAGGCCCTGGAGGAGGTCAAGAGGCCTCAAGCCTCTCAAACGTCTCTTTAGCCTGTGGTCCTGCCAGAAACGTCCAAAAGGCTCCATTCAGAACCCTCCACCCCTTCAGAGCACACCCCCAGGGTTTAGTCCTCTACCTGCAACCCATGTGGCCCTCGGAAGCTCCTCACAGACAAGTCCTGGTGATGCCAGCAGTGTTTGCTCTGCCTGGGACGGGACCAGCCGGGGAGCGGGGCAGCCCCGGCCAGCGCCTGATTTCCCCAACTGTCAGCGTGAAAACCATCCAACCAGGCCTGTGCGTGGTCGGGTGGGCAGAGCAGGCCTCCAAGGAAAGGGCCTCTCCCCGGGAGTCGGTGATTTCACTGTCACAAAAGGTTGAAGGGGGGCCATGTGAAGATTTGGCAGTTGACCCAGAACAACTCAGCTCTCTGCTGCCTACCGAGCAGCCAGGCCTGCCCATGGGGGATTTCCCAGCCATGTTCAAACGGAAGCTCCCTTGAGTGGGCACCTCTGTTGAAGCCACATCAAAGGTAGCTTGCTGGAGAGTCAGCAAGACTCTGGGTGATGATAGTCATCAAGGGGCACGTAGAACGTGGGATGGGTAAAGGTGGGATGAAAAGTCAGCATAGGGATTTCCCCCTAACCAATATTATAAGTTCTGACTATTGTCGTGTAATTAAGCACCCTCAAATACAGAGGTCTAGAATAAGAGCCGTTTTATTATATCTCATAAATTGTGACTCAGAAGCCTGAGCAGCGCTCAGCTGGGTAATAATCCTTTTTCGTGTGGCATCAGTGGCGGTCCCTCGATGCCACTGAGCTAGGAGACGGAGGGCTGCCCCAAGGCAGCTTCCCTCCCAGGCCGAGCCCCAACAGAGAAGGCTGGAGAGCTGGGCTCAGCCAGAACTAGCAGCCGCTCCACATGTGGCCTCACCAGCATGGTGGCCTCGTGGAGTCGGACTTCATAAATGGTGGTTCAAGGCTACCAATGAGAATGTTAGGGACCCAGCTGAAGTCCCTGAATCTCACTCTCGCCACATTCTATCAGTCAAGTAAGTCACCAAGACCAGCAACATTCAAGGAGAATAGAGTTAGACTTTGCCTCTCCGTGGAAGGAGCAGTAAAACACTTGCAGCCATATGTAACCTCCCATGCTACAGACGAGCTGGGAAGCACTTGCTAGGGTCATTGTGAGGATTTTTACTCCACATGTTTGTCAAGCTCCTAGTGTGTTCCAGACTCTGTCCCGGGCACTGGAGAGAGAGAGAGCAATGAACAAGACAGAGACATGGTGCCTGCCCTCTCGAATACAGCCTGACAGTTACACAGTGCCTGGCATGTGGGAAGTGCCAGTAAATGTTGGCTGCTGGTATTTTAATTGTTAAATGAATCATTATTGGATAAAAATGATAAGCATAATAAGCATAAGCAGAGAATTGCTTTGAAGAATGACCAGGTGTAAAAGAACACAGTCAACAGGAGGGTGAAGTTTAAGCCAAGGAGGAGGAGTTATGAGCCAGCAGGGGAGGGAGGGAGCAGCGTGTGTGGCCGCCGAGGGCAGTGGGCAAGGGAAGCGTGCATCAAGTGATCTGGATGGGGACGGACCACTTAAGGCTCTGAACTGGATGCCTTACTTCCATCCCTCCAGGTCTGCCTTCCACCTTCCCCACCCGCCTCTGCTTCTGAGGCTTCCCTGTATGGGCTGTATCAACAGTCTCCCTTGCCTCCCTGCTGGTGCCAGTAGAAGGCACCAGCAGGAGTTTGGGTGGAGTGGGGTGGGAGGAGAAAGAGGTTGGCGTATTTATTCTTCCGGCTCTCTCTCTGCTGGGCAAGTGGTAGAAGTGAATACTTCCTCTGCCAAAATCCACGCTCAGTGTCCAGCAACCTTCTTGTAGGGCCCGTCTCACCAGGTCCTTCAGTGGCTCTTTCTCCTGTGCATTCATCCCTGGGCTAAGTAGCAGCTGCCCACTCTTGCTGGCCCAGGGGTACCTCACCATCGCTGCTTGCATTCCCTACACCCTGCCCACACCTTTGTAAAAGTCCTTTCCTTGCACTGTCCTCAGTCACCCTTTTGAGAGGGCCATGAATGATACCACTTTCTGGAGTCCTGAATGATACCACTACACCAGCAAGGATAGGAATTTGGGACTTTATCTCAGGAGCAATTCTAAGAAAATGCTAACCTTCTATCTAGTGGTGTGCTGGTAAATTTTAACAACCAGCTCTCCAGAGGGAAGAGCCCTGATTTGCAGTGATTGCCAGATTCCAAGGTGTCAGTACTTCTACCATGGTTGATTTCATGCTACTAATGCAACAGCGACCAACTCATAAAATTCCTAAAAATAAAACGCACACAAGCTGGTATGAGCCAGCTCTAGCATACCTCTGCCCAAATCAAACACTAGCTCTAGTCTCTCCCACTAGGGCCACCCCAGCCAGGGGCTAGATGTCCCAACAGAGAGGTGGATGGGCCTTCTGGATGCTGTCAGCCTCCTCCCTCCTGTGCCCTGTGAATGTACTTCCCAGTGAGGCCAGGATGCTGTCTGCAAGGGCTCCCAAAGCTGCAAGACCTTTCATGTGCCCATGCCTGTACCTGTTCTCATGTGCATGGGGCTGAGGCTCAAACAGAACCATCCACCTTGCTGGACTTGGTCCAATTAGATCATGAGACCCTGGGGATCCAGAGTCAGTGGTTCCCCTATTAACAGCAATTAATTCCCGCCAAGAGACCCACTCTGATGCTGATGCCAAAGACCTCTGATGCTGGTCTCTGCCCTGAATCCCACTTCCCCACAGATGGGTCCAGACCCTGAATGTGATAACCAGGCCCCTATCCACATTGTGCTTTACCCAGAACTGAACTTCCCCTTCTGTACGGCGAGTCTGTATGAGGCTGGAACTCAATTCCATCTTTGTCCAGCCTGACCAGTGTTTTAGAACTTTCTGTTTAAGGTGAGAGCATGAACTTTTTTCACAATGAAACCAAATGTGAGGAAATGTGAAAACGTTAGTTTCAAATTGTGTCTTCATATTTAGGGAACAAACATTTGTTAAACACTTGCTATATGAGTCCTTGCAATAATTATCTACCTCAGCAAGGAACAATTACACACACTCACAATTGGACAATAAATCTGTAGAGAAAATTCCTAACTCAAAATAACAATATTTTAATCAAAACAACATGATACTACAAGTATCCTTTCAGAATGACCAAAATTTTTAAAGTTAGTAACACCTAATTTTGACCAGGTATACACTATTTTGGAAATGTAAATAAATACAACCATTTTAGAGGTTCTAAATAGTAAGTATTTTGGCAGTACTTACCAAAATGTAAAATGCACATTCCCTGTGACCCAGAAATGCACCACTTCTAGAAATCCATCCTACAGTAATTCAACACCAGTACATTAAAGGTGTATGTATTAGATATACCTTTAATCCCTGCAGTATTGTGATAATTTTAAAAATTGAAAGCAAACTGGATGTCCATTGACAGGAAAATAGGTAAAGCCTGATACCATAATGCAGTGGAACACTTTCCAGCTGTTATAAAGAAGAAGGCTTGGAAAGACTTTCATTCCATTTTGTTTAATGGAAAAAGGATAAATCAACGTACATCATACGATCCCATTGTTGCAGAGAAAATCAACAGAATTGGAGCCTTCATACATTACTGGTGGGAAAATAAAATGGCACAGCTCTGTGGAAAATGATTTGGAAGTTCCTCAAAAAGCTAAACATGGCGTTACCAAACAATCCAGCAATTCCACTCCTAGGTAAATACCCAAGAGCGTTGAAAATATATATCCATACAGAAATTTACAAATGAATGTTCAGAGCAGCATTATTCATCATAACCAAAAAGTAGAAACAACCCAAATGTCATTTAATTGATGACTGGTTGAAATGTGGCTTATCCATGCAGTGGAATATTATTCAACCATAAGAAGGAATGAAGTACTGATACATGCTACAACATGGATGAGCCCTCAATATATTATGCTAAGTGAAAGTAGCCAGACACAAAAGGTCACATATGATTCCACTTACATGAAATGTCCAGAATAGGCAAAACCATAGAGACAGAAAGTAGATTAGTGGTTGCCAAGAGATGGGGTGAGGTAAGGAGTAGGATTTTCTGCTGGCAAACAAGCATGAATTTCTTTCGGGGTGATGGAAATGTTCTGAATTGGATAGTGATGGTGGTGTACAACATTGTGAATATGCCCAAAACTACTGAATTATACAATTTAAAAAATGCTAAATTTTTTGTTACATGAATTATTTCAATTTAAAATAATAATAATCAAGCATTACTGGTACATTAATCAAGTATAATTTTTGATAAGATTAAAATACCACTTTAAAAAAATACATTATCTTTTACGATCCCTTCCAACTCCAAAATTACCTGCATCTATCCTTGGTGGAACCCAGGGGCTTAGATGACCCCTAAGCTGTGGACCCCACCTTCCTGTGGAGACAGGCTGGGTGACCAGCTCTTTTCCAAGTGACGAGTGACGTAGCCAGGTTCTACATGAGGTCTTGGGTGGAGTGGGGGGTTGGGAGCAGATCAAGCCAGGACGCCTAGTGGTGGGAAGAGGGGGGATTAGGAAGACTCGCTGTCTCTCCCTCTGTCTCCCTCTGAGACTCTGCACATTAGCCTTCCCCTACCTTCCTCTAGCCTACTGGGAAGGGTAGGTGTTTCGGTTTCTTTGCGCAAAATATGAAACAAAGAAGCACCATTTCTGCCTCAAGACGCGTGTAAAGAGGTGCAGATATAGGTGAGTTCCTTTACAAACATTTCAAACATATGTTTTCCTCTACTTCTAATAGCCTATAGCAGGAGTTCTTAAACTCCCAGGTAGGTATCAGAACCACCTGGAGAGCAGGTAAATAATGCAGATTCCTGAGCCCTCCCTCCAGAGGCTCTGATTCCCTGGATCTGGGGATTGCCAAAAACCTGTGTTGCTAAAAAGCAGGTCTGTGGACCGTGCTTTGAGTACAACTATCATATATAATGCTTTGCTTTTCCTTGTGCTAAAGAAAGTGGAGGTGTTTGGTTATAAGTCTCTGTGTAAGGCACTGTTATTATTAGTGTTTGGGTAATTTAGAGCTGTATTTCTCAATCCAAATTATAATGTGGACCAGAAAGCTAAAGTTACTCTGTTAGAATTGAAGTGGGCTTCAGAGATGGGGTGGGAGAGCAATGACAGGCAAAGGGAACCAAACTCCTAGGATGTAACTCAGAGAGGTTTGGGGTTTGGCACCATTCTTCTTTCTATGCCCAAGGGCTACCAGGCCCTGACTGGCAGCTCCTCTGAAAATTTGAGTAAATGAATCAATAACCAACTAAAAACTGGAATGTTTTTTGTAGGTGCCTGATATCCCTTTTATTTCTAGTTTGCTGAGTGTTTATATCATGAATGAGTGTTGAGTTTTGTCAAATGCTCTTCTGCATTTATCAAAAAGGATCATATAGTTTTTGTCTTAATATGGTCACTTAAATTGATTGATTTTCAAATATTAAACCAACTTCATACTTCTGGGATAAACACTTGGTCATGACGTATTAACCTTTTAAAATATATTGCTGGATTTGATTTGCAAATATTTGGTTAAGGATTTTTATGTCTATCTTCATGAGGGATATTGGCCTATAGTTTTCTGTTGTAATATTTTTCTCTGGTTTGGTATCAGGGCTCTGCTGGCCTCATAAAACAATTTGGGAATATTCCATCCTGTATTTCAGGTAGTTTGCCTAAGATCATTGTTAATTCTTTCTTAAATGTTTGAGAGAACGCACTAGAAAAATCATCTGGGACAGTTTTTTAGAGTTAACTAAATTACTATAATAAAGGTAGGACTATGTCATATCATTTCATGTCAGTTCTGGTAGGTTGAATTTTTAAAGAAGTCTGTCCATTTCGTTTAAGTAGTTGAATTTGTTATAACTGATCATAATATTTCTCTGTTATTCTTTTAAAGTCTGTAAGATCTGCACTCTTTCATACCTGCTATTGACAGTTCGTGTTCTCTCTCTTTTTGTTCTCAGTCTAGCTAGAGTTTTAGTACCTTTAAAAAATTTTTTTTCAAACAACCAGCTTTGGCTTTGTACGATATGAAGGGTGCTTACAAACCCCCTGTTCCAAAATATCTCCACTTCCAACTTGTCACACTACAGGAAATCCCAGGTATTTGTATCATTTCTGATTTCATTCTAAACTGTAAGCTTCTTGTAGATAGAGTCTATTACGTTCATACCATATAATCCAGCATCTATCATAGCGCCTGGCGTATGTCATTGGTCATTAAGGGCTGTTGCATTGAGTCAGATAAGCTCTTCTTTAAAATGTAAGTACCCAATTTCTAAATGTCAAAAAAATAAGACCATAAGACATAGTGAAAAGCAGAATGGGTTGACCAGACTAAAGTGCTCTTAAAAATCCGTAAGAAAAACAGTGTTATCCCAAGTAGAAAAATGAATAAAATCCATAAACACTTTAAAAATAAGAAACAGAAGTGGACAGTAAACATGCAAAAGCATATGTATCCCTCTCTAGATATCAAAAGAATACAAAACAAAACAACCATATTAATATTTTCAACTATCTTCACTTTTGTGTTTAGAGACACAAATTGATTTAACTACCTAAAATAGGGTACATTTTGAGACTGCACCCTCACCCCTATTATTCTTCCTGTCCCAAACTAGGAAGTGGGAAACTATTTCTCCAGTTCTCCTCCTCAGAATACAAGGTCATAAAGCCCGGGTTCCAGTCTTGGCCCTCCTTGCTGCTTCCTGGCTTTATAACATTGAGAAGGTCATTTTACCAGTTTGAACCTGTCTCCTCTTCTGTAAAATGGAAATGGTCACGTCTTAAGAGAGAGCGTTGCAGAATTAAGGGAGCAGTTGAGTATAATGTGTTAGCACAGTGCCTGGCACATAGTGGATGATGAGAGCTCTCTTATCTGTTTCAGGCAGGTGCTTCATCCGAGTCTCCCATCCTTCTCTGAGGCCCTGCAGCTTCATTTGCCTCTCAATGAAATTTCCAGCTCTTCAATCACTTTTTCTCTTTTGTCTCCTTGGCCTTCTAGTCTCACTATTTCTTTTTTTTTTAATATATAAATTTATTTATTTATTTATATTTTATTTTTGGCTGCATTGGGTCTTCGCTGCTGCACACGGGCTTTCTGTAGTTGTGGCGTGCGGGGGGCTATTCTTTGTTGCGGTGCGCGGGCTTCTCGTTGCGGTGGCTTCTCTTGTTGCGGAGCACGGACTCTAGGCATGCAGGCTTCCGTAGTTGCGGTGCGTGGGCTCACTAGTTGTGGCTCGTGGGCTCTAGAGCGCAGGCTCAGTAGTTGTGGCACACGGGCTTAGTTGTTCTGCGGCATGTGGGATCTTCCTGGACCAGGGCTCGAACCTGTGTCCCCTGCATTGGCAGGCGGATTCTTAACCACTGCACCACCAGGGAAGTCCTAATCTCACTATTTCTAAAATCTCACTAGCACAGAGGATTAAATCAATTTGACCATATGTTTTCTTAGCTACTCCCCTCCTATTGGACACTAGGTTATTTCCACTTGCTTGTAAGATACTCTGTAGACCAAACTCCCAGATGATGAAGCTTTCTGCTCTGAGAGTTAATCCTCTGTGTTAGTGGGGATTTGGTCTCCCAGATTTTCAACATTCACTGAAGTCTTGAGATTATTTCATAATTGGATTTACGTGAGAGAGATGTTTGCTCCTTTTGTGTCTTCTCTTTTTGGACTAGTTCCTGGAGACAGCAAGTTTCCTGAAACAATCCTGCCATCAGCGTTTGTACATTTCACGGGAGGAAGAAAAGGAGGGAGCAGAGGAAGAAAGAAAGGAAGGGAGGGACAGAGGGAGAGGAGAGGGAAAGGCAGGTGGGCATAGTAAATGCTTAGTAGATATTTGTTGAATAAATGAAGGAATGACTCTGGGATCATTAGTCCTGTTTTGTAGATGAGGACCCAAGGTTCAGAAAGGTTAAAAAGCTTGCCCAGGAACATGATATTGGGCCCCACATTTGATCTCAGGTCTTTGAATCCAGTTCCACTGTCTTTCTCCTCTACCTACTGGGACACTGGTCTAGCTTAGTGTTACTCAAATGACAGTCTTCAAGAAGGGAAGGGGCTTATGACATACTGTAAATTAATGTGTCACTTCCTTCAAGAAAGTCTCGCTAAGAAAAAATGCTAACCAAACTAAACAGCATGCTTAGTGACTTCACGTTTTGGCAAAAGTTCCTAATTTCATTATAAATAGTTCGCCGACCAGTAGCTGGACCATGGACCACACTTTTTTGTCTCATGGGTCCTATTGCTCTCTCGCCTAACCACATGGCTTTGAACTCCATGTCTGTATCACTTCAGATGCTCTCAACGTCTAGATGGAGCCCTCAGACATCCCGGAGACCACCACCTCTTTTGAGTATGATCCTCAGAGCTTTCTGTGTGAGAAGAAGACCTTTGTCTTTGCCACCTTCAGCACCACCATCCTGTACTGCCTGGTGTTCCTCCTCAGCATGGTGGGCAACAGCCTGGTGTTGTGGGTCCTGGTGAAGTATGAGAGCCTGGAGTCCCTCACCAACGTCTTCATCCTCAACTTGTGTCTCTCAGACCTGGTGTTCTCCTGCTTGTTGCCCGTGTGGATCTTGGGGTACCACTGGGGCTGGTTGCTGGGAGACTTCTTTTGCAAGCTCCTCAACATGATCTTCTCCATCAGCCTCTACAGCAGCATCTCCTTCCTGACCGTCATGACCGTCCATCGCTACCTGTCCGTGGTGAGTCCCATCTCATCCCTGCGTGTCCACACCCTCCAGTGCCGCGTGCTGGTGACCATAGCTGTGTGGGCAGCCAGCATCCTGGCCTCCATCCCCGATGCCATCTTCCACAAGGTGTTCCCTTCGGGCTGTGATTATTCAGAACTCGAGTGGTTCCTAGCCTCAGTCTACCAGCACAACATCATCTTCCTTCTCTCTTTGGGGATTATCCTGTTCTGCTACGTGGAGATTCTCAGGACCCTGTTCCGCTCGCGGTCCAAACGGCGCCACCGGACAGTCAGGCTCATCTTCACCATTGTGGCGGCATACTTCCTCAGCTGGGCTCCCTACAACCTGATCCTGTTTCTGCAGACACTGTTGAAACTTGGGGTCATTCAGAGCTGTGAGGTCAGCCAGCAGCTGGATTATGCCCTGCTCATCTGCCGCAACGTTGCCTTCTCCCACTGCTGCTTCAACCCGGTGCTCTACGTCTTTGTCGGGGTCAAGTTCCGCAGACACCTCAAAAGTCTGCTCCGGCACTTCTGGCTCTGCCGGCAACAGGCACCTGGCCTTCCCTCGTCACCTCACCCCCCAGGTGCCTTCACCTATGATGGCACCTCCTTCTATTGAAAGGGAGTTTGGTGGGGCAGGTGGAGGTAGACAGAGGAGCTGGAGGAGGTGGAGCTGAAGGAGAAGTAGGGCAGGAAGGAGCATAGGAGGCACAGCACTGGGAAACGCTACCACTGCAGCAATGGGAGTGAAAGAAGTACATTACATCAAGGGGTCCTATATGCCCCCTCTTCTGCGGAAAATTTCCCCATCTGGAAATTTTATATTGCCATCCAGAAAAACGTTTCTCAGATTTTGAGAAAATCTTTTAGCATTTATTCCTTCATTCAGACATAGATTTCTTATCCTTGCTTAGTTCAGAAGGCTCTAAAATATGAAAGCATTCCCTGAAAGGAGCATCCCTCAAGACTTTATGAGGGTCTGAAATTCAATTGTGCAAATGTAGGCTGCTGGCAAGACGGTCTCTCCCCTCCCTGATTGCAGGGCTGTCCCAGCTGATTTTGGAGGGGGTTGGCTCTGGATGACTGCTGGATGGGGCTGTCTGCAGAACAAAAGTAATCACATCCTCAAATAAGCTTAGTCAGAAGGAAATCTGGATTCTAAAAACCCACAGCTGGACTCGAGACGTGTTCTGTGTCATAGTTCCAGTTTCTAGCACGTGACCTGGCACTTGCATATTTAGTCTATAAATCTTAAGAATGAACGCGATAAGCGCCATCTTCTGTCGGCATTTATTTGGAGGATATAAAAATGAATGAGATGCAGATGCTACCCTCCAGGTGCCAACAGTCCAGCTCTGAAGGCCCAGATAACTATACACCCACCTTGATGAAGGCATCCAGAGTGAAGATTCCTCCAGCATCTCCTCCTCTCCAGGTGGATATTGAGCTGACATTTCCGATTCATCATGTTCCACCTAAAATGTCCTCCCCCTCCTGGCTGATGGTCCCAGCTTCCCCCCAAAACCAAGTTATCTTTGAGCCCTGCATTTCCTTTCCCTCCACTCCCACTCCCACGGCCAAGTCCTGTTGATGTTACCTTCCCGGTGTCTCTCACATGCCTCACATGTTTGGGCTTCGTCCCCAAACCGCCTCACTTCCTCTGCATTTTCCTGCTGCTCATCTCTTTCCCCACCAAGCGTCCTCTGCATTGACATCAGGGTGCTTTAGAACCCTCAGTGGCTCCATGTTACATGCAAATAAAGCCCAAACACCTTAGGCTTTATTTGCATGTAAATAAAGGCCCCTACAATCTGGTGCCAACTAACTTTTCCATTCTTTCTAATTTTATTCCAACGTAAGCCCCCACCCCCCAAGCAGCCTGGGATCCAGCCACAAAAGACCACGGGTCCTTTCCCAGATACCCTTCTCCCAGTCTCCTCTGGGCCTTTTGTCACGCTGGGCCTTCTACTCCCTAACCTACAAGCCCCAGCTGAAATGCCAGCTCCTTCAGGAAGGTGTCCACAATCTGTAAATCAGAAGAGCACTCTCTGGGTTGCCACAGCACTCTGCTTGTTCTCTCTAAAGTAGTATTTGGCACTCTCCAACATGTCGTAGTTACACCCATGGATGTCCTATCTCCCTGCCCCATCACACTGCAAACTGCCAGAGGGCAGGAACCTGGTCTTGCACCCTGCCAAGCATGGGCCCTGGTGTTCTATCACTGTGTACTGAGTGGGAGAAAAGAATGATAGCTGTCATTATTCTTACAATTTGTGCTCTTTGTAAGAGCCATGCCCATGTGACACATTCTACCTTGTTTGCCCAGGCTGCTGCTTTATAAATATTAACCTTTCTTTGCTAGTCTCCACTCTCAGAGCACGTTGCTTATCTCTCTCTGTGGCATTGGCTAAACTTGCCCTTGCTTTTTAGTTAGTGGTACACATCCCTGTCTCTTACACTGTCCCAGAGCTTCACATCCAAGGACATAGATAAAAACCACCCTCTGAGCTTCCCCATACCGCACAGACCTGGTCTCAATCTGTGAACCTGATTCAGCTCTGGAGAGGGGTCTTTGGAAAAGCTCCCCATGTGATTCTGACATGCACCCCAGTTAGGAACATTTGGCTGCAACTCCTTGAAAATGGGAATTCCAGAGTCTTCCACAGTCCCTTGAGCAGGACTTTGCACTCAGCAGGCACTCAATACATGCTTGTTGAATAAAGTAGCTGCTAATATAGCCCTCACCTGGAGCCTAGAGAGCTTGTAAAGCATTTTCCCCTTCACTTCCAGCTGCAATTGATCAATGATCTATTTGCCCCTGGGCAGCCAGCCTTGAAGGATTTTGACCTGACTGGGGAAGAGTGAGGGTCTAGTTTTAAGCATTAGGCCTGTAGCCCCTGTTGGAGAGGGCTGGGTAGTGCACCCGTGAAGGGATAAAACTCCCGTGGACTTATATAGCCAGTTGGTGGGGCCATCACTCACCACAGAAGAAAGAAACAGCAAAAGGAAAAACAGCATTACATGAAATTTCTAAAAATCTTATATTTGTATTTGTATGGAAATATGTATGGAATTATGTTAATATAAATGTTTCAGACATTAAAAAAAAAAAAGAAAAGAAAAGAAAAACAGTTATGGGGTCAGAGCTAAGCCTATGAGCTTCTGGTCAGGCTAATCATTCTGCACTCCTTCAAATTGATATTATTAAAATTTTATTCAACTTTTGTTCAGAGGGCGGGCTGAGCCCAGGGAGCAGAAGAGCAGAGGGCTCCACTGACACACCCACTTCGCCAAACCAAAGCAGGTTTTGAGCCCACTCTTCTTAGAAGGCAGGTGTGGGGAGCTTGTATCACTGCAGAGCATGCATGCCCTTTGAGAGCCTCACTCCACCGTCTCCTCGCCCCATCCCATTCCTTCACATCCCAAGATACTTACCTAAGTATTCTTTTCAACACATATAGCTGTATCCCTGGGAGCACTTCATCAGTACAATCACATTTGTCTCTTTGCATTTCTAGTGATGTTTTGGCATCCCTAGTAGACTAGCTCCCAGGGTAATCTTTTTAATCCAGAGTCTTCTCCTAATCTAGCTCCTTGGGAATCCAAGGGAAGAGGCGCAGAGAAGGAGAGGTATGAATGGGAAGATGGAGGGGCATCCTTCCTACCAGAAAGGGAACCTGGGCAGGACTGCTGAAGGAAGCAACACAAAAGCTGCACCCCAGTGACCACACTCCACATTCTCTGACCACACTCTTCATGGACCACAGCCTCCTGCTTTCCCCTCCCGCTACCCACTGAAACCACTGCTCAACCTCAACTGGACCACTGTGGGCCTATCCCTCCTACTCCAGTCAAAAAAAGGTGCCCTGGACCCAGTGCTGCAGACCTCCTACCACTCCTGGAGCATAAAAAATCCACAGCAGCTCTGAGGGAAGATCCTCTTCACAGCATTTCCACCTCCACACTCTCGGACAAAATCAGCAAGAGAGAAACCTTGCTGATCTCTAAATAGGAACATGCCTCCAAGCCTGGGGCAGCCCCAGACCTCAGATGACCCAAGCCAGAGTGGAAGTTCCTTGAGGGCACAAACCCCATGTTGCATGTCTAGAACCTCCCTCAGTGCCCAGCAATGTTTGTGGTTGGTTGCGTAAGTGGATAGGAGACCATCTTTTCTGGCTCTTTGCTACTTCTGTTTCTTCTTCTCACACTTGCTTATGTCTTCCGGTCAACACCAGGCGCCACACCAATGGGCTTCCCATGAACTCTTCTCTTGGGCCCACCAGCCCAGACAGTGCCTGGTTTGCTGAACTCACGGCTTTCATTTGTGAAACCTGCCTGTGACGGGACAAATATGAATTACTCTTAAAATCATCTCATAAAAACAGAAAGCATCACTGTATCATATATGCAAATAAAAGATTAGCATGTACTGACTTAACCTCAGGCTGGTTATGTTCCCCTCATTTCTACCCAAGATCATTCTTTAGGATTCTCAAAAGTTCTCTGCTTATGAAGGATCTGGGTTAAGATCTTGGGTGAAAGGAGTGATACAGAAGGAGGACTGGAGATAAAGTATCAAACAAGCCCTGTGTGGGTCAGGATGGTAGGAAATTGGCTCCACTCAGGCCTTAGGTGAAATTTTCCAGGAGGCCAAGTCTGTCTCGAGAGCTCCTAGCCTCAGCTTTCTGTCCCTATCTGTCCCCTGGTCTGGCACCCATGTTTTCTGTCTTCAAGTCCAAGGTTTTCTCTGTCTCATGACCCATGGTGCCTGAACAAGTACCTTCCGAAGATTAACCCTCCAGCCAGAAGGAGTGATAACCACTTCCTGCTGGGAATTTCAGGCATTCTGAAAACTTGGTAGGATGTATTTGGCAGGTTTGCAGGGGATTTTGGTAAGGGAAAGAAAGTTATCCTAAATCCTCACCAAGTTATTCCGAGTACAGAGCTCCCCTCTCTACCTTGGGGTCAGCCCAGATTTTAGGTGTAGGGTTGTTGCAATCCCCCCACATCCCACACCCCTATCCCCTCCACAAAAGAGTGTGGCTAGAAGGACCAAAGGATGACAAAGGTGGCCTGGCTCCTTGACTTTATCATTTCAGAAAATCAGCCTTGGGAACTTCCCTGGTGGCACAGTGGTTAAGACTCCACACTCCCAATGCAGGGGGACTGGCTTCAATCCCTGGCCAGGGAACTGGATCCCACATGCATGCCGCAACTAAGAGTTTGCATGCTGCAACTAAGGAGCCCTTGAGCCGCAACTAAGGAGCCCACCTGCCACAACTAGGACCTGGCACAACCAGATAAATAAATTAATTTTTTTAAAAACTTACTAAAAGAAAAAAGAAAATCAGCCTTGAGCATCACCCACAGTTAGAGAGAAGACATGGGCAACAGATGGCACATGGAATTGGATGGTTGCAGGGAGTAGAGACGAGGGTGGGGGTGAGGGAGGGATATGTAGACCTCCAGGAGGTCCCTGGCCACTTTTGTAGAGGGCCTGTTCCGGGCTCTGTGCAAAGGCTGTGGGAGGGCCACGTTGGGGGGAGTGAGACCACAAAGCCCCACTCTCAAGTTGGCCAGCCTCTGGTCATTCCTGTGTGGGGAAAGATTTCCATAGGATTACTTCCTTCCCAGGGAACCTTGGCCCTTTTTCCAGGTGACCTGGATGAACCCTCTTGACCGAGAGAGAACGACCTGGCTTGATTGCCCACACAACTGGGAACGAACACCTTAAATGTGTCATTAAAATTATTCCAAGGCACTTTGTGGTGAACTGTGGGAGTCTGGGGAAGGAAGTACCCACCTGTGTCTGTTCCCTTGGCAGGGGAACTCAGTTTTAGGGGGGACTGCATTTCAGGAGGAATGACTTCCCTTTGCCATCTCCTTCCTCCTCTTCCCTTTTCCTTTCATTGTTTCCATCCTAACAGGAAGGATGGAAATCACTTCTCCCCAGCCCCCACAAATTGACTATTCCAGTCATCTAACTCACTGCCTTCTCTACACCTAACTCAGAAAAGATGGCTAATGAGATGACGTAGCCTAAATCTATTTCCTTTCCCGAATTATTCTACCAGATAACTCCCCTCTTTGTGCATTTGTAATGTTTGGGCCATGGCTCCTGACTGGACACCAACGGCCAAGTCCTGTGAGGTAGAAAGGTGTTTTGGAGCCCAGTTCATAGGCTGAAGTACTCCAGGTACTGTTGCTCTCCTCTCTTGTGACCATTCATTACTGATGAGTGCATTTTGTTCTATTGAGTGCAGCCTCAGAGTGCTTCACAACTTATAAATAGAAAATGTAACTTAGAAATTGGGCAGAGAGTAGGGAGAAGTTAGGGGTGGTAGTTCATTCATTAACACATAGTTTTTGAGCAGTGATTTTAAGCAGGTCCCTGTGTTAAGTAGCAAGGGGGATGAAAAGATAGACCATTAGGCCCAAAAATATATAATGCTTTTTATTTAGCCCAATATATTAAAACATTATTTCAACATGGAATCAATATAAAAATGTTAATGAGCTATTTTACATTCTTTTGGAACTCAGGTGTATTTTGCACTTACAGCACATGTACAATTCAACTCAAACTAGTCACGTTTCAAGTTCTCAAAAGCCACACGTGTACAGCACTGCTTTCAGGATCCCAGACATACGATTTGTGGACACACATGCTCCCAGGGATTGCAAGGGTTAATTTAAAGCCGGCCGACCCCGTGGAACCCCTGGCAGTTTTGAGCATCAGCTCTGCGGAGCATGCCGGGAGTTGTAGTCCGCACTCGTCTGTCCGTGGGGTCCGATGGGAGTTGTAGACAGAGGCCCTGTGGAGCATGCTGGAAGTTGTAGTCTGCGCCAGCCTGTGGAGGGGTCTGCGTATCATGGCCGCCTACGCCGCGCTCTCGTACTCTTCCGCTTGGCCGCAGAAAGTTTCGGTTCTGTCCCACCGTGGGCCCACGAGCGCGTAAGTGCTGCGGGTGGCCGGCCGGACTCACGGGGCACCTCTAGTTGCTGTCGCCTCTGGAGCGGAGAACTTCCCTCCAGGCGCGGCTTGTCACCTGTTGCCCTGACCGCCTCCGCCCTTATGCCGGGTCTCCCACAGACTCCGCCGGAGCCCTTGCCCATGCCCTTGCCCTTGCCCAGCGGGCCTAGGAAGCACCTAGGGCCGGTGAATCTGACCCTGGAACCCAGGCTGCCTCTGGTAATCAGTTAGAAAGACAGACAGTCCCCCTCCCCCCCCCCTCCGCCCAAACACCAGTTCCAAGACACCCGACGGCCAAGGAGCCCACATGTGTGGTCTCAGAACAAGTCTTGGAGTCTTTAATCACAGGAGGGACAGGCCCCCGAGTTTCTGCTTGCATTGTCCAAGAAGCCGATGACCTGAAGAGGCGTACTTCCTGGCTCAGCTGGGCCGGGACAGCCCAGACCTTAACTTTGCAAAACTCCAAGACCTAACTTTGCCCGGGTCTCTCCCTTCTCGTAAGGGGACGGTTTGTTCATCCTGGGCCGTCCCCAGGCCATGGCCCATTCTCTTTACCCACTGAGCACATTCTCTTGTGCTCTGGTGCAGGGTTTCGAGATAGCCCCCAGGTGATTGTTCCTGAAACACCTGTGGATTTTTGGATTGTGGTGTGGCTGCACCAGACTTCGGCTAGAGTCCGTGATATGAAGAACCTAGGCTGGAGGGTGTAAGGGGAGGGCTGAATTTTACTCTTCCTAAGAAAAGCATGTGTGGTTGACACCTTAACCACGTGGCTCCCAGGTAGTGCACTTGTGTCATCTGATGCCCCTTGTCACTCTTCACAGTTCCATCCGCTACCCCCCTCCAGAACAAAATAGAGCACTCTTTGAAACTACCGGTGTTGGCCACAGCCTCTCTGCCCCTCTGCCTGTCTTACCACAGCAGTTTCCTTTCGCAACAGAGAAATGGGTCAGGGGCTCTCTGAGGGCAGAGGATCAGGCGTTAATCTGCTCACTGCTCTCCTGCCACTTCCAGCCTTGTGGTGCTCTGTAGCCAGCTTAACTCCCCTGCCATCTGCCTAATGCGGGCTGCTGGGTATTGCAGCCGGGGAAGAGCTGTCACGCTGAGGTTCTGCTTTCAGTGGCTCCCACCCTCTGAAGTGGGCCCATGTTGAGTAGGTTCCACTTGACCCTCCCTCCCATGAGAGCTACTGTTCACAAATTATTGAATGCCCTGTACCAATTATGAGCCATTATTATTAATCACCCTGGAAATCAGAGTTAATTGTCTCAGTGATGGGACGTGGCCTTCTTTGATGAAAAGAATGTGAAAAGGCTTTAGGAAAAAGATTTTCTGTTTCTGTTAAAAGTGTTCTTTGCGTAATGCTTCATTTAGTTTTTAATTTGGGAAAACAAACATACAGAATCATTGAAAGAATTGTATAGTGAACATATACCCACCTGTTAGATTCTACAGTTAATATTTTACTCCAGTTATTTTTGTGTTGCTTTAGAGTCGATCCTCTAGCTGCTCTTTGGATGGTCTTTGCTCCTTGTGGCTGGTTTTTGGGACACCAGCATGGGTTCAGGAGCCACGCTTTTAACCTGGTCCTTCTGGGATGGGATGGCCCCCACAGATGTTTGTGACAAGAGGAACCACCCAAAACAGCACAAGATCAGAGCAGTTGGTAACTTTGTCCCATGTTGGTCAATGAGGCTGTGGGCTGCTGCCTCTGGAACATACAATAGGCACTCAAGAATGGCAGTCCCCCTCTTCCCTTTAGGGGAGAGGCTTGGCTAATGGGTAACCTGCATTTTCTGGTGATTCCAAGGACAGCTTTGGTGACTCAAAACCAGAGTGTCTTTTAACCTGAGGCAGAGGAAGCATATTGTCTAGCTGTGGTGTCATGGTGAAAATCACTGATAGGAACTCAAAAGTCTGGAGCCACATTCACTGGAGCCAGCCCAGGCAGCAGAGCAGGTAAGATTCATTAACCAGAGGCCGCCTGTGAGCAGAGATGATTCGGGTTTGGCCTTGTGAACATCTCTTCACCTAGTGGATGGATGTCATTGTGTTGCTCAAAAGATAAACAATATTTCCTATTTGTGATCTCAATGCCAGAGTTTTTTTAAGCTCTTGATTGGTTTAATAGCCTCTGTTTGAACAGCTAAATCAATCAGTAGGGTGGGTTTTGAACTGCTTCCGTGGGTCTCTGTTTATCATGCTGTTTTTAGATGTGTTACTATACTGCCCCCATGAGAGCTTCGGCCTCAGAGTGCATGGGCTCCTGGCTTTTAGAAGATGAGGATGACAGAACTGTGCTGATTTGGGCAGGAGGTGTTTCTCCCTCTTCCTCACTTTGGAGCCAGTCAGCCTGGTGGTTTTAGTGGCCGCCAGTGGTCCTTCCTGTTCTCTGTGGCATTTGAAAGAAATCAGGTGCCTGTTTCTAGTTGGGGTCAGATCCTCTTTGCAGGGATGAAGATGTGCGTGTCAGTGTGTTTCCGAGGACAGACTTAAGGAGAGTCTGTGGTCTGGGTGTAGTCCTGTGGCAGTGTGGCTAGTTTCAGAGCCCAAGGGCAGGTCTGGCTGACCATCTCAGGAGCCTGGGGTACCGAGTTACCTGAAAACCGAGTTAGGGGAGCCCTTGGAGTCCAGAAGAAAAACCTGAAGGGAAAAAGCATTCCAAGCAAGCCATTAGTCTGCAGAGGGCTAGGCCGAGAGTAGAATCCCTGTAAGAGGTCCAGGGTGGGCTGGCAACTGAACCAGAGGTGGTGGCTTAATGTGGAGCTGGAAGAAACTGTAGCCCCAGGTGCTTTTTCCAGGGCATCTACAGCCTGGGTCAGGAGCGGGGCTTAGAAGCCTCAGCCAAAGTTAACCACCGAGAATGTCTGTTCTTCTCCTTGCGCACCTCCTCCATGGAGGAAGGTAAAGGGTAACCTCTCTACACTGTATCTGAAAACACACACACAGGCACACATGCACGCGCGCGCGCACACACACACACACACACACACACAGTAGGAAGAGGTCAAATAACTTCCCCAGGACAGATATGTTAAAATTGCCTCAAAATACTTTGAACTAAATGTACCATGGGTCTCCCCCAATCATGGCATAATCTTTATCGCATTATTTGTTACATGACAGGGAATGGAAATTTCACAAGATGAGTCTGATTCTGCATTCTGAATAGGGTCCAGCTTGGCAGGACTCAGCTGTGATTGAGAGAAGAGAAGACACTTTCCTTGCCCATTGCTTCCTGGATGTTTTCTCTGGGCTTTCCAGTGGCAAGACCTCCGCCCTGCACCCCCAAATATGGATATATGGCTCCTTCCTGAGCAACTGCCCACCTTCCTAAAAAAGATAGCTTTCTCCAAGCCCAGAAGCAACCCCTCACAACCACAAGTTCCTCTTGACCCTGCTCTACTGGGTCAGCAGACTGGAATCAGGGCCAGTTTTGTGTATGTTCCAGGGGGAGTGACCAAGAGACCTGGAATTGTTGGTGGGAGGGAGGGGGCCAAGAGAAGGTTCAAGAAGTGATGGCAAAGTCTCAAGTCTTCATTCCCTTTAAGAAAGAGAAGATGACAAGCAAGGAGTGTTTGGGCGAGATGACCCAGGCCTGCAGTTGGTCAGCCCTTTAATTATAGGTCTTTAATTATAATTGTCTCCTAATGAGCCTTTGTTCACGTGTGCTGAAATGTTGGCCTCTGAGCTGGCCTCTGACAAACTCTTGAGCACTCTCCTAGGCACCATCTAGAAGCCCTGGTGAGGGCAGTCTGCCTGACCACTGGCCGTTTTAGCACTGAGCCCCAGGACCTCCAGGCCTTCAAAGCTGCAGGTACCAGCCAAGTGCCCCCTTTCCATAGGTGGTAACTAGATAGATGCTGTTGGGTGTGCTGAACCAGGCCAAAGCAATGGACTCTTCGGAAAGGCTTTCTGCTTTTGACTGGTCTGAACTGTCCTTGTTAACATTCTTTCCCAGTCAGGGTGGAATTGACAACTTGTATGCCCCACCTTGTTCGGGAGTCCGGGAGGAGCCAACTGTATGGTGCCCTCTCTGGGTCACGTCTTAGCTATTGTGTTGGGAGCAATTATGACAAATTTGGCAGGCAGGGCAGGGTTGTCTTCTATGCCCCAGACTTCCTCCTCCCCTTCTGAGCCTTCTTTCCTTATGTGGCTACTCCGATGCTATCGTCAACTGAAAAAAAATGCACAACATGAGAGTCGTGAGTTAAGTTTTATTAAGGGGGGGGGAACGTCAGTATCATATGTGATTTTAGTGAAGGGGGGTACGTGCAGTCAAGCACACATTTTGGCAAGGCTTGCCGCTAGTCACAAGGAGCAGATGTCACTGTTAATGATTTTAGTGCTTTTCTGTATATGAGAAGATGGAAGAATTTAGGCTCGTAAAATCTTCTCCTGAGAATATCGAACTATCTGAAGGCCTATTCTGCCAGTTTCTCCCAGAGCACAGAGTGCTTCATTCCTGATCTCCACCCTGAACTCCTTTCAGGATGTCTTGAAGGTCAATGACTGCAGTGGCTTAATCCTTGTACAGGCAGATGGCAAGTGCCAATTTCAGCTGGCACTGTTTCTCCTGCCACAGCCAGTTTGGGGGCAACATCATGAGTATTAGTCATTTGTACCATAGTGTAAAGAAGTTTACATGAGTCAGTGTCTTTGTATCTTAATTTGGGACTGAACTGCTGTCTCCCTTGTTTCAGGCATTTAGGGCATCTAGGCAGGTATGGGAGGAATTTGGAGGTCAGGGAAGATCCTTTACCTCTAAAATAATACATAGGCTGTGACGAGGAACCCAGGCAACAGTACCAGGTAATAAATAAGAATTTTTAAAAATGCGTTTAGTCCCTTTTCCTCTTTACCAGAAGATTGGATGTTTTCAGACATTCTGGATAAGCTTAAACATCATTTTGAGTTGTTGACAAGAGAAGCCAGTGTTCCCCAAAATTTTATAAAATGAATTTCTCTGGTATTTGAAAGAGCTTGCCAGAGACAGTGATGGAGGGGTTCACAATGTCATGCAACAAGGACCCTGGGTTGATGGAGGTGATTTGCACGTTAGGGGCCTTGCAAGGCGCTGGAGTCCTGGAGCCCATGGCGGTGTGGATAGAAGCAATCTCTGAGTGTCTCGTGAGTTAGGAGAGCAGTTTGCCAATGGGCTGTAGAGGTCAGGATCGCACTGGTTCATGCCAGAAGTCTGTGATTCCTGTAATATAATAGGAAATATATATTTGGTCTCTTTCCCTGGTTGCTGGCACAGAGCTTCCAAAACTCTTGGAATTTCCTGAGTAATAGGAGTGTCTTTTGTTATTCATAGCAAAACCCTTTCAACCATAAGCATAACCATATGCTAATAAGATGACTCTTCATGGGCCCCTGGATAGATAGCTTCTGCCTGAGGGCTGGTTGCCAGAGGACTTTCAGCCCCACCCTTAGACCCCTCTGGGGAGTGGAGAGGGGCTGAAGGTGGAGTAAATGGCCAGTGGCCAGTGATTTAATCCGTCATGCCTATGTAATGAAACCTCCATAAAAACCTCAAATGACAGGATTCTGAGAAATACTGTGCTGGTGAACACACTGAAGTGCTGGAGGGCGCAAAGCCCTGAGGGTATGGAAGCTCCCACCCCACCCCACTTATCTTTGCATCTCTTCCATTTCACTGTTGCTGAGTTGTGTCCTTTAAAATAAACCGGTTATAGTAAAATGTTACCCCAAGTTTTGTGAGCCGTTCTAGCAAATTATAGAGCCTGAGATGGGGATTGTGGGAACCCCAGTTTATAGCTGGTTGGTCAGAAGTACAGGTAGTGACAGGTACTGGGACCTGTGACTGGTGTCTGAAGCCGGGGCAGTCTTGTGGACTGAGCCTTTAACCTGTGCGGTCTGCACTGACTTCAGGTAGAGTTAGAATTGAATTGAGGGACTTCCCTGGTGGTCCAATGGTTAGGGCTCCGCGCTTTCACTGCCGAGGGCACGGGTTCAATCCCTGGTCGGGGAACTAAGATCCCGCAAGCCCTGTGGCATGGCCAAAAAGAAAAAGAATTGAATTGAATTGCAGGACACCCATTTGTGTCAGCTGGATATCGGTGTGGGGAAAAAAGCCACACGTTTGGTGTCAGAAGTGTCGTGAGTAAAAAATATCTCATCCCTAAACCAAAGGGCAAGCTTATCTAGAGACACAAGGAAGTTGACCAAGGGGTGGAGAGAGACTGTGCCCCATTCTGTGTCTTTTGAAGTTTAATAATAACCTCAGGCCCAGGAAAAGGGAGGCCAGAATGCGAAGAGTCATTCTTTAAAGTCCATGAAAATAGCATTCCTGTGGTGACCATTTGCTTCCTGAAACCCTGTGAGGTGGTGACCCACAGCCATGGTGGGTCACTGTGTAGTCACTGTGACCTACAGGCCCAGCAGCGGTTTCTCAGGGTTCATTATCTTGGTGGTGAGGCAGAGGCTCTTTGGAAAATCAACTTGTGTAACCAGTGGTTGGGCACAGCTCACCCCGTGACCTGGGAACTTGGCCTCAGCGGAGGGAGGCACTCCGAGGCTCAGGCGGAGAAGGCCTCCTGGGCTCGGGCTGACACTTGCGGCTTCACCAAAGTGCCAAGAAGTCTTGAAGGAGCATGTTTCTGTCTGTTCAGGCTCGTCATTCCAAGATGCCAGTTTGGTTTACAGACGCTATTGCCCTTGTGCCAGGCTCCAAAGAGGGCTGGTTTCTAGGAAATCCAGCTGGTTGTATAGTTCATGCGTTGCCCCAGCCAGAGCCTGGATGACATAACTAAGAATCTGTTGTCATTAGTGCTTCCTTTCCAGGCTCCGCCCTCTCTGTCATTTGTGGGTCTCAGCCTAGTTTTAAGTAAGTATACACAGAGACCCAGTGAACTCACGGGGTTTAGGTCATCTTCCTTCAAGATTATTTCTTCCCGAAGGTACAAAGCTCTCTGTTGACCATAGTCAAATAAGGGGAGTGCAGGTAGAGAAACAGCCTCTACACCTGCCGTGCCCTCCACCCTGGCGCCCTTTCCTCCTCAGGTCTCTTCGATGACCTCCTATTCATCACCCAACTCAGTTGCCGTTACTGAGAGTGTCCACCATCCTCTCCCTTCCCCCAGCAGAATGAAAGTTCCCTTCCTCAGGTCCCATTGCATCTTGCTAAAACTCATACCGATGCTGCTCTTTTGTTTGTTGAGATAAGATGTACAGTATGTGAGTTTTGACAAATATATGTTCGTCAAATATATACAGTCATGTAACCACCACCATAATCACGACACAGAATAGAGTTGCCCACCAAAATTTCTGCATGCTCTCTTGTAGTCAAACCCTCCCTTCCCCCTCAGCTCCTGGCACCCACGGATCTGATTTCTCCGCAGTGTTTTGCCTTTGTAAGAACAGCATGCAGATGGAATCATAAAGTAGGTAGCTTTTCAGTCTGGCTTCTTTCACTCGGCAAACATCATTTGTTGTGTGTATCCCTGGTTCATTCCCTCTCCTTGCTGAGTACCCATAACTTTTTATTCATGTCTCTGCATGGACCTCTTCTGCCATATCCGCATATCTGGATGCTTTTCTGTCTGTCTTCTTGGAGCACAGTCGAGCTCCTCCACGGCTGGATGGTGCCTGGTTGCCCCAGTATCCCCAGGCTGCACTTGACAGTGTAGTGCCAGGGCAGCTGTGCACTGACAGTGATGATCCTTGATCCTCTCCTCCTCGCTGGGGGAGGAGCCAAGTGTCCGCCCAGGCAGCAGAGCCCCTGCAGAAGTCTGGCCCATCCTGGGCTCCTGCTCTCTAGGGCCCTGGCTGGTCCCTGCTCAGGCTCCGTGTTCAGCAGGTGACCTACAGAGCCGCCCAGGGATGGGCAGGCTGGCTTCTGGTAAATCACACCCACCCTCGGTTTGGTGTCTGTGATGGCAGGGTGCCAGCACTTGCTAGGGACTTTGGCGGAGTCTTTGTGGATGCCCTGACTCTCTGGGGCTCCGTGTCACGAATTACTGGGAGTGTGGTACAGGTATGTACCTGTCTAGTTCTTCCTAGGCTGGAGAAGCCCTCTTTGGGCCTTGTTTTCACTGAGTCACAGCTGCACTGGCTTGTGGGTTAAAAACAGGCCTAGGCATATCTGCACCAGGCCCTCCCCAGGCCTCAGGCTGACCTGAATGCTTGTGTAAATATTTGGAGGAACTTGAGGTTGGCGACCATTTGTCCTCCTGGATCTTCTTGCCTTGTCTCCTGGAGCAGTAAGGCGAAGAGCGTGGTGGGAGAGTGAGGACCAGTTCGTGTTTGAAACGCTCAAGGTGGTGGCACATTTGAGAGGCGCTGGAGTTCAGGGCAGTTCCTAGAAGCCAGTGGAAGTGGTTAACATTTGCTGTAGTGACAGTGGCTCCATTGTAGAGCCAAAGGGGTTGAATTCAGACTGACCAGAGTTCACATCACGATTCCCCTCCCTACTGGCCCAGGGCCTTAGACAAGTTACACGGCTGCTCTGTATGCCAGTTTCTCCCTTGTATGTTATCTATCTCCCAGGGTGCTGCTGAGAATTAAAAGGAGTTAGTGTGTAAAGCGCGTAGCAGGCCCAGTGCGCAGCAGGCCCTCGTCTAGGGGTGGCTACTATGGCCAAGTGCTTTTGCCAGCGAATGTTATGCCTCTGCGTCGGACATCTAAGGAAAGGGTTAGAGGTTCTGAAAGGAGGATACGGTGGTGTCCAAGTGCACGTCCAGACCTCCTTCCGATGCTGCTCGTATCTCCTCCTCTTTGTTGGTCTCCAGCCACCACTGCGTCCTTAAATCACTTCAGCAGCTGCCCAAGTAGCGCTGGTAACTCGGGACTCACCAGCCGTGAGAGGACTGTAACCGAGCTTAAAATAGAGACGGCCCTTGACTGGTCCTGAGGGCTGCGCAGGCCCCTGACGGCCCCTGGTGTCTGCCCTCCCAAGCTGAGCCGGACTCTGGCAGCTGGAGGCTGCAGACCTCCCTGAGAGGCAAGCCAGGCTCTCCTTGGTCCGCAAGCCCTGCGGGTATGTGTCCTCAGCCTCACGCCTCCACCGCTGCCTGGGGAGGGGGTAGGGCCCGGCCTGGGGGAGCCGGCAGATCTGGTGTGGTGGCACCTTAGGCTTAGCAGGTCAGTGAGCGGGGTTGGACTAGTTCTGGCCTTGGTGTAGGGGGATGGGGGGAGCCACTGGAAAGCGTTTTTAAACGTGGAAAGTGCGGCAGGCCTGTCTAAGGGCAGACTAGGAGGGGAGCTCAGAAAGAATAGGTCATGTTATTTAGTTGATCTTGTTTCTTTTGAAGCTCCCAACCAGGTCACTGTGTCTGAATATAAGTGTATCAGAGAATGCCCACAGAGCAAGGCCCACACAGAAAGGTCAAGCCCTTCCCATTGAGGGAAGATGCCCAGATGGGGCGACTTTGTGCCCGGAGCAGCGTGCCTCTACTACTGTCTTTAAATTGTGTCCGTGACCGCCTCCTCCACGGCCTCCTTCCTGTGCAGGTGCCACCACGGAGTCTGACCGCTGCTGAGCGGCCCCAGGCAGGAGGCCCACAGCCAGGAAAGGCGGCCCCTGACGGTCACGGTTACCATGGCGTCCACCAGCGTGGAGAGCCAGCTGCAGAGAATCATCCGTGATTTGCAAGGTACGGCTTGGCTGCAGGGCACACACCGAGCTTGGTGTTGGGAGAGCTGTGACGGTGCTTTTGCTGTTGCCAGCTGAAATTAGCCCTGTGATCTGTGTTTACACCGAGAGTAATCGGAGCCCTCGGGACACATCATATTGAAATATTTGGGGCTCAGATGTCCGCCCTGTTAAGGCTGGGAGACCTTGCCTGGCCCTCCTCTCAGGCACTGTAAAGGCACTTTGTAAACAAAATCAAATACCCCTTTCTGGGTCTGGGTCTGATTTCTCTGTGTGTGTGTGTGTGTTTGTGTGTTTGTGTTTTCAAACCACCTGTTAAGTCTTTGAATTGTGAGCCTCTGGGAGATGGTGGAATTGGCTCATTTGCAGAGATATTCTCCCTCCTTCTAAGCAGGAAGACGAGACACCCGTCTTTCTTGTTTTGCTCTTCCACCTGGTCCTGGGTGGAACTTACTCCAGTTCTGGGCCTGCTGCCTCCCAGACTTCCCTGAGCTCAATGTTGCCCAATGAGAGAGACTTGTGGGCCTCAGCTCACTGGGCAAAGGCAAGGCAGGCGGGGGTGCGTGTGCAGAGAGCAGGCTCGGGAGGAACGCGCTGTGTTCTGTACTGGCTGTGGAGTCCAGGGCCCAAGTTCACCCTTTCAGGTGACGTCCCAAGGGGAGAATTTTGGCAAGTTTTCTGTCCCTCATGGATCACCAGGGCTTGTAAGCCTCTCTGGAGCACAGCACATTTGCTACAACACAGTCTGAAGCTGACTCCTTCCTCCATGTCATGGGGACCCCAGTGACACTCTCCTGACAGACTCAAGGCGCAGGTTCCTAACTGCTCAGACATGGTGACAACCAGCTGCAGTCGCTCATACCTGGGCCAGTGGAGGCCACAACAGTCTTCACTGTGAAGGCAAATATCGATGAGATAAAAATCACTTTCTCAGGCTTATCTCCTGTTTATGTAGTATTTTGGGCCTTCATGGCATTTCATGTGTGCCAGGCACGAGTCTCACAGATAATAGCTCATTGAGTCCTCACGTTTGGTCCTATGAGGCAGGGACCATTATTATTCCCATTTTGCAGATGTGGAAACAGGCACAGAGAGGTTAAGTGACTTGCCTACAGTCACACATCCAGTCAGGCAGAGCCTGGGTTTGCACACACACCTGGTGCCAGGGTCTGTGCTCTTAACCACACCAGTCTACGTCCAGCTAAAATGTGGGAGATGGCTTTTTTCTTTTTAAATCTATATACACACATACACATGCACACACATACACACAGAAAGTAAAATGACAGTCCCTGCAAATCTGAGATTGCCCCTGGTCTTCAGAGGTTTCTCCACAAAGTAAGCCATCTTCTCTCTGTTTTAGTCTCTGGATCTCAAGGATGACTCTGGGACCCAGAGGTTGTTATTGGAGGGAAGGAAGCGGAAGGGAGGAGTCCATGGTAGAGCTCCTGATCCAGGGAGGAAGATAGGCATCAGAATTTGTTCAGTTGCCCTTTCCCACCCCATGTGCTATCCTCGTCTGTCATGCCCCACATCCCAAGGCCATCTCAATGTCCTATACCCAGCCCTCAGAGCACTTTGGTGGGAATTTTTAAAAGGCACCACGCTTTCTCAAGACCCTTTCTTTTCATCTGTTGGTAATTATCAGAGATTAGAGCTGGAAATTTCATATTCCACGTCCAAGGCTCCTTCTTTCAAAATTTCAGGAGTTCCCAGGTCAGGTTATGAGCTTTACCCCAGCCTGAGGGTGGGGGAGGAAGGCTGTGTGTCTTTCCTGGTCCCTGGCTGCTGGCTCTCAGTGCTGCCAGAGCAGACACTTCTAGTAGGGCACACCAGACCACAATCACTTGTTGTGAGACTCAGTCCCAAGAACATGTCTTTGCCATTTGCTGACCTTTGCCTGAGGGGTCAGTGTTGATTAACTTTTTTAGCAGCTCAGGCTCAGCTTCAGTCCTGGCAGGTCTGCTTTCTAACCATGGTGTTTGAGAGCAGTGGTTAGGGGTTCCTTTTCTTTCAAGAATTGTCTGAGGAGACAGCTTTGTGCAGCATGTCCCAACCATCTCGGCTGGGGACATTTTTCTCAGTGTCTAAACCAAACCCAACTTCTGACAGTCCCTCTGTCCCACGGCAGGGCTGTGAGTGAGAGTCAAAGGGGTTTATCCTCTTTTTCAACACTGGGAGGTAAATCGTTTTAGAAGTTAAGAGGTGAGCTCTGGGGTCAGAGAGCCCTTGAGAAAACCAGGGTTCTCATTTCAGCTCTGCTGTTTGCCACCCGTGATCTTTGGCTCTGACCTCTCCGTGAGTTCCTCATCTGTAAAGTGGGGATGATAATGCCAGCCTTCGTCAATTCTACCGTGCACTTACTTTTTTTTCACATTTTAACAGCTCTGAAATTGGGATCATCTTAAAATCAGTTGCATCTTAGATTTGTTGAAATAAAGCAATTCCTTCCTCACAGTGCTCTATTGAATGAGAAAGACATGCAGAGGCCTGGTCCCTAACCAGTACTCAGTTAGCAGAAGCAGGTGGTCATGTCATGTCAGTGTCATTCTTGGCATTGTCATCATGACCTCTGTTTGCATATTCTGGGTCCTCTGGAAACCTGGACTTAACCTGTACCGAGCAGTGGGGTTATAGTGAAGAACAAGAAACATGGCTGGAATAGAGGATAAAGCTCTCAGGAAGTCAGGATTAGGGGACTGCTCTATGCTTTATCCACACAGCAGACATTTTTGACGAAATAGTACTCGCAAATGATAAGGCCTACACGGTGGGCCTACAGGGATGACCAAGAAATGTGCCCAGTCAGTGAGCTGTTGTAAAGTACCTGTGGGCTCTCAGGACATCCTAGCGCCTTCTGACTTGGAGTTCTAGCCCATGGATGTTTATGTAGCACTCCACATGTGCACAGCGCTTTGCTATCGTGGGCCACTTCCTCCTGCTGCTCCCCAGGGCCATCCTGCTGCTCTCTCTGAGGCCAGTCTCCAACTGGTTACATGCTCCTGTTTGTTGTCTTAAAGATGCTGTGACAGAACTAAGCAGAGAATTTAAGGAAGCAGGGGAACCCGTCACAGATGACAGCACCAGCTTGCATAAGTTTTCTTATAAACTTGAGTATCTCCTTCAAGTAAGTGACTCCTGTCATGTGTTGATTTCTGCTCTATTGTCTCTTGTCTCCCTCTTGGCTTCTTCATCAACATTCGGGATGCAGCTCCGAAAACTCAGTGCAGCCATTGAGGCCTCCTGGTTAGACTGAAGGTCACAGCCGTCCCCAGCCTCCAAGTGTGATCCTCTGGGGAATCAGAATGTTGCCCCTCAGGATGGTTTTGGGAATCGAGAACATTCTTCAGAGATGTAGGTCATCTTAATGCAGGTCACAAGGTCTCTCTGTATAGCAGGGATCTTAACTTTGGGGGAGTCACATAACCCTTTGGCAGTCCGGTGAAAGCTATGGAATCTCTCCCCAAACATACGCATACACACGCAATCACACATTTTCCAGGAGTGTGCGGACCCTCTGAAGATTATCCAGAGGCCCCTGTTTTAGAGCCTCGCTCCTCAAAGTGTGGTCCATAGGCCAGCAGCATCGGCATCACCTGGGAGCAGGTTAGAAGTGCACTCTTGGTTCCCACCTTGACCTGCTGAATCAGGATCTCTGAGGTCAGCTCAGGAAGTTTTCTTTTAACATGTTTACAGTGTAATGCTTATATCTGCTTGGTTCAAGAAGCACAGATCTAGAGAACTCTGCAGATGTGGAAAAATACAGGCAACTACAATAGGCAGGAAGGAAATGGACCAATATGATAACAGAAGTTATCTTAGGGTGATGGTGTAGGCATTATAATTTTTTCTTTTCTTTTTTTTACCCAGTTGTCCTAACGATGTATGCACATCTTTTATAATCAAAAAAAATGCTATAGAACATTACGTTATAGGAAAATATCCTCTGTCATTTAGAACACCATAAGTTTGCAATGTCACCTCCCACCAACGTGTATAGGATGAGAGCCCACTGGAGGAGGTGTCTCAGTGTGTTGAAGGCTCACCTTTCACATGCCTTTTTTTTTTTTTTAATTTTTATTAGAGTATAGTTGCTTTACAATGTTGTGTCAGTTTCTGCTGTACAGCAAAGTGAATCAGCTGTATGTATACATATATCCCCTCTTTTTTGGTCACATGCCTTTTCAACTGGTTCTCTTGTTTTACATTGTGAAAGTATTAATGGGGCTTTTTTTGTTCTTAGCCCATTTTGGTTTTGGATTTGAAATGACTCATGGCTGACATTTATTTGGATTTATTCTATGTATATTAAAACAGTATTGAAGCTTGAGTTGAGTAACGGATAGAATGTCACTAACACATTTCCCTATATCAAGACATTGTCAACACTCTTCATGTTGCCCTTAAAACTTTTCATTTGCGTTTCTTTACCATGTCTTAATAGCACCGTTGGTGTCTTCCACCCAACTCTGTGCACAGAGGTCCCTTTGGGCGCCTATTATTCCTGAATCTCACTAGTAGTATGACCTTGAGCTAGTTACTTAACCTCTCCTAGCCTCAGTTTCCTCACCTGTAAACTGAGGACGAAAACCCCCTCATTCACCAGTAAATAGAAATAATGCCAATAAAGGGCCTCGCCCAGTGCCAGGCGACTAAGAAGCTGTTATTATTCTTCGTTTAAATGGTGGGATAAACAGCAGTGGGTTTGGACGTCCTCACTCTCCTTTCCTTGCCCAGTTCGATCAGAAAGAGAAGGCCACCCTCCTGGGCAACAAGAAGGACTACTGGGATTACTTCTGTGCCTGCCTGGCCAAGGTGAAAGGAGCCAATGACGGGATCCGATTCGTCAAGTCTATTTCGGAGGTAAGCAGAGCAACCAAGGACGTCACCCCTTTCCCTTGCCTGCCTTAAACCTCTCTCGCAGAGACCTTAGCTGCAAACAGCCAAGTGAGGAAGTGAGGGTTTACGTGTAGGAAAGAAGTAAAGAAATCCAGTCCAGGTATGTGCAGTGCCCACTGAGAGCTCTGGGAAGCCACCTATGTGAGCGTTTACCAAGCCGAGGAATGGCTCAGTCATGACTGTATTAGACCTGAACCCAAACGTAACCTAACAGGGTGGGCTGCTCACATTGTGGTCTGCTCATGGTGCCCCTGAGAGGTGTACAGCATAGGACACCTTTACCTTTTTTAAAAGAATCGGTTTCTTAGATAAAATTCTTAGAGTTTGCTAGGCTACTTTCCCTATGATTTGCCCAGGAAACTTGGATTTGAAATGAAGAGAGTGATGTGGGATCTTGAGAGACAACTAAGCAGCTTCCCACATTAAGTTCTGAGCCCCTCAAGAGCAGAATGCCATGGCTTTGCTGTTTTACAAAACTCCAGATCAACAACAACACGCATACTCTGTCTCTCTGTCTCTCTGTCTCTCTGTCTCTCTGTCTCTCTGTCTCTCTCTCTCTCTCTCTCACACACACACACACACACACACACACACACACACACACACACACACATACACACACCAGCCTACTCCATCTGGGAGTGAAGAACTTTGTACATTAAGGAGCAAGTAATCCCCTAGATTTGATGCAGGAGGCCTAAAGGGTTTGTATATTTCATCTTTCTTTCCGGTATCTCATGAGTAAGTCTAAGGTCCCTTTGAAGTTGGCAGACATGCTCCTTGGCCGGCCTTCCACAAAGGCCACAGGGTCAGGTGCTCTGGGAAGAACTCCCTGGCCGTGCCAGCTGGAGCCAGGTGGGTTTCTCCTTGTAGAGAATGATGGTGTTAGACACGTGGACACTGAGGGCTGGGCATTTTCCACCAGCTGTACCTTCTGACAGCTGAGAAAATGAGGAAAGATCCTGGCTCAGAGGAGTTGGTTTAATGTCCGGGTAGCACAGATAGGTCCTGTGAGATCTTGCCTGGTGGGACACTCAGGTGCATGATTAAGTGTTGTATTGCTTCTCAGTATAGTGCGACGAGTTCTGATTAGATGCTAACAAAAATTAAGAAATTAAATAATGAAAGTGGACCCATGATCTCAAAAAGTTCAAAAACAAAAAAAACCAACAAGGCTGTGCAGTATATTCATTTGCAGTATAAGGGAACTATTACTGTTCCCTTCCCCAAAGGATGTTTAAAAAGACCTTTTTTTAAAAAAAAAAAAAAATTATTTATTTATTTATTGTATTTTTGGCTCTGTTGGGTCTTCTTTGCTGTGCGCAGTCTTTCTCTAGTTGCGGCGAGCGGGGACTACTCTTCGTTGCAGTGCGTGGGCTTCTCATTGCGGTGGCTTCTCTTGTTGCGGAGCACGAGCTCTAGGCGCGCGTGCTCAGTAGTTGTGGCGCGTGGGCTTACTTGCTCCACGGCATGTGGAGTCTTCCCGGACCAGGGCTTGAACCCGTGTCCCCTGCATTGGCAGGCGGATTCTTAACCACTGTGCCACCAGGGAAGTCCCTAAAAAGACCTTTTAAATTAGCTCCTTTTACATATATAATCAATTCAGTTAATAGGCCTGATTTAAAATGTAGCCTCAACTGTTTGCCTTTAAAAAATTAAATGTTCTAAATGCTGTTACAATGGCCATTTTATTAATAAGGACAAGCCCCGGGACATCCCTGGTGGCACAGTGGTTAAGGATCCACCTGCCACTGCAGCAGACATGGGTTCGAGCCCTGGTCCGAGAAGATCCCGCATGCCGCGGAGCAGCCGAGCCTGTGCACCACAACTACTGAAGCCCACATGCCTAGAGCCCATGCTCCGCAACAAGAGAAGCCACCACAATGAGAAGCCCACGCACCACAAAGAAGAGTAGCTCCAGCTCTCCTCAACTAGAGAAAGCCGGCGCACAGCAACGAAGACCCATCACAGCCAAAAATTAATTAATTAATTAATTAATTTAAAAAAAAAAACAAACAAGCCCTTCCCTTGGGAGCTTACAGACATGGGCTGTTATGTGGGGTTCCTTTTAGATTCTGCAGGGCCTATGTGTGGGTGTGCATTTGTATAAGCAACACACTTCACTTCAGGATGCCTTGCTCAGCTGTTCTCAGCTGCCTGGGTTTCCTGGTTATCACCACTGAACACTTTGTTCTCACCTCACTTATCAGTGGAAAAGCATTTGGACGTAGGGATGTCATCAAGATTCTCCCCTGGGCACCTGTCTTGATCCACTCCCTGCAGACGTGCCATGGTGGTTTTTATAAAGCCAGGTCAGGCTGCTGCCCACCTTCATTTCCAGACCTCCTGGCTATACCCCAAACCCACAAAACTCACATAGAAAAATGTCTTACAGCCTCTTACATAAATGTCTTATGAGGTTTCACACCTTCTTATTTTTTAAAACTACTTCACATTGTGGTATCATTTCCTTGAGTCAGCAATGAGAAGGCATACAGCTCTGAGCTAAAAGGTGCTGGGTACCAGGATGTTTACAGCATCATGAATGTGCCGGTACTTGAGGTCATACCTCATGTTTCCTGTCTCATTCCAGCACCATGGCTGGCTTCTTAATAGGATGGAGGATTAGGACCATCTTTTGGTCAAACCACTACCATCCCTTCCCCCAACCACCAAGTTAAACATTTCTGACCTTTGAAGAGGTGAGGAGGGAATGGGTCTTGGCTTACCCTGCTCAGAGCCAGCACCTGACAGAACAGGTGCATGTGGTAGGTTGAGAGGTTTTGAGTTCCTGCCTACTTATCTTGAGCTTCTGGGGCTGAAACATTGGGAGCATGAATCCTAATTTGCCTACAGATCTCAAGTGTCTTCTATAGCTGTACCCTTGGACAGCTTAATAGCCCTTGGTCCATCCTGGCAACTAGGGCCAGAGTCTGTGACCAGCATACCCCACCACCATCACAACAAGCTTCCAGAAACCTCTTTAGAAGCCACGTTTTGGCACTGTGGGGAGAGGTTTTGAAGACAGGCCTGCACCTGGACCCTCCGTCCACCTCAGACTTCCTGAAACAGAACCACACCCATTTTTCATTACTTCAGTGTAACTGGGCCACCTAGAAACACCCCTGCCCTCACCCCCTGGGCACCTTCTGACTAAATGCAGTGAGTTGGTATAGCTGAAAATAAATCCAACCAGGAAAGCATTGACAGATATGTGGATTTTAGTGATGGTTCCACGAGGACACAGAGGAGGCAGTTATACATCCATCACAAGTCCCCCTAACACTCCTCTGCCTTTTGCCCTCCTCTCTCTTCCCCCTTCCACATGGGCTCCAGCCAAGCCCCTTAGGCCTCTTCGCCTGCATCTCTTCTCCCAAAACTTCAAAAACAAGCCCAGGCATTAGCTAAACTGAGACCATCTCTTCCTCTTCAAGCGTACTTCTGGTATGAGAAGCCCTTCATTTACCTCCAACCTGTTTTCTAAATATTCCAAATTGAGTCAGACCGTTTCATCTCTGACTCTAAACCCAAGGACTCTGATGGAGCAGGGGAGGAAGAATGACATTCCAGTAGAATCCACAGTAGATGTTTGAGCCTCTAGTGACTGTATCTTCCTTGACACGTTTGCTGGAGTCTACAGATTGTTCTCAGACGGAGGCCTGCAAGACGTCCACCCACTTTAGGCCTCCCTCTGTGGGGTGACATTCTCAAATGTTTTGTGTTCTTTGAGAGACATAAGTGAAGGTTATGTGTAGGGTAGGATTGGGTGACATTTTCTGCCCTGTTGCTGCTTTTGTCAGCCATCCATGAGGCCTGTATTTGGAGTTAGGCTAACAGCTCTTTATTTCTATTTTATCTACATTTTCCAGCTCCGAACATCTCTGGGAAAGGGAAGAGCATTTATTCGCTACTCCTTGGTGCACCAGAGGTTGGCCGACACCTTACAGCAGTGCTTCATGAACACCAAAGTGACCAGGTAAATACATGACAGTGCTGGGCTTTACCCCACACCATTCAGAAATGACCCAAAGTCCCCTCATTAATAATAACGATACTACTTATAAGTCAGACAGAGAAAGACAAATATCATATGATGTCACTTATATGTGGAATCTAAAAAACAGTGTGAATGAACGTATTTATGAAACAGAAACAGACTCACAGACATAGAAAACAAACTTATGGTTACCAAAGGGGGAAGGGGGAGAGGAGTAAATTGGGACTATGGGATTAACAGCTGCACACTACCATATATAAAATAAACAAAGATTTACTGTATAGCACAGGGAACTATATTCAATATCTTATAATAAGCTATAATGGAAAAGAATCGAAAAAAAAGAATATAGATATGTACATATATATATGTGTAACCAAATCACTTTGCTGTACACCTGAAACTAACACAATATTGTAAATCAACTAGACTTCAGTTAAAAAAAAAATGGTGATGCTACTTTTTTTTTTTTTTTTTTTTTTTTTTTATAAATTCTTCTTCAAATTGAATTATCTATGCAAAGGATTCGTTTTTTTATAGCTGCTTTATTTATTTATTTATTTATTTTTGGCTGTGTTGGGTCTTCGGTTCGTGCGAGGGCTTTCTCTAGTTACGGCAAGTGGGGGCCACTCTTCATCGCGGTGCGGGGACCGCTCTTCATCGCGGTGCGCGGGCCTTTCACTATCGCGGCCCCTCCCGTTGCGGGGCACAGGCTCCAGACGCGCAGGCTCAGTAGTGGTGGCTCACGGGCCCAGCTGCTCCGTGGCATGTGGGATCTTCCCAGACCAGGGCTCGAACCCGTGTCCCCTGCATCGGCAGGCAGATTCTCAACCACTGCGCCACCAGGGAAGCCCAGTGATGCTACTTTTAATACACAAGATGGAAGCCATCAATGTCCAATGATGGGGGGCTGTTAAATTACAGCAAATTAGGGCTTCCCTGGTGGCGCAGTGGTTAAGAATCTGCCTGCCAATTCAGGGGACACAGGTTCGAGTCTTTGTCTGGGAAGATCCCACATGCCGCAGAGCAGCTAAGCCTGTGTGCCACAACTACTGAACCTGCGCTCTAGAGCTCACAAGCCACAACTACTGAAGCCTGCATGCGTAGAGCCCATGCTCCACAACAAGAGAAGCCACTGCAATGAGAAGCCCGTGCACCGCAACGAAGAGTAGCCCCTACTCGCCACAACTAGAGAAAGCCGTGCGCAGCAACAAAGACCCAGCGCAACCAAAAAGAAAAAATAATAAATAAATAAATAAATAAATAAATTTATTTAAAAAAATTACAGCAAATTATCTTAAATGGCATAGCAAGGCATCATTGAAAATTGCAGTAAGGTATACCAAAACCTGAGATGAATTACCATATTTAGTATACATTACCACCCTTTTGCTAATATACATATGATTTAAGTAGCGCCATGACAGTCCAGGTTAGACTGTATAGGGTTAAAGGAGGAACTAATTATGTAAGCCTTGACAGCTGCCCAAGAGTGAGGAGGAGGTGGTCTTCTCCCCTCCCCACTTTTTCTTGGATTATAAGAATGTAGCCTACTCTGTTCTTGGGGCTGCTGCGCTGCCTTGCCTGCCCACTTGTATCTCTCACAAGTTTCCTATGCTAATAAACTCACTCTTTGCCTGCCAAATAAATAAATAAATAAAATTGCAATAAGGAAGTCTATATAGCAACAAGGAAAATAACAATATAAAAATCAATGAAAAAGAATGCAAATCTTACCTATCCTAATGGCAACAATGAAATTACAAAAAATTTATAAAAGAATTAGAAAGTATATGAGAACATGGGGAGGCGGAGTCAAGAGGGCGGTGTGGGAAGACGCAGAGTTAGCGTCTCCCCACAACTAGGGCGCCTGCCGGCCGCTGGTGGGGGACTCTGATGCCCAAAGAGACGGGAGGAAACTCCAGAGTGAACCGGTAGGACGTAGGGGGACTGAAGGGGGAGGAGAAGTGGAGGCCAGACAGGATTAGTGCGCCTGAGGCCAGGGAGATCAGGAGAGGTAGGCAGGAGGGACTGTCCGGGAAGAGCAGGAGAGGAGCGGAGGGTGATCGCCTGGCCCACTCGGGCTGGGGAGCCTTCTGAGTTCCCACGCCGATCCCCTGCCCTCCAAGGCCCCCTCTAGGCCGTGTGGGTCCTTGGGGGCATAGGAGGGAGGCCGGGGAGATCAGGAGAGGCAGGTGGGAGGGGCCACCCCGGAGGAGCGGAGGACATTTTCCCTGCCCACTTGAGTCCAGGAAGCCCGCTGGGCTCCCAGGTGAGGTCCCCTGCCCTCTGAGACCAGGGGTGGGGAGCACACCTGGGCCCCTCCTGTTCCTTGAGCCTAAGCCCCACACCCCACAGTCCCCAGGGTGTTTTCCAGCCCTGTGGGTCCTGAGCATTGGCCCCGCCCACCACCCAAACCTCACCCTTGCTTAGGCCCCACCCTCCACAGGCAAGGCCTTTTCCCCCCGTTTTTTAAATTTTTATTTATTTTTTTTCTTTTCCCTCCTCCTCTTTTTTACTATTGTGGTAGTAATGTACCTTCCGGTTGTTGATTCATCTATATTTTTATTTTTATATCTTCCTAGCATATCTGTTAGTTTCCTGGTCTAATTTTATTTTTTACTTTGTTATTGTTGTACGTTTCTTTCTTTTCCTGCTGCCCCAGGCAGCTTGCGGGATCTTGGTTCATGAGCCTAGGGTTGGGCCGAAGCTCCTGCGGTGGGAGCTCCAAGTCTGAACCACTGGACTAACAGAACCTCAGACCCCAGGGAATATTCTTTGGAGTGAGGTCTCACGGAGCTCCTCATCTCAGCACCAAGACCCAGCACTACCCAATAGCCTACAAACCCTAGTGTTAGAAGCCTCAGGCCAAACAGCCAGTAAGACAGGAACACAATCCCACTCATTAAGAAAAAAAAAAGGAAAATGAGATGGCAAAAAAATATGTCACAAATGAAGGAGCAAGGCAAAAACCTACAAGACCAAATAAATGAAGAGGAAATAGGCAATCTACCTGAAAAAGAATTCAGGGTAATGAGAGTAAAGATGATCCAGAATCTCGGAAATAGAATGGAGGCATGGATTGAGAAAATACAAGAAGTATTTAACAAAGACCTAGAAGAACTAAAGAGCAAACAGAGATGAACAACACAATAACTGAAATTAAAAATACACTAGAAGGAATCAATAACAGAATAACTGAGGCAGAAGAACGAATAAGTGAGCTGAAAGACAAAATGGTGGAAATAGCTGCTGAGGAGCAGAATAAAGAAAAAAGAATGAAAAGAATTGAAGGCAATCTCAGAGACCTCTGGGACAAAACTAAGAGCACCAGCATTCAAATTATAGGGGTCCTAGAAGAAGAAGAGGAAAAGGGTATGAGAAAATATTTGAAGAGATTATAGTTGAAAACTTCCCTAACATGGGAAAGGAAATAGTCACCCAAGTCCAGGAAGCACAGAGAGTCCCATACAGGATAAACCCTAGGAAAAACACACCAAGACACATATTAATCAAACTAACAAAAATTAAATTCAAAGAAAAAATATTAAAAGCAGCAGGGAAAAACAAAAAATAACATACAAAGGAATCCCCATAAGGTTATCAGCTGATTTTTCAGCAGAAACTCTGCAAGCCAGAAGGGAGTGGCAGGATATACTTAAAGTGATGAAAGAGAAAAACCTACAACCAAGATTACTCTACCCAGCAAGGATCTCATTCAGATTCGATGCCGAAGTCAAAAGCTTTTCAGACAAGCAAAAGCTAAGAGAATTCAGCACCACCAAACCAGCTCTACAACAAATGCTAAAGAAACTTCTCTAAGCGGGAAACACAAGAGAAGAAAAAGGCCCACAAAAACAAACCCAAAACAATTAAGAAAATGGTAATAGGAACATACATATCGATAATGTAAATGGATTAAATGCCCCAACCAAAAGACACAGACTGGCTGAATGGATTCAAAAACAAGACCCATATATATGCTGTCTACAAGAGACCCACTTCAGACCTAGGGACACATACAGACTGAAAGTGAGGGGATGGAAAAAGATATTCCATGCAGATGGAAATCAAAAGAAAGCTGGAGCAACAATACTCATATCAGATAAAATAGACTTTCAAATGAAGAATGTTACAAGAGACAAGGAAGGACACAACATAATGATCAAGGGATCAATCCAAGAAGAAGATATAACAATTATAAATGTTTATACACCCAACATAGGAGCACCTCAATACATAAGGCAAATGCTAAAAACCATGAAAGGAGAAATCGACAGTAACACAATAATAGTAGGGGACTTTAACACCCCACTTACACCAATGGACAGATCATCCAGACAGAAAATAAATAAGGAAACATAAGCTTTAAATGGCACAAAAGACCAGATAGATCTAATTGATATTTATAGAACATTCCACCCAAAAGTGGCAGAATATACTTTCTTCTCAAGTGCACATGGAACATTCTCCAGGATAGATCACATCTTGGGGCAGAAATCGAGCCTCAGAAAATTTAAGAAAATTGAAATTGTATCAAGCATCTTTTCTGACCACAATGCTATGAGATTGGAAATGAATTACAGGAAAAAAACTGGAAAAAACACAAATACATGGAGGCTGAACAGTGCAGTGCTAAATAACCAAGAGATCACTGAAGAAATCAAAGAAGAAATTAAAAAATACATAGAAACAAATGACAATGAAAACACAATGACCCAAAATCTATGGGATGCAGCAAAAGCCGTTCTAAGAGGGAAGTTTATAGCAATACAGTGTCACCTCAAGAAACAAGAAAAATATCAAATAAACAATCTAACCCTACACTTAAAACAACTAGAGAAAGAAGAACGAAGAAAACCCAAAGTCAGTAGAAGGAAGGAAATCATAAAGATCAGAGCAGAAATAAATAGAAACAAAGAAAACAATAGCAAAGATCAATAAAAGTAAAAGCTGGGGCTTCCCTGGTGGCGTAGTGGTTGAGAATCTGCCTGCCAATGCAGGGGACACGGGTTTGAGCCCTGGTCTGGGAAGATCCCACATGCCGCGGAGCAACTAAGCCCGTGAGCCACAACTACTGAGCCTGTGCGTCTGGAGCCTGTGCTCCGCAACGGGAGAGGCTGTGACAATGAGAGGCCCGCGCACCGCGATGAAGAGTGGCCCCCCGCTCGCCGCAACTGGAGAAAGCCCTCGCAAAAAAACGAAGACCCAACACAGGCAAAAATAAATAAATAAATAAATTTATTAAAAAAAAAAAGAACCACTGTACTGGTCATGGTGAAATTTAAAAAATAAATAAATAAATAAAAGTAAAAGCTGGTTCTTTGAGAAGATAAACAAAATTGATAAACCCTTAGCCAGACTCATCAAGAAAAAAAGGGAGAGGTCGCAAATCAATAAAATTAAAAATGAAAAAGGAGAAATCACAGCTGACACTGCAGAAATACAAAGGATTATAAGAGACTACCAGAAACAACTATATGCCAATAAAATGGACAACCACGAAGAAATGGACAAATTCTTGGAAAGGTACAATTTTCCAAGACTGAACCAGGAAGAATTAGAAAATATAAACAAACCTATCACAAGTAATGAAATTGAAACCGTAATTAAAAATCTTCCAACAAACAAAGGTCCAGGACCAGATGGCTTCACAGGCAAATGCTATCAAACATTTAGAAAAGAGCTAACACCGATCCTTCTCAGACTCTTCCAAAAAATTGCAGGGGGAGAAACACTTCCAAATTCATTCTATGAAGCCACCATCACCCTGATACCAAAACCAGAAAAAGATACCACAAAAAAAGAAAATTATAGACCAATATCACTGATGAACATAGATGCAAAAATCCTGAACAAAATACTAGGAAACAGAATCCAACAGCACATTAAAAGGATCATACACCACGATCAAGTGAGATTTATCCCAGGGATGCAAGGATTCTTCAGTATACGCAAACCAGTCAATGTGATACACCACATTAACAAATCAAGGAATAAAAACCATATGATCATCTCAATAGATGCAGAAAAAGCTTTTGACAAAATTCAACACCCATTTATGATAAAAACCCTCCAGAAAATGGGCATAGAGGGAACCTACCTCAACATAATAAAGGCCATATATGACAAACCCACAGCAAGCATCATACTCAATGGTGAAAAACTGAAAGCATTTCCTCTAAGATCAGGAACAAGACAAGGATGTCCACTCTCACCACTGTTATTCAACATAGTTTTGGAAGTCCTAGCCACAGCAATCAGAGAAGAAAAAGAAATAAAAGGAATCCAAATTGGAAAAGAAGTAGTAAAACTGTCACTGTTTGCTGATGACATGATACTATACATAGAAAATCCTAAAGATGCCACCAGAAAACTACTAGAACTAATCAATGAATTTGGTAAAGTAGCAGGATACAAAATTAATGCACAGAAATCTCTGGCATTCCTATACACCAACAACGAAAAATCAGAAAGAGAAATTAAGGAAACACTCCCACTTACCATTGCAACAAAAAGAATAAAATACCTAGGAAAAAACCTACTTAAGGAGGCGAAAGACTTGTACTCAGAAAACTATAAAACACTGATGAAAGAATGACATAAACAGATGGAATATACCATGTTCTTGGATTGGAAGAATCAATATTGTGAAAATGACTATACTACCCAAAGCAATCTACAGATTCAATGCAATCCCTATCAAACTACCAGTGGCATTCTTCACAGAATTAGAACAAAAAATTTTACAATTCGTATGGAAACACAAAAGACCCTGAATAGCCAAAGCAATCTTGAGAAAGAAAAACGGAGCTGGAGGAATCAGGCTCCCTGACTTCAAACTATACCACAAAGCTACAGTAATCAAGACAGTATGGTACTGGCACAAAAACAGAAATATAGATCAATGGTACAGGATAGGTAGCCCAGAGATAAACCCACGCTCATATGGGCACCTAATTTATGACAAAGGAGGCAAGAACATACAAGGGAGAAAAGACAGCCTCTTCAATAAGTGGTGCTGAGAAAACTGGACAGCTAATGTAAAAGAATGAAATTAGAACACTCCCTAACACCATACACAAAAATAAACTCCAAATGGATTAAAGACTTAAATGTAAGACCAGACACTATAAAACTCTTAGAGGAAAACATAGGAAAAACACTTGTTGACATAAACCACAGCAAGATCTTTTTTGACCCACCTCCTAGAGTAATGGAAATAAAAACAAAAATAAACAAATGGGACTTAATTAACCTTAAAATCTTTTGCACAGCAAAGGAAACCATAAACAAGACGAGAAGACAACCCTCAGAATGGGAGAAAATATTTGCAAATGAAACAACGGACAAAGGATTAATCTCCAAAATATACAAACAGCTCATGGAGCTCAATATCAAAAAAACAAACAACCCAATCCAAAAATGGGCAGAAGACCTAAATAGACATTTCACCAAGGAAGACATACAGATGGCCAAGAGGCACATGAAAAGCTGCTCAACATCACTAATTATTAGAGAAATGCAAATGAAAACTACAATGAGGTATCCCCTCACGCCGGTTAGAATGGCCATTATCAAAAAATCTAGAAACAATAAATCCTGGAAAGGGTGTGGTGAAAAGGGAACCTTCCTGCACTGTTGGTGTGAATGTAAATTGATATAACCACTATGGAAAACAGTATGGAGGTTCCTTAAAAAACTGAAAATAGAACTACCATATGACCCAGCAATGCCACTACTGGGCATATACCTGGAGAAAACCATAATTCAAAAAGAGACATGTACCACAGTGTTCATTGCAGCACTATTTACAATAGCCAAGACTTGGAACCAACCTAAATGTCCATCGACAGATGAATAGATAAGGAAGATGTGGCACATATATACAACGGATATTTCTCAGCCATAAAAAGAAACAAAATTGAGTTATTTGTAGTGAGGTGGATGGACCTAGAGTCTGTCATACAGAGTGAAGTAAGAAAGAGAAAAACAAATACCGTATGCTAACGCATATATATGGAATCTTAAAAAAAAAAAAAGGTACTTATGAACCTAGTTGCAGGGCAGGAATAAAGAGGTAGACATAGAAAATGGACTTGAGGACATGGGGTGGGAGGGTGAAGCTGGGGCGAAGTGAGAGTAGTATCGACATATACACACTACCGAATGTAAAATAGTTGGCTGGTGGGAAGCAGCAGCATAGAACAGGGAGATCGGCTCCGTGCTTTGCGATGTCCCTAGAGGGGTGGGATAGGAAGGATGGGAGGGAGGCTCAAGTGAGAGGGGATATGGGGACATATGTATGCATATGGTTGATTTGCTTTATTGTGCAACAGAAACTAACAGTATTGTGAAGCAATTATACTCCAATAAAGATCTATTTAAAAAAAAGTATATGAGAACATGATTTGATAAAGGATAGGATTATGTATATTTTTCTTTTTAAATTATTGTTTTTGCAGTGAACAATTTTTCAGCACTTTTCAGCATGTATTAAAGTGTATAAGGTCTCTGAAACAAGTTCAGAAGACCTCAAATAAATGTGATAAACTAAACAGTAATAATGACAACCGCAGCAGCAGTGCCTGTTTGTGTCACACCCTGGCACGAGCAGGGACCTCCACCTGTCATCCTCCTCTCCCCTTCCCTACCACAGTCCTTGGCGCACATTGGGCAGGTAGCACTGAGCTTTCACAGGTGAGGAAAGTGAGGCTCAGAGAGGCCAAATGCCTTTCTCTGGGCCCCACTGATGCTGAGGCAGAAAGCAGGAGCTTGGGTTTAGGTCTCTGAACTAATGCCAGGTAGTTTCCTCTGGTGGATGGCAGGTCCTTCGTGGTGGCACTAATGGGCAGACCCCACTGGTCACCCTGGACCAGTGGGTTGCAGCCTTGGCCTCTCAGCAGAATCACCTGTGGGGTGTTTAACACCAACGAGCCTGGGGCCTCACCTGAGACACTGAGTCAGCACCCGCCCCATGGGTCTGGGCTCCCTGGAGATTGTGATGGGTGACCAGGTTGGGAGCCTTTGTGCCCCTAGTGCTGAAGCCTCAGCAGGAGGGGAAGGAGGAGGGAGAGGTGGGGTTGAGCGTGTAAGGCGGGGAGAGGGTGTCAGATTAGGAGCCGCAGATCAGCTGCCAATCAGCTGAACCTCTTTGGCTCGCCCGGCACCCGTTTTCCAGCTCTGCCTCCCCTCTACCTCTGGAGTGTTCTTCCAGTTAATTAAAAGAAATACTTCTGAATAAAAGAAAAACCATTGGGGGGGAATATTTTGTTTCATTTTGTCACCTTTAAGATTGATTTGCATAAATGTGTATTTCTCTTGTATGTGCCAGGCTTTGTGAATGCATGTGAGTTGAGAACCTTTGCACATTTGATTTGAAGGTTATTTTGTTGTAATGTTTGGTGAAAACTGTCATAAACAGCTTGACTTCCAGTGTATCCCAGTTCACGGATATCAGCCAAGTAGCTCATTAAACTCATCAGTGTTGTCTTTTTAATTCTTATTGCTTCACGTGAAGTGAAACAACTACCACTTCAAAATGGAGATGTTTTGTTCCTTGGCTTTTATATTGGTGTCTGGACAGAAATTAGCAGTGAGTTCAGTGTCCTGTATTGAGTTCTCTGGAGGGGATAGAAGACAAGATTTTCTTTTAAAAAAGAAGTGTTCTTCCCCCTACAACTGCCCTTTCTTGGACAGTAATTCAGATTTAAGGTTTCTCGCATTCATTTGGAAATAGGTATGATGTAAATAATAAACAAATAAGCATCTAATTCATTTCAGTAATTTCCCTGAAGAAGAGCAAGCTTATTTGAGAGTTATGTGCTCCTACAGTGAAAATCAAATTAGGGTGTATGTGTCTGTCTTTAATTAATTTAGTCATCTGAGTTGGAATTTGATGAGGCAGAGCCTTACTGGGAGGACTGATGAAATGCACTCTTCCCTTTCTTTATGTACTCCTGTACTTGACCCCTTTTTGTGTTTCCCTGCAGTGACTGGTACTACGCAAGGAGCCCCTTTCTGAAGCCAAAGCTGAGCTCTGACATCGTGGGCCAACTCTACGAGCTGACCGACATCCAGTTTGACCTAGCATCGAGGGGCTATGACCTGGATGCTGCCTGGCCGACGTTTGCCAGGTACCTTGAAGAATTAACTGCTTGGTTGAAAAGAGGGGAAAGAGATGTTTGAAGTTTTGAAGCTTGCCACCAGGCTACTCAAAGCAGTTTTGCTCGTGCAGTAAATTACCTGTAGCCTTGCAACTCTTACGCTTGCTAATTTTACAGACTTGGTTGAATCGTGACTAACTAACGATAGCATCTGGAGGCTCCAACCTTAAACTAACCTAACTGGCCAGGCAGCATGAGTCAGTGGAGACGCATATGTGAAACCCAAGGTTTTCAGATGTGTTAAGGGACTTGGTGTGGGAGCGAGGGGGGGGGGAGCAAGTGGGCTTTTCCCCGATGTGTTCTCATAGATACAGTTATCATGGAGGCCAGTAAGAGAGGGAGCGAAGGCTTGTCCATGTAAGGGTTGCTGGAAAGGTTGCTTTGCTGTGTTTTCTTTTCTTACACCAGTACGGCACTCACACACCGTCCAACTGCATCCTCACAACCGTTCCAGGAGCAAGGTGCTGAGGAAACAGGCTCAGAGAATTGGAGGGATTTGCCCAGAGTCACACAGCTGGCAGGCAGCAGGGCCAGGGCCAGGGCCAGGGTACTAGACTTGAGTTAAACTCCAGTCCAGCATTCTTTGTTTTGTTTTGCTTTCTGTTAATAAGGTGGTGGTTTGTTTTTTTTTTTCTTCCAATTTTTGTTTTTCTTATTAGGGAATTCTTTCTATGGAGGAAAAAATACTGACTATAATGGAACCCATTTGCCAACCACCAGGATTTAAGAGCTAACATTTTTGCCATATTTACTTCGTGTTATTTTTAGAACTGTTCTATTTTAAAATCATTTCAGACTTACAGAAAAGTTGTAAAAATAGTACACAGTACTCATTCACTTCGATTCCCCAGTTATCAGTATTTTACTACAAACGTTTTAATCATTCTTTCTCTCTCTCTCTCTTTTTTTTTTTCCGGCCGTGCCGCATGGCATGTGGAATCTTAGTTCCCTAACCAGGGATCAAACCTGCGCCTCCTGCAGTGGAAGCGTGGAGTCTTAACCACTGGACTGCCAGGGAATTCTTATCATACTTTATCTTTATGTAAACATGTTGGTTTATTTCCTGCATCATTTGAGAATAAGTTACAGACCTGATTCCCCTTTACTCCTAAGTACTTCATTGTATATTTCCTAAAATCAGGGACATCCTTTCCTAAAGTCGGAGACATCTACATAACCTCAGTACAATTGTTAAAATCACAGAACATTGATACAATACTGCTGTCTAATCTACAGACTGTGTTCAAATTTTAAGAATTATGCCAGACATGTCTTTTATAATCCAGGAGCCAATCCAGGGTCACATGTCAGTGAATTGTTGGGTCTCTCTAGTCCTTGTTCATTTGGAACAGTTTCTCCTCTTTGCACAGACATTTTTGAAAAGTACAGGCCAATTATTTTGTAAAATGTTCCTTAATTTGAGTTTGTCTAGTGTTTTCTCATTATTGGATTCAGATTAAGCATTTTTGGCGGAAATACCCCAGGTGTTGTGTCCTCAGCATGTTGTACCCAGAGACGCAGGATGTTGGTTTGTTTCATTACTTGCACGGTTAACCATGATCATTTGGTTAAGGTGGTGTTAGCCAGGTTTCTCCTAAAGTTACTGTTTCTCTGTTTGTAATTAATATGTATCTTATGGGAAGACATTTTGAGACTAGGTTTTTATCCTGTTTCTTTTAAATCTCCCTCCTGTTAGTTTTAGCGTCCGGTAAATCTTTCCTGAATCAATTACTATCATGGTTACCAGAGTAATTTTCTGACTCCATCATTCCTTCTACATTAATAGTTGGCATTCTATTGTAAGGAAGATCTTTTCCTTCTTCCCCATCTATTTATTCATTTACAGCAGCATTGACTCGTGGATTCTTATTTTATTCAATAGGTTATATTCTGTCACTGTGATTATTTCAAAGCTTAAGGTCTTATATTTGGCCAAAGTCCCTTCAAGCTGGTTCTTGTGGGATTTTTTTGTTATGTCTGATACCTTTTTTTTTTTTAAGAAATAAAATATTATAGATCCAAATAAAGCCCCACCCCGCGGCCGTCCTTTCTCCTTTTCTCCCTTTCTAGAAGTAATTACAACCCTGTAGTTGATGCATGTCATTCCCAAATATTTCTGTGTTTCACTACATGTGCCCGTAAATATTACATATGTATAGTTGTATTTTATATATATTTTTTAAATTTGCTACACTGATTGAATCATGAGGTGGCTTTACTTTTGCAGGTTGCTTTTTTCATTCCACATTGTTTTTGAGATTTTTATCTGTGTTTGTACAGGGAGTTCTATAGATGTGGAGTAGGGCTGGCAAACCATGGCCCACAGGGCAGTGTGTAACACACCTTCATTTACCTATTGTCTATGGCTGCTTTCATGCTACAGTGGCAGAGTTGAATTGTGACAGAACCCATAAGGTTTGCAAACCGAAATATTCACTCTCTGGCCCTTTACAGAAAAGATTGCCAACCTGTGGCATAGAGTATTCCATTGTGTGAGTAAACAGTTTATCTGTTTCTCTAGTGATGCGGAGTTAGAAAGGTTCTGCTTTTTCCACCATGACGGTGCTGCCAAGAGCATCCCCACACGTCACCTTATGCACATATGTGACTGTCTTTCAGGTAGTACTGAGAAGTGCAGTTGTTGGGTTGTGGACACTAACAAGGTTTAAAATGCAGTAATTGTAGATTAAGGAGAAAATTCTGGTCGTTAAGTAAAAGTGTGTTTCGTTCGCAATGACTAGTGCCATCAAATAGAACTTTCTGCAGTGAGGGAAATGTCCAGTGTGAACCAGAAGAGGTCTTCCAGCCACATTACTCGTGTAACATAACGTAAAGCAGTGACCTCAAGGCCCGAAGCACAGCGTGACCTTTATTTACCAGATTAACTGTTGCTGGTTCCTCCCTGGTAGACAAGTTATGGCTGGCATCGAAGGTTCTAGGAAAACTTAAACTAAAAACTGGGAAATACTATGTTCACTTCGTTCTTTTTTGGCAGTAAGAGCAAAGCCATCATGCTTAGACTTCAACAGCGGGGTCCAGCTGCTACGACCAACCTGAATGTGTGCTTTGGTGGAAGTTGTTGGACTTTGCCCTCTTACTGGACCTGGGAGGGCACTGCCCCTACCACCACCTCGTTGCCTAGTGACAACCAAGGCCTCCCCAAGTGTGTGTGTGTTTGAGTGTGTGTGTGTGTGTGTGTGTGTGTTTCCTGCTCTGATGCAGGCATGTCTGTTTTGTGGCCCAACAGGAGGACCCTGGGCACTGGCTCTTCTGCTTACCTATGGAGACCCCCCAGCCGAAGCTCCAGCATGAGCAGTTTGGTGAGCAGCTACCTGCAGGTAATGCCGAGAAGGCTGGGGACTCGCTCTCTGTCATGTCAACCAGGGCATGTTCTTGCCCCTCCCAGCTCAGGGGGATGTTCTCAGACGCCTGGTGTTCCAGCCCAAGCGATATAACCCCTCAGTCCTACCCACTGTTTCCTCGAGTCCAGGTTTTTACAACCAAAAGGAATTTAGGCCTTTTAAAAAATAAATTCTTTTAAAAGCTTTTTAAAGTGTTTCAGAAGAAGTGGTTTGGCACTCTGGTTAAAAGTGGCAAGGTCAAATCCTGACTGTCACTCGCCCCCTGTGTGACCCTGGGAAGGTGACCTACCCTGTCGAAACTTGACCTCTCTCATCTGTAAAATCTCATACCAGCCTGAAAGGTGGTTGTAGGGAGTAAATGAGGGCACACACGCACAGTGCTTAAGGGCTTGGCACAGGCTAGTGCTCAGTAAATGTTAGTGCGTCAGGTCAGTTTCATTAATTTTGTTAGAAATGTGAATGTATCATATAGTTTAATGGGAAAGAACACTGAAATTAATCAGCAAAGCAATATAAGACGAATCAGTATAAGAAGCATTAAGAGTAGCATTTTTACCCTATTTTGTGATTTAATTGCAACAGGAATTGTGGGTGCAGTGCAGTGGGTAAGCAGTAGTTTACATATAACATAATTTCCCTAAGAACCAGCATCCATTATGTTACCAAAACTACAGGAGGCTGAATGGGAAAGGCAAGTTCTGAGTCTCAGTGGAGCTCACACGTGTGACGTTGCATCATATTTTAGGATGTGCTACTGACCTCCTCTGGCAGATGCTTTGAGCAAAGGGGTTCTGGTCCTTTGAATAGCTCGATAGACTAACCTTAGGTCATGTAATTGCTGTATTTTTACTTCTGTTCTCATTAAATTCTAAAGTTTTGCCAAGCAGCCATGTAGCTTCATCCCCAAGCTACCTGTTTTTCGTGTTTCCTCCCCAGACTCAGGAGATGGCCTCCCACCTTGACCTGAGCAACCCCTTAAACCACGAGGCACTGGAGGGCTTTGACGAGTTGCGGCTGGAGCTGGACCAGCTGGAGGTGCGGGAGAAGCAGCTGAAGGAGCAGATGCAGCAGCGGGACCGAGAGAACGAGGAGCTGAGGGCGGCCGTCAGCCTGCGTGGAGAGCAGCTGCAGGCAGAGAGAGAGAGGGGCCGCGCCGCCGCCGAGGACAACCTTCGCCTCGCCGGTATGGTGGCCGCGCTCCGGAAGCAGTGGGAAGTCACCCAGGCCACACAGAACACTGTGAAGGAGCTGCAGATGTGCCTGCAGGCCCTGGAGCTGGGGGCCTCGGAGAAGGAGGAGGATTACCGCTCAGCCCTGCGGCGGCTGGAGTCCCTACTGCAGCCCCTGGCTCGGGAGCTCGAGGCCACACGTGACTCCCTGGGCAGGAAGGACCAGCGCTCAGCTGATGTCCCAGACCAGCTGGGTGCAGCCGAGCAGAAGGCTGACGTGGCACTGGATGCAAAGGGGCGGCAAAAGCGCATCCCCAGTGACTCGCCCCTGGAGACTCAGGAGCTGGGGGAGAAGCTCCTGGAAAGGGAGAGCACCTGGGTCCAGGAGCTCAACAGGCAGCAGAGCACCCAGCTGGAGCAGCTGTCCAAAGAGCTGCAGCTGAAGGAGGAGGCCCGGGCCAGCCTGGAGCGCCTGGTGGAGGAGATGGCCCCGCTCCGGGAAGAGCTGTCCAGGAAGGGGCAGGAGGCAGCCCAGCTCCAGCGTCAGCTGCAGGAGTCGTTGGCCCACTTGAGCTCCCTGGAGGACGAGCTCGCGGAGGGGCGGCGGCAGGAGCAGCGGCGGCAGGAGGAGAAGGAGCTGCTGGAGCAGGAGGCCAGGTCCCTGACGCGGCAGCTGCAGCTCCTGGAGACCCAGCTGGCCCAGGTGAGCCAGCACGTGAGTGACCTGGAGGAGCAGAGGAAGCAGCTCATCCAGGACAAAGACCGCCTCAGCCAGAGGGTGGGGGCGCTGGAGCGACTCGCTGCGCAGTCCGGCCCAGAGCTGCCCGTGGCGGCTGAGGAGCGCGAGGCTCTGAGCTCCACCCTGCAGCAGGCCTGTGAGAAGCTGGAGGAGAAGCTGGAGGAGGAGCCGCGGGGCCCGTGGGAGGAACAGGTGGACGATCCCAGGATGCAAGGGGCCGGCCAGGAGAAGAAGCTCCAGCAGGCCAACAGGGAGCTGGAGAAGGAGCTGCAGAATGTGGTGGAGCGCAACCAGCTGTTGGAGGATAAGCTTCAGGCCCTGCAGGCTGACTACCAAGCGCTGCAGCAGCGCGAGGCAGCCATCCAGGGCTCCCTGGCCTCCCTGCAGTCAGAGCAGGCCAGCATCCGGCGCATGGGAGACCAGATGGAGGCAAGCCTCCTGGCTGTGAAGAAGGCCAAGGAGACCATGAGGGCCCATGTGGCTGAGAAGGAGGCTGCCCTGCAAAGCAAGGAGGCCGAATGCCAACAGCTGCGGGAGCAGGTGGAGCAGTGCCGGCAGCTAGCAGAGGCCCGGGCGGGGGAGCTCAGAGCGCTTGAGGACCAGTGCCGCCAGCAGACCCAGCTGATCGAGACCCTCACGGCAGACAAAAGCCAGCAGGGGTCCAGCACACCTCAAGACCACGCGTCCCAGGAGCTAGCAGCCCAGCTGGCCCTGTCTCAAGCGCAGCTGGAGAGCCAGCAGGGGGAGGCCCAGAGACTGCAGGCTGGGGTGCTGGACCTCCAGGCCAAGCTGCAGGCAGCCCTGGGTGACCGGGAGAAGGTGCAGAGCCAGCTGAGCGTGGCCGAGGCCGCTCTGAGGGAGCACAAGGCCCTCGTGCAGCAACTGAAGGAGCAGAACAAAGCCCTCAACAGGGCCCACGTCCAGGAGCTGCTGCAGTGCTCGGAGCGTGAAGGGGCACTGCAGGAGGAGAGGGCCGGAGAGGCCCAGCGGAGGGAGGAGGAGCTCCAAGTAGTGTGGGAGGAGCTGTCCCAGGCAAAAGGCGGCTCCGAGGAGGCTCAGCTAGAACATGCTGAGCTGCAGAAGCAGCCGCACCGGGCCAACACGGATATGGCCGAGCTCGGCATCCAGGTCTGCGCGCTGACCGCGGAGAAAGAGCCGGTGGAGGGGGCGCTGGCCCACGCCATGCAAGAGCTCCAGGATGCCAAAGAGGCATCCCCCAAGGAGTTGGAGGGCCTGGAACACCAAGTGGCAGGGCTGCGGCGAGAGAAGGAGAGCTTGCAGGGGAAGCTGAAGGCAGCTGAGGAGGCAGCTGGCTCACTGCCTGGCCTGCAGGCCCAGCTGGCCCAGGCCGAGCAGCAGGCCCAGAGCATCCGGGAGACTGCACGCCAGGAGCTCGACACCCTCAAGTTCCAGCTGAGCACCGAGATCATGGACTACCAGAGCAGACTTAAGGTAACCCTCACCTTGACCGTCTGAGCTGCACCTGTCTCCTGCGGCAGGGCCTGGTGGGTCCATGAGTGGTTGGGATGCACCTTCGGCCAGATGGCACATGAGGGCCCAAGAATGTCCTGGGGGGCCCAAGCCAACATGGTCTCATCCAGGTGTCATAGCTCACAGCATCCTTCTCCCTGCAGGAACATGTTAGGGACACAGCATTGGAGAGGGATGCTTTAACCCAGACGTCTAAATTTAAGGCCATTACAGACAAGTTTGGCCCACACAGAATTTTTTTTTAACTTAGTAGCCAACATTTCAAGAGCAGGGTGTTTATAGATTCCGTTTTTGGACTTCTTTTGAAATCTTGGGAGTTCCTAAAGCCTGTGCTCTCATTCCTACGTGGCAGCAGTCAGCAGGAGCTGGGTGGGGACTGCCCACTTTAAGGAAGCGTGCATCCTCTGCTATTTTCCTTGCACTCGTTTATGTACTTGTCCAGCCCCTTTTGGCATGTGAGTTCCTGACTGCCTCAAGTCCTGTCCCTGGATTCTCTGTCCCTTCAGGTGCCTCCTGATAGCAGAGCAGTTGTAGGAAACCAACTCAATTCATTTTCACAGAGCCCTTGGGATAGACAAGCTTATGAGAACAGTGTTTACCGTGTGTCTTGAACTGCAGAGAAAAAGGGTTAAGAGTGAGGACACAGGCAGACGTCTACGGGGCTTTGGCTTCTGATGTGTCTGTCTGCTTCTGGGTCTGTGCACTCAGACCACTCCTGACCTCTCTCTTAGGCAACTACTGCGTTCCCACAGATGTGCCTCCCACCTTGTGTCACCCCACCCCTTGCAGTTCCGTGTGGCTCATACTCCACCCTTTCCTTGGCAGAAATGAAATTCTAAGTTTGGGGGCCAAGCTAAGTCTCTTGGCTTGACGGGATTGTGTTACCAGGGAAGCCCAAAGTTTATTGAGTTTGGGAGAAAGAGAGGTAGCTTGTTTTCACCCATTTGGGGGGAATGGGGCCGAGGGAGTCTCAGAACAAGGACCCCACTTTTCTGATCCCTTTCTCATCCTCTCCAGACCTCCAGTGAAGAATGCAGGAGCCTCAGGGGCCAGTTGGAGGAGCAAGGTCGGCAGCTACAGGCCGCCGAGGAGGCTGTGGGGAAGCTGAAGGTAAGCCTGGCCCCTGAGGCCCAGGGGCGGTGCTCCTGTGAGCCCTGAGCAGCGGCCGGCCCATCGTTCGCCTGGTCATTCCTCTCCCAGGGTGTGGGCCTGTCGAGGAAGGGGATGTGGCTTGGCTTTCATTGGACCATCGGAGAGGCCTCCCTGCAGGAGTTCCAGTGCCCTGGCTAAAGCTGCCGTCAGCTCAACCTTTGCAGACAACCTGAGTCTGTGTCATGGCTCTTCCACTCCCTGGACACCTGGCTAGAGCTGTCAAGTGTGTTTTTCACTGCCCCTGTGTCTTATGGAAAGGAAATAAGTCATCCCCCTCTGCAGATGTTCTCCAAATCAGTATTTCTGACGTGAGCCAGAGCAGGGGTGGGACTGAAACCTGTCTTCAGGGCAGTGACTTTTTTCAGTGACTCCTGTACCCTGCCACCCCACCTCTACCCCCACCCTGGAGATTCTGATACCTGCTGCCCCTCCAGCCACCACAACCGGTTGCAGCTGATGCTTGAGGGACATAATTACAAATGGGAGTCTGTCATACTCCACACACATACTAGTTCATGGTCTCTTGAACTTAAAAACAGACAAAAGCCCCTCCTGTTAGAAGTGCGCCAGTCAGGTGGGGTGGGGAGCATGCCAGTCACTTGATGGCATCTTGCATGGGCTTCTGCAACCGAGCGTCTTCTCCCTGCTGTCCTGTTCCAGGCTGCCCAGGCCGATGCGGCGGAGAAGCTGAGCTGCACCAGCAAGCACCTTGCCGAGTGCCAGGCCGCCATGCTGAGAAAGGATGAGGAGGGGGCCGCCCTGCGCCAAGACTTGGACAGGTTAGTTACACGGTCCACCCACGCGGCCAGTGAGAGAGTCCTCAAGGGAGGGGGTGTTTGGTACAGTCATTTAGAAAGTCAACCACTCATATCAGGTTAAAGAAGCCCTTATGCAAGAAAAGCCACAGACTCATAAAGTGTCAGAAGCATGCCACAGAGAACCTTGGCAATCTGCCTGTCACAAGCCTATAGAAGGCTGCAGAGACCCTTTCTCTTAATTCCATTGTCTTATCTCGAGCAGGGCATATTTCAGTTCAGTAACTTCATGCTTTGGTAAAACTAAAATGAAATAAAAGCTGGGAGATAATCATGGTACTACTAACAGCAGACATTTAAGTAATGCCTAAAATGTGTCAGGTACCGTTTTAAATACTTGGTATTTATTTGCCCATTTAATCCTCCCAACGGTCCTGTGAGGATGGTATTATTATTTATCCCATTTCATAGATGAGGAAAACAAGGCTCAGAGGAGTGAAGTCACTTTCCCAGGGTCACACAGTGTGTAAGTGGTGATGGCAGGATTGGAACTCAGAACATTTGGCTCCAGAGTCTTTGTCTCAACAACTACCCTAAAAAATATATAGACAGATAGTTTTGTGTTTTGTTTTGTTTTGTTTTGTTTTAGGGTACTGGTGTGTGAGTATTGTGTGTGCATGTTTTCCCCCCTGTGTGTTTTGACTTGAGTTCTTCATTTCCTCTGTGAAATGAGAGGCTGCGGGGTTAGGTGTGAGGTTCTCCCAAGCTCATCTGAGAGTGAGTGAGCGAGCCAGGGAGCAGGACCGGCTTGTCTTCCTGGAGACTCTCTGGTGCCGTGTCTGTGGAGAGCACGTCGTGCTGTCACCCTTTTATCGTAATTTTTTTTTTAACCTTAAAGTATGGCCCTACCTGTGTCCAACCCCAAGACCTCTTCATCTTCAGGCTTTGGGGCCACCCGGAATTGTGAGCGTCAGCAGCCCACTATCTGGTGATGGGGCCAAACTGGTCCTGTAGGGAATGCTGGGACCTGATTGCATGTGTGCTCCCAGCAAAAACAGACACACCACATTCTCCCGAGGCTTTAACTTTTCCACCCATCTCCTACCATCTGCTTCTAGGCCTGGACCCAGGCTCAATGGGAGATCCAGACCACACTGGATGTTTAGTAACCTCAGTGTACATTTCTTCTCATCTGACTCTTCTCAGCTGACTCCTTACGGAGTTTGAATCCTATAGGACTCTGGCTGCCCTTAGCCAGGTGGTGTTCATGTGACAATTTAAGTAGAACCTCCTAAGTTGGTGGCATTTTTTTAATGCTATAACTCTGTGGGTGTGTGTGTGTCTGTGTGTACCCGAGATCATTTTGGAGGACAGTGTCTAGTAAAAAACCTCCTGACAACTTTATACTGGACATGGAAAGGCTGGATTAGATACAGATTAATTAGTCTTGCACAGCCCTCTGTTTTATTGGAGCTGTTATGAAAGCCTTGCTTTGTAAGGCATCCTTGGAAAACCACTGCCTTAGGGGACAGGTGAGCTGAAAGAGAAGTGGGCAAGGGCGGGAAGACCGTGGTTCAGCCGGCCCCTCTGCTGCAGCTTGAGGCTCCGAAGCACCCAGAACAGGATTCCTTAGGCCTCAGGGTTGTCAGGTTGAACGCCTTGCAGTGTAGATTGAGTGCCTGCTGTGTGCCCCATGCCAAACCCCATGTGTAGAGTCCCAAAGACACATGGAAGATAGGCGCTCCTCTGTGTGGTCATCTCCAGGAAGCTACGCCTCTGTTCTTTCTCTCCTGGCTCCTTTTTCCTCTTGTGTATACCGCCATCACCAGCCCATGTACTTAACCCATTGGGCTCCTCTCAAAGCCTCAGTCTCTGCCCAAGAACCAAGTGGTGCAGAGTTTGACGCACCTGGGGTGCTCCTAGTGACCTGAGGTCAACCTCCTCTCCCAGATGTCCCTTGTATTTGTTGTGAGAGGTAGTGGTGTGTGAAGAGTTTGGGTGTGTGAGGGAAGTTTTGAAGGCTTAAGAGAGTGTACAGCCTGTGAGTGGGGCAGTGCCAGGTGGCTCCCCCCATGAAGGGGAAAGACTGGTAGGGCAGCAGGACCCCCCATTAGAGGCCTGGGTTAGCCCAGAGGCACGGGGGAAGCTGGAAGTAGTGGGTAGTAAGGAAAACTTACTACTCCTCCACCAGGACCCAGAAGGAACTTGAAAAAGCCACGACAAAGATCCAGGAGTATTACAATAGACTCTGCCAGGAGGCGACAGACAGGGAGAAGAATGACCAGAAGATGCTTGCTGACCTGGATGACCTGAATAGAACCAAGAAGTACCTGGAGGAGCGGCTGATAGAGCTGCTCAGGTGAGTGTCAAACAAGGGGCCAGGGGCTCCCCGCAAGCTTGGCTTTTCTTTAAAGAAATGCAACTGTTCTTGAAAGGACTCTTCAAGGGAAATGGGCCCCTGTCTGCTTGTGTTCTGTTGTAAGCGCCCGCACATGTGAACAGGGTCTGCTCAGGCCCTTGGCAGCCTTGCACCTGGTCCGTGTTTTCTTATTGCTATGCTAACTGTTTTCAAAATCTCCATGTGCTCAGCCACAAGAGTGACAATCAGAGATGTTTAATATCCTCAGGGACTTCTCCATTCCCTTGTCCCTCTCTCATGAGCCCTTTTCTCCTTCTCCTCCATCCCACTCTCCCCAGCACCTGGGCCCCCAAACTCCAGTGCCTGCAGGTAGCAGACAGTGATGTAAATGTGTGAACCGGGCCAGGACGGGGGCTCTGAGAAACCGGAGGACATGGCCTGCCCTGCTCTTGCTGACTGTTGCCCCACAGGCATCAAGTCCAGGGTTGCCAGGTCACCTTACTTCTTAAGAGAAGGTGGAAATCTGGATTTTTATGTGAAATTGGCCTGACTTTTAAATGTTGACAAGTCATTCAAAAAGTTTTTAAAGGTTTTTGTATGGAATTTTTTTTTTTTTTTTGGCTGCGCCTGGCTGCTTGTGGGATCTTAGTTCCCCAACCAGGGATCAAACCCACGCCCCCTGCAGTGGAAATGCGCAGTCTTAACTACTGGACCTCCAGGGAAGTCCCGGAAATTTTCAAAAATACAAAAATAGGATAGCAAAATGCACTGTTGTGTACCTGTCACCCAGCTTCAACATTATTCAGCTCATGACCAGTCTTGTATCATCCAAGAGTCCTACCGATTTCCCCCACCTCCTCAGATTATTTTGAAGCAAATCCCAGACATCCTGTCATCTCATCCACAAGTATTTTGATACGTACCTCTCCAACACAAGGACTCTATTTTAAACAACCACAGCATCATTACCGCGCTTGAAAATTAACTAATTCCCAATATCATCAAGTGTCTAGTCAGTCTGAAATTTTTCTAATTGCTTTATAATTTTTTCTAATCAGGATCTATATTAGATCTATACATTGCATGGTGATATGTTTCTTAGATCTCTCTTACTTAGTCATGGTTCCCCTACCATCTCTCTCTCTTTTTTTTTCCTTTGCAGTTTACTTTTAAAGAAAGCAGGCCATTCATCTGGTAGTTTCCCATAGCCTGGACTTTTCTGATTGCATGCCCATGGTGTCATTTAACGTGTTCTTCCATCCTCTGTGTTTCCTATAGCCCCGAAAATTAACAGCAGTTTTAAGGAAGGCTTTATACACATCTTCCCTGGTGCATCAGGCACATTCAGATGCTGCTAGAGCCTCCTGAAAATCCTGCCACTTTTTTCAGTGTGCTTGCTTCCTGTAGTGGCTGTGCTGTCTCTCTAAGGAGTGGAGGAGGTCAACATCCCATCGGATTTTCAGGAAAAGCTCGACTCTCCTCCATTAATTGTTACTTAAACCATAAAAACATGAAGGATCCCGAGCACATTTAAGATTTGGGTTCTTGGGCTCACAGCACACAGACTGTCATGTAATCATGGCAGCACGTGACAGCTTAAACTCCCAGTGGCCACATGCACTGTCATTTAGACATCTGAGCAGCTGGTGACCCTTGTCAGTGCCAGCAGGTCTTTGCAGTTGCCAGAGCCCTTTATGGACATCGCAGGCCCCCCGTACCTTCACACGTGTGGTGTCAGATGAGGACTTACACGTTGGGAGGCTCCTGCTGAGTCTGGGACTGGTGTGGGGTGACAGAGGAGACCTAGACTGGGGGGTTATTTGCAAGGTAAAAGTGAATTCTCCTTGTGTTTTGGGAAATTCGGAAGCAGTCTTTTGAAATGAACCAGAGATAATTCTGTTGTTTTCATGGATTCTTTCTTCTGTTTTTCTAATGCGGCTTTTTCCCAGGGACAAGGATGCTCTCTGGCAGAAGTCAGATGCCCTGGAATTCCAACAGAAGCTCAGTGCTGAGGAGAGGTGGCTGGGGGACACGGAGGCGAACTACTGCTTTGACTGCAAGCGGGAGTTCAGCTGGATGGTGCGGCGGCACCACTGCAGGTCAGCAGGCGGCTTGCGGGCAGGGCCCAGCACTAGAGCAGACGCCTCTGAACGAGGACTCCGTGGCAGGCGTTGGCACCTCAGCCAACTGTCTAGGAAGAGCACGTTGCCTCTTAGTTTCAAGGGAACCAGTTGAGGAGGGTATGTTAGGCAGGGTCTCAGCAGGACACTCAGGGATCCCCGAAAGGGAAGAGAGTTTAATACAGGGGTTGTAGGCAGAGTTAAGGGGACCCACAGGGATGTAGAGCACCCAGAGACCCAACCCCTGACCCTCTCTTGGCCTGCAGGGGTCAGAGGGGAAACGAAACCCAGAGAGAGCAGGGGCTGAGGCTTCACCGGAGGAACACAGAGCAAAGACCCCCCACCCCCCAGGGCCCAAAGAAGGGCAGACAGGAATGAATCTTGGGTTGGGGTGGGGACAGATGGAGAACGGTCAGCACAGGGGGATGGGGTCTGTGGTCTCTTAGAGCCCAGCCCCCGAGGCCTGGAATGCACACCTGCATCGTTGCGTCAGGGAAGGGGGCTCGGCCTGCCTCCCAGGACCCTAGGAAGTAAAAGTGTCTCCCATCAGGCTTACCAAGATGGCTTTCTTGGAATCTTATGAGATAAGCCTTCAGGCCTCACTCTAGAGTGGGGGCAGAGCCAGGTCTGACGAGCCGTGTGGCGTCCAGAGCCCAGAACAGAGCCCGGTTCCGGTGCCGAGCAGGTCACTCGAGACCTCTAGTGCAGCGTCTTCAGGGCCCGTGCCTGTGTCGTCCCCAGGATATGCGGCCACATCTTCTGTTACTACTGCTGCAACAACTACGCTGTGAGCAAGCACAGCAGCAAGAAGGAGCGCTGCTGCCAGGCCTGCTTCCAGAAGCTGAGCGAGGGCCCCGGGTCCCCCGACAGCACCAGCTCGGGCACCAGCCAGGGAGAGCCCAGCCCCGCCCGGTCACCAGCCCAGGCCGCACCCCAAGCCACCAGAGGCCAAGGTCAGGCTCCGCCACTGCCCTCGGTGTTTTCCAGGTGCCACCCTCACTGCTACCCCACTGTGGCTGCTCAGCTGGAACATGCTTAGTTCAGTGTTTTCCACACTTAGGCACTAAAAAGGTAGTACCACCAATCTGAGACTTTCTTTTTGATGTAATTAGGATTGAAGGAGAATTGAAAAGGGAATAACTTTCTCCTGGTATGATTCAGTGTTATTTAACGTGGGGTCTGTTTACTTCTCAACTCACATACCACCAGTGGATCCCACAGCTTTGGAAAACGCTGTCTCCCAGGGCCCCAGCCCCATATCCAACCCTCTCTTTCAGGGTAACCAAAGGCCAGGAGTTGAGTGTGGAAACGAGCACATCCTTTCCTGTCTCCCTGTAGCTCACATTCTCTCTCGGCGGCCAAGAAGGGTGTATTCTCCTTCATGTCCTCTCACTCAGCTCAGTAAAAGGAAGTGGGATTTGGTTCCTGCTGCTTCTCAGCACAGCCTCGCAGACCAGCCCAGGCTGCCCTCTCAGGACTGGACTGTGGGTGTCTATTCTGAAGCACGGCCTGTCCCAGGAGCCATGCAGCAGGGCCTGCTGGGAACTTGTAACTCCCATGAACTGTTCTTCTTGCTGACCAGCCCAGGAATCTTCCCCTCGCCTGGCTCACTAGTGGGTGTTCCAGTGACGACAGAGGGTGGCATGGTGCCAGCATGCTGAGGTTGCTTGTTTTGATTTCTGACATTTCCTGTCTCCTCCTCTGTCTGTCTGTCTTACTTTCTGTCTTTTCTTTTTTCGTCTCAGGCCTGCCATCACATTTTCCATCACATGCAAAAGACTACTTGTTGGCGGGGTCGGGGGTGACTAGCACAGCAGCATCGCACAGCATCCTTCCTACTGGGGAGCCTGCAAAGTTGGGCACAAGTCCCCTGGTCAGAAGCACAATGGCTGCTGTGCAGAGGGAGGTTCTTTTCCACCCCCCAGTGGATTGAGGTGAAAATGCAGGTCAGACAGAATCCTCCTCTCAAAGAGGCATGAGTGAGGTCTGTGTCTGCTGGAGCAAGGATTCAGCAGCACAGAAGTATGATTACCTTTTTGTTAGGTTCTTTTCCTGATAAGATTTTGATAGGTTTTTTTCCTTCTAAATAAAGGGGCTCAGAGAACATGTAAGAGCTTAAAACCTCTCCATGCCACTGCCTAAGGGACTTCAGAGAGATCTCTTACATGGTACATTCAGTTTCATCTGTAGTCCCCTCATCTGCTTTTCTGGAACATCCCAAGAGCCATTTCTCTCCATCTGGACAGAATAGCTGTCGGTTGAGTGAGCACTTAGAGTGTGTCCTGGTGGCTCGTCCCACATAGCTGCACTCCCTCCCCGTACTGTCCATGACTGTGCATTTCTCTTCTCTCCCGACCTGCCTCTGCACCCCAGGTGCTAACACAGACTGCCGGCCGCCAGACGATGCCGTGTTTGACATCATCACAGATGAGGAGTTGTGCCAGATACAGGAGTCCGGCTCCTCCTTGCCTGAAACACCCACCGAAACTGATTCTCTTGACCCAAACGTGGCTGAACAGTGAGTAGACATCACCTCCATTTCCTGAGTGCTCATTAAGTGCCTGGCCTTGTGGTTTCTTATCAAAGGATTAGGAAAGCTCGGAAGCAGGATTGGCTGTCTTTGCTTAAGGGAAGGTGCCTGCAAACAGTGCTCGGGGCAGGGTGCCCTTGAGGAGCACCAGGGCTCCAGGAGTAGTCAGTGTTGAGCCTTGTCAGAGAGTTCCTGGGCGTGTCTGTCAGCGGTCCCCCTGATTTCAGCATCTCCAGGAAGGCCTTTCTTGGCTTAGGCGACTGTATTAATCTGCTCAGGCCGCCATAACAAAATACCATAAAAAAAAAAAAAAAATACCATAGACCAGGTGACTTAGACAACAGAAATCTATTTTCTCACAGTTCTGGAAGTCCAAGGCCAAGGTATCGGCAGGTTTGGTTTCCTGAGGCCTCTCCTTGGCTTGCAGGCAGCTGCTATCTTCCTGTCTCTTAACATGGTCATGCCCGCTATGCATGTGCCACCCATGTCTCTCTGTGTTCTAATCTTTTCTTCTTATAAGGACACCAGTCAGATTGGACTAGGGCTCACCTTATTGGCCTCATTTTAACTAACTTACTTCTTTTAGGTCTTATCTCCAAAAACAGTCACATTCTGAGGTACTGGGCATTAAGACATCAACATATGAATTTAAGGGGGGGACACAATTCAGTGCATAAGAGCAGCGTTGGCTGGGCTGCTATAGCCACGCTCAGAGCAACGCACTGCTCTTTAAAAACCGTGTTCATCTTTTGGAACCACTCATCAGGCTTGGTAATGGTGCCACAAGATTAATTTCTGTTGTCTCAAGTAGATGTTTCTCTCAGAAGTCCTCTTTTTTTTTTGGCTGCGCCATGCAGCATGCAGGATCTTAGTTCCCTAACCAGGGATCGAACCCGTGCCCCCTGCAGTGGAAGTGGGGAGTCTTAACAACTGGACTGCCAGGGACGTCCACCCCAAAGTTCTAAAAGCAATAAAAATATAACCAAGTTTGTTACCCAGTGCTTTGTGGAACCCGAGGGACTTTCCCCTCCCCCAGCCCATGCCTGCCCCATCACCAGTATCTTGTGCTGCTCTTAATCAGTGACCCAGACCCACCAAATGTTCCCGATGCCGCAGATGGACAGCATCAGGCACAGGGGCGTCCTTTAGTACCGGCTCTCCATTGGCCCTCTCATTTTTCTGGGCCAGCTCTTTTCCAACAAGGCCTGTGAGGAGAGTCTGCAATGGCTAATTTCTAAATATATGAAGTAACTGCACAAAGTGCCATTGTATTAAAGTGTCAAGAGTTTAAGCCAGGGGACCCATGGGAAAAGTCAGGTTCCCCTCCATGGCAGCCTTGCTTGGTGTTTCTCGGCCCCTGTGGTCTGGCTTGACTGCAGTTCCTGCAGCAAAGCACTGCCTGTTTAGAAGCTCAAGGGAGAATTGACATGGCTCCTGTGTCCAGACGTTCGTTGACTCACTTTCCATCCAGTTAGGGAGTTTTGTGATGCTCCTGCCGACTTGTATTGAGATCTCTGTTCCTTTATTCCTGCCCAGAGTTCAGAGGAAGGGCTGTCAGATTTATCATCCAGGATTTCTGCTGCATGGGAGGAGATGCACTTAATCTTCGGGAGGTTCTCAGCGCAGGAGATTTTAGGCTCAAGTGTATGTCTCCATACTCTTCTGTTCTCTTGCTTGAGGGTGACTGACCTTGCCTCATGGATAAAGCCAGCCCCATCACCCAACCCAAGAAAGCCTCTGCTCCCTGTGACCACGGGCCCTTTCTTTTCCTTCTGAAGCCTTTCCTGGCTGCGTGAGCCTCCAGCGTTCTCCCCAACCCCCATGGTTCAGTGGTCCCCAGGGCACGTTCTGTTGCATTTGCACTAAGCCATACTCATGCCGTCGTCACCTGGCAACTCTTCACTGACTGTGCCTCAACTGCCGGCCAGGTGGGTGGGTGGGTAGGGGGTCCGGGGAGCAGGACCGGAAGCTCAGGGCCTGGGAGGATGACCTTGGGCTGTCACCTGCATGAGAAAGTGCCGCCCTGCAGCTCCCTCTTCCCTTCACCTTTTGCCTTCCCCTTTCTCAGTAGGAACAAAAGCAGAAGGTCTTCTGACCGCTGACAAATAAGTGTGTTTTTGGTCATGGGAAATCAGGAAGCGGTTCAAGGAAAGGAAACTGCCAGCATGCTGGCCTGCGGCCTCCAAGGGAGATCCAGGGCTAATGGATGGACCTGCAGTCCCCATGCATCATCTGTTTGGGTGAAGGGCCAGCCCTCCAAGTCAGTTCAGGGCCTGCCTTGTCTCACACCTTCCTTGTGAGTTAGCCGAAGACAGACCCCCGTGTCTCTGGTGGCTTTTTCTTATGTTCTTTTTCTTCCTAAGCTTAGGACCAATCAAAACCACCAGGAGTCTGAGAAACTCAGACAGGTTTGGTGGGGTGGGGGGGTGAGGGGTTGGTATAGAGCCTGGGTTTGTGTATACATCCCTGCCAAGACACTGAGAGAAAGAAATCAGCAAGTCCAAAGGAAGAAGTGGTCCAGGAGGGGTTAAAGGCTGTGAAAGCCCTGATGAGGGGGGGAAGGAGGCTGCCTGGAGGCAGTGTCTGTTGAGCACTTTCCCTGTGTAGCAGCTTTTGCACGTGACCTCACTTAGTCCCTGCCCAACCCTTCAAAGAGTAGGGATTATGGTCCCCATTTTACAGGTCAAGGTACTGAAGCTCAGGAGGGCAGGTAACTTGCTCAGGGTCAGGGGGCTGTAAGTGTTAGCACTGAGCTTTGTGCCCAGAACCCCTCCCTCCAGTCCACAGGCACGAGATTCATTTTGAAGAGTACAGCCCTCTTCTCCTGGTCCCGTTTCCCTATCTTCACATCAAACACCTGCCCACCTTCCCTGCCTCTTTGTCCATTCCTCCCCCGCCACTCACACACATTCTCAGGACAAACACAGTTGTCTGCCTTGGCCTTCCTGGCCGTGATGGGACAGGAACAGGTCCCAGAATCCAGGCTCTCGGGGAGACCTGTCAGGATCCCGCAGATCCCTAAGCAGCCTCCCAGAGCCCCCTGCACGTGACTCAGGAGCACAGCCCGCCTCAAGTGGAGGGCCGATATTCTCCAGAACCCTGCAGGTGTGCACACCCCTCCCCACAGTGACCCAGGCCCACCCTCAGCCATCTCCCTGACCAGGTGCCCAGCTGTTCTCAGGACCGAGGCAGGCAGAGGAGGAAAGAAACTGTCCTCCAGCAACAGGCCTGGCCTTGGGTCCCTTGGCCTCTGCTCTGCTTCCAGCAGCCATTCCCTCCTCCAGGCCCGGCCTCCCTTCTCGAGCAGACCGTGCCGATGAAGAGCTTGAGGTCCAGAGTCAGACACTCCTGGTCTGCTGCCTCCAGGTTCCCTGGCTTTGAGCACCGCAGCCCGCAAACTCAGTTCCCTCCCTCGTACAGAAGAGACAGGGACGGCACCTCTAGGGTTGTTAGGAGGATCAGACAGAAATGATGTGGAAAGCCTTCCATGGAATTGCGTGGTTTTGGTGATGTTTTCCCTGAGCTGTGAGGTCAAGGGCCACACTGTGGTGTCTACTGCCACGGGCCCTGGTTCCTTACATCTCGTAGCTCAGTTGTGTTCGCCAACGAAAATCCCGCCAGATGCCCAGATGATACTGAGCTCAAACTCACGCACAGAGACTGTCCCTGACCCACAGAGCATCTTTGCCAGTACTTGCTTTAGAACAGGTGCTCTGTGGTCAGAGTGCTTCGGGGATCTGTGGCAGGTTTATCACCAACCAGGAGATAACGATACCTGGTATCTCAAACCGAGAACAGGATATAGTGATAACGGTTAAGGTTAGAAAGCCACCTTGTGCTTGGGTTAACCTAGCATCTCCGCCTTCAGACAAGTACAGAGTTGTCAGGTACCCCGGGCCGTCTTAGCCAACATTTGGGGGAAGAGAAAGAGGTTATTCACCGGGGTTCCAGCCCTAGCTCTGCTGTGTGAGCTTTGGCAGGTAGTAATGTCTCTGAACTAGTTTCCTCATCTGGAAAACAGGGATGATAGTACCAGGCGTCCTACCAAACGGCATTGGGAGTTACCGTGGACCACAAAGGACTGGGCCTGTGGAAGGGGTGCTGCCCTGAGAGAACAAGGCTAGAGCCAGCGCCCCGGCCACTCCTGGGCCCTGTGCTCTTTGCTCCGCCTCCACCCCTCCAGTATGGGCAGCTTCTGTTTTTTTCTCTCCTGCAGCACCATTTCCTCAGTCCAGAATGCTCACTGAGAATCCCAGGCTTCTGGCTCCAGGGAGCCCCTGGAATCAGGTTCACCCTGTGTTCACCGCATCTCGGACAGTGTGGCCGTCATGGCCTCTAACCGCCCCACCCCCGGCCTGCAATTGCAGGGAAGCTGGTTGGGGAGGAGACCCTGAGGCCGCACGTGAGGCCAACTGGACTCACCCAGGGTCCACACCCAGCCTGACCCCCTCCCGCCAGTTTCCCCCACACCCCAGGCTGCTTACGCCAAGCACTGGTGCGTGGGAGCAGAGGGGAGAGCCAAGGGGAGAAGGGCGGGTCTGAGCTTGTGCTCCATGGGGCTGTCTCGTGGATGAGTGAAGTCGAGAGTGAAAGCCTTGTTTGGGCTGTGCCAGTGTCTGTTGCCTGTAATGGTGTGTACCCAGGAGGGCTTTGGGAAAAAGATCTCTACTCCCAAATGTGAGCAGGTGAGGGCCCAGAGAGTAGGGCCAACGAGTGACTGGGGAGGCAGAGAAGGTGAAAGAAGATTCAGCTGCTGTGCTTTTCCTCAGGACAGGCAGGCAGGTTCTCCTAAGCTGTGGAAGGGCCAGTGCAAAACCTTCTTGCAAGGAGCCTGGAGAGAGGGCACATAATAGGCCTGGGATGGGGCATGGCCTGATGGGTGCCTGGTCTCCTTTGACTCAGCCAGGCAGGCACCGTTCGGGGAGAACCCAGCAGTCCCAGCAGCCGCCCCTCTGTTGCCGTGACCAGCAGCCCCCAGCGTGGCTTGGAGTGCACTGTCCGTGCCTCACAGCGCTCCTGGAAGGAGGGCCGTCGTCAGCTCGTGGTGTGGATGGTGAAACGGGCTTGAGGAGGCTGCGTGGCTTGTCCCGGGATGGACAGATGTGGAGCTCTCCCCGGGGCAGTGTCTGAGTCACCCCAGAGCCCTACTTTTCCCATCCCACCACACTACTTTCCTCCGTGGGGACACATGGAGAGGCCGCAGGGCCCCTGGCTCCCCGACTCTTCACTCCTTCCTTCCCAGTTAGGGCCTCTGCCTCTTGTTCTGGGACATTGTTGGGGAGGCCAGGGGCTCGTGGCCCCTCTACCAGAAGTGCTCAACATTAAGGTGACAGCACAGAGGAGGGTGACCAAAACTCCCCCTCTGAAGCCAACGTAAACAAGTTGAAAGTCAGCCTTGACTCCATGAAAAGGGCAGGATTTAGTGTTTGAGGAGCACTGGGTAGTCTGTGCGGCCTCAGCACAGTAAAGCCGCTCTCCCCGTGGGTGCATTTAGGCACGTGTATGAAACAGTCGGTGGCCCTGTGGGCCCTGCAAGGCCGGCCTGTGCGCAGCTGGACGGTGCCGTGCACCTCTGGAAGGCACGAAGCCGACCGGCCCATGCCCCGCCAGTGCACAGAGAAAGGCAGGTGGCTAACGTTTTGTGTGGCTGGTTCTTGAGAGAATAACAACTACCACCGTTTTGGGGGCCCTTCCTCCCACAAATGCAAACCGTGCTAAGTGTTTGTGTGCACCCTCTCCAGTCCTCGCACGCCTGCCCTGAGAGGTGGTACTGTTACGGTCCACGTTTCACCAAAGTGGAAGTGATTAAGAGATTACCAGCTGGTCTTACCCACTCGTGACGCCGGTCTGTCCAAGCTGCAAAACCTCACTGTTCAGCCCTTTCTGGCCCACCTCCCTGAGCGCTCTTCTTAGCTGTTGTCAACAGGTTCTCCATATTTCAGTGAGTGATTTTGTGACATGTGAGCCAAAAAGGCCACTTTAAGCCTGTTGAGCAGGTTGCTGGGATCTAATAAACATGCACAAACAAATGACTGACATTTAAAACTCTGCCTCGTTCTGTGACCACATCTCAGAGGTAACAAATGCGCCTCTCGTTCTGGGCAGGAGGTTGAAGCCACAGTTGTTATCATTGGTGTATTGATAGAGCAGTGCCCTGAAAGTTGACAGCTTTAACTTATTTCCTGTGCTCTGAGCCCACAAGTGATCACTTTTGGTATATTCAGGAATACCACAGTAAGGTGGAATGTGCCTAAGGATAAAAGTAGTTTGGAGACTTTTTAAAAGTTTTATTTCTCAGTCATGAAAATCATGCTCTTTGAGATGTGTGTGCGTGTATTATATATACATTTATATATGATTTGTGTGTGTGTGAGGCATTGGGTAAATTCAGGTTTTAAATGAGCAAACCCACCAAAGATCCATTTCAGAGGTGCTGCTTAGACTCATGATAGTCTTAAACTCAGCTTTGCACATTTTTCTAGCATTCTGTGGCCCACTGGAATCCTCAGCCGACCCTAATTTGCTTTGGCCCATTCATATTCCCTGGTGCTAGTCCTTCCAGGATTAATCAAAGAGAACATAAAGCACCTATCTATATAAAACCAAACCCACAAGGCGTGGCAGAACCTGAGCTCATTTCTGTTGGGTGCCTGGTGATGGAGGTCTGAGTCACAGTGTCAGCACTGGTTTTCATGGCTGCTTTAATCTCCCCTGCTTCCCAGTCGGCAGAAGAATCTTCTGAACTTGGGAGCCCAGAGTGTCACCTGCCATCAAGACCTTTGTTGGCCAGGTCCCCCTCTTCAACCCTTAGTCCCAGTCCCATTCCCATTGAAGGAGAGCCTGGGGTCTTGAGAATCACACGTCATTCCCTGGTGTCAGTATTCTCGGGGTAGAGGAAAGAAAGCCCTGGCAGCTTTCAGACTCCCCTTTGAGCCTTAGGCCTGGGTGTAAAAGAAGAGAGCACAATCTGCGCATGCCTGAGAAGAAGCATCCCACCCCCGCTGCACCATTTGGTAACTTCTCCGTGAGAATGCTCATGCTATACACAAAGCCTTAGAGGACACAGCCATGCTCCTGTGACTTCCTGAGCAGCCTCTCCAAGCCCAGCAAGGCCTACAGCTGGAACATGCTGGTCGCCTCCATGTTGCGAGAGGCTGAAGCAGTCCTGGAAGTGTCCTCTGAACACTTCCATTGGCTTGAGACACCCAGGTAAGGGAGGCAGCCAGCGTCTTTCACAAGTTTCCAGAAGTTCTTCCGAAACTTCAGGCCAACAAAGGCATAGAGCACAGGATTAAGGCAGGCACGCAGGTAGGCGATGGCCTCTGTCACTGTGATGGCATAGTGAAAGCTGGTCATGGTGTGGTACTCCCAGCTCATGCTGCCGATGAGCTTCACGAGGTTGAAGGGCGTCTGGGTCAGCAGGAACACCGCCACCACCAGGAAGATGATCTTCAGAGACTTGTGCTTCTGGAAGCCTCGGGCCTGAAGCAGGGTCTTGATTATGACTGAGTAGCAGACAATCATGGCAAGCAGTGGCAGGAAGAACCCCAGTGTCATCTGGGTGGCCAGAACCATGGTGGAAATCTCCTCGTTGTGATAGCCGCAGACAGACTTGTCAAGGTAAAGGACGTTGCCATAGATGATCTGTGGCAAGGAAACCAGCAGGGAAACTACCCAGATGGACAAGCAGATGACCTTACCCCAGGCCATCCGCTTGGCCTGCTGGTTATAGGCCTTGGTGGCCTGAACCACTGCAATGAAGCGGTCCATGGTGATGCAGGTGAGGATGAGCATGGACGTGTAGAAGTTCAAAGTGTAGATGCCCAGCAGGGTTTTGCACATGACGTTGCCAAAGACCCACTCATGGATGCCTGCATAGGCCCAGAAGGGCAGAGTACAGACGAACACCAGGTCAGCCAAGGGCAGGTTCATTAGGAACACGTCCGTCAGGCTCTTCAGCTTCTGGTAGAAGATGTATATGACCAGCACCAGGGAGTTCCCCACCAGGCCACAGATGAACACCACCACATACATGCAGGGCAGGAAGAACTTGCTGAACTGCAGGAAGTGTTTGTGCCCCTGGCTGCTGTCATTGGAAGCGTTGAAGAACCCGGTGTCTCCGTAGTCGTACTCAGCCATGGTGTCTGTTCTGATGGACCCCTGGGAGTCAAACCACAGGAATTACATATATTTGGGGCTGAGGGTGATCCCTCCTGTCTTCCCACTGTCCCATTGCCCACAGTTAGGGGGCAGATAGTCACCTCCTAAACCCACCCACTGTTCTGCTCAGTAACAGCCCAGTATATTGGGGACAACCAGTTCTGAGGGGAAACTGCTCAGACAGGACGAGGAACCCTTCACTGGCCCTAAAATTCTCAGGATCTTACCCATCTGGGAGACAGCACATAACTGACCCCACCCACATTCCATAAAATCCTGTGCTCAATGGCCTTGGAAGCAAAGGTCACCACGTGGTGAGCTGGGGACTGTGTCCTTTTGGAAGAGCTGCGCTGCTCTTCAGTGGGGAGGGCTGTGTTCATCTGCCCATGCCTAGCAGAAGGTGCCCACCCAGCCTGTGCCCCATCTTCTGTTAAGTTGACCCCTGGACTACGAATTGTGAGAGCTAAGGCAGTATCCCCCTTCCAGAGGGTCCACCATCAAGGAGACTCCTGGAGACCAAGAGGTGTTTGGGCCTTTCTGCCTGGGTGGGCCATCCATCCTGCCTCGCCTTGCCGTGATGGGGAGCCAGGGCAGGGAAGAGCCCAGGCTGCCCAGTGCTTTGGCTGAGTGGCTTTCTGACCAGGGAACTGGGCAGTTTTCCTCACGCCCAACCCCAGCTTTCCCCTTCATCATCTGTCACAGTGTATGACATTCCACCCTCAGGACCTCTTTGATCTTCAGGAATCTCTTACAAGGTAGGTTCCCCCAGAAGGGAACATTGCTTTAGCTTTTATGACCAGCAGTGTAGGGCTGAGGGGTCTCCTTTAACACACGGAAGAGCTGATTGAAATGGGACGTCAGGTGGGTGGGCTACCGCAGCAGGGCTGGTGGCCAGCCTTGCGGTGGGGCTACTTATAGCAAAGACCAAATAGCTGTCTTTCTTGCCTGGGGGTCCCAGCCCTTCAAGGGTATCACTTCCCTCTGACCCTTCTCTGGGCCCTGTGACCCTGCTGGGGACCATGGACCAGACACGGGTGATATAATCTGTGGTGTGGGAGTAGGGGCAGCTGCGGCAGCATCGGCCTTGGAGGGCCAGGTCAGTACCTGCCACTGTCCTGCAGGTACTCAATATGCAGGGACTCTTCCAGTGAGCGGTGCCATATCCCACTGGCACCTCAAGGAAATGTTTAAGAAGAGCAGGCATTTGGTTTAGCAAAGTCAGAATATCAACCGGCCAGACAAGGGGGTGTAAAAGGAGAGATGATCTCTCCTTTCTGGTCTCCTCGGAGACTTTTCTTTTCCTGATGCTGGATCCTGACAGGAAGGGATGTCAGCCCTGCTGCCACCTTGGTATTTCATGGGCTCAAAGCACCCTTTCTCTCCAAGGAAGGACCTTGTCTTTGGGCTAAGACTACTCAGTGAAAAGTCCCTCCTCCTGGACCACAAAATGTTAGCTCTCTAAGAGTGAAAGGCCAACCCATAGGCATTGTACCCCACCAGCTCTGGGCTGCTGGGTTAAGTGAGTCAGACGATGCTGTGTGTGTGTTACTGCTTCACATGGGGACAAAAACATATTCTTCATCATTTAGAATGTGACACTGAAAGTAATATCAGATCTCCATTATTGTTTGACTTACTCTTGGCCTTTAAAAAAAATTCTCCTGGGACTTCCCTGGTGGCGCAGTGGTTAAGAATCCTCCTGCCAATACAGGGGACACGGGTTTGATCCCTGTTCCGGGAAGATCCCACATGCCGCAGAGCAACTAAGCCTGTGTGCCACAACTACTGAGCCTGTGCTCTAAAGCCTGCGAGCCACAACTACTGAGCCCACGTGCCACAATTTCTGAAGCCCATGTGCCCTAGAGACCGTGCTCCGCAACAAGAGAAGCCACCGCAAGCAATGAGAAGTCCGCACACCACAACAAAGAGTAGCCCCCGCTCGCCACAACAACAGAAAGCCCACTCAGCAACAAAGACAGCCAAAAATAAATAAATAAATAAATAGATTAATTAATTAATAATTCTCCTACTAAGGCTGTTGCTGCATCCTTAGGCTGGCATTGCAGTTTCCTCAAAGGACCCATGCAAATTCATTTGTAATAATTGGTAAACTAAACAGTGTTTAACAGATTGGGACTGCACAGTTCTGTGCAGATCGAGTATTAAAAATTACTTTCCCTTCTAGAAATATTAAAACCATTTGTTTCTTTATTTTCTCTAACCAAAGTCCTATGTTGATTTGTGAAAATTAGAAAGAAAGTAATATATACAACTTTGGAAATAGTGTCTGATAATAAATAAATAAGCAAAGTATAATTTAGGCATAAAACAGAATATGACTGAAATGTTTAGGAAGTGCCTTTAATGATTTTGGAAAATGCAATACATTTAAAAAAAATTTTTATTGGAGTATAGTTGATTGACAACGTTGTGTTAATTTCAGGTGTACAGCAAAGTGAATCAGTTATATATGTATAACTGATATATATATATAACTGATATATATATATCAGCTATATATATAGCACTGAGATATATATATATATATATTATATATATATATATCCACTCTTTTTTTTGGATTCTTTTCCCATATAACTCATTGCAGAGTATTGAGTAGAGTTCCCTGTGCTATACAGCAGGTTCTTACTAGTTATCTATTTTACATATAGTAGTGTGTATATGCCAATCCCAATCTCCCAATTTATCCCTCCCCGCTCCCCAAAAATGCAATATAATATTGGCTGTTACTATTACAACGAAAAGATGACAAAGTGAATGTAAAATTGATCATGATTCTCAGCCTTCTTTGATCATAAACCCCTTTGAGAGTCTCATTAAAGCTGTAGCTCTTTTCCCTCAGTAATAATGTACAAACATGCCTGCAACTCCGGGGGTTCATGAACTCTTTAAATCCCTCTGCCCCATATTCTATAGACTTTGTTTACAAATCTGTGATAAGCTATATGATTTTGACTATATTTTTTTAAAACATAGAAAAATGATCAGATTTTATCAGCAGTTCACCCCTGGCTGGTAGAATTAGGGGTGACTTATTTCCATTCCTCCTTTATACTTTTCTGTATTTTCTGAAGTTGCTACAGGTGTATATTGACATATATGGAGAAAAGAAAGTAAACCATAATCTAAGATAACAGCCTGTCTTATAAAATGGAAAAGAAAAACAGAAAAAGAGATTAGTCAATGAACACACACAGTGACTAGACTCTCCTTATCTCCTGGGGAGGGTCTAATTATGCCATTACTATCAGCATCATCTTACAAGCATCATCTTACAGAACCAGGTTAAGTCATAATCCTCTCCTCGGACCCTCATGGCAGCAAATAGCAGAGATGGAGTTTGAGCCAAGGGCAGTTGAGCTTGAAAGCCTGGGCATTTGACACCATACCGTGCTGCAGGCAGGACTCTGACAATCCCAACAACCTGGAGTTAGCCCCTCTTTTAACTATAAAGAAGAAGACCAATGACTCACCAGTAGAGATGCTCTTTCAGTTTGTTCCTGAGATGAGGTTGCTCACAGCAGCAAGGTCGGCCTCTGCCTCTCTCATGTGGTCTGTGTTTCTGTTGAGTGATTTTTAAGAGCTCTCGGTTGGTGATGATAGGAGACCCAGCCCTTCCTCATCTTGCAGCTCAGAATCCACATGACCAGCCTGCACCCATGTAATTTGGGGGTCAAAGAGACGAAGCAGTGGCTCTGATGCTGCACACCCCCTGCAACCTGGCTGGGGTCTTACTCTTTTGCCAGGATCCAAGAGGGTTTTAATTTGTAAACTGAAGGGGAGCAATATGCAGTGTCTGGTAGTCCGCTGAAGATGGTGGCATTTGTACCCTAAAATTATTTCATTCACTAGTCGTATGTCTCTTTGGAGCAGTTTGGGTCTGGACCAATGCAAAGTCGATGCTATGGCCTGGGTTCCCTGTGTGCCTGCAGCTCCAATATACGTGACAGCCCTGATCCTCATACCAGTCCTGCAAGTAGGTATTACACCATTTTATAGATGAGAATACAGAGGACTGTAGCCAAAGAACAGCCCCACGGACTCACAGCTAATAACTGCCACTTCCAGGATACAAACGCAGGTCTCCATCATTGCCAGACCAGTGGACCAGATGGCTTCTAGATGATGGGTCTGCCAGAGGGCCAGACACAGCCCTTCCTCCTAAACCCACACCACTCAGACAGGGCTCACCGCCCTGCTTGTCCAGGCTAGAATCAACAGTGAACAGGCTGAACCAAATACTGAAGGTCAAAGCACCCATCTTCCTGAAGGAAATCTTCTGAGACAAGACATTCCTTCACAGTCAGCCAGCCTGACATCTTGGAATCTTTAAGCTTTGAGAGATGAGTTTTTCCCAGAGACAAACCAACCGTGTCACTTAGGACTAGTTCACAGGGCGATGTTAGAAGGGGCTGAACCTTGGCAGACACACTGGCTCAGCCATGCTCGTCCCTCTCAGCAATCGCTTATCCTCCGTGGGGAAAAACAGGCCTCGGCCTGGTGCCCTCCGTGACCACATACATGCTTGGGAAGGAGGGGTGATGTGTGTCTTAGAGCGTGACCGTACTTGTCATAACCATTCTCCGATGGAAAGTTCTCCGATGGAAAACTTGCAACTAAATTAGAGGATAAGAGCCCTTCACAATTTGGGGGCCAGAATTTTATTTCAACCACTTTACAAAGTGCCTTCTGTTGTCTTCCAATTTGTAGTGCTCATTGCTTTTCTTTGAAACAAAACTCTGAACTACTTAAGGGCAAGTACCCAACCATATGTCTTGGGTTTTTCCCAGAATATGCAAACATTTCCGAAACAGAATTGGGAGAGAGTAAAAGGGCTGTGGCAGCCGTGCCCCCCGCAGATTCTCTCAGAAGTCAGACTGTGTTGACCTGCTTCCTTTTTCTGAACACCTGGCATTCTGGAGCGACGGCCCTGCGTGGGACGGCAGTTCCAGGACGCAGGGATGGGGCAGTTGCTGCTGGTAGAGGAGTAACTGCCAGGCGGTGGTGGGTGGCGGCGGCTGTGGAGGATGAGTTGGAAAAACCCTCAGAAAAGCAGCCTAACCAGAGGGCAGTGGGCGGCAGGTCAGTGGTGAGGACGGGCATGTGGGTCTGCGTGTTTTGGTCAGCCCATAGTTACCAAGTAATCAGAAATCAACACCAGAAGCTATCTTCTTCACTTGGTTTTTAGGCAAAAAGGAAAACAATGACTAAAAGGAAAACTACTAGGAATTTAATAGTAAAATAGAAAGATGCGCCCAAGCCCCACAGTGAATGTGGCCCACCGTGTGGCTCAGCCTCTCCTTCCAAACCCGAGCTGTTCAGTAGAGCCTTCTGAGATGACAGGCGTGTCCTGTGTCTGTGCATCCAACACAGCGGGCACTAACTCCTGTGGCTATTAGGCACTCGAAGTGTGGCTAGTGCAACCACAGAGCCAAGCTTTTAGTTTTGTTTTAATTCTGATGAATTTGAATTTAAGCAGCCACATGAGGCCAGTGGTACTGTATTGAACAGGGCAGTTGTAAACCAAAGACTTCTCCAGTTCACAGGAGACCCCGTGTCACAGGCAGAGCAGCACTCCTAACCGTGCTGGCTTAGCAAGGCGGAGGGGTGGATGGAGCCCTCTGGGGAAGGCTGTCAGCAGGACACTCAGGCCATGAGGCTCTCTGGGCTCCATTCCTTCCTCAGCCAACCTGAACAGCCAGGGAATCTGCTCCTTGGGCAACTGGCAGAATTGAAGTTAAAGAAAAAAGAGGCTAAGGTGTTGTGATTTGTGACAGGAGAATACTGTATATTACAGTTGCAGAGAGCAAGCTGGAGGGACCTCACCTGTGACCCCTAGTTCAGGCAGGCGTGGACCCCTGGACTGCGTTGCTGGGGACTTCCTCAGCATCCTTGCCTGTGGTCACCACTTTATTCTTACTTGGTTCCGAAGTGGAGCAAGCCTTGGTCATGTCCTTGGGGACATTTGGGACAGAAGACCACCTTGGCTGTGTGCATGACAGGTGCCCAGGCCAAATGTGGCAGGTGTGGCCAAGATGACCACCCTGATAGGGTGGAGCAAGTTGACAGATACACGTGCCTTAGGACAGTTCAGCTCGACTGACCACAGGCTCAGTGACAGAAATTCAGATGGACAGGAAGGGATGACGTACCATCAGCCATGAGAGGCCACCATAGCTAGCAGTAGGCTCCCATGGCCAGAGTAAGGGGAGAAGGAAGGTCACTTGTGGGCAGTGACTTTGTCTTGCATCTTTTCTGAGGGAAACACCTCAATGGCAACAAAAGGAGATAGGGTGCCCCCTAGTGGCCTTATCTTTGTTCCCCGTCATTCTCAAAACTTAAAAATCCTTTGACATCTTCCAACAGAGTTGCTTGAACATTTTCTGCTAAATCCCACAGTCAGAAATTTACATGACTACCCAGGTGTGTATGTGTATAGACAGAGTCAAAAACAAGAGCCTCATAAAGCAATACTTATCCTTACCACATTGCAATATAGTGCAAAAACGCGTTCATATTTTCTATTATATCCTATTTCTTTTTTTTTTTTTTACCCTTTTATAGGAACATTTTTGCAAAAGCATTAGAGTACACCCAGAACTGTCTGTAAATGACAAAAGACTTTAAAATGACCACGGTTAAAGATCTGATCAAAGTTCATAATAATGCAATTGACAAGGAAATTTAGTTATTTCTGAGATACACATTTTAAAATAATAACTAGAATTATGACTTATAACATTATACCAGAACATATAAGATTTTTAGGAATTTCATGTAATGTCTGAAACATTTATATTAACATGTTTCCATGCAAATAACCCAAAGAAAGTTTAGTATTAGATTTTTGTTTTTTGTTTTTTTTAATTTTTTAATTTAATTTTATTTATTTTTTTATACAGCAGGTTCTTATTAGTCATCAATTTTATACACATCAGTTTATACATGTCAATCCCAATCGCCCAATTCATCACACCACCATCCCCACCCCCCCCGCGGCTTTCCCCCCTTGGTGTCCATACGTTTGTTCTCTACATCTGTGTCTCAACTTCTGCCTTGCAAACCGGTTCATCTGTACCATTTTTCTAGGTTCCACATACATGCGTTAATATACGATATTTGTTTTTCTCTTTCTGACTTACTTCACTCTGTATGACAGTCCATCCACATGGACCAGATCCATTCACATCTCAACAAATGACCCAATTTCGTTCCTTTTCATGGCTGAGTAATATTCCATCGTATATATGTACCACAACTTCTTTATCCATTCATCTGTCGATGGGCATTCAGGTTGCTTCCATGACCTGGCTATTGTAAATAGTGCTGCAATGAACATTGGGGTGCATGTGTCTTGTTGAATTATGGTTTTCTCTGGGTATATGCCCAGTAGGGGGATTGCAGGGTCATATGGTAATTCTATTTTTAGTTTTTCAAGGAACCTCCATACTGTTCTCCATAGTGGTTGTATCAATTTACATTCCCACCAACAGTGCAAGAGGGTTCCCTTTTCTCCACACCCTCTCCAGCATTTGTTGTTTGTAGATTTTCTGATGATGCCCATTCTAACTGGTGTGAGGTGATATCTCATTGTAGTTTTGCATTTCTCTAATAATTAGTGATGTTGAGCAGCTTTTCATGTGCTTCTCGGCCATCTGTATGTCTTCTTTGGAGAAATGTCTATTTAGGTCTTCTGCCCATTTTTGGACTGGGTTGTTTGTTTCTTTAATATTGAGCTGCATGAGCTGTTTATATATTTTGGAGATTAATCCTTTGTCCGTTGATTCGTTTGCAAATATTTTCTCCCATTCTGAGGGTTGTCTTCTCGTCTTGTTTGTGGTTTCCTTTGCTGTGCAAAAGCTTTGAAGTTTCATTAGGTCCCATTTGTTTATTTTTGTTTTTATTTCCATTACTCTAGAAGGTGGATAAAAAAAGATCTTGCTGTGATTTATGTCAAAGAGTGTTCTTCCCATGTTTTCCTCTGAGAGTTTTATAGTGTCCAGTCTTACATTTAGGTCTCTAATCCATTTTGAGTTTATTTTTGTGTATGGTGTTAGGGAGTGTTCTAATTTCATTCTTTTACATGTAGCTGTCCAGTTTTCCCAGCACCACTTATTGAAGAGACTGTCTTTTCTCCATTGTATGTCCTTGCCTCCTTTGTCATAGATTAGTTGACCATAGGTTCGTGGGTTTATCTCTGGGCTTTCTATCCTGTTCCATTGATCTATATTTCTGTTTTTGTGCCAGTACCATATTCTCTTGATTACTGTAGCTTTGTAGTATAGTCTGAAGTCAGGGAGTCTGATTCCTCCAGCTCCGTTTTTTTCCCTCAAGACTGCTTTGGCTATTCGGGGTCTTTTGTGTCTCCATACAAATTTTAAGACATTTTGTTCTAGTTCTGTAAAAAATGCCATTGGTAATTTGATAGGGATTGCGTTGAATCTGTAGATTGCTTTGGGTAGTATAGTCATTCTCACAATATTGATTCTTCCAATCCAAGAACATGGTATATCTCTCCATCTGTTGGTATCATCTTTAATTTCTTTCATCGGTGTCTTATAGTTTTCTGCATACAGGTCTTTTGTCTCCCTAGGTAGGTTTATTCCTAGGTATTTTATTCTTTTTGTTGCAGTGGTAAATGGGAGTGTTTCCTTAATTTCTCTTTCAGATTTTTCATCATTAGTGTATAAGAATGCAAGAGATTTCTATGCATTAATATTATATCCTGCAACTTTACCAAATTCATTGATTAGCTCTAGTAGTTTTCTGGTAACATTTTTAGGATTCTCTGTGTATAGTATCATGTCATCTGCAGACAATGACAGTTTTACTTCTTCTTTTCCAATTTGTATTCCTTTTATTTCTTTTTCTTCTCTGATTGCCGTGGCTAGGACTTCCAAAACTATGTTGAATAATAGTGGTGAGAGTGGACATCCTTGTCTCGTTCCAGATCTTAGAGGAAATGCTTTCAGTTTTTCACCATTGAGAATGATGTTTGCTATGGGTTTGTCATATATGGCCTTTATTATGTTGAGGTAGGTTCCCTCTGTGCCCACTTTCTGGAGAGTTTTTATCATAAATGGGTGTTGAATTTTGTCAAAAGCTTTTTCTGCATCTATTGAGATGATCATATGGTTTTTATTCTTCAATTTGTTAATATGGTGTATCACATTGATTGATTTGCATATATTGAAGAATCCTTGCATCCCTGGGATAAATCCCACTTGATCGTGGTGTATGATCCTTTTAATGTGTGGTTGGATTCTGTTTGCTAGTATTTTGTTGAGGATTTTTGCATCTATACTCATCAGTGATATTGGTCTGTAATTTTCTTTTTTTGTAGTATCTTTGTCTGGTTTTGGTATCAGGGTGATGGTGGCCTCATAGAATGAATTTGGGAGTGTTCCTTCCTCTGCAATTTTTTGGAAGAGTTTGAGAAGGATGGGTGTTAACTCTTCTCTAAATGTTTGATAGAATTCACCTGTGAAGCCATCTTTTCCTGGACTTTTGTTTGTTGGAAGATTTTTAATCACAGTTTCAATTTCATTACTTGTGATTGGTCTGTTCATATTTTCTATTTCTTCCTGGTTCAGTCTTGGAAGGTTATACTTTTCCAAGAATTTGTCCATTTCTTCCAGGTTGTCCATTTTTTTGGCATAGAGTTGCTTGTAGTAATCTCTTAGGATGCTTTGTATTTCTGCGGTGTCTGTTGTAACTTCTCCTTTTTCATTTCTAATTTTATTGATTTGAGTCCTCTCCCTCTTTTTCTTGATGAGTCTGGCTAATGGTTTATCAATTTTGTTTATCTTCTCAAAGAACCAGCTGTTAGTTTTATTGATATTTGCTATTGTTTTCTTTGTTTCTATTTCATTTATTTCTGCTCTGATCTTTATGATTTCTTTCCTTCTGCTAACTTTGGGTTTTGTTTGTTCTTCTTTCTCTAGTTCCTTTAGGTGTAAGGTTAGATTGTTTGTTTGAGATTTTTCTTGTTTCTTGAGATAGGCTTGTATAGCTATAAACTTCCCTCTTAGAACTGCTTTTGCTGCATCCCATAGGTTTTGGATTGTCGTGTTTTCATTGTCATTTGTCTCTAGGTATTTTTTGATTTCCTCTTTGATTTCTTCAGTGATCTCTTGGTTATTTAGTAACGTATTGTTTAGCCTCCGTGTGTTTGTGTTTTTTACGTTTTTTTCCCTGTAATTCATTTCTAATCTCATAGCATTGTGGTCAGAAAAGATGCTTGATATGATTTAAATTTTCTTAAATTTACTGAGGCTTGATCTGTGACCCAAGATGTGATCTATCCTGGAGAATGTTCTGTGCGCACTTGAGAAGAAAGTGTAATCTGCTGTTTTTGGATGGAATGTCCTATAAATATCAATTAAATCTATCTGGTCTATTGTGTCATTTAAAGCTTCTGTTTCCTTATTTATTTTCTGTTTGGATGAACTGTCCATTGGTGTAAGTGAGGTGTTAAAGTCCCCCACTATCACTGTGTTACTGTCGATTTCCTCTTTTATAGCTGTTAGCAGTTGCCTTATATATTGAGGTGCTCCTATGTTGGGTGCATATATATTTATAATTGTTATATCTTCTTCTTGGATTGATCCCTTGATCATTACGTAGTGTCCTTCCTTGTCTCTTGTAACATTCTTTATTTGAAAGTCTATTTTATCTGATATGAGTATTGCTACTCCAGCTTTCTTTTGATTTCCATGTGCATGGAATATCTTTTTCCATCCCCTCACTTTCAGTCTGTATGTGTCCCTAGGTCTGAAGTGGGTCTCTTGTAGACAGCATATATATGGGTCTTGTTTTTGTATCCATTCAGCAAGCCTTTGTCTTTTTGGTTGGAGCATTTAATCCATTCACGTTTAAGGTAATTATCGATACGTATGTTCCTATGACCTTTTCTTAATTGTTTTGGGTTTGTTTTTGTAGGTCCTTTTCTTCTCTTGTGTTTCCCACTTAGAGAAGTTCCTTTAGCATTTGTTGTAGAGCTGGTTTGGTGGTGCTGAATTCTCTTAGCTTTTGCTTGTCTGTAAAGCTTTTGATTTCTCCGTTGAATCTGAATGAGATCCTTGCCGGATAGAGTAATCTTGGTTGTAGGTTCTTCCCTTTCATCACTTTAAGTATATCATGCCACTCCCTTCTGGCTTGTAGCATTTCTGCTGAGAAATCAGCTGTTAACCTTTTGGGAGTTCCCTTGTATGATATTTGTCGTTTTTCCCTTGCTGCCTTCAATAATTTTTCTTTGTCTTTAATTTTTGCCAATTTGATTACTATGTGTCTCAACGTGTTTCTCCTTGGGTTTATCCTGTATGGGACTCTCTGTGCTTCCTGGACTTGGGTGGCTATTTCCTTTCCCATGTTAGGGAAGTTTTCAACTATAATCTCTTCAAATATTTTCTTGGGTCCTTTCTCTGTCTCTTCTCCTTCTGGGACCCCTATAATGCGAATGTTGTTGCGTTTAATGTTGTCCCAGAGGTCTCGTAGGCTGTCTTCATTTCTTTTCATTCTTTTTTCTTTATTCTGTTCCACAGCAGTGAATTCCACCATTCTGTCTTCCAGGTCACTTATCCGTTCTTCTGCCTCAGTTATTCTGCTATTGATTCCTTCTAGTGTAGTTTTCATTTCAGTTATTGTATTGTTGATCTCTGTTTGTTTGTTCTTTAATTCTTCTAGGTCTTTGTTAAACATTTCTTGCATCTTCTTGATCTTTGCCTCCATTGTTTTTCCGAGGTCCTGGATCATCTTCACTATCATTGTTCTGAATTCTTTTTCTGGAAGGTTGCCTATCTCCACTTCATTTAGTTGTTTTTCTGGGGTTTTATCTTGTTCCCTCATGTGGTACATAGCCCTCTGCCTTTTCATCTTGTCTATCTTTCTGTGAATGTGGTTTTTGTTCCACAGGCTGGAGGATTGTAGTTCTTCTTGCCTCTGCTGTCTGCCCTCTCTATCCTATTTCTTTTAATATTCGTCATAACTTACTAAATTGATTCACAGCTGACGGAATGGATCATGACCCACAGTTTGAAAAGCCATTGAAAGGAGACTCTGTGTCCCTAATCATTGCCTTTGAGACTGCATCACCCACCCATGCACACTCCCACCTCCACCCATCTCCCTTTCCCACCTAACAAAGCTCCCCCATGCAGGGCCTCAGCCAGGACTAGCAAGGGTTGCAGGACCTACTCTGGTAATAGGGTTGTCTGTGTTGTGATGGTCAGAGAGGTGGGGAGATGGAGGAGGAGAGGGAATAAAAGATTAGGACATCTTGGGGTTTTTTTGGCTGCACCCCACAACTTGTGGGATCTTAGTTCCCCAACCAGGGATTGAACCCGTGCCCCTTGCAGTGGGAATGCAGAGTCCCAACCACTGGACCACCAGGGAATTCCCGACATCTTTTATTCTTAATGCGGGTATATTGAGAGAACCAACCACAGTTTTCAGAGTGCATTTCATCGTATGTTATTTATCTTTCTCATTTATGGTACTTGCACTTTGCACAAGGATGAGAGCAAATGAAACGAGGCAGGCCTGAGTGGCCTTGGGCCTGTCTCCTGTCCCCTGGCCCCTGCCTCCTTAGCCATCAAGTGGAGTTGGACTGGATGGTCCTATGAGCTTCTTCTCGCACTGACATTCTTTGATGGGGGTGGGGGAATCTGGAAGCCAGCAATTGGAAGATGAACAAGAAAGAGGTGTTGGACAGGAAGGAGGTCAGAGGTGGGCTGGGCTGGGGAGAAAACGGAGTGACAAGGCTTGCCCTTGGTGGCAGCAGGCACTTTAGGACATGTTCTTGCTGCACCTTCCCTGGGAAGAGTGGGGAAGGCTGAGGTCAGGAGCTGCCGACCAGGGCGAGCCCACCTCTTTCCCAGCCAGTAAAACGCCTTCTCCAAGTCCTTTGAAACTTACAGCCTTTTTAAGCCAGCAGAGCCTGGAGTCCATCCAGTTCCATCTCCTCCCATTTAGAAAGGAGAAATCTGAGGTCTCAGAGGAGGAAAGGGCTCACCCAGAGTCACAGTCATAAAGCCAAGACTGGGACCACCTTGGAGTGATACCCCCCCTCCCCTGAGCCATACCACCTCCCCTGCCCTCTGGAGCCACAGTGAGCTCCAGCCAGAGGGAGCCCACTGCTTAGGCCTCAGCGCTGAGGGCGAGGTGTTTGTGAGGACGGGCTCTCCCACCTGCCGTGGGCTGATGTAGACTGTGCACAGACAGCCCCGGCCTGACACCTGAGCGCTAGCGGGCGTCTGATTACCTAGGCAGCCCTGGAGGCCCCCGTGCCAGCCGCCACCTCCACCCCCTCGCAGCAGCGCCCTGAGCAGCTTGTCACAGCCAGCGGCCTCAGCACTCCAGCAGTAGACAGGAGCGAGGCCGGGAAGTGGGGCCATATGGCAGAGCGAGCAGGCGTGATGTCCAGCTGTCTGAATGAAGCCAAGTCTCAAGCTCAGAGATTTCCAGAGAGGCCGGAGGCCTCCCCCTGTGCAGTGCTGTCCTCCAGACAGAGAGGCTTTGTAAGTTGGCGGCGAACAGTCTGCTTTGTGTCTGAGAAAATCCTTTTCGAGGTGGAGGTGCTGCAGTTTGTCCCCAGGTGTGGCTTTGCTAACCCAGCGTCTGCCACTCCATGTGTGACTCGGGGTCTTCCTCCTTCAGGATCTGTTGCTGATTCCTTTCTTGATTTCATCAGCATTACCTCTGCCCTTTTATCCTGAATTTACACGCTAACGATTTACGCCCCCATGTATGTTTTTTAGCAAGTAGCACAGACATTCTTTGGTTCCGGCACACGGCAGTGACCTGTCCTTTGGGACGGGGAAAGCCCAGCCACAGCCCCTGCTTGCAAAGAGCTTGTGGACCAGGGGGAGATAAGACCCAAAAGCAGATAGGCAAAGCCCAGCGTGACCAGGGCTGTGACGCGTGGGTGGCGGGGAGGAGTATGGGGTGCAGGAGCATGGGGGGTGGGAGCGAGCTGCAGGTGCCACGTCTGTCACAGCCCCTGGGGTGACGCCACCAGTCACTGACCCCAAACTCTTGGTGGATCGTGGTTGCTGCAGGTACACTGCACGTTGCACAGATATTCCTGCCCCCAGGGTTGAGTGACAGCCAGGACAGGCTTAGGCGAGACTCACTGGATTTTGCCAACTCTGAACCACCCCTCTTCACATCCGCATGAAGAACACCTGGGTGCTCCAGGGACCTTCCCAGGGTCCTACTGACTGAGTGAGGAGACTCAGGCCTCAGACACAGGACGTAGACTTTGGGGGACGGTATCTGCTGCCCCTCCCCATGCACGGGTTGTGCGTCTCTGCCCATTGTTAGTGCCTCTCCCTGTGGAAGGATGAGCCTCATGCCCCTGCTGTGGCGTGTTTGGCCACGGGACCCACCAGGCAGTGAAATGTGAGGAGCAGTGTGGTGAGAACCATTTCTGAGCAGAGGCGATGGCCGCCACCTCCAGGCAGAAGCTCTGTGAGCATTAGGGTCTGGCTACCCACTGTGCTCTCTTGTATTTCTCATGTTCCAGAGATGATGTGAGGTCCCAGGCTCACCTGAGCTCTGGGATTCAGGGTCTGTTAACTCCCTGGGAAAGCTGCAGAGCCCCTCCCCAGGCATCACACCTGGCCGCAGCCCAGATAGCGCTCTCAGAGAAGCACACCAGTTTTCCAGCATAAGTTGTAGGTCCACTCTAGGGGCAGCCGTGAACTTGGTGCCCAAGTGGGTGTGACGGTAGGTGAGGAGGGCCATCTGAGCACGTGGTCTGGACGCTTGCTGTCAGCCGCTGACCTTGCGTGTGCCACTGTATGTGCTGAGGCCTCCTTCCAGGCAGGCCGCAGCTGTCTGTCCCTGCCTCAGATGGAGCGCGTCTGTGGGGTAGGGCCCATGCCCACCTCACGTGTCCTGTGCAGTGCTGGGCCGCCACCTCAGGACCCGCTCAACAGTAGGCAAGGTGAGGGTAGGGCAGGTCTGAGTTCACACAAGTCCACACAGGGCCTCAGAGGTTGAGTGAATGTGCCTGGGGGCCAGGCTGGTGAGAGCCCAGGGGTGTGTGTAGGGGGTGGGATGGGGGAGCAGAACTGGGTGAGGGCATTTTGGGGCCTACTGACCTCACCCCAGAAACATCTGGGGAGAGCCTGCCAGGACAGTTGAGAAGGGAATTATCACAGCATTTTGGGAAAAAGCCATGCTGCTCAGGAGATCTTCCTCATTAACCCCTTCCCACAGGGCAAATCAGCAAATCATTTCCCTTTCCTGGACCTAGGTTCTTCTCAGGCAGCATTGGGCACTGGAGCTGGTTGGGTTTGAGATCCCTGAGCTCATATAAGCGATTGGCCGCACTGGGCTTGGGACCCAGCAAGATGAGCACTGAGCTGGAGTCAGGGTGTCTGATTCTGGCCCTGCCTCTCAAGACCCGCCTGGGCCTCTGTGTCCCCATCAGTGAAGTGTGGGCACTGCTCCGAGGAGCAGCAACTCAGCAGGGGTTAAAAATGTTCCATGGGAACGCTAGAGTTAACATTTAATAGATGTCTTGGGACTTCCCTGGTGGTCCAGTGGTAAAGAATCCGCCTTCCAATGCAGGGGACTCGAGTTCGATCCCTGGTCAGGGAACTAAGATCCCACATGCCGTGGGACAACTAATCCCACATGCCACAACTACTGAGCTCGCGTGCCTCAACTAGAGAGCCCGTGCGCCACAACTACAGAGCCCACGCGCCCTGGAGCCTGCGTGCCACAACTAGAGCGAGAAAACCCTCACGCCACAACTAGAGAGAAGCCCTGAACGCTGCAACTAGCGAAGAGCCCACACACCGTTAACAAAAGATCCCGCATGCCTCAACAAAGATCCCGCGTGCCTCAACAAAGATCCTGCATGCCTCAACAAAGATCCTGCATGCCTTAACAAAGATCCCGTGTGCCACAACTAAGACCTGACGCAGCCAAAAAAATAAGGAAAATAAATATTAAAAGAAAATTAATAGATGTCTTTACTGCAGGACATCTCAGAGCCTTGAATTTACTGTTTAAGAATGCCATGAGTTTCTAAGAAAGAGTGCAGGGTTCCCCTCCCTGGCAGTGGTGTTCCACAGAGCACACTTTGGGAACCATGGCACCTCTGTACTGCCAGGCAGCTCCTACAGCTGGTTCTCCGCACAGCAGACAGTGGGTTGTGAGGGAAGAGGAGGTGTGGCGTGGATCTGCCCTCTTTGTATGAGTCTCTGTCCCACAACCTCCTCAGGCCATGCCGCTTCCTGCCTCATCAGCTCTGGGTGCCTGTCCTTGTTCCCCAGAGATGGGCCAGAGCAGGCTCGTCTAGTCAGGGACTGGCGCTGAAAAGGCAGCATCAGTGGTGCTGGAAACTTACCCCGTGGCTGTAGCTCTGCTGGCGTGGGACAGGAGGGTGGTCCATTTGGGCTGTGGTCACCCACCCCACGCCCACTGGGAAGACATTGGGGAAGTCACTGCAGCCCTGTTGTCTTCCCTCCCCATCCTGCCTGCCTGGGCCTGGCCCCCATGGCTCTCCACCCTCAGAGTCTGTGGGGCCTCTGTCCTGGCCTCCATGATTGAAGGGTTCCCCGTGCGTTCTGAGGTTGGCTACCAGACTCCAAGACTACGGGCTTCAGGATGCGGGACCCTGTGTGCTGATAGCTAATTGGCTGTGTTCTCGTTTGTGACATTTCAGGGACACCACGTCAAACTCGCTAACCCCTGAGGACACTGAAGACATGCCCGTGGGGCAGGATGCTGAAATCTGCTTGCTGAAGTCGGGAGAACTGATGTAAGTGATGGGCCCCCAAGCTGGACTTCCCAGGGTGTCACTTTTGGGGAGGAGGAACACCAGAGGAGGCCTGGTCTTCCGGTGTCCCAGCTGGAAAGCACCCCAGAGGCTCAGACTTGGCACCCATGGTGGTTTTCAAGTTTGTGCTTCTTTTTCTTTTTCTTTCTTTCTCTTTCTTTCTTCCTTTCTTTCTTCCTTCCTTCGTTCCTTCCTTCCTTTCTTTCTTTTGTAAAATTTATATACAGTTAAGGTCCCCATTTATAGTGTACAGTGTTTGGATTTTGACAAGTAATACAGTGTAATCACCAGGCATCTGCCAGCCCCCACATCGAGCTCTGCCGGTGGCTTTACAGTCTCAGGCCTCAGCACCCAACCAGCTCCACTCCCAAGTCTGCCAAAGAGGAAACCTAGGTCCAGAAAAGAAAATTGACCGGAGTGAAGATATAGAACAGTTCCATCACCCCAAAAAGCTCCCCTGTCCTTTTATACTCATCCTTCCCTCACCCCTATGTCCTGTGTTCTTCCTTTTTGAAAATAACTTTATTTTCTTATTGTAAGAAAATTTTCCTTGTAGAAAATCAGGAAACAGAGATAAGCAAACCACTTTGCATATAGCCTTCCAGTCTTGTTTATACTAATATACCTAATTTTTCAACATAAACAAATATCCTACATCTTATTTCACAGTCTTTTTAAACTTAATCTTGTATGAGTATTTCCCCATATCATTCTTTTTCTCCAGTGTTGTGACCAGTGGCTGCATGATTGCATTATGGTCATTGAGTACATTCAGTCACTCATTCACAGATATTTATCCAGCACCTACTATGTGCTAGATACTGTTCTAGGTCCTTAGAGCACATCAGTGAACAAAGCAAGCAAAGATTACTGCCCTCATGTTCACTTTACATTCCAGCAGGGGTGACAGACAATAAACATCAGTAAATAAGTAAATTATATAGTATGTTACAAGGTGGTGCTTGTTTTGGAAAAGAAACAAAGAGTAGGATGAGGGGGGAAGGGTTGCAATTTTATTTTTTCTTAATTTTTTAAACTAGTTATCTATTTTATACGTATTAGTGTATATATGTCAATCCCAATCTCCCAGTTCATCCTACCACCACTGCCATCACCACCACCCCACGCCCGCTTTTCCCCCTTGGTGTCCATACATTTGTGGGGTTGCAATTTTAAATAGAAAACGCTAAGAAGGTAAGACTTGAAGGAGTTTTCATGCAGGTATGCGAGGGAACAGCATTCAGGCAGAAGGAACAGTCAGTGCAAAGGCCCTGGGGCAGGATGGTGTCTGGTATGTTTAAGGAATAGGGATAGGGTCAGTGTGACTGAAGCAGAAAGAGGGAAGGAGACTGGGTCAGAGAGGGAACAGGGCCCACATGACATCAGGCCTTCTTGGCCATTGTAAGGACCTTGGCTTTTAATCTGAGGGGAATGGGAGCTTTACAATTAGATTTGGAACAGATGTGTGACTTAATATAATTTACATTATAAAAGGGGTCACTCTAGTTGCCATATGGAGAATGACTATGAAGGGACAGAAGTAGGGAGACCAGTTGAATTTACATTTATGATGTGAGTCTTATGGACAACAGACTTCTTTTATTTAAGATTGTATTTGAGCAGAGATGGCAAACCCTTGATTTCTTTTTATTAGCATCTCCTTTGGCGAGACTGAGTATTGTCCTCTCACTGAACAGATGAGGTCTAGAAAGGTAAAAAAGATTAAAGACACAATCCAAGTAACTCGGTGCAAGGGGAGAATTCTGGAATGTAAAATTATGAAATGACCCAGCATCAGTGGGGCACCCTGTCAGAGTAAGTAATGCAGCAAGATTTCCATGTTGTGAGAGACCTCTTTTCCAAAATGGACCCTTCTGCCTACTTGCACATTCTTGAAAATTGTAAATATTGGACAAGACCTTTTTTTACTATAATTAGCAATAAAGCTTAAATTAACACATGGGAAAATGGTCCATGGAATTAAATTTTTACACAGGTGAGTGACCTATATCAGAGCTGTTCCTTAGAGCATTTTGGTTTTCTAATCATTGATTAGTCTTCTCATTTGCAAAGCTTGGGGAGTATTCCCATCCACCTCTACGCCTTTGGAGCCAACAGAATTCTTAGCGCCACCACTTATTTGCTGTGCAGTCTTGGGCAAGTTACCTACCCTCTCTGAGTTTTGGTTTCCACCCCTGTGTTAAAGGGGACAGTAATATTTTTGTCCATGAAAGGCAGTTTGGTGTAGTAGAAAGGCAATGGCTTTGGATCAGACCTGTATGGACCTGGATAGAGTTGCTTAGTCTTTTTGAATCTTAGCTTCCTTGTGTGTAGACAGGAGCATCATGCTTCCTCACATAGCCCTTGTGACAACACCCGAAGCTGGCGAGCAGAGTTAGCCCTTGTACAGTTGAGGAGAGGAGATGGGACCGTCCAGGGCCGCACGCTCCTGAGCTGCAACCCCGCACTGGAGGCCCTGCCCTCGTGGCCCTCGCTCACCTGCTGCCTCCGGATTTGCTGGGCAGGAGGAGGCACCACTTAATCAGGGAGACTTTGCCCTTCAGCACAGGTTCATCTTCTAACGTAATTGTCACACCCGCCAGAGGCAGGCGTGGTTGTCCCTTTCTGCAGGTGAGGAACCTGAGGCTGACGTGAGGGTGAGCCCTGCGGCAGATGAGAAGCGAGGCAGGTACCAGCACCGGGTTCTCTGGGTCCTGCAGAGAAACTCACTGTCCCTAAACCCTTTAAACTTTTGGAACTGGCTCTTAATCCAGCTAATGAGAGGTAGAATAGGGACACAGCTCCAAGAAGCCTGTCTCCCCAGGGCCCTCAGACTACCCTGCATTAAAGAGTCTGGGGTGTTTGCATTTATGAAAAGTCAGGGTGCCTGCTTGGAATTTTTTGGCAGGCCCTGGATTTCCGCTGAAAAGAGGGACGACTGACCGAAAGGGCAGGAGGTTTCAAACGATGCCTGTGCTTGCTTCTGGTGCTAATTAGGTAAAAGCGGGAGGTGAGGAACTGGAAGGAGAAAGGGGAGAGAAAGAGTGGACAGCTGAGCAGCAGGGCAGCTGCAGGAGAGCTGCAGAAAGCTGAGGCCTCAGCATGCACTTCCTGTCCTTGAGGGGCACGGAGTGGCCCAGGCCGTCCTCTCAGTTCCAGCCAGCTTGCGGGGACCACACCGGCTCCTCGCGGGCAAGGGTTATCATCTATATTTTTTACTTCTGTGTCCCCAGTGCCTAGAGCTATGCCAGGCACCTAGTAAGTGCTCAGGAAACATCTGATGGCGTGAGCTGCACATCAAGAATTCTCCCATGTTTAAGCGTGTCAGTCATGGTGACCCAGGGCTCGTCCTCCCAAGAGCCTCCAGGGTTTCCAGTCACCTCGGAGTCACAGGCAACGTGGCCAGTGGACTCAGACGCTTTCCCCGCTTTGATCAAGTCTCTCTCTGTATTCCTATTTTAGGATAAAATTACCCCTCACGGTGGAAGAGATCGCCAACTTCGGGGAGGGCAACAGGGAGCTGTTTGTGAGGTCCAGTACCTATAGCCTCATCCCCATCACCGTGGCCGAGGCAGGCCTCACCATCAGCTGGGTCTTCTCCTCCGACCCCAAGAGTATCTCCTTCAGTGTGGTGTACCGGGAGGCGGAGGACACGCCGCTGGATGAATGTAAGGTGAGGCCATCTCCCTGCCAGCAGGATTTCCTGGGCAGACCTTACCTGGGATGTTCTGAGAGGGGCACAGAGTGACCAGAGTGGGAAAACCCCCTGGGCTGCATCATGCAGAGCAGGCAACACACCCGAGCTTGTCCAGCCTGGGGGAGAAGAGCTGTCTCCTAATGTCTGAAGGCCCACTCCCGGGTCAGCTTCAGACTGACCTTGGAATAGGTCAGTAGGTGAAACTGAAAGGAATACAGATGTGTGACTCAGTTTAAGGATCATTTTTTTAACAGAGCCATGCCGAGCAAGAACAGGTCACCATGGGAGGTGGGGACCAAGATCTTTGCTTCTGGTTATGAGCTTAGGGTGTTCAGCATCTCACCTCAGAAAGGTCAGTAGAGACTCATAGCCATTGTGTCACTTGGGTGGTTAGGCTGGAAATCTTTGTGGCAGATACCAGTTCATAAACTCCTAAGACATTCTAAACATGGGACATGGACAGTGGCCGGGACCATAGTTCTCAACCTTGGCCACACATTAGAAACACCTGGGAAGCTTTTTTTTTAAATAAATGTATTTATTTATTTATTTTATTTATTTATTTTTGGCTGCGTTGGTTCTTCATTGCTGTGCGCAGGCTTTCTCTAGTTGCGGCGAGTGGGGCCTACTCTTCATTGTGGTGCACAGGCTTCTCATCGCAGTGGCTTCTCTCGTTGTGGAGCACGGGCTCTAGGCATGTGGGCTTCAGTAGTTGTGGCTTGCGGGCTCTAGAGCACAGGCTCAGCAGTTGTGGCTCACGGGCCTAGTTGCTCTGCGGCATGTGGGATCTTCCCGGACCAGGGCTCGAACCCATGTCCCCTGCATTGGCAGGCGGATTCTTAACCACTGCACCACCAGGGAAGCCCTGGGAAGCTTTTTTTTCTTTTTATAAATTTATTTATTTATTTATTTATTTTTGGGGTGTGTTGGGTCTTCGTTTCTGTGTGAGGGCTTTCTCTAGTTGCGGCGAGCGGGGGCCACTCTTCATAGCGGTGCACGGGCCTCTCACTGTCGCGGCCTCTCTTGTTGGGAACACAGGCTCCAGACGCGCAGGCTCAGTATTTGTGGCTCACAGGCCTAGTTGCTCCGCGGCATGTGGGATCTTCCCAGACCAGGGCTCTAACCCGTGTCCCCTGCGTTGGCAGGCAGATTCTCAACCACTGCGCCACCAGGGAAGCCCCCTGGGAAGCTTTTTAAAACATACTTCTGAGTCCACACCCCAGACCACTAAACCAGAATCTCTAAGGGGGATCCAGGTATCCTTAGATGGTCCCAGTGGGCAATCAAGGTTGAGAGCCACTGGTTTAGATCAAGGAGAAGAAGAGTAGAAAGGATGGAGTAGGATGCAGAGCACAGGACAATGAACAGGCCTCCGTGGGGGCTGATTCACTGTGGGCCGAGGAAGAGGGAGGGTCTGAATTCAACACCTGAATCTCTGCAGGGAGGGTGCCAGGGGATGATGGAGGGAGAGCTGGTTTGGGTGGAAACGCGAGTTCCATTTGAATCACTGTGAGTGGAAGGAATAGTGAGGACAGTCACACAGGCTGGATTGGAGCTCCGGGTAGATCCTAGACTTTTAATACAAAATCTCCATTTTCTTTTTTTTTTTTTTTTTAAAGATTTATTTATTGATTGATTGATTGATTGCTATGTTGGGTCTTCGTTTCTGTGCTAGGGCTTTCTTTAGTTGCGGCAAGCGGGGGCCACTCCTCATCGCGGTGCGCGGGCCTCTCACTATCGTGGCCTCTCTTGTTGTGGAACACAGGCTCCAGACGCGCAGGCTCAGTAGTTGTGGCTCACGGGCCCAGTTGCTCCGTGGCACGTGGGATCTTCCCAGACCAGGGCTCGAACACGTGTCCCCTGCATCAGCAGGCAGACTCTCAACCGCTGCGCCACCAGGGAAGCCCCAAAATCTCCATTTTCTAAGAATGAAGCTAGAGAGGAGCAATTTGAAGTTGTGTGAAAGGAGCCTTCTGTGAAGTCTCTGCGATGACATCCACTAGTCCCTCACGCTTGTGGTCCTCTGGGTGTCCTAAGGGGCTCGCGGTGAGGGCTGGGGAAGGCCCAGAGCCCCAGGAAGGCCAGGTTCGGGCATGCTGGGCACACAGGTCCCCGCTCCAGCTTCGGTATCCACATGGGGAAGACATGTGTCCATCTGTGTTTGCTCTCCTGCCATCCCTGTCCTGGTGGTATCTGCCTATTATAGAGATTGCTTTGTCATTTCTGTCCTCTTCAGATTCACTCCTTAAATTTAATTCTAGCCCCCCTGAGTTGGCCTTGATTATTGGAGTCTCATGCTCGTGCTTATTTAAAAACTGCTCTGCCCCTCTTTTCCTTTTGGAGGCTCACAGCCACACCACACGTGTAGCCTTGGAGCCCTTCCTTCCTGAGCGGTTCTGAACGTCCACCTGGGAGGTCCTGGGCTTGTGGTCAGAGAGTGGATTCAGGCTCACTGCTGCCACCTGGGCACATGTCTCAGTCCATGAGGCAGGTCTTAGTCCCACTTTGCTGATGAGGAGACTCGGGTGCAGAGCGGCCTCTGGGCAGTTGGTTGGGCAGCAGCTTAGGCAGCGTGCTTCTCAGCTCTGCACTAGCAACCGGCTGCACCACCCGGTACTCAGCACCAGCACCTTCGCTGTTCACCTCCTGTTCCCAACGCCCACCGAGCGCCTCGTGCTGTGTCTGCCCACGTTAGATACTGGTGGATATTTGTGGGAGGGAGAGAGGGAGGTGACTAGATCCGGTCTCCACGCCTCTCTCCTTGCTCAGTCACTCACCAGCCTAATCCTCATGGCCCTGGGAGACCTGTGTGGTTCCTCCCAGGAATCAGGAGCTCAGGGACGCCCAGGAGCCATCCTCATCTCTGGCTCCCTTACTGCCTGAAGGATATGGTTACCATTGTCTTTCCCACAGTGGACGCCAGGGGGCAGAAGGAGCCCATCTGCAGGGTGGGTGAGAAGGGTGCTCAGGTGCTCCTCTGCCGTCACAGGCCCGACTGTCACCAGCCAGCTGTGGGGATGGCTGTTACGTCTGCCTGAGGTCCCGTACAGACATCAACCTGGAGAACCTACGTCCAGGCTCACACCTTTAGCATCTATCCTGGGGACTCCCCGTATGATGCCCTGACCAGACTGGACCTTGTTGGGAATAATGGGACATAGTGCAAATTGCAACACTCAGGTTTCGTGATTGTGGAGGTTCAGGCATGAGGAGCTCTGCTGTGTACTTGCACTCTGTTCACAACCATTTACTGTACTGCTGTATACTGGGCTCTGTAGGGCGGGCCCACTGGGGATAAAGAGAGAAGGAACAGCATGGGATCTGCCCTTGAGGAGCTCATGGTGTGATCAGAGAGAGACCTTATTAAAAAAACAACTGTGGGAGAAAAAAGAAAAGAAACAACTGTGATTCCAGGTGGTGACTGTCATGGTGGGGTGGCACTTGAGGGTGGGGGGCAGGCACCTAACCTGGGGAGCAGTGATCAGGGCAGGAGACTCCTGGGCCAAACCAAGAGAAGTTGTGGGGAGGGGATGGCAGGGGGACATGGGTTAGAGGAAAAGCATACAGGTGGAGGGAACAGCATGAAAGGCCAGTCCCATCTCTAGGGGCATGTCAGACACTCCCACCCGGGACCACCCTCTCTCCAGAGGGACCTCCTCTATCAAGGCCATGCCTCGACACTGAGATTAGAGACTGTGACTTTGGGAAGCACTTGACGAAAGAAGCGGTAAATCAAGGACTTGAGGCTACCCATGTGCAGACTGCTGCCCTGAGACAAATCAGCCTGGGACATATCAGGGAAGAAGACCTAGGCCCTGCCTCTCTCTTTGGCCAGAGAAGCTCAGAGGCCTGCCTGGGGCTACTGGGAGCAAGGACCCTTGACTTTATTTTTTAAACAGCTTTATTGAGGTATAATTTACACACCATATAATTTACCCATTTAAAATGTGCAATTCACTGTTATTTCAGTATTATTCACAGAGTTGTGTAACCATCACCACTGTCTGATTTTAGATCATTTTCATCATCCCCCAAAACAAAAAGAAACCCTGTGCCCATTAGCAGTCACTCGCCAACCTCCACCCAGCAACCACCAACCTACCTTCTGTGTCTTTACAGATTCCATGTTCTGGACATTTCATGTGAATGGAATCATGCAATATGTGGCCTTTTCAGACTGACTTTTTCCATTTAACATAGAACCCTGGCTCTGTACCAGGCCGCCAGGTCACTAGAGTCCCTCGAGAAAGCAGTAAAACCAACTTGGACTGTTTTACAGACATATCACATAAATCAGGTCATGGGCACCCAAGCACTGGAGGCTGATGGGAGACGCCCCCAGAGCTCACACAGCAGAGACCTGTCTCACTCAGGGTTACATGAGACCCCAGTCATCTCCCGTCACCTCTGCTGTATGGGCTTTGACACCAGAGCCTTCGTTAATCTCCCCTAGACGTTTTGATTGACTGATTTTAAAATCAGTCTTACAGATTTTGACCATGGTAGAAAAAACAGCAGCTGGAATGAACCAAAAGTCCATAGAGTAGACTGTTTAAAGAAATGAAGAGTATTATCTTACACATGTCCTCTTCAGAGGATCTGCCTTAACAAGCTCTTGGGTTTCGCTTTGTAATCAAAGTAGTGTGTGGGAAGGTTGAGGTGTGGGGCACACGGGCGTCCCTGTGTAAACAACAAGCCTTTCTCCCCAGCACTTCCTCCTACATGTGGTTGCTGAAGTATCTTAGGCCAGGCTCAGAATTTTTAGGTTATGCATCACGGGAACAGACCCAACCACCCAACCTCCCGGGATTCTCAGTCCCCAGTGGAATTAGAATATTGTAGAACATTAATGGAACTTGATGAGATAAGAAGTAGCTGCCACAGAGCCCACGCATAGTAGGTCCTCATGCATCTTTGTCCCCTCCGGGCTTGTCTTGGGACCGTCCTACTCCCTCACCACCACCAGCTTCCAGCCAGAGCAAATGTACTGTGGTGTCAGGAACATACTGTGTGCTCTGTCTCTCTCTCCCATGCCTTTGGGATCTCCCTCTTGACGTCTCTCTGACCCATATGTTACTTAGTTTCCAAATATTTTGGAATTTTCCAGACAACTGCTTTTTTTTTTCTTACTTAATTCCATTGTCAGAAAATGCACTTTGTATAGTTTGAATCCTTTTAAATGTAAGTTTTGGGTTTTTTTTTTTTAATGGCCTAGAATATGGCCTACCTGGTGAATGTTTCAAGTACACTTGAAAAGCATGTGTGTTCTGCTGTTGTTGGGTGGAGTGTTCTATACATATCAGTTAGATCAAGTCAGTTGATAGTGTTCTTCTATTTCCTTACTGAGTTCCTGTCTACTTATTCCATCAATTATTGAGGGACATTAAAATATCCAACTATAATTATGAATTTATTCTATTTCTCCTTGTAACTCTACCACTTTTTGCTTCTTGTGTGTTGAAGCTCTGTCATTAGGGGCATAAATGTTTAGGATTGTTTTGTCCCCCTTGATGAAATTGACATCTTTATCATTATGAAACTGTCCCTGGCCACGTTCTTTGATGTAAAAATCTACTTTGATATTAATATAGTCAATCCCTCTTTCTTTTGACTGGTGTTAGCATGGTGTATCTTCTTACATCCTTTTAACTTCTTTGTGTCTTTACATTTAAATTGTATTTCTTGTAGGCATGATGGGGTTGGGGCTTGCTTTTATCCAACCTGATAATTCCTGCCTTTCAATTGGGATGTTTAGCCTACTTACATTTAATGTGATTGTCAATAAGGTTAGGTTTGAGTCTCTCATCTTACTGTTTTTTATTTGTTCCATCTGCTTGTTGTTCTCTTTTCCTCTCAAAGCAGTAAACTAGGGCAATTGCAGGGCTCACCTTGTTCTCTCACAGATCACTGTCCATCATTGCCTGATGTACAGTGTCTTAAAAACTGTTTTGTATATTTTGTCGGTTTTGGTTGTTACTTGAGAGGGTAAATCTTAGCCATTCTCCCATGCTTTTGAATATGTTGTCCCTGCTGCCTGGAGCTGCCAGACCTCCCTATAACTAGCTAAATTGTCCAAGCTCAGTGTTGCCTCTTCCAGGAAGTCTTCCCTGATTCTGCCTCTCCCTCCTCCCACCCAGAGGCTGGGATAGGCACCCCTCCCTGGTAGACCCCTCGTGACAGTTTCACCCAACATAATTGAATGTTTTTTTTATCTGTTGTCACCATTAAACCACAAGATCCTTAAGGGCAGCAGAGCCTTCTGTGGGAACTTACTTCACTTTGGGAACTTTGTGGCCACCATGTAGTGTTTCAAGAAATAGGTCGCTGTATTCAAGTGTGAGTTGAAAAAGTAATCACATCTTTATAACTATTTTGGATTCAGTCATTTTGCACAGGTTGAAAAATGTTTAATAGGAAAAAATTAAAACTAAATTTAACAAAAATTGAATTTCCAAAAAAGGAGCAACATTTAATTTTGTAGAGAATGAAAATTTTTACATTGTGAGGCAGCTCACTACCTTAGGAACCCATTGCTAAGATGTTACGTGGTCTGCGTGACCATTTATTTATGTGTAGTCCCAAATGGGAGGCTTATGGATGCTTAATGAGACAAGACCCTCTAAGTGCTTGTCCCTTCAGAAAAATGTGTTTAATTTTGGTTGGCTCTTGTGTTAATTCCTGTCATATCTTCAGTTTTAAAGTATCTTAGCTGGCTAACAGGTTGAAGACTCTGCCCATGGGAAAGAAGTTGGCCATCCATAGGCCCCAGCCCTGGCCCTGTCCAGCTCACACAATTTGCTCAGATTTGGGCTCTGACAGTGAGGCCCTTAGAACATGTCCTTAGAAAATAAACGTCTCCTGGGATTAATTTCTCATCCTCAGAGGACATAGAGAGGAAGCAGGAGACTTGGAAAGATGAAAGGGCTCTGAGGCATATGGACCGACTGGGGCCAAGTGAGAAGCCACGGGTGGAGCCAGGGGTGGTCAGCCTGGAGGAAAGTGGGCCCAGCAGCTTCACAAAGTGCTCAAGAGATGTGGAAAGAGGGCTCGGCCTGTCCTGTGAGACCCCCCAAGGGTAGCAGCACCAGCGCAAAGGAAAGAGCCAGGCAGGATTTCACCTAGAATAAGCCTCACCTTCCTGAAGCCAGAAAGGGGCTGTTCCTCTGGACGGTGGAGCGTTCTGGCACTGGCCATGGTCAGAGGAGGCTGGAGGACCATTCTTTTGGGATGCTGACCAATTCACGATTCTGGATGAAACTCATGTCTACAGCCTCCCCACTATCTCAAGTTATCGACAAACCCAGGGCATGTGGGAGGTACCCCACCAATCCTGGGGGCTGATCTCAGCCCCAACCCTGCTCAGCTGTGACCTTAGACGAGGCAGGCTCTCAGCTTCCCTGGGCCTCAGTTTCCTTCCCCAAGATAAAGAGTCTGCCCAGAGGATCCATGGTGCCCTCTCAGCTTCTGTTTCACTTTTCCTATCTGCTTTGTCTCCCAGGTGCTCATTCCCACAACCCGATGCAATTCCCACAAGGAGAACATCCAGGGCCAGCTCAAGGTCCGCACACCAGGCATCTACATGCTCATCTTCGACAACACCTTTTCCAGGTAGGGGCCACCTCATTCATCAGCATCCAGATGAAGTCCACCTGGCACCCTGGTCCCCAAGAACAGAGGTGGATGTTTAAAAGAAGTTATTTAATTATCAGTAGCTTATTATCAGTAGTGCTTTGATTTTAGACCTACGCTTTGGTGTTCCAGTGTCTGTTATAGACTGTGTAACACACAGGCTAATACTTACAGAGTCTCGCCACATGTCAGGTGTGTTCTCCGCCCTCTGCTCTTACTTACTCACTTCAGCCCCACATCAGCCTCACGTAATAGGGACTGTCTTTCTCCTCGTGTTATTACTAAGGGACTGAGGACAAGAAAGATAGAAGAGTGACAATCCCAAGTCACACAGCTGGTGGTAGAGCTGGATTTGAACCCAGGTGGCCAGGCTCCAGACTCTAGGCTCTTACCCGGGACGCCCTTCTGCCTCTCTGCTGTCCAGATTCCCACTGCCCAGACCAGAGAAGAGCTCAGTAAATATAGTGGAAGGATTAGGTGGATGGATGGATGAGAGAGAAGCGAAGGAATGAAGGCTAAAGTTTGAGATAATCAGGACCAGAGCTGTGAGGTGAGGCCCCTGGGCCCTCCTGTCCTGGGAGTGGAGCAGCAGGTACCATCTTTGGGAAGCACTGTTTCAAAGCACCAGATGCAGATCCAGGAGTGTAGGGCTTGGGGGGGCAGGAGGATGGGGATGTAGGGAGATAAGGCTGGAGGGGCGGCCAAGAAAGGAAGCAGGACAGAGGACCACCATTGACTGAGGATCTGCTGTGAGCTAGGGGCCTACGTCATGGAGACGTGAGACAGGTTGCTGGGCACCTGTCCCTATTATGTCTTCTGCTTCAGCGTAAGCCCTTAACTGGGGCTTGCCTCTGTTATAAGACCTGTCTTGTCAGCATCCAGCCACATCCTCTTTGAGCGGAACCTTGAGCTAGCGGCCACATCCCTCCACATGGGTGCCCTTCCCAGCCCACTTAATAGGCTGGGAATTACTTAATAGGACACTCTAGGGGAAAGCTAGAGTGCCACCCCCTCACCACCTCCAGGCCTTGAACTCCCAGGGCTTGTGGCCATGGGCATCCACCAAGGGAGAGGTTAGAAGAATGGGCTTCCCACCTTGCCCCACTCCTGCCCCTCCCCCCAACCCCCCCATGAACATGAACACACCTTGAGTTAGCAGGACTCTCGGGCACAGGCCCAGCGTGTCCAGAGAGCTGCTTTCGGACTGGACGTGGGCCTCAGCCCCTCTGGGGCAGCGGTTAGGAGACTGGGTGGAGGCCAGCCAGGCACAGGCTCTGCTCTTCCCTCTGTGGGTTTTAGTTGAACCCCAGTTTCCTCTGCAGTGGCAGCCAGCATTTTTACTACCTCACGGAGCCCCACTGTGTTGACGGAGAGGCCGGTAGAGGCGTGTTGAGGGCAGAGTGCAGCCCCAGGCCGGCCCCCAGTTATCGTTAGAAGCGGCCGTGGTGCTGTGACACACTCTGGCCTTAATCCACTGAGGTCATCTCAGGGGCCTACTCGAGATTTCCAAAGCATGGACGGCAAAATGGATTTAGATGCCCAGTCAGAATGAAATCCAGGCTCACTTCCACCGTATATGTCCCCTCCATGCCTGCTCCATTCACTTCCCCAGTGCAGTCCAGACCACCTAGACCCCAGAGACCCCCGGGACTGCTTCAGAGCAGCAAGGCAAGCAGGGGCGGGGCTTCACAGTGTGAGACCAAATGGGCCTTTCTGCACCCAAGCCCCAGGAAAGTCTGTGGCGGTGTCCCAAGACCCCTGATACTGTGCAGGGAGATGTCTCTGCTAGACAGACAGGAAGTGGGGGTGAGGGGGCCTGGAAGAGTCCACACATTCTGCAAGAGGCCCCAGCCTCCGAGCAGAGGTCTCTGCACAAAGACTCGCCGTGCCAGCCAGCGCCCACTCCAGCCAGGTCACTGCAGCTGCAGCCCCTCAGGCTTTTAGCCCTCAGGGTAACACCTCCTTTTCCATTTCTGTCTCCTCAGGTTTGTCTCCAAGAAAGTATTTTATCACTTAACGGTTGACCGGCCTGTGATCTACGATGGAAGTGATTTCCCGTAGCCTCAAGCACGTGGATTTTAATAGTTTCCCATTACCCACAGGAAACACTACTCTTCCTCTCCTGTCACATAAAGCACTTACAAAACCCAAAAAACAAAAAACAGCTGCTCTGAAGCTATCAAGATCCACTGTGCAACTTTAAGAGACGGGCCCTTGGCTGCTCCTTGGAGCTGGGTTGTTCCTTGTACTCAGCACCATGCACGTCACTCTTAGCCCTGTGGCTTATAAGGGCTCAAGCAACGTTTCCATTGTCCTCACACCCAGAGGGACACTATGCCAAAGTTTTAAACACTCAGGAGACCATTGGCCTCTCCTGGGGGCACAGTTGGTTCCAGGCCTCCTGTGGAGAGTTTCCCAGGCCAGAGAGGATCCCAACTTCTGCTCAGGGAGAGACATGGCCCCTCTGTGCCCAGCCTGGGGCCATGCATCATGGGTGACCATGAGCTGGGATGCCCTGGCCAGACCCTGTGAGGCCCTCGAGTCCTCCCAGGAAAAGGAGGTCGGGGCACCCAGGGGCCCACCCAAGATCCCAACCAGCCTCCTCCATCATGCTCCTGTCCCTTCCTGCCCCGTGAGTCCAGGGCTGCTCCAGAACTCGGCCATTTCAGAGGGGCCTCCAGCTGCACTTGCCTCCTGGCCCTTCTGTCTGGGCAATTCTGTCCTCAAGCAAAGCCCTTCACTCAGCCAGGCCTCTCAACAGCTCAAAACATCACCCTAAGAATCAGAACTGAAGCTAATCCAGGGAACAGAACCCACCTACTGGGGGCCTGCAGTGCTGTCTGTCTACGGATGGCCAGAGCCCAGATGCTGGGTAATGTCAACGCCATGACCAAAACACAGGGTTGTGCATCAGCCTATAGGGCTCACTCCTCAGCTGACAGCCTGTCTTTGTTTATATCAATAAGAGCTTCTGCCTCACCTGCAGATATGTTTACTAATGATCATAAATCAGGGTAGGAACCACTTTTAAAAATTGGGGCTTCTTAACAGAAGTCTTTGGTAACTCAAGTGTAAACAGGCATAATTCATGAATCTGCTCTTGGCTTACCTCTTGGTCCCTCCTCCCCACCTACCAGATTCCCCACACCCCGTTTGCCCACTTCCTGCTGCTCAGCCTGCACCTGACACCTGGGAGCTGCCTCCCTCTGGGGCCAATGAATCCTCCGTCCTTTTCCAGGACGAGAAGGAGATAAGCTTCCTGTTCTCTGTGGCCCTCTTCTCCCACCAGAGGGCTCACCTTTGACGGCCTTTTTGTGCCCTGTTCACCGGGCAGTCAGGACCCAGGTACTTCCACAGTGAGTAGAGCATCTGACAAAGCAGCCCACCTTGGCTGGGGACAAGGGAGAGGGCGCCGGGCAGGGTGACTGTGGGTCTGAGTGCCGGGTCCAGCCAGCCCTCCAGCTAGCCTGGTGACTAAGCCAAGCCACACCACCTCGAAGCTTCATCTCGTCGTTCACAAGCCTGGTCTGACCAGTTCCGAGAGCTGGAGAATGGGTCAGGAACCCCAGGCCAAGTTCAGCTCAGACCCCACACCCACCATGCACCAGCAGAGAGGACTCGTGGGGCAGGGGCAGGAGGAAATGACTTTGGCGATGGACTCAGAACTTTGATTTAAACAGGAGACTTAGGCACTCCCAGTCACTTTAAGTGGGGTTTGGGACATGGTGAACAGAACCTTCCAGAGAGATTAGCCCAGAGAAAAGCTGGACCTCTTGTGCTCTCTTTCCTGGGAGTAGCCGCCTGTGGCAGAAAGCCACGTCTCTAGCATCTCCTCGAGCAAGGTCCTGACAGTGCTCAGCACCAGAATGGAAAGAGCCAGGCCCCCAGAGACTCCCTAGCCTCATGCTTGTCCCCACAGGGTGCCACACAGCCTGAAGATGGTTCCAGGGCAAATTATCCTGCCTTTAAAGCCACCCACCCTCTTGGAAAGGATAATCAGATGTAGCTAGTTCACCACATGAGAGAGACTAACAAAAGAACCCAAAACAGTCTGGAATCTTGGTTTGAGTGCTTAGCTTTCCCAGGATACCGTGGAGACTCTGGCCAAGCTGATGGCCTTCTGCTGGTATCACCACCATCACCTGCAGCTAAAACCAGCGTTTCGAGAGTAGCTGATGTGTTTCCTGCGAAAGGCCTGGGACATTCCATCTGAGGCTGATTCTGAACCTCTGTCACTCAGCCCAACTGTAGCTTAAAAAATCACTTGGCTCTTGTGAAGCCAACCCAGAGCCACTCCCGCAGGAGAGCGTGGGCCCCTAGTGGCACCACAACAAAAGGTGGCTGCAGTTGTGCAAAAAGGCCTTTGCTGTGTTCAGAGACCTGCCCCCTGACCCCTGGTCACACCCCGCTTCTGCAGCGTATTTATTTTTTGTGCTGAATGGACTCATGTCCTTTGTTACTTTGCTGTGCGAGCTCAGGTTTGCTGTGCACTACGCAGCTAGAGAATATCTACGGCTGCAAATATGCTTGCAGCCATATTTAAGTATGGCTTGTATAAATAGCTTTCTTATTTTAAACAGGTTCCCAATTTTACTGAGGTTTTGGGGTTGCAGTATTTTTTTTTAATGCAAACGACAATGAAAGACAGCTATTGAAAGTGGTGGCCCCAGCCAGTAGACTGAATTACACTAGAAGTCAACAAGAAGGAAACATCCTTGGGATCTCAGATCACTATTTAAAAATGAAAACAAAACCCCAGCAGTCCCTTGATGGCCCAGCTCTCTGAATAACTGTCACTCTTTAGTATTGATACCAGCCACCTTGCTCACCACTGTCTCAGAAGCCACTGATCACCCTCGCCTATGAACACAGCCTCTGTCAGGCACACTCATACACCTCAAAGAAGGGCGTTTGGGAGAAAGTGTGGCCTCTGCAGAGCACTTCTGGCTGGAGCCCACCTACTCCAGGTCTACTGGACCAAGAGCAGGCAAGGAAATTCTCAAGCAGGAACCACATAGGGTTTAGAAAGTAGACGTGAAAAGCCACACTATGTAATTCAAAAATAAAGGGGATGGTTTTTCTGGCAATTTTCAGCTGTCACTCACCTTCTGTGGTGAAGCCATTACAGACTCAGATGAAAAGAAATCCCCATTTGGGGATGAAATCTCAGAGTCTGTTTTATGATACTGGTTAGATGTCCACTGACATGGTTTTATAGGAGTTTAAATTTCAGAAGCCCACCTTGGTGACTGTACATGGGAGAATCCCATCCTTGACTCAGAGGTTTTGAGAATCAGCAGAGCCGCCATCTGTGATGCTCAGAACCAAGGGTTGCCCAGAGACTGGAGTCAGCCATTCACATTTACAAAATGCTCACCCAAAAGGTACTTTTCAGTGGAACCTTGGGTAAGTTTCTCTCTTTTCATTATGCTTCTTCCAAGGAAACAGGAAAGACTGAGTTAATAATGCCTTTTCTCTCTTAAGCACTTTTTCAAAATAGTAACGTACATCTTTAAATTTTGGGAGGCATCTCTGATAAAAAGGCTTCCTTAGAACCTTAGGACGAGTGTTATCCAGAGATGATCCTGCCCCTGGTGGCTGCAGAGCAACAGTGAAGCCTCCGTTGGATGGCTTCCAAATCGGAATTGCACTTTAATTGACTAATCCTCAGTTCTTGCAGCCTCACAGGATAGCGGGTCTGGAAACCCATCGCATTCTTATCTGCCAAAGAATTACCCAGAAGCACATCAAATGTCAACAGTCCACCTGCACAGCAGGGGTGAGGAACTTTTGTATCCCAAAACATACTCCTTACAGCATCTGCTGCACCATTTGGGAATGTCTTTATTTTTAACCTCAGGATTTAAATAAACACTATGTCATTGACAGTAGTGTCATCTTTCATTCTGTTGAGACATAAGGCAAGTGATGAAGTTGCCCACAGCAGAGTCGGGGTCGAGCTGCCCTTCTGGGACACGTCTTGTACCATGACTTTTCAAAAGGGCCCAAGCCAGCAGCTGTCCTGAGCAGTTGCCACGTGGCCTGATATCTGGACCCACAGTCTGCTCTGAGGCCTGTGTTCAGACCTGCCTGAGCCATCGCGACGCACCAACCCACTGCCCTCTGCCAGATGAGATTTTGCTTTCAGCAAAATTCCCCAGCCTTCCCCTGGTCCTCAAAAGAGCACACTGAGCGAAGAGCAACCTGATTTACCAGAATAATGGGGTGGGGGAGGAGGTCACGGTGACCTAAAACCACAATTAGTGAATCTGGATACAAATCTGGGCAAAACTGCCAGCACGAGGCAGTACAGAGGATCAGCAGAGAGCCTGGACACAGGCCCCGAGGTGCATGTCCCAGTCACTCCACTGGGCAGATTGAGCTCAGGCTGGGCAGTCCATCTGCACTCACCTCTCCTGAGTGCCTTGTGCCCCACAGAGCCCCTCCCAGCCCCCCGGATTCTCCTGTGGCCTCTTCTTTCATCAGTTACTCAGGAATAAGTTACTTTCCATTATCGGATTGTTCCCGCAAGGGCCAGGACCTGTGTTTCTTCCATCCTCATCTCCCTCCTCTACCTCACCTCACAGCATCCAGCACTGTGCCAGACAGGAGAGCGCTCTCCAGCCTCTGAATCAGCGAGGACACTCGGTGCCTTGGTCAGCTGTAAGCCGTCAACAATCCCACTGGCCAACTTGGCCAGAGACAAACTCCCAAAACTCCCATGTCAGAGAAGGACAAAGGGCAAGCCTGCAGGGGAGGTTTGGGGAGGATGGAGGTGAGCTGGTCACTAGATCCGACCCCTCACAACCCCCTATACCCTCAAGTCAAGCCTCTTACTGTCCAGTAACAGAAGAGTGGTTTATCCAAGTGCCCAAAACAGCACAGCACAAGGATTTCTTTGTTAATAGGACAGTCCCTCCAGAGACTCAGGTGGCCACGTGGACTGGGCCTGGAAGGAGAACCGACGGGGACACGTGGATGTGCAGGCTGCTCTATCTGGGCTGGGATCCTTCGTGGCAGAATCCCTGTGCACCTCACCCCACCTGCTGAACCGCTGAGTAGTCCAAGGTGACCAAACCAATCCTCCGCTCCAGGGTTTCCCAGCCCCCACCCGATTCCAGGCATTCTGGCCCATCTCGGCGTCCGTAAGCGGCGTGGCACTCGGTTCCCCGCCTCTTCCGCCCGGTCGCCGCGTGGTGCTGGAGAACGTAGAGATTCCCCAGGTGACTCAGAAGAACACTGTCTGCAGGGTCAGCCCTTTCGGTTTGAAGATGCGTGGGAAAAATCTGGCGAGTGGGGCCCGCCACCCACGCACATCTGAAAAGCAAATAGATGGTGAAACCTGTCGCCCGAGATGAGAAAACGGACTTTTTCGGGGGGAGAGATTGAAGCCGAAGCCATCAAAACCCAGGGGAGAGCAGAGTTATTATGAAAGCCGCTCAGAGTGGGTTAGGGTTGAAAGAAAGGTCAGCCTTTTACTTTTTCCACACCTGCTGGTTTCTAAAGAAAGATGGTAAAGCCGAGCAGAAGTGTGATTGCCAACCTCTGGTCTTTGATGTGTGTCTCCTGGTCCCTCCCCCATCCCCCGAGCTCTGGGGGAGGATGGAGGCTGGTGTGGTTTCCTCACACCTCCTGGCAGATTCGTGCTGAGGTTATCGCAGACTTGGCAGCCCCATCTTCAGCCTGGAATGAGTTGTCTTCTTAGCTCAAAAATGAACAAAGGGAGCCAGGCCTCGCCAAAGCTGAGATGCGTGAGTGCCCTTCCCCAAGGAAGGCCTCATTTCCAGAGCAGGTTTGGCTTTGTTCCTGTGGCTCCACAGAATCCTCAAAGGGGAGGTGATTTCAGGGAGGCCTCCCAGCTCTCCACTCCCAAGGTGGCCTCTGACTGAGCCCCAAGGAGAGAAGGACACCATTCCTGGGAGGTCACACATCCGTCTGCCAGGTCAGTGGGTCAGGCGTTGTCTTCTCCCTGGCGTTAGAAAGGAAAGCGGGTGGGGGGGTGGGGGTGGGGGAGGGTGAAAGCATAGGAGAGTGAAGAAGGAGTTGGAAAAGAGGGCCAGCAGCAGGGAGGGCCTTTCCGGAGGAGGCCTGGAGGGGTGCCACACCGCAGGCCAGCTTAGCAGAAGCCGCCTTTCTCGTGGGAGGAAAGGAGTAGTGGGGAAATGGCAGGTTTACCGAACAGACACCAAAGGCAGTGACTGCAGACACGGAGAAGGTAATCCAATTTGTCCCCTGTCTCGGAGGCTGACTTCAAGGCCCCATGTGCGTTCACAAAACGGCCCTTGGGCGTGGCAGCAGGTTAGCCCTCCAAGTGGCCTTTGCACAACACACAGGGTCCATGTGTAGAAACAAAGGTCTTTGTAAAGACAGCCCTTCTTCACCAGCAAGGACCCCACAGGACTGTTGGGTGTTCTCAGCAAGAGGATCACACGTTCACACCCCCAAGATAACCCTGTGGAAGAGGGATAGGGACCCATGAGGCACAGATCAGGCACACTGGCTCCTTAGGATCAAGGGTTCAGGTGTTAAGCTATCAGGAAAAGCCCAAGACTCACCCAGGGCTCAATTTTGCTCCAGAGTCAAACTGTTCATTTATTAAGTGTGAGTAAATACAAAGCAAGTAGCAAAGAGTTTCTTAGAAGAAAGTCCTCTTATTTGGGTTACCTGGTGGCATATTAAAATGCAGAGTCATGGGCACTCCCTACATCAACTCTGGTTCATCAGGTCTGGTTCATTCACAAGTCTGCCAGGTGATTCTGGTGGAGGTGACCCATGGACCAGAAAGTCGTTGATGATCACTACTGTGTCATCATTTTGGTTAGAACTTGAGGAAAGGGGTAAAATCAGCTAATGGATATGTCTTCTAATTTAACTCTACCAGTGACCCTCAAATCTTGGAACCAGGACCTATCCCTCAATCCACTGATCCAAGCACTAGGATGCAGTGATGGAAATTTCACTCTTGGAGAGGAAGATATTTCTAAATGAATCACCTGTTATGAAACTATTCTACAGGTAAAATCTTTTTACAACCATAATTTTCTTCTTTATGGCTTGTATTTGTATTCAAGGGATATGTTGTTAACTGGCGTCATTTGTAAATGGAAAGACATTCCCTTCCCCAAATCCAAAGTAGTCCCATATGTGTCCACAATTTAAGAATTAGAGGAAGAAATATGAGTTTGGTACCAAAGGGTTTGGGTTAAATATGGGTTCCTAAGCTGGTCCATACACAGAATTCAGAAGGTCTATGAACTTGGAAAATGACATCTTTCCCCTATTATCTAACTAAAATTTAGGTCTTCCTTCAGTTATGAATATAGACTACATGTCACACTAGTATGTATTAGCAAGACCTGTGACTCGGTCACTGGTGGAAATGACAGATATTTTCAAGTTACACGAAAGTTGTTGCAGACTCTCAAAATATCATTTATGCTGATTTCCATTGTGAAATGAAGGTTGTCATTAGGCCTGCTGGTAGATTTTATTTAACGTGTTCATAAAGAGGCATGTGTGTTACTAGTTCACAAATTTGTTTTAATAGTTAGAGAATTATGTGTCAGTGTAATTGGTTTCCTTTATAATCCTATTTATTTTATTTTATTCATTTTAAAACATTCTGAAAAGGGGCTATAGGCTTTGTCAGATTGTCAAAGGGGTGCATGAGGGGGAAAAAAAGGTTAAGGACCTTCGGGTTCTGGCAGGTCTTCATGGAAAAGAATAGAAAGATCATCTCATTGCAGCACTGGTTTATTAATAATAACATAATTAATAGCATATATAATTTAATAGGCTCTTGCCGTAAGTCAGCCACCTTTTACAGATGAGGAAACCAAAGACCCAGGGAACCTGATAAGTTTGAGCCATTTGGAGAACATGTCACTACTAGGCTGAGACAGCTGTGGGAGTAGTTTTCTCCAAACCGTTACCATTTCACTGGAACATAGATTCTCCAGTGATTAAAAAACAACCTTCCATATACCAGGCTATGCTATGGCAGCTCTTGACCTTCAGACCCTTACTGTGTATCATCTTCCATACACGAGGCTTTATCAGTTATTTATTGTCACAATAACACTGCATAATGAACAGCCTCAAAACCAGTGGCTTAAACCACTAAGCATTTATTTCGCTCACACATCTGTAGGTTGACTAGAAGGTCTTCTGGACTCACTCTTGCCGGGCTCGCTGATGTGTCTGCCCTCCGTCAGCTGTGTGTCATCTAGGCAGTTCCGCTCATCTCAGCTGTGCTCTCTCACATCTGGGACGGCTGGCTGCTCACTGACCTTGGCTGAGCTCACTCCCGTGTCTGTGGTCAGTTGGTTGGTCACCTGGGGCTGGGCTAGCATGGCCTTGGCCAGATGACTGTGCTCTGCTCCTCACAGTCTCCCATTCCCCCAGCAGGGTGGCCCAGGCTTGCTCAGATGCCTGCTGGGCAGGTTTCCAAGAGAGCAAGGAGTACACAAGCCTTGGGAGACCTAGTCTCAGAAGCGCACAGCCTCACTTCAAACACATTCTGTTGGCCAAAGCAAGTCACAGGCCAGCCCAGATTCAAGGTATAGGGAACGGGACTCCTTGATGGGAGGAACTGCAGGGTCACATTGTAAAGGCTTTGGGGACAAGGGGTGGAGAATTCGGACCATTTTTGCTATCATTCTACCGCAGAGTCAGTCGATCTTCCCTCCTTGCACTTCCCCCTCCACCCCGATTCTCACTCTCCTTCAGGAAAACACAGGCCTTCTCCAGATCCACTCATCCATGTGCACAAAGATACACACAAGACTCTTCATGGACACATTGTCTGTGACAGCAAAACACAGGAAAGAGCATGTTCAAGGTGGGCGGGTTGAAGAATGACTGCCTGTGGAAATGGGGCTTTGGAGATGGTGGCTTTTACTTTTCTCTTATAACTTTTTGTACCATAGCATTATTTTTACTGCATGCCAGTTTAACTTTTAAAATTTGAAAACTAATTTATCAAAAGAACAAATTCACCTCAGTTTATGGTTATCTCAGTTTCCCAGTAAACAACCAAATGCCCAATGCCTCCAAGCTCAAGTCATAACAGAGTTGTTAATATCTTCCTACATTCACCAGAGGGCCACTGCTCCTGTAAGCATGACCGCATGAAGCCAGAAAAGGAGGGCCTGGGAGCAAGCCACAATCTGATCAGGCCTCTTGCTCCCCCGACCTCAGGGCTGACCCATCTGGGGCCACCGCACCATCCTGACACTACCCACATGAGAAGAGAGCTATTCCTAGGCTCCATGGTGGGAGTTGACCACTGAAACAAAAGTGCTTGAACTCCAGTTGGGGAGAAGGTATAGCAGTATCTGGGAGGTCAGATTCTAGTATCAAGAAGGCATGAATGGATTCCTGGTACCACTACCTGCTAGCTGTGGCTTGCGGCGATGGGGGTACTCTGTGCCCCACTTTCTCCATCTGTTAAATGGGAGACATAACAGTAGCTTCTTCATAAGGATGCTGCGGAAACCACATAAGATCAAAAAGGGCCTTATGGAGTGTTTCCCATGAAGAGCCACTCAGAAATGTGATAGCTGTTGTTATCAAGAAAGCTCTCTGCATACACCTTGTCCAAGCCCTTTTCCTCTCCTCTCTGGGTATCAGTCAGCTAGGTAGTTGAGGGATTGAGCGGTTGGGATCATTGAAGACAAGTTAATTTACAGAATAGCAGCTTCTGGTGGTTGTGAAACACAACCCAAAGTTATTAGACATTCCTCCCATAAGAGGTGGGTCTGGGGCCACTCCCCCGTTGAACCTGGGCTGGCCTGGCACTGCTCAGACTGGGGAGAACAGCCAAAGTAACGCTATGTGACTGACTTTTGGTGCCAGGTCAGAAAAAGACATACAACTTCCCCCTGGTCCTCTTGGACCCTTGCTCAGGAGAAGCCAGCTGCTATGTGAGACCCCTGTGCTGAGGGACCATGTGTTGGCACCCTACTTGGCAGGCAGCTCAGCTTCCGGCCCAGTGGCCTGACCCTCCCAGTGCAGCTTTCAGGTGACCACAACCCCAGCCAGCATCTGACAGCAGCCAGAGGCCTCATTCTAGACACGCCCAGCCAATCCCCTTCCAAATTCCTGACCCTCAAAATGGGGAGCACAATAAATGATTATTGTTTTATACTGCTGAGCTTTGTGGCAACAGTAACTGGGACATAGCTGAACAGAGTACAAGCACGTTCTAAATTCACTCCTTTCATTTAATTGTGAGTGAGACAAAAAGAGAACACCATATCAAAAAAATTGTTCTATTGGATGACCCCTTATACTTCATCACAGCAGATCTGACATGAATGTTGTCTATACATCCCCTTTCCATATCCTCACTTCCCATTTGCTTCTCACCCAGCCCTAATCTGCCTTGATTAGACCTCAGAAGCCACTCACATCAAGGCCACAGCCAGCCGCTACGGAACCAAGTCCAGAAATGCTCCCGGTCCTCAGCCTCCAACCTTTAAGCATCTCAACACAGTTGACCCCTCCTTGATCCGCCCTTGCTTGCCTCCCACGGTAGTACTCCTCTCCCATTTCTCTTACCTGAGTGGTCGCTGCTTGGTCCCCCACGCAGGCTTCTCCTCTATCCAGCCTCTAATAGTGGGTTCCTAGAGCTGCATCCTGCCCTACCCTCAGCCCCCATCCTTTCCACTCTGTCTTGATCTTAGCACTTCCCATGGGCATGACTGTCATCTTCATGTGGGTGACCTCCAGATTTGCATCTTTTCTCTGAACTCCAATCTTGCATGGATAGCTAGGTGACATCTCCACTTGGATGGCCCTAGATGAAACTCTTGATTTCTACCCCCAAGCTTCTTCTCCACTAATCCTCCCCTCCCCAGTGGTGGCACCACCGACCGCCCAGAAGTTCAAGCTCAAAACGTGAGTCATCCTTGATTCCTTCCTTTTTCTCAACCCTCACCTGCACCTGTTGCTTCTACTCCCAGAATGAGTCTCAAAGTCATCCACCTCTCTCCACCACCTCTGCCACCATCACCCTAAGCCCAGCCACTGTCGTCTCTTTCCTGAACAACTGCAGCAGCCTTCCAACTGGTCTCTCTGCTTCTACCCTTTCCTTCCCACTCCCAGAACCCCTGCCAACCTTTCTTCACCCAGGGGCTTTAGAGATCTTTAAAACATGAGTTAGATCAAGTCACACTCCCACTTAAATATCTTATCCCTGACAGTGGAATAAAATCTAAATTCATCATCTGGGTCTGAGGAAACCCCTACCTTTCTCTCCAGTCTGACCTCCCTCACGCTCATAACCTCCAATCAACAGTGAAAGAAGCCAAAGTCTTCTTTCAGCTCCTTAACTGTGATGATCACTTTCCTACCTCAGTGACACCAGTGAGGATTAGAGCTGATGGTCCCACACTGTCTCAGTGAGTCAGATCTCTTCTGGCCCTTAGAGGGTTTCTGGTTCCAAAAGTTGAACGAGAGAAAGTACTGGGGCTCACTCTGCATTTGTTAGTCTCCCAGGGTATTCTGAGTTCCCTGGATTGTTAGTCCCACTGAGAAGGTGTCGCCCACAGTGTGAGACCTTTTAGAGTCTGCTCATTCATTCCCAACTGTCTCTGTACTTCCCTTGGTCCCTTTGGTAAGGAGTGGCCCAGCCAGATAGGAAGTTTCCATCCAGTATTCATTCATTCATTCATTCATTCATTTGTATCTGGAGCTTTGAAAGGATAAGAGCATGATTTTTGAAGGAATTTATGTGATGTTTTGGATTTGCTTTAAAATACTCTAGCAAAGATAAAGGAAGGAGCTAAGGGAGAAAGGTAGGAGTGAAGGAAGAAAGAGGGGAAGGGAGGAGCAAAGGAAGGAAGGGGGGCAAATGAAACAACGAGTGAAGAGAAAAGGAGAGAAAGAAGAAAAGAGAGTGGGTGGTGTAGGCGGGGTAAGAATGGAGAGAATGTTGATCACTGTTGAAGCTGGGTGATGGGTATGTGGAGGTTCATTATGCTGTTCTATCTACATTTATGTAAGTTTTTAAATTTCCATAATTAAAGAGTTTAAAAAGAAAAGAACATGAGTGGAGATAACCTGAACCAACTCAATGGCAGGGACACTTTCCTAAGTACTTAGCCTGGCACAGGCATGGGTGCTGCAGGGCCTTTGCACGTGCCACTCCCTCCTCCCAGTACACCCTCCCTCCCCTTCTTCCTGTAGGTAATTCCTGCTCATCCTTCAGCTCTCAGCTCAATGTCACTTTCTCATGGAGACCTTCCCTGTCCCCCATCCCCAGAGTAGGTCAGAGCCTCCTGTAATGCACTTTCTAGCATCTTAAAAGCATCTCTTTGTGACAGTCTGATTAGGGTCTGTCACCTGTGGACTGCGAGCTTCCTGAGCGCTGGGCCTGTGTCTGCTTTTGCTCAGTATCACCTAAGCCCAGTGCCTGACACGTAGAAAATGTTCCGTAAGTTTCTGTTGAATGAGGTTGTCAAAGTATTGTTGTCAATTGCTGTATTTTCCCAAGATACAGGATTTCACGAGGATGGGTGCTTCATGAAACCAAATATTTGAAATTGGAGGGGCCACTGATTCATTTGACACACGTTTATTGTCTGTCATGTGTGAAGCCTATTGTAGGTGCTAGGGAAATAGCAATGAACAGAACAGAAAAACAATCCCTACCCTGTGGAGTTTACAGTTGTTGTGTATCAGGCGGTGCTAAGAGCTGTGGAGAACAACAAAAGCGGGGGGGGGCTGGCGGGGGAGGACTGAGGGTGGGCAGGGAAGGCCTGGAGGAGAAGGTGGTGCTTGACCAAAGACCTAAGGAGGCAGGGTAGGAAACTTGACTGGTGGGGATCCAGCCAGAGTCACCTAGAGAACTGCAGGGTGAACTGTCTGATACCTCATCCAGCCTCTTCTTTAACGCTGGGTCTTTGCCGTATGCTCCGGGGGGTTCACCCGGGATGGTCACGTTATTGTGTTGGCTCTGAAAGACTAACACCAGAAATTGTTGGCTTCTCAGCATTCTGTTTATCAGCTGCCACATAATGAATTACCTCAAACTCAGTGGCTTAAAACAATAATAACCATTTTATTATATCTCATGATGTTATGGGTCAGGAGTTTGAGTAGGGCTTGGCAGGGTGATTCTTCTGTTCCATGTGGTATTGCCACACTTGGTGGCATTCAGCTGGCGGATGGGCTAGTCTGTTTGTGAGAAAGGAGCTAGGAAAGACAGGTGGGGACAGAGTGGGGTGAGGAGGACAGGTGAGTGTCCAGAAGTCTGGCCAGATTTGGGTGCAGTCTCCTTGGACCTGCACGTCTGCAGACCTGCAGCGGAATCTGTGGTTCCTTCACAAAGAATTTGAGGCTCCACAACTGCATGTGTTTGGGGGGGAGCCCGGGCGAGGGAGCAGGGAGGAACCTTCTTGAGTCCGTGAGGATGATGACATTGTCCTGTGCTGGTCCTCCCGCATGGCCCACTTTTGAAGGAGGGCTCAGCACGGCCTCAGCTGTCACATGTCATCATTTAGAGTTTGTGTGCAGTGGTATATGAAGCAGTGCTGGCCAAGGCTGTGCCCATCCATCTTTGCATCCCCTGGTACTCAACCTGGTACTTGGCAAATTGTTGGTCGACCCTCCAAAGCAATGGCTGATATGTCTGACCATGTCAGGAAAGGCAGGACAGCATCATGGGCAAAAGCCAAGGCCTGAGTGCCAGACATGCCCAGGGTCATGTCCTAGCCTTGCCAATTACTAATGGCATGATGCTCAGCGAATTCCTGATCTCTGAAGCTCAGCCCCTTCATCTGTAAAACGGGGTGAGTTACCATGTCTACCTGGCACAGAGCAAGCAAGCAGGAGATGACGGCTGAAAGGTCACGAGGGGAGACTGTGTCTGTCCGGTACCCGCGGGGCCTGGCAGGCCACTGGTGTGCACGAAGGTCTGCTGAGGGTTGAATTAAGATCAGGCAGGCTCGTGCTCCCAGCCTCCTGAGATGAGTTCTGTGACGGATGCTCACAGAATTCTCTGTAGCTCTGGACGCCCCGTGTTCTTTACCCAGTGGGTCTCAAACGCGCTCTTGTAATTGGCAGCCCCTGGTGAAAAGACTGTTGCAGGCTGCCTTCTCTAGAAGCAGATGCTGAGCTGGAATTTGGGGGGCGAGATGTCTATTAGGGATCAATAACTAAGAAGGGAAGTTGGGGGAAACAGGATTGTGCAGAGGGAGGAGTCAAACTGAGAAGCAAACCCAACAGGTGTTGCCAGCCTGGCAGGAAGCTCTGGAGCAGATGCTGCCCATCAGAGCCCCCCCCGACAGGCTGACACCCTGTACACCCGCTTCCAGGCGCTGGACGCAGGGGAATGGACCTTGGGTCACGTGGCTCCGACCAGGGCTGCGCTGTGCAGCGGAGGCAGACCTGAAGGAACTGGCAGCTGGAGATTACATGCTGACCAGGTTCCCTACAAGTTATTTCACGAAAGGACATCCGGTTGGTGCCTCTCCATTAACCACAGAGATTTTTTACTTATCCTGTGTACAAGAGCGGAGAGGAACTCATAAAGGGTCTCGTTTTGGAGAAACACATTTGCATGTCTTTCATAGGATTTTATAAAACAAACATTGAAAGGGATGTTAACTATTTGGGTTGTCTGTAGTAATAATACAGAATTGACTAGAGAAACACTCCATGTCCCAAGAGGATGCTGGGCTTAGACCGCAGTTGTAACAGGAGGGCCATATGGAATGGGGCAGAAGAAACTGTGTTGCAGAAGCACCATGTCTTGGTTGTGATGGTAATTCTAAAGCCACAATATTTGTTAATCACACATAGTAAACAATCAGTAAACATTTGTCAAATGAAGAGAGAGATTTGTTTGGAGCACCTAAAATGTGTGAGGTGTGGGTGCTGGAGGCCCTGGTCATTTCCCTTTTCTCAAAGTCACGTAGAGCCCCTTGACCAGACCTCACTTTGAGACAAGCTGACCAGAGTGGAGGAGGAGGAGGAGCAGCTCCAGTGTAGAGAGGTCAAATCCACTGATGGACAGAGTTCCAGGGGTGGCATGGGGTGATGCTTTGACCTGGAACCCATGGGAAGCTCCAACCAATGAGGCCAACTCAGAATTGGAAAACCAAGCACACCTGCTGAAAGATTACAACCACAAAACACATGTGCCAGCTTTTCATTTATTAAAGCAGAAAGACAGTTGGAGGTGTCCAGAGGTTGAAGCTTCATGGCAGTGTTGCTGGGTGTTTAAGCCCATCACACAAGCACTCCGCATAACCGCCACACTACACTGGTGATGGCCTTCTGTGAGGCTGACAGGTCACAGTGGAAGGGGCTCGCTGGAGCTGGTTGCTTCCTTGCACAGCACTATTTGTAGCAGCCGCTATGGACAGATGGAGGAAATCATAACCACACGCCTCTTCCAGGGGTTGGCGGCGGTGGTCTGAGCCACTCAGTGGACCGTGGGAAGGCAGTGGTGTCCAGTACCACTCTAGCCAGCCCTCCTTGACCACCAACTCCTCTCAAGCTGCTGCGGGTAACAGGACAGCACTACTGCCCAATAGACGTAATGTCCCGTTGCTCAACGTTGCTAATTTTGGGGGGGAAGTTTTCCGGCACCTGATTTCTGATATGTGAAGTACAAATTTGAGAAATGACCAATTTTAACAAATTTATTCATTCAGCATAGGGTATCTGCTATATCCAAGGCACTGTGTATGGGGTATGTTTGGCACATAGACCAGATGAGGAACACACACACGAAGTTGTTGTCCAAGGGCTCACTCACCCAAAGAGGCTGCTTGTCCTGGAAACTATCTACAAACCAGCTTATAAGCCATGCAGTGACACCAGCCTCATGGTTCTCAGCCGAGGGGGGGGGTGGGTCTCACCTGAGACTTGGCTTTCCCATATTGCTAGAATGTAAGCATCTTGACAGAAAGGACTATCATATTCCCGTTATAACCTCAGTGAATAGAAAGGGACTGGCTCATGGTGTGCACACAAATGTTTGCTGAATGAACAAATGAGGATTCTGTAGGCCTGAAAGACAGGCCAAAGACCAAATCTCTAGTCATGCAGGCTGACTACTTCAGAATGGCAATCCCCACTTGAGTGTGCATGTTGTGATGTGTTGATTTAAGATTAGTTTTTAAAAATTGTTTTTCAGTAGAAAAGGCAATTTCTTTTTTATAATAAACACACATCACATTTCATTCAGTTTCTTGATTTTTCTGATTTATAGAGTTCCAGTCAAATGTAATTATATTATAATCCTCTTTTATCATTATTTCAGAAGAGTACGCACACAGCATATTTTATAGAAATGTTGAATGGATCACAGCTTCCTTGTGGGTTTCCCCTTGTTGATTCTTCCAACGTTTTTATCTTAGGATAAATCTGCTACTAAAACCTAGTTTAATTTGAATATAAAATGGTCCTACTTATGCAGTCATTTAAAAACTAAGGCAATTTGCCAACAAAGGATACTTAAAATCTTTAAAATATAATATAGCTGCAGCATGTCTTTAATCCTGCATTGAAGCTGCGTTAGGACTGGGACAGTCCAATAGTGACAGTCGGGTCCTAAAAGAAGTCTTTGGAGCTAGGCGTGGTCATTGTGCGTTAGGGTGCAATGCAGGGTTCGTAGTTCTTGTGGTGTTCCCACATCTCCTTTCTTAAAAATCAGAGGGGAAAAAAGTACAGTCCCTGGCTTTTTTTTTTTTTCTCAACTAATGTACACTGACCAAAGCCTTATCTACCTCTGAACTCCTACTAAGTCTCCATCATGGTGTCCCTTAAGTAACTCTAGGCTGGAGTAGATTGAACAAGTGTAATCATGGCTCACCCCTCCCTCCTTCCATCCCTCCCCCAATCCTCAGCTCCACTGGGACCCCTAGGACATATAGTACCAGAACCACAGTATCAAAATGGCATGGGATCCAAAATATATAAACAGCTCATGCAGCTCAATATTAAAAAAACAAACAACCCAATCAAAAAATGGGCAGAAGACCTAAATAGACATTTCTCCAAAGAAGACATACAGATGGCCAAGAGGCACATGAAAAACTGCTCAACATCACTAATTATTAGAGAAATGCAAATCAAAACTACAATGAGGTATCACCTCACACTGGTTAGAAGGGGCGTCATCAGAAAATCTACAAACAATAAGTGCTGGAGAGGGTGTGGAGAAAAGGGAACCCTCTTGCACTGTTGGTGGGGATGTAAATTTATACAGCCGCTATGGAGAACAGTATGGAGCTTCCTTAAAAAACTAAAAATAGAACTACCATATGGCTCAGCAATCCCACTACTGGGCTTATACCCAGAGAAAACCATAATTCAAAAAGACACATGCACTCCAATGTTCATTGCGGCACTATTTACAATATCCAGGTCATGGAAGCAACCTAAATGCCCATCAACAGATGAATGGATAAAGAAGATGTGGTACGTATATACAATGGAATATTACGCAGCCATAAAAAGGAACAAAATTGGGTCATTTGTAGAGACGTGGATGGACCTAGAGACTGTCATACAGAGTGAAGTAAGTCAGAAAGAGAAAAACAAATATCACATATTAACGCATATATGTGGAATCTAGAAAAATGGTATGGATGAACCAGTTTGCAAGGCAGAAATAGAGACACAGGTGTACAGAATAAATGTATGGGCACCAAGGGGGAAAGCACAGGGGGAGGTGGTGTGATGAATTGGGAGATTAAGATTGACATGTATACACTAATATGTATAAAATAGATAACTAATAAGAACCTGCTGTATAAAAAAAAACAAAAACAAACAAACAAACAAAACGGCATGGGATGGAAGAGCCAAACTCAGTTGAGTTCTTCCACTTAACTGCACAGTGTTATTTAGGTTTGGCCCATGCCTATTGCTTATTCTTCTAGGTTCCTCAAAGGGTATCTGGGTCTCCTCCTGGAAAAGGTGGCCATATAGACAGCTCCGTCCATAGACTGCCTTGGGGAAGTCATCCTTCCCTTTGACCGTAGGCAGTTCTTGTTGTGCCGGGACCCATGTTGTTGTGCTGGTCCCAGGCCAATGCTTATTTGCCACCAACTGCCCACACTCGGGGTGGGTTGGCGCAGCCTTTGTGTTACCCTTTGCTCCCCCTTGTTGCTGCCCACTTTCTGCTCACCTTATTTTGCACTGACATGTAGTTTAGAAGTGGGTGGGGAGAAGATGGACACCATGGCAGAGTCTAGAGCTTTTGTGTGCCCTTTGGAAGGGATGGCCTTGGAACTGAAACCACAGCAATTCACAGCCTGCTGGGAAAATGAGATGCTTCCTCAGGAGCAAGTGGCAAAGCTCGTATGGTTTATGGTGCTGCTGTAATTGTCCTTCTTGGAAATTCCATTGGACTAACCTGGAAAAACTTGGAAGATAAGTTTGAACAGAGGAGAAATTAAAAATTGGTCAACCAAGATGATTTTATGGTATTTTGGAAATGTTATTTCCCTATCCTAGTCTCTTATTCTTCACACTCTGATACGGCTATTTGATCTCTAATTGTACACACTTAAAATATAGAGACAGGGTGAAGAAAGTGAAAAGTAACGGATGTTTTTAAACAGTCATTTAAAAAGCACTTTTCTAATAAATGAAAATTTTCAATGTGATAAATTTGCCAAATAGTTAAAAGAAAGACACAGAGCAAAGGTGAGTTCTATTAACTTTTTTTCAGCCTAATCTCTAAGTTGAAAGCTTTTTTTTAACATGTTAGCATTATACAGTATGAAGAAGAGAAGCATGGAAGCAGATATCCTTGCAGTGGCCTCAGAAACAAAAGGGCAAATAGGACCAGCCCGTTTTATAGGGAGCAGACAGAGTGGACCATCACACAAGCCACTCAACACAGTGAGCCCATAATGGAGCCAGGTTCCCACCAACTGAGGTTCTTAGTCTCCCTCCATGGGCTGAGAGGACCACTTCCATGACACCACTGGACAAGCTGAATCCTTGATCAGATCAGCGTGGCAGCCAGGTGTGAAATCACAGAACCTCTGGCAGAAATGGGTTGGAAACCAACAGAATCCGGATGACGTGCTGGTATGGTCAGTTACCCAGGGTCAGTTACCCAGGGCCTCACTGACCAGTGCTGCAGATAGCTTCAGAACAGGAACAAGGACCCTCACTGGCCCAAAACAGATCAAGGAGACCAGAAGGGCATTAGATCTGAGGTTGTTTGGAAAGATTCTAGAGCAGGAATCTCTAAGACCTGGCATGGTATCAGCCCCCAAAACCAGGGTAGAAATTCTCCAAAGATGGGAGTTTTCATGAAGCCTTGTACATTTGTGGACTATGGCAGTGGCCAGTGCTTCTGTGTCTTCTTTTGGAAGGGGTGGCATCAGAACTGAAGGCACAGCGATTCACTGTGCACTGAGAAATCAAAGCCTCCTCCAGAGGTCGGCTGCATTAACGCTCAGGCAAGTGGCAAAGCCAGGGAGGCTTGCAATGCTGCTCATTAGTCCTCCTTTGAAAACTGCAGGTATTGCAGCCAGGAGCCAATCAGCAGCCCCCTGGGATGGCCAGTCAATTTTGAAGACTCTGGCTTGGCAAATCCTGACAAAAAGTATAACGTTATTCAAATTCATCCCTTTCTGAGTTTTTTATTTCCTTTTATTCACTTCCTTTTCCTTCTCTGCTTTCCCTCTGGCCCTACCAGTAAGGGAAGCCGTAGCTGTATTTCTTGTTACTTCCAAAAGGACCATCCACCTCAAGGAGAAGATCCCTCAGAGGGAAAGGGCTCCCGAGGTTGTCTCCAGCAACATAGATGACAGCTTCAGGCTTCCTTCTCTCCTTGTAAATGAAACCCACTGAGCCTGGCTGATGCAACCCAAGTTCTTTAGGGTCTTCACAAGATCCCGGCGGAACCTCTCACCCACAAAAACGTAGAGAACAGGGTTCAGGCAACTGTGGAGAAAGGCGATGGTTTGAGTGACCTGGAAGCTGATGTCAATGTTGATGGAGACAGCACAGCTGGAGATGAACGTGCTGTAGGCATCGATGGTCTGCACCAGCAGAACGCAGTTATGGGGGAACTGGGATAGGACGAAGACAGTGAGCACAGTGATGGTCACCTTCAGAGCCTTGTGCTTGGATGACTTCTTGGCTTGTTTCAGGGTGTGAATGATGATGGTATAGCAGCAAGCCATGACCACAAAAGGGAGGAAGAACCCCAGGATGACTTTCAGAGTCAACACAGCTGACTTCAGTTTGGTACTCTCGTCACTGGGGTAAACCATGGTGCAGATAGCAATCCCATACTCCTTCTTGACTTGGCTGTACAGGAGTTCCGGGATGCAGAGTGCGGCTGCCATCACCCAGACAGTAAAGCAGACCATTTTGCTGTACAGAAGCCTTTTCTGCCTCCACATCTGCGCTCTCGTGGCCTGAGCAATGGCGATGTACCTGTCCACGCTGATGCACGTGATCAGCAGCACACAGCTGTAGAAGTTCATCTTGTACATGCTGTTGACCAGTCTGCACATGAAGGTCTGGAATTTCCACTGGTCAGCGGCGGCAATGGCCCAGAAGGGAAGGGTGACAAGAAAGAGAAGGTCAGCGATTGCCAAATTCAAAAGGAACATGTCAGTCATGGTCTTCACCCTCGTGCAGTACCAGTAGACAAGGATGACCAGACTGTTGCCCAAGGACCCCACGATGAACACGAGCCAGTAGAAGGGTGGAAGGAAGTAGCTTGCGAACTGCCTGACGTGGTTTTTCTTACAGAATAAGTCAGTGATGTTGAAGTTCCCGTAATCTTCCATGGAAGACGTGGTGTCATAGCTATAGTCATCTGCCATATTAGGGATCAGGCTCTGCAAGGAGACACAGGATGGCATTGGGTCAAGGGCATGCTTTTGGAGGTTCTATCTGATGACGTCAGAGGCATGGAGCCCTTGAACCTTCCACTCCCAAAGTCTGTGATAAGACAAAAGAAATGTATGTGTAGGAAGTAGGAATTCTGAGAGCATCTGCTTGGATTGTAAATGATTTATTTATTCAACAAATGTTTATTGAGCACCTACGACATGGTAGGTAATGGGTACATGCTGAAGAGTCAGACATGGTTCCTGCTCTCATGGAACTTACCTACTCTGGGAGGAGACACTCAAGCAAAGGAACAGTCACAGGCTGCATGACAGATGCTCTGACGGCGTGGGAAAGAGGGTCTGGGACCACTGTTGGGCGGACCTTTATCAAACTAAGTGAATGGTTCTGATTGTCCCTTCTCTCTACTCTACCCTCCCAAAAAGGTCCTCAGAGGCTTTTAAACTTTTCTGGGTCCAGGTTCCCCTGAGTCTTCTGAAAGCTGTGGATCCTCTGTTTGAGAAGCACCAAAGAGTCACACATGCACCCACTTACACATGTGCACACACATGAACACACACACACATATTCATACACTCTCACATACACGCACATACATAAGAACCAGGACAGACTACGTGATTTCAGGGTCCCTTGTTCAAAATTTGTTAAGAATTTCAAGATAGCAGAGCATTAAATCAAGCAAGTGACACTTCTAAGCATGAAGTGTGCAGCAGTAGGGGTCACACACCCATGAAACCAGCCCTCACAAGCACACACACACACACATTTACAAACACACGTGCACACAAACATGCCTACACTAATATACATACTCACATGTACATACCGACACACATACATGCACACATTCAGACACGTGGGCACACACCCTCACAGTGTGCACACGCGTGTGCTCATGCGCATGCACACACACACCCCTCATTACAGCTTCAATGGGTTCCTGGCTCAGAAGCCTTCCTAGAACCCCTGCTGGGGGAAGAGGAAATAAAGGCTGGAGATGGAGCCCTTGAGTCAAGCCTGGGATGGAGGGAATGGAGGAGAGGGTTGCCTGGTGGAGGGGAAACTTGGTCCCGTATCTGACATGTTCCAAGGCCTCCACTTACAAATTCTCACATGCTCTCACTTCCCACCAGCACCCCACTCCTAGGGCCCCCATTAGGGCCCCCAATCCTGCCAGGGACCACTAGCTCTCGTTCCCTTGCCCCAAGGCACACGCCTTGCCAAATCTCATCTCTCCCTTCATTTCTGCTCCGGAAGTGCAGCAGTTGTTCAGTTCATCTAGAAGCATTTGGACTAGAAGTAACCTCAGATCCCCACTAGGTTTTCATTTTGTTTTAAATATTAAATATTTAATGCCAATAAATATTTAAGTAAAAATATTTAGTTTATGTATTAAACTATTCATATCGAAATAATAAAACATCTTCTACCAGTCTTCTTTTAGCTGGGAGCTCCCCTTCTACACACATTATAATCTCCATCTATTTCTAATAGTTTCAACCAGCATTTCCCAAACCATGTTTTGGGTGGAACACCAGTAGTTAAATAGTTGAGAATCTCTGCTCACTATATCACCTTCTGTGAAATTCACAATAATCATGAGCATATTAAAGGCTCTGAGAAGTCCTGCAGAGCTTGTTTTATTTTAACGGCATGATAGCATAGTAAAGGCTCTGAGAAGTCCTTCAGAATCTGTTGAATTTTGTTTAATAATGTTTCCTAATCTTACATGAGCATGGAACCTGTCGTGTGTGTGTGTGTGTGTGTGTGTGTGTGTGTGTGTGTGTGTGTTTACTGAGTGCTTATTAAGATATCAGGACACACTGAGTGGACTGATAAGGTGCAGTAGACGCCAGGAGGCTGTGGTCTCCTGAATTCTGAAGCTCGTGCCGAGAGCTGAGGTGATGGGTCCATTCCGTTTGGGCCCCGACCGGCAGGAAGTGCCAGGGGGATACCCAGGGTAACCTGGACTACAATTAGGAAAATCTGGAATCTGGTCCTGATCCACCTCTAGTGTGCGACCAAGAGAAAGTCCTACTGCAGAGAGACCCCCGGGGGCCAGATCCAGGAGCCAGCAGCCGGGAACGGCCCGCTTCTGGGAATAGCTGAGGAAAGCTCTCCATTTTGAATGTGCTTCGTCCCCAGGCCTGGTTCACCCATTCTCAGCGTACATTTAAAGACTTCCCTCCCAGCTTTGGCCGTTGTCTACAGGCCCAGATCATTGGGAGGACAGATCTTACAGATGACTCGTATTTCAGTGAAGATGCCAGGAGACTTCTGCCAAAGCGGGACATGGGAGCCAGGCACCGTCAATGGCCCCACTGGGAAGGGCATCCCCTAAGAGGTGGGGTTTGAGTAGACTTTGAGAAGAAAGAAAGAACTTTCAGGTGGAAGGAAGAACATGTAGAGCACAGAGACCCACAGAAGTATCACTGGAGATTTAAGAAGTTGGGAGGGTGACATTTTGGAGGAAAGTCAGTAAAGCCAAGCAGATGAGCAGGTGTCAACTGTGAATCCACAGTGAGTAAGCGTCAAACTGCTCTGTAGAGGGTGGGTTTTTTACATTTTGCAGGGGTTAAATAGCTTTAATAGACTCTCACATGAGCCTGCACCCAAGGCTGTGAGTTAGGGAGGCAGACAGCATCCCCATTCACAGATGTGGCACAGAGGGTCTCACAGAGGGGACCCCTAGCAGTCCCAGTGTCCCGGGAGACCCAGCCTTCTCCATGGCCTGGTAAACGAGCCCGTGACCACCGCTCCCCAAGACTGTGTCCCAGAGTGGGGACACTGTGTCCTGCTTGAAGCACAAGGAGCACGTTTTCTTGTTGGGTGAGGGTTGGAGGACCAGTGCTTCAGCATAGAATTATATTTAGTTAGGGACTCCCCAGACATATTTTAAGAGTGACTGAATTCACACACAAAAAACCTGGGTTTGTGTGAATTTTATCAAGACTACAAGGTAAGCCTATATCATCCTTACAAGTTCAAAGCGTTGGCCATCTTTTTGAGGATGACAAAGGAAGAATTCACGTCCCAGGCTACGGGGAGCCTGGACAAACTGTCCACCTGCATCGAGACTTGTGCTCATAGCTTTGTCCATGCCTGATAGGTAAATACCCAAGGATCCTTTGAAAATCTTCCAGCAAATGTAAACGTCAATTATTTACCAATTTATTTGATTCCCTACTGTCAGAGCACCTAGTGCACATCAGACCCAGTGCGGAGTACAGGACATGCATGCATTTAATCCTTGACCTTCCAGGTAGGGACGGGCCCCTCTTCCAGATGAGGGGCACCTGGCTTCCGGGAGGAATTCTGAGGTTGCCAAGCCATTCCTTCCTCCCTCCCTCCCTGCTCTCTGAGTCCTAGAGACACTGCTCTTGCTGGAGAAGCTACCCACAAAGGCTGTTTTCAAAGTCTGGGTCAGAACATCTTGAGAGAAGATCAGTGTAAGCATCTGAAATCCACACGGTTTCGCGTGCATCCAAGAGCACCTGCTGGAGCCTCCTGGCCTGAGCACTGCATAGAACGACTTCCCACAAGCTGCCATGGGTTTATCCCGGGGTCTGCATCGAGGTGGCATCTAAGGGGCTCCCCGTGGAGCCCACCCTCTCCACCGAGAGGGGACCTCGAAGGGCCTGTCCGTATAGCTCTGTGTCCTACTCACCAAGACCTAGCCTAGATATTTATTTGGCATTTAAATATAAAAGAGAAGTGAAGAAAGGCTTTCGTATCTCCTGAAGAACAGGTGAGGTGTTTTTTTTTCGCTCATGCACCATATAAATTTTGTGACTTAATCAGGATTCCCTTTTTAATTGGGAAACTCAGTCAAACTGGTAGCCCAATTATAGTAACCAAATAAGATCCTTCGACCAACGCTGTCCAATAGGAGTATAAGGCAACTCTGGGTTAATTTTGCATTTTCTAGTAGCCAAGTGAAAGAAGTGAAAAAGAGACAGGTGGAATTCACCTTAATAATGTATTTTATTGGAACCTAGTATGTCTAAAATATTTTTTCGTTACATAAGCAATGTAAAAGTTACCAAAATATTTTACATCCTTTTGTTGCGGAGACTATATTTGAATGGAGTGCATTTTACACTCACGGGGCATCTTAGTTGGAGTGGCCCCGTTTCATGTGCTCACGGGCCCCACGTGGCTCGTGGCTACCTCACCAGACAGCACAGCTTTAGGCTGAAAACCCAAGTTCTAACTCCTTCTCTTGGTCTTTTCTCCCTATTCTGTCAATTTCCTCTGACCCTGTTTTAATGTATGTCCTTTCTCTTCTATTCTGTTGTACGCACCCAGTACGGTGCCTCAAGCCTGTTACGGAACACGAGGCAGGCAGTGGAGACGGAGTGAGACAGGGTGTTGTTATTGCTGGGAAGTGTCCAGGCCCTGCTCTCTGAAGGGGCTGACCATTCTCTTCCACATCATATTAGAATGTCTAGAAATCTTCTTACCTAAGGTTTCTCTTGCATTTCTTAGCAAACTGTGTTGTTCTCAGACACTCTTAAAAACATGACGTCTTTACCAACTAGACCACTATTCGGAGCCTGTGGACCCCCATGAGCAGAGGTCTGAGCCAGATCTAGAATCTTCTTCCAGTGGGAGAAGTGGTGATTCGCTGGGGCGGACAGGGCCCAGACCTGGCCGGGATGGTGTTTGTGTGAAAATGCCGCCATCTCATTCCCTGCCTGCCTAAGAAAACGGCATGCTCGTCCTAGGCTTGAGAAACAGCTCTTTATTTCTAGTTCCTTGCCGATAAATAACGTGATTTGTTCACTCATTCGACCGATATTTACTGAGCACAGAGTACATGCCGGGCAAGGAAACCACTTCCAAAGGACACCATTCGCCTCGGTGATGGAAATAGAATTGGAGCAAAATGTTAGAGAGGCCGATGGCTCCTGCGCCAGGCCTCGCCTGTCGAGCTCGAGGCTGGGATGGGGGTGGGGTGGGGGGAGGGGAGGTCCCTCTGTGTGCAGGGCCCTGACGGCAGCTCCACAGCTCAGAGGTGCCCTAGACAGGGCGGCATCGTGGGATGGCTCTGTTACTCCCAGGGGGCTGCTTAATTGGGGGATTTATATCATTTATTTTGGATGATTTTTAGCATTTTGATCAAGAAAAGAAGCGCATTATAGTCATAGATCTAAGTAGACGAGAGAATGTGTCACAGCGTGACCCGTGGCCGGCCTGGAACTCAGCAATGGGGTGCCTTCTCCTCACGTAAGCTTTTGTTTCTGCTCTGGAAAATTTTTTTGGAAGCTCAACAGGTTTTAGAATGATGTTCAGATGTTAGAGACCATCTTAGAGAGGAGGAGACAGACCCAAGGAACGGAAGGTTCTGCCCCAAACCCTCAGCCACTCGGGGAAGGTCAAGGCCAGAGCCATCCCCCCAGCCCCTCAGTCCCAAGCTGGGGCACTTTTAATCCCTGCTGACCCAAAGCCCAGCTCTCCACGTGCTGATGTTGTCAAAGTGGCCACACCAAACGTGAGCCACGGCATCTGGGTCCCAGCACCTGAGCTGGGCCTCACGGAGCCCAAGCAGAGTGGCCGTCAGGTGCCCTACCTCCCCACTCCCAACCCCGGAAAGCTTCTGGGCACCAGAGGATGCCCTGTGGCTTCCTCTGCCCGGAGCAGCCGGGAGCTGCCTGATGCTGGGGGCAAACCTCAGGGCACGGCCGGGCAAGGGGCCTGCGCTGCCTGCTGGTGCCCCCGGCGAGGCTCCGCCCCACAGGCCTCGGCCCCCGAGCCCGGGCAGGTGTGTCCTCCTCCCCTCAGGAGAACGTTGGCCCCGAAGCAGCAGCCCAGGCGGTGAACGTCGTGCAGCTCCTGGAGCAGGAAGAAGGTCTCCAGAGCTTTCCGAGGCCTCCCTCACCGATTCACGTTGTCTCTGGAAACCTTCCCCCAGCTCCAGGCCCCTCATTCCCACCTCTGGGGAGAGGCCAGGGTAGAGGGCAAAAACTGTGTCCCTCATTGCTCCTTAGTACCGAGATGGGCGTCTGGGGACAGGAGACGGGAAATGGGAGGGGAGGGAGACAGGCAGGGAGGGATGCGGAGTCGTTAGGAGCGGTGGGAGGTGGCAGGCACCGCCCCCAAGGTGCTCTGTCCCCACCCCCGAGGAAGTGAGACTTCCACACAGCGAGGCTTGGACCTCGGCGTGTTGACATTTGCCCACAGGGGGGAACCCGGTGAAGCCGTGACTCTGAGAGCACCCTCTAGGGCTCCTCCTCCTTGTAGCCACGAGACCTGGAACCTTCCGTTCTTTCTCCCAGCCTCGTTTCCTCATCTGTAAGCATGGCTCTGCCTTTACCGTGAGGCTGCAGGAAAGTGGCACCCTGGCTGGTTACTGGCACATGGCCAGTGCTCAGAAAGGTGGCCACAGGGACGTCATGGCTGTTTCCCAGGGTCATAGCCACAGAGACCCCATCTTGTCCCCATGTAGGTGGTGCTGGACACCTCTTGACCACAAAAGGTCATTACTGGGGTGCATTTTTCTTCCTCTCTGGAGCTGCCTTGCAGAGTCTGGATATCTTCCAAGATTCCAGAGGGTAAAACCGAATGACTGAGAGTGTCAGCCCCGTTTCTAGCATCAGGGATGAAGAGCAAATTCTAACTCAGGAGAAACTAAGGGTCTAATTCTGGTTAGAAAAATAGAGACTTACCTCGTTACTTCACCAGGTCCAAAATAATTGCCTTGTTGTTGTTGTTGTTACGGGATATGCAGTGACATATGCAATACTAAATATCATTAGCATATGATAAATAACTTATTTGACATCAGGGGTGGCAACCACCAATCTCCACAGATGGTGGGAACCTACAGTGTACTGTGAGGGACAGTTTGTCAGCTCCACTAAGAAGGTTTGATTTCAATACCTACATGTAAAACCCAGATTCTTACTTTGAGAAAAGCAAAATTAAAACCTTTAGATATTTTTGTGAGCATTTATGAATATAACAAAAGCATAGGAATTTGATTTGATTCTATAATTAATTACATTTGACTATAAAATCACAAACAATTCTCTGGATAATGACTTTACTCACTCATTTTTGTTGGCCTCTTTTCCTCTTTCAGAGAAATAATATATCATTATGTGTTTTTTGTAAAGGCTACATAATGTTATGTAAGAAACAAAACTAACATGCCCACCGTGGGTCTTTTAAAAACAAACTAAATGGATTCTCTCTTGCCCTCTTTTGTCTGAGTTTCAGAACAGACACATGGGACAAAGACATCCTAAAGATCATACAACCCTCACCTATTAGTAAAATCTAAAGTAGCATTTTCCTCTGTGCTCCCGCATACCCCAAAGCTCTTCTAGCGCTTCACGTTTGCAGAGCCCCCTGTGCTGGGCATCAACCCCCTGTCCTGGGCACTGCTCAGCAGAGCTCTTACCCTGGGAAACCACAGAGAAATCCTTCCGCCACAATGGATTCCTTCCCACTCCCTGAAAAGAGGCCCCAAAATAGAGTGCATTTTGAGGAACCCGAGGGGCGTGGCTGTACTCACTGTGACTTCTGTGGGGACCATGGTGGGTCAGGTGCAAGCTTGCTTCTAGAAAGAGAGGGCAAAAATCAAAAAGAGGACTGGCTCTTAACTGAACAGTAACTAGTACCTAAAGATGGAGATTAAGCATTAAATCTGTTTGTTCTCATGGAAAAAAAAATCCCAAGCAAGAGCTAGAGTCCGTGTTATACTGATGTCAAGTCAGATAGATTTCAAGTCAAGTCTAGATTTCAGTATCATCTTGGTTGTTAACCTAGAAATGAAAGAAACCTCTCCTTTGAGAGCCCTTTGTGGCTTTGACATCTTCCCAGCACGTCCTTTTAATCTTAGCCCTTTTTCTCTTGACTCAACTTCTCTATCAGGTGCCACCTACCCCCATTTTATCCACCAAAGGACTCCAGAAGATGGCAGGACAACAGTGACTTAAAAATGCGCTGGGCTGACTCTGCAGGGGAGGGGCCTCTGGGTAACCGGGTGGCAAGAACACAGGAGTGCGGTGGCGTCTGTCAGTATCAGTCCCTCTCCAGGAGGGGCCCCGTGCCCCAGCACCTACCTGTGTGCTCTGTTTACAAATTCAGGGCCTATTTACTCTGTACCCCAGCTCCAGCAGGAAAAGGAAGTCCTAGGTTTGTTTACCAAAGAAAAGGTATTTGTCTAACGCAGAGGGCCTCCGAGCTGAGATAAATCTCAGCTATTGTTTTCCTGTGTTTTGAATCTCTGCAAAACTCCCCCCTCTGTGACCAAAGGAACAACAGCTTGGCTCCCTTCAAGGAAGGGGTCTGTGCCCGTATTTCCAAGAAACATGTTCAGCCCACCCCAAGCTTCTGGAAGGAAACATTGTCCTTCATAAATCCAGCCCTAACCTGTTGGGCTTTTTTTTCATAACACAACGTTGTAACTGTCCCTGCTTTTCTAAAAGTGCAGTCGTTTAAAAAACATAACATGTGGGACAACCACTCTGGAAACCCGTTAAACACACACCCTGTGATCTAACCATCCCACTCCTAAGTATTTACCTAAAAAAAAATGCAAGCTTATATCCACACAAAGACCGATATATGAATGTTCATGGCAGCTTGATTTGTAATAGCCAACTACTGGAAATAGCTCAAATGTCCTTCAAGTATAGCTAATGGATAAGTCACTGTGGAATAGCCATACAATGGAATTGGAACAGCTACTGATACACACAGCAACGTGGGTAAATAATTATGCTAAGTAAAGAAGCCAGACCCCAAAAAAGTACATACTGTGTGATTCTACTTACAAAAAATTCTAGAAAATGTGAACTAATCAGTAATGACAGAAAGTAGATCAGTAATTTCATGGTGAGAGAGGGAAGGGGAGGACGGGGCAAGGCAGGAGGGGGATAAGAGCACGCCAGGAAGCCTTTGGGGTGATAAGTATGTTCACTGTATTGATTGTGTGATGGTTTCACAGTTATATACGTATGTCAGAACTTAGGTTCTGCACTTCATATATTTGCAGTGTTTGTAGCTGGACCTCAATGAAGTGGTTAAAGTAGAGAAAGGAAGAACAGCAAGATCTGATGAAAACTTTGTTTTCGTCCCTCCTCAGAGTCATATCTGGCCATTAGCAGGCAAGGAGAGAGGCGGCCAGAACTTCCTCCTTGCACCCTTCCTGCCAGTAGCTTCTCCACAGTGCCTTGGAGTGAGTGCCTTGTGCTGTTCTGTGGGAATTGAGGGCTCAGTATGAACTCATGCGTTTTAGGGTTAGATGAGATTAGACAGATGATGATGATGATGGAGAGGTAGATGATAGATAGATAGATAGATAAATTTGTATGGACAGGTGCTATGTATTTGAGCATATTTCCTGGCTCTGTCTGCTGAGAGGACCTAAAAGCCATGACACACGGTAGAATGACCTTCTAGTGCCCAGATCTTGGTTTCTAAATATCTTTCTTCCTGCCAAGAAACCAGGATTCCTAGGAGAAATGTCTGATTCCAGAGTTAGGGCAGGGAAACTATAAGACGAACCTGGGACTGATTTTTGCCACAGAATGCAAGTGTTCAAAGACGGTGAGGATTTGTCAAAGGACATAGGCGCCAACTTGATGGGGTTCCACTAGCCAAATCTGAGGCAATTTAAGCATCAAATTAAATAATGATAGCAGTCTTTATAGCACATTCAATTAAATGAGGATCCATGAATCCATACTAATGAAAATAAATGAGTAAATACATGAGAAAAGTAATATCCTCTTATGGTGCCAACTAATAAGTACAGAATGAATAACGTAATTGGAAAATCACCAATGGATGATGAAATTAGTGGGTGAATGTTTGATGAGGAATTTACTTCATCTCAAAGGATCTCCCCCCAAATTACGTATTGCCCCATTGACTTTATTGTTCTCTCTGGTTTTTTTTTCTGAATCATGCTCTAAAAAAATAAAATCTTTGTAAAAAATTGCCCAGTTAAGTTTGAAAGATCTCAACTCAGCTAATTTAATTTTAATACAGCTTGGGTAATAGGGAGATGGTTTTTGAGACATTCGTTAGAAAACATTTCATGTATTTCTAGTACCTGTGGCTTATGTCATTTCCTTTTAACTTGCATGAAGAGACTGAATATTAACCAGATAATATCTGAGAAAACAAATGCCCAAAGAAGGAAGCCACATGAAAGAATGGCTATGGTTATAGTTATAGGTTGAAAATAAGGATTGATGGTAGTGATGTTGGTAAGAGTTTGGGGGAAAAGTCTCCACTCGGCAGTGGGGAGTGTAAATCTTTGTGACCTTTTTGGAGGGTTAAAAATCTTTCAAAACATACAAAGCACAACAGCGCTGACTCAGCAGTTCATCTGCTGAAAACATGCCCTCTTAGTAGTCACACAAAGAACATAAAGATGCATGTACACTAAAAAAAAAAAAAAAAAAAAAGATGCATGTACAGGCATATATGTTGCAGCATTTTTTTTTTTTTTGTAGAACCAAAAAACTAGTAACAACCTACGTATCTAGCAATAGTTAATATTCTGATACATCCATTCAGTAAACCACATGTAGTCAATACATAGAATAAAATAGACCCCACGCTGATACAAAGAGGTCACGAAGATTATTATAGGTAAAAATGCAAGGTGTAGAAGATTATGATGCATGATCTTTTTAGAAATATATAAAAGGTTATACACTTCACAGCTGATCAGTACTGAAACGTTTTCTGGAAGGAGCTTGAACAAGGATGACCAGTGGAAAGTGAGACTTTCATTTTTTCCTTTAGGTTTTGTAAACTATTTAAATATTTTACTTTGTGTGTGACATTCTATTTTAAGGGCTATCATAAAAATAACTCGTCAGCTTAAAAAAAAAAAAAAGCAGCCCTAGTGCTATTCCATTCTGTACACCTGTTTGCAAAACTCGTCCAAAGGAGGAACTCGTAGCCTCCTCCAGCTGGCCTGGAAAGCAGCACTGGAAGAGCAAATCTAGCAAGTAACTTGCTCAGGCTACTTTTTGCAACTTTGGAATCCTCCACTAGCTTTTTATAAAGGTTTTTCTTCCTTCCATTATAAATGTGTTTCTGGCTCATAGAAGATTTGGAGAGAGCCCAAGAATAAAAATAAAAACGAAATATATTCCTACATGGACCCACCACCTAAAGACACCGCTGAGAGCCTTTTCATCTATTCCTCTCTTCTCTTTGTCAGAATACTTTTTGTCTATTTTATTCCACAAACCACAAAGTCTCAGAGCTTGCTTTCATTTTCTTCTCGCCCCTGAGAAGGAGAGAAAAACAGAGGGGAAAAACCCCACATGTGACAAAACACACTGAAAGCAAGGAACCTCTCAACCGTCTGTTGGGAGAACACGAGCGTTGGACTCAGTGCCGCCCCAAATCTCTCCCCTTGCTGCTCGGTGTGGCCTCATCCGGGGCAGTGCAGCTGCCCAATCTGAAAAGCCTGCTTGTGTTTCGAAGCCCAGTGGAGTGAGGTGGGGGTAGCACACTGGCCCCCATCTGCTCCTTGGTCCATCCTTTGCTGCCTGTGGGACCTCAGCAAGGAGCGACCTGCCCTCCCCTAGCCTTGGTTTCCTCCTCTGTAAAATGCACGTGATAGCCCAGCCTACTCCAAGGGCTTGTTTCGAGGGTCAAGTGCAATGCTGTGCATTAAGGCTCTTAGCGGAATGCAGAGAACTCTGCAACAGTGAGGGAGCAGTCTTCATCCCACAGCTTACTTGACACCAGATACACCTGATTGGCTTAAACACTGTACAAGACATGATCCATGTCCTCAAGAAGCTCACATTCAAGTACAGGGAATACATCGTGGCTGCAAATACCAATAATGGGAAATGCTATGAGACGATTTGGGAATTGGGAGAAGGAAGCTGGGTCTCCAGCGCTGGGGAAAATCCAGGAGGGCTTCATTGAGGAGGTGACATTTTTGCTGACCCTTGCAGGCTGGAGAGCAAGGGGAGAGAACATGACTCCAGGGCAGGGAAACACAAAACATATCCACAAAGGCATGAACGCCAGAAAGCAGAAGGTATGTGCAGGGTCCTTAGAGGTAGGGAGTTGTTAAGTCTCCGAGAGTGGAAAGTGCCTATTAAAAAGTTTGCCTGGAATCCATTAATATCTAACCATTATTTTTCTATTCTCTGCTGTCCTTAAAAGTAACCAACGTGAAAATCAGCATGGAGTTGCTGGTAGTAGCCCCAGTGAATTGGATACTGATACTAAAGTGAGTCAGGAAGTCAGGTCCTGACTTTGATCTTTGTCTGACTTTGTGCACGGAGGTTGAATCACCTCTCGCTTTTTTGTTTTTGTTTGGAAGCTCTGCCTTTTTCACCCTGCACGAAAGCAGGGACTCTGAGCTGTCTATCAGGCTATCTACTGCCCCGGCCTGGGCCAGGTGCCCACCCCTCAGGCACTGTGCTGGGCCCGGGGCTGTGAGTGGGTTGCATGTGAGGGGGCTTCCGAACAGACGGACAGATACTGGAAAAAAAGAGGCTGTCAAACTCCAGGTGCTGAAATGGCAGATGAACTCTGGTTTGTTGGGCGAGGGGAGGGAGGAGCGGGCCTCACCCGCTGGTGGCTGCCCCACATCCCAGCCCCGCACTCAGCAGCAGCTCCCCCGCAGCGCATCCAAGCAGTAACAGCCAACTGAGAGCTAAAGAGAGTGTGTTGACAGGACAAAACAGTAGTCACTGATGAGTCATTTAAAATAGAGTGGCTTTGCTTTTTTCTGATTATAAAGGAGTATATTCACAGTGAACAACAACCAAAAAAAAAAAAAAAAACCCCCCAAAGCAAACATATATAATGAAGAAAAAAAAAACCCCTCAAACACCTCTCTCCTAGAATAGCCACTGTTCATTTTCTGAGATGCAGCCTTTTAGACATTTTCTCTGTAACACAGTCTCACACACACGAACGCACACACACGCTCTGAAAGGAAATCAGACTGCACAAACCATTTTCTGTCTTGCTCTCTAGGGAACAGTCTTTCATGGACCACTTTATATGCCAATTCAGTTTGAGGCCGTATCACCAGATTGGGTGGCTGCCAAGTGTTCCACTCTCCGGATTCTCTACAATTCATTTAACCAGTCGCCTCTCGGTGCAAAGTTCACTTGTTTCCAGTTTTTCACTGCTACAGAGAATGCTGCCAAAAGCATGCTTTCCCTGGGACAGTCTCTCAGACCCAGGGACCTCATCGGGGCTTCACTTTCCCAGCCCCTGGCCACCTTCTTGCCATCTGTGCCCCCTCCTGCTTCTCCCTCCTTTAAGGAACAAATCACAGAACAGACTGCCTTGAACCTAAGCTTCACACATGTGGGTGGCAGGCTGTCCTGGAAGCCTGGCCAGGGCGCCGCCGGATTCACCTCTGCCTCCCTGGCAGCTTCTAGCCAAGTGCCTGGTTCTCAAGGCCACTGAGCAAACGAGTGGGTTTTAGAAGCCATCGTGGCAGCACACAATGGAGGGCACGGGTGACAATGGGACGGGGAGGAGGAGGAAGGGCAATACTCACGGTGGAGGGCAGCGTGTGAGGCCCCTGGAGGACACCGCCCCGCCAGCTCCGGGTCTGGGGAAGGGGCTGGCCTGCTGTCTGCCTGGGACGAGGGGCAAGCCTTCTGTGAGCTCTGAGCAGGCAGCTACCCGACAAAAACACCAGAAAGGAAGCCAGGCCACCCCTGCCTGTGCTGTCACTGGTGGGGTGGCCAGGAGGGTGGGGAGAGGGGAGTCACCAGCTGCAGTTTCCAGCACTCAGCAGAGTCGGTGATCTGCAACCAGAAATGAAAAGCAGAGAAATGCTGGGTTAAGGAAAAACCGTCTTCTCTGAAGACGCACATACAGATTGATCATCTGAGAACAGTTTCTTTTCCTAGACAGCATGGCTACTTTCAGGGAATGGGGAAGTGGAGAGTCCCATCCAGAGAGGTCAGCCTTTTCTGGCAGGCTAAAGTGTGTACCTTTATAGGATCTCTTTGGGTGGCGTTGTCTGAACAGGCCTGTATGGGGTCATCACCCCCCAGCACCGTGCATCCCAATGTAACCCTTTTGGCCTTAGATATACCTAAACCCCTACAGCTGTGCTGTCTAATGCCGTAGCTGTTAGTCACATGTGCCTATTTAAATTGTTTAAAATGTGACTGGTTCCTTAGTCACACTAGCCACATTTCAAGTGCTCGACAGCCATGTGTAGCCGTGGCTACCGTAGTGGACGGCACAGTTGCAGAGCAGGCCCGTCACCTCTGAACGTTCCATCGAATGGCGCTACTTTATTAGAAGGTCATGTACGTGACACATATATGGGAATACAGGGAGTGTTGGAGAACCAGAAACACCTTAAAATTGGGGTCAAATACAGTAAGATTTTATTTTGACGCGACCACTATCCATCAGATAGATTAACATCAAGGATGCATTTCATCTTATTAATCATGGGTGTTTAGGTGAAATTTTGAAAACGCCTAAACAAATACATGTTATATTTTTAACAGAGTCACAGAGGAAGTCTTCACCAGCCATGGCTATGGTGGGGCCTTCGATCATGACACAGTTGCACCCACTCTGGGTCCCAGGGCCAGGTGCTGTGCCTGGCATTTGAGGGGCATTTAGGGAATAATTGTGGAAGAGAAGCTGCAGTCCACAACCTCTGATGTCCATAACAGAAAAAAGACCCAAGTTGATTCCTTGTTGTCATTATGGCAAAGACCTCTTTTTTAGATTTGTTCTGGGGAAAAATCACAACTACACTGCAGTGGAGACTCATTTCATCTTTTCAGTATACTTATCATCCTGTGGCCTTGGTGGTGCTCTCCTAGGCACAGGGCCCGTCAATCACTGTTAATTCCTACAGAACAAAGTGATGCACAAGATGCAGCTTGATTTATTACCTGATTATCTAAATGGAAAGGCCAACGAATAGCCCATATGAAAGGTACAGAGCAGTGAGCAGTAAGAATGAAAGCAGTGGTTGATTCAGCAGCCTTGAGGGAGCTGTGAATTCCCTTCCTTCGTCCACATTCATTGAACATCGTGTCTAAAACGGCGCATGACTGAGAATCAACCACATGCTCTCGCCTTTCACTTCTCCCTCTGAATTGGCAAATAATGACAGAGAAGGAAGGGGCAATAGACGGATGAAAATGCTCCCTTAACTGATTTCTGGGTGTCTTGGCAGAGAGAGTAGTGAAGCTGCTTCTCCCTTATGTTTGACTGGGGCCTGGGAAAGCTTCCAGGAGGCTGACACACACACTACAGGTGCAAGAGCCCTGGGTGAGGAAGATGCTGTACTTTCTACCTCCTCTTGACTCAAGCTGCTTCTTCACCAGGTACGGACATCCCAAGTAGACACTGCTTGCCCACCAGATGGCTGGTGAGTCTGGTGGGAAGAAGGGAATTGGGGGAGGTGGTCAGGGAAGAAGAGAAGGGGTAAATATGCTATTGTGGGAAGATGCCCTCTTCTGTGTGGCCCCTCCCCTGCCCCCATGGTCCAGGTGTTCTGGAACTTGGTCCAGAAGTTCTGGATGAGCTGCTTTAGAACTCCCAGGTCCCCTCCCCTGGGCTGCAAAGGAGGCATGAGGCTGGAAGATGCAAGGAGGTAGTAGAGAGAATTTCTGATTTCTCTAAGGAGCCTAGGACAAATGGGATTCTTTTTGCTGTCATTCAGTTTGGGTTCATTCCTTGGAGGGAATGCCCCATTCTTTTGTTTTGTTTCTTTTTGTTTGTTTTCTTTGCTGTGTTTCTCTCTCTGCAAGTAGAATTCAGAGCTGGGTGATTATGGGAGGTTGCCAGTTCCCTTTTGCAGCGGGGATTTCTCTTTTTGCATTCTCACCTAGATGAGTTCTAGAGGGCAGGGTGGTGGGTAGGCCCTCTGGGTCCCAGGGCCCAGGACTGAGCCTGGAGTTCAGGGTCATTGAGGGACTAATTGTGGAATGGTAGCTGTAGCCCTGAAGTAGTCTGATGTCTACCTCAGAGGAAAGGCCCAAGTTGACTTTGTCACAGGGGCCAGTGGGAGAGCCATGTCTGGGTTCTCCCGTGTTCGTCCTCACATTCCAAGTGTCTGACACTATCTCTGGCAGAGAATAAATGAGTTTTGCTTCAGTCCTCTACTTTCCAGGTTCTCCATATCTAAGTCTCGATTTGTAATCTTTTTTTTTTTCACATCTTTATTGGAGTATAATTGCTTTACAATGGTGTGTTAGTTTCTGCTTTATAACAAAGTGAATCAGTTATACATATACATATGTTCCCATATCTCTTCCCTCTTGCATCTCCCTCCCTCCCACCCTCCCCACCCCACACCTCTAGGTGGTCACAAAGCACAGAGCTGATCTCCCTGTGCTATGTGGTTGCTTCCCACTAGCTATCTATTTTACGTTTGATAGTGTACATATGTCCATGCCACTCTCTCTCTTTGTCACATCTTACCCTTCCCCCTCCCCATATCCTCAAGTCCATTCTCTAGTAGGTCTGTGTCTTTATTCCCATCTTGCCACTAGGTTCTTCATGACCTTTTTTTTTTTTTTTCCTTAGATTCCATATATATGTGTTAGCATACTGTATTTGTTTTTCTCTTTCTGACTTACTTCACTCTGGATGACAGACTCTAACTCCATCCACCTCACTACAAATAACTCCATTTCATTTGTTTTTATGGCTGAGCAATATTCCATTGTATATATGTGCCACATCATCTTTATCCATTCATCCGATGATGGACACTTAGGTTGCTTCCATGTCCTGGCTATTGTAAATAGAGCTGCAATGAACATTTTGGTACATGACTCTTTTTGAATTATGGTTTTCTCAGGGTATATGCCCAGTAGTGGGATTGCTGGGTCGTATGGTAGTTTTATTTTTAGTTTTTTAAGGAACCTCCATACTGTTCTCCATAGTGGCTGTATCAATTTACATTCCCACCAGCAGTGCAAGAGTATTCCCTTTTCTCCACACCCTCTCCAGCATTTATTGTTTCTAGATTTTTTGATGATGGCCATTCTGACCGCTGTGAGATGATATCTCATTGTAGTTTTGATTTGCATTTCTCTAATGATTAATGATGTTGAGCATTCTTTCATATGTTTGTTGGCAATCTGTATATCTTCTTTGGAGAAATGTCTATTTAGGTCTTCTGCCCATTTTTGGATTGGGTTGTTTGTTATTTTGTTATTGAGCTGCATGAGCTGCTTGTAAATCTTGGAGATTAATCCTTTGTCAGTTGCTTCATTTGCAAATATTTTCTCCCATTCTGAGGGTTGTCTTTTGGTCTTGTTTATGGTTTCCTTTGCTGTGCAAAAGCTTTTAAGTTTCATTAGGTCCCGTTTGTTTATTTTTGTTTTTATTTCCATTTCTCTAGGAGCTGGGTCAAAAAGGATCTTGCTGTGATTTATATCATAGAGTGTTCTGCCTATGTTTTCCTCTAAGAGTTTGATAGTGTCTGGCCTTACATTTAGGTCTTTAATCCATTTTGAGTTTATTTTTGTGTATGGTGTTAGGGAGTGTTCTAATTTCATACTTTTACATGTACCTGTCCAGTTTTCCCAGCACCACTTATTGAAGAGGCTGTCTTTTCTCCACTGTATATGCTTGCCTCCTTTATCAAAGATAAGATGACCATATGTGCGTGGGTTTATCTCCGGGCTTTCTATCCTGTTCCATTGATCTATGTTTCTGTTTTTGTGCCAGTACCAAACTGTCTTGATTACTGTAGCTTTGTAGTATAGTCTGAAGTCAGGGAGCCTGATTCCTCCAGCTCCATTTTTCGTTCTCAAGATTGCTTTGGCTATTCGGGGTCTTTTGTGTTTCCATACAAATTGTGAAATATTTTGTTCTAAATCTGTGAAAAATGCCAGTGGTAGTTTGATAGGGATTGCATTGAATCTGTAGATTGCTTTGGGTAGTATAGTCATTTTCACAATGTTGATTCTTCCAATCCAAGAACATGGTATATCTCTCCATCTGTTTATATCATCTTTAATTTCTTTCATCAGTGTCTTATAGTTTTCTGCATACAGGTCTTTTGTCTCCTTAGGTAGGTTTATTCCTAAATATTTTATTCTTTTTGTTGCAATGGTAAATGGGAGTGTTTTCTTAATTTCACTTTCAGATTTTTCATCATTAGTGTATAGGAATGCAAGAGATTTCTGTGCATTAATTTTGTATCCTGCTACTTTACCAAATTCATTGGTTAGCTCTAGTAGTTTTCTGGTGCATCTTTAGGATTCTCTGTGTATAGTATCATGTCATCTGCAAACAGTGACAGCTTTACTTCTTATTTTCCGATTTGGATTCCTTTTATTTCTTTTTCTTCTCTGATTGCTGTGGCTAACACTTCCAAAACTATGTTGAATAATAGTGGTGAGAGTGGGCAACCTTGTCTTGTTCCTGATCTTAGTGGAAATGGTTTCAGTTTTTCACCATTGAGGACAATGTTGGCTGTGGGTTTGTCATATATGGCCTTTATTATGTTGAGGAAAGTTCCCTCTATGCCTACTTTCTGCAGGGCTTTTATCATAAATAGGTGTTGAATTTTGTTGAAAGCTTTCTCTGCATCTATTGAGATGATCATATGGTTTTTCTCCTTCAATTTGTTAATATGGTGTATCACGTTGATTGATTTGCGTATATTGAAGAATCCTTGCATCCCTGGAATAAACCCCACTTGATCATGGTGTATGATCCTTTTAATGTGCTGTTGGATTCTGTTTGCTAGTATTTTGTTGAGGATTTTTGCATCTATGTTCATCAGTGATATTGGCCTGTAGTTTTCTTTCTTTGTGACATCTTTGTCTGGTTTTGGTGTCAGGGTGATGGTGGCCTCATAGAATGAGTTGGGGAGTATTCCTCCCTCTGCAATATTTTGGAAGGGTTTGAGAAGGATAGGTGTTAGCTCTTCTCTAAATGTTTGATAGAATTCGCCTGTGAAGCCATCTGGTCCTGGGCTTTTGTTTGTTGGAAGATTTTTAATCACAGTTTCAATTTCAGTGCTTGTTATTGGTCTGTTCATATTATCGATTTCTTCCTGGTTCAGTCTCCGCAGGTTGTGCATTTCTAAGAATTTGTCCATTTCTTCCAGGTTGTCCATTTTATTGGCATAGAGTTGCTTGTAGTAATCTCTCGTGATCGTTTGTATTTCTGCAGTGTCAGTTGTTACTTCTCCTTTTTCATTTCTAATTCTATTGATTTGAGTCTTCTCCCTTTTTTTCTTGATGAGTCTGGCTAATGGTTTATCAATTTTGTTTATCTTCTCAAAGAACCAGCTTTTAGTTTTATTGATCTTTGCTATTGTTTCCTTCATTTCTTTTTCATTTATTTCTGATCTGATCTTTATGATTTCTTTCCTTCTGCTATCTTTGGGGTTTTTTTGTTCTTCTTTCTCTAATTGCTTTAGGTGAAAGGTTAGGTTGTTTATTCGAGATGTTTCCTGTTTCTTGAGGTAGGCTTGTATTGCTATAAGCTTCCCTCTTAGAAATGGTTTTGCTGCATCCCATAGGTTTTGGGTCGTCGTGTCTCCATTGTCATTTGTTTCTAGGTATTTTTTGATTTCCCCTTTGATTTCTTCAGTGATCACTTCGTTATTAAGTAGTGTATTGTGTAGCCTCCATGTGTTTGTATTTTTTACAGCTCTTTTCCTGTAATTGATATCTAGTCTCATAGCGTTGTGGTCGGAAAAGATACTTGATAAAATTTCAATTTTCTTAAATTTACCAAGGCTTGATTTGTGACCCAAGATATGATCTATCCTGGAGAATGTTCCATGAGCACTTGAGAAAAATGTGTATTCTGTTGTTTTTGGGTGGAATGTCCTATAAATATCAATTAAGTCCATCTTGTTTAATGTATCATTTAAAGCTTGTGTTTCCTTATTTATTTTCATTTTGGATAATCTGTCCATTGGTGAAAGTGCGGTGTTAAAGTCCCCTACTATGATTGTGTTACTGTCGATTTCCCCTTTTATGGCTGTTAGTATTTGCCTTATGTATTGAGGTGCTCCTATGTTGGGTGCATAAATATTTACAATTGTTATACCTTCTTCTTGAATCGATCCCTTGATCATTATATAGTGTCCTTCTTTGTCTCTTGTAATAGTCTTTATTTTAAAGTCTATTTTGTCTGATACGAGAATTGCTACTCCAGCTTTCTTTTGATTTCCATTTGCATGGAATATCTTTTTCCATCCCCTCACTTTCAGTCTGTATGTGTCCCTAAGTCTGAAGTGGGTCTCTTGTAGACAGCATATATATGGGTCTTGTTTTTGTATCCATTCAGCCAGTCTATGTCTTTTGGTAGGAGCATTTAATCCATTTACATTTAAGGTAATTATCGATATGTATGTTCCTATTCCCATTTTCTTAAGTGTTTTGGGTTTGTTATTGTAGGTGTTTTCCTTCTCTTGTGTTTCTTGCCTAGAGAAGTTCCTTTAGCATTTGTTGTAAAGCTGGTTTGGTTGTGCTGAACTCTCTCAGCTTTTGCTTGTCTGTAAAGGTTTTAATTTCTCCATCAAATCTGAATGAGATCCTTGCTGGGTAGAGTAATCTTGGTTGTAGGTTTTTCTCCTTCATGACTTTAAGTATATCCTGCCACTCCCTTCTGGCTTGCAGAGTTTCTGCTGAAAGATCAGCTCTTAACCTTATGGGGATTCCCTTGTGTGTTATTTGTTGTTTTTCCCTTGCTGCTTTTAATATGTTTTCTTTATATTTAATTTTTGATAGTTTGATTAATATGTGTCTTGGCATGTTTCTCCTTGGATTTATCCTGTATGGGACTCTCTGTGCTTCCAGGACTTGATTAACTTTTTCCTTTCCCATATTAGGGAAGTTTTCAACTATAATCTCTTCAAATATTTTCTCAGTCCCTTTCTTTTTCTCTTCTTCTTCTGGGACCCCTATAATTCGAATGTTGGTGCATTTGATGTTGTCGCAGAGGTCTCTGAGACTGTCCTTAGTTCTTTTCATTCTTTTTTCTTTATTCTGCTCTGAAGTAGTTATTTCCACTGTTTTATCTTCCAGGTCACTTATCCGGTCTTCTGCCTCCGTTATTCTGCTATTTATCCCTTCTAGAGTATTTTTAATTTCATTTATTGTGTTTTTCTTCATTGCTTGGTTCCTCTTTAGTTCTTCTACGTCCTTGTTAAATGTTTCTTGCATTTTGTCTATTCTATTTCCAAGATTTTGGATCATCTTTACTATCATTATTCTGAATTCTTTTTCAGGTAGACTGCCTATTTCCTCTTCATTTGTTAGGTCTGGTGTGTTTTTACCTTGCTCCTTCATCTGCTGTGTGTTTTACTGTCTTCTCATTTTGCTTATCTTAGTGTGTTTGGGGTCTCCTTTTCACAGGCTGCAGGTTCGTAGTTCCTGTTGGTTTTGGTATCTGTCCCCAGTGGCTAAGGTTGGTTCAGTGGGTTGTGTAGGCTTCCTGGTGGAGGGGACTACTGCCTGTGTTCTGATGGATGAGGCTGGATCTTGTCTTTCTGGTGGGCACGTCCATGTCTGGTGGTGTGTTTTGGCGTGTCTGTGGCCTTATTATGATTTTAGGCAGCCTGTCTGCTAATGGATGGGGCTGTGTTCCTGTCTTGCTAGTTGTTTGGCATAGGGTGTCCAGCACTGTAGCTTGCTGGTCGTTGAGTGAAGCTGGGTCTTGGTTTTGAGATGGAGATCTCTGAGAGATTTTCGCCATTTGGTATTACGTGGAGCTGGGAGGTCTCTTGTGGACCAGTGTCCTGAAGTCAGCTCTCCCACCTCAGAGGCACAGCCCTGATGCCTGGCTGGAGCACCAAGATCCTTTCATCCACACGGCTCAGAATAAAAGGGAGAAAAAATTAGAAAGAAAGAAAGAAAGAGGATAAAATAAAATAAAATAAAGTAAGATAGAATAATATAAAGCTATTATAATAAAAAATAAAAAAATTATTAAGAAAAAATTTATTAAGAAAAAAATTTTTTTATTTTTTAAAATGAAAAATAAGAAAAAATATTAAGAAAAAAATTTAAGAAAAATTTTTTTTAATTTTTTAAAATAAAAAATAAGAAAAAATTATTAAGAAAAAATTTATTAAGAAAAAAATTTCTTTAATTTTTTAAAATAAAAAAAATTTATTAAGAAAAAAAAAATTTTTAAGTAAAAAAAGAAAAACGGACTGACCGAACCCTAGGACAAATGGTGAAAAGCTATATAGCTATATAGCAAAGCTATACAGACAAAATCTCACACAGAAGTGTACACATATACACTCACAAAAAGAGGAAAAGGGGAAAAAATAATATATCCTGCTCCCAAAGTCCACCTCCTCAATTTGGGATGATTCATTGTCTATTCAGGTATTCAACAGATGCAGGTACATCAAGTTGTTTGTGGAGGTTTAATCCACTGCTTCTGAGCCTGCTGGGAGAAAGTTCCCTTTCTCTTCTTTGTTCGTACAGCTCCCGGGGTTCAGCTTTGGATTTGGACCCGCCTCTGCATGTAGGTCGCCTGAGGGCGTCTGTTCTTCGCTCACACAGGACGGGGTTTAAAGGAGCGGCTGCTTCGGAGGCTCTGGCTCACTCAGGCGGTGGGGAGGGAAGGGTACGGATGCGGGGCGAGCCTGTGGCGGCAGAGGCTAGCATGATGTTGCACCAGCCTGAGGCGTGCCATGTGTTCTCCCGGGGAAGTTGTCCCTGGATCACGGGACCCTGGCAGTGGCCGGCTGCACAGGCTCCCGGGAGGGGCGGTGTGGATAGTGACCTGTGCTTGCACACAGGCTTCTTGGTGGCTGCAGCAGCAGCCTTAGCGTCTCATGCCCGTCTCTGGGGTCCGCGCTGATAGCCGTGGCTCGCGCCCGTCTCTGGAGCTCGTTTAGGCGGCGCTCTGAATCCCGTCTCCTCGCACACCAGGAAACAAAGAGGCAAGAAAAAGTCTCTTGCCTGTTCGGCAGTTCCAGACCTTTTCCCGGACTCCCTCCCGGCTAGCTGTGGCGCACTAGCCCCCTTCAGGCTGTGTTCACGCCACCAACCCCAGTCCTCTCCCTGCGATCCGACCGAAGCCCAAGCCTCAGCTCCCAGCCCCCGCCCGCCCCGGCGGGTGAGGAGACAAGCCTCTCGGGCTGGTGAGTGCTGCTCGGCGCCGAGCCTCTGTGCGGGAATCTCTCCACTTTGCCCTCCGCACCCCTGTGGCTGCACTCTCCTCCGTGGCTCCGAAGCTTCCCCCCTCCGCCACCCGCAGTCTCCGTCCGCGAAGGGGCTTCTTAGTGTGTGGAAACCTTTCCTCCTTCATGGCTCCCTCCCACTGGTGCAGGTCCCGTCCCTATTCTTTTGCCTCTGTTATTTCTTTTTTCTTTTGCCCTACCCAGGTACGTGGGGAGTTTCTTGCCTTTTGGGAGGTCTGACATCTTCTGCCAGTGTTCAGTGGGTGTTCTATAGGAGCAGTTCCACGTGTAGATGTATTTCTGATGTATCTGTGGGGAGGAAGGTATTCTCCGTGTCTTATTCTTCCGCCATCTTGCCCCCTCCTCTCGATTTATAATCTTGTTCTCCTTCCTGAACCTTTGGTACATATTAAGAAAGTCAGATCCAAAAGCACGGTGGGGTCTTTGGAAACAGACGATGCTAGATTTCCACTCTTCGTTGATTAAGGCCTTATCTTACCTTGGGAAGTCCAGAGTGTCTTGAAGGGGTTAACAGTCATTTGGCAGTGAGGGTCTGACCAGTGCAGGTACAAAGAGTTCCAGGGGCAAACTTCCGAGGAGTTAAATTCATAAGGACTTTCCCCACTAACTCCGTGAGGACAGGGGCCATGAGGTCTTGGCGTAGTTGCAGCTCAGCAGCACATTCCAGGAGCTTATTAATCATCTTTTGACTACATTAATGAAAAAAACAAACGTCATCTAAGTCCTGGGAATCTAGAGCAATGCCATCCGTTAGAGCTTTCTACAAGGTGGTGGAAATGTCCTGTATCTGCACTGTTCATTGCCCAGCTGCCAGCCACATGTAGCTAATGAGCACTTAAGCTGTGGTTGGTATGACTGAGAAGCTGATTTTTCTAAATTTTATTTAATTGCAATTGGTTTGAATTTAGATGTAAATAGTACATACAGCTAGTGGCCACGATAGTGCACAGTATAGGTCTAGACTGGCCCACATTTCAGCAGCTAATAATCTCTGCCTTAGCAAGAGATTTAGGATGGCTGACTCTACGATATAGGGCAGGACCACTCTCCTCTCCCCGAGGGCAGAGGGGCTTGAAGGGGAGCCTGTCCCTCCCCAGGAGGCTTAAAGTCAGTGCAGACTTTCCAGTACACCTGTAGATTCTTTAAATTCTTCATGTTTTGTGGTTAGCAATTAAAACCATTAAAGGACAAGAAGGAGGAAAAAGTAGTCGTTTTTGCTAATATCAGGTCCCATGAATAGCCACTGAAGGTTGGGAAGAGACTCAGGAGACAGTTGTCAGAGGCAGAGGGATGGGGGAAAGAGTGGTCCACAGCATGCACAGCAGTAGGAATGAAAGAAATGGGAGAGACATGGCCATGTGACCCACAGGAGCTGGCAAATGATGGGATGTTGCAGGAGGGGGAAGCAAGATGGTTCAGAGGCTCTGGAAAGACTTGGGTGCCTTTAATAGAGAGGGCATGCGAGGGGAGGTGTTGGTTTTATAAGAGAGTGGTACATTTAGCATTGGATGTGCTATGGTTAACGTTCTGAAGTGAAGGTATCTGGAGGCCAGAGAGGAGGTCAGGAGTTCACTGTGTGGCTGCCAAGTTCGTGTAGAACATGCGCTATTTAGAAAGGAAATAAATGTCATCCACACCTCCTGAGGTTTTGTGCTCACAGCATGTGAATCATGAGACCAGTTGCAGGATTTCTGATTTTATTTGCACCATATATTTATGATAAAAACCAGCCCTTCTGCCCTGGCATGCTTTATCTGACTGGAAGATCTCATGTGAGTCCTTTATTCAACATCTGTTTGCCAAGTTCCTGCTCTGTGCCAGCACTGATCTAAAAGCTAGGGATGGAGCAGTAAACAGGACAAAAAATATCAAGTTAAATGACGGAATTAAAGTAGAGAGTTGGCGGCGTGACTGAGGGGGCTGCTCACACCGGGTGGTTAGGAGGGGCTCGCTGAAGAGGTGACACTTAGGACCCGGATTGTAAGTTCCCCTAAGGTGAAGATTGGGGTAACCATTCCCAGCAGAGGGAACAGGTGGCAGGAGGAGCTTGGTGTGTCCAAGGATGAGAAGACCAATATGCTGGGGGACAGAGAGATGTGAGGCGGCCGGAGAAATAGGAGGGGTCCAGTGGTATGGGGACTTGAGGCCCGGGTCCGTAGTGTTGATCTGATGCCAGGTGTGATGGAAGCCACCGAAGGGATCTATGTAGGCAATGACACAGTCCGATTTCCATTCCTAAGAGATCACTGGCTACTGTGTGGGAAACTTCAGGGAAAAACAGCAAAACCTCATGGTTTGTCTGCAGACTGTCTCAGCATGAACTCCCGCCGGCCAGAATCAGCTCACTGGATTCTAGCTTCCCCTTAGCTGGGCCACCGTCCATCCTCCCACTTCCGCCTCTATGGTGGCATCAGGGCAAATTCAGGGCGCTTATGTCCCTCCCTCCCTCCCGACAGCCCAGATGGAGGAACTGTCAGGGAACTTTTGCAGTGATGATGACAATTATGCAGCAAGATTCCCGACGGCCTTTTTAAAAAACAAATAGACATTCTTTTTTAGAGCAGTTTTAGGTTCACAGCAAAATTGAGTGGAAGGTACAGAGAATTCCCACGTAACCCACTGTTGCTTCACCACGTATATCCTGCACCAGAATGGTATATTTATTACAATGGATGAACCTATGTCAATGTATCATTATCACCCAAAGTCTGTATACATGAGGGTTCACTCTTGGTGTTGTACATTCTCTGGGTTTTGACAAATGTGTAATGGCATGTATCCACCATCATAGTATCATACAGAATAGTTTTGCTGCCCTAAAAATCCTCTGTGTTCCACCTATTCATCCCTCCCTCCCCCTAACCTCTGGCAACCAGTGACCTTTTTACTGTCTCCATAATTTTGCCTTGCCAGAATGTCATATAGTTGGACTCATACAATGTGTACCCTTTTCAGATTGGCTTCTTTCACTTTGTAATATTCATTTAAGTTTCCTTCAGGTCTTTTCATGGCTTGATAACTTCTTTTTTTAGCACTGTGTAATATTCCTTGTCATTCACCTACTGAAGGCCATCTTGGTTGCTTTCAAGTTTCGGCAATTATAAACATCCATGTGTAGGTTTTTGTGTGGACATAAGTTTTGAACTCCTTTGGGTAAATACCAAGGAGCTGGAATGCTGGGTTGTATGGTAAAAAGAGTATGTGTGGTTTTGTGAGAACCTTCAAAACTGTCTTCCAAACTGGCTGTACCATTTTGCATTCCCACCAGCAATGTGTGAGAGTTTCTCCTGCTCCACATCCTTGCCAGCATTTGTTGTTTTGTCAGTGTTCCAGATTTTGGCCATTCTCATAGGTATGTGGTGGTATCTTATGGTTTTTTTAATTTGCATTTCCCTGATGACATATGATAAAGAGCATCTGTTCATATGATTATTTGCCATCTCTATATCTTTTGGGTGAGGTGTCTGATAAGGCCCTTGGCCCATTTTTTAATCAGGTTTTTTGTTTGTTTGTTTTTAAACTGGTGAGTTTTAGAGGTTCTTTGTATATTTTAGATAACAGTCCTTTACCAGGTGTGTCTTCTGCAAATATGTTCTCCCAGTCTGTGGCTTGTCTTCTCATTCTCTTGACATTGTCTTTTGCAGAGCAGTTTTTAATTTTAATGAAGTCTAACTTTTCAGTTCTTTCTTTCATGGATTGTGGCTTTCGTGTTATATCTAAAAAGTCATCACCTACCCAAGGTCATCTAGATTTTCTAGTGTTGTCTTCCGGGAGCTTTGCGTTTTACGTTTAGATCTAAGATCCATTTTGAGTTAATTTTTGTGAAGGGTGTAAGGTCTATGTCTAGATTCATTTTTTTTGCACGTGGGTGTCCTATTCTTCTGGCACCATTTGTTAACAAGATTGTCTTTGCTCCATTGTATTTCCTTTGCTTCTTTGTCAAAGATCAGTTGACTATTCATGGGGGTCTATTTCTGAGCTCTCTGTTCTGTTCCATTGATCTATTTGTCTCTTTTTTCACCAATACCACACTATCTTGATTACTAACAGCCTTTTTAAATTTGGAGGCTTTTTGTGACCCTAAAAATCAGTCCATTAAACTTTTAATTCTTCTTTTCCTATAAGAAATGTAAATAAAAAATAGACCCCTATTCCCCAGCCTCATCCTGCCCCCAGTTTTCTTTATGATGTTGACTCTCACCCTGTCCCTGACCCCGCACTGCATTGAGACTTGGTCATTTTTTCAAAAGCTTGAAGCTGGTGTTTTTAAAAAGTCCAAAAATTTCCACAGCATTAAACTAGCTGTGTCAAAGTTTCAAAATGACCACATCAAAACAGCCTCATCAAAGGTCAGGGCTCTCTCATGGACGCCCAGGGAAGAGCTTCTTCACGGGGGGCAGTTAACCTGAGGCCTCCAGTCTGATGCTTCCTCTGTAAAGTCACACACACGCTGAACACACAGGTGCTTACTGAATTTCTATCTGCTGGACGTGGAGAAACATGAATTAAGACCCCCATCACAGGCTTCAGGTTGCTCACAGGTTTCCATCTGAGAAATAACAGCCCGCTTTTCAATATTAGCCACAATTGGGGAAAAAAAAATATGCCCCCAAAACAATGTAGAGCAGCTTTCCCGAACTTGAGTCTTGTGGCCCAGAGATGTGGGTAAGTATTCAGCAAAAGGTAAAATTCTTTGCAGAACAGGCAAAGCAGCACATCTAAGGTTCTGAGACATTCTGCAGGAAAGACATCTGCTTGCTATCTTTTAAACTTGGAATTTGTTTTTTAGTAGTGTCAAATATTTTATTCGACACATCTCAGGCTATAGGAGCTGGGACCCCCATTCTTTTCCCTCCTTCTTGTGTTGATGAGACCTTTCCCCCTATATTCGAGATTACACAAGAGGGAGACAGCTGCTGTCTTGGCTTCTACCTCCACCGTCTTGCATGCAGGGGGCTCTGCCGAGAGGCTGGGGGATAATTCCACTTCCACTTGATGACCCGCCCTTCCTTTCTGTTGTAGCTAAATCTCAAAGATTTAGCTCATTTCTCTTTCTTGTTTTTTTTTTTTTAATTTTTTTAAAGAATATTTTTTTAATTTATTTTTGGCTGTGCTGGGTCTTCGTTGCTGAGCATGGGCTTTCTCTAGTTGCGGCGAGAAGGGGCTACTCTTCACTGCGGTGCACGGGCTTCTCACTGCAGTGGCTTCTCTTGTTGCAGAGCACGGGCTCTAGGCGTGCGGGCTTCAGTAGTTGTGGCATGCCAGCTCAGTAGTTGTGGCTCGCAGGCTCTAGAGCTCAGGCTCAGTAGTTGTGGTGCACGCGCTTAGTTGCTCCGCAGCATGTGGGATCTTCCCAGACCAGGGCTCAAACCCGTGTCCCCTGCATTGGCAGGTGGATTCTTAACCACTGCGCCACCAGGGAAGTCCCTCTCTTTCTGTTTTAAGGCAGCTATCAACTAATTTATTGAACTTTCCTCCGTCCCTGGGAACGGTCAAGGAAGAGAGTGAAAGTTCTCTCAGCAGAACAGGGTTGGGATGACCGGCCATGACCCTGTGACCCGGGGCAAGAGACTTCCCTTATCTCTAAAACATGGTGACAGTCCCCCCCTCCACCCCCACCCCCCCGCCCCGGCTGCTATGAGGGTTAAAACAGCTACTATAATAAAGGAGCCAAGAAGGGCCTGGCACTTAGCACATGCTCAGTGAGCAGTACTTTCTATTGAAGGGGGTCATCCTGATGTTATGGCCATGTCTGAGGTCTGTCCAATTCTACGCTTACTTACAGGGTGGCCTTTGTCTCAAAGCCTCAGTTTCCTCTTTTGTAGAACAGGACAGTAATACCTATTCCTTACGGTTGCCATCAGTGTTGCTATCTGAGAGATTGCCATTCGGGAGGTGCCAAAGCAAAAATACTGGTCCTTTTTTTTTTTAAATTTATTTATTTATTTATTTATTTACGGCTGTGTTGGGTCTTCGTTTCTGTGCGAGGGCTTTCTCTAGTTGTGGCAAGCGGGGGCCACTCTTCATCGTGGTGCGCGGGCCTCTCACTGTCGCGGCCTCTCTTGTTGCGGAGCACAGGCTCCAGACGCGCAGGCTCAGTAGTTGTGGCTCACGGGCCCAGTTGCTCCGCGGCATGTGGGATCTTCCCAGACCAGGGCTCGAACCCGTGTCCCCTGCATTGGCAGGCAGACTCTCAACCACTGCGCCACCAGGGAAGCCCTGGTCCTTTTTTTGATAAAAATACTTCATTTCTAAACACTACAGAGAAATCTGGTAAATAACAATGCAGGAACATCATTCAAATTCAACTGAATTAACAGGTTTGCTTTGCTATCTCACCCTGGGTCCCCTTCCTAATGACCTCTCTTCTTAACGGTTCCGAAGCCTCTGAGGGCTTTCTTGGGGTTTTCTCTCCTGTTACTGGGGGAGAATGGCTCAGGCATCCTCTTGACTGAGATCACCACTCTTCTCCAGGGAAAGAGGAAATAAATAAATGTCCTGAGCCCCCAGTTTGTGCCAAGAGCTTTACAAACATCACTTTATGTAATCCCTTAGTAAGTATATAAGATAAAGAGTGTATCCTTTTTAAATATAGGGAAGGAGAGTCTTTGAGCAGCTAACTGAATTTCCCAAGAAGGGCTCTAAAGGAAATAAGCAAGGTGTATCAGTTAGCTATTGCTGCATAAGGAGCCACTGTGTAATTTAGTGGCTTAAAACAATGACTGTTACTTAATTCATGATTCTGTAAGTTGCAATTTAAGCTGGGCTCAGCTGGCCAGTTCTCATCTCGGGCAACATCAGCTAACTTTAGCTGGGCCTGCTTATGCGGCTGTGGTCAGCTAACAAGTTGATGAGGGCTGGCTGTCTAGGATGGCCATAGCTGTCATCTGTGTGGTTTCCCATCCTCCACCTGGGTCACCTGGGTTTGTATATGTGCTGATAAGGTTCCGAGGGGTGGGGAGAGACAGAGAATGCACGTGAGCGGAAGTACACAAGGCCTCTCAAGGTCTGGGCTCAGAGCTGACACACCATCACTTCTGTCACATTCTGTTGGTTAAAGCAAGGCACAAGGTCAGCCTAGATTCGGGGGGTGGGGAGATATCCACCTCTTGATGGGAAGAACCGCAAACTCCATCTCAAAGGATACGGAAGGAGGGAGACCATTAATTAGGAACTTCGATGAAATTAATCTCCCACACAAGGTGATGTGATAGAGGGTGGCTGGGTCATGGGAAAGGGAGAGGATAGGGCTGCTTCCAAGGGGCGAACAGGGAAGGCTTCTCTGAGGAGGTGACATTTATGCTGAAGTATGAAAAGGAAGAGCCATTCCAAGACATAGGAAGGAGCTTCCCCTAAGATGGAGTTATAAAATATACAATCCCGAAGGCAAAACATCCATATCCTGAAGACAGACCTATTGGATAAACATATATTAAATAAAGGACCTAACAGCAGGCACACAGGAGAGCAACGTAGCATAAACATAGCATCAAAATGCTCATCCCTTCACCTCCCTCCACCCCCAAATGGCTACTGAAAGCCTGAGGGTTTTTTCAGTGGCCGTTATTTTCATGAAGTAGTTTTGGTTCCTTAGAGAAAATTGCCTCCTAAAGTAGGGATGTGGGAGAGAGGAGGAAGCAGAAAGGAGTATGCATGAAGAATGAAGACAGGAGAGAATAACAAGAAAGAGGGAGCTGGAAAGACAAGGGTAGAAAAATCTCTGGCACGTGGGAAGACCTTATAAGTACTTGTAGAATCCATGAATGGATGACATCACTGTCTGCGGCATAAGATAAAGCAAATTCCAAGTAATTAATATAAGACAGAATAGGAAAATGTCATGAGGTAAGTATATGTGTTTGCAGGCGGGTGGGCGCACGCATGCGTAATGGAGGAATAAGGGAGATAAAGGGAAGCAGAGGAAAACATCTCTGCTAATGGGGGCAGAGAAGCTAAATGTCTTCAGAAGGTTGTGTTACGATTTGAGCTTTGAGCGATGGGCAGTACTTCAATAGGTTACATGGAAGCCTGTGGGGAGGAGATTGTAGGAGAGAAGGCATGATATTTAGGAGGCATGAATGGCTTGAGGAATGCTCAGAGGCTAGAAGGGTTTGTTTTTCTTTGAATCTGGGGAAGGAGTAAAGTAAGTGGGTGTAAGGAGGTCTTCCAGAGAAAAGGGGACTTGGTAAAATATCCGTTACAGGGAGCTTTGGGAGGAGACACAGAGGATTATTACGAGCAAGATGCTATAAGAAGAAAAGAAAGGAAATTCAAAACTCCTCAGTGATAGCCTTGACTTATTAGCTACTTTCACAAAGGATGGAAACACAGCCTACTCCAAGCCTGTTTTCTAAAAATGGCTGGAGCCTTTCCTGTCAAATCTTTTTAAACAATATTTAAAAACAGAGGGTTCAAGGGATTACATCACACAGATCCAGCTCTTTGCCCCACACCACACCCCATCTTTGGAGTTTATCCTTGTTTGCTCCATGACCTCCTCCACAGACACATCAGAACCAACCACAGAGAGGCTGGATCCCCTGCCGCCTTCCTCCTCGGCCCCTCTGTGCCCCGTAAGTGCCCTGTTCTCTCAAGCCCACAGGTTTCAGCTTTCACCCAGGAAGATGCCCTGTGGAGATAAGTTCCCCTGCGGTTGAGAGTGAGTCGTGAGCCCAGGTCTGCCAACTCCTTGCTACCACCTTGTTGTTTCTCTGTCTCTGTCACTACCACGGTCGATGAGCCCCTCAGATAACCCCAGACGAGAGCCACAGACTGACATCACTTCCTTAGGTGGGCAACAGATGAGCAGGAGCCCAAATCCCAAGCTCCCACCACAGGAAAGATTTCTACGGGAAAGAGTTGGTCCTGGGGTTCCAAACGAAGCTCCTGCAGGCTGTGAAAGCCAGAGTGCAGCTGTTGGCTGGAAATTGCCCTTCTTGTTACTAAGCATCTGTCAGAGCTACCTCACTCTTCTGTCTTTCATCTTTGCCGTTGCACTCTTTGGGGGCTTCACTCCGTTTACTAAACGTGTGTGGGTGTTAAAGTCACACCATGGAAAACAACATGCACATACACACACACCGCAGGCTTTTTTCCCTCCATTTCTACACAAACAGGTGCTTTTATAGCTTTTTGCAATCAAGAAAACTGTCTTTTACTACTTGCTGTTGCAATTTCTCTTGGAAAAGAAGTTCTGCTCCTACAAATTCAAAAGAAGACGACCCAAATTTTAAAATGTGCAAAAGTATGAAGAGGCAGCTCCCAGATGAGGGAAGAAAAACACCTGAAAAGATGCTCTCTAAGTGGTCATCAGGGAGATACACGTTAGACAACAACAATATTTTCATCCTTCACATGGGCAAATCTTTATGAGTTTAATAGTGAGCATTAGGGTGGGGAACTAGATACACACTCCTGAGAGTGTGTGAATTGGTTCAGCCATACCGGGAGGGGATGGTGGCAGGATCTGTTAATGTATAAAAGTCGCGACAATTCCTTTATAGAATATTCATGCATGCCCTCAAGGAGGTATTATAGCAAAGGTACTTGTGTTGGTGCAAATGGAAAACCACCTATATGCCCATCAATAAGACAAGGATTTCCTAAAGGATGGCATATCCATTCTATTGAATACTATGCAGAGGTTAAAAAGGAGATGGATCTATAAGTAGTAACATGGAAAAACCTCCAGAATATGTTTCTGAATGAACAAAGCAAATTGTAGATTTATAACGGTATTTCTGATGGAAACAAAACAAGACATCACAATGACATTAGCTATTTGTCTGGGAACATATACATGTTTATAACTGCAAAGAAAAGACTTTGGAAAGATTCATACCCAAATGGCCACACTGCTTACCTCTGGGAAGAAGTCGGGGTTGGTAGGAAGTGGTTAAGGAGGAATTTAGCTTTGTCTGCAGTCATTGACTATTTTACTATGAGAGTGTATTCAGGAATAAATTGCATAATTAACATTAAACATTTTAGGATTCTAACAAGTTTTTCTATTGAGTAGCATTAAAAAAATCTGTAATTCATCTTAAATGTTAAGTAGACTTTGTGCAAATATATGATTATTTCTCTTTAGAAAGTTATTCTAAAATCATCCCATTTGTCAAAATCTCTCATTGTTCATCTGATAGTTAAAAACAAAGATAGGTTCTCTGTATTCAACCACACACACACACACACACACACACACCCCATCACTCATCCTGGGCATAGCAATTTCCACCCTATGCCACACTGTGCTAACTTTCAGGATATCTAAACCACATCCAAGCAGGCCTTTCTGATTAGCTGATAACTTTGTTTCCAGGCTTCCGTGCCATCTGATTGTCAACTCATAATTTCAGAGCTGCCAAAACCAAGAGACACCTGACTTGGTGGTGATGCCTGGGCCTGTGGGTGTAGCCTGACAGCCAGGCACCTGGTTTCCTGACCCCAAACCACACGGCTCCCCATGTGGCCTCATGAGCATCCTTGTAACGTGCTGCCCTGTCCCTCCCACCAGCCTGAGCTTGAGAGCACGCCCTGGGGAGATGGTGAGAGGCCTAGAAGGCTGCTGGTCTGGCAAAAGCCATCTCAGGAATATCTTCATTACAACCTTCTAATCTATACCCCATTGAACGAGGAAGTGTTGCATAATGGAAAGACACGGAGATTTGGAGGAAAATGTAAAACCAAACGTCCAGGGGGCTCTTCCTTCTTTGTTGGCATAACTACTCTGTCTCTGTCCATGGGCACACCCAAAGGAGAAGCCAGATTATAAACCTGGAGGAAATGGTTTTAGAGAAGAGGTTAGAAAATGATGTAAATGTTATCTTGGATTCTTCCAGACTTTGGGGGTGACCTCATCTTTCTGGATCAAACTTACCTGAATTCCTCTTTATTTCCATGAGATGGACATTTTAGGGCACCAAAATCAAAGCTTACTTGGGATCTTCATTCCCTGCCAATGCAGTGCCATGCCACAGCACAGTTTACAAGGTCCTTTAGGTACATTGGCTCTTTGGCCCTGACAACCCTTCTCTGTTCAGGTGGCTATTATGACACAGGGCTTCTCCCCACATCTCCCAAACCTGGAAATAAGACTATCCTCTGCTGTTGTTCTACTCAAAGTGTAAAGTGTGGTGTGAGGGGAAAATTTCGACTGTTACTATAACTTTATATTATACAAATTATTTACTTACTTTGGATTTAAAGAGAGCTGGATTTATCCCTCTCACAACTTACTAAGTAGGGGTTTGAGCAAGTCAGTCAATCTCAGTTTCCTTAGCTATAAAATGGGAGGTTATCCTTTAAAGAAAGATGTATTTGCAGATATTCTTAAGTGAATATATATTTACATATTCATCTTCTCTTTGTAATCTAAATGAACAAAACCTTTGTGTGTGTGTGTGTGTGTGTGTGTGTGTGTGTATTTACCTCACTAAACATTTCTGCTAAATGCTGAGAATCTGGAACCAGAACGTGGCTAAAAATCCACTCCAAAACTATGAAATCAAACAGCTCTGTTAAGAGCCATCTGGTCTTCTAAGGTTTGCAGAGCTTCTTAAGGAACCCAGAATGATTTATGGTTTGTTACCACAACTCTGCGAAGCTAGTGGTTTCAACCAAATTTCACTTACTCAATCCTGAAATTCAGTGGAAAGCTAGGGAAAATCCACTCAAAAAGAAAATTACTCCCCTGAATCCTTCTGATGACCAGAGCTATCAGGGCCAGAACGTGGAATCCATTCCATTGGGACCAACGTTTATCTTTGGCTGACATGAGTATTCTAAAGAAGTACTAAGTAGTAGTGCTTTTTTTTTTTTTTTTTTTTACAAAGTTATTTATTTATTTTTTGGCTGCGTTGGGTCTTCGTTGTTGCACACGGGCTTTTCTCTAGTTGTGGCGAGCAGGGGCTACTCTTCGTTGCAGTGCACGGGCTTCTCATTGCAGTGGCTTCTCTTTGTTGCAGAGCACAGGCTCTAGGCGCGCAGGCTTCAGTAGTTGTGGCACGCAGGCTCAGTAGCTGTGGTGCACGGGCTTAGTTGCTCCGTGGCATGTGGGATCTTCCGGGACCAGGGATCGAACCCATGTCCCCTGCATTGGCAGGTGGCTTCTTAACCACTGCGCCACCAGGGAAGTCCCAGTAGTAGTGCTTTTATTTTTCTCTTTCATTCTTATGTAATTTCCAAATTTTCTATATTAAACATGCATTACCTTTTTTTTTACAGATTCATTGAGATATGTAATTGGCACACAATAAATTGCACCTATTTAAGGCGTAAACTGGATAAATTTTGATATAGCGTACACCAGCGAGCCCGCCACCACGTGAAGGTGGTGAACATATCCATCACCCCCAAAAGTTTCCTTGTGCCCTTTGTGAACCTTCCCTCTCACCCCTCCCCATTCAGCCACCAATCTGCTATTGTTCACTGTTGCTTGGTTTGCATTTCTAGAATTTTCTATAAATTGAAATATATAGTGTGTACTCTTTTTGTCTGACTGCTTTCACTCACCATCGTTATTTTGAGATTTATGCAAGCTGTTGTGTGTATCAATAGTTGTTTATTACTGTTGAATAGTATTCTGTTATATGGCCATAGCACAGTCTGTTATCCAGTCACCGGTTAGCGGGCATCTTGGTTGCTTCCACTGTTTGGCTTTTACAAATAATGCATCCATAAACATTCATGTCTTTATGCCTGCAGGTATTTCTTTTTCTGTTGTGTAAACAGCTCGAAGTGGAATGGCTGGGTCATATGGTAACTCTGTGTTTAACTTTTTGAGGAACTGCCAAATTGTTTTTAAGTGAACTGTACCATTTTTACATTTCTACCAGGAGCGTATGAGTTCATCTTTCTTTCTTTTTAAAAACTGCTTGAGAAGTAAATGAATATCTGTTGCTGTAAAGAGAAAATTCAGAAATATCTAGAGTAAGAAAAGTTAAATTTCCTTTTCATTCCATTCCTTTCCTAGCTCCTCATACATATTTGTCATTAAAAGCTTGGTGTGTGTTCATCCAGAGCCTTTTCTTTGCATGGGCAGGCATGGGTGTGTACACATGTGTTTGCATGTGAATGTGTATGCATGTGTGTAAGTGGGATTCTGCGGTCCTGTTGCTCTGGCTTCCTTCCTGCACAGTGAAGCCCGGAGACCTTCCTTGTCAGTGCCTGTAGCTCTACATCAATCTTTTGAACCACCGCTGAGCATCGTACTTCAATCATTGGGGGAGGAAAGAGGTTTTTAACTCAGCGAGAATTTATTTACCTGTCTCGTGAAAGAGGCAAGCCTCTTGGAAATTTTAAATGAATGTGACACTTGGTGAAGTTTCTTTTTCTTCTCACAACTGAGAAAGGGCTGCCCCTGAGGAAGGATTGCGTTTTCTTTCAGTCAATCCTGGTCTCCTGGTAGCACCGCAGGCCTGACCGCCCTTCTGGAGAGTGAGGGAATTTTCAGTGACCATTTAATGGATAACCATAGATTTAAACAGCTCTGCCATCATGTTATATGTATGCGTATCTCGTGTCTGTCAGAGCAGCCTTGCTTTTTCTGGTCCCCAGTGGGGGAGGATTTGGCGGTGAGGAGGTACACATACATTCAGTTATTCTGAGAAGGTCAAAAGGGCTTCAGCTCTTCAACTTTCAGCTTTGGAAATGAGTAAAATTAGATTCTTTTCTAATCATGTCGGAACATTTACCACATCTGCCCAATGTGGTGAGAGAACTTACTCTCTGTTTTAAAACAGACAGTAATGTAATCCATGCCTGGTGAACTCGACAATTTTTTGCTGCCTCCTCTAAATGTATTTTTTTCTATTATTTTAACAATCCAGTGTTGCTAGAAATACATTAAATGGTTCCTCTTTATCCCTCTCTCAGCAATTACCTGGAGGCTCAATCACTTACACATACATAAAATTGGGACTGTCATATAGTATATATCATAAATATGTTTTCATGTTATTGAATATCAATTCAAAAGTTAAATTAAATCCAAATCTTAATTGTCAGTCACTTCACAGTATTTCAGATATGGACATACCATAATTTATCTAACCATTCCCTTGTGGTTGATCGATTTTTGCTAATAGATGAAGATTTTGAGTGGCACTAAGTGAAGAAAAGTTATAAAAATCATTCATTGTGATCATTGGAAATTAGGTTCTGGCGGCAATACTAAAATTATGTGAGATGTCACGTCTTGCATTTGTTTTTGCTCATCTAATGATAATGCTTTCCTCACTATGTTAGACTAAATGTTTTATGCTACTCTTTTTGACTTTTACTCTTTTTGACTTTACTCAGTTTAAAGACTTTAGTCTTTAGAAAATGCTGTACAAAATGTTACTCATTATTTGATAGCAACTTATAATTACATATTACTTGCTAGTCTCTGACGAGTGTGGTTGGTTAAAGGTCTATGTGTGCGTGTTCAGCCATTTCATAGGGGACCTGAATGTCACAGTCTGTTTCACACGTGGTGTCCCACTGTACGTCATCTGCAAAGAATAAATTAGAGACGTCATGACATTACCCCCTAAGTACCTCAAAATGCATCTCTAAAAGAATAACACTTTCCTATGTAGCAAAAAAATAACATTATCACACCTAAAATTAATAATCATTCTTTAACATTATCTAATAGCCTGTATATATTCAAATTCCCCAAATGTTCCCCCAAATGTCCTTTATAGCTTATTTGTCCAAACCAGAAACCAATCCCAGACCATGCATTGCACCAGACCAGTGAGGGTTTATTATGTCCCCTCACTGTCTTTTAATCCAGCCTCTAGTTTCTTTTGTCTCTTTCTTCATGGAACCATCTTGCTACAGCCACTGGGCCTATAGAGGTTCCCTGCACCGCCACTAGCCTGTGGTGTCATTTAGCTTGTTCCGCTTTTCCCCTACGTTTCCTGGAAGTTACATTTACAGGCTGATTAGACCCCAGGTAAATATCTTTGACTAGGCTTCATCCCAGGTGATGCTGTGATTTAGAATGCATGACACCAGGAGACGTGTAATATTTGGTTGTCCCACCATTTCTAATGTTAAGATCAACCATTAGATTAGGGTGATGGCAGTCTGATCCATCCATTGTACGACTGTGTTTTTCTCCTGGTGAGCAGAACTGTATTGTTGTGATATTACTTTGGTTCCATGTGACTTTCCGAGGTCCCATCGACTCTTCACCTGATATTTTCTACACAAGTTGATAGTCCTTGCTTGGATCTACATTCTCATTAAATGTTGCAAGATTATGATTTTCGAAGTTTCTCATCCTTCTACACCTCTCTGGCATTTTTATGTAAAATAGAGCTTTATCTCATCAACTGGAGCTATTTGTTTACCCTGAAATATAGTTCCTACTGGAAAGACATTAAATGTATTTTCCCCTTAATTACATAGTTTCCAAATAAGGGGCTGGTAACTAACTGCCTCAAATGAGTTTCTTTCGGCTTTCTCTTTTTAAAGTATCATTATGGGCTCATGAATTTTCATATATTCAATGGGTATGTTTTTATTGAATTATTCTTGGCTTCCATGATAATACTATTCTCATCAGAAACCAAAGCAGCCAAAACTGAGTTTAATTTAAAACAAAGTTTCAAAACAAGAGTGGTTCCAAATATAACCTTCACACGTTCTGGAAAGAGGAAGTGCTACTCTCTAAGAGAACCATGGAAGACAATCTAATAAATTACTGTTATCATTATTATTCACATTTGTGTTCTCATCTTCAAGATGTGGGAGAATTCCAGATGTGCACCTGAAGGATGGTCATGTTCACCGATTGTCAGTGAGTTAGGTGTGTATTATTACGAATGCAGCACAGATAAACTCATATTCAAGGTCAAGATCTAGTTGACTGTTCGCCACTTTAAGAGGCTTCCAAAGCCACAAAATTAAAAAAAAAAAAATGTTCTTACCTGCAGCAAAAGCCTGATTGAGGCTCTCTTTCTTCCTCACATAACAGCTTGTAGAAACAAGAGGATCAGAATCCATCCCTCAGTAAGTCATGGTTTCCCCACCATAGTTTGCGGAAGAAACAAGGAGGAGACTAAGGTTGTTGTTGTTTTTGTTAAAATAACTGTTGAGGAGGGTGTATGTGCAGAGTCCCCTCCCCTCCTCGTCCTCCATGGCTCTGCAGGTGTGCGCTTTGGTTGACTTTGCCCTGTCTCACTCCTGGTCTTTTCCCTGGGGAGCAGATGCATCTGGGGAGAAGCCAGCGCATCCCAGCTCCTTGCCTGGTACATGACCCCACTTTGCCCGCCCTCAGCAGAGGCTGAGGCACTCTTCCAGGCTACTCCACATGTCCATGATATGTCCAATGGGGGATGCAGAGGCTACCATTAATCTGCAACTTTCTCCAAAGGAAGAGCAAAATTTTATTTTATTTTTTAATCAATTTTTAAATTGAAGTATAGTTGATTTACAATGTGTTAATTTCTGGTGTATAGCAAAGTGATTCAGTTATACATATATATATGTATACATTCTTTTTAATATTCTTTTCATTATGGTTTATCACAGGACTACGACTATAGTGCTCTGTGCTATACAGTAGGCCCTTGTTGTTTATCTATTCCATATATAAAAGCTTCCATCTGCTAGTGCCAACCTCCCACTCCAGCCCTCCCCAACCCCCACCCAGTTGGCAACCACCAGTCTGTTCTCTATGTCCATGATTCTGTTTCTGTTTTACAGATAGGTTTATTTGTGTCATATTTTAGATTCCATGTGTAAGTGATATCATACGGTATTTGTCTTTCTCTTTCTGACTTACTTCACTTAGTATGATAATCTCTAGTTGCATTCATGTTGCTGCAAATGGCATTATTTCATTCTTTTTTATGGCTGAGTAATATTCCATTGTATATATGTACCGCATCTTCTTTATCCATTCGTCATTGGACATTTAGGTTGTTTCCATGTCTTGGCTATTGTAAATAGTGCTGCTATGAACATAGGGGTGCATATATCTTTTCTTTTAATTAATTAATTTATTTGTTTGTTTTTATTTTTTGGCTGTGTTGGGTCTTCGTTGCTGCACATGGGCTTTCTCTAGCTGTGGTGAGCAGGGGCTACTCTTCGTTGCCGTGCGCGGGCTTCTCATTGTCGTGGCTTCTCTTGTTGTGGAGCACGGGCTCTAGGCACGCGGGCTTCAGTAGTTGTGACACGTGACCTCAGTAGTTGCGGCTTTCGGGCTCTAGAGCGCAGGCTCAGTAGTTGTGGCACACGGGCTTAGTTGCTCCGCTGCATGTGGGATCTTCCCGAGCCAGGGCTCAAACCCATGTCCCCTGCATTGGCAGGAGGATTCGTAACCACTGCGCCACCAGGGAAGCCCTCATATATCTTTTGAATTATAGTTTTGTCTGGATATATGCCCAGGAGTGAGATTGCTGGATCATATGGTAATTCTATTTTTAGTTTTCTGAGGAACCTCCATACTGTTTTTGACAGTGGCTGCACCAACTTACATTCCCACCAACAGTGTAGGAGGGTTCCCTTTTCTCCAAACCCTCTCAAGCATTTGTTATTTGTAGACTTTTTAATGATGGCCATTCTGACTCGTGTGAGGTGGTACCTCATTGTAGTCATTTAGTTTTGACTTGCATTTCTCTAATGATTAGCGATTCTGAGCATCTTTTCATGTGCCTATTGGCCATCTGTTCTTGGAAGAGCAAAATTTTAGAACCAATTTGCACAGCTTTAAGGCTCACTTTTCCTCACGAGAGGAGAGACCATATCTGTTTTCCTCATCAATGTGACCCCAGAGCCTAAGATGGTGCCTGACATATATATCAGGTCTCACTATCCATTTGGCAAACAAATAAATAAACTTGATTACCAAGAGTCCGTAGCTGGCCGTATATAATTTTTATTTTCTCAGGAAAAAGAACTCCATAACAATGATAGTGGTACTAAGCACCAGGTAGGGAATCAAATGCTCTGACAGTGCCTTGGTACCTTAGGCAAGCCCCGTGGCTGTTTTGGATCTCAGTTGTCCCCAAGACAGGTTGTAATAAACGGTATGCATGTCCCTCACAGCTTTCAGTTTCTAAAAATAAATTGCTTTTATAGGTAAAGGGTGAATAAATTCTTCCAGTTAGTTTCACTGAGAGATGTAATTGGTGAAGCCTAAGAAAGTGATGGACCTCAAATCAGTTGTATGCTTTAGCTTGTAATGAAACACCAGTAGGTATTTCTCACGAGGTCTTCTTCATGGGTGATTTTGCTTCTTATATCTGCAAATAAGCAGGCATTGGAAAACACACACACATACACCCCTTTGCAAATACAGTTCACTCATAGGCAGGGTCAACTTACCAATAGCACTTTTTTGGTTAAAGATCACCCCATACCCACCCCACACAAACGTTGAAGCTGGGGTAAATGGTTTTATGTGAGACTAGCAGCCAGTTAGAAAAACCTTTTAGGAACAAGGTAGATGTGTTTGATAGGCTTCTGGCTCAGAAAAAAACAAACACTCAGCAAACCAAACAGCACTTCTGGGCTTTCCGAGCTATTGCATTTTCATCGGTGTTCTCGAGTTTACTCACAATCCATCTTCCCTTTTAACATTAAAAATAAATCCTCCCTTGAACTTTTGCCCTCTGAAGTTTTGATCTCTGAAGGGTGTTTTTTTTTTTTTTTCTTCTTTGCATTCTCTCAGAATAACTCTACTACCCACAAAGAGTATCTGTACTGAGATTAAGCAGGTTTGGAATAAATGCTATTGCCAGGCCCGCTCTAGTTTCCCAGAAACGATGCCTATGTCTCTGGCCTAAACTCCTTCCTACAAGGCCAGTGTACTTGGACCCTGTGCTAAATAGAGTTACATTTTTTTTTTCTTCTCTCTAAAAATAACCCCAAATAAAAGACCCAGAAGAAATATGCCCAAACGAGAGTTAAGTATGGAAATGTTGACAGTGGACCAGACCAGGTGTCAGTTCAGAGACTTAAGCTGAAAATCTCTCCTAGTAGCAGAAAAATAGTGATTTTTAAAATTAAGGTGGGAAAGATGTCACTTAAGTATTTCATGTTTACTATAAACACCTTTAGCTGAGTTTCCTCATTGTGCAGTGTTAATGAGACCAGATGAGAACCAATCTTTTCTACACTGTAAAGCTCCCCTGGAGCTCTGTCGGGCCTTTATGATATATTTTCAAGATGATTCTTGTGTTCCACGTGCTCTGAAAGTCACATAGTGGCCTTTACTGAAAACATAGGCGCCTGGCCTAAGTATTTTGAGAAAACCTAAAATAATAAAAGATTGACTTCAGGCAAAGATAATCTTTACCTGCCAAAGAGAACTCCAGAACTCTGTTATGAGAAAATAGATGGTTTTTGTTTGCTGATGCTATTATTTTTATCACCTACAAAAAGCATTAAGATAGGCTCGTGATAAATGCCCATCCACCATCGGAATTATCTTAGGGCTCCAAAGTCCTTTCCTGTTCACTTCTGTTCCTCCCCACTAACACACACACACACACACCGCAATACATTCACGCACATGCATATACACCCATACACATATATACACACACATCCATATACCACACAGATATATGCACACACATACACACATACCACACACATACACTCATGGACATACTCTTCTCTCATTCTCTTGGCATCATTTCTTGAATAAATTATTACTTGCAGCTGCAAATTTTTAAATCTACATTAAATCTCCATTTTCTCCCTCTAAAATAACAGTGGCTGTTCATCATGCTGTGATCCTTAGAGACTAGCAGAGCCATATTCTATGATTAATATATAATTAATATGCCATTCCATTTCAAGTTTCCCAAACCCTTATTTTTCAAAAAGGAAGTGAATTTTATTTCAGTTCTTTATGCTATTTAATAAGTATTCCATGTGATGTTCTCTCTGAAAGATCCATGTTCGTTCACCTATTACTTTTCGCCATTTGAAAATGAGAACTAGTGCACTGATGTTTCTTGTTGGTTAAAGATGAAAGTACCAGCATAAATTAGAGGCCTGGAGAGGGTCAGACATTCTTCTGATAGGTGTGAATGGATTAGAAAATTTAGACCAGACTTTTAGGTTAATTGTAAGATGAAAAGTTATCTCTGCAAAGCAGTTTTTTTACATACAGGAAGAGATTAGTTCCCATTTCTGCCCCACATGTTGTATTATAAACTTGTGCTTTCCCGAGAAGCGAGATCCTGCATTTTGTTTTAAGTCCAACTGTTAGAGCCGTATTTTTTTTTTAACCTGTAAAATAATTTTTACAAGGAGCAACACCTCCACCTGTGTCATTTCTTGGAGAGCTTCCTGGAAGCCTGTGAGTTCCCAGTCAGTGAGAACAAGGTTGGTAAACTAAATCAGCTCTTCTCTGAAACCCACGTTTTATACCTGTAAATGAACAAATACTGATTTCTACTGTAAACATCCCATAACAAATATTTGCAAACATTTGAAGCTTGTCGAGCTTCAAATCAACAATTCTTAGAATTATTTTTTTTAATGATGACATTACAGGAAAACTCTTTGCTCTTTTAGTAAACACAGACTCAGCTTTTTGGTGAGATAAAATATGAGTCCAGATTTAACAAAGTTGACTCTCCTTTTCCTTTAGATCTAAACAAGGCACTTTCAAAGCAGTCATGTCTACAGCTTCTCATTCTCTCAAGATTTCTATTTTTTTAAATTGAGGTTGCTTTTTTTTGTTTTTGTTTTTATAGTATTTATATCATATAAATACAGGTTGTAAAATATGGCATCTGATTTTAACAAAGGATAACAAAAGTTATTGGGGTAATAATAAGTTATCTCAATAACACTAAGTAAAAATGTAAGCAAGTATATTATTTAGTTTACCTGTCACTTTGAATGCTTCTCTGTCACCATGTTTATACCCCAGCAGTCCTATACCCTAGAGTCTCCCAATCTTCCCTTGACCTTGGAGGTAATGTTGAAGGGCTAATTCCTATTTTGGCTAAAGTACTTACAAATACAAGCCTCTCAAGAATCTTTCAGAGTAAAGAAGAGAAACATAAAATAATTCTTTTGTGAAGCATTGGTGTTTTCTTCTTGACAACACACCCTGATAGTTGTTAAAAGAGCCAAAGATGGTAGCATTTATTTTTAATCTACTATTTATGTACTTGTTCACTGTTCTTGGAAAGGGATATAAATTAACCAGTATTTTTTTTTCCTGAAAATTGAGTGTGTAAAAGTGTGAAATGCCTGGAAAAGCTTTAAAAAAAAATGATGGCGCATTCATTTAATCCATTTCACAAGAAAAATGCAAAATTCGGAGGCATTCAAACTGGCACATCTTTGATAAAATTATCATTATGATTAACTGATTTGAAAAATCACAAAACTATTTTTTACACAGTTCTATTTTTTAGAACTAAAAACTAAAACCAAATGGTCTTTCAGCCTATTTTCCAATAAAATCTCTAGCAGGTTTTTAAATTTTTTACTTTAAATATTTAAATATGAGTTTTAGCCCATTGGGCAATTTTGTCAATATGATTAACTTCTAGGTTGGTGTAATTGATATACCTCTCAGTCCACAGAGTCAGATGTGCAAGAATCATCACTTTGATTTTCCAAGTCGCAATTAAATTTTTATTTTGAGCTCTCATTTCATGGGGAAGGAAGACAATATCCATCAGTTTGTACCCCACTCACCCAACCTTCCACAACTTTTCCCTGAAGCTGGTCTAAATTCCAGTAGGAGAAAGCTCTGTAAATTAATAAGTGCTTTAGACAAATCAGAATTTTGTTTTGGTTTTGTTGACATTTTTTTGTGTGTGTTTTTATTGCAGTAAGAGGAATGGGACGAGGGGAGTAGCTGTGAGAATGAAGAGGAGGGTGGTGATTTTGCAAGTTATTTCAGGAGATGTAATCCCAGGATATGCAGCAGGAGAGAAAGGAGAACTCATGGAGGACTCTGAATCATCTCACTGGTGGATGGTGGTAAAATGATTGGTGATGGAACAGGACCAAGACAGACTGGTGAGTTATGAGTTCTCTTTAGATGTGTTGATTTTACGTAGCTTTTGGGACACTCAGTTGGAGAAAACCTAGAAATATAAGTTGTAAGCTTCTAGAAATATAAATTGGGTATGCAGGTGAGAAACATGGCTTGAAGGTGCAGCTTTGATGGTCATCCTCATACGTGAGAGATGAAACCCTAGGAATGAATGCAATTACACAGATGAGGAGGGTGCAGTGTTAAGACAAAGCAGTTGAGGAGAGACCCCAAGGGACACCACTTTTCAGAGGGGAACAGAAGAGGAGCCAACGGTGGAGAGCAAGAAGAAACAGAGAGGAGAGACTAAAGCAGAAAAAGTCAAGGGAAGTGTAAAGAAGGAAGCGGTCCACACTGTGAAATGCTGCCAAGCTGACTCAGACGACGTATTAGATTTGGCAACTAGGAGATCATTTGATGGCTTTTGAGAAATCTGTTTCAGTAGGGAAGAGGAAAAAAAGCCAGACTGTGGGGTGACTGAGCTGTGAAGTGTGAGCAGTCATCAGGGAGTAATCTCCTCAAAGAGTTTAGCAATAAAGAGAAGGAACAAGTTAGGGGAGCTGATTATAGGAAAAGTTTGGACAAAGGACGCATTGGTTTGGGGTTAACGTTTGTTATTGTTTTGTTTCATTTTTAATCTGGAGGAGACGAGCATAATTTTAAACTGGGGAAGGATCAAAGAGAGAGAAAGAGAATGCAGATATAGGAGCTAAATATATGTATATATTTATACATATATACATATGTGTGATGGAGTTGAGTTCCAGCAGAGGTAGAAGGAGGTGGATGGGACCATGAGAACTGGATCATACTTAGCCTTAGACAAGAGTTTCTCCTGAGAATCAGTAGGGAAAGGAGAAGTTATGTGGGTGTTGTAGAAGATAAGGTGAGAACTTAGATTATCTGTGTAGCCCCTGAGATACACAGCATGCATTTAATAATTTTGCCCTCTATTTCCAGAAAGAAGGGTGGCAATAATAAACCATGATTGATAATCATTGATAATTTTGGTTTAAGTCACACCAAAATTCATATGCACCATTCCCATAAAAGATATTCCATGTAATGCAGTAAGGAAAATGAGCCTAATGGTTTTAATATTCCTGTGCAGTGCACCTTTGTGTCCAAAGACACATGCCAGCTTCTTGTTTAATTCTGCAATATCTGCTCAGTCCTCTGGAGAAAAAAAAAAGAGGAAGAAAGTTAACAGCAGAGGGCTGCGACCAAAGTGAAAATATCTAAATGTCGGCAATAGCGTTTGGAGTGACCACCTTTGGGTGGTCTCCTTCCAGGTCTCTTGGTGACCTGAAATTTCTGCCTCATTTCTTGTTTAAGGAGAAAAGAAGTGAGGCTTGACCCTCAGAAGGAAGGCGCCTTGATTGTGGTGAGCACATAAAACAATGACAAATGTAACAAAAGGGTGTTTTAGTATCGGATTTTGTTTTCTCTTTATGTCACTAAATTATAAAAGTAATGACTGCTTAATAACGAAATTAAAATTACAGGCGTGTATAACATAGGGATCAACCACCTCCCACACCCGTCACCATTCTATTACCCCTGCCCGGATTTGGGTATAAGGAGTTTAGTGCTTCACCTTTCTGAATTTGTCTGTATGTGCATTTACAACTAAGTAAGTGGGATCTTACTATGACTATTCTCCAACTTGATTTTGTCATTTTATTATATATTATAGATATCTTCCCATGTCGGTGCACATGGATTCTTCCTGGGCTTTTTGACAGCTGCTGAAAATTCCACTTTATTGCAGCACAATTTATTTAGTCACTCCCCCAAAAGAGGAACGTTTAAACAGTCTCAGGAGTTTTACCACATCAAAACCACAGTAAATATCTCTGTACGTACATCTTTGCACTCTTGTTTTTTCTTGAATAAATTCTTAGAAGTGAAGACAAATCACTGGGTCAAAGGGCATGTGCATTTTCAGTTTTGATAATAATTTCCAGTTTGTCCTCCAAAAAAAGACCCACTATGCCCTTTATCCTCCTACCAAAGTTTTAAAGAATGTGTTTTCCTTATGCCCTAGGCAATACCAAGTGTTAATAATCTTTCATATTTCCTCACTTACTGATGAAGAAAATGTGAGCATAAATGCAGAGACATCAGGGGAGCTTACCCTCCTGGAAAAGCAGAAGGGGATCATCTGTGGGGGATGAAGAGAAGGGAGAGGGATGATGCTTAAGGAAACCTTAGGGGACAGCCCTTTGGATGACGTGGAACAGGAGCTGAGCCAGAATGTCTAAGCAGCTGTAAAGGCCAGAGGAAACTGAAAAACAAAAAAAGTCCAGAAGATTTTATGAAGTAAATACAGTTATTTATGTGAATTCTCTGGTTTTGGAGCAAGTACAATAACAAGAAAATGGATGGCTGGGAGGATTGAAGGTTGGTCAAGTTGGTGTTGTAACAGAGTTAACTGGTGAGAAATAGAAACTTCTCCTGGTGGAGTGATGACCTGGAGGTCTAGAAGTGGGACCAGGAGAAGTGAGTCAAGGAGAAGGGATGCTAGAGCAGAAGAAAATAGAAGGTTCACAAGATCACAGTTAGCTCACAATCACTTGAGAGGCAAGGTTTAAGGAAAGTGCAGGAGTTGGAGCAACTCAGATAGCTGGTGATGATCAGAGAGCGTCACTTCTGAGTTGTCAGCACAGCAATGGAGCAGCTTCGGGCTATGATGGGATGTGGGGAACAGAGTAGGTGCTACAGTGAAATAGAGCTCAAGGTTGCCAGAGAGCATCAGGCAGAGCCAGGACAAAGGGGCGCTAGCCGGGTCATCCCCTGGGATGGCAGGATAGGCTGGAGCCAGATGTGATAGGCCTCGAGGGTGCTTGAATGCATGAATGATCTGGAGGTTGGTGGAAGATGGTTGATGGAACACAGGTGGCATTGGTAACTAGAGACAAGAGCTGGTTGAGGGAAGGGTCAGTAGGTGACTGTGAAGGAGGCACAGCCTACAAGTCCTTACAAGGGTTTGTGTGTTGAGGGTCGCAGTGGTGGGAAGAAGGAAGTATTTATCTTCTGGGGTTGCTTTGAGGATTAAACTAAATATCGCATTTTAAACATGAAGCATTCGTTACTGAAACACAGTTCAGTGTGCAAAAAATGACAGCTATAATGACACATCATAGAGGGTTTAAAAATACATATCCATTTTAAAGATACAAATCTTCACAATATTGTAAATTCTAACTGAAAAATACATTGGGCATGTGGACAATCTCTCAACACACAGACAGAACCTTCTTATGTGGATACAAGCAGAGCTCCTAGGAAAAAAAGCCAACTCCGTGGTTTTAATGGTTTCTCACACACAAAATCAAATATAGAAATTCACACTTTAAATCTCTTAAAATGCGAAACTGTTTCTGTCCTTAAAGTTTGCGTTGTCTTCTGACTTATGCTCAGGTCTCGCTATTTTAAAATAAGACCAGGGCTTCCCTGGTGGCGCAGTGGTTGAGAATCCGCCTGCCAATGCAGGGGACACGAGTTCGAGCCCTGGTCTGGGAAGATCCTACATGCCGCGGAGCAACTAGGCCCGTGAGCCACAACTACTGAGCCTGCGCGTCTGGAGGCTGTGCTCCGCAACAAGAGAGGCCGCGATGGTGAGACGCCCGCGCACCGCGATGAAGTGTGGCCCACGCTTGCTGCAACTAGAGAAAGCCCTCGCACAGAAACGAAGACCCAACATGGCCAAAAATAAATAAATAAATAAATTTAAAATAAGACCAAATTATATCAGAAAAGAACAGTTAGGGACCATTGATGTCCAATTCTGTTCAGTGAAGCTATTGATTCTGTGAGTGTTAGATGTTCAGGGTTAGTCTCCACTGGTTTGTTCGTGGATGATTTAATAAAGCTGCCCCTACCACACTTCTCTTCCACTGTACCTGATGGTGCTGGGGGGTCTTTGCAGGCTGACGGAGTGCAAGTCAGATAAATACACTCCAGTCCTGGAAAGACATCCTCCCCTTAGGTTATCACCAGTGCCTTTGATAGGTGTCTTAGCCTCAATCATAGCAGTTAACCACCTATATAACCTACCTTTTTTTTTTTTCTTTTTAGCATTTTAAAAACCTTTTAATTGAAGTATCTGTACACAAATACATACATACATGTATAGGCATTTAAATTTTCAAACTCTTTATTGAAGTTATATATGTAAGGGTATAGCTCATTAATTTTCACAAACTAAAAATACATAACTTGCACCCAGATCATGAAACAGAATATTACCATAGCACTAGTACCCCAGACGTCCCCCTCTGCTCCCTTTTAGACAATAACAGATGTAGAGATATAACTTATCTTTATATCCCTTTGGCTTTTAGTGTGTTGGGTTATTTTTTTTCCCTGTGAAGGTAATTTGTTTTTCTACTCATGACTTATTCACCAATATTTTTAGCAAAGCAATGACATTTTTGGCAGCATTAATTCCTAAAAGTAGAGGCTAACCTGTTATTTAAGCTTTGTTAGGAATTCACACGCTGGACTGTTTCAGGTTTTGTTGTGTTCCCTCTACCCTTTCTGCCTTGCTTTCCCAGGCTAACTCTTGCCAGTCCCTCAAGATTCAATTCAGGGATCTTCCTCAGTGGTTTCCTTGAAGTCCTAGATTGAACTAAGTGCCCCTTATCTCGTTTCCCAAAAGGTGACCACATTATACGAACGTGACCTTCTAATGGGTCTATCTCTCCTGCTACACAGTTAGGAGCCTGGAGAGCAGGGACCTTGTTTCAATCCTCTTTGCTCTCCCAACATCCAAAAGGCATTTAAGACACAGAGCCTGTAAAATATGTGAGATCTGAAATAAAATACTGCAGATATTATATAATATGTATAATATATGATATTATATAATATGATATATAATATAATATATAATAAAATGGTGGGAGTCCATGATATGAAAAGAAAAGCACAAAATCTAAATTAGTACTAGTTTTATGGGATATCTTCAAAATGTAACATTAAGTCAACTGATCAACTAGAATTCAATTTGTAGTTTTTATAAAAATTTAAGCGTTAAATCACAAGAACTAAATAATTCATTCTCAAAGACTCATGATTATAAAAATTATATAAACCAAACTCACGATTACATTTAATATAGGAAATAGGGATAGCTGGATGTTTGATAATACACGATACGTTTTCTAAGAGGCAGCATGCCCAGGGCCAACCACATCCCCCGCCAAACATACATACAGTGCCTGGAACCCAGCAGGAACTCACGACTGTTTGCTGAGATGTTCCTGTTTAATTTCATTTCAATTCTGCAAGCACTGCTCAGAGATATTATAGCCGAGCCCTTGCTGGGGGGCTCAGGTTGGTCATGTAATAAAGATTCCATCCTGCAAGGAGCTTGAAATGTAGTAGTGGGAAAGACAAACAAGTATAGACCAACCAAGAATGACATTTCCTTTTGCCTTCTATTTACCTATCCCGTCGAGAAAACTTCTGTCCATGAACACAGTTTGCACTAGGACATTCAGACTTTCCAAAGGGACTGCATAGCCCCATCTTTGTAGGCAAAACTTCCGGAGCAAATTTAAGTCTGTTTTCCATTTTCTAAGATGGGATGCAATTGGTGAACATCTTTCCATTGACAGTAGTCCAGGTAAACATTTAGCAAAGATCACAGATCTAGGAAGGCCCACATTCCTGAATAAGATACTGGAATAGATACTCCATCGTTGTATATCTCTTTTTGTAGTTTGACCCTTGAAATAGTAACAAATTTAAAAGTACGTCTCTGGACAGCTCTTCTGCCTCACCTGATGAAAATTCTGGTTCTTTGCACAGGACAGCCTTCTCTCCCTCAATCATCATGCCGACCCACAACTCTTCCACACACCTTTTAAAGCCCAGCCCAAATTCCACTGCCTTCTGAAAGACTCCCCTGAACTTCTCCTTTCTACCTTCAAGAGAGGTAACCTTTCCCTTCTCTGAACTCCCATTCCACTTACTGTCTGCTCTGAGATCGTTTTGCAAGCTTGCATTTTCCCTTGACTTGATTATAAGGCCATGTTTGAAAGGGACAAATCCCATCTTGCTCATTGTTCCCTTCCCCACAATGTCTGTTGTGTGTGGGGTTTTCCATGAACAGTCGCTGAACACAAAGGTTGAGCTCGGGGGTCTAACTCCAATGTATACATGCACACGTGGAATAAGGATTTGGTGCATATCACCATATTTACAATAAATTTTTCTTGTACTTCACAAGGAGGTATTCCTCACAACCAATCCCTAACATTTTTTTTTAGGTGGTCTTCAGTTTTTGATGTTTTTGGTGTTTGTTTCCTGTGGGGTGTTTTAATTTTGGAGATTTATCAGTGAAACTGATCTATCATTTGGGCTAAGAAATTATCATCATCCACAGAGTCTTAAAGGGAGTTGTAGTATTTTATGGTGAACCACTTCCTTTAAAGCATGTGATATTGATTTCACTAATCTAATTTGTTAGCACCCTCTAATACTCTGCGGGTCACGCTGCATCTTGAAACCAACTGACTGAAGGAGCAAACAGAATAACTGAAAATAGCCTCTTGCCCACTAGAGACCCAATCAAATGCTATAGCTCCTGCAAAGACTCTTTGAATCCTGTGTTCTTCCCTTCTCTAACGTCTTGGCTACCTTCTCAGTTGTAATTGGGCAGGGTGCGGGGAGCTGCAGAGGACCCTGGTAGTATCACATGTACAAAGCCATGCACTGAAGGCTCTGCTCCTTCTTCAAGATAATCCACTGCCCCGAAATGATTTTCCCCTAACCATTTCCTGCCTACTCTCAGTTCAGTGTTTCTCAAACATCAAACATTCCTTTCCCATATAATCTTCAAGGTTTTTGCCTTTTTTTGTGTACTACCTGTATTAGTTTTTACTTAATCATTTTCTTTATTATTTCCTCTTTTTTACTTAAGTAAAGCCCCACCTGAGTCCCCCAACCTTACCCAAGATTCATAGAGTAGGGGAATCTGGGGCTTCCTAAATCCCTCCACTTCGTCCCTCAGATTCTATCTTGGCCAGAGAACCTCGCACACAAAGGGGCTCTGTAAATAGTGGCGAAAGGAGCAATCTGTCAACGCTGCTAAGAAGACCACGATCACCTTCCCGTTCCTCCTTTTGCCTAGTCTAGGTTATAAACACCCTGAAATTGGTGGCCCCAGTGTTAAGACTAGTAATTTATAAACTCATAATATAAGTCTCATTTTGTAGTAATCTAAAAAGACAGAGTTGATCTTCATTTTATTGGTATTGAACTATGCTAAAAGGTATATAATGGCCTTGTTTGTATGCCTCCCATCCAGTCCTTCCAAATGGACATACACATGTATGCATGCACACAAACACATTTTTTAAATTGTCACAGTGATTAAAAAAAAAATAGAATGAGGCTGAGAAGCTCACTGCTAAAGTAGGGTGGAGATGTTCTTCCTCACAGCTTGAACTGTTTGCTTTGGTAATCAACTCAAGCTAGTAAACAACCCAAAGCATGGGCTCAGTCTTTTCCTGAGCCAAATTCATCACTTTAAGACCAAAATACGTGTTCATATTTGCTGACACTATTTAGACAGCTTATGTAACAGCATTCAACTCAGCTGGGTAGATGGGCTAACAGTGATATTATAACATCCTTGGTACAGAAGATTTTAGATTAAAATAGAATTTTAAGTTAAAATAACCAGCTGATGTAGCTTTGCATAACAAAGAATCACCAAGCCCCAAACATATTCGCCAATGAAATACTTGCATTATCCACCCACTGCTTTGGTTCCCCTGCATTAATAACACTTAGTAAGCACAGGAGTTTGCCAGCAGGAAAATACACTTAAGTTTCCTTAGAAATGCAGACTGGTGAACAACTTTGTTCACTTAAATGTCATAAAAGTGTTTATGAAATTCCTTCTTTACCTTGTGTCCACAGCACCTAGTAAAGTGACCTTTCTCTATGTGAATTCAATGAATACCTACTGCAGTAAGAAAAAAACCAAAGATTTTGAGGATTAACTATTGAAATGGAATATGTCTAGCCTATGGTAGGCACTAAATAATGGCAACTATTATTATCAAATTAGACCAGCACTCATTGAACAGAAACGTAAGGGATGGCATGGTAAAGCAGAAATTTAACTGAGCTTGGAGGGAGTCATAATGGGAGGCTGAGAACCTGCCCTTTAGACCCTGCAGGGAGACAGAGATTCTGCCCAGATACTACTGGGAGGCCAGTGAAGTGGGGCATACCCAAGCCACTGCCACCAGGCCATCCTTCCATGCCTGGGAGTGCTCCGTTACACACAGGAGAGCCTTGTCAGCTGTTCATGTCCCTGAGGATTGAGATCCTTCCATGGGCAACTGCCTGCATATCATTCCTGGATCATCCAAGCAAAGGACTCTTGACTGTGCCCCAAGATTTTGCGAAGCCCCATCCAAATTGGAAAACTGCTCTTTCAACCCCTGCTTTTCAAGTAATGGGACACTTATAAGCTCCCCTAAACAGAGGGTGAGAGGCCTTACTTACAGAGGGGAAGAGAAAGACCTGTCACCTGTATTTGGTTGGAACTAAATGGTCAAGAAACTCTTGCCAGTAAGTCATAAGATTTGGATTCCAGACCTGGTTCTGCTGCTTCTCTGGCCAAGACAGTTTACTTTTCTGAGCTGCCTTTCCTCATCTGAAAGTATTATTTCCTTCTAGCTCTTACTTTGTCTGAATTGAAAATTATCCATTTAAATTACTTCCATTTTACCGTATTGACCGTTTAACTAGTAAATGTTTTCATTGCCACACCTCTTTTTCTAAAGACATCATCCCTTCGTAAGTTAGCTTTATTCTACAGAATTTATCTGCTGCCACTTTATTCTAGCAGTTAAAGTGTCAAGTTAAAAAAGTATTGAGCTCAGTTCTTGGGACAATTACTAAGCTTTGTACATAATTTAGTATATAATTTATATTAAATAAAATGAATGTGGTGATAAATGAAAAGAAAAATGAAATTCTTGAAACCAGAATATGATTTAACATGCACGGTACCAGAATAGTTCACACCTGCTTTCTGGTTTTGCTCTTAAAAACATATTTGTATTAGTTTCATCACTGACTCAAGCTTCAGATGCCCCCACCTAGCCCTCTGAAGTCTTGGACATGTGACCTTGGCTCTCAGTCTCTTCATCCATAAATTAACCAAGTGGAACCAGATCTCTAAAATCTTGTCTAGGTGTTTAGGTTCCAATTGCGATCCTTTTTTTTTTTCTCAATTGTGATCCATTTTAAATTGCACTGTGTAGTAGCCAAAATCAACGTAAGCCCCATAAGCATTATCTAAATTAGCTTATCTTTTCCTGAGCAGGGATAATGCCAAATATCCTGTCCTCAGTTTTGAGCCTCCCAGATTCTCAGAAAGCTCCCGGCTCTGTGCTCCTTCTCATTTCAATGTCTTATCATGAGGGGCTCACTTTTTAGCCTCCCCAGTGATTGTATCTGCTCGTGTTTCTGTCTTCTGAGCCTCTGAAATGCCCACTGAATGGCCCATATTCATTGGCTTTCACCCACCCAGCCCAACACCTCCATCCCCCCTCCACCCCCCTCCACCCCTCCACCCTCCCTCCCTCCAGCCCTCCACCCCTCCACCCCCCCATCCCCCCGCCAGTATTTGCAATAATGCATCTCTTCCTACACCTCTGCTTCTTCTAGGGCAGTGTTTCTTTTTTTATATAAATTTATTTTGGGCTGCACTGGGTCTTTGTTGCTGTGCGCGGGCTTTCTCTAGTTGTGGCGAGCGCAGGGGCTACTCTTCCTTGCGGTGCGTGGGCTTCTCATTGCAGTGGCTTCTCTTGTTGTGGAGCACGGGCTCCAGGCGCGCAGGCTTGAGTATTTGTGGTCTGTGGGCTCAGTAGTTGTGGCTTGCGGGCTCTAGAGCGCAGGCTCGGTAGTTGTGGCGCACGGGCTTAGTTGCTCCGTGGCATGTGGGATCTTCCAGGACCAGGGATTGAATCCGTGTCCCCTGCATTGGCAGGCGGATTCTTAACCACTGAGCCACCAGGGAAGTCCCGAGGACAGTGTTTCTTAAAGAGTGATCCATGATCAATCCTGGAGGGTCGGTAAAAGCTGCATATTCCAAAGACCGGAGTGATTCAGGATTTCTGGGGGTTAGGCCTGGGAAGCATTTGTACAACACGCTCCCCTGATGATCTAGGCATAATAGTTTGAAATTCACTGCTCTTTCACCAATTCCGTTTGCAATTTTTTTTTTTTTTAAGGAAAAAGGTGCTATATTAGACATTTTTACCAAGAATATAAGAGGAAAAAAATGGGAGCGGTGGGGAGTGAGTCGTTCAAAGCTCGATCCAGGAACCTGGCAGCACTGGTGCTGTTGGCCTATCTCGGCCAAGTAGGAACACTTGGGAGAGAAGAGAAATAAGTCTGGGACGCCCCACGAGACCGTTAAAAGGTCGGGAGTCAACGGTCGAGGCCACGGCCCTCGGGGCCGCCAGGTCACAGGAAGTGCAGGACAAGCCCTGAGCAGCAAAGCAGACCCAGATGCCCCGCGGCTCCCGGGAGCGGTGGGGAGTCAGGCGGCCGCTCCACTTCCGTTACCATTGGCAACGGCGGCCTCCCCCAAAGTCAGCGTGGCACGGAAAGGAGGGACTTCCCGGCTCTGGGAGCAAATGCGCATGAGGCTGTCGGCCGGTCACAAGGCACTTCCTGTCGCGTGATCTTGAGGACCAATAAAAGTGCATAATTCCAGGGTCACGTGCGTCGGTTGCCATTAGCAACCGGAGGCTTCTAAACAACCCGCCCTCCCTCCGCGTCCTCTGCGGTCCAACCTCCTTTGGAGACGCCGGGTCTGGCGAAGCTGCGCCCGGCCTCTCCCGCTTTTCCAGACCGCTGACTCCTGTCCGCCGCCATGGTGAGTAGCCGGCCGGGTAACCCGGCCCGCGCCGAGGAGAGATACAGAGCCGGGGGTCCCGGAGTGATGCCCTGGCCTGTAGCGGGTCTGAGTCCGGCCCTGGGCCTCCCTGAGGAGGGGAGGTTGCGGCGGGTGCGAGAGGCTCTGTTAGCCTCGGCCGAAGCCCTTCCGGTATAATCCTAGGTGGAGTCCTCTCCTAGCAGCCGCGCTCCGCCGCGTCGCTTCATTCCTCGCCCCTGCTTGAGGTGCCCGGGCCAAGTCACTCTTCACAGGTGGCTAACGAAGAGAGCTGGAGGGAACCGGCTGCCAGCAGAAGGCTCAAAGCGGGATTCTCATTCGATTCCCGAAACTCCAAGTTTATGCGCTCGCAGACACAGATACACACACACGCCCTTTGGCAGCATTACTTATGTTAACGAGCCGAGGAGGAAGAACGTGATTGAATACAACTTCCTGATGTGAGAGTGACTGTAAGAGTCTCAGCCCCTATTTTATAGCTGTGAAAACTTGAGTGACATTTCTTGTGTTTTGACCTGTTCAAAAGAAGGCACGTTTTTCCTGTATGCTAGAACATATCCCATTAATCACTCCAGCGTATACAGAATGCCAACTTAAATAGCAACCGTTCTTAGAAGAAGGCACAGTACTGAAGTGTTCAGAAAAAAAGATGACTCCAGGGTTGGGGGCACCACTGAAATGGGCTACTAAAATACCTCAGCAACCAGAATTCCTATTTAGCCCACGCTATGTCCCAAGCACCCTCTTGCAGCTGAGGGTGCAGCTGTGAACAAAACAGACCGTTCCCTACCCTGCTTGAGCTTGTCCCTCTCATTCTCTTGATTTCCCTAAAATATCAGGAACAAGTTGAAAAAATGATGGTGATGTCACAAGAAGGTTGACATTTGCTCCCATTCTATCTTCTGTAATTCCTTTCTATCAATTTGCTTAACGACTGAGGTTTCGGAGTCAGGCTCAGTTTCTTCATTAGTAAATTGCAGATAATAAGTATACTTAGGTTGTTAAAATGATAAATGAGATAATGCATATAGAACAAATAGCCCAGTAACTGTTAAAATATTAAGCATTCAGTATATAATAGGTTTTATTAGATTGTGTTCATTTTTATCATTACATTTTCATCCTTATACTTCTCATAGTAAAGCTGTATATGGACTTTGGGGTATGGTCAGGAATAGGGAACCATTTCTGGTACCTTCACCACTCTCCCCTCACTTTATGGCACAATTTCAGGACACTAGCTTGGCAATGCTCTGGTAGGATTCTTGCTCTGTGTTTTAGCTTTTTTTTTTTAAATAGAATCTTTCTGCAGCAAAATTCAAACAACTTCTGATTTCCCTATTTGGATACCTCCCACTAGCTCTACATATTTTACAGCTGAACATCATATCTTCTCTGATTTAACAGCTGGCAAAACTGGTGTCAATGAGGTTAAGTGATTTGCTAACAGAAAGTTGCATAGCTAGGCTTAAATTTGGTTTTTAATCCAGTGCTTTCTCTACTTACACCATACATCAACCCATTCCTTTTTCTCTCTAATGATGTGATTCGTGTACATATAATGTACACATGTGCATATGGGGAAGCAAAGGTTTATGAGTGCTGTTTCCTGGGCTAATGCTATTTCTCCTACTGAACTCAGCTGCTTATTTCTGCTCCCTTTCTTCACTCCCATCCATTTTAGAGGAACTTTTCTGTCTTTTGTCCTAAAGTTCATTCTCAGTTTTTGTAATTTTTTCTTCTTGGTCTTGGGACAGTCAAGACTTTTCTTGACGGAAGAGAAAATAATTAACAGATTTGAATTGGCCACTTACTCTGCACAAGGCACTGTATGAGGAGCTGTGTGGTATAAGAAATGATTCATGCCCTCAGGAGCTTGCAGTCTACTTGAAGGAGCAACACCTGGAAAAAAAAGACTACTAATAGTCCAAGGCAGTAATTAGTCTGTGGTGTTGCCAAATGAGTAGCAGAGGTGATATGTGCTAATTTTTGGAGGAAGGCATAGCTAGAGTTACTGAGGGCATATTGGGAGGCTTCACAGAGTAGGTAAAATAGGTTTGGTCTTGAAGGATGGGTAGGAATTTGGTGATTTTCTGGAGCATGCTCATACTGGCTGGTGAGAGCCAATCGTGTGCATTTCTTCTCATCTCTGCATTCAGTGACATTACCTTGGTAGCTTGAAATCAGCCATGCTGGGAGTTTTTATACCACAGAAATCAGCAAGGGCCGCAAATCAGTTTCATACCCCCCCACCCAAAAGCCTGTTGTTAAGCATTTACCAGCACACCACTGGGTTAGGTTCAGATTCTTGAATAAGAATGGGGAGGTACTTTTAGTCAAGGATTGGGGTAATGAGAGTGAAAGTATAAGCAGGAAATGTTAAATCATGCTTCTGATGAGCAGACTAGTCTGACTGAAGTAGAGTGTCCTTACGGTAGAATCCTGGGAAATGGGGTTAGAGAAGGAGTTTGGGGAGTGTGGAGGCCTTATGAATTGAATACTATAAACAAGGAAGAATAATTGAAAATTTGTTTATGGGATTTTTTTTTAGCAAGATGTGACATTGTTTTGAGTTATTTCCAATTGTAGGATATTCTTGCCCATACTTACGTGACTATAAGAGATAACACCTTTTCTAATGTAGGTATTCAGTTCTTTTTTCAAATGCCTGGTGGAGATCTGTCTTGTTGTGAGTCACAACTCAGGTGCATATGCAACTATAACATGTTTGTGTTCTTTTAGTTATTTAAACTCTGACATTTTCCAAAAAGAATTTAAAACAGCCAAGGTGAGTGGGGGCTGTGGAGTTAGATTGCCTGGTTCAGATCCCTGCTCTCCCACTTACCTATTCAGTAGCATAGAAAATATTTCTTCTCTGTATCTCAGTTTTCTATCTGTAAAGTTGGTTGTTTTTTTTTTAATTAATTAATTTATTATTTATTTTGGCTGCTCCGGGTCTTAGTTGTGGCGTGCAGGATCTAGTTCCCCGACCATGGATCGAACCCAGGCCCCCTGCATTGGGAGCACGGGGTCCTACCCACTGGACCACTAGGGAAGTCCCTGTAAAGCAGGTTTATACTACCTTTATCATAGGGTTGTATTGAGGATTAAATGAGGTCATGCCTGGCACATTGTAACCTCTGAATGACTTTTAGCTGTTATCATCATTACTATTATTATTTCTAATGTTCGACATTAGTTCAGGGAGGTGGCTAATAATCAGTATAAACCAAAACGAAAGAAACTTCTTTCCATTCACTTTGTCTAGCTCTAAGGCAAGATCTTAGTTACCATTTTAATCAAATAAGGTAAAGTCATGAAATTTAAGGTAAGTACATATCTCAAATGTGTTGGTTTACATTGGTCAAAATACCTCAACTGGTTGTTCTGAAACATTAGTCTACTGGATAAATGACCATTAGAGAACATCGTAATATCTTGGGTAAGTCTTAAATTATTGAACTTTAACATCTTGAATTGTAGAAATATTAAAAACAATGTGGGGGAGAAAAAGACTTGGTAGAGCCGTTCATCATGTGGTTGGGTGTACATGTCTGTAGGCCAGCCTATTATATTTGAGAGTCAGATGCATATAGGTAACAGTTGACACCTTGAGATAGATCATGTCATCAAGGAGAGGATATAGAATGACAAGAGTAAGGGTCCCCAGGCAGGGCCCTGGGAAGTACAGCTACTTAAGAGGCAAGCCCAAGAGGAGCCTACAGACGAGATCAAGAAGGGAGGTGGGGTTAGCAGCCAAAGAATGGAGCAGGTCAGTGGACAGCAAAGCATCAGCCACGGTAGTTGGATTTGTTATTAAGAAGTTGCTGGTGAGCTTTGCAAAGGCAGTTTGAACAGCATATAGAATGGAGACAGCAAGAGTAGAAGGGAAGTAGAGAAATGCAGCAGTAGCTGGAGGGAATTTCTGGTTATGTATTTTTTTAGCATGAGTGAGATTTATGTACACAGTCTTCTCTATAGTCCGAGGGGAAGAAGAAACCTATAGAGAGTTGAGACGGGGAGTAATTGGTTAAATAAAGTCCCCCAGGAGCTTGAAAGAGAACAGATTAAGGCCACAATGGAGTGACCTTCAAAAAGAGGAACTCTTTCACTTCACTTGTCAGGCACATATTTGTTGTATGCCAGGCACTATGAGTCGTCCCGGGGATACTCAGGGAACCAGAGGGACAAGGTCATGGCCCTTGTAGACTTCTGTTCTCAGGAAATGGAAACTGCTGAGAGGAGGTAAGGATGTATGTAGGTGCAGCAAAGCCATGGTGCGGGGCTTGGGGGGTGAAGGAGGTCATGCCCAGTGACCTTGGTGCTGGCCTCCACAATGCAGCCCAACACTGTGCTGAGAATGAGAGTTAGACCTTTGTCTCCCATAGACAGGTTATTCTTAAAATAAAAATAATCCTGACTTATTCAGTCCCCTGCATTAGATGTTCACTTTTATAATTTCCTTCTTTAATTTTCAGTATAGCTATAAAATGAAAAAGCTTCATCAATTTCTAGCTTATAGTTGTCAAGCTCTCATCTGGTTTAAAATCAAGACCAATTAGTGGCTATTTCAAAACCAAATATATTTTTTAAAGCTGTATGAGATGGGATAAGGTTAAGTTGCTGTAATAGAGATTGAAAAAAAAAAGAAAAAAACAACAGTGCCTTAAAGAATACAGAAGTTTGGGCTTCCCTGGTGGCGCAGTGGTTAAGAATCTGCCTGCCAATGCAAGGGACACGGGTTCGAGCCCTGGTCCGGGAAGATCCCACGTGCCGCCGAGCAGCTAAGCCCATGCGCCACAGCTGCTGAGCCTGCATGCCACAACTACTGAAGCCCGCGTGCCTAGAGCCCGTACTCTGCAACAAGAGAAGCCACCGCAATGAGTAGCCTGCGCACCACAACAAAGAGTAGCCCCCGCTCACCGCAGCTAGAGAAAGCCTGGGCGCAGCAACAAAGACCCAACGCAGCCAAAAATAAATAAATTTATGAAAAAAAAAAAAGAACTAATATTGTAACAAATTCAATAAAGATTTAAAAAAAAAAAAAAGAATACAGAAGTTTATTTCTGTTATGCTTAACAGCCCTCTCACTGCTCGTCACAGTTAGGTACGAGGGTCAGTGCTGCTCCACAAAGTCATTCCAGGGGTACCAGTCCCTTTCAGCTTGCTGCTCCCCCGGCCCCCGGGGCCTTGTGCTGTCCGCATGGTTCAGCGGAGTCACCGCCCCCAGGTTTCAGAGAGATAGGGTGTGGCAGAGGTGTGCCCCATGTCTTAAGTCCCAGGCTTTAGAAATAGCTCTTATTCTTCTGCTCACATCCATTGCTGAGAAGTAGTCATGTGGCCACACCTGACTTCACGGAGGGCTGGGGAGTGTTTTCTAGTTGGGCAGCCATGTGTCTGGGAAGATGGGAAGAACAGAATTTAGCGGACATCTTCCAGTCTCCACTACGGGATAACCTGTATGTTTTCATTGTTGGTTCCTTTATTATATCAAGACTAACAATTAAATTCTTTCTTTCAGGCAGAGTTGGGTCTAAATGAGCACCATCAAAATGAAGTAATTAATTACATGCGTTTTGCTCGTTCAAAAAGAGGCTTGAGACTCAAAACTGTAGATTCCTGCTTCCAAGACCTCAAGGAGAGCAGGTATCAGAGAATTCTAAGGAAACCCAGTGGGAAGGAACATGGATCCCTTCTGGTGGCCAGTATGGGGGTGCTGTAGCAGAGAGGCCTTACAAACCATTGCCAGGATATCATGATCAATTATTCATTGAGAGCAGCTACACTAAGGCTTATGGATATGTGAAACTCAAGAAATCAGATTGTGGTGGGAGCAGTCTGTTACTAAACATGCATATAATGATAACTGAGGGATTGCAAAGTTTCAGAAGGGCAGTCAGGAAATTGTGAAGTGCTTGTGGGTTAAAGATTGGCTTGCTGTATTAAAGATTCCAGAACCTTAATTACTTGAGTTATTAATTAAAAGATTAGAGCCATAAGACATGGCAGTTAGCAAGAAAACACCTATGCAGTTTATATTGAAGAATTAGAAGAAGAGAAAACAGCAGGAAACCATGAAAAGCTTGCTGACTAGTACCAAAATTATTAGTTGATTTGTAGCAAGAGATGATAATTAGTTTAGTTGGACCAATAGTGGAAGATAATAAAAGTCCATAGAAAATTTAGTAATAGAGGATAATAGGGAAGCCAAGCAAAAGGACTAAATAATAAAGAGACATCAGATTACTTGGGGATCAGATTTTGGCACACTTAAATGTCAAGACATAAATGAAAAAGGTCTCCAAGTGATCTGTAACTGTGATAAAGTCATTAACTTCACTCAATAGCAGAGACCATCAGCTGTAGACTGTTACCTGTTCGATCCATTATTCTAATCTGATAATCTGGCTTCCTAACCCACAGTAGAGGTAAGCAGCAATCTGATTGGTGAGTCTGTGAGACAGCCAGAGAAGGTACCCATTATTTACTTTATGCATTGGAGTACCTTAATTGCTGTTCATAATAATGAACTTGGGTTGCTCAAAAAAAACAAAACAAAACATATTTTTAAGCAGGTTTGCTTTGTTCTATTAAAGAATATAGAAAGATTGTTAATATATTTAATAAGGACTTGCATCAAAAATAAAGTTTTGGTTTTTTTAGAGTGGTTAAATTCTGCTGGGTAAATGAAACGTTAAAGAATGGTAAATCAAATAAAAGTTTGGTGTAACTCCCTTCGTTATGTCCTTTTGGAATGATGGAGAAGATGACGTGAGGTCGGGGCTGTAGCTCTTCATCTGCTGAGCATCTGAGGGATAAAAGACTTTGAGGCTGGAGGCAGGGAGCGGAGGAGACTGTCTTACTATAAAACTGTCATTGATCGTAGGAGGCAGGCATGGAAGCTTTCTCAAGAATTCAGCTGTTGGGCATGTTCCTGAGATTGTTGGAAATGATTGTGGAGTTGGGACCATGGGCAAGTCACCACCACCTTCTGAGCCTGTGTTCCATCTGTGAAGTGAGGGAATTGAAGAAAATGGCTCCAGAGTTCCCTTCCAACACAAACGTTCTCTGTGGAAGAGTCGATCTTTAATCCTTTTGATGAGGATGTTTGTTTTTAATGGAGCTTTAATTAAGTTAGGGGTTTTTTTCTTTTGGGTCTCAAGAATGCTAAGAGAAGCAATATATAATTACCGTTGATTTTCTCATAGGCATTTACTAACATGTGAATGGTCATTCAGTCATTGAAATGCTAGACAAATGATATAAAGAAAGGAGAAATTACACCTCTCAGGTGACTTATGAAATAATTAAATGTGATAAAACTAATTTTAGGGGAGATTAAAGTTAAAAATTTTTCACTGAAAAGCTAAAGAAAAAAGTAGATAGTTTGGGGAATGTTTCTGAGCACGTACTTGTATTAAAGGATGTGCACATTTGAAGAGTGAACCACAGTTTAATCATTTAAATAGACATCAAAAATTAATTGAGCTTAAATTATTTCAAACTGTTTTATTAATAAAGAAGATAATTTCCAGAGAGACTTTCACTAAACCCTTTAATCTCTTAGATCAGGGGTCCCCAACCCCTGGGCCACAGACTGGTACCGGTCCGTGTCCTGTTAGGAACTGGGCTGCACAGCAGGAGGTGAGCGGTGGGTGGGCGGGCGAGCAAGCGAAGCTTCATCTGTATTTACAGCCGCTCCCCATCACTCGCATTACCGCCTGAGCTCCGCCTCCTGTCAGATCAGCAGCGGCATTAGATTCTCATAGGAGCGCGAACCCTACTGTGAACTGTGCATGCGAGGGATCTAGGTTGTGCTTATGAGAATCTAATGCCTGATGATCTGAGGTGGAGCTGAGGCAGTGATGCTGGCGCTGGGGAGCAGCTGCAAATACAGATTATCATTAGCAGAGAGATTTGACTGCACAGGGACCATAATAAATCAATTGCTTGCAGACTCATATCAAAACCCTATCAGTGAGTGGTAAGGGAAAACAAGCTCAGGGCTCCCACTGATTCCGCATTATGGTGAGTTGTATAATTATTTCGTTATACATTGCAATGTAATAATAATAGAAATAAAGTGCACAATAAATGTAATGAGCTTGAATCATCCTGAAACCATCCCCCCACCGCCACCCCCCGGTCCATGGAACACTTGTCTTCCACAAAAGGTTGAGGGCCACTGCCTTAGATGACATGATGTGGGTTTCTTAGTTTTGTTTTACTTGTAAATAGTTGTTGTTGTTTATCTAGAGGTTTTGGATTGTGGTTGTTTTTCAGGCTGGTGGAGGAGACCTTCACCATAGATGAAGTCTCTGAAGTCCTGAATGGGTTACAGGCTGTGGTCCACAGCGAGGTGGAGTCTGAGCTCATCAACACGGCCTACACCAATGTGCTACTTCTGCGGCAGCTTTTCTCACAAGCTGAGAAGTGGTACCTCAAGCTACAGACAGACATCTCTGAACTTGAAAACAGGTACTAAAATTTGTATCCACAATTATGACAATAGAGGCCCAAGCATTAAGAGTTAAGAGTTAGTGAATATCTTTGCTGCTTTGCTTGGGCCTGGTGTGTGAGAAAATTTGGGTAAGGTAACAGCAGAGCATCCAGTTACTAAGTGATCTCTTAGGTGCCGCTCAGCATCCTCTTCAAAATGCCCTGTTTCCACTATTCCTAGGTGTTATAAAGGCCTCTGAGATTTATGAGATTGCTCTTAAGGCTATAATTAATTATTCCATATGGTATCTCTGGTTAGCCTGATCAGTATTATAATAAGTCTTCAGAGATAGGTCAACTAAGAAAAAAAGATTATGAAACAGTTGAAAAGTTAATTCAAATACCATCAAATCACACTTAGTAGTATTGGAAGTTTATTTCTAGATAATTGCATTAAAATTATATACTGATCTTTAAAATAGGGAAAGTAAAAAAAAAAGTTTTATTATCTGAACTATATCAAAAAGCTCATTAATTTTTTAAAAATATGATAAAATCAATGAAATTGAAACTCAGTCTAAGAAAAGTCATGCCAGAGATCCGGAAAGACTGATATCGAGCCCAGGGGCCGTTTGCTAAGCACAGGTGCAGTGCAGCTTGCGGACAGTGCTTAACAACACTGGCTGTGGCCTCGGGTAGGGAAGGAAACCATTTAGCTTCACCAACTGTCAGTAGATAACTGGTGAGAAAACTTTGAGAAACTGACCTATTAAGAAGCTTAGGAGAGTAGTTACTGCCATTCACTCTGTAAACTTTTGTATAGTCAAGCCCCCAGGTACCTTTGCAAATAAAAGGAAATGTTCAGGTGGATCACCCCCAAACCATCTGTCTTCCTTGAGAATTTACCATACTCTTTTTCAGTAGATGTGAACTAATTTTATTTTTCCGAGGCTACTCTATTAAAATCAGTTTTCCTTGAACCTCTACTAGCTAACAATGTGTATTATAGAGCAATTTCCCATTAGCACCTCAAAAATACAGTGTTGACTACAAATTTCAGACATAGTTGTATTAACATTGTAATTTAGTTCTAGCGATTATATTGTACACTCAGCAGGTACAAAATAGTAGGTGCTATGGAGATTCAAATTTGAGTGCATGGAACTTAGGTTCTCGACCATTAGTAACTAAATATCATTTTTGATGTGAAGTTTTGTTCATCTTGCTCTGTTGTTTCTGGCATGTAATAGATTGGTACCAGTGCTTTTATTCTTCTTCTTCTTTTTCTTTTTAAATTTTATTTATTTATTTATTTGGCTGTGCCAGGTCTTAGTTGTGGCACGCGGGATCTTTGTTGTGGCGTGCGGGATCTTTTTTTAGTTGCAGTGTGCAGGATCTAGTTCCCTGACCAGGGATCGAACCTGGGCCCCCTGCATTGGGAACACAGAGTCTTAACCGCTGGACCACCAGGGAAGTCCTGCTTTTATTCTTCTTGTGTGTATGATACAAATCTATTCTAAACAAATATTTTTTCATATTTGTTTTTGTCTTCAAGAGAATTATTGGAACAAGTTGCAGAATTTGAAAAAGCAGAATTTACATCTTCAAATAAAAAGGTAATTTTTGGTCCTTATAAATCCATACCTTAATAGCCAGTGTTTAAAATCCTCAAGTTGCTCAGAGCATTCAGAGATTAAAGTGAGAACTCTCAAGGAAAAGCATTCAACTCAAGAGCAGAATTCCAAGCTTGCCTCTCAGATTTTTAGGTGAAAGAAGATAAGTTTTGGAAGTAACTATGAAAAACTTGTTTTTGTCTACTACCTCACACACGTATGCGCATGCACGCAACTTCCCTGCAGTCCACCCGCCTCCCAGCCATGGAAGCTCTTCACTCAGATGATGCAGAGCACAGGCTTTGGGGGCATGCATCCTGGCACTGTCACCCCTCAGCTGTGCGACCTCGAGCAGGTTACCTGAGGCGGCTGAGCCTCGTTCCCCTCATCTGTCAAGTGGAGACAGTACTAGTAGTTACCTGCTTGTCTCTTTAATCATTCTCATTACCTGCAGTGACCACTTAGCATTCCATTGTGTAGATGCACACCATAATCCTTTGTGGTGTTACATAGTAAAACACTGCCAAGATCAATCCATGAACATACACGTACAAAACAATTTTCTAATTATTCCTTTGGAACATATTTCTAGCTAAGAAATTTCTAGGTCAGAGGGCATGAATTGTTTTGTTTTAATGCATATTGCTAAACTGCCAGAATGTTTGTGTCAAGTTACTCATCTGTAATGTAGTTTACCTAAATCCTCATCATTATTACAATTTTTCTGGGGTTCATGCAGAAATCTCTGTTTTAGCTCCCCCAGTTTAAAATCCCAGTCCCTAGGTGCTAGGATCTTTATTGGCTCTGGCTTTGAGCACCTTCCCTCCCTCCTTTCTCTTCCACCTGTTTTGTTTTTTTTTTTTTTTTTAAAGATACAAGGAGGATGGGTTTCGTTTTTATCTCTAATTTGCATTGGGCACTGTGGGCCAGGCACTGTCCTAAGCACTAGGACGTAACAGAGATCCAAACCAATGAAAAATCTATCTGACATCTCAGTGAATATGTTTACACAGTGTCTTCCACTTAGAAAGTACAAGCGTTCAGTGATTACACGTGCTGTTATTCAGTGGTGATTTCAGTTTGGTTTGCTTTGGTTTGGTATTCAGCACCATCATAGATAACATAGAAGCCAAAACTTGCTTCCACTTAATGAAGGTGGAACAGCAGAACTCCTAAACAAGGTAATGTTGCCATCATTTTGAGAAATGGCAAACTCTCTAAGGCTGTATGCTCACTGCCTGCACAGCTCTAGGGTAGAGAGACTGGGTGGAAGGTGTTGATTCAGGCTTTGGTCCACTGAGGGTAATGAGCCCATCGCAGTAGTTGTACTTAATGTACACCTGGTGGGCCAGAAGAGGGCACACTTACTCCCAGAGAGGCTGAAGCAGCTCTTGGTTGCATCTTTTCATTAATGAAGTGAAGAGCATAGAATTTTGGAAAGTGTTTATTGATGGACATTTGAAGTTTATGAGCTGTGATAACAGTGAAGGGATTTTTTTAATAGGTTTATAAAGATTAATTACCGATATACAACTATTATTTGTCTGACTCTTAGTGTTCTAAACATTATGCTAGATATGTTTACATAAAAGAAAAGTAATACCTGGCCTTTTGCCCTCAAAAACCTTGTAGTCTCATTGGGAAGGGATAACTAATATTTAGAAACAGAGACAGCAGACTGCTAACCTGTGTGCCACAGTTGCCACTAACCTGGTGCCAAAGGTTGCCACAGGGTGGCAGAGAGACACAGTTTCCGTTGTGGGTAAGAGTAGTTTGAGGACAGGCTCTTGGGTAAGGTGTGCCTGAGCTGGGCTGAAAGGTGTAGACAAATTGAATTGGTCAGAGGGAAGAGAAATGGTATGGCCAGCAGAGGAACAGAGTGGCAGCAGTCAGAGGCAGAGAGGAGGCTGGCATGCCTTGGAGCAGAGTGCAGTAGAATTGGAGACTGCGCTACAGTGATGCTTGTGACGGAGCTGCTGATGAGCAAGGCCCTTGGAGCTCAGCTCAGCTGGAACCACTTAGGGGCTGGGCACAGGGTATGGAATGATGAAGATTGTGTCTTGAGGATAAGTGGCAAGTGGTGTGCAGTGTAGGCTGAGAACAGACCCAAGAGTTGCAGGATCAGCTAGGTGAGAGATGGCAGAGGAGGGGGACTTTGCAAAAAGGCTGAGAGTAGAGGGCTGCAAAAAGCCTGAGAGACTGCGAAAGAAGGAACTAGAAGTCTTAGAGCCAGAGATGACTCATAGGTGTTGAGGCTGGTGGGCTGGGTAAAACTGGAATATTACCAGTAACCAGGGCATGCAGACTTGAGCTTTTATGTAATTTAAATTTAATATAAAAATTAAATTTTTAAGTGAAACAAATAATTTCAAGGATTAAAAATACTTTGGCTAACATAATAAAACTTGAATTTACTCAAAAAGGAAATTTTAAGACTTCAAGAAGAGAATGAGAAATTAAAGTCAAGGCTGAAGATCCTTGAAACACAGGTAACCGAGAAATACTTTAACAAAATTATTGAAAGAGTTACTTACAGACTAAATACTGAATGTATTGTGTTTAATCTTGATTATAGGCAACAAATGCATTGGATGAGAAGTCAAAACTAGAAAGAGCACTGCAAGATTTACAGCTTGATCAAGGAACTCAAAAGGTAAAATCAGTTTTAGCATTTTCACATTTTCTAGATGATCAAGTTATAAACTTATATTAAGTCTTAGCTACTATCGATATTATGCCCCACCGCCAGCCACTCCCTGAGAGGGAGGCCACCACTGTAGTTCTGCATCGAGACAAACTTGTCCAGGAAAGGCCAGGTGAGAGCCTGTTGAGGGCAGTGGGGGCAGATACACAGCTCACATGCTTCACATGTCCCAGAGCCCATTGGCATATGAGATATGCTTAAATTTATTTTTTAAAAGTTCTTCTCCCTTTCACTTTGCCCTTCCAATTACAACGGGAAGAAAGGAAGAGTTTTTAGTTATTATTATACAGAACTTATTATTACGTAAGTTTCCCTTCAGTGAGTGTGACAAAACAGAATGAATTTACTAGTCATGCATCTTCTAATCCACCTATATCTAGCTATGCTTGTGTAATACAGTGAAATCCATTGTTGAAGTTCTCCAAGCTTGTCTGAATGGCATGACTGAGTATCACTCCGCCCTGGAAGTCATCATGTGCACAGTTCTGCCTCCTTTGGCCTTTCCATTGAGATTAGGTGCTGTAATAGGATCCTGTCAGCAGGACCATTTGAGTGAATTTTCATTGCAGCACTGGCTTTTCTAGTGGTTGTAGTGCCATTGTAAATGTCTACTAAACAATCCCCAAACTTACTTCATTAGACTTTGGTTATACTTTTTCTATGGCAAATTTCAAACATATACAAGAGTAGAGAGAATAGTGTAATGCACCCCAGGTACTCATCACTCTGCTTTACCAGTCAGTCATCAAGACATGGCCAGTCTGGTTTCATATTTACCTCTACTTTCTTCTCCCTTTCCCCATGTTTTTTGTTTTTTTAAATTAATTTATTTTTTGGCTGCATTGGATCTTTGTTGCTGTGCACAGGCTTTCTCTAGTTGCAGTGAGCACGGGCTTCTCATTGTGGTGGCTTCTCTTGTTGCGGAGCACGGGCTCTAGGCGCGCAGGCTTCAGTAGCTGTGGCACGCAGGCCCAGTAGTCGTGGCTCATGGGCTCAGTAGTTGTGGCTCGTGGGCTCAGTAGTTGTGGCTTGCGGGCTTCAGAGCGCAGGCTCAGTAGTTGTGGCACACGAGCTTAGTTGCTCCGCGGCATGTGGGATCTTCCCGGACCAGGGCTCGAACCCGTGTCCCCTGCATTGGCAGGCAGATTCTTAACCACTGCGCCGCCGGGGAAGTCCCCCACCATGTTTTTTTGAAGCAAGTCTCAGACATTACATTATTATATCTGTAGGTATTTTTTAAATAAAAGGATGCTTCTTATATGGCTAAAACAAAAGGAAATATGTATGATTTTCAATCATTATATACCAAGGACCATAAATTTGTAAAACAGCTAAATACTCCAGAACAGCTTTATAGTTTCTCAGAAGTAAACCAGTTGCCAAGATTTTCGGAAAGCCGTTTTAAAAGCCATTGAAGGCTTTGCTCCAATTTTACTTTTAAGATTTGGCAAAAGCACAGAACGAGAGAAAGCCCTTGCACGGAAACAAAGACCCAACACAGCAATCAATCAATCAATCGATCAATCAATCAATAAATAAAATTTTAAGAAAAAGATTTGGCAAAAGCGAAATGCGTACAGGCCTTCACTAGATGCAGTGAAATAAAATCTTTTTAAAAACCAGATTTCAAAAATAAGTAAGGAATTCTTCTTTTGTTGATAGTAGTGCTTCATCTTCATAGTTAGCAATTATAGACCATTTTCCTGTCATTAATATAACTTTTGTCTTTTATATTATCTAGTTAAAAACATGATCCAGGTGGAGAGAAGATCCAGCTGCTTATATTACACTGACGAAGTGTACAAATATGTGCATATCGAATTAATGTAAAAAACTTAAAATCTTGTAAATTTAGCAAGCCATATAATCAGTAAGCATTAATTAGGCTCTCATAATATTGTAAAACATGTCTGTTACATTTTTTGTATAAATTGTATTAATTTTATTATTTTTCCATCTGTATCATTCAAAATTCTTCACCAGGATTTTTTACCTTGACTTTTCAAAAATGAAGCCCATTTGCCACCCCAACTCTGGGAAACACAATCTTGTCAAATTTAGGATCCCACCTCTCTTGTTCCTCTTTTGGAATTCCAGCAGTTCATAAATCATATTTTACATACTTGGAAATCAGTGACCACTGAGTGTCTGCTGTGCTCAGGACACAGTGCACTGGGTGCTGAGGGTGAACTGGGTGTGCTGGTGTCCTCACTGGGCTGCAGTGGCAGAGAAGGCTGGCGGGGGATGCTGACATGCACACGCAACACACAGCATCATCTGTTCCCATCACCTGTGATGCTGAATCTAAAGCAGTTACTATTTAGGATGTCAGCATGAAATCATGTGAGTGTATGTATTTTTCATAGGATTTTATGAAGGCCCAAGACTTGAGTGACTTGGAAAACACAGTTGCTGCTTTAAAGAGTGAGTTTCAGAAGACACTTAATGACCAGACAGAAAACCAGAAGTCCCTGGAGGAGAGTCTAGCGACAGCCAAGCATGACCTACTCAGGGTGCAGGAGCAGCTGAGCATGGCTGAAAAGGTCAGATTTGTCTGTTTATATCCGATTAAGTGATGAATGCAGTATAACTAAGGGAAACATTGGACAACTACAGATCCACTTCATTTTTTGTCAAGGTATTAGGCAATTTGTGTTCTAAAGAGTTATCATTTGGGGACACTGAGATTCTTCCATCTTTGGCACTAAAATATCTGTGATAATAAAAACCTACACTCCTTCCTGTTCTATGGTAAATACTCCACTGAGGGTGGCGTACACCCGGCACCCTGAACGCCCATTTTGCTCTTCCTGATCATCCCTCTTACAGTCTGGCAGAGGGATGGGTGGCTTTTTTCTAAAGGGTTCTATACCTTTTTCTTAATTTATATGAGATATGTGGAGAACTGGTTTTTTCGCTTTAGGGGTTAGACTCTTAAGAATATGGGAGCTAAGATGTAATTAAATTTAAAATCCTCCTCTTCAAATACTGGCAATATTTTGGGATTTGGAAAAAAGAGCATGCTTTTTTTACCTGAAAATGAATTTACTTTTTCAAATAGATTTCCCGTGTCTATGGCATGTTTGAGTTATTTGCTAATATTGTACTTGGGAAATGTTACTATTTTATTAGCTTCCCATTTGAAAGAATGTATTTTTAAAGTTTGAATGGTCTTAATTTTCTATAAGTATATATTTTTTTAAATTAGAAAATAAAATAAGCAGAATATTAGTAAAATTAGGGCAAAAATATATATTTTCATCAGATATGTTATTTCTTTCCTTAACTATTTGTTAGTAATGGACTGACATTTTTCACTATGCAGGAATTAGAGAAAAAATTCCAACAAACAGCAGCTTATCGAAACATGAAAGAGATTCTCACCAAGAAGAATGACCAAATCAAAGACCTGAGGAAAAGATTGGCAAAGTAAGCCATACTGATCCTGTCTCTCGGATCATCTCCCTGCTGGGTTGATGTCTGTCCTTCATTAAGTCTAACCTTGTGTCTGGAGAGGTCAGGCCGGTGGGGAGTTGCTCTGTCTTTCAGTCCAGAAGCCTGTGTCTGAGGAAGGCAGAGGGGCTTTGGCCAGGCCTCATGTGTAACACTCGCCAGGGTTTCTTTTCAGGTTCAGCCGAACCTTTAGCCTCACACAGGGCTACGCTAGGCTACTGTGGCCGTGGATTCTCTTAGCAGGGTATTGGACAGAAACCACAGCAAGCACACCGGGCAGCACTGGGCATTTCTCCTCAGTGGTGTGCTTGCTGCGGCCCACAGCCTGATCGTACTGCGCTCTCACATGACAGTTTAGGTGCTAGAAAATGAGGTCCGTGCGCAGGTGCCAGAGCCAGCGTGGCTTAGAAGTTCCATGCCCCACATAGGACCAGTGTCTTTGGTCCAGCCACGTGATGCCCAGGCAGGGACACGTCCGGGAGGGAGGGACTCAGCTGTACCCAGGGAAGCTGAAGCCGTGGTTTCCGCCGTGGACGTATAGTTGTTCACAGTTCTCCTGGTCCAGATGGAGTCTTCTAATCGGGGTCATTTCTGTCATCAGTGGTTCTGCCTGGAAACTCAGCTGACATTTTACCTTTGTCAGGGTTCCAGGGTACCAGAGCTAGAAAGTGAATCCCAGATCATATTTTTCCTTAGAGAAGAGGGTCTGTTAACCCTGTACTCACAAAGCCATATCAGCTGTTTGTGTCCATCAGGCCATCGATTAGATAATTACCGCCGAATCCCTAATCTACTAAGCTATCACAGATCTAGATGCCACATGTAGAAACTTGGAACCTGAAGGTATCTCAGCAGTTATCTGGTCCATTCTCCACCTGTGGCAGGAATCCCCTGAGTCACCCTCGTCATGCCTTGAATGTATCTGACTTCTACTGTAGCAGTGATTTTAAGTGAAAAATGCAACATTACTGGTTTAGTCACTGGAGATGTTTCAAGTAAACTTATTCAGTAACAACAACAACAAAAAGTATCATGACATTATGCTGTTAATTTAATATATATCTCTTTCCAGATATGAACCTGAAGATTAAAAACTGAAGAAGATTTCATCTGGAAGCTGTCACAACATGAAAGTACAAGCTGTTTCTCACCTCAGGCATGTATTTGAAGCAGTTTGTTGTATTCCCTCTCTTTATTTTTCTAATATTTAGACTTTGCTTCTAATATTTAGAACTAGAGTTCCTATTTCAGTTACCTAATTGAGAAGAGAGAAAACCTACTGACTGATTCTGGCCTGTCATCCCAAACTCCTCTCTGCTGAGTGCTCCAGAATCTTAGTTCAAATGCAGTGAGAATTCTTTATAGTAAAGAAGAGGCTTATCCTTCTGCATTAGTGTAAAGAGCACACCTTTTCAATAAATGTTAAAGCTAGCATCGTCTAAACTTGTGCATTCCCCAGAGTAAAAGTGTAGAATTATTAAAGATAGTTATTACAAATAAACCTTATTTTTTAACATGAAATCTAATTTGTTTTCTCTATGTGATCATCAAAAAAATATGAATTTATTGAAAATGTGAATACCATCTATTATAGGCATCATTTTTACCAATTATAATGAAAATTAACAGTGAACATGAGGGTTCGGTTAACTCCTTCGGTCTCTCTAGCTAAATGCTGAGGAGGGTCAGACATTTTTTGCAGCATAACTTAGGAGTCCGTATTACTAATGGAGAAGGCAGAGCCACCCTGTACTTATACAGTTAAGAAAGTATCTGGATTCAGAATAAATGTAATCTTTATACTTCAGTTTCCAGAATATTCTTTTAAATTATATGTTAAATGAGAACACTTTTTTTTAATATAAATTTATTTATCTTATTTATTTATTTTTGGCTGCGTTGGGTCTTTGTTGTGGTGCGCGGGCTTCTCATTGCAGTGGCTTCTCTTGTTGTGGAGCACAGGCTCTAGGCGTGTGGGCTTCAGTAGTTGTGGCTCACGGGCTCCAGAGCTCAGGCTCAGTAGTTGTGGCGCACGGGCTTAGTTGCTCCATGGCATGTGGGATCCTCCCGGACCAGGGATCGAACCCATGTGCCCTGCATTGGCAGGAGGATTCTTAACCACTGTGCCACCAGGGAAGCCCCGAGAACACTTTTTAAAAAACCTCTATTTAACATAAATCAGTCACCAGACCTCAGATTCAACTTTTGATTATAGTTTATTTATTTTTGTGCATCGACAGTAACTGCATTTTCAAGAGGTTTTGATTACATTTCCATTGGTCCTGCTTTTTCTTGTATGATTTTGGATAAATCATTAGAAGTTAGGTATCATATCTGCACTTGTGTAATGCAACAATATACTCTAAGGATAAACAAAATAAAGACCATAAAGCAATAATGCCTCAGAAGGAAAGTACTTACTTTTAACACATTATTTAGAAAGTAATTATTTCCACTTCCAAAAGCAGAGTGTCACACCCTGAATGAATGCCGTCTGCTAAGAAAGGTCATCCCACTTCCACAAATGAAAATTTTATTCACCAAGAAGAGTTTACTGATCCAAGGATAAGACTTCTTGATATCTTTATTCAAGCTCTTAATACTAGCCTTGAATTTGTTGTTTTTCTTGTAGGTTTTATATTAAAGTACTGAAGGAACAAATGATGAAGGGTAAGATAATTTCCCCCCAAAAGGACACAGAAGGCAGTCTTAAAAAGATGAATGAATGAGAGAAGGGAGGGGAGAAGATCCACTAACAAGCCAGCACTTACTGCGTAGTCGTTCCTCTCCCATCCCTCACTATTCAGGTCACTCATTGGGTGCTGTGTCCTTTTAGAGCTTTCACTGAGGGTTCCAGTCTCACCCCATATTTCTTTAGGCAAAAATTGATTCCGTCTCTGAAAACTATTCCATTATTTATGGACCAGAATATTCTGTGTAATTCAGAAACAGACCTCTTTAAATGGCTTGTGTATCTTTCAAAAACCATTTATTTTCTCTCTACATGTTTCTTAGTTTGATGTCCATAGGGAAGGAAGTTATGTTGAGAAACCTATGTTGCTAGGTAGAATTTCAACTTTGTTTTCTTTTTTTTTTTTGGTAGCAACTTTGAAATATTCTATATATCCTGTTCAATAATAAATTCAAAAGTATTTATGAAACCTTAAAACCTAACTAGGCCCTGCATTAAGATAAACAAACATGATATTCTTTGACATAAATTAACGTGATGATTCTTCCACATATAAATACTTTCTGTGCCTGGTTTTGTCACTGTGTGTGTGTGTGTGTGTGTGTGTGTTAACTCATGTGCCTAGCAAAATGCAATATTAAATTTTTATTTATTGAATGTTTTCCTAGTCTTAAGATTTATCTCATTTAACCAAGAAAGAAAGCCTTTTTAGTTGCTGTATTTTGGGTTTGTAAGAAAGTTGCCTCAAGCCCTGATCGAACTTTCAGTGTGCTAAGCTGTATAGACTGTGCACTGTGGCTGTTATAATGTAGCTTTAGTTTAGCTTAAATATTCAAGGCTTCTGCTAAATTATGACTCAGACCCTTTATTGACAAAAATAAAATGTAAAGGGTTTTTGTTATTAATTTTTTCTGTTCAATATTTAAGTGTTCATTTTTTCTCATTATGTATTACATTTGAGTTATATTAATGTTTAATGATCATTTGTTTATGTCTTACATAACTCATATGGAAAATATTGCTCTACCTTGAATTTGTTATCCTATTTGATAAAACCTTTGCTATTTGTTATTTCCATTCTGATGAGTTGAAAAGGGTTAATAGAGACGTTTACATCTTTATTTTTTTATTGAAGTATAGTTGATTTACAATGTTGTGCTAATTTCTGCTGTAGAGCAAAGTGGCTCAGCCACACACATACACACATTCTTTTTTATATTCTTTTCCATTATGGTTTATCTCAGGAGACTGGGTATAGTTCCCTGTGCTATACAGTAGGACCTTGTCGTTTATCCATTCTAAATGTAATAGTTTGCATCTACTAACCCCAAACTTTAGTCCATCCCTTTCCCTCCCCCACTCCCCCTTGGCAATCACAAGTCTGCTCTCTATGTCTGCGAGTCTGTTCCTGTTTTATAGGTAGGTTCATTTGTGCCATATTTTAGATTCCACATATAAGTGATATCATATGGTGTTTGTCTTTCTGTGTTTGACTTACTTCACTTAGTATGATAATCTCTATTTGCATCCATGTTACTGCAAATGGCATTATTTCATTCTTTTCTATGGCCGAGTAGTATTCCATTGTATATATGTACCACATATTCTTTATCTATTCCTCTGTCGATGGACATTTAGGTTGTTTCCATGTCTTGGCTATTGTGAATAGTGCCACTATGAACATAGGGGTGCATGTATCTTTTTGAATTATAGTTTTGTCTGGGTATATGCCCAGGAGTGGGATTGCTGTATCATACGGTATTCTATTTTAGTTTTCTGAGGAACCCTCCACACCATTTTACATAGTGGCTGCACCAACTTACATTCCCACCAACAGGGTAGGAGGGTTCCCTTTTCCCTACACCTCTCCAGCATTTGTTATTTTTTAGACTTTTTAATGATGGCCATTCTGACCGGTGTGGGTGTGACATGGTACCCTCATTGTAGTTTTGATTTGCATTCTCTAAGAAATAGTGATGTTGAGCATCTTTTCATGTGCCTACTGGCCATCTGTATGTCTTCTTTAGAGAAATGTCTATTTAGGTCTTCTGCCCATTTTGGATTGGGTTGGTTTTTTTTGTTTGTTGAGTTGTATGAAACTGTTTATGTATTTTGTAGATTAAAACCCTTGTCGGTCGCATTCATTTGCAAATATTTCTCCCATTCTATATGGTTGTCTTTTTCTTTGTTTTTATGGTTTCCTTTGCTATGCAAAAGCTTGTAAGTTTTGATTAGGTCCCATTTGCTTATTTTTGGTTTTTATTTCTATTGCCTTGGGAGACTGACCTAAGAAAACGTTGGTACAATTTATGTCAGAGAGTGTTTTGCCGATGCTCTCTTCTAGTTTTATGGTGTCATGTCTTTAGTTTAAGTCATTAAGCCATTTTGAGTTTATTTTGTGCATGTGTGAGGGTATGTTCTAACTACATTGATTTACATGCAGCTGTCCAACTTTCCCAGCACCACTTGCTGAAGGATTTTTCCCATTTTATATTCTTGCCTCCTTGTCAGAGATTAATTGACCATAGGTGTGTGGGTTTATTTCTGGGCTCTCTTTTCTATTCCATTGATCTATATGTGTTTTGTACCAGTACCACACTGCTTTGATTACTGTAGCTTTGTAGTATTGTCTGAAGTCTGGGAGAGTTATGCCCCCTGCTTTTGTTTTTTCTTCCTCAGGATTGCTTTGACAGTTCTGGGTCTTTTATGGTTCCACATAAATTTTTGGATTATTTGTTCTAGTTATGTGAAAAATGTCATGGATAATTTGTTAGGGATCATATTAAATCTGTAGCTTGCTTTGGGTAGTATTGCCATTTTAACAATATTAATTCTTCCAGTCCAAGAGCATGGGATATCTTTCCATTTCTTTGAATCCTCTTTAATTTCCTTTATTAATGTTTTATAATGTTGTAATGTTTTCATAAGTCTTTCACCTCCTTGGTCAGGTTTATTCCTAGGTATTTTTTTTGTATGCAATTTTAAAAGGTACTGTTTTCTAACATTTCCTTTCTGATATTTCATTGTTAGTGTAAAGAAATGCAACCGATTTCTGCAGAGATGTTTACATCTTTAAATGCTTGGTGCTTTTAGATATATTGGATTGCCAAAAAAATTGGCTTTAATGATTTCCCTTTGCTTACATGTAAATACTTAACACATAAAGCTTTGGCATTATAAATTCAAGACATGATTTCTCTCATGTAAGCATAGTCTTCAGAAATAAAAACCATCTCAGCAAAATATTAGTATTTAGACAAAATAATAGTATTTAGGCAATATTTAAAGAAAATGATTTTCAACACCACATAGAAAAAAGTTTCAGTATTTTACAGATAAAATCCACCAATGTTAAACAAAGCCAAATTAGACTTTGAAAATTATTTATAATTTTAAAAAGTAACAATATTGCCTACTATCAATTATAACTTATTAAATGGATTTTCATGAGTACTTAGAAAAGAAACATAATCACCAGGAGCCAGCATGGGTTTCCCTAGCAAGAAATCATAGCAGACTAAACTCATTTGTCTTTTAGGAGAGAGAGATGTGGTGTATGAGGATTTCAGCAAGGTGTTTGTCAAAGACCTCATGATAACACTATTGAAAAGGATCTTACTGGGGTTCTCCCAAATGCAGACTTTGGGATAAGGATTTGGGTGTAGGTAGTTTATTTGGGAAGTGATTCCAGGAAGTCCTGTGGGAGACTGAAGACTTGAGACAAATTGAGAGAGTCACCACTAATACAACTGGGGCTCAGTCCTGCTGGGGACCCCCTAAGACACTGGCAAACATCTCCACATTCTTCCACTACCTGTACTAGATTCCCCCTCGCCCTCAGCCAACACTTCTTGTCAGAATTGCTTGCTTAGTGAGCCAGACCTTCCTCTTCTAGGGGTCTGAATCCATGATTATTTTGCCCTTGTCGTGCTGTTATTTGTGAAATTTCCCATTTATTGTTATCCCCAGGTATCACCAAGAAGCACACCTATGAATCCTGAGTCCAGAAAAACTTCTTTCTGCCTCATTGTGTAGCAACAACCCAAGCTCCTCATGATAATTAGGGTCAGTTATCCTTTGCCAGTATGGTAACTCCTTTCTTTGCCTTCTAGTCCACGGACTTGAAGAGCCTCCAAATGAGCAGGCAGCAGTCATAACTTTGGGTTAAGTAGAACCCTTACTGTGTCTAGAAACATTAATCCCCAGTGCCTAAAGCTGCGGAATCATGAAGCACAAAATCCCCAAGTGAGTAACAAAATGATGGTGAGAGGACCCACTCTGTTTGCACCTCTTGGTTCCCAGAATTATGTGATCTGGTTGTTGGTTCATTATATATACTATATCATGAAGGACTACACCTCAGCCCCATGGGGCATCATCTGCTATCAAGTAATTCCAACATTTAATAATCTGGCAATTTCCAAGTGATGTAGTATATGATAGGATCAATAGACCTTGTGTCCATGTGCCCATTGTCATACTTCTTTGACTTTAGTCCCTTTCTGTGGGTCCTTGGTCTGAGACGATGTTATGCAGGATCCCATGTGAGCCCGCAGTAGTGGTATTGGCAGAGGCATGGTTGACAGGTAAGGCAAACCCGTGTTTGCAATACATATAAGTTCCAATAGAGATGAATCACTGCCCTTCCCAGAGTGGAAGAGGTCCAACATAATCAACTTGTATCAGATTGGCTGATTGTTCTCTTAGAGTGATAACACTATATAAAGGATTCAGCACAAATTTCTACTGCTAATAGTTTGGACATTCAGCAGTAGCAGTAACTAAATGAGCATTGTTGAGAGGGGACCCATAGAGAGCCTCCATCCCTATCAATATGACTACTTCATTTATGGGTTCATTATCCAAACACTGAAGCAGCTGATGACAGAGGCTGGCTGACATCTGTGGACAAGTCATTCTGTTCACATAGTAGTTCAGCACCTTCTACAATGGATGTTCTCTGATGGGTATTGACAAGAGATAAAAAGATCCATCCCTCATACTTAGTAGTGAGAAACTTGAAGCTTTCCTGCTAAGATCAGATACAAGGAAAGGGTGTCTCCTCTCACTATTCCTTTTCAACATTGTATTGGAAGTTCTAGCTAATGCAACAAGACAAGAAAAGGAAATAAAAGGTATTCAGATTGGGAAGGAAGAAATAAAACTGTATTTGTACACAGATGACATGACTATCTAGAAAATATGGAAAGAATCATCAATAACAACAACAAAAACCTCCTGGAACTAGTAAATGATTATAACAAGGTTGCAAAATACACGGTTAATATACAAAAATCAATCTTATTCTTTGTATACCAATAATGAACAAGTAGAATTTGAAATTCAAAACACAACACCATATACTTTACCCGAAAATGAAATACTTAGGTATAAATCTAACAAAAGAGGTGAAAGATCTATATGAGGAAAACTATAAAACTCTGATGAAAGAAATCAATGAAGAACTAAATAAATGGAGAGATATTTCATAGTCACGGGTAGGAAGACTCAGTATTGTCAAGATGCCATTTACTCCCAACTTGATCTATAGATTTAATGCAATCCCAATCAAAATCCTAGCAAGTTATTTTGTAGATATGATTTAGTAGATCATTTTGTCTACAAAAATGATTCTAAAGTTTATATGGAGAGGCAAAAGACTCAGAATAGCCAACACAATATTGAAGAACAAAAAAGTTGGAGGACTGACATTAAAACTTACTATAAAGCTATAGTAATCAAGATGGTGTGGTATTGGTGAAAGAACAGACAAATAGATCAATGGAACAGAATAGAGAGTCCAGAAATAGACCCACATGAATATCGTTAACTGATCTTTGACAGAGGAGCAAAGATCGTACAATGGAGTGAAGATAGCTTTTTCAACAAAGGATGCTAGAACAACTGGCCATCCACATGCAACAAAATGAATCTTGACACAGACCTAACACCTTTTACAGAAATTAATTCAAAATGGATCACAGACCTAATATAAAATGCAAAACTATAAAACTCCTAGAAGATAACATAGGAGAAAACCTAGATGGCCGTGGGTATGGGGATGACTTTTTAGATGCAGCACCAATCCATGAAAGGAAGAATTGAGAATCTGGACTTCATTAAAATTAAAAACCTCTGCTCTGCAAAAGACAATGTCAAAAGAATGAGATGATAAGCCACAAGCTGGAGAAAATATTTTTAGAAGACACATCTGATAAAGAACTGTCATCCAAAATGTACAAAGAAGACTTAAAACTCACCAATAAGAAAACAACGTGATTTTAAAATGGGCCGAAGATCTTAACAAACACCTCACCAAAAAGATATACAGCTGACAAGCATATGAAAAGATGCTCTACATCATATGTCATCAGGGAAATGCAAAGTAAAACAATAGTGAGAAACCACTACACATCTATTAGAATGGCCAATATTCAGAACACTGACAACACCAAATGCTGGCAAAAATGTGGAGCAACAGGAACTCTCATCCACTGCTGGCAGGAATGCAAAATGGTACAGCCACTTTGGAAGACAGTGTGGCAGTTCCTTACAAAACTAAACAAACTCTTACCGTATGATCCAGTAATTGTGCTCCTTGGTATTTACCCAAAGGAGTTGAAAATGTATGTCTACACAAAAACCTAGACATGGATATTTATAGCAGCTTTGTTCATATTTGCCAAAATTTGGAAACAACCAACATGTCCTTCAATAGGTGAATGCATAAACTATGGTACATCCAGACAATGTTAAAAAAGGAGCTATTAAGCCATGAAATGCATGCTAAGTGAAAGAAGCCAATCTGAAAAGATACTATATGATTCTACCTATATGACATTTTGGAAAAGACAAAACTATAGAGACAGTAAAAATATCAGTGGTTTCCAGGGGTTGGGGGTATAGGGAGGGATGAATAGGTGGAACACAAAGGATGGGGAGGCAGTGAAAGTACTCTGCATGATACTATAATGATGGATACATGTCATTATACATTGGTTCAAACCCATAGAATGTACAACACCAAGAGTGAGCCCTAAGATAAACTGTGGACTTTGGGTGATGATGTGTCAATGTAGGTTCATCAGTTGTAACAAATATTCAGCTCTGGTGGGGGATGTTATTATCTGGTGAAGGAGGCTATTCATGTGTGGGGACAGGGAGTATGTGGGAACTCTGTACCTTCCGCTCAACTTTGCTATGAACCTAAAACTGTTCTAAAAAATTAAATCTTAAAAAAAAAATCCATCCCCACACTCTCTGTGCTTTTTACTGTGAGTCTATCCACATGCCTCTTTCCCAGACCTCCTCATTTTCAGTCTTCCAAACTTGATCCTTCTGGGATCCTGGCCTCCAGTCAAACCATTCACCACTTTCAAAAGTCCATATATAGGGGCTTCCCTGGTGGCACAGTGGTTAGGAATCCATCTGCTAATGCAGGGCACACGGGTTCGAGCCCTGGTCCGGGAAGATCCCACATGCCGTGGAGCAACTAAGCCCGTGCACCACAACTACTGAGCCTGTGCTCTAGATCCCGCGAGCCACAACTACTGAGCCCGCGTGCCACAACTTCTGAAGCCCATGCGCCTAGAGCCCATGCTCCACAACAAGAGAAGCCACCACAATGAGAAGCCCGCACACCGCAACGAAGAGTAACCCCACTCGCCGCAACTAGAGAAAGACCGCACGCAGCAACGAAGACCCAATGCAGCCAAAAATAAATAAATAAATTTATTAAAAAAAAAAAAAGTCTGTATATATTCTTACGTCTGACCTCTTCTCCCTCCACACCAGGTTGATTAAGTGTACAGCTTGAAGTTCTGCCCACTGGGGGGATTTCCACCCAAACTGTCTTTCAGCCACTGAGTGGAATTATGCATCAGTAGCAAGCCATTTGGGGCTTATCCCCAGCCATTGAGCTGACCCATTCATTTACCAAACCTGGGCTTTTTTTTTTCTTCTCTCTTGCCATAGGTGTGAGCCAAAGGAGAGGTATTAGTGTAATGACATGGGAGTCTAGACCATCTGTGCAGTTTGCTTGTGCCCTCTGGACCTTCTTGGCCCAATCCTGAGCATAGCATCTTTATTATATTATGGATTGATGATGTGCCTGCTTGACCTTATGATTTAGTGGTTCTGACAAGATTTAGCTCATGATGGATGACTCAGTCTCTACAAGGGCCTAGTAGCATGCCAGGACCTGCTTTTCAAAGTGAATAGTTCTTTGCTGCCTTGCTCCAGAAACCTAGAAGTTTCTGCACCACAACTGTCATATTGGGGGCTTGTCAGCCCCTTCACCTCAGCTGCCTCTTGCACTGTGGAACTTTTAGGACATGTAACCCAAGGGGAAGGGCACATTCTGTGCTGTAGTCTGAAGCACAGACGGCTACAGAGCCCTCTCTGACTCTGTGTACTCAAAATTGGAAGCCTTCTGAATGACCCAATAAATGGTCAGAGCTATATTCCCATGTGCTGATTTGTTGTAGTAGAGGTACCACTTCCAGCACAGCAGCTGCTCTTTGAAGCTACTTTTTGCTTTGCATTAGTCCTCTGTCATCTTCCGTTATCCATTTGTGTTTCATTTTGTTTTGGTGGGTTTTGTTTGTCTGGGGGTTTGTTGTTGTTTGCAAGAACTATTCAGTGGGATATCATGGGGATCACTGTCGTTACACCTGGGACATGGTGTTGCCTCTGATTTTGGCCAGGAGGGGTGATAGGGTAGGAGGGGCATTTTGAGCATAAAATAAGCCTTTTCTACCATTACGGTTCTACTCCTCAGGTCAGGAAACAAATGTGAGGGTCCATCAGTTAAGTACGCTCAACCCAGTTATCTACTCAGGAACCAGGGAAGCAACCACAGGATGGATCCACGGACTCATTGGATCCACTTTGAGATGGACTTGAGCTAGAACTTTGTTTTTGTCTGGCTCCTGTATAGCCCTATTCTAACAGGGGCTGTCATGGTGTTTTGGATCCCCTAAGTATGTCAGCTCAGGCCCTATGTTCAGCTGTGCTCGAAAGATGTGTATATTCCACTTTCGCAGTGTATAGTTACTCTGATAAATAGCCACAGGAAAGATTGGGGGGCATATTTCTTATATATGATTGCCATAGCACTGTAGGGTTCCTCCTCAGAGGACCCACCTCACCTCCAGTTGATGGGCTCTGGAACTGAGAACTGACTCAGCTATGGGAACTGTAGGAGAGATCATGATTTTCCATTATGGTGACTGACATCAATTTTTTACTCATCAGCTGTTTGTTTGGCTTTATAATGCAAAAAATAACTTCATTGACTGCCCATTCATCTCATCTCTAGGAACATCATAATCTATTAGCTACTGATCCTCAGCCCCCTGGTTGCTATTCTGGCCTTGCAGCCCATTAGGCTACTGCATTCAGTTTTCTCTCAAATGGTTCAGTGCTGCCATTAGACTCTTACTGTGGAATCCTATCCATTGACCCTAGGGAGCCCAGTTATGTACCAGCATCTTCTACTCTCAGCTCCGGCCAGTAGGACAGCAGCCACTAAGTTCTCAACAGTGCTAATGTTGCATTCCTTATTGTTTCAGTGAAGGGAATTATCCTCTGCCTATGGGTGGGCTTTCGTGTCCTATCTCCGTTCTAGCATGCTGTCCCTCCGAGCCTTCTGATCTCGCCTCAGTACTCTGCCAAGGAAGTTATGGAATCTCCAACTCCTTTTTGGTACGTCATCATCTTTGAGCTCCAAGGAGCCATTGCAGCAATGTATTAGGAGTGGCTTCAAGTGTCCTTGCCAAGGTGCCAAATCCTAAGTCACAGAAATGGGCCCCCTTATCAATAAACTCTTCCTTATCCAGCTTCTGTTCTACCTCCCACTCCATCATCCTCAAGATCCATGGCCATACATGCTCTTCCAGTTCCTGCCGGTCCATATTAGCCAGGTTCTTCAGCTCTTTTGGGGAATAATTTGTTCCCTCTCCAAGCAGGACAATATTTCTGTACACAGGCCATGCTGATTCTCACCCCTATTTATTGGTTTAAGAGTAAGTGGGGGCAGATCTTGGGGAAGACAAAGGTTATCTTGCCAGTCTTCTTTCTGAAGAGAGGCCTTTGAATGATTTCCAGGTAAGGGGAGAATGTTCTCCTCTAGCAAGGAGGAGTGAGCCACTTGCTAGACCCACCCAAGAGTTCAGGGGGATCTGGAGTGTCCAGGTTCTTGAGGGCATCTACCCAAAGGGGCCCAACTCATGTCTCAGAGACCCATTCCTTCCCAGTCAGAGCTCTGACTTGAGCAAGAGTCTTTCCAAGCATGAGAATTTGGTTCCCTTTGTAACTGCACCACTTTTTTTTTTAATTCGTATTTTTTTTTAATTTTATTGGATTACAGTTGATTTACAATGTTGTGTTAGTTTCAGGTGTACAGCAAAGTGGTTCAGTTATACATATACATATATTCATTCTTTTTCAGATTCTTTTCTCATATAGGTTATCACAGAATATTGAGTAGAGTTCCCTGTGCTATACAGTAGGTCCTTTCTTATATATAGTAGTGTGTGTATTTTAATCCCAAGGTCCTGATTTATCCCTCCCCCCCACGTTTCCCTTTTGGTAACCATAAGCTTGTTTTTGATATCTGTTAAGTCTGTTTCTGTTTTGTAAATAAGTTCATTTGTATCATTTTTTAAAATTAGAATCCACATACGAATGATATCATATGATATTTGTCTTTCTCTGTCTGACTTACTTCGTATGCTTATCTCTAGGTCCCTCCATGTTGCTGCAAATGGCATTATTTTGTTCTTTTTTATGGCTGAGTCATATTCCATTGTATATATGTACCACGTCTTTATCCATTCATCTGTTGATGGACATTTAGGTTTCTTGCATGTCTTGGTTATTGTAAATAGTGTTGCAATGAACATTGGGGATGCACCACTCTTATAATCCAATCTTGGGCCTGATTCTCAGCACCTTTTCTCTGCTGCACGTAGGAGACATGGATGGGTCTCTTTAAACGTTGCCATGGGGCATTCTAGTTGTCACTGCATTTCCTGAGGTGACACTTGGCTTATCATGGCCTATCATCCTCTTCCTTTATCCCAATCCATCCCAGGTGGGAGTTTTGTAACTGACCCAGCAGAGCACCAGAGATTATCACCACCACACTTACCATCAGCAGTGGGATCCTGTTGTCAACTGGCTGGCATCCAAGTCCACTGTCTCAACCAGGGACTGTTTTCTAGGGCCACTTCTGTTTTAGCTGGGCTCCCCTAAGATCAGGCCTTGAGACAAGGATTTTGTTTTAAGGAGCTTACTTGGGAGGTGATCCCAGGAAGCATGGTGAGGGCTTTGGGGCATGATGCAGAAAAGGGAAGAAAGCCAATAGAGGATATATGTTGATGAGCAGGTAGCTAGTGTGGACCACCACGCTCAGTCCCACCTTGGAGTGAGGAGGCTAGGGCATGACCCACCAGCTCCTAATTTATCAGGTCCAGGGTAGCTCCTGGGATGATAAACCTCAGCACTTCTTGTGCCTGGGTTCAGCATGTGCCAGTAGCCAAGAAAGGCCCCCAGATGAAGAGACACAATCTTCTGCAGGCCACCTCCAGGTTAAGATAAGTGGATATTTGTGGGGCATCAGTAGCATGTGGTCATGTGGACCCACAATGACCAGAAGAGAAAATGCAATGGACATTCCATACATGCTGTCAATACTCACTCATCAAATGGTAAACTCAAGAGACTTCCCTGGTGGTGCAGTGGTTAAGAATCCACCTGCCAATGCAGGGAACATGGGTTCGATCCCTGATCCAGGAAGATCCCACATGCCACAGAGCAGCTAAGCCTCTGCACCACAACTACAGAGCCTGCGCTCTAGAGCCCACAAGACACAGCCACTGAGCCTGTGTGCCACAACTACTAAAGCTTGTGCACCTAGAGCCCGTGCTCCACAACAAGAGAAGCCACCGCAATGAGAAGCCTGCGCACCGCAACAAAGAATGGCCCCCGCTCCCCGCAACTAGAGAAAAGCCCACATGAAGGAACGAAGACCCAATGCAGCCAAAAATAAATTAAATGAAATAAATAAGTTTTTAAAAAATGGTAAACGCAAATTAGAAGAAATGACAGACCTGCTTGGCCTTTTCAGCTCAGTGTGCTCACATGGCCTGGCCACTGCTGCCTTTAAGTAGTAACAGATCTGAAAAAAAGAACGTACCTGGACTGAGTACCCAAACCAGACTCCATCTTTGTGACTCAAGAATCGGGCCCATTATAGGAGCTCAATCCAAATGTTTGTGAAACTGAACTTCTGGTTCCTGCACAGGCACTGCTTAATTCATGGAAAACTTCGGGTTGGTTGTCAAAAGTATGCTGTATTGTCTGTAAAGTAATTTTCTGATAACTAAAATTTCTCCATATAAATGAACAAAACTTCTTTAAAATCAGCCATTTGAAAAATCTTTAATGCAGAATACAATTTTATGTCCTCTTAAGCAGTGAATCATAAGCATAATCTTATCTTTTCCTGATGATTCAAAGTCACTATTGCAAGTATCAATGATTCTCCTATTTTTTTGAATTTTATTTTATTTTTTTTACACAGCAGTTTCTTATTAGTTATCTATTTTATATATATTAGTGTATATATGTCAATGCCAATCTCCCAATTCATCCCACCACACCCCACTCCCCCCCCCCCCCGCTTTCCCACCTTGGTGTCCATACGTTTGTTCTCTACATCTGTGTCTCTATTTCTGCCTTGCAAACCGGTTCATCTGTACCATTTTTCTAGATTCCACATATATGCGTTATTATACGATATTTGTTTTCCTCTTTCTGACTTACTTCACTCTGTATGACAGTCTCTAGGTCCATTCACGTCTCTACAAATGACCCAATTTCATTCCTTTTTATGGCTGAGTAATATCCCATTGTATATATGAACTACATCTTCTTTATCCATTCGTCTGTCGATGGGCATTTAGGTTGCTTCCATGACCTGGCTATTGTAAATAGTGCTGCAATGAACATTGGGGTGCATGTGTCTTTTTGAATTACGGTTTTCTCTGGGTATATGCCCAGTAGTGGGATTGCTGGGTCATAAGGTAATTCTATTTTTAGTTTTTTAAGGAACCTCCATACTGTTCTCCATAGTGGCTGTATCAATTTACATTCCCACCAGCAGTGCAAGAGGGTTCCCTTTTCTCCACACCCTCTCCAGCATCTGTTGTTTGTAGATTTTCTGATGATGCCCATTCTAACTGGTGTGAGGTGATACGTCATTGTAGTTTTGATTTGCATTTCTCTAATAATTAGTGATGTTGAGCAGCTTTTCATGTGCCTCTTGGCCATCTGTATATCTTCTTTGCAGAAATGTCTATTTAGGTCTTCTGCCCATTTTTTGATTGAGTTGTTTGTTTTTTTAATATTGAGCTGCATGAGCTGTTTATATATTTTGGAGATTAATCCTTTGTCCATTGCTTTGTTTGCAAATATTTTCTCCCATTCTGAGGGTTGTCTTTTCATCTTGTTTATAGTTTCCTTTGCTGTGCAAAAGATTTTAAGTTTCATTAGGTCCCATTTGTTTATTTTTGTTTTTATTTCCATTTCTCTAGGAGGTGGGTCAAAAAGGATCTTGCTGTGATTTATGTCATGGATTGTTCTTCCTGTATTTTCCTCTAAGAGTTTTATAGTGTCCAGTCTTTTTTTTTTTTAATTTTTATTTATTTATTTATTTATTTATTTATTTTTGGCTGTGTTGGGTCTTCATTTCTGTGCGAGGGCTTTCTCTAGTTGCAGCGAGCGGGGGCCACTCCTCATCGCGGTGCATGGGCCTCTCACTGTCGCGGCCTCTCTTCTTGCAGAACACAAGCTCCAGACGCGCAGGCTCAGTAGTTGTGGCTCACGGGCCTAGTTGCTCCGCGGCATGTGGGATCTTCCCAGACCAGGGCTTGAACCCGTGTCCCCTGCATTGGCAGGCAGATTCTCAACCACAGTGCCACCAGGGAAGCCCTAGTGTCCAGTCTTACATTTAGGTCTTTAATCCATTTTGAGTTTATTTTTCTGTATGGTGTTAGGGAGTGTTCTAATTTCATTCTTGTACATGTAGCTGTCCAGTTTTCCCAGCACCACTTATTTAAGAGACTGTCTTTTCTCCATTGTATATCCTTGCCTCCTTTGTCTTAGATTAGTTGACCATAAGTGTGTGGGTTTCTCTCTGGGCTTTCTATCCTGTTCCATTGATCTATATTTCTGTTTTTGTGCCAGTACCATACTGTCTTGATTACTGCAGCTTTGTAGTATAGTCTGAAGTCTGGGAGCCTGATTCCTCCAGTTCGTTTTTCTTTCTCAAGATTGTTTTGGCTATTCAGAGTCTTTTGTGTTTCCATACAAATTGTGCAATTTTTTGTTCTAGTTCTGTAAAAAATGCCATTGGTAGTTTGATAGGGATTGCATTGAATCTGTAGATTGCTTTGGGTAGTAGAGTCATTTTCACAATGTTGATTCTTCCAATCCAAGAACATAGTATTTCTCTCCATCTATATCATCTTTAATTTCTTTCATCAATGTCTTATAGTTTTCTGCATACAGGTCTTTTGTCTCCTTAGGTTGGTTTATTCCTAGGTATTTTATTCTTTTTGTTGCAGTGGTAAATGGGAGTGTTTCCTTAATTTCTCTTTCAGATTTTTCATCGTTAGTGTATAGGAATGCAAGGGATTTCTGTGCATTAATTTGGTATCCTGCTACTCTACCAAATTCATTGATTAGCTCTAGTAGTTTTCTGGTAGCTACTCTTAGGATTCTCTTATGTATAGTATCATGTCATCTGCAAACAGGGACAGTTTTACTTCTTCTTTTCTGATTTGGATTCTTTTTATTTCTTTTTCTTCTCTGATTGCTGTGGCTAAAACTTCCAAAACTATGTTAAATAATAGCGGTGAGAGTGGGAAACCTTGTCTTGTTCCTGATCTTAGAGGAAATGGTTTCAGTTTTTCACCGCTGAGAACGATGTTGGCTGTGGGTTTGTCATATATGGCCTTTATTATGTTGAGGTAGGTTCCCTCTATGCCCACTTTCTGGAGAGTTTTTATCATATATGGGTGTTGAATTTTGTCAAAAGCTTTTTCTGCATCTATTGAGATTATCATATGGTTTTTATCCTTCAATTTGTTAATATGGTGTAACACATTGATTTGCGTATGTTGACGAATCCTTGCATTCCTGGGATAAACCCCACTTGATCATGGTGTATGATCCTTTTAATGTGCTGTTGGATTCTGTTTGCTAGTATTTTGTTCAGGATTTTTGCATCTATGTTCATCAGAGATATTGGCCTGTAGTTTTCTTTTTTTGTGACATCTTTGTCTGGTTTTGGTATCAGGGTGATGGTGGCCTCATAGAATGAGTTTGGGAGTGTTCCTCTCTCTGCTATATTTTGAAAGAGTTTGAGAAGGATAGGTGTTAGCTCTTCTCTAAATGTTTGATAGAATTCACGTGTGAAGCCACTGGTCCTGGGCTTTTGTTTGTTGGAAGATTTTTAATCACAGTTTCAATTTCAGTTCTTGTGATTGGTCTGTTTATATTTTCTATTTCTTCCTGGTTCCGTCTCAGAAGGTTCTGTCCCTCTAAGAATTTGTCCATTTCTTCCAAGTTGTCCATTTTATTGGCATATAGTTGCTTGTAGTAATCTCTCATGATCCTTTGTATTTCTGCAGTGTCAGCTGTTACTTCTCCTTTTTCATTTGTAATTCTGTTGATTTGAGTCTTCTGCCTGTTTTTCTTGGTGAGTCTGGCTAATGGTTTATCAATTTTCTTTATCTTCTCAAAGAACCAGCTTTTAGTTTTATTGATCTTTGCTATTTTCTTTGTTTCTATTTCATTTATTTCTGCTCTGATCTTTATGATTTCTTTCCTTCTAATAACTTTGGGTTTTGTTTGTTCTTCTTTCTCTAGTTTCTTTAGGTATAAGGTTAGATTGTTTATTTGAGATTTTTCTTGTTTCTTGAGATAGGCTTGTATTGCTATAAACTTCCCTCTTAGGACTGCTTTTGCTGCATCCCACAGGTTTTGGATCATTGTGTTTTCGTTGTAATTTGTCTCTAGGTATTTTTTGATTTCCTCTTTGATTTCTTCAGTAATCTCTTGGTTAGTAGTAACGTATTGTTTAGCCTCCATGTGTCTCTGTTTTCTGTTTTTTTTTCCTGTAATTGATTTCTAATCTCATAGCATCAGAAAAGATGCTTGATATGATTTCAATTTCCTTAAATTTACTGAGGCTTGATTTGTGATCCAAGGTGTGATCTATCCTGGAGAATGTTCCATGTGATGTGCACTTGACAAGAAAGTGTAATCTGCTGTTTTCAGATGGAATGTCCTATAAATATCAATTAAATCTATCTGGCCTATTGTGTCATTTAAAGCTTGTGTTTCCTTATTAATTTTCTGTCTGGATGATCTGTCCATTGGTGTAAGTGAGGTGTTAAAGTCCCCCATTATTTTTGTGTTACTGTTGATTTCCTCTTTTATAGCTGTTAGCATTTGCCTTATGTATTGAGGTGCTCCTATGTTGGGTGCATGTATATTTATAATTGTTATATCTTCTTCTTGGATTGATCCCTTCATCATTATGTAGTGTCCTTCCTTGTCTCTTGTAACATTCTTTATTTTAAAGTCTATTTTATCTGATATGAGTATAGCTGCTCCAGCTTTCTTTTGATTTCCATTTGCATGGAGTATCTTTTTCCATCTCATCACTTTCCGTCTGTATGTGTCCCTAGGTCTGAAGTGGGTCTCTTGTAGACAGCGTATATATGGGTCTTGTTTTTGTATCCATTCAGCGAGCCTGTGTCTCTTGGTTGGAGCATTTAATCCATTCACATTTAAGGTAATTATCAGTATGTAAGTTCCTATTACAATTTTCTTCATTGTTATGGGTTTGTTTTTGTAGGTCCTTTTCTTCTCTTGTGTTTCCCACTTAGAGAAGTTCCTTTAGCATTTGTTGTAAAGCTGGTTTGGTGGTGCTGATTTCTCTTAGCTTTTGCTTGTCTGTAAAGCTTTTGATTTCTCTGTCGAATCTGAATGAGATTCTTGCCGCGTAGAGTAATCTTCGTTGTAGGTGCTTCTCTTTCATCTCTTTAAATATATCGTGCCACTCCCTTCTGGCTTGTAGAGTTTCTGCTGAGAAATCAGCTGTTAACCTTATGGGAGTTCCCTTGTATGTTATTTGTCGTTTTTCCCTTGTTGCTTTTAATAATTTTTCTTTGTCTTTAATTTTTGCCACTTTGATTACTATGTGTCTCGGCATGTTTCTCCTTGGGTTTTCTGTGCTTCCTAGACTTGGGTGGCTATTTCCTTTCCCATGTTAGAGAAGTTTTCAACTATAATCTCCTCAAATATTTTCTTGGGTCCTTTCTCTCTCTCTTCTCCTTCTGGGATCCCTATAATGCGAGTGTTATTGCATTTAATGTTGTCCCAGAGGTCTCTTAGGCTGTCTTCATTTCTTTTCATTCTTTTTTCTTTATTCTGTTCCATGACAGTGGATTCTAGCATTCTCTCTTCCAGGTCACTTATCCGTTCTTCTGCCTCAATTATTCTGCTATTGATTCTTTCTAGTGTGTTTTTCATTTCAGTTATTGTGTTGTTCATCTCTGTTTGTTTGTTCTTTAATTCTTCTAGGTGTTTGTTCTTTAATTCTTATAGGCCTTTTTTAAACATTTCTTGCATCTTCTCGATCTTTGTCTCCATTCTTTTTCTGAGGTCCTGCATCGTCTTTACTATCGTTATTCTGAATTCTTTTTCTGGAAGGTTACCTATCTCCACTTCATTTAGTTGTTTTTCTAGGGTTTTATCTTGTTCCTTCATCTGGTAAATAGTCTTCTGCCTTTTCATTTTGTCTATCTTTCTGTGAATGTGGTTTTCGTTCCACAGGCTGCAAGATTGTTGTTCTTCTTGCTTCTCTGTTGCCATTTCTAATGTGGTGGGTTTGGAAAATAAATAGAGAAGCTGATTAGAGTTACATATCCTCAGAGTGAGGCCTTAAGGGACTCCCCTGTGAGTGAAGTGCATAGACTTTGTGACATCTTGGCTGCTCCAAGACCTTTTTAGATTGCTTTATAGGGGAAAGTTAACCTTCCAGGTTATCAGCTTTGTTTCAAATAGATGTGGTTTCCACGTAATGAATTCTGGATAAGTGAGATAGTATGCCTTTTATTTATTTCTCTTACTTTATTGCACTGGCTAGGACCTCTAGAATCATGTTGAATAGAAGTGGTAATAGGGGGTATCCTTGCCTTGTTGCCAATTTCTGGGGGAAACTTAAAGGATTTTACCAATAAGGATGATATTCACAATATTCTGTAGCAGAATAAGGAAGCTCTTTTCTATTCCTAGTTTGATAAGAGCTTTCATATGAATTATAAATGGGTGTTGAATTTTGCCAAGTGCCTTTACTGCTTTTGTTGGGATGATGATTTAATTCTTCTCTTTTTTTCCTGTTAATGTCATGAATTACAACACTTAATTTTCTAATGTTAACTAATCTTAGATTCCTGAAGCATACTCCACTTGGTCGTCATGGTGGGTGCTGTGGGCACGTAGACCATGCGGGCAAGGGTTGAACTGCAGCTAATTTGAGTCTTGGCTGAACACCTTGTGATTTTCCCAGTAGCACAAGGGTGGGAGGCTGGTGAAGAGCTGCTCCAAGGCCATCTCCCCTTCCCCCACCTATCTACCCTGGGAGGAGGACTCTGATGAAGCTCTCATAAACTCGAGGTAGACCGGCTTAGCTGCAGTCTACACTTGGCTCCTCAGCAATGTGGCACCCCACAGCTTCTGTTGTAGCTACCCTGCTGTTTCTGTTTTGGTGCTGTCCTTTCTGGTATGTGAGTGAAGGGCCCAGAGAGCTGGCCCTTTGCCTTCCTCTCTTCCATTGTCTAAGTAAGTAATAAACCGCCTGAATGTAAAAGTGGCTTATTGTATCTCTACCATGTGACTCAGTCCAGGCACCGCCTCACCTTGGCTGCCGCTGTGTGTTTGGAACAAAGGACTGTGGCCCCAGCTACTGGAAACGTCCAAGGCAGTCAGCCCTTTGCGGATTGCCCAGCTAAAGAGAACTACTTCGCCCAGGTTTACACTCCCCTTCAGGGTGACTGCATCCAACTGTTGATGGAGAAGTATAAATCCCCAGCATGGGACTGTGCTGAAGTGTGCCTCATCCTCAGAATGCCCCTCAGGATCGAGAGCCTTTCCACTGGGCCTGCCAGTCCTGCTTCCTTCCCTTCCCAGGGGCACTCCCTAATAGATGTCCAGGTCACCAGCACACCTCGGAGTCTGCTTCCCAAGGGGCCTGACCTGCAATGGTCATGTTGTACTGTCCTTTTACACCTTGCTGATTCCTATTAGATGATATATTATTTAGGGTTTTTGCATCAATACTTATTTTAGAGATAGGTCTGGAATTTTCCTTCCTTGTAAAGCAGCTGTTACTTGAAAGCCACCAATAGTCTTTCTGAATCAATAGCTGATTAACATTCAGCTAAACCTTTGAATACTTTAACCAGTGTTTACTCCACTTTGTATGTAGAGTCAATTATCTATCATCAGAAACAAGCCCATCTTAAAAGAAAAAGCAGACATATAGTGAGGAACATGAGTGAGTTAGATGGCGGGGGGCGGGTAATGAACAACGACCACTACCCCCAGGACAGCTGTGCTATTAACCATGAAAGGTTTTCTTACATTACTAAGGCCACCAATCTGTGTCCCAGGGCTTCACGCAGAAGGTGAGGAACTTGCTGTGTGGCCTAAACGTGGATTCTGTTAACAGTGCCATTCTGCAAGTGCCTCCTTGGTCAGGCTCCCAGTAGTCGGAACCACCTGCCTTCTGTCACTTTAATTTTATATTTTCTGCTTCCTTCTACTCTACATTCTTTTTTTAAATCAAAGTATAGTTGATTTACAGTATTATGTTGGTTTCAGGTATACAGCATAGTGTTTCAGTATTTTTGCAGATTATACTCAGTTATAAGTTATTACAAGATAATGGCTATAATTCCCTGTGCTATACAGTATATCCTTGTTGCTTATCTATTTTATACATAGTAGTTTGTATCTGTTAATCCCATACCCCTAATTTGTTCCTCCCCCTTCCCTCTTCCCTTTGGTAACCACAAGTTTGTTTTCTTTATCTGTGAGTCTGTTACTGTTTTGCGTACACATTCATTTGTATTATTTTTTAGATTCCACATATAAGTGATATCATACAGTATTTGTCTTTCTCTGTCTTATTTTAGTCCATCTTATCTTATTTAGGTCCATCCATGTTGCTGCAAATGGCAGGATTTCATTCTTTTTTATGGCTAATATTTCATTGTGTGTGTGTGTGTATATATATATATATATACACACACACACACATACACACACTGCATCTTCTTTATCCATTTGTCTGGTTTTCTTTAATTTTTATTATATATTGGAGTATAGTTGATTAACAATGTTGTGTTAGTTTCAGGTGTACAGCAAAGTGATTCAGTTGTATATATACCTGTATCTCTTCTTTTTCAAATCCTTTTCCCATTTAGGTTATTACAGAATATTGAGCAGAGTTCCCTGTGCTATACAGTAGATCCTTGTTGATTATCTTTTTTTTAAAAAATATTTATTTATTTATTTATTTTGGCTGTGTCGGGTCTTAGTTGCAGCACACAGGATCTTTAGTTGCAGCATGCGGACTTCTTAGTTGTGGCATGCGGACTTAGTTGCAGCATGTGGACTCTTAGTTGCGGCATGTGAACTCTTAGTTGTGGCATGCATGAAGGATCTAGTTCTGCGACCACGAATCAAACCCAGGCCCCCTGCATTGGGAGTGCGGAGTCTTACCCACTGGACCACCAGGGAAGTCCCTGGTTATCTATTTTAAATATAGCAGTGTGTATATGTCAATCTCAACCTCCCAATCCATCCCTCCCCCCCATCCTTCCCCCACCTTGTAACCATAAGTTCGTTCTCTAAGTCTGTGAGTCTGTTTCTGTTTTATAAATAAGTCATTTGTATCATTTCTTTTAGATTCTGCATATAAGTGGTATCATATGATATTTGTCTTTCTCTGTCTGACTTACTTCACTTAGTATGATAACCTCCAGGTCCATCCATGTTGCTGCAAATGGCATTATTTCATTCTTTTTTATGCCTGAGTAGTATTCCATTGTATATATGTACCACATCTTCTTTATCCATTCATCTGTCGATGGACATTTAGGTTGCTTCCATGTCTTGGCTATTGTAAACAGTGCTGCAATGAACATTGGGGTGCATGTATCCTTTCGAGCCATGGTTTTCTCTGGATATATGCCCAGGAGTGGGATTGCCAGATCATACGGTAGCTTTTTGTTTTTTTTAGTTTTTTTAAGGAACCTCCATACTGTTCTCCATAGTGGCTGTACCAGTTTACATTCCCATCAACAGTGTAGGAGGGTTCCCTTTTCTCCACACCCTCTCCAGCATTTATTGTTTGTAGACTTTTTGTTGATGGCCATTCTGAGTGGTATGACGTAATATCTCATTGTAGTTTTGATTTGCATTTCTCTAATAATTAGTGATGTCGAGCATCTTTTCATGTGCCTCTTGGCCACCTGTATGTCTTCTTTGGAGAAATGTCTATTTAGGTCTTCTGCCCATTTTTTGATTGGGTTGTTTGTTTTTTTAATATTGAGCCACATGAGCTCTTTGTAAATTTTGGAGATTAATTCCTTGTCAGTCAAATCGTTTGCAGATATTTTCTCCCATTCTGTGGGTTGTCTTTTCATTTTGTTTATGGTTTCCTCCATTCGTCTGTGATGGGAACTTGGGTTGCTTCCATGTCTTAGCTATTGTAAATAGTGCTGCTGTGAACATTGGGCTGCATGTATCTTTTTGTATTAGTGTTTCGTTTTTTCCAGATATATACCCAGGAGTGGAATTACTGGATCATATGGTAGTTCTGTTTTTAGCTTTTGTGGGTTTTTAAAAGATTTTTATTTATTTATTTTATTTTATTTATTTTTTGGCTGCTTTGGGTCTTCGTTGCTGCACGCAGGCTTTCTCTAGTTGCAGTGAGCAGGGGCTACTCTTTGTTGCAGTGTGCGGGCTTCTCATTGCGGTGGCTTCTCTTGTTGCAGAGCACGGGCTCTAGGCGTGCGGGCTTCAGTAGTTGTGGCTTGCGGGCTCTAGAGCACAGGCTCAGTAGTTCTGGCACACGGGCTTAGTTGCTCCATGGCATGTGGTGTCTTCCCGGACCAGGGATCAAACCCGTGTCACCTACATGTGGATTCTCAACCACTGTGCCACCAGGGAAGTCCCCATTTTTAGCTTTTTGAGGAACCTCTATACTGTTTTCCACAGTGGCTTTGCCAATTTACATTCCTACCACTATACATTCTTGCCACATGTTTTTGGACTTTAATGTATCATCTTTAGACCTGCTCCAGGGTCCACGGTGGGTATTTCCCTTAGATAATTATTACATTATTCTAAACAAATAAACCACCTTATTTTTAATCACCTTTTTGAGGTAAAATTTACAATAACATACACCCATTTTAAGGTACAGTTTAATGAGTTTTGGCAGATGCAGACACCCACGATGCAGTCCCACAATCAAGATATAAACATTTTCATCACCCCAGACGTTCCTTCCTATTCCTCTACAGTCAATCTTCTTTATCCTGGGCCCTGGGAAGCCACTGTTCTGCTTTCTCTCTTGATAGGTTAGATTTGCCTTTTCTAGAATTTCATATGATGATATCACACAGTGTGTCCTCTTTATGCCTGGCTTCTTTCACTCAGCAAAATGTATTTAAGATCCATCCATGTTGGTGTGTGTATCAGTAGTTCATTTCTATCATTGTTGAGTCGTAGTCCAGCATATGGATATATCACAATTTGTTTATCTACCTAACTAAATCTTAGAATACCTTAACCAGTATTTACTACACTTCATAAATAAACTGAATTATTTTTCAAGCTTCAGTGTCTACTATGTGCCAATCACTGGTATTTGAAATACACCATGAACAAAATAATAATTTGTTCCCTTATGGAGCTAACAGTGAGAGAATACAGAAAATAAACAATAAATAGTAATAAATAAATTATATAGTATGTATACTAGTTTCCTAGGGCTGTTTTAATAAATTACCACAAACTTGGTGGCTTAAAGCAACAAATTCATTCTTGCACCTTTCTGGAGGCCTGAAGTCGAAAACCAAGCTGTTGGTAGAGTTGGTTCTTTCTGGAGGCTCTGAGGGAGAATCCACTCCAGGCCTCTCTCGTAGCTTCTTGGTGGCTTCCAGCTATCCTTGGATTGTGGACGTGTTGCTTCAGTTTCCGCCTCTGTCTTCCCATCACAGGCTCCTCTGTGTTTTCTCTCCCCTACTCTTCTCTTAGATGGACACTTGTCATTGGATGTAGTGATCTAGCATCTCTCAAGACCTTAACTTAATTACATCTGCAAAGACCCTTTTCCCAAATAAGATCACATTCATAGATTCTGGGTAGATGTTTTTGGGGGGCTACCACTCAAACCATTACAGTATGTTAGAAGAAGAATGCGCTGTGGTAACATAATAATAACGGAGTAGAATTAGGAGGATTAAGAGTGTTGGAGGGGGACTTCCCAGGTGGTCCAGTGGTTAAGAATCTGTGCTTCCACTGCAGGGGGCATGGGTTCGATCCCTCGTCAGGAAGCTAAGATCCTGCATGCCACGCGGTGCAGCCAAAAAAACAAAGAGTGCTGGAGGGATGCTGGATGCAAGATCAGTGGGTGGGTCAGAATAGGCCTCACTGAGGAGACACTGAGCCAAGGCTGTGAGGGGTCAGCCCTGGGGGATGAGCACCCCAAACCGAGGGAACAGCAGGGGAAAGGCCTTGGGTGGGAGTGGCCCTGGCGTGTCGAAAGGCAGCAAGGAGCTACATGCCTGAATCATGTCAGCGAGGGCAGCAGGGCAGGATCATGCTGGCCTGGGGGACTGCTGGAAAGATTCAAGCTTTTACTCTGGAAGAAACATTGTGGTTGTGAGCCTTGGAATGATAAAATCTGATGACATTTAAAAGGACCAGTCTGTGGATATATTAAGAACAGACTGTCCTTGGGCAAGATTGGGAGCAGGAGCAGGAGCAACTTAGGAGTCATCCGGGTGAGAACCAATGACTTAGACCAAGGTAGGAGCAGCAGAGGTGGTAAGGGTGTGATTGAGTCTGGACTGTTTTTTTAAATTGAACTAAAACTTAAATGAAAGTGCACAGTGCAAAGAATTTTCACAAAGTAAACACTTCATGTAGGACCAGGATGAAGAATCGCTTATTATCTGCCCCCTGGGACTTCCCTGGTGGCGCAGTGGTTAAGAATCCGCCTGCACCACCTGCCAATGCAGGGGCACAGGTTTCAGCCCTGGTCCAGGAAGATCACACATGCCGCGTAGCAACTAAGCCCGTGCACCACAACTACTGATCCTGCACTCTAGAGCCCGCGAGCCACAACTACTGAGCCCACGTGCCACAAGTACTGAAGCCTGTGTGCCTAGAGCCTGTGCTCCGGAACAGGAGAAGCCACCACAATGAGAAGCCCATGCACTGCAACGAACAGTAGCCCCTGCTCACCGCAACTAGAGAAAAGCCCACGTGCAGCAACAAAGACCCAACAGAGCCAAAAATAAAATAAATTAAATAAAATAATTTTTTTTTTAATTAAAAAAAAAAAAAAAAGAATCCACCTGCCAATGCAGGGGACACAGGTTTGACCCCTGGTCTGAGAAGATCCCACATGCAGCGGAGCAGCTAAGCCCATGCACCACAGATACTGGGCCCACACGCCGCAACTACAGAAACCCACGCACCCTAGAGCCTGCACATCACAACTATTGAGCCCATGCACCACAACTCCTAAAGCCCGTGTGCCTAGAGCCCGTGCTCTGCAACAAGAAAAGCCACTGCAGTGAGAAGCCTGCACACCGCGATGAAGAGTAGACCCCACTCGCTGCAACCAGAGAAAGCCCACTCATAGCAACGAAGACCCAACACAGCCAAAAATAAATTAATTAATTAATTAATTAAATTAAAATTTAAAAAAAATAAATTGAAGTAAAACTTACATAAAACTGCACAGACTCCCTCTTGCGAGAGCACCAGAATCACAACTAACTCCTGAACAGTCACCGACAGGAAGACACTGGAACTCACCAAAAAAGATACCCTACATCGAAAGACAAAGGAGAAGCCACAATGAGATGGTAGGAGGGGCGCAATCACAATAAAATCAAATCCCATAACTGCTGGTGGGTGACTCACAAACTGGAGAACACTTATACCACAGAAGTCCACCCACTGGAGTGAAGGTTCTGAGCCCCCCATCAGGCTTCCCAACCTGGGGGTCCAGCAACAGAAGGAAGAATTCCTAGAGAATCAGACTTTGAAGGCTAGCGGGATTTGATTGCAGGACTTCGACAGGACTGCGGGAAACAGAGACTCCACTCTTGGAGGGCACACACAAAGTAGTGTGCACGTCGGGGCCCAAGGGAAGGAGCAGTTCCCATAGGAGACTGAACCAGACCTACCTGCTACTGTTGGAGGGTCTCCTGCAGAGGCGGGGGGTAGCTGTGGCTCACTGTGAGGACAAGGACACTGGCAGCAGAAGTTCTGGGAAATACTCATTGGCATGAGCCCTCCCAGAGTCCGCCATTAGCCCCACCAAAGAGCCGGGTAGGCTCCAGTGTTGGGTTGCCTCAGGCCAAACAACCAACAGGGAGGGAACCCAGCCCCAACTATCAGCAGACAAGCGGATTAAAGTTTACTGAGCTCTGCCCACCACCAGTCCCTCCCATCAGAAACTTGCACAAACCTCCAGCCACCAGAGGGCAGACAGCAGAAGCAAGAATAACTACAATCCTGCAGCAGGTGGAACAAAAACCGCGTTCATAGAAAGATAGACAAGATGAAAAGGCAGAGGGCTACGTACCAGATGAAGGAACAAGATAAAACCCCAGAAAAACAACTTAATGAAGTGGAGATAGGAAACCTTCCAGAAAAAGAATTCAGAATAATGATAGTGAAGATGATCCAGGACTTGGGAAAAAGAATGGAGGCAAAGATCGAAAAGATGCAAGAAATGTTTAACAAAGACCTAAAATAATTAAAGAACAAATACGTAGAAGAATTAAAGAACAAACAGAGATGAACAACACAATAACTGAAATGAAAAATACACCAGAAGGAATCAATAACAAAATAATTGAGGCAGAAGAACGGATAAGTGACCTGGAAGACAGAATGGTGGAATTCACTGCTGCGGAACAGAATAAAGAAAAAAGAATGGAAAGAAATGAAGACAGCCTAAGAGACCTCTGGGACAACATTAAATGCAACAACATTCACTTTATAGGTGTCCCAGAAGGAGAAGAAAGAGAGAAAGGACCTGAGAAAATATTTGAAGAGATTATAGTCGAACACTTCCCTAACATGGGAAAGGAAATAGCCACCCAAGTCCAGGAAGTGCAACAAGTCCCATACAGGATAAACCCAAGGAGAAACACACCAAGACACATAGTAATCAAATTGACAAAAATTAAAGACAAAGAAAAATTATTGAAAGCAGCAAGGGAAAAACGACAACATACAAGGGAACTCCCATAAGGTTAACAGCTGATTTCTCAGCAGAAACTCTACAACCCAGAAGGGAGTGGCACGATATATTTAAAGTGATGAAAGAGAAGCGCCTACAACGAAGATTACTCTACCCGGCAAGAATCTCATTCACATTCGATGGAGAAATCAAAAGCTTTACAGACAAGCAAAAGCTAAGAGAATTCAACACCACCAAACCAGCTCTACAACAGATGCTAAAGGAACTTCTTCTAAGTGGGAAACACAAGAGAAGAAAAGGACCTACAAAAACAAACCGATAACAATGAAGAAAATGGTAACAGGAACATACATATTGATATTTACCTTAAACGTGAATGGATTAAATGCTCCAACTGAAAGACACAGGCTTGCTGAATGGATACAAAAACAAGACCCATATATATGCTGTTTACAAGAGACCCACTTCAGACCTAGGGACACATACAGACGGAAAGTGAGGGGATGGAAAAAGATATTCCATGCAAATGGAAATCAAAAGAAAGCTGGAGTAGCTATACTCATATCAGATAAAATAGACTTTAAAATAAAGAATGTTACAAGAGACAAGGAAGGACACTACATAATGATGAAGGGATCAATCCAAGAAGAAGATATAACAATTATAAATATACATGCACCCAACATAGGAGCACCTCAATACATAAGGCAAATGCTAACAGCTATAAAAGAGGAAATCAACAGTAACACAAAAATAATGGGGGACTTTAACACCTCACTTACACCAATGGACAGATCATCCAGACAGAAAATTAATAAGGAAACACAAGCTTTAAATGACACAATAGGCCAGATAGATTTAATTGATATTTATAGGACATTCCATCTGAAAACAGCAGATTACACTTTCTTGTCAAGTGTACATGGAACATTCTCCAGGATAGATCACACCTTGGGTCACAGATCAAGCCTCAGTAAATTTAAGGAAATTGAAATCATATCAAGCATCTTTTCTGATGCTATGAGATTAGAAATCAATTACAGGAAAAAAAACAGAAAACAGAAACACATGGAGGCTAAACAATACGTTACTAAATAACCAAGAGATTACTGAAGAAATCAAAGAGGAAATCAAAAAATACCTAGAGACAAATTACAACGAAAACACAATGATCCAAAACCTGTGGGATGCAGCAAAAGCAGTCCTAAGAGGGAAGTTTATAGCAATACAAGCCTACCTCAAGAAACAAGAAAAATCTCAAATAAATAATCTAACCTTACACCTAAAGGAACTAGAGAAAGAAGAACAAACAAAACCCAAAGCTATTAGAAGGAAAGAAATCATAAAGATCAGAGCAGAAATAAATGAAATAGAAACAAAGAAAACAATAACAAAGACCAATAAAAGTAAAAACTGGTTCTTTGAGAAGGTAAACAAAATTGATAACCCATTAGCCAGACTCATCAAGAAAAAGAGGGACAGGACTCAAATCAATAAAATTAGAAATGAAAAAGGAGAAGTTACAGCAGACATCGCAGAAATACAAAGCATCCTAAGAGACTACTACAAGCAACTCTATGCCAAAAAAATGGACAACCTGGAAGAAATGGACAAATTCTTAGAAAGGTATAACCTTCCAAGACTGAATCAGGAAGAAATAGAAAATATGAACAGACCAATCACAAGTAATGAAATTGAAACTGTGATTAAAAATCTTCCAACAAACAAAAGTCCAGGACCAGATGGCTTCACAGGTGAATTCTGTCAAACATTTAGAGAAGAGGAAACACCCGTCCTTCTCAAACTCTTACCAAAAATTGCAGAAGAAGGAACACTCCCAAACTCATTCTATGAGGCCACCATCACCCTGAGACCAAAACCAGACAAAGGTACTACAAAAAAGAAAATTACAGATGAAAATCGCTGATGAATATAAATGCAAAACTCCTCAACAAAATACTAGCAAGCAGAATCCAACAACACATTAAAAGGATCATACACCATGATCAAGTGGGATTTATGCCAGGGATGCAAGGATTCTTCAGTATACGCAAATCAATCAATGTGATAACACCATATTAACAAATTGAAGAATAAAAACCATATGATCGTCTCAATAGATGCAGAGAAAGCTTTTGACAAAATTCAACACTCATTTAGGATAAAAACTCTCCAGAAAGTGGGCATAGAGGGAACCTACCTCAACATAATAAAGGCCATATATGACAAACCCACAGCAAACATTCTCAGTGGTGAAAAACTGAAAACATTTCCTCTAAGATCAGGAAAAAGACAAGGATGTCCACTCTCGCCACTGTTATTCAACATAGTTTTGGAAGTCCTAGCCATGGCAATCAGAGAAGAAAAAGAAATAAAAGGAATCCAAATAGAAAAAGAAGAAGTAAAACTGTCACTGTTTGCAGATGACATGATGCTATACATAGAGAATCCTAAAGATGCCGCCAGAAAACTACCAGAGCTAATCAATGAATTTGGTAAAGTTGCAGGATACAAAATTAATGCATAGAAATCTCTTGCATTACTATACACTAATGATGAAAAATCTGAAAGAGAAATTAAGGAAACACTCCATTTACCATGGCAGCAAAAAGAATAAAATACCTAGGAATAAACCTACCAAGGGAGACAAAAGACCTGTGTGCAGAAAACTATAAGACACTGATGAAAGAAATTAAAGATGATATAAACAGATGGAGAGATATACCATGTTCTTGGATTGGAAGAATCAATATTGTGAAAATGACTATACTACCCAAAGCAGTCTACAGATTCAATGCAATCCCTATCAAATTACCAATGGCATTTTTTACAGAACTAGAACAAAAAATCTTAAAATTTGTGTGGAGACACAAAAGACCCCAAATAGCCAAAGCAGTCTTGAGGGAAAAAAACAGAGCTGGAGGAATCAGATTCCCTGACTTCAGACTATACTACAAAACTACAGTAATCAAGACAATATGGTACTGTCACAAAAACAAAATATAGATCAATGGAACAGGATAGAAAGCCCAGAGATAAACCCACACACCTATGGTCAACTAACCTATGACAAAGGAGGCAAGGATATACAATGGAGAAAAGACAGTCTCTTCAATAAGTGGTGCTGGGAAAACTGGCAGCTACATGTAAAAGAATGAAACTAGAACACTCCCTAACACCATACACAAAAATAAACTCAAAATGGATTCAAGACCGAAATGTAAGACCAGACACTATAAAAGTCTTAGAGGAAAACATAGGAAGAACACTCTTTGACATAAATCACAGCAAGATCTTTTTTGATCCACCTCCTAGAGTAATGGAGATAAAAACAAAAATAAACAAATGGGACCTAATGAAACTTAAAAGCTTTTGCGAAGAGAAGGAAACTACAAACAAGATGAAAAGACAACCCTCAGAATGGGAGAAAATATTTGCAAACGAATCAACGGACAAAGGATTAATCTCCAAAATATATAAACAGCTCATGCAGCTCAATATTGAAAAAACAAAGAACCCAATCAAAATATGGGCAGAAGACCTAAATAGACATTTCTCCAAAGAAGACATACATATGGCCAAGAAGCACATGAAAAGCTGCTCAACATCACTAATTATTAGAGAAATGCAAATCAAAACTACAATGAGGTATCACCTCACACCAGTTAGAATGGGCATCATCAGAAAATCTACAAACAACAGATGCTGGAGAGGGTGTGGAGAAAAGGGAACCCTCTTGCACTGTTGGTGGGAATGCCAATTGATACAGCCACTATGGAGAACGGTATGGAGGTTCCTTAAAAAACTAAAAATAGGATTACCATATGACCCCGCAATCCCACTACTGGGCATATACCCAGAAGAAACCGTAATTCAAAAAGCCACATGTACCCCATTGTTCATTGCAGTAATATTTACAATAGCCAGGTCATGGAAACAACCGAAATGCCCATCGACAGACCAATGGGTAAAGAAGAGGTGGTACATATATACAATGGAATATTACTCAGCCATAAAAAGGAACGAAATTGGGTCATTTGTAGAGACGTGGATGGGCCTAGAGACTGTCATATAGAGTGAAGTAAGTCAGAAAGAGGAAAACAAATATCATATATTAACACATATATGTGGAACCTAGAAAAATGGTACAGATGAACCAGTTTGCAGGGCAGAAATGGAGACACAGATGTAGAGAACAAACATACGGACACCAAGGTGGGAAAGCGGGCGTGGGGTGGGGTGGTGGGATGAATTGGGAGATTGGGATTGACATGTATACACTAATATGTATAAAATGGATAGTAAGAACCTGCTGTATAAAAAAATAAATTCCAAAAATAAAGTGCACAAATCATAAGTCCACAGTGCAAAGATTTTTCAAAAAGGAAACACTTCGTTTAGGACCAGGATGAAGAATCGCTTATTATCTGCCCCCCAGGACTTCCCTGGGGGCACAGTGGTTAAGAATCCACCTGTCAATGCAGGGGACACGGGTTTGATTCCTGGTCTGGGAAGATCCCACATGCTGCGGAGCAACTCAGCCCATGCGCCACGACTACTGAGCCTGTGCTCTAGAGCCTGTGAGCCACAACTAGTGAGCCCACGCACCACAACTACTGAGCCCCCATGCTGCAACTACTGAAGCCCGCACGCCTAGAGCCTGTGCTCTGCAACAAGAGAAGCCACTGCAATGAGAAACCTGTGCACCGCAACAAAGAGTAGCCCCCACTGGCCGCAACTAGAAAAAGCCTGCGCATAGCAGTGAAGACCCAACACAGCCAAAAACTTTTTTTAAAAAAGTATTTCTGTCTGCCCCCCAGAGGTTTCCTGTGCTCCCCCTTCAGGCACCATCTCCCCGCAAAGGTAACCATTTTCCTGAGTTCTAGCACTTGAGATTCGTCTTGGCTGGTTTTCAGCTTTCTATACGTGGAATCATACAGTATATATTGTATCCAGCTTCTTTCAATTCTGTTTGTGAGAGTCATCTATGTTATTGTGTGTTGCAATTGTTTGTTCACCCTCATTGCTGTATAGTGTTCCCTCAGTGAATAGTCCATAATTTACATATCCATTCTACTGTTGCTGGACACTGGGGGCTGTTCCACTTCTGGGCTAGTACAGAGAATACAAAGAATGCTGCCCTAACATCTGGGGTGGATCTTCTGGTGGAGATACATACATCTAGGAGTGCCATTGCCCGGTAGCAGCATGTACAAATATTCAGGTACTGCCCCAGAGTTTTCCAATTTGACAGCTTATACTCCTACTAGCAGTGTAGGAGAGTTTGGTTCCAGATGTATAGTTTGAAGGTAAACAAAAAGGACAGCAGCTCAGGTTGGAAGTGAGGATTAGAGAGGAATCAAGAATGACTCCAAAGGTCTCGGTGTGAGCAACTGAAAGGTTAGACTTGGTATCAGGGATGAGGAGCAGGTCTTGGGAATCGAAGATTGGAAATTCACTTTTAGACAAGTTTGATATGCCTCCCTCCCCGGACCTCCAAATGGGGATTTGGGGAGGTGGTAGACATACAAGTCTAAACATCTGAGGTGTGGTCTGGGCTGAAGATACAACGTTGGGAGTTATAAATGAATAAGTGGCTTTTAAACCACAATAAAGAAAGATACAGAGGTGAGTGTAGGTGAGAAGCCCAATATCACAGATCATGGAGAGAGGAAGAATCAGCAGAGGAGACTGAGCAGGGAATCCAGGAGACAGTGCTGTCCTGGAAGCAAGCTAGGAAAGGTGCCCCAGGAGAAAGGAGTGAGCACCTGGGTCAGAAACAGCTGAGCGGGCAAGGGAAGGAGTCCTGAGAGCGGACCGCTCGATTTAGCCACCTCTGGGGTCGTTGGTGACCTTGACAAGAAAGTTAACTGTAAGAAGCCATGGGAGGAGAGAGACTGAGACAAAGTAGGTATAGACATCTCTTGATGAGTTTTGCTGTAAGATAGAGTAGAAGCAAACAGGACAGAAGCCAGAAGGGAAAGTGGGGTCAAGCAAAGGGATTTTTTTCTTGAGATGGAGAAGCAGCAGTATGTTTTCTTGTATTCCTTCCTACTAGAATGCATGCCTGGGGTCTGGGTTGTCTTGTTTACTGCTGCATCCCCAGTACGTAGAACAGGGCCCTGCACATAGGGACAATCAATAATTACCTCTAAATAAACTAATGAATCAGACCTGATAAATGAGAAACTCACATTATATGCTAAATAGTGATAAGGGCCAAGGAGATAGAATGAAGCAGGAAAGAGGGTATAAAACCTGGGGGTGGCAGTTGCCATTTTAGCTAAGGTTATCACTGAGGCCTCACGAGAAGGAGACTTCTGAGCAAGAATCTGAGGAAGTAAGGAAATTGGCCATGTGTTATCTGGGAGAATAACATTCAGGCAGAGAAAACAGCCAGTGCAAAGGCCCCAAGGCAGGACCAATCTGGTGCTGTGCTTGGGGTAGTTTGAACAAGGCAAAGTAGTAGGAGAGGAGGGCATAGAAACAGTGAGGGGGTCAGGCCATACGGAGGTTTGCAGGTCACTGCAGGGACTTTGTCTTTCGTGCTGAGTGAGATGGGGAGACCACCTGCGGGTTTGAGCGGAGGAGTGACCTGTTTTGATTTATATTTGATAAAATTCAACATCCATACTGAGTAGTGATGTGTGGAATGCTTACCCTTTGATCTTAGGAACACAGTAAAGTCCCCTGCTCTCCCCACTTCTATTCAACATTGTGCTGGAGCTTCAAACCAAAGCATGAGTCCAGGGGAAAAAAAAGTCATTATCTATAGATGGCAGGATTGTGAACATAAAAAATACACAACAATCTGCAGGTAAATTATTCAAATAAAAAGAGAATCTAACACTGCTAGAGATAAACAGAGTCACTCTATAAAAGTTTTATTTCTCCAGGAAGATAAAACAATTTAAAGTTTGATTGCCTAACCCCTTCAAAATCTATAAAGTAAAAATGGATGCAATTAAAAGGAGAACTAGACAAATCCACAATCATAGTGGAAGATACTAACACCCTTCTCTCAGTGATTGACAGAGCAAGCAGACAAAAAAAAAAAAAAATCAGTGAGAATATGAAGATAGGAACCATACCAAAGCAAATTTGGCCTAACAGACAAATAAAGCACTGACCTCAAACTGCTGCATCCACTCTCTTTTTAACCACATAGAGAATATTTGTAAAGATTGACCACACTCCACCTTGTGAGGCAAGTCTCAACAAAGTTCAATAGACTGAATCGGGACTTTCCTGGTGGAGCAGTGGTTAAGAATCCGCCTGCCAATGCAGGGGACATGGGTTCGATCCCTGGTCCGGGAAGATCCCACATGCCGTGGAGCAACTAAGCCCGTGAGCCACAACTACTGAAGCCCACGCGCCTAGAGCCTGTGCTCCGCAGCAGGAGAAGCCACCGCAATGAGAAGCCCGCGCACCGCAATGAGGAGTAGCCCCTGCTTGCCTCAACTAGAGAAAGACCGCATGCAGCAACAAAGACCTAACACAGCCAAAAAAAAAAAAAAATAGACTGAATCACACAAAGTATGTTCTACTGAAAATTCCCATGTGCTATAATCATAAAATTGACTGTCTACAGCAATGAAAATACACAAGTGACAACTATATACAACATGGATGTGTCCCACAGACAGGATGTTAAACAACAGAAGTAAAACACAAAAAGACATTATGATTCCATTTCCATAAAGTTCAAAACCAGGCAAAACCAAGCTACATTTTTTAAGGTATGTGGATAGGTAGTAAAATCATAAAGAAAAGCTAAGAAACAGATAGGATAGTGGTAATCTCTGGGCGGGTGGGGCATTGGAGAACTGCGGAGAGGAGGGGTGGAAAGCGCTCTTGAGCACTAGACATTATTTCTTCATTTATGTGGTGGCTACATGAGCACTAACATTATAATTATTTGCTACATTACACACATGTGAATGTACTTTCCTATAGGTATCCTATATAGTCGGAATTTTAAAGTACTGAATAAATGAAAACAAAACATGACATACCGTGATAAAATGTAATTCTGGGTAGGTTGTATGTTGGGAAATGGAAAACAGAAAGTCAGAAATTTGGGAAGCATGTCACTCCCTGTGATACAGCAGGGAATCCATGTAGCAAAATCCCTCCGGCAAGGGCCTTGAGCTATATCCAGGCAATGTGGCACCTTGGTAAGCAGGGAAAAGATTTCGAGCTCCTCAGGTTCAGGAGGAGAAATTTTTGTTTGCATATACAACAAAATTATCTTTAAGATCTTTTTTCTGTTGACTCAGTGTATTTTAGAGAAGAAATTTGAAAGGTGGAAAATGCCACGCGACTTCTAAACGAACACTCACTTGGCATCCTGCATCTGTGCTTTAAAGCTGCATAGAGGATCCTGCGGTGAAACCAGGTTGAAGAACCAGCATGCTCCTGAAACTGTAACCTTCCTACAGATCCCCCGGGGGTCTTGCTAAAACGTAGGTTCTGACTCAGGAGGCCTGGGGAGGGGCCCGAGAGTCTGCATTTCTCACAGGCTCCCCAGTGGTGCCCATTCTGGGCCAGAGACCACATTTTGCATATCGACAGGTGAAAGAAGTCCAGTGTAATTTGAACTATTGAGCTTGTGAAACGAAGCATGTGTGTTTTCTGGCAGAGTGAGATTCATAGGGCTTCTCCTGTTATGAAATGAGAGAACAGGCACAAAACAGCACAGCAGGACACAGTGAAACTCCTTTGGGGGTCACTAATTGAGACAGCGTGGCCCCAGGCGTACTCTGACCCTTGAAAATATTTTCACAGGGCTCTGTTTTTCTCCACCAGATTATGCCTTCTAGTTGGTCTTGATTGCTTGTTCCCAGCAAAAATATGTGAGGTGAAGAAATAAATTTAGCCGACACCAACACCAAGTACGGAATGGTTCACCGCTGCTCTCAGGCCGGTGTTTTCATAGCATGTGGCTGGATCTTACTAACGCAGGTGATCAGCTGAGTGGTCATGGTGAGAAGCCACAATGTTTTCCAAATAAGCTTGTTTCTGCATCTGTTCCCTCTGACCTGAAAAATGCCCGTTTGTTCCATTTGGGTCTTTCTAAACAATGCCCACTTGGTGCTCTTTACCCGAATGAGTTCCTTCAGACAACAGAAGGATCAGTTTACAGAAAAGCCTTTCAGGTTGCTCTCTTGAAACAGCTGTCCTTTGGAAGTGGGCATGTGGACAAAAGGACACAGCATATTAAATTTATTATTTTCTTTAACCATACTCTGAGTCTCACAAAGCCCTGAGTTTTTACCAGTAAGTAGTAGTAAAGTATACAAATTCAAACATTTATGCTATGATTTCCCTATCATTTTAGGTTAAGTCTTCTTTGCTTTCAAGCCTTAGTCTTCTCATTTTCTTTTATCTCATTTTTAAAGCTGCCATTAAAGTCATCCGTGTGCCATTCGTTTTTTCATATCTCACAGCAGAAGCAGCCCTAGAAACAGAGCCACAGCCTGCAGCTGCCACCCCAGTCCCAGCTCTGTGTGGTCACCAGACTTCAGTTCTAGCCAGTGATTCTTCGCCATCCTAGGGGCATTCTGCCTCACTTAGATGTGCCAGATAGTCTAAATTTAGTGGAGAAGGTCAGTACTGTCTCTCATTTTGCGAACATAAATTGCAAACTCAGGTTACATACTCATTTTTTTCCCAAAGTCTATCAGTAACAAATACAATTAATTGCCTAAGTGCATTTACAGTGCTATAGTATGTGTCACACATGCCATATAAAGACTAAATTGAACATGTTCTCTGCAAGTTATAAGGAGGAAAAAACAGTGTTAAATGGCCCCCAACGAAACAATCAGGCAAATCCTGAATGTAGGACATTCTGCAATTTAAACAATTAGCCTGGTCTCTTCAGAAAGTCAATATCATGAAATTTAAAAGGTGGGAAAACTGTCCTTAAAGCAACTCTATTCATAACAACCAAATGCAATATATGAACACTGATTAGATCCTGGAGAGCTATAAAAAGCATTTGGAATCAGCTCCCTGAAATGTTCACTTTGCATACCATCACAGAGTCTAAAGTTATTCACCTCTGTAGAACATTTGAATTCTTATCACTCTTCTAAATTGTATGCTATTCTACTTGTCCAGGACCTAAGTTCTACCTTTCTATTTTTTTCAAAATCCCCAAAATTAAACAATCCTCTGCAGTGAGACCTTTGTCATGGATTAAGCGCTCACCATGATGTTCTGGAGCCTCATCATGATGCATCTTGAGATAGATAGATAGATAGATGATAGATAGATAGATAGATTTTTTTTTTTAATCCTGCATAAGATTGATTGGACTGCATGAATCCATAGTGGAAAATGCTGAGCTCCTAGTACTTTAAGTATGGCTCTGTCTCAGTTTCTTTCTCTTTTCATTCTAGAATTCTAGGTAAGTGTATACTGCTTTATTGCCCTGCATAGCTTGTCTATATATCTTAACTTCTTTTAATATTTTTTACCTATTTATCTCTCCATGCAATGTTCCAGAAAATTTCTTATGACATATCTTTGAGTTCATCAAATCTCTCCTTAACTGTGTCTAATCCACTTTTAAACCCATTCATTGGGTTTCTAATTTCAGTTATTGCATTTTTCATTTCTAAAAGTTCCATTTGGCTCTTATTCTAATAATCTATATCATTTTCCATTCCTTGTTCTTTACTTTTTATTTTCTGCTTTACCAACAATGGAGAGAGGAGTGCAGAAATCTCCATCATGATAGCAGATACGTCAGTTTCTCCTTGTAGTCTATCACTTTTTGCTTCCTGGTTTTTGAAGCTATGTTACTAATTGTATTCAACTTTCAAAATGTTATATCTTTCTAGTGATAGATGTTCTTTCTATCACTAATAACATTTTTTGGCTTAAAGTCTATTTTGTCTGATGTAATACAGCTCCTCTTAGCTTTCTTTTGGATAACATTATCCTGCTATATCCTTTTCATCATTTTACCGTAAATCTTTCTGTGATCTTGTTTGATTTTTCTCTTGTAAATGGCATGTAAGTGTATGTGTGAATTTTTTTATTCTGGTCTTATAGTCTCTTTCACCTGGTCCATTTAATCCATTTATATTTATTGTAATTAATGATACATTTAGACTAGGTACAATAAAACTACCATACTCAATATTGATGATGTCAAAGACATCCTCACCAATTAAACCAACAAGCCTACACTAACTTTAATACCAGATATTAATTCAATATTGAATATTTCCCAGATCATGTGAACCTGAAATTCATTCTGGTCAGTTACCTTTATATTTCCAAGAATTTATATAAGCACTTAAGTTTCCTTTAAACCAGTTAAATAGAGCTAATTTACAAATTAATTTTGATAATACCGCCTGGAGATAAAGACATCATATCTATAATATACACAGACATACATACATCCATGTAGACACAGATATCTCATAGTTTTCCTGCTTGAATTAAAAGGGCTCTTCCCCCACCCCACTTTTTTTTTCAGTCTTAGGAATTGGAGAGGGTCAGATAAGATGAGTTCCTGAGAGCCCTGGTAGAACATTTACATCTCAAAGGCACCTGGAGAAAAAAATAAGTTCCTCCTAGAAAACCAGCTTCTTCTAACTGCATATGCAAAAACCAGTTTTGGAATGTCAAAAGAGCCCCATTTTGGCCATTTTCATGGTGGTTTCCTTCAGTTCTCAAATAGCCAATTCAGTCTAAACGAACCACAGTAATAGACAATAATACATATCGTTCACTCACCTTCACACTTCCAGATGAACTTACCTGCTCTGAATCAGACTCAAGACCAAATTTAAACTGTCAGTTTCTAGGACTGTCTAGACCACATTCAAGTTACCAGGACCCTCTAATGGTCAAAACCAGGGCCCTCTAACAAGGGTCAATACCAAGAGTGTCTCTGAGAATGATTAATCCTTTCACTTTCTTCCTCTCCTACAGGTAGGGTTTCCCCAAAAACCCCAGGACCCCTTAACGAGGGTCAAAACCAGGGAGAGAAAACAGGATTTGGACATAATGTACCAAGACACTCATGCACACACCCAAGATAAAAGCCAAACCAATTCCAAAAGGCTTACATTGATAGAATATCATAAAAGCCTATACATAAGCAATTTCATCCCATTTTCCTTCCCTTTTACAAAACAGTTCTAATTGAAAGATGGTGTTATAATCTAAAGCACCATTGAGGGGCCATTGTTCTCCAGATCTCAGGGAGTACTGAGGCCAAGCAGTATTACAATAAAATATCATTTTTTCTTTCATGGGAGCATAGCTGAAGATCTCCCAGTTTTGCAAAATACACCCTAGGGTGTCATGGTCTGAACGCAGGTTGGAAAAGAATTTCCAGACATAAGGCAGAATGTAAAGAAGATAGAATTTATTAGAGGGAAGGGTTGCTGCCATAACAACGGGCAGACTTCCTAGTAGTCTGGGAGAGTCAAGCCCGAACATGTGCTATTGATCAGTTTTTATAGCCAGAAAACAAAGGAATGGTCCAAGGTGAAAATTTCGTTTGCTGATTGGTCGAGGCACATATACCTTCCTTCTGTAGGGTGGGGGTAGGACAGGGCAGATGCCTTTCCTTATTTGGAACAGGTCCCGTTACCCAGGTGGGCATCACCCAGGTGGGCTCAGGAATTTCATAACCATCGCAACATGGTGGGGAGGGCGATTAAGAGTCCGGTAGGGGGTGTGACGCTGACACTTTTTCAGGCAGGGTTGTCCTTTGTCCTTGAAGCACCATTGTCCTTGGAGCATCACATATGGGACTACAAGGTGGAATAGAGTTATGGTTTCCCATTATTCTTTCACACGGCTGGTATTACTAGAAACAGGCAGATCAGTATCCGATGGCCTCTCAGGGTTGCAGTTCCCTAGCACAAGAATGGAAAGTTTCCTACTTGCCATTCCAGATGGGAGTGCGGGCAAGCCTTGGTCTAACAGGGAGTTTCCCAATTACCACTCAGGCGGTGCCTGATGGCCAAGGAACTCCTCAACCCAGAATGGAAAATCCAATTAAAGCAGCACTCCACTCAAAACCAGATGATCAAGTCCTATGCCTTTCCTTCCCAAAAAAGGGAAATTCCAATCAAGGCAACCCAGTAGGGAAGAATATCCTGATGTCGTCACACACAAGGTTCTGGCACTTGCCAGAGGTGTCTTACAGACCAGGACCAGAGCCTTGTTTCCTTCACCATAGAACCAAAAGCACCATGGGTCAGCAACGCCTGGTCAGCAGCAAGTTCTAGGGTTTGTCCCTGAGACGAAGGTGCTCAGGCAGCTGCTGGACAGAATCTGAGTGTCACCACCAGCCAGGGGACAATGTGCCATGGGCAAGATGCCCACTTGGGACAGCTGTCCTTTCATGGTTGCCAAAACTTTAACTGAACTGAACTTGGGTCTGCTCACCTGCTGCACAACAAACCCAATCTACTGACACCAGGGTGTGGTGAAGGAAAGTACAGCATTTATTTGCAGAGCACCAAGCAAAGAGAACGGGCAGCTCGTGCTCAAAAGACCCTAACTCTCCGATGGCTTTCAGGGAAGGGTTTCTAAAGGCAGCGTTTGGGGTGAGGGCTGCAGGGTGCAAGACTTTCTTCTGATTGGTTGGTGTTGAGGTAACAGGTTGATGTTTCAGGAATCTTAAATATCAACCCTCTGGTCCCAGTCTGGGGTCTTGGAGTCAGCATGTAGTCCTCCACCTGGGCGGGTGTCTTAGTTTCTGCATAAAAACTCAAAAGACGTGCATCAGACTGTTATGTGTGTCTCTTGAGGGGAAACTAAGACTCTGTTTTATCACTGAACTGATTGGTTTTCCTACGGAACCATTTGCTTTTTCTTTGTTTCTGCATGCCCTCACTTCCCTAATTAGTAACTGCTTGAGTCTGCTCTTTGGAACTCAGGGAAGGCCTAGGAGACTAAAGCCTTTTTCTACAAACAAGAAACGGGGACACAGAGGAACTGCTGTACCCAGGAAGGCCTCAGAGGGTCCTGCTCAGTTTCACTGTCTCCTCAGTGACACACACACACACACACACACACACACACACAGAGGCATTTATGCACCCACATGTGCACACATGCAGGCACACACAAATACATGCACATACATATGTGCACACACTCAGCCCTGGAACAGGGGCTCCCCCAGGCTCTTGGGAGGGCCCTCCTCGTCACCACCTGAGCTGGACTAGTCCCCCCAGCAGCTTCAGTGTTTCTTCTGCAGAACCTCCTCCCGGTGGCTTCCACATGCCTATTTGCACTGTGTGTGTCTCTGTGCTCCCCATGGGAGAGTGAGCAGGTGCCTTGGAGAGCAGGGAAGGGAGGGCCATGTGCAGAGGTTTTACCTCGAGTCCCCAAGCTGACTCCTGGGACACAGTAGTAGGTGGGCAAAAAAGACTTGAAATGTCTGAAGAAACCTTCTGCAACACAGACGTCTCGGGGTCTTGGATGCTATGGAATTTATTACTGAAGTGCTCAGATTATTCAGCAGGCTTCTCCTTTATCAGCTAACTTCAGTGAGACTCAACCGTGAGCCTGGCACTAGGGAAAAAAGGATGACTTAGACATGATACCAGCCACAGCCCAGAGGGGACATGTATCTTACACTTTCCCTGACAAGGCAGCACTGAAAGTGTTAGAAGCCAGATGTACACCCAGGCTTGAGGACAGGAGAGAGGGAGTGATATATTCTGGCTGGGGATAGAGGTGCTGGGGCTTCTTAAATAGGGTAATAGTCCATCTTGGAATGGACATGGACAGGCTTTTCCTGGGTGAAGAAGGGAGAAGGTGTTCCTGGCTGAGGAAACTGCCCAGAAGTATAAAAATGCACAGCATTTTCCGGGAGGTGAAAAGTCTAGCTTCTCCTGGGACCTAGGTAAGCAAGGGTCAAATTCCTCAGGGCCCAATTTTAAAAAATTCCTAGAGCCTTCCAGACCAGGCTGAGGAGTTTGGACTTTATCTTGTGGGGAACTGGGAGCCACTGAAAGGGGATTAAGTAACAGCGGGATCACCAGGGTGAGCACGTTACTGAAAGCTGTGTGGCGATAGCTGGTGGGTGAGAATCTGTAATGCTGGCACGGGGCCGTGACCCACACCCACACAGCCGAGTCGGGGCCATCCCCACTTTCTCCACCCTCTTCCCGAAATTAGCTGACTTGGGCAGGCTGGCCTATCCTTCAGGGAGTGTGTCCTGTGTGACGTGGCACAGTGAGACTAGACAGGCCGGTCCACGGGAAGATTTCTTCCACGCTGCCAGTGGAGGCCCCCGGGGAGCACTTGGGGTGGGGCTTAGCTAAGCCGAAAACCCTGCTGCCCTTGGGCCCCTGACTGCTGAGAGCTGAACTCGCTCCCCTCGCCCCTGCCACACAGAGGTTGCTTCCCCAGCCCCGGGTCCCTGTAGAGTGCTGGGCCAGCACCTACAGGCTGGTGAGTGCCACCTGGTACATTTTCAGGAATTTTGTGACTCGATTGCTAAACAGTGCCTTTTTTTTTTTTTTTAAAGAATTCTTTTTTTTTCATGTTTTTTTTTAAAATTTATTTTATTTATTTTATTTTTGGCTGCGTTGTGTTTTCGTTGCTGCACGCAGGCTTTCTCTAGTTGCAGCGAGCGGGGGCTACTCTTCGTTGGGGTGCGCAGGCATCTCACTGCGGTGGCTTCTCTTGTTGCGGAGCACGGGCTTCAGTAGTTGCAGCACGAGGGCTCGGTAGTTGTGGCTCGTGGGCTCTAGAGCGCAGGTTCAGTCGTTGTGGCACATGGGTTTAGTTGCTCCGCGGCATGTGGGATCTTCCTGGACCAGGGCTCGAACCCGTGTCCCCTGCATTGACAGGCGGATTCTTAACCGCTGTGCCACCAGGGAAGCCCCGTAAACACAGCCATTATTAAAAATTAAGTTATATGAACTAACAAATGATTTAAAACAGAGGTAGTCAATACTCAAAGCCCACCACTTCCTAATTATTTTCTACACTATTAGCTCTCTTCTTGAGGTTATCTGTATCATTGCATATGTGTGGTGGACGTTCTGTTTAACGGTGAGCTACTGCACTTCTCTCCCAACTCCACGTTCAGTGACACCATGTTGGTAGCTTGGAATCAGCTGTGGTGGGAATATGTACACCGTAGAAATTGGTAAACCTACATATCAGAGCTCTTGCCGCAGAGAGCCAGTTGTTAACCATCTGCCAGCCCACCACCACCACTGACGTCCACCCCCGGCTTTGCTGGCTCCCTGGGCAAGCACACCCACCCTTCCCAGGCCTGTTCTGTCCTCTCCTAGCAGCCACAGCAGCACAATGGGTCTTGTCCGGTTAGAGTCTTGTCAGATGGGGTTCAGGAAAGTGTGGGGACGCTACCAGCAGGCCTGAGGTGTTACTTAGTCCTGTTACAGGAATGCCTCCTGTGCTACCCACAGCCCCACCTGGGGCCTCACAGCAGGAACAGGCTCCCAGGGAGTCCCAGGGAGTCCGCCAGTGTGACGGGACAGAGGTGCTGGCCTGATCCCTGGGGGAGGGAATCGAAGAGGGGCCTTGCTTATGTCAAACCAACAAACACCAAGCCGCCTCCTCTTCCAGGTAACAGGCTGGGCATCTCTCCAAGGCGCCCAGTTTCTGAAATGCGGCCACACAGCCAGGTAGTCTCTAGGGAAAAGTCATTCATGAGAACAAGAACATGCCAGGAGGATGGCTAGAGGCAGCAACATGCCTTCTTTACTATTCGACAGCATTAAAAGGCAGCCCTCTCTGTGGGTCTCTGAGACTTATTTTGCCACAAATTTTAATTATCAGGAACATCATCATGACCTTGGAGTTGGTAAGGGAGGGATCTCTTAAAATGACATTAAAAAAAAAAAACTAAAGGAGAACACTAAAGTGAAAGACTGGTAAATTGGGACTTTATTAAAATTAAGAACGTCTGTTCATCAAAAGACACCACTGATAAAATAAAAAGGCAACTCACAGACTGAGAGAAGAAATCTGTAATACATAAAACTGACAAAGGGCCCATATCCAGAATATATAAAGAACTATACAGACAAGCCATTTAAAAGCTGGCAAAAGACTTGAACAGGCACTCCATGAAAGAGGATATGCAAATGACCCAATCAGCCTATGGAAAGGTATGCAGCCTTATTAGCATTAGGGAAATTAAGATTAATAGCCACAGCGAACTATCACTACACACCCACAAGACCGGGTGGAACTTTGAAAACAGAGTCACAAGTGTTGGTGAGGATGCACAGCAACTGAAACTCTCAGGGGAGTGTAAACTGGTACTGCCTCTCTGGAAACAGTTTGGCAACGTCTACTAAAGGTGCACATATACCTACTTGATGGCCCGGAGTTCCCAGCAATGCGTGGATTCATGCACCTAAGGACACGTACTAGGATGTTCAGTAACGCTTTATTCATCACAGTCCCAAGCTGGAGACAACACAAACGTCCCTCAGCCGTGAATTCGAGTATGTTCACCCCTCAGAACCCTAGGAGGCAGGGATAAAGGACATCACACACTGCACACCAGAATGTGAGTAAATCCCACCGAGGAAGCCAGACAGCAAAGGGCACACACTGCATGAGTTCAGTTTTGTAGAGGTCAGAGCAGCTGAAACTGACCTCTGGGATGGAAACCAGGATAGTGGGTTCCTCTGGGGAGGAGGCGAGCGGTAAAAAAAAACACTCTCTAGAATTCGAAGTCTAAAAATCAAAATCGTCTCCCCTGCTGCATTGAGAACTTTTTCTCCTTGTTGGAGGTAGGAAGGTCGAGGACAGGTGGTATGTCTGAGGAGCCCCTATCTTCCTCAGCACACCCCGCTTTCTCTTGTGCCGCTAGCCAGGCAGGAACTCCGGGGAAAGTCCAACCAGGGGCTGAGCCACAGTGGTGATTTCATTTTGGCATCAACTAAGATTCCTACTGGCAACTCTGCTTTTCATCTCTTTTTAATTTCACTTATTTATCAAGTATTTTCTTAGCTCTTACCCTGTACCAGATGCACTGTTCAAAGTATGTCATTATTTAATGTGTTATTCATTCATTCAGCCTGTAATAATGGCTTCTTTGTTGAGTCCTTAGTATGTGCCAGGTAGTAAGCTAAATTCTCAATTAATTCTCACATGAGCTCATGGAAGGGGAAAATATTTGTTCCCGTTATAGATAAGGAAACAGAGGCTCAGAGAGGTTAAATGACTTGTTCAAGGTCACATAGCCAAGTTGGTGGCAGAACTGAGATTCAAAGCCAGATCCTGCTTCACTCCCAAAGCATCTGACTTAGTCGTTTCTAGCGACCTCCTTAAACCAAATCACCTGAGAGACTGGTAAAAATATGAGGTTTCTTAGCCCCCTACTCGAGCCTAGTGAACCAGAATCTCTGGCCCCAGGAGTAGAATCTCCCACAGTGGTTGCTCGAAACCTGATTCCTGGCCACATCCTGCACTACAGAGCCAGACTCCCGGCCCTGCACACAGTAGGCACACACAACCTGTCTGTGGATGGAAGGAGATGGCTGCCTGGATCACTCCTCTTCTGCTGGAGAGGTGGGGGGAGTCCCTCGCTTCCTTCTGGTCGCTGGGCAAATGTAAGTCCCCTCCTCTGGGAAGCCCTCCTTGACCACCCCAGCCTACCCAACCCCCCGCCCCCAGAACCGCTAACCCCTTTGCCTTAGTTGCCTTCCTTGCCTCTCTCTGTCTTAAATATGGACTAGGGTAAACCATATGGAATTATCCTTTCTGTAGGTCAAAAATAGTTGAAAATGGGCTATTTCATCCAGTTCATTTAAGCAATTCCCTTTACCAGAATGTCAGCTCCGGGAGGACTGAGGATGTTTGTGCTGTTCACAGCCCTGTCCCCAGACAAAGCCTGGCACACAGTAGGCACTTTGTAAATGCTGGGTAGGTGCTCGAGGGAACCCCACCACTCCCAGGAGCTCCACAGACGACGCACCAGACCCCACGTCGAGCTGGAGGGGCCCGGGCACCATCCCGTACGGCGCAATCTCGGGTGCCTTCCCGGCCGCGGCGGCCCGGCGGCGGGGTGGGGCTCGCCGTCATCCATTTACCAGCCTCGCCCCTCCGACGCGAGCGCCGTTAATGAGATTAGCAATTAAAAAGCGGGCGAGCGGCCGCGGCAGAGGCGCGGGGCCATCCCCAGGCCGAGCCGGGCGGGACGGCGCTCCTGGCGGCCGCGCACCCACCGCGCCGCGCGCCGAGCTCCGGGGCCATGGACGAAGCGCGGCCCCTGTGGGCCACCCCGCTGCAGTTCGTGTTCGCCTGCATCTCGTACGCCGTGGGCCTGGGCAACGTGTGGCGCTTCCCCTACCTGTGCCAGATGTACGGCGGAGGTGAGTGCCGGCGCCCGGGCTGCGCAGTCCCCGCAAGACCCTGCGGGGTCGCCTTCTGTGCCGAGTGGCCTGGGGGTGTGCGCTGGGGTTGGCCCCATATTGCGTGCCAGTAAACTGAGGCTCAGAGAACGAAGTGATTTGCCCAGAGTCACAGAGGCGGGAATCGGACCTAGGACATCTCAGTCCACAGCTGGAGCTCTTATCCAGAGCGCCTTCCCGAGCCCTCTGCAGCCCCGACCCCATCCCCGGGGCGGCCAAGCCCTCCAGCGCGCCCTTGTCACCCTTGTTGGTCAGGCTGTGGCTCTGCGAGCAGTAGGAGGCACGGGGTGGGGGGGACACTATTTTCCTCCCTCGGGAGAAGAGGTGGCAGTGGTCTGACAGTGAGCAGGAAATTGTCTTGTTCAGCAGAAACTCGTTATACAACTTTCAGATCAGAAACATTCCTGGCAGCATGATTTGAAACTCAGGATAAAAGGATTTTGAGCTATTTCTTTAAATTTCTTATCACAAGATTGATTTGGGTTTGGGACCACAGTAGGCAGGAAGGCTAATCAGTCTATGCAGTGTTGTTCGTTTGTTTTGGTTTTTTTACAAATTTTTCCTCTGAAGCATCACAGTGCACTCACTAGACAGCAACGCACCCACACAGCCTTCGCATACCTTCCAGGGAGCTGGAGACGCCTTCTGTGACATGCCAGAGAACCTCAGTGAGGGTCAAGTGCCTTTTTGGAAGGCAAGGTGGCAATAGAGACTGAAGTCTCAGCATTAAAAAAAATTTTTTCTGAATTATTCCATTTTTAGCATTCTACATAAAGAAAATAGTTCTGACAGAAGGTAGACAGTAGACGGATAGCCTCCACCTTTTAATAAGAGCCAGGCATGGGAAACCTCCTAAGCCCTCAACTAAAGGGGATTGGTTCCATAAATTATGGGACATGCACGCGGTGGTGCTCTTGGAAGCCATTAAGATGGTTTTTCAAAAAATGTATTTGAGTATTTTTTCATGTCATACATTAAATGGAGGGAGGGAAGTCAGATTCAAAGCTGTATAAAATGGATGATCTCAATTATGTTTTAAAGTATGCAGAGAAAAGAGGATGAACAAAAACATACCAAAGAGAATAAAACAATAGTTATCTTTGGCTGTGTGTGTGTGTGTGTGTGTGTGTGTGTGTGTGTTGTGGTGTCTTCTATACTCAGCATGAGTGGTTTTTTTCACCATAGAGGACAATGAAAGATGTTAGACCGAAGTATTTACTAGGTTTAACCTGTTCAAGAAGACCAACATAAAACACTACTCCCTCACTCTCACCCACCCCTCCCAGCTCAAAAAAAAAAAAAACTTGACAGAAGATTAATGTACAGTTTTTTAAAAAAATATTGCATTCTTAATCCTCTGACTCCTTTTTTTAATTTAAAAGGCATATATATATATATATATATCATAAGTATGTGAAGTGCATGTATTCCCATATGCTCCAACAGCTTCATAACTGACTTTCATAAGAATTATTTGTCAGGATGAGATTTCCACATCATTCGGCATTCAGCACACCTACCCATGATACCTTTATCCTGCTACACGTTTCCCAAACATCAGGCCAGGTGAGCCTTGCTGTCACGTGACTATTTAATTCCTTGTTTCTAACAACAGCATTACCTGAGTAGTCTGCAGGTAGACACTGGTAAGGTGGGGTAGTTCTGAGGTGGAATATAATTGACCCTCAAACAACATGGAGGTGAAGGGCGTCCATCCTCCACGCTGTTGAAAATCCCTGAAAATCTGCATATAACTTACAGTTGGCCCTCCGTATCCACAGTTCCTCCATATCTGCAGTTCAGCCCACTGGGGATTATATAGTATTGTAGTACTTATTACTGAAAAAAGTCTGCGTGTAAGTGGACCCATGCAGTTCAAACCCAGCGTTGTTCAAGGGTCAACTGTATATATAAATTGCTAGGGAAACAGCAAGACCTTCAAGACCCAGGAAAAGAAAGAAGAAATCTTGTGCCTGGTACAGAGTATGGTTAAGCTGATAGGTGGAAAGGTAGATGGATGGATGATGGTTGACCAGCAAATGGACACTGGGGAGAGGATGGATTGGTGGGTGGGTGGAGGGATGGATTGATGGATGGATGGGTCCGGGATGGACAGATGTAGGTTAGGTGGGTGGCGTCCTCTCAGTCATCAGTGTCTACAGAACAAAGACCAAACAGCTTATCCTGGCTCGGTAAGGACTTGACCACCTAACACCTGCCCCTATTTCCACCTCATTTCCTGTCACTCATCTTCCAGCAGCCCCCCTCCCCGCCAACTATTCTGAACAACTGTCCATTAGTGAATGCCCACTCTCTACCTCCACACTTTGCCCAAGCTATTCCTCCACCTGGGATGCCACTGTTAGCCTGGGGCACTTCCAGCACCTGGGCAGAAGGCCTGCACTTTGTTCTAGAGTTTCTGTCGCCCACTAGCCCCGTCTCTGTGAAGTGGTGGGGTCAGAGGAGGCACCCAATGAATATTTGTTGCATGAAGAAGCCAGGTCTGTTATGAAAAGCCGCAGAGTTCGTGAGGCAGGGGCGCTGGTGGTTTTCCCAAGCCTTTCACTGCCCAACAGTGTCACCTACAGTAAGTGATTTCTGTTTACACTCCCGTTCTGTACCTGACAGGTAACCAACCACATCATGAAAGGCTCCAGAGGGGCGTCTAACTTCCCTCTACACAGAGCCCTGGCTTCCACCACCCCGCCCCCCACCAGCCAGCAAAGAGCTTGTTTATAAACCGCAGAGCCAGGCAGCGCCAAAATACTTCCCAGAATAAAAAGGATTAGGGGTCCGTGCTCCTTCCCATGAGGCTTCCTTCCTGCTCTGCGGGCCAGGCAGCACAAGGAATGTTAATTCTGAAGATTACATTCCAGGTGCCAGCACCCCGACGCTAGAACAAAGGAAAGGCAGCTGAAGGCACAGCATAAAATCTGTGCTTGATAGTCAGCAGGCCTTGGAGACCAAGTCAAAGTCTAAGGCCGTGGTTGTTCAGGAAGAAATTGGGATGCAAATGTGTTGTATACCAACATGTGGAAAATGAGTGCACCTGCTGTTGACTTTTATATAAATGTGCTCAAATCATGGAAGAAACATGGAAGAATGAGAACATTGATGTGGCTCATGGAAATGTGGATTTTTTTCCTCTAAATTTTCTCTATATGATATTTAACCCATAAAGAGGGGCAGTCAGAAGACACCTGAATAGGCAGTGGGACAATGACACTTTTCCTCAAAGCCCCTTCTGCTCCTCCCTGGTGCTTAGGTCATTGCATCTCAGACTTTGCCCACCGAAGCTTCTTGATAAATTACAGACTGCTGGCCCTGCCCCTAGAGATTCTGATTTGGAGAACTGCGGGGAAGGGCAGGATTCTGCATTTCTGACAAGCTCCTAAGTGATGCCGATGGACGCTGCCGGGCCATGGACCACACTTTAGAGGAATCCCCCACCCTAGACCACCAGCTGCTGGGAGCCAGGCGGTGGGGTGCCAATAATGTAGAACAACTGGCTTTTGGAGGGAGGAGCAGGACCTAATTTATAGCATTTGCTGATGACCATGGTGTAAATACTCCCACTGTGGCCAAGTTCAGACTAACCAGTGGAATGTCTGGGAATGTGGGGTTGGGAGGAGATGTGCAGCTCTTGAGAGCTGGTGTGAGCCAGCCCCGGGATGCCTGGAGCCACAGCCCTTCGGGGCAGCACCCGGCCTGGGATTGAGCCACACCAGGCCAGTCCACAGATGGACGGGTGGGCAGCACAACGGCTGCTCCCTTGTGTACTGTGTGCATGTGTGTGTTGTGCTCAGTCTCTGGCCCTTGGTGTTTCTACAGTGCTCCTGGATGGAACAGAAGCCTGAGTTTCAGAGGCTGTAAAGTATCAAACACAATTTGCAAAGTAAGCTCGAGAGGCTGGGTCCCGGCCGTCATAAAATGTCCCTGGGAGTCTCATATCTGCTGCTCATCCTGGGACTTCCAAATTCAATCCTGGTGACAACCACACTCTTGGGCTCCTAACATGTGCCAGGCACATGTAGGGTGGACACAGGGGACTGAGGCAGAGATATGATGAGGGTTAGGTTGGGGTTAGGCTGGGCCTGTAATAAGGAAGAACCTTTATATTCTATCACAAGTTAATCAGTAAAGGGATGTTGCCTATAAGCTTAAATTATACGTAATGGCCCATCTCTGGGAACCCTGGCTCCCAGGTAAGGAGCATTAAGCTAAAATACCTTTGTTTAGCTCACAGCAAACATCCTGACGAGGCCCACCTGTGAATGGCTCCATCCCCCACCCCCACCCTCTGGAGGCTGACCGGAACCAGGAAGTGCTTGGCTTTACTCCCTCCCCTTTAGTATAAAAGAGCCTGAATGCTAACTTAGGCAAGATGGTTCTTTGGGAGATGAATCCGCAATCTTCTCAGTTTTCTGGCTTTCCTCTTAAAGTTGCTATTCCTTTCCCAAACAACTCATCTCTAGATATATTGGCCTGTCGTGCAGTACAAGCTTGGACTCGGGAACAAATTTTGGGTTGGGGAATTTTCCGGTAAGGCCCTAGCAGCTGCCGGGACCACTTGTCCTGAGAATCTGCCCTTCAAAATTCCCCAAAGTGGCACCGGCTGCCCCAGTGCTAGGCAATTGGAACAAGGAATTGATATTTGGGAGCCGACGGGTTCCATACAGTAGGGTAAGTCACTCCGGTGTGTACAGCCGGAAACTTTATTTCCTCTCCATTTGGGGCTTTTTCTCCAAAATAAGCCAGTTTGTTTTGTATTTGAGTGGGGTACCCTGTTGGAGAGAGGAAAGAGCTGTTGGACTTTTACCCGGTTCGTTTGCTTCTTTGGATGCTAGCACTGGTATGTTGCCATTTGTGTTTTGTTTGTCTTGGATTTCTGTCTTTAAAAATGGAGAATGTTTCAACTATCCCTAAAGAAAGTCCTCTGAGGTGTGTTTTGGATAAGTGATCTGATTACAGCCATGACCCATGAGTAGAAGATGATGATATTTTATTGTAACATTGTGTGGCCACAGTACCTGTTAGAAACTCCACAAGGGGTTTAGGCAGAGTTATCTTGGGACCCTGTGCACCATATACTGCTACCCTTGCTGTGTTCACTACGTCGTTTGTGGTCTCCTATGTCGTTGGTATATGTAAAACCCCAAGACCAAACTTGAGGGTTTATTTAGATTTTGTTTGTTCTTTGGGGTTTTTGTTTCATTTTGTTTGGTACTCTTTCTCCATTTACAGCCAAATCAATTTTGTGATATTTAAAATGCTTAGTGATGTCAGATGGAGGAAAGGAATAGAAAAGGGGGAAAAAAAAAAAAAAAGACCTGTCTGTAGGACATTCCGAGGGAGAAGAGAAAGGTTCCACTTGGTTCCTAAAATCACCAAAAGCCCCAGCCCAGAATTCAGCCCGATTGGTTGATGCCAAGGCAAAAAGTCATCCTTTTAATTGTTAGAGATGATCAATTGCTATTTATGGTTTTATGGTGGCTTTTCTGTGAAGAAGTGGGGAAGAATGATGAAATTCTTTACATGCAAGTATTTGTGCTATTACATCAGGGAAAATAAGAAAAAGAAAGTAATGAGAGTGAGGATAGGTTGCTTCAAACCTTAACTACTCCAGCTGAGCTCGGGACTGACCCTCCTTCTAGGGATCAACTAGAAAATCCTGTGTAAGTTCCTGGGGCACAGGGGCCTGGTATGGTATTGCCGTCTAAGACCCGACAGGGCACCCAGTTGGGGTGAGGAGCCACTCCCGGGGCAGGGCAATGTCCCTTACGCCGTTATCTCATAGGGGGCCTAAATGCCAACAACCAGCCAGCTGGGTTTCTCAGACTTGTTTATTTGAAAAGATTGCAACCCTCCTTTATAGGGAGCTCTCCTACACCTGAACCCACTTGGCAGTACCAACAGCTGAACCAAATTGGAACCCAATGAGGGAGGACTGCCCTTATTAGAGCATTACTTATCAGTGCATCTTGGCAGGGCTTTGAAAAGGGGAGCCAAAGCAAAAGAGGTTGAACAAAATTAAGCAAAAAAACAAATGAAGACCCCTCTGAATTCTTGGAGAAGATTTATCAGGCCTACAGACATTACACTAATGCAGATCGTGTGGTCCCTGAAAATATTAGAATCATAAATTTGACCTTTTTTAGGGGGGGCAAAGTGCCTTATATCAGGAGAAAGTTAAAAAAATAAGATGGTTCATTTGAAATGAACCCTTCTCAATTGGTAGATGTTGCTTTTTAAAGTGTTCAGCAGGGCTTCCCTGGTGGCGCAGTGGTTAAGAATCCACCTGCCAACGCAGGGGACACGGGTTCGAGCCCTGGTCCAGGAAGATCCCACGTGCTGCAGAGCAACTAAGCCCGTGCGCCACAACTACTGAGCCTGCGCTCTAGAGCCCGCTAGCCACAACTACTGAGCCCAGGAGCCACGACTACTGAAGCCTGCATGCCTAGAGCCTGTGCTCTGCAACAAGAGAAGCCACTGCAATGAGAAGCCCGTGCACCGCAATGAAGAGTAGCCCCCGCTCGCCGCAACTAGAGAAAGCCCGCACACAGCAGCAAAGACCTAACACAGCCAAAAATAAATAAAATAAAATAAAATAAATTAATTAAGAAAAAAAATAAAGTGTTCAACAAGGAACAACAACAGAAGAAAGAAGATGCAAAATGAAGCGCCACTTTTTTGGCAGTGGCATTGAATTCCCGGAAGGTGAGTAATTGGAAGAGAGGTAAGTCACCGTTGGGGTGGGAACAATGCACCTGCTGTAAGGAGGAGAAACATTGGAAAACAGATTGCCCTAGGCTAAAACATAAGAAGAAAAACAGAGATGAGAGCCTCTCATACGATAGAAAGAGAGGAACACTGGTGAATGAAGAGGCCAGGGGCTCCCTTGGACTTGAGGTGCCTAATTCCCTACAGGAACCCCGGGTGAAACTGACAGTGGGGAATGAGCTGATTAACTTTCTGATAGACCTCACCCTGAAGTTTTTCACCGGAACAGCTTGGCATCAGAGTCCCACCAGAACACACTTTAAGCCTACAGATGGTGCTCAGGAAAACCCCAGGAAGGGAGACAGCTCTTCCCCCATGCTCCCCACCCTCCCCAGCTCAATGAAAAGGGAAGACCAGAAGTGTGTGCTAATGGCACCCCAGGGAGGGCCAAAAACACACGACCAACACGAATCCCATTAAAAAGGGACGCTGGGAGGTGAGCGCCCTCGCCCGAGTGGTTAAAGGCACGGCCGGTCGCGGGCGCCGCTGGAGGGGCACGGGCTCCGAGAGCACCGTGAGACCCGAGGCAGCGGCCGGAGCCCAGGAGGTGCAGGGATGCATCTGTCACTGCCGTGGGGATGGTCCCCAGGGACCACCACCGCCACGCCTGAGAGCCAAACACCATGGAGACCTTGTATCCTGACCCCCCAGGTTGCTGACCCCACCACAATTGGAAGCCAGCTTGAGGCTGGGTATGACCAACAAACCTTTGGATCGAAGGGGGCCTTTGGGTTTCAGCATCCTGTAAGACTTTATTTACCCATTTCTAAGCATCAACAGTATCTGCAGAGTTCCGGGGAGAAGGTGCTGGCCAGTTTCCCTGTGCAAGCCACCATTCACTTCTATAACAATGAGTCCAATTCAGATGAGCAGGAGGAAGGAACCCAGCCCTCCCACCTTCAGTGGCAGGAGGCGCAAGATGGCCCAGGAGGAAAGGGCAGAGACCGGCTGACAAACCCAGGATGGCAACCTGGAGGCTGCAGTGGCCTCAGTGGTAAGGGTTCGCTCTACCACCCTGACTCTCCGGAGGATGCTGGGTACCCCTCATCCAAATAAGTGTGTTTCTCCTGCACCAGACCAACCTCACATGTGCCCTATGGGACAGCTCTTGGGGACAGATGCTCCAGGACACTTTGCATTTCAACTGGGTGTACAAGGACTTGACTTTCTCTGGCCAGCACCCCACTCGTGGCAAGGACTCAGCTTTTACTAATCCTTCTCCTAGTGATTCTTTGTGCCTCATTTATACCTTTGAGAAAGGATTCTAGGACCAAGAGGTTTGCATCCACATGGGTTGCTATCAGGCGGGGCCAACTTTCAAAGTACGTTCAGCAGTGTCACGGTGCTGATCAAACAACAAATTATTCCATATCGATTAATAACCCACCCATGCCTCTCACTTAACCTGAGACCCTTTATTTGGCTATTTCCACTTTTGTAAAAATGATTCAGATATTGTCCGAGGTTGATGTGGTTGCTTAGTGACATTCTGAAAAATAAAAACTTATTTATAAAAAACACACAAACACACTGAATAATTTCCATAAAAGTAACAAAAATAAAAAGATAAGGATTTGGGGGGGGACCATTCTGGATAAAAACATATATGATGCTTGTCTAAGGGCTGCATGTATGAATAGAGAGACGAGCTTTAACTCTTAGTTGAGGACCACTTTGGGCTTATTACTTGACTAGAGTTAACACTGTTTTCAATCAAAGTACCTAATGTAATATTATTTTCAGCTTTTTATATTTTGATGACCAAATGAGTGTATTTGTCAAGGTTTTTTACTTAACTATTTTACATGTTGTTGTCTTCCCAATTTCTACTTGAAATATTTTGAGAGACAAAAAAAAAAAAAAAAAAAAAGGGACGCTGGGACAATCTCCTCTGAGGCAAGAGAATCGCTTCTTCCATTGATAGACTTGTCAAAATACCAGCCAGTGTATTCAGGAAAGGACAAAGTGAGGGCCGAAGAGTGGGGTTTCACTTGGACCACACCTCACCTGGCTGGAAATGTAGTGCACAAGGAATTGTTTTGATCCCTGAGGCATCTTGGGCACTGTGCTGCAGCACATTCACAATAGTGTCCATTAGGGAGAGATGCCACCTTACAATGGATTCAAAAGTCAGGGGAGTTCCCAGGCAGTCCAGTGGTTAGGACTTGGTGCTTTCACTGCCAAGGGCACGAGTTCAGTCCCTGGTCGAGGAACTAAGATCCTGCAAGCCACTCAGCACAGCCATTAAAAAAAAAAAAAAAAAGCATATAATGGGGCTAATCTACAAAAGACCATCCAGCAAGTCACTCAGAATTGCATGATTTGTGCTAAAAATAACCCAAAAGCGGCTATTGGACCTCCCCAGATGGGGACCCAACACAGGAACCTGCACCACTAGGACTGAACTCAAATGCCTTGAGCTGCAGGAAGTCAAGTCTGTTGAAATGCACAAAGAAAGCTTTGAGTAAAGCCCTTCCTGGGGTCAGTGTGGGCCTCAGTGTGTCAAGAACGTGTCTGTCAAAGGTGTTTGTTGTGGCAGTGTGGCTGATGACAGCAAAAACGACCCGCTGATGGAAGCAGCTGGCTTCACAGCTCAAGGGGATTATCTTGAACCATCAAGGCCAAATCAGTGCTGCACGTGCACCTGTACCGAATTGTCACAGAGCTCACATTGCTTGCAAATTTGCTGGGCTGAAGAAGATTGATCGTTCTGGGGGACAAGCTGGAAGATGGCCCCCAATTCTTAATCTGGGGATGCTGCCATCGTTGATATGGTTCCTGGAAAGCCCATGTGTGTCGAGAGCTTCTCTGACTCTCCTCCTCAGGGCCATTTTGCTGCTTGTGACATGAGAGACAGTTGCTTTGGGCGTCATCAAAGCAGTGGACAAAAAGTCAGCTGGAGCTGGCAAGGTCACCAAGTCTGCCCAGAAAGCTCAGAAGGCTAAGTGAATATTATTCCCCAATACCTGCCACCCCAGTCTTAATCAGTGGTGGAAGGATGATCTCAGAACTGCTTGTCTCAATTGACCATTTAAGTTTAATAGTAAAAGACTGGTTAATGATAACAATGCATCATAAAACCTTCAGAAGGAAAGGAGAATGTTTTGTGGACCATTTGTTTTTGTGTGTGGCAGTGTAAGGTTCTTAGTTTTTAAAATCAGTACTCTTTAATTGGTTAAAGCCCTCCTTGAGGAAATTATCCCCTGATTTGGATTAAGGCATTGGAACTACATTCATCCTGGAGACCACAATCAACAGGAAAAACTGAGAAAGTGAATGCTAATTTGACTTGGGATAAGGCCTTACCAGTTGCCCTGCTGTGAATCAGTGGCTTCCAGAAGCAGGCTTAAAATAAGTCCCTTTGAAATGTTGTGTGGTAGGCCATTTCAGGTGTCTGCACAGGCGAGAGAATCTATAAATGCTCTAAAAGACCTAGCAGTTGCCAACTATGTTAAACCTTTGGGCACTATACTAACCTCTGTTCATGAGGTTTGCCTCCAACAGGTCTGCCTATCCAACTGAAGTAAATGGTAATTTCATTGTAGCTGGAGAAGCATCAACCTATTTAATTTTGTCCAAATAAATAGCACAGGAATTTAGTATATGTATTGGGAACTGGAACCAAAACTCAAGTCCAATTACAAATTAGACAACAAAGTGCTAAGGGGTTTCATCACATTCAAATACTTGGAGATAAAAAAGGAAAGATTCTAAGGAATATTCGTTGCCCCATTTAGCCGGAAGTAACCAGAGCAGTCTTCATCACTTTCCCCACAAAACCGTGGAATGGACATTGACAGTGGGGAATTGTAATAAGGAAGAACCTTTGTATTCTACTACAAGTTAATCACTAAAGGGATGTTGCCTATAAGCTTAAGTTACACATCATAATGGCCCATCTCTGGGAACCCTGCCTCTTGGGTAAGGAACGTAAAGCTAAAATACCTTTGTTTAGCTCACAGGAAACATCCTGACCAGGTCCACCTGTGAATGACTGCAGGCAGGAAGAAATTAACACATTCCCTTCGGAGGCTGACCGGAACCAGGGAATACTTGGCTTTACTCCCTCCCGTTTTAGTATAACAGAAGTCTGAATTCTCAGTCAGCCAAAATGGTTCTTTGGGACACAAGTCCACCATCTTCACGGTCTGCTGGCTTTCTGAATAAAGTCGCTATTCCTTGCCCTAGCAATTCATCTCGATTTTATTGGTCTGTGTGTGGCAAGCTGTACAAGCTTGGACTCGGTAACAGGCCATCCACACAGGGCTGGGTAGGTGCCTCTGTTACCTGTTTCTGCATGACAGACCACTCTAAAACTGAAGGACTTAGAAGGAATGATAGAATAAGAAAACCACCATTTGGCAACCAACACAGTAAATAATTGTTTCAGGCAGGATTCTACCCATGGATGCTAAAAGTAGTGGGCAAAGGTCTGATGAGAAATAGGATAGTTACCTGGTCTCAAAATATCTCCCTACAAGATACGTAGTCATTTCAAAGGGGAAATAGTAACTTTCAGCAGAGAAACCTGGTGGACCCCACCTTAACCTAGTGAGTAAGTTAACATTTCCAAGCATGGGGCAAATCTACATTATGTCCCTCTGGACAAAGAACCAGGTCACTTTAGTGTTCCTGCCGAAACTGAAAATGAGGGGCATTCCACAGAATAATTGGCTAGTGTCTCCAGTGTGTCAAGATCATGAGAGACAAAGACTGAGGCACTGTCCTAGATTAAAGGAAGCTAACTAGACGTGGCAGATGCCATGTGTGATCGTGAGCTGTATCTGAGACCAGGAAAAGGACATTAGTGGAATAATTGATAAAATTCCAGTAAGGTCTGCAGATAAAATAATTCTGTATCAGTGTTAATTTCCTGATTTTTTTTGCTCAGTGCCCTGGGATTATGTAAGAGAATGTTTTTAGGAAAGACATACTGAAGTATTAAGAGGTAAAAAAGTCATGGCTAAAACAGTTTATTTCTCACACTTCTGTGAGTGGCTGGGCACTTCTCTACTGGTTTCATCAGGCCTGGCTCCCGCGGCTACATTTGCTGGTGGGTGGGCTGGGCTGGAAGTGCCCTCACACGTTGGCAGTTGGTGCTGAGTTAGCTGGGCCCCTCGGCTCCCCTCCATGTGGCCCTTCATCCCCAGGTAGCCTAGACCAGCTTGTATACGTGGTGGTCTCAGGGCCATGCTCCAAGAGGATGAAGGTGGAGCTGTAAGGTATCTTGAGGTCTGGGCTCTAGAACCACCATGGTGCCCTCTTGCCCACATTCTACTGGACGAAGCAAGTCCCAGGGCCAGGCCAGATCCATGGGTGGAAATAGACTCCACCTCTTCCCAGGAGCAGCTGCAAAGAGTGTGTGGCTGGATTTAGTCTCCCACACTGTTGCCCCATTGAGATACATGGGAGCAGATGCACCCTTTTTCAGGCCCCTGTTAGCTTCTCCCTGATGCCAGGGTCTCCTCATACAGAGCCAGGGTCAGAATTTTTGCATAAAAGGAGCATGGGGAACAGTCCAGTTGGAAGAGGGTTGGTTAATGGACTTGTTCTCAAACTGATGACAAAACAAAATTATTTTATTGAGGTATATTTGCATGCAGAAAAATTCTTATTTATTGGCATACAGTTATATGAATTTTGACAAATGCAGGCAGTTGTTATCCCCACAATCATGTCCCCTTGTAGTCAGCCCCTCCTTACTTCCAGCCCCCAGCAGCCACAGATCTGTCTTTTTCCCTATAGTTTTGCCTTTTCCAGAATGTCATATAAATGGAATCACACAGTACGTTGCATTTTGAATCTGGCATCTTTCACTTAGCATAATGCCTTTGAGATTCTCCCATGTGGCTGCATGAATCAGTAGTTTGTTTCTTTTTATTGGCTGAGTAACACTCCGTTGTATGGACATACCAGGGTTTATTTATCCATTCACTCACTGAAGGACAATGAGGTTGTTTCTAGTTTATGACAACTGTGAATACAGACACTGTAAATGTTCATGTATAGGTTTTTGTGTGAACATAAGTTTTCATTTCTCTAGGGTAAATACCCAGGAGTGGGATTGCTGGTCATACAGTAAATGTATGCTTAACTTTATAAGAAACTGTCAGACTGCTTTCCAGAGTGGCTGAACCATCTTACATTCCCACTAGTAATGTATGGGAGTTCCTCCAAACCCTCGTCAGCATTTGGTATTGTCAGCATTTCCTGTTTTAGCCGTTCTAATAGGTGTGTAGTGTCATCTCATTGTGGGTTGAATATGCAGTCTCCTAAGGAACACCAGTGCTGATCATCTTTTCATGTGCTCTTTTACCATTCATATATTTTCTTCAGTGAAATGTCTGTTCATATTTTTGTACATTTTTGAACGAGTTCTTTTCCATTTTTGACTTTTTATATATTCTAGATCTAAAGATACATGGATATCTTTGTCAAATGTGTTTTGCAAATACTTTCTCCCAGTTTGTAGCTTGTCTGTCCTCTTAACAATGTCTTTCATGAAGCACAGTTTTAAAATGAAGTCTGGTATTTTATCAATATCTATCAATATTTTCTTTCACAAATAGTGTTTCTGATGTTGTATCTAAGAAATCTTTGCCCAACCTAAGGTCAGAAGGATTTTCTCCTGTGTTTTCTTCTAGAAGTCTTACAGTTTTAAGTTGTACATGTAGGTCTATGATCCATTTTGAGGGCTTCTGTTTGGTATAAAATGTGATATATGGGTTGAGGTTCATTGTTTCTGCATATGGATGTTCAATGTTCTAGCATAATTTGTTGAGAAAATGATCATAGAGCAGATCCACGGGGATTGTGTGTGTGTTCGGATGGGTGGGCAGTGGGAGGGGCAATAGAAATTACTGAAGGGCAGCGCTAAGGAACCCATCTGGGCACCTTGAATGTCCAACCTTCCCACAGGCAGTGGACCATCAAGCAGGCTCTGTGAAAGAAAAACCTTCCGTGGACCTTGCCAGGCCTCCTGTGGCTACTGTTTAACACCTTGGGTGAAAATAATCTTTTCTTATAACCACTGAGGGTTCGAATGCTGCTCCAGGCAGGTTGTGCCAACGCAACCTGTATTGATGGGTATATGGTGGGTGGGAGCTCCTGACAGCCTCGTGGACTCCTTGCTGTTGAGAGGAACTGGGTAAGATGCTGCAACACCTCCCTGCTGGGCAGGAAGGGAGCAGGGTCTGGCAGAGTCTTCAGAGCAGGGTCCAGAAATGAGGGGGCAGGATTCGTCGTAGCCTTGATGTGAGCAGGGAGGACGAAGCTGGGAGTGAGGAGGTCCGGTGATGTGGGGCCCGCTCTCCCGAGCACACGCTGGCACCTTTCTCTCCGTGGTGAGAGGGCCTTGCGGGGGCCCTGCTTGGCCTTGGTGCCGGCCATTCTCCTTCTGGGATTTCTGTCCCGAGGAAATAATCAAACACGTGGACCGGTCTTTGATGGCAGAAAACTGGCAACAGCCTAAGTGCTTGAGGACTGATGTGATGAAAGAAATTCTAGGCTCATTCTCCCGGTGGAATGTTGTGCAGCTTCTTAAGGGGTGATGGGAAGGTACATGGTGTGGTCGAGAGAATGACTGTGAGATCCTGTCGGGAGAGAAAAGTGGGTTATAGGACAGCACATATGTACAATGGAGGCATTTTTGTAAATATTAGATGTTCCAGTGAACATACGTATTGTGTTGTTTACCTTAATACTTCCAGAGCCAGTTCCTTCTGTAACCAGCCTTTAATTCCTGCAGCTGTAGAGTCAGGGTTTTCTTTTAATCAGAAGTCCTGCCCTCCTCTCCCAGTGAACCTTTTTTCAGGTCCACTGCCAAGGAGCTAGGAGCTGGGGGAGGGATGTCCGAGGGGCTGTGGAGGAGGGGGCGGGACCAGCAGGAGAAGCAGCGGGGCAGCTGGGGTGGGGGACGCCCCAGCAGGCTGCCGTCCTCTGTCCATGTGTCTGGCAGTGGGGGGGCCTTTTGTAGCTCCGTTCACACGTCCTGGCTCCCCACTATCACCAAGGGCCATTGTCTGCAGATGGCTCCTTGGGAACCAGTGGGTTTAAAATTTGAACTAGTCACGATACCCTTTATTAAAATGAAAACTTAGGCTGAAGGCCACTGTATAAAACAGATGTACATCCAACAGAGGTGCTCTGTAAAGGGAGCTGGTGGCCTGGGCTCGGTCCATCGGGGACCTCCTTGTCTCCACACATACATAGCAAGCCCTTGCCTCATCTCTGAAGACAAAGGCCCAGAGGAGTATTCTGTGGCTCCAGACAGTCTTGAAGCAGCTGAAATTCCTGTGCCCAGGTGATCCCTCGTGGGCAAGGAGCAGGGCTGCTACTCTCCCATCCATCCTACACTCAGCTCAGGGCCCGGCCCAGAGGAAGTGTTTAGTAAAACAGTTGTTTGATGTACTACCTCCCGTGGGGCACCATCTGGGCCATGTCAGAAGCCCAAAGGAAGTGTGTGGGGGTGGGTGGCTGGCTGACTGGATTCAGAGGTGATGTTCAAAACATTTAACCACTCAGTGGTCCAGACTCTGATCAACTATTAGTTGCTACAGTAGGAATGGAATGGGGGTTTCTGGCAGAGGGGCTGGGGCAGCTGAGGCCTTGAGGAAGGCGCTCAAGGGTCTTGGCATGGTGGCAGCTTACCACCCAGGACGGGCGTATTTAACGATCTTAACAACTGATGTGGCTGCACGTCACCCATGGATGGAATGATGGATAGAAAGACAAAAGGATAGAAGGACAGCTGGATGGATGGAAAGGCAGAAGAGTGGATGGGTGGAAGGATGGAGGATGAGTAGAAAGAGAGGAAGATGGATTCCGAGGGAAAGACAAAATACGAGAAGGGACGGAGGATGGATGGAAAGGTAGAAGGATGAATAGACTAGTGGAAAGTCGGGAGGGTGGGTGGAAGGCCATTTGCACAGAGGTTAGGTGGGTTCCAGAGCAAAGCCCTGGGTGACGGCCTGGTTCCGGCCCTGGACACCCGCAGGTAGCTTCCTGGTGCCCTACATCATCATGCTCGCCGTGGAGGGCATGCCGCTCCTGTACCTGGAACTGGCCGTGGGGCAGCGCATGCGCCAGGGCAGCATCGGCGCCTGGAGGACCATCAGCCCCTACCTCAGTGGCGTTGGTAAGTGCATGCTCCCCAGTCCTCTCCCGCCTGTGGACCCCCAGACTGTGTTTTGGGCAGGAGAAGGTGACGGGGGGAGTCCCTTGGCAAAGCTGCTGGAGCGAGGGGCAAGCATGAGGCCCCAGAGAGAGCCCTTGAGTGGGGCGGGCAGAAGGCCCAGGAGGGGTGCCATAGAATGTGGGCTGAGAGGGGCCGGATTTCTTACCCACAGGACGGTGAGAGAGGGAGGAGGCACAGCCTCTGGGGAACTGATGCCACATTGCTTCTCTTCTCTGGGGCTCAATTTGCTCATTTGTAACAGGGAAACAGCTGCCCAAGAAAGGAGCTGTAGCTCAGTGTCCTGTCCAGCAAACAACCATTCTGGGAACCCGTATAACGGCTCCCTCTGTCAGTGAGCCCCTGCCCTGTGCCAGGTGCTGGCCTGTCTGTGTATGTGTGTGGGCTCATTTAATCTTCATCGCACCAGAGAGGGTGTGGGTGCCATTAACATCTCCAGTGCATGGAGGCCGAGGCACAGTGGGTGGCAAGAGGGGCACTGCTTTCCATCCTGCCTCCCCTGAGTTACTTTGAGCCAGTGTCCGGGGTGCCCGCGGGAGATCTTTGCCCGACCTGTGCGGCCCTCCTGGGCCGGGGCTCCTCTGCTGAACTTTGACCAGCAGTGGCCACGGTCTGTTCTGCTCACCTCTCCCACCCCCCAGGCAGAAAGGGGGACAGGAAAGTTTCAGGAGCAAGGAGGATATGAACTTGGGCGTGACTTAGTCTCAGATGCAGAAGAACTGTGTCCAGTGGCCTCACAAATCACCTCCAAATCGAACTGCCTCCTCATCTTGAATGGCTGTTAATATTTAACACAGAGGTGTGTGGTTTTACAATCGGCCCGAGTCATCAATCACAGAGGGCTTCTCTGAGGCAGCATTTGCTGAATAGGAAAAATACCAGATGTTGGTGCCAATCAGGGATGCTGGTGAATGTTTAAACCAGCTCAGGGATGTGGGGGGCGGGGAGGGGAAGGCCTGGTTGTAGCATTTACTGATACTGGTGGTGTAACTACTGCCACCACGGCCACCGTCAACTTCTAAGGAGATGTCCCGGAGCATGGGGCTGGGCAGAGAAGTGCACAGTGGCTCTCAGGGCTGGTGAGGACCAGCTCCAGAACACCACTGGTTGTGGAGCAGCCCTCTCTGTGCCCCGGGTCCCCCGAACACCCCCACTGGTTCCCTGCAGGCCTGACCAGGTCAGGGGTAGCCCCCATCCCCTCCACTCCTGACACACCTCCTCACACCCTGTTCCCTGCCACTGCTGGGCAGGGTTTGGCCCAAGTGACCCAGCTTCAGGTAAGCCAAGGAGAGAGCAACTGTTATGTCTGGCATCAGTGACAAAGTGCTTCTCACACTAGGTGCGAATCCTAGTTGTGCCACTTAATAGCTGTGTGGTGTTGGGCAAGTGCTGTGTCTCAGTTTCCCTCTCTGCGAAGTAGGTATAACGTCGCATTTCACAACATCGTTGTGAGGACCTAAGCACATCAAAAGAACATCACAGGCCTCACGTCCCAGAAGATGGGGAGGGAGGTAGTGGAAGAGACTAACCCTTAGAAAGTGCTCGCAGGTGCCAGGTTACAAACCTGCTTTTGCCGTCCCAGGGCGGGCACTGCAGGCGTGTCCTGGGGGCTCTGGGCGGGACCCCCGCTGCCCGGCCCAGGCAGGCGGGGTAGGGACCGTCCTCAGCACCCTCTGCGTCCTGTCCCTGCAGGCGTGGCCAGTGTGGTGGTGTCCTTCTTCCTCTCCATGTACTACAATGTCATCAACGCCTGGGCCTTCTGGTACCTCTTCCACTCCTTCCAGGTGAGCGCACCCGAGCAGGGGTCAGAGCGGGAAAGGGGGAGGGCAACAGAGTGCCCACTGCCGGCGCATGGGTGGAGCATGGGGGCAGCAGCCTCGAGGGAGTCAGGAGCTGTCAGGAAGTGGTGCGAAGGGCTGGGGGAGGCTGGGCGCCCCCAACCAAGCGGAGGACTTCTGAGCCAGGGATCCATGGACCCCTGCTGTTGTGTGTGATGTATGTGCACATTTTGGGGGAGCAGGCCCATGGCTCTCATCGGGTTCTCTCTGAAGGATGTGACCCCCCCCCCCAAATATTAAGAACCACTGCAGAGGGGGCCCAGGGGGAAACCTGTGGAGAGAACTGATGGGGAAGGGCCCCACCCACTGAGCGTAACAGTACCAGCCTCCCTCCTCTTCCCCCTTCCTGCCTCTCATCACTTGTCCTTCCCGGTTTCTGACTCCAGGCTGGGGCCCTCCTTTTCTCTACAAAAGTTCTCAATAGCAGCTATTCCCAAGATTAAACATTTTAAAAATGCATTTCTGATTATAACCATAGCTGATGCTCATTGTAGAAAATATGGAAGGAAATGGAACATGTAGAGAAGAGAGGACCCTAATTCCACACCGAGAGGTGGTCTTCATATCCAAAATGGGAACTTCCCGTCCACTGCCCACGTTCACTTCTTTTCCTCGGAGTCTGCCTTTCACTATCAGGGACCCCACTCCTGCGGCCTCCCAGCAGCTTCCTCCATCTCAGCCTCCTCCAAGATAGGAAAAGAGAGGGAGGAGACAGGAGCTCACGGGGTGGATGCCTTACCCTTTGCCACTGAGCCAACCCTTCATGGGACAGACCCCATCTCCAAGGTCCAAAAGCTAGATGGGGCCGGTCATGGACTATGCACTGACCCCAATTTGTGAGGCCAGTCTCTGGAGCATTTGGGCACAGCCTTGAATCTTTGGGGCCCCAAGGAATGCTTGGGTTAATGACCTCAATAATCAGGAGTCAGCATCTATGCTCAGAAGGTGCTACATCCACACCCAACTCTGGCTTCCCAGTCCACCCCACCCAGGTCATCTCACTGGAAAATGCCCTGTGCATGTCCCTGACAGGAAGGACTCTGCCCTGAGCACAGCTGTAGCCCCTCATCCTTTCCCTGGCTCAACCTAGAGTTCCATGAAGACTAGCCACAACCTTGCCTGTCCTCTGCCTTCTGGGTGGAGGGCAGCTCCTCTACTCTCCAGCCTGGTAACCATTTCCCTCCTCTGTGCTGGGCTGTCCTGTATGGTTGGGCAGGTTGTGCACTGCACAATGCCGTTCCAATTCAGGGGTTGCCATACATGTCTCAGGCACTATATGTCTGCATACTTAAGACAGTTTTCCAAAGGTGGAAGCAACGTGTCTTGTAACAAATCAGGATAATCTGACCATTTTCTAAAGGCAAAAATAAAGTGTCTCAAGTAAGGGAGTACTTTTTCCTAACCTTCAGAAGTGTGAAAATTAGTGATTCCTGAAAATCACTTGACTATTCATTCCGGCCTTCAGAGATCCATGGGCCTCTCCCTTATCCCCTCTGCCCTGGAGCCTCCTTCATGGTCACATCATAATGATAGTACCTGCGGCAACAGACACTCACACTTGCTGTGGACCAGGTAGAGTCACAAGCACTTCAGAACTATTCCCTTGTGTGATCATCACCGCACTCTTTGGTGCTGACACAGCGCGTACCAGAGGCAGAGGGGAGTTGAGTAGCCGGGAGGCTGGATGCGGCAGCCTAGCCACAGGGTCTGTGCTCTTGTCCACCTCCCACCAGGCTGGGCTCTCCAGCTTTTCCCTGCGGGAGCACCGGGCTCTTACAAACACAGATGCAGCGATCCCTGCCTGACCCACTGATTCAGAGGGGGAGAGTCTGGGTGCTGAGAATTGGTCAATTTAAGTCCTTCTGTACTTTAAAGCTTCTCCATGTTGGCTGCTTGCTGGAATCACCTGGGGGAGCTTTTAAAATTCTGAGGCCCGGGTCCTACCCCAGACCAATGAAATCCGAGTCACTGGCTGGCGTTGCAGCCGGGCATCCGAGTTTTTAAAGCCTCCCCTCCTCGCGAGTGATTAAGTCATGTACGTGTAGCCAAGGTTGGCAGTCAGGCTGGGCTGGGCTGGCAACAGCAACGGTCCAGTGAGTGGACCCAGTCAGTCCCATACGGGCCAGGCAAACCCAGGGGACTGTGGTCTGGGCTTCAGGTCCACAGGGACCCTCCCACCTGACAGGGGCTCAGTGCTGGCTGTCGCCAGACACCTCAGTTCACGCCACGTGGCCATTCTTTCCACGAGTCCGCCTCGCTCAGCCGTCAAGCCCGAGTGTCTGTACAGGGCAGCTGGTTTCCAAGAGGGTGAAAGTAACAGTTGCAAGGCCTTGGGATGCCAAGGCCAGGAAGTCACACAGCTTCACTCCACTGCATTCTGTTGATCAAAGCAGGACACAGGTCAGCCCAGGTTCACAGGGAGGGGCAGTGGATGCCACCTCTCGAGAGGAGGAATTGCTGGTGGTTGCCTTTGGAAATATTTGAGGTTGAAGCTAGAAACCAGCTCTTATATTCTAGCGGGTGAGGGGCCCCCTGTTGCTGCCAGGGGTCCTACCAGCATGGGTCCCAAGCACTTTCCAGGTGACAGACCTGGGCTCTAGCTACTCACGGGCAGAGTGGCCCTGGCCCATCAGGTAGTGATGCCGTTGGGGCTCATTTCTGTTTTCTGTGAAATATAGGGATTGAACCCAATGGGGTTAGAGTTGCTTCTGTCAGTGGAGAGTTTTTGTCTAATGAAATCTGATCAACGAGGGGCTGGTCTTGGCAGAGCAGAGGGGGGACCCCCTTCCCCCTCCAGGCCAGAATCTACCACCCGCCCCCACTCAGCTCAGAGCTTCTCTTTAGCTCTTGGCCTTGGGTCGTGTTCATTGTACATGCACCATGTAGGCTCTTTGGTTTCTAAGTGACAGAGAGCCCTGTTCAAACTAGATGAAGCAGAAGAGGCTCTTACTGGCTCTATCTACAAAGTCCAGGAGTGGAACTGCTACGGGTGTAGCTTGACTCAGGCTCAAAGGAAGTCATCAGTGCTGGGTTGTCTCTGTCTTAGACGCAGAAGACGGCTGTGGTGGGGCTGAACTGCGTCCCCCTCTAACTTCCAAACCCAGTGCCCGTTGTAGGAAACGCCTGTCTCCACCACCAGTTAGTGAGGGCAGGACCCAAGTCTTATTCATGCTAGGACTCGCTAGGGGCTTGTGGAAATAAACAGACCACCCAAATGAGAGCAAGCAGAGGCTGTCTATCCGGAGCTCGTTAGCAGGAGGTCAGCACCTTCACTCGTATTTGGCAGAAACTCCAGGCAGGACAGGTAGAGGAGCGGGAAATCGTGCTAGTGGGAAACGGAAGGCTGCAGGTGTGCCCTGATTGGAGCATGCTGGCATGGAAACTGTAGCTGTGTGATTGGTTAGGGGAGCGTATCTGGCTTTTTCCACTTGGTCCTGAGTTAGAGGGAACACAAGTTTGGAAAGCTGCAGCCGGTGACCGAGTCGTGTCCACTCTGGGCTGATTACTGCAGGAATTGTGGTTTGGGTTCCTGGGCTGGTGGCTGCAGAAGTTGTGGGTCAGAGTTCGTTTGTCAATGATGGTCTGGCCATTGTCCCTTTGATTTGGTCTCTCAGACCCACTGTAGAATTCGGTAGATTGGGAGTGTGGAGCCCTTCCCTGCCTGACCCCTCTGCCCAAGCCCCATCCGTGCCCGTGACAAACCCCTCGATTCCCTGTCTGCCTTCAGGGGCTTCAGCCGCCTGCCCTTTGGGGACCAGCGTCCTCTTCCAGGAGCCTCCTCTCAGGGCCACCTCCCGTCCTCCCCACCCCGACCTTTGGCCTCAGTCCTCACCTCTGTGTATAACGTTTGTCTTGATCCCAAAGGATCCCCTGCCGTGGTCCGTGTGCCCACTGAATGGCAACCGTACGGGCTACGATGAGGAGTGTGAGAAGGCTTCCTCGACGCAGTACTTCTGGTACCGGAAAACCCTCAACATCTCGCCGTCCATCCAGGAGAGCGGGGCAGTGCAGTGGGAGCCGGCGCTGTGCCTCATTCTGGCCTGGCTCCTGGTGTACTTGTGCATCCTGCGGGGCACGGAGTCCACCGGCAAGGTGGGATGAGGGCACGGTGTGTGTGTGACGGCGGCACGGTGTGTGTGTGTGTGTTGGTGGCGGGGGGGGGGGGGGCAGCCCCGGCCCCAGACAATGGCGAGAAGCTGCGCTGGGGGCGGAGGGCGAGGACAGGGATGCTGGCACGAGTCACTTGCTAGTGACTCTAGAGATGGCCAGCGGTGCTCGAAGTCACAACCCTAAATCTCGAAATGAGGACTTTCCCATTTCCTAAAACGATGAGCATTTCTGTCCCAGCCCCAAACCCGTACCACCCAAGGGGTGCCAAGCAACTAAACAGAGTTTTCCTTGCTTTGAAAACTTCACGTTGGCAGATGTCCCCAAGATACTCTCGGCTCTTGACCCTAGCTGCATAGTGGTACCACCTGGAGAGCTTTTAAAACTCTGCTCTCAGTCCTACCATCAGAGGTTCCAGAATGATCATTGTGAGGTGCCCCCTGCGCACTGGGATTTTAAAAGCTCTCCAGGTGATGCTGTGTGCAGCCGAGTTTCAGAACTCAGCTTTGGTCTAAGCTGCTTTCAGTGACCCTCCAGAGCTGTCGGGTCTGATGTAGAAACCTTTTCTCTTTGGTGTGTCCCCAGGTTTATACTCCTGCTGGGGCTGAGACACTTCTTTAATCTGCTCCACGTAGAAAGTTTTCCTGGAGAGTTTCCCTCATCTTCCGTCTCTCTCAAGCTGCAGCAGGCGCTCTGAACCCCCCGTGTGCCCTGCTCTTACTCAGTCACTCCTCTCACCCTGGGTTAGACATGCACATTGCTTCAATCTTCAGTCCTTCATGGTAGATTTCACCGTCCCACTCGCCTGAGGCTTAGAGAGGTAACGTCCCGCCCAAGGGCACCAAGTAGTGAGGGCAGAGCCAGGCAGACCCAGCTTTGCCCCAGAAACTCCCCATCATCTCGGTTTGGTGAGCCACCTCCTGTTTGCCGACACTTTTCATGACTTAATCCCCCAGCTTTTCCCTTCTGAAGGTCCCAAGAATCCACCTGTCCTCATCCTCTTGGCCATCTGAGTTGCCTTCTCTAGCCCCACCATGTGTTTCTTGAGGCATCAAGACCAGAACTACCCACGGTATTTTAGGTGTCCTGTGATGCCCCAGTACCATGCCTAGTAGGACATCTTCTGGTTTCCGAGACCTTGTGGTGGCCAGCATCTTAGCCCTAATAACACCCCATCTCACCGCCGAGCTGAGGGACTAGTGAATCTTCCTGGCGAAAGCTTAGAGTCTGCAGCAACTCACTCTGTCCCGTCTTGAAGCTTCCTGATAGTTTATGCTCATAAAAGTTCTTCAATTGGTCTATGCCAGATTATCATGACCATGATCCAAAAGATCCGAGGGCAATATCTGCAAACTTGGAGATTTAATGAGGCCATCCCTTTTCCAGATCATTTAGAAACTTGTTAGATGAGGACATGTCATGCCATGAAAACTTACTCATTCTTAGTGTCTATTTCCTCTGCTTAAGCCACACCTCTCTCCATTGATAGAAGTGTCCCAAAAGCTCTCTTTAGTTATTTTTTTAAATTGTAGTGTAGCTGATTTACAATTTTGTGTTAGTTTCCGGGGTATAGCAAAGTGATTCATTTATATATATTCTTTTTCATATTCTTTTCCATTATGGTTTATTACAGGATATTTAATATAGTTCCCTGTACTATACAATAGGACCTTGTTGTTTATTGATCCTATATATAATAGTTTGCAACTGCTAATCCCAAACTCCCAATCCAACCCTCCCCTGTTCTCTATGTCTGTGAGTCTCTTTCTGTTTTGTAGATAAGTTCATTTGTGTCATATTTTGGATTCCACATGTAAGTGAGATCATATGGTATTTGTCCTTCTCTTTCTGACATACTTCACTTAGTATGATCATCTCTAGGTCCATCCATGTTGCTGCAGATGGCATTATTTCATTCTTTTTATGGATGAGTAATAGTCCATTGTTTACATATACCACATCTTCTTTACCCATTCATCTGTCGATGGACATTTAGGTTGTTTCCATGTCTTGGGCATTGCAAACAGTGCCGCTGTGAACATAGGGGTGCATGTAGCTTTTTGAATTATAATTTTGTCTGGATATATGCCCAGGAGTGGGATTGCTGGATCACATGGCAACTCTATTTTAGTTTTCTGAGGAACTTCCACACTAGTTTTCCATAGTGGCTGCACCAACTTACATTCCCACCAACAGTGTAGGAGGGTTCCCTTTCCTCCACACCCTCTCCAGCATTTGTTATTTGTAGACATTTTAATGATGGCCATTCTGACCAGTGTGAGGTGGTACCTCATTGCAGTTTTGATTTGCATTTCTCTAATGATTAGCAATGTTGAGCATCTTTTCATGTGCCTCTTGGCCATCTGTATGTCTTCTTTGGAGAAATGTCTATTTAGGTCTTCTGCCCATTTTTGGATTGGGTTGTGTTTTGTTGTTGTTGTTGAGTTGTATGAGCTCCAACAGCTCTATTTACGGGGATTAATTTTGTTAAAGACTGTGTGCCATATCCTGGCCTTCTCTGCTGGAATCTGCTTTTTACCCCTCCAAGATTTTTTTTTCAGATTATTTAGAAATGGTTTTTCCCAATAGTTGAGGCTGGATCATGTGTCCAGCAATCCTGCCAGCTTCCCTGATGGGGGAGAAGTGAGCCAGCCTGGTCTCGACTCCAGAGAGCCTTCCGGGAAACTTGTTCACCTGAGGGGACGGGGGGAGATTCCAAGGGCTTGCTCTAAGTGTCCTCTAAGTGTCCAGTGGTTATGGACATTGGTCACCCCTCCCCTGTTGTCTCTTGATTTCCTTCAGCTCACTCGCCGGATGCCCTCTCTTTCCACCTATCCATTTCCACCTCAGACCTGGTTTATCTTCTTGTAATCTCAGGTGGATTTATTACTCATCTCAAGTTCAATGTTTTCAGTTAAGAAGCAATCATAGAAGACACACCCCACTTCTGCCTGCCATTGCCAGGGTGAAAGGAGACAGAGCACCACTCTGGTGGCCTTGGAAATTTATGGGAAGATGGGTGCCACACCTCAGTGGGAATGGAGGGCCAGGTGCAACTCAGGCTCATCTGGACTTGGGTCACCAGCTATATTTCTCATAGGAGGATGTAAACATTAAGGGAACTGCTCTCACCAAAAACAAACAAACAAAAAGACTTGCAAAGTATTTCATTGCTTTATATATGGGGCTCTTGTGCACATACGAGTTGATATACAGAAAAGAAATTCCAGTCCTAGATGGGCATCCATGCACTTGAAGGTCCCTATTGTAAGGCTTTGCAAAAGTTAAAATTACCCAGAATATGAGAGGCTACTTCTAAATCCACCATGAAAACCAAAGATAAAACATTACTGAACTCATGACGTATGTCAGCAGGGAAAGGTTTTGGTTCACAAAAAATTCCATTGATGTGCAATTTTAAAGCCTCTGGAAGTGAGGCCTTTCATAAAAAATCACTGAATTTCTATTGTATTTATTATAGGGACACCAGTGTCAAGACTTTTCCTTTATGGCACCCATGGCTAAGCTTCTCTCAGGCCCCAGTCCTGGGGATACCTGACATTCCTCCAACCTCTTGGACTTTTTTTTTCCTTTCAGAGACAATATAAATCTTGTAAGCGATTGTGCTTCCTGCTTTGCTTGGGCCACGAGGAAGCTCAGAGATCAATCTGGCTCAGAAACTGGGTAGCACCTCACACACCTATTCTGTGGGCTGCCCTTTTCTTTGGGCTTATCTTACTGGATTGCCCACATTTTCTTTTTACACAGATATCTTTATCTAGCAGTTTTAAAATGTTGATGTGATTATGTATTTTTGTGGGCTGCCTCAAATCCTTTCTGGAAGAAGTTCGGGTTGAAGGGAGGGCGGAGGACAGAGGTCTCTAGGACCTGTTCCCTCTTCTCCACTAAATAAGAGATTTCCTGGTGGTCACACACGTGGGCATCCACATCCCACCACCCAGTTTCCCAAACTCGGAACCTGTGCCTGACCAAGAATCTCGATACCTTTCCAGCTATCAGTAGCCCGAACAGCCAAGACAGTGCCGTGGTGTTTCGGGGGGACGGCGGGTCTGCCCTGGGCAAAAGGGCCCTGTAGTCACTGCATCTCCAGGAGGCTGACTCTGCCCTCTGGTGCCCGCAGGTGGTGTACTTCACTGCGTTGCTGCCCTACTGCGTGCTCATGATCTACCTGGTCAGGGGCCTCACGCTCCACGGAGCCACCAACGGCCTGGCATACATGTTCACTCCCAAGGTATGGGCTGGAGGGGAGGGGTCCCGAGGGCACCCCCATGCATCCTGCCACCTTCCAGGATGGGTGGAAGGGGGAAGACCAAGGGTGGGGGGAACAGTAGTGGACCCGGGGAAGGTGGGTGCGAGCCCACCAGGCAGTGGAGGGGCGTGGATTCTGTCCTCAGACAGGCAGTCCCTATGCCCTGCTAATTCTGGGGCATTAAGTCTTCCATCCACCCTCCTCTTTGTCCTCACTGCCCCCAACCGACTGCTACCCCAGCCCCACATCTGGCCTTCACCCCAGTCTCACCCCAAACCCTCCCTCCAGCCTGTGCACCAAGTTGTTTACCAGGAGCGTCACGCCAGTCAGCTCACCCTCCTGCTCGCACCTCCATGCACCCCGCTCCCGACAGGGGTGCCTCCATACTCCGCAGGGCTCTCCGTGATCCGGTCCCAGGCACCCCGCTCCCCAGTCACCCCATAGCTGATGCTAATCAAGGGAGGCCACCATTGCCTTTGGGGCAGGACAAGTTATTCATTTAGCAAATCTGGTCCCTGGAAACAAAATGACTTTGGCAGCACCCCCCCATTAGTGCCCCCATCACCTTCCAAATGCCCCCTAATATTAGTGCTGGGGTACAACCCAGACCTAGACACCAGCACTGCCATTTCTGGAGGCCCAGACCCGTGCAGTGCCTGGGTCATGGATCAGGGGCTCAAAACCTTTAAAAGTTATTTTACCCTACACTTTTCAATTGCACACCTCCTGTGGGTAAGAGGCAGTGGAGGGTAGGACATGAGGATGCGTTTTATCTGCTGAGGACCGGGCTGGGCACGCACGGGGCCAGGAGAGCTGGGTTCGGGGCCCAGGCCTGCCTCTGGCTGGCTGTGTGCCACGGGCAAGTTCCTTCCCCTCTCCGGGCCTCCTGCCCCCTGCTGATCTGAGAGCCTGGGATTCCCACCCGGGGCTCTCCAGCGCTGTCCCCGCTGGCTTTCCAGATGGAGCAGCTGGCCAACCCCAAGGCCTGGATCAACGCAGCCACCCAGATCTTCTTCTCGCTCGGCTTGGGGTTCGGCAGCCTCATCGCCTTCGCCAGCTACAACGAGCCCTCCAACGACTGCCAGAAGCACACCGTCATCGTGTCCATCATCAACAGCTCCACCTCCATCTTTGCCAGCGTCGTCACCTTCTCCATCTATGGCTTCAAGGCCACCTTCAACTACGAAAGCTGCTTGAACAAGTAAGCCTGGGCCATACGGTGGGCCCCAGGCCTCAAGGGGGGGGGGGCAGTGAACCTCCAAAGGCCTGAGCTGAAAGGGTCCCTGGGAGGAGGCAGGCACCAGAATTCAAGGGGTGTGGGGCAAAGGGCACAGGCTTTGCTGTCCTCAATCCACGGTTCAAATCAGAACCACCAGCAGCTGATGAGCATGAGGCAAGTCGGCGTCTGCCTGAAGGGATGAGGGCAGTTTTGTGTATGCAAAGCACTTAGCACCAATAGGGCATTCAACAGATAAACCTTAGTTTCTTTTGCCCCATCTCCCCACCTCAGAAGTAACCAAGAGCTCTCCAGCTGAGTCATGGAGATTGCAGGATCTACTTTCTGCTGCCCCTTACCCAAAATATAAGAAACATCATCCAGAAGGTGTGCTGTCCAATACAGTAGTCACTAGCCACAAGGTGCTAGTGTAAACATTGAAATGTAAATTGATTTAAAATTAACTAAAATTTGGGGGACTTCCCTGGTGGTGCAGTGGTTGAGAATCTGCCTGCCAATGCAGGGGACACGGGTTCGAGCCCTGGTCCGGGAAGACCCCAAATGCCACGGAGCAACTAAGCCTGTGCGCCACAACTACTGAGCCTGCAATCTAGAGCCCGCGAGCCACAACTACTAAGCCTGTGAGCCACAACTACTGAAGCCCGCGCGCCTAGAGCCCATGCACCGCAACAAGAGAAGCCACTGCAATGAGAAGCCCGTGCACTGCAACGAAGAGTAGCCCCCGCTCACCGCAACTAGAGAAAGCCCGCGTGGAGCAATGAAGACCCAGTGCAGCCAAAAATAAAATAAATAAGTTTAAAAAAATTAACTAAAATTTTAAATTGATTTAAATTTTGATTTAAATTGGTTTCCATTTCAATGTAAATTCTTTTAAATCAGTTCCTCAGTTGCACTAGCCTCATTCGAGTACTCAGTTGCCACATGTGGCTAGTGGGTACCATATTGGACAGCAGTGATGGAGAACATACCAATCATCACAGGAAGTTCTGTCAGACAATGTTGGTCCAGAGGTTAAAATAGCCCAGCTGCGTGGGTTTGGTTCCTTTGATCATCACTGTTCCTATCTGAGGCTTCTTCAAAGCCGTTCACAATCACCCTGCCCTTTAAAAGCTCACCAGTCAACAGATTCCCTTTGTTGGAGCGACCTCACCTAATCAGAAGAGGCAGAGGGTTTGGTGACAGCGGCCTTTGTAATCAGCAAAGGTCAATCAGCTGCTCTGCTCTGCAGGGTGATTCTGCTGCTGACCAATTCTTTCGACCTTGAAGATGGCTTTTTGACAGTCAGCAACCTGGAGGAGGTGAAAAGTTACCTGGCGTCTGCCTACCCCAGCAAGTACAGCGAGGTGTTCCCACAGATTAAAAACTGCAGCTTGGAATCGGAGCTGGAAACGGTAAGGTTTCTCGGCTTGCTTCTTCCCCACACGCTTCACAGAGCCCTCTGGGAGCTGCTCTAGAGAAAGTGCAACTTGAGGGGTATGCACATCCCGTGAAAATCAGGGAAAACTCGGGACTTCCCTGGCGGTCCAGTGGTTAAGACTCCACGCTTTCAATGCAGGGGCCACGGGTTTGATCCCTGGTCGGGGAACTAAGATCCCACATGCTGTGCGTGGTGTGAAAACAAACAAACAAAAAAACCAAAACAACAACAACTATATATATATATATATATATATATATATATATATATATATATATATCTTCCTTGTGCCTCTTAGAGGACGAGAACTCTGCCCACTAGTCTCCCCAAGTGCTGCACGGGAATCCCAGTCTCTACACAGTTCCTTTGGATTCCCTGTGTCCTTTCTTCCTTTAAATTTTCTCTTTTTAAAATTTAAAAATAGAGGAAAGTATAAAGAATAATATAACAAACCCACATCTATCCATCTCTCAGAATGAAAAATTGTAAATATTTTGTCATTTTGGGCTCAGATTTTTTTGATGTAAAAGAAAACATTTCAGAGATAAAGGTAAAATCCCCTTTGTTACTGTCCGCAAAGCTTTCACTACTCCCCAGAGGCCAGAACCTTCATTTTGACCTCCTTATTACCCATATATATTTATGAGTTATATTGTTGTTTTGCTTCACAGTTTTTAACTAGAAATAAGAGGTCCTGGGAGACATCTTTCTCATTCAGCATTTCATTTTTGAGACTTGTCTCTGGTGATACATATGGACTCCCATTCATTCATTGTAAGAGCTACATTTTATTCCATCATTCAAATATCCTACAGTTTACTGGACCCAGGCCAGCGGCAGTGGAAGCCCGGAGTCCTAATCACTGGACAACCAGGGAATTCCCTATGGATTCCCTTACTGATAGACATTTGGGTTTTTCCACAAAACTTTTGCTACTAAAATCACCTTTATTTATATTTTACAGAATTATATTTGCTATGCTGGCAACTTTTTTTTTTTTTTAACAATTGAAGTATTGTGTTACTTTCTTATATACATCAAAGTGAGTCAGTTATACGTATATATTCTTTTTCATATTCTTTTCCGTTATGGGGTATTACAGGATATTGAACATAGTTCCCTGTGCTGTAGAATACTACCTTCTGGTTTATCCATTCTATATGTATAGTTTCCACCTGCAGGTCCGAAACCCCCAATCAAACCCTCCCCCCACCCCCCTAGGCAACCACAAGTCTATTCTCTATGTATGTCTTTTGTTCTTTCATAGATAAGTTCATTTCTGTCATACTTTAGTTTTTCAAACTTTGTTGAATTTAATTTTATTTTATATTGGAGTATAGTTGATATACACTCTTGTGTTTGTTTTAGACATCCAGCAACCTGATTCAGTTATACATAGACATAGATCTATTCTTCTTCAGATTCTTTTCCCCTATACATTATTAAAGGGTGTTGAGTAGAATTCCCTGTGCTATAGAGTAGGTCTTTGTTGATATCTCTTTTATATATATTAGTGTGTATATGTTAATCCCAACCTCCCAAGTTATACCTCCTCCACCCCACTTTTCCCGTTTGGTAACTGTAAGTTTCTTTTCTAAATCTGAGAGTCTTTCTGTTTTGTAAATTGGTACATTTGTATCAATTTTCAGATTCCACCTGTAAATTATGTCATGATATTTGTCGTTATCTGTCTGACTTACTTCATTTAGTATGATCATCTCTAGGTCCATCCTTGTTGCTGCAAATGGCACTATTTCATTTTTTATGGCTGAGTAATATTCCATCGTATATATTCACCACATCTTTTCTATCCATTCCTCTGTTGATGGACATTTTGGTTGCTTCCATGTCTTGGCTGTTGTAAACAGTGCTGCAATAAAGGCTGGGGTGCATGTGTCTTTCCGAATGATGGTGCTCTCTGGGATTACGCCCATGACTGGGATTGCAGGATCGTATGGTAGCTCTATTTTTAGTTTTTTAAAGAAGCTGCAGATTGTTCACCATAGTGGCTGTCACAAATTTCCATTCCCACCAGCAGCGTGTAGGCAGCTTCCCTTTTCTCCACACCTTATTCTGCATTTATGCTTTGTGGACGTTTGCTGATGGCCATTCTGACTGGTGCGAGATAATACCTTGTCCAAGTTTTGATTTGCATTTCTCTAATAATTAGCGATGTTGAATATCTATCCCTGTGCTTTTTTTTTTTTTAAACAGTGTGAGTAAAGCTAAACTCTTGAAATTGGCTTCTTGAAAGTCGGCCCTGTTTTGAATTCTTTTTCTGTTACCTACAACAGGATATTTCTTTAGACCAGGGGTCATTTACTGCCCAGCAGGCCCTGCGAATATTAAGTGCCCATAAGCCCCCTTTTAAGGATGTTATGAGAAACGGCCACAAGGCGGCAGCATTTCTTCATGCCCCACTCTGGTAACTCCGGCAACCAGAGCCTTAGAGAAAGTCGTATTCCTGGGTTGTAAATTACATGGAAAATGCCCGAAGAAAACCCCGAGGGCTTACGTCTCATCTCGTTACTTCATCCCCTCACCCCACAGACTGATCCCCAACCCCTGCAAAAGTGCTATGCAGATGGTGCTGTGGTACGTAGGGGGGGCGCCTCTAAGGAATGAGGCTAGAGGTGGGAACCCCACCACCAAACCCATGAAGACCAGGTGACTTTTCAAAGCTCTTCCTACCCAGGAGGGTCCACCGTCCTTTGGGTGCACTAGGCTTGCTTCAGCTGTAGGAGGACCTGCCTGGATCTGGAGATTGTAGTCCCATGCAGAGGGGACCAGGCACTACAGGTCCCAGGGGGGGCTCTTTTGCCGGCACATCCTCCCACCCAGCTCCCTCAGCCCCAGCATACTCCAGCCTTGGGACCCAATCCTGCTCAGGCTCCAGGGATGTGACACCAGCGCAGGTCACTGAGGCCTCAGGGCAATATAGTAGGCATTTTTTTCCTCTTTTTTTTTTTTAAATTTAATTTTTACTTTCTGTTGGAGTATGGTTGATTTACAATGCTGTGTTTGAGTTTTACAGCAGCTTGATTTAGTTATACATGTACCTGTTCTCTTTCAGATTCTTTTCCCACATAGGTTATTACTGAGTGTTGAGTAGAGGTCCCTGTGCTCTCCAGTAGGTCCTCACTGGTTATCTATTTTTATACATACATATATACATATATATGTATATATATATTAGTGTGTATGTGTTAATCCCAACCTCCTAATTTCTCTCTCCCCCCTCTGCAACTTCCCCCTTTGGCAACTCTAAATTTCTTTTCTAAGGCTGTGAGTCTGTTTTTGTTTTGTCAATTATTTCATTTGTATCTCTTTTTAGATTCCAGGTGTAAGTGATATCATATTTGTCTTACTGTGTCTGAGTTACTGGACCTAGTGAGATCATCTCCTGATCCATCCATGTTGCTGCAAATGGCATGATTTCGTTGTGTTTTCTGGCTAATAGTCCACTGTGTATATGTAGCACATCTTGTTTATCCATTCATTCATCTCGGTGGATTTTCGGTAGTTTTGATGCCTCGGCTATCGTAAATCTTACTGCAATGACCACTGGGGTGCATGTGTGTACTCGAAGGATGGTTTTCTCTGGATATTTGCCCAGGAGTGGGATTGCTGGATCTTATGGGAGCTCTATTTTTCAATTTTTAAGGACCTTCCCTACTGCTCTTCATTGTGGGTATTACCAATTTACCTTCCTCCCAACAGCATTGTTGGGTTCCCCTTTCTCCACGTCCTCTGCTGCATTTATTCTTTGGAGAATTTTTGATGATTGGTGCCAGGGGATAACTCGTTGTCATTTTGATTTCCATTTTTCTACTCGTTGGCGACGTTGAACATCTTTTCACGTGCTTTAAAACAAACAAACAAAAAAACACAACAGGGTGAGTAAAGTTAATCTCTTGAAATTGTTTTCTTGAAAGTCGGCCCTGTTTTGAATTCTTTTTCCGTTACCTACAACAGGACATTTCTTGAGAGCAGTGATCATTTAGTGCCCGGCAGGCCTTGTGAATATTAAGTGACCATGAGCAGCGTTTTAAGGATGTTGTTATGAGAAGCGGCCACAAGGCGGCAGCATTTCTTCATGCCCCCACTCTGGTAACTCGGGCAACCACAGGCTTAGAGAAAGCCATGTTCTGGGTTGTAAATTACATGGAAAATGCCCGAAGAAAACCCCAAGGGCCTGTGTCTGGATACTTCCCACCCCCCTCACCCTGCAGACTGATTCCCAATCCCTGCAGTAGTGCTATGCTGATGGTGCTGTGGTTCGTAGGTGGGGCGTCTCTAAGGAAGGAGGCTGGAGGTGGGAACACCACCAGCAGGAGCCGTGGAGATCCGGTGTCTTTTCACAGCTCTTCCCTCCCAGCGGGTCCACCATCTTTTGGGTGCACTAGGCTTGCTTCAGCAGTAGGAGGACCCGTCTGGATCCAGAGATTGTGGTCCCATGCAGAGGGAAACAGGCACCACAGATACAAGGGGGGGGGGCTCCTTTGCTAGCACATCCTCCCCAGCTCCCTCAGCCCCATGACAGCCCAGCCTTGGATCCCAGGCCTGCTCAGCCTCCAAGAATGTCACACCAGTCCTGGTCACCGAGGCCTCAGGGCAATATAGTCTGCATTTTTTTCTTTTTTTTAATTTATTTTTTATTTTCTATTAGAGTATGGTTGATTTACAATGCTGTGTTTGAGTTTTACAGCAGCTTGATTCAGTTATACATATACGAGAACCTATTCTCTTTCGGATTCTTTTCCCACATAGGTTATTACTGAGTGTTGAGTAGAGGTCCCTGTGCTCTCCAGTAGGTGCTCATTGATTATCTATTTTATAATTATATATATACATATATATTAGTGTGTATGTATTAATCCCAACCTCCTAATTTCTCTCTCCCCCCTCTGCAACTTCCCCCTTTGGTAATTCTAAATTACTTATCTAAGGCTATGAGTCTGTTTTTGTTTTGTCAATTAGTTCATCTGTATCCTTTTTTAGATTCCACCTGTAAGTGATATCATATATTTGTCTTACTCTGACTTATTGGACTTAGTTAGATCACCTCCTGATCCATGTTGCTGCAAATGGCATGATTTTGTTCTGTTTTCTCGCTAATAGTCCACTGTGACACGTATGGCGTTTTCTTTATCCATTCATTCAACTCGATGGACATTTCGGTAGTTTCGATGCCTCGGCTATTGTAAATCTTACCTCAACGACTGTTGGGGTCCATGTGTGTATTCGAAGGATGGTTTTCTCCAGATATTTGCCCAGGAGTGGCATTGCTGGACCTTATGGGAGCTCTATTTTTCAATATTTAAGGACCTTCCCTACTGCTGTCCATTGTGCTGTTACCAATTTACCTTCCCGCTAACAGGGGTTCCTTGTTCTCCAGACACTGTCCCGTATTTATTGTATGTAGACTTTTTGGGTTTTTTTGACCAGGCTGATTGTCTTTCCTACTGCTGTGAGGTGACAACTTGTAGTTTTGATTTGTATTTGTGTCATAATTATATATGTTGAACTATTTCCTTGTGCCTTTTGGCCATATATATATATTTTTTGGAGAAGTGTTGTTTTAGGTCTTTTTTCCATTTTTTTGATTGGGTTGATTTATTGTTGAGTTGTACATGCTGTTGGTATTTTTTTGAAATTTAGCCCTTGTAGGTTGCATCATTTTGAAATATTTTCTCCTAGTCCGTAGTTGTCTTTTTGTTCATGGTTTCCTTCGATGTGCAAAAGCTTTATGTTTGATTGGGTCCATTGGTAGGTTTGCTTTTATTTCTGTTGCCTTGAGTCTGACCTAAGAAAACGGTATGATTTATGTCAGAGAATGTTTTGCCTATGTTCTCTTCTGGGGTTTTATGGTGTCATATCTTGTATTTAAGACTTTAATCCTTTTTGAGCTTATTTTTGTGTATGGTGTGAGGGTGTGTTCTAACTTTATTTGCGGCTGTTCAGCTTCCAATGCTACTTGCTGAAAAGACTGTCTTTTCTCCATTGTACATTCTTGCTTTCTTTGTTGAAGATTAATTGACCATAGGTGTGTAGGTTTATTTCTGGCCTCTCTATTCTGTTCCATTGATCCATGTCTGTTTTCGTGACCATGACAGTTTTCTTTACTGTAGCTTAGTATTTTCTGAAGTCTGGGAGGGTTATGTCTCCTGCTGTGTTCTTTTTCCTCAGGATTGCTTTGGCAATTCTGGGTCTTTTTTGGTTCCATATAAAGGATTATTTGTTCTGGTCTGTGAAAAATGCCATGCATAATTTGATAAGGATCTCATTAAATCTGTAGATTGCTTTGCGTAGTGTGGCCATTTTAGCAACATTATTCTAGGACTTTTTTTCTTTAATATTTATTTGGTTGCACCAGCTCTTAGTTGAGGCAGGCAGGCTCCTTAGTTGCAGCACGTGGGCTCCTTAGTTAAGGCTCACGTGCTTCTTGGTTGTGGCATACATGTGGGATCTAGTTCCCTGACCAGGGATAGAACCCAGGCCCCGTGCATTGGGAGTGTGGAGTCTTATCCCCTGTGCCACCAGGGAAGTCCCTAGGACCTTTATTTTTCACATTAATTTTCAGGTCAATTTGACAAGTTCCACTGGTGGGTGGGAAATCCCTTTATTAGAATTGCACTGACTATAATGTAATTTGGGAACAATCAATATTTTTTCAACTGTGACTTCTGATTTAGGAACAGGCTTTTTCTCATCATTCACTGAAGTCTTCTTTTATATTCTGCAACTAATTTTCTCCACGAAATCCTGGCAGATCTTTGATTACCTTTATGTCTATGAACCTTATTGTTTTGTTCCTATTGTAAATAGTGTCGTTCATTTCCCAATTTCTACCATTGCTGGTTTTCGTTGCAAAAGAAAGCTAACAGTTTTTGTGTTGGTCTTTTATCTAGCAACTTTGATGAATTCTCTTATTCTCATATTTGTCTATATATTTGCTTTACTTTTCTGTGTAACTCTTATGGCACCTGCGGATCCTAGGAATTTTTTTCTAGCACAGTGGAAGTGCAAATGAGAGTGGGCATGTTTGTCTAATTCTTATATTTAATGTAAATACTTCTAGAGACTGCCTCTAGAAAGTGTCTCTAGAGAATGCCTTTCAAGAAGAGGGAACAGTAAAGCCCCATAGCTCTGCTTGCCAGTAAGGTACCCTGGAGTTTTTTTGGCCCCTTGATTTCATAGGTGGAGCCATTCCAGGTCATTTCATGGATGAGGCAACACTTTGTTACTCCTTCCTCCCTGCTTACACTGACCTGTGGCACGACCCTCCCTACCAGGGTGTCAGCAGATCCCCAGACCTCAGCCCCTGCCTTTAAGGCCTGGATCCTGTTCAGATGACTTCTGAGGCCTGCTTGTGTTCCTGCTCTCAGTTCAAATTTCTTTTTTGTTTTTGGCACCTGGGAATTTTCCTCACTTATTTTTGAGTTTGGCTCAGTGCCCAAGAATTGTGTGGTTATTGATTTATTTAGACTTTTTTCCACTTGAATTTTCCATGAATATTTAACAAAGTCTAAAGTTAAACTATACCTTGAGTTCAGTACAAGGACTTTCAGACACTTTCACTCACCCCTCCTGTTGTAAATACCTTTTATGTCCAATTCTTTTTATTTTTTTAAAGGTTAACAGATTTTTTTTTTTTTTTATTGGCTGCATTGGGTCTTCGATGCTGTGCGCGGGGTTGCGGTGAGTGGGGGGCTACTCTTCTCTGCGGTGTGAGGGCCGGGCTTTTCATTGCAGTGGCTTTTATTGTTGCAGAGCACGGGCTCTAGGCACGAGGGCTCAGTAGTTGTGGCGCACGGGCATAGTTGCTCTGTGGCTTGTGGGATCTTCCCGGACCAGGGATCGAACCCATGTCCCCTGAATTGGCAGGTGGATTCTTAACCACTGAGCCACCAGGGAAGTTCCTCTTTTTTTTTTTTTTTTTTTAAGCCAGATTTTTTTAAATTAATTTATTTATTTATATTTATTTTTGGCTGTGTTGGGTCTTCATTTCTGTGCGAGGGCTTTCTCCAGTTGCGGCGAGCGGGGGCCACTCTTCATCGCGGTGCACGGGCCTCTCACCGTCGTGGCCTCTCCCGTTGCGGAGCACAGGCTCCAGACGCGCAGGCTCAGTAGTTGTGGCTCACGGGCCTAGTTGCTCCGCGGCATGTGGGATCTTCCCAGACCAGGGCTCGAACCCGTGTGCCCTGCATTGGCAGGCAGATTCTTAACCACTGCGCCACCAGGGAAGCCCCCTAATTCTTTTTAAACTGATAAATTGGATGCTATTGTTATTTTATACAACAGTGTCTGTATTGACCTGCATGCTTGCTATTTTGTTTGTTTACCTTTATTGCATCCCAGCTCTCTTCTGGGGGCATGTATTATCAGTGACACTGTTTAGCACTGTTGGCTCAAGGTAATAAAAAGCAGGCCACCTTTAGTAGGTTCTGTTGTTGTTTCTAAATTCTCTGCAAGTGATCACTCCCTTATGGTCTGCACCCAGGGCGGATGAATACCATTGTCCCCATTGGTATGCTGTTGAGCTGACCTATATTTTGAATCTGACAATCCAACATCTGCCATTCCAGGGGAAGGGTGCTGAAATCTTAGTTCTTATTCCTGCTGACTCTTCACTCATAGTGGCATGTTTTCTGGTCAGTTTATAAATCTCGGGTTGCAAGCTCACTGCTTGATCATCTCTGGTGGTCTTACAGGTAACCCAATTCAGACCTGCAATGGAAGCTTTCCCCAGTGTCTGCTTCTGCTGCTTCTGCTACTGGCAGCCAGGGGGTGCTCCCCGCCCCCCGCCATGAGCCCTTTCAACCAGGAGTTGAGGCTCTATTTCCACAGTTCAGTATCCCTACAACAGCATTACCGCCGCAGGCATCTGGCCACTGAGCAGCCCTGCCCACTTGGTTGCCTGCCGGCCAGGCCAGCTCCCCACCATTCTGGCTCCTGTAGCTGTGGCTCCACTATCTCAGCTCCCAGAACACCCAGTCAGTCATGATACAGGAAGCAGAAATTATCCAACCATTATTTTACTATATTTTATCCATAATGATGTGAGTTGGGGCAGGAGAGAGGAACTCAGTGTTCCAAGTTGACTGAGATGTCTCCTCACACTTTGCAAACAAGGGCCCCTGACAGCTCACATTTCTATCCAGCCCAGCTCAACCTGAGTGGGCTGGTGTGCAGATGGAAGATCCAACCTCAGAATGTGGCTTCTCGTGGCTGATTCTCAGGTTCCCCAAGTAGCTTAGCACTGGGTGTGTTTAAAGAGTCCTAAGTCCCCCGGGTGTGTAACTGGTGTCTTCATCCTGTGGGCAGGCTGTCCAAGGCACCGGCCTGGCTTTCATCGTCTACACAGAGGCCATTAAAAACATGGAGGTGTCCCAGCTGTGGTCGGTGCTCTACTTCTTCATGCTGCTGATGCTGGGCATTGGAAGCATGCTGGGGAACACGGCCGCCATCCTCACCCCTCTGACCGACAGCAAGGTCATCTCCAGCTACCTGCCCAAGGAGGCAATCTCAGGTGAGTGGGCCAGCGAAGGTGGTGGGGCTCGGGGAGGTGAGCAGAGGGAGGCGTTTCCTCAGGGGCCATGGGCTTACCGAGAGGCTGCAGCAACCTCACAGGGGTCCTGCCATGGCTCTCTCCTCTCGGGCAATCTGGGACCTGGTACACGTGATTCACCCCCATGCATCTGGTTTTCCACATCACAGGGAAGTGAAGTGGTCACCCCAACCTTGGCAAAGGCCAAACTCCCCAACATGGCCCTCAAAGCTCTCCAGGCTAGCAGAGAACCTGCTTTTGTCTTTGTTTGTGTTGACTGAAGCATAACGACAACACATACATTTCTCACACCAGAGAGCCCCTCCCTGCTCCTGCCCCGTCAGTATGCCCCCATCCCCATCCTCTTTACCGTCCGTGTAATAATCCAGCCTAAGACCATACAGCACAATTCATCTACCCCTTCTGCAGTTGGCGGACCTTTGCCTTGTGAGGGAAAGAACCTGTTTATCCAAGCATGCCTCTCCGTTTCACTCCACCACCCATCTGCTCCAGTGCAACCTGGCAGTGTCCGGAGAACCGTGACTCCTCACCCTCACATCCGGAACCCCTCGTCCCAGCCCACATCAAACCCAGCTCCCACCAGAGCCCTCTAGCGCTTAGCCTCCCTGCGCTCAGAAGCCAGCATTATGTGAGCCTCCCCTCCGGCACAGAGCCTGTTCTCCTTGTGTCCCCCTCAGGACAGCGGTGGGGCTCACTGGCTGGTGGTATAGGGTGTGGCCATGGAAAGGGCAGGTGGGAGCTTTAGAGTCTAATACTTTGTGGGGTGCCCAAGGGAGGCAGCAGAGGCTGGGGCCAGAGCTTCGGTTCTGGAGACAGAAGGGCCTGTGTCTGAATTCCAACTTGTTTTCTTTCTGTGCTGTGGGATGTTGGGAAAGTTACCCGACATCTCTGAGCCTTGGCTTCCCCCTCTGTAGAAGGGGGGCTCCTGATAACCTGCCCCAGAAGCTAAAGGCTCCACTGCATGGCAAGTGCCTGGGGCGTAGTGGCAGCTGGGTAAGCATTCGTTTCTTCTCTTCCCCTCCCTACTCCTCTCTCTGGTCAGATGTGAATCCTCTCTAGGGGGTCCCGTGAGGGGTGCCCTGCAGCTCAAATCTCCTCCCCTGATTCACTTCCCATGAGCTCAGTGGCTGAGTTGCTGGGATAAACAGAGTCACCAGACCCATAGCCTGGGTGAGATTCCCCTAGACAGCAACGCCTACAAGTTTCTTTTCCACCGAGTTTGATTCCCCGCTACTGGACAGCTCCATGAATTAACAGCTGAAGTCCTGCTGGCACTCCTCGCAACACCTTTGCCCCATGCTCCCCAACACACACACGTGGCACACACACGCAGAGGCACCGCTCCATGACGGCTCCCACAGCCCGTGCAGATGAACCGAATGGCCAGCGCCTCCTCAGGGTCCATGGCTCTTGGGCCCCACAGGAAGCTGGGTGCACAGGCCGGGGTCTTAGGCAGGTGGCCTTGTGTTCCTAGGTCTGGTGTGCCTCGTCAACTGTGCCATCGGCTTGGTGTTCACCATGGAGGCCGGCAACTACTGGTTCGACATCTTCAACGACTACGCTGCCACGCTGTCCCTGCTGCTCATTGTCCTGGTGGAGACGGTCGCCGTGTGTTACCTGTACGGACTGAGGCGGTAAGGAGGCCCCGCCCCTGCCAACTGCCCCGGAAACCCACCCATGAAGGCCATGCCTCACAACACTTTCTGCCACATGTAGTTTCAAGAATCCCAGGTGTTCACATTATGCATGTGGGTCTTTGTGGTCTACAGCCCAGGGTCCTGCTAGGTCAGTGGCAGCAGGGGGGCAGGTGGTGATGGACACGCCGCAGGGTCCAGGAGAGGCAGGGGCTGTGGTTCCCGCTGTGACAGTCTCACCCGGCCCCCTCTCCTCCCCCATGGCTGCCTCTTCCGCCGTGGGGAGCAGTTTCAAAGGCCCTGGACTGGAGGTAAGACACCAATCCGGATGCTGGGCCTGGGTCGGCCACTAGCTGGGTGCCCTCAGGCAAGTCACACCACAGCCCTGGACCTCAGTCCCCTCCCCTGGGAAATGGGGAGGTGGCTGGGTCAGCATTTCCCAAAGTGCTGAGATACTTTCCATACTCATTTGTGTGTGTGTGTGTCCCAGAAATATATATGATTAGCCTATCCAATCCATGGTAAAACAGATATTGTCATGCTATATTGCTAAATTCAGGTAAAAGAGTCAATTAAAAAAAAAAAGGCCCCCAGACGATGGAAATCACAACGGTGGGCTGCAGGCAGCTACACTTGGGAAGCAGCGCTCCATGCCAGCTCCAACGGGTCAGGGCCAAGGTGCTTCCGCTTCCTTCAGGTTTGGTCCTGCCTCCCTCTGCCCCAGAAAACCTGCTCTGGTTTCAGGGGACAAAAGCGATTCCCCTCTGGGGGCGTTTCTAGGGGGAAGGAGAGTTGCTGACAGACAGCAGGGTGGGAGGGGTGGAGCAGGGCTGCCCTCGGGGTCCCCTGGTGTTGAGGACTGGCTTCACAGGCGCCCCGCCAGGCCCTCTGTTCCCATACAGCAGCCGCCTCCAGCTGCAGGCCAGCACCAGGAGGACGGCCTCTCATGTCCACTCACCTATGGGTGGTTGCTTTGCCCCCTCTGTGGCGGCCTCAGCCCTTCTCCCCTCCCTGCCCCCAGGACCCCCAGAAGGAATCAGAGACGGCCCAGTGGTCGTGTTCAAACATCAGTGGCGCCCAGCACAGAATCTGCCTGAGCAGACGGGGAGGTGTGGCCTGCACGGCCTGGCTGCAACAGCATGGATAATCCAAGCTTTCTCTCCCCACCTCCAAACAGATTCGAAAGCGACCTGAAGGCTATGACTGGACACGCTCTGAACTGGTACTGGAAGGCCATGTGGGGCGGCGTGAGCCCGCTGCTCATCATCAGCCTCTTCGTCTTCTACCTGAGTGACTACATCATCACGGGGACCCTGCAGTACCAAGCCTGGGACGCCTCCCAGGTAGCTATCTGCCATCTCGGGCCCCAGGCTCGTGAGCGAGCACGGGCCTCTAGTTTGCTGAAACCAAGGAACTCTCTCCAGGGTGGGGGTAGGTTATTTATCACAACATGGAAACATCACCCAGGTATGTAAAAATACTCAGCCCAGGACAGTGGAGCTGAGCTGAGTTTTTCAACATGGGCTGCAGTGAAGAGAGTGAGATTCCGTCCAGAACTTCCTGGTGGCCTCTGTCCACTGAGGCCACTCAGGAAAGGCCAAGCAAGGCTGGAGGGCAGGGCCCCTGAGGAGCTGGGCGGGGCAGGGACTGGCGTTTACACTGGAGTTGCTAGGACAGAACGGGGGACTGAGGGGGTCACTCAGGAGGCTGGGCTGCATCTGCTCACCCAGCAGAGGGCAGCACATCAGTGTTTTAACAACCTGGACAGCCGTATCACTGCACCGGGCCTGAGGGTCAGCCTTGGCTGTCCTTGCACAGACACACTCTCATAAAAAAGATTTACTTTTTAAGGAAAGTAATACAACTGACCAATTTGGATTTCTTTCCCTGTGGGTAGAAGATGCTGCCCCTTAGCATATGGTGTGTGTGGAGTGTGCAGACAGGGTGCACAGGGCCTGTGCTCCATCCACACACTCCACGCTGCACCGCGGCTGGGAAGGCGCCCCTGTGTCTGGTTCTGGCAGTGGTGCCGAGCAGGGCTTCCCACCCTGCAGTGGAGGAGCAGGGTGTTTCTTCCAGGCCATGCAGCCTGATACTTTTGGAAAATGCAATTAACAAACAGTGAATTCCTTAAAAAAAAGGTAGAGCAAATACAAGCACCCAATATGTATCAGATTCAGCAGACAAAGGATTATGCTGTCAAACTGCTAAAATCATTTATGTTTCCTCCCAATTCCTGTACTCATCATGCAGAACACAGAGTAACAACAGATGAGCAACAGAAGTCTGTGGGCTGGTTCCCGCGGCCACACTCCGTGTGGCATTTTGGTTTACAAACCGTACGTACTCTGGTTGACAGCAAGTGCCTGCTCCCTGGACTTAGCTGTCCTCTGGTTCCTTTGTGGAAAGGTAGTGTAGCATTTATTGGCTTTTGGGCCTCAACTGGTTTCTAATCAGTTTTGCATTTAGGGAAACATCCATCATTCTTCCAACTAAGTCCTAAGTCCTGAGGTCCATCAACACTTCTCCTGAGATGAGAGCTGTGCTGCTGGACACAGAAGCTAATAACCACATGTGGCTATTGAAATGTAACTCATTAAAATTAAACAAAATTTAAAATTCACTTCTTGCGCATCACCGGCCACATTCCCAGTGCTCAATGGCCACCTATGCCGGTGGCTGCTGTGTTTGGACAGCACTGGGCAAGGGTAGCCCCTACATTTAGGTGCCCTGCTGCTGCCTTGAACATAAGCCTTGGATTATTCTCATGGTTGCTCTTTCCAGGTAGCTCCAAAGAGTACGCACAGGGGGAGTTAGTCTGCCCAGCAGAGCCACTAGTGACCTGCACGCAGAGCTGGGGCAGCCCCGGGTGGAAGGATGCCCGGCCGCAGATGCTCTCTTCCTCCCGCCGGAGGGCCTGAGGCCTGGAGGGGTGGTGCCCTCAGAAGGTTCCGCACGGGAGGTTCTTTCTTCTGACACTCAGGTTCCTTCTTCAGGGCCAGCTTGTGACCAAGGACTACCCACCGTATGCACTGGCCATCATTGGGCTGCTCGTGGCCTCCTCTACCATGTGCATCCCCCTGGGGGCCCTGGGGACTTTCATCGTGCGCCACCTCAAGCGGGGAGACACAGCCTCCGTGGCCTGAGAGCTGGGCTTCCCCGAGACTGCCGTCAGCCGCTCACTATCTTACAGCTACTTACGTACAGATGGAGCCAGCCGCCTCAGCTGCTTTTGGAAGTATTGACTCCGGAAGCACTCAGCCCATCGTCTTCTCTAGAAAGGATTAGGAAGGTGAAAAGAAAGAAGACTCCCTCAGGAGAACACACACCCTGCTCACCGAGCCACCCTGCCCACCCCCCCACCTCCCCCAGAGTCACACACGGTGCTTCCTACCTGTCACCACGGAGGCAGAATTCTCACAGCCAGTCTTGAAGACAACTGCTTGACTCTAGCAAAGTCCTAGAAGTAGGGCACACCGGGAGCTGAAATTTGACTACAGTTTTTATGGGATAAAATTTAAGGAATTTTTTTTTTTTCTGAAGAGATCCCAAAATACTAGCAGGCATTCATTTTTAGAGAATTTTGAAAAGGAGTTTTTTAACTAAGATGACTAATCTGAATGAATGTCATCAATGCAAAATTAGTTCTTTTTTCAGTCACAGTGAACCTGCAATCACTGTGTTCTCCTTCGCTAATAGGATTGACTGGCCATAAAGAAAGAAGGCCTTTGTTTGGAGCTCACAAAAGGAGTCACTTTTCCCTAATCTGAGGCCTCTCAGTGGGTCCAAGACCAGTCCTCTCTACGAACAACCCCAAACCACCTTCGGCCCTGGTGTCTCACGGCACTGAAGAGCTGCCAGAGCCTCTATGAGGATGAAAGTGAAGCTAGCTTTCCCATAGACCTAAGGTTATATTTGGATATGATGACCAACTCTTTATAGGAAAGACCATGACCATAACTTAGTTTTAAATTATTTATCTGTACATAAGTTTTCTAAAATGTATAGAAAGATGGCTCTCAAACAGAACACCCAGTAAGTGAAGACACACTATTTATCATACAGCATTAGTCCACCTTGTAAACGTCTCCTGTCTTTTAACTGCAATAAGTAGGTCAAGGTTATCCCAGAAGTGAGGAGGTCCCTTACTGCTCTGACATTCCTGAATTCCATGTTCTCAGTGAAGCACACAAAGTTTCTTTGAGTAGATTTGTACAGACATCTTTAAAGACACTTAAACATTCACCTGGGAAATCAGCTAGAGATGGCTTTTCTTTTAAAACTTCGTTTTCATGCCATAAACTTCCCTATAACAAGAATAGGCATTAGAAAGGTCTTAGGCAGTCTTGAACTTCCAGCTTCACCTGATGCCCATAAAAAGACCACTTGGTGGTGGTTAGGTAAGCTGGACAGCCACATGTAAGTCAATGAAGTTAGAACACACCCTCACCCCATATACAAAAATAAACTCAAAATGGCTTAAAGACTTAAATATAAGACACGACACCATAAGACTCCTAGAAAAGAACATAGGTAAAGCATTCTCTGACATAAATCGTACCAATGTTTTCTTAGGTCACTCTCCCGAGAGAACAGAGATAAAAGCAAAAAATAAACAAATGGGACCTAAATGAACTTAAGCTGTTACACAGCAAAAGAAACCATAAACACAACAAAAAGACAACCTATGGACTGGAAGAAAATATTTGCAAATGATGTTACCAACAAGGGCTTAATTTCCAAAATATACAAACAGCTCATACAAGTCAACAACAAAAAATAAACAACCCAATCCAAAAATGGGCAGAAGACCTAAATAGACATTTCTGCAAAGACAACATACAGATGGCCAACGTGCACATGAAAAGATGCTCAACATCACTAATTATTAGAGAAATGCAAATCAAAACTACAAATCAAAATGTCACACACCAGTCAGAATGACCATCATTAAAAAGTCTACAAATAACAAATGCTGGAGAAGGTGTGGAGAAAGCGGAACCATCCTACACTGTTGGTGGGAATGTAAACTGGTGCAGCTACTATGGAAAACAGTATGGAGGTTCCTCAAAAAACTAAAAATAGTTGCCATATGATCCAGCAATCCCACTCCTGGGCATGTATCCAGACAAAACTATAATTCAGAAAGATACAGGCACCACTATGTTTACAGCAGCACTATTTACAATAGCCAAGACATGGAAACAACCTAAATGTCCATCAACAGATGAATGGATAAAGATGTGGTACATACCTACAATGGAATATTAGCCATAAAAAAGAACGAAATCATGCCATTTGCGGCAACATGCATGGACCTAGAGATGATCATACTAAGTGAAGTATGTCAGAAAGAGAAAGACAAATACCATATGATCTCACTTATATGTGGAATCTAAAATATGATACAAATGAACTTATCTGAAACAGACTCACAGACACAGAGAACAGACGTGTGGTTGCCAAGGAGGAGGGGGGATGGGGGGAAGGATGGATTGGGAGGCTGGGATTAGCAGATGCCAACTATTATGTATAGAATGGGTAAACAACAAGGTCCTACTCTAGCACAGGGAACTATATCCAATATTCTGTGATAAACCATAATGGAAAAGAAAAAAAAAAAAAATCACTTGGCTTTAAAATGCATGAACCAGCATTTACTTACCACAACTAGTCAGTCCTCCGATTTCTCATCAGAGGGTTCTTCGGTGTCAGAAAACCTCAGCTATCAAGGCTTGGAGAGTGAGCACACTCGGCAGCAAATACACAGCACAGAGTCTGTTCCTGAATCCTTACGGGTCACAGCCTCCGAGCCCCCAGCCCTGGTCACTGTCTTACAACAGGGGCCGCCCCTCGGGGGTTGGTCATCACCTGGGTATTTCAGCCCTGAATGCTAGGTATCCTCAGGAGCGTAGACACAAATGTTGTTCTAGAGCGGCTCTTTAATTCACAGTTGCTGTACTTCAGTGGTCCTCCACCTCAGTGTCCATTCAAACCACCCGGAAGCATTTAAACTCCTGGTGTCCAGGCCACGCCCTGGAACCTGCCAAATCTGAGAACCGGGGCCCTATTTAAGAGAGAAGGAAAATGTGTCATATATTTAGGCACACTTACATCGAAAGTGACCTTTAAAATTTTGAAAGCACTTTTGAGCATTTCTAATTGTATGGAAAAGTTACTTCTCCAGAATAATTTTTGCTCACAGAACTCAAATAGATGAAGTCCCATTATTATAGACTAATGTGCTCCAGATGAAAATGTCTCCAGCTTGGGTTCAGTTTTATTCTGCTTCCTGAGAACGCATGAAGAGCAGAACATTTCATAGTAATCCTCTTGAACCACTAAGTCCTGTTTCAAAAGATTCTTTGAATTCTTTGACTATTTTCTAGGGACTGCACAAAAGCAGTCATCTTAACATTTGTCCACCCTCTTCCAATAAGCTGGAGAGAAAAAGGCACGTTCCATCCCTGTGCCCTTAGCAGTACAATGACATTAGAGCCAGACACGGACTCCAGAAAGCTTTCTGATTATACTAAAAACACACCTACTCTTCACTTAGTTCTAAAGAATCAGGTAGGGAAATGTTTGGGTTTTTTTTAGCAATTGTCATAAATAAAACCCTAAACAAATATATCTCTAGGTCTTTTTGGTCACTTATGAAATGTAGTTTTGTTTTGAGACCTCTCAACCCAAGATTTTCCCTCCTTATGTAAACATACTAGCTAATTTTGAAAAAAAAAGAAAATAAAGGAGAATCCATCTGGTCTCTTTTCTATTGCCTTCTCTATGTTTGCTTCCTCACATGCAGTGAAACCGCACCAATGCACTGTATGAAGGCCATCACATGAGAAGAGGATCACATGATAACAGGAAGGGTAGCATCCAAAAGAGAAATTAGGGGAAAAAATTCTAATTTGCTGGATTTAAACAGAATGTGAGCTCTTCCGAATTGCTGCAGAATCTTTCCAACCCTTTTGAGAGGTGCCCTGGGCAGTCTGCCCACCTCAGGATCCCTTGTTGGCTGAGGCCATGAGAACCCACACAATAGGTTTGGGTGTGACCTCAGAACTGTCCTGGGGTGGAAAGAGCGTGTAAACTATTGTGTTAGATTTCTGTATAAGTTATTTTACATAGAAAAATTAACTTATGGCTGTTCCACTTTATAGATAGAAAAGCTGGGGAAGAGAATTAATTCACCCAACCATTTTCTACTCAACATCCAGTCAGAGGAAGAAAAAAAACGAGCGATTTAAACAATCCTTTTGCAAGGCAAAAAGTACATCTACAAATATGAAATTCTCAACCAGAATTTTCTGACCAGTCTCTTACATGTGAATCATGTGTCCTTTCGTATTGCCCACCTGCATAGGATCAGCCTTTATGGAGTACATTACAATCCAGTCCCTGTGTAGGCTCTGGGGAAAGTTCTGGTCCCTGGACTTCATGGCTCTTAGATTCTAGAAGGGAAAAGAGACAATGATAACAAATGATATAATTACAGACTGTGATCTTTTCTAAGAAGGAAATAAATGGGCCAAGTGATGGCGTGAGAGGGACAGTGCTTCAATCAGGTGGTCGAGGAGGAGATATGTGGACTGAATTTTGAAGAAGAATGAACTAGTTATTGGAATTGCTGCAAGGTCTGTCCAGGCAGAGGCAATGGCAGTGCAAAGGCCCTCAGGGGAGAAAAAGCAGAAAGGAGGCCTGTGGTTGGACTGGGGAGGGGAGCGATGGGAGATGAGCTTGGAGAAGTGGGCAGAGACCAGGTCATATAAGGCCTTGTAGGCCACAGCAAAGAGCTTTGGTTTTCTTCAAAGAGCAACAGAATCTCACCTGAGGGTTTAACGTGGGGCCCTGCGTCATCTAGTTTACACTTGAAAGATCACTTGTAGCTATGGAGAACAGACTGGAGAGGGTTGTTAATGGGGACCTTGGAAAATTATTCCAGGAGCTACTTTAGTAAGTCCATGGGAAAGATGATGGTGGCATGGACTTGGAAATTAATATGGAGAGGAATAGGTGGGTCCGAGTTATATTTTGGCAGGGGAGAGTTGCCAAGACTTGCTTATGGACTGGATGCATAGTTGAGAGGAGAGGGGTGAAATGTTTGACTTACTGGGTGGATGCTGGTGGCATTTCCTGAGATGGAGAAAACTCGGCATGGAACCAGTCTGCAGAGTATAAATCAAGAAGCTCTGGGGGGGAAAAAAAAAGAGCTCTGCTTGACCGTACTGAGTTTGAGATGCCTGTGAATCAGGTGGGAATATCTGGTAGGCAGCAGAACATTAGAATCTGAACCTCTGGGAAAGGTCCAGTCTAGAGGTATATATTTGGGAGTCACAGCATAAAGATGCTATTGTAAAACCATGGGTCTAAATGACATCACCTGGGGTAAGTGTGTACATGGAGAAGAGGGCTTAGGACCAAAGCCTACAAAAAAATCCAACATGTGTTCAGACAGGGCCACAGGTTCTTTTCCATCTTTCCCATTGAGAGGGGGGGTCTGTGTCCCTCCCCCTGAATCTGAGTGGGCTTGTGAGTGCTCCGACCAATAGAATATGGCGCAAGGGACACCACTGGACATTAGAGGCTAGATCATAAAAGGCCATGCAAGCTTCCACCTGGTTTGCTGGAACACTCACTCCGGCCGCCCTGAGCCAAGCAGGTATGAAGTCCTACTGCCTTGAGGCTACCATGCTGCAAAGCCACATGGAGGTGCTCCAGCTCACAGAACCAGCTGGGCCACCTTCCAGCCACCCTTGTACAGCACCAAACCAGCACGGACCAGAGACCAGCCCCTCTGTCAGCTGAGTATCACTGAGTGACCTCTGTCAGTGCCATCTGGAACAGAAGAGATCACCCAGCTGTGCCAGGCTCCATTCCTAACTCGCAACACTGTGAGATTACTTTCCAGAAATAGATAACTAGAACAGTGATAAAGCAGAGAGGAGACATCAGTAGGCAATGGAGTTGTGAGTAAAGCTGGACAGAACCCAGGAGAATGTGTGCTCCCAAAAGGTCAGGAGAAGGACATCTTAAATTCTCCTAAACATGACTTACAACCTGTACTTCCTACTTCTCCTAACCTCAGAGTCTATGTTTAAACCAAAGTCTAACAGGAGCTCAATTTAGGACATAAAATGTAACATGATATTTTAATAGATGATACTTTAGCTTCCTACAGCTAGAAAAGTAAACAGGCAACAGGCACACATCACTGAAAATGGTGAATGAAGAAAGACAAAAGTCTGGGCCTTTGGCTAAAACAAAAAGCAAAGACAAAGTCATGCTCAGAATAACCTATAAAGGGAAGCGCTAAGAACAAACAGGCCATCTGACCAGTTCACGCAGGACCAGGGCATTCGCGGTAATAATTAAACATGTCACGACTCCTTTTAATTGTCTCTCCCCCTCCACCCCTGCAGTGAAATCCCATTTATGGAGCCTCTGCGTGATGTCCAACACAGAGGATGAGAGCTGGACATCAAGGAAGAGCTCCCGCCTGTAGATTTACCTGGGTTTCTCAGCAGGGGGGTGTGTCTGTGTGCATGTGTGATCTTAGGGAACTGCCATATGGATGAAAATCCAAGAATTTAGAGTTAAGAGACGAAGTTCAACACACAAGTGAGGTTCAAATATAAATTAGAGCCCATGTTTTCTTTAACTCCAAGGCCAGAGTGCTCGCCCTCATGCGAGCCTTATTCAAAATCAATTTCACAGAATGGTCCTATTGAGATGCTCTGTAAATAAAAAATTCCACAGACCAAAAAAGTCTGGGTGCTGCTGCGTTGCATACACCCCCTCTAGGGGAGTCAAACCTCTGACAAGTCCGAGAGTTGAGAGAAGTCTTTGACTATGTTTAACCCAATGTTTCCAAACGGTTCTCACCACAGATCCCTACTGTCAGAAAACAGCTCTGAGCACACAGGACTCGTGTTATTCCAAACACACTCAGGAAAACGCTTTGCCGAACAGACTGAGAAGCTGGGGGCCCAGAGCTCAGGGAAGAGCCAGGCCATCCTGCAAGACACGGCTGAGTGAGGAAGAGTTCTCAGCAGTGAAAACACCCAGGCCAACGGGACAGAACAGAAAGCCAAAACCCCGCAAGTGGAGGGGAGCCTGATGTGTGACAGTGGCAGCACCGCACAGCAGGACGGAGGGAGTCGGGAAGGCTCTCTGCTGACTCTTCCCGTTAACCCAGTGGGAAAAGAAAACTGGGGCCTGTGTCGGATGACAGCACACAGTCCCTCCCCAGGGGCTACACTCTCCTCCCTCCATCACTTCAAGTATGGCCATGCGACTTGCTTTGACCAATGAAATGTGAACGGAAGAGATTGTCACCTTCAAGCAGAAACTTCTCCCTTTTCTTTCTGCCAGAACAACTGGTAATGTTTCTGTGTGAAGCTGTTCCGTCGCTCTGGGTCCCAAGATGCAGATGTCATGTAGCAGAGCTGCAGCAGACCCTTCAAGGATACAGAGAATGAGTGAGAAATAAGTCTTCATTTTTTTAAAGCCACTGAGATTTGGGGATCATTTGTTACCGCAGCATAATCTGATCTACCTGGATTGACACAGACCATTTCCTTACTTTATAGAATGGAGAAAAGACCTAAAGTGAAAAAGCAAAATTATGTGAAAAGAAGTCCCTTGGAGTTGAGCAATGTTGTCTTACCCAGGCACAAGGGATGGTAGGAAACTTTTGGTAAATTCAACACCATTGAAATTATACACTTCTTTCACCAAAAGTAACCACAAGAAAATGGAAAGACAAGCCACAAACTAGAAGAAGATATATGTAGTACATATAAGCAACAAAGAATTACTCTCCAGACTATAAAGAATTTCAGAAATCTTTAAGGACAAGCAATCTAACAGAAACAGGCAAAAGACCTCAAAGGCACAGCACAGGAAACATCCGATTCCCTCCAGCACCAGCTCTGAATCATGACTTTGGGTTTTTCTCTCCTTACAGGCTGTGGGAACAGACTTCCAGAGAGCCCCACCTCCCGGTATTCATGCCCTGTGTAATCCCCTCCCCGAGTGAGCTGATCTAGTGGCTTGTTTCTAATGCATAGAATATGGCACAAGTGATGGGATGACACTTCTGAGATTAGGTTAAAAAAGACTGTGACTTCCATCTTGCTGGCTTTGGTGAACCAAACTGCCAAGGTGGAGAGGTCCATGTGCCAAAGAACATAATATTTTAAAGATTTATCGTAATTTATCTGTAGTAGGAAAACTTCTGACATCAGGACTCTTAGGCAAGCTGGAGGAAAAACCCCCAAACCCTTGTTTAAGCCACTTCCCCCCAAAACACCCCTTCACACACCACACACACACGTGCAAGGGTCTCCTAGGCGCCAAGGTATCTACATCAGCATTTCCCTCGTGCTCCCTGACACCTTCCTGTGGCCTGAGAGGACGTTTTCTAATAAGCATATTGTCCCACTTCTTGGTTGACAGCCTCTATCATTTTGAAAGAGAAATTACAATTTGGAGGTGGGAATACAGGGGACATCATTTAATGAACACTATACTAAATATTCCCCTGGAATATCTGTAACTGAAAAATAATTATAAGGATAAACACAATTTTTCAAGTGGCCATAACTGGAAAGTAGAATTTCAGAAGCTACTCATTTTCTTGCTTACTTATATTGTCTAATTTTTCTATAATGACCACACATTGCTTTGCATGATTTTTATAAAAAAGAACATCCCTTTGTAAGACAAGGTATAGGAATGACACCAACATTAGTTAGAAAAGAATATGACATTTTATTTTCACTTACGGATGGACAGTACATGAATTTAGAAATATAATCATTGCAGGGTTCTGAAACATTGATACCTTAAGATCTAACGCACCAACATTAGCCCATTCACTGCAAAACAGCCACATCAGCAGTTCAGATTTGGTCTTTGTTGTGGTCGTTGAAATAAGTTCTTAATGTGAAATGCCCAGTAGCATCTGAGTAATACATTACAGTAGACATGAACTAAGTTTCGATATTTCCTCTTTGGAATGAATTATGCTTATTTACAAGTTAAAAGTAGGTAGTTCTAATTACTTACCCTATTGTGAGTTTTAATGACTGACTTTAAGCTACAGAGGGTTTTCCAGCTATTATTTCCTTTAGAGTTTCTAAAAGCAACAACTCTTATTAATGTTTATAAAAGACAACGTTGGAAAAAAGGTAATGTTAAAATCAAGGCGCTCTTTAGAGATATTTAAGGACAGGAAAAGGTATTACCATTGAAAAAACTGTACATATTTTCAAGCACAACACAAATATTGTAGCAGTATTTAATTGAACTATTTTAAAATAGTGGCAATTATACTTCCTTACATACTTTTCTAATTTTTAAACCTCATAATTACAATTTGAATATACAGTCTGACTTATAATTAGAACTATGCACAGCTTCTAGAGTGTATTTTTCAGATTTATTTCTGCACATAAATTAAAGTTTAAGTTGGTCCTTGATTTGGAGAGCTGTAACTACCTGGAAGCACTAAATTTTAGACACTGTTACTGACAGCTAACAAAAACCCTTAAAGAGGGAAAAGCATCAACACTACCGTGCGTGGAAAAGCAGCTGCTGCCTCCAAGTGCAACATCGGATTCAGCACAAGACCCGCTCAGAGGCCTGCATGTCTCCACGAAAGACCCCCCAAGAAACCGAAAGGTCCAGGAGGAAGGAGCTGACCAGCCAAGGGTATTTTCCACACTGGGGCAATCCTGAAAACGAAGGAGGCTTTGGACCTCTAGCATGAGAGAGAGACTTCACATTCTTTGATTTCATTTACACCTTTTAAAAAAGATAAAATACACCTGAACCTTTTTCATCACACTTAAACTGCACAGCTCAAGCTGACTGAACTCATAACGCAGCCCAACTGAAGCTCCAAAGGAACACCAGACCCTGGTCTCCTCTTTCCTACCATGTAGTGACAGACTATTTCGTCCAACTACTTGATGTATGTAAAAGACATTTTATAAACAGAGTAGAGTTAGCTTATTATTAAACTGAAGAAAAGTCCAAAGATGTATGGAAAAGTATGCTTGCTAACAGCAACTGCTTCTACAGTGACAATAAACTGAGCTAGAAAAATAATTTCACTGTTTTAAATAAGGAAAGAAGCTAGATTTTTTTAAAATATATTACTTATTCTGCAACAGCTGATTAAATTGACAATGAATAGATTCCTTCCATTCCGAGAGCTGAATTGAGGTTACATTTTAATTATAGAATAGCTTCAAATTATAAATATAACCATCCCAATAGTAAAGAGATCATCAAGGCAGTAACATCAGATCAATTCTAAGTCATCACCCCCACACCAAGCGCAAGATGTGCTTCTGGATAAAGGATTTAAAAAGACCTTGGGCTGATGTGGAAAGCGGGTCAGTAAAGACTCCAGTTCTGCATAATGGAATCTTCCAAGCCAAGCCGCTTTCCACAGACACAAATTCAGTCTATCTTTTCTTTCTGGACCAATCTGGGAGCATCAACAAAATCTTTGCCATTGTAAAGAATAATAAAAAATGTTCCAATGCTTGCAACTCCCCAGAAGAGCACATAGGCCAGTGTTTCTGTCCAGGTGTCACCTGTTGATTTTAAAAAACAAAGAGCTGATAAATAACAAGTCATTTTATTGATACTAGATCCAGCTTTCAGCCGTTTAGCACATCTTGACAACATTAAAGTTTACAAACACATCCAAAGGAAAAATATAAGAACCTCTCAATCAAGGTTTAAACCAGTGGTTCTCAAACTCTGGCTGGCATCAGAATCCGCTTCAGGGCTCGATAAAGAATCAGCTGCTGGGCTCAACCCCAGAGTGTCTGTCTCATTCAGCAGGCCTGGGGTGGCGTCCAAGAATCTGCATTTCTAACAAGTTCCCAGATTATGCTGATGCTACAGGTCAAGAGACCACATTTTGAGAACCACTTGACTAAACTAATTTCAGGTTATATCAAGCAAATAGTAATTATTAGTTTTAGATTATATACTTAAATATTATAAGAAATTATTACTAATAGATTAGTTCACAGTCCTATCTATGACAGGTATCAGCTACTACCAAAATGCCTACACAAAAAATACTGGGTTGGCCAGAAAGTTCATTCGGGTTTTTCTGTTATGGAAAATAATTTTACAAATATACATGCTTCAGAAAAGTTATGTATTAAAGTGTATAAAACGAAACTCAATACATACAACATATTTTAACAACATATTTAACACAACTCTCCTGATACGCATTTTTTTTCAAAGTCTAGAGTACATGAAGGAAGCAGCAGGCCAATGGGAAAAGATCTATTTTGTTCTACTCCTTGAATAGATGAACCCAGTGCTGCTTCTCTCCTGCAATAGTACTGGCCTCACCTGCTGACAGGGAAACATGCAGAGGTCAACAGCCAGTAAGAGAGCACGCCAGAAAGGAAATTCAGGGTGTAGACACTTTCCTAATAAGCTGTCAGAGAACATGCTTGCATTTATTTGCTATTCTCTTAAATACCAAAGTAGGGGCTAGAAATCAGACACTGTCATATCTAAACACCACAAAGATCATTACTTTACAAGAATTAACTGACACGAGATGTTACTATCCACAGCATCCAATATCTTTTCACTTGAAAACATTCAAATTTCCACAATTGCTAATTTTGACAGCTCTGGGTTTTAAAACTCTTTTTGGATAAAGAAAAAAGCAGTTCCTCACAAGCCCACTCTAGGACACTCCCCAAAGGAATGGTCCGTTTGTTCACGCTGAGTCTTGGTCTTGACTTCCCTTCCTTTCCAGAGGTTCCACAGGGAAATGTGAGTATATAAAAAGACCAAAATAACAAAACTAATTCAGCAGTGGAGTGGTTCCCAGAAAATGGCATCCAACGGGCAATGTTTTAAAGAAAGAAGTCAAAGGATCTAGGGTGTGAACTGAACCGTGAGCAGCACGTGCCAGCTGGTCCTGTCCTCCTCCTTCCTGCCCCAACCGTGACACAGACCCCCTAGTCATGCCACACAGTGATGCTGCACTCGAGTCCTCGGCTTGTTTCTGCACTGTGATGGTTTCTACATTTTTAAAGAGCTGTAAAAACAAACTGTGCAAACAGAGACTGTATGTAGTTTACAAAATCTAAAATATTATCTGACTCTTCAGAAAACGTCTGCTAACCCCTGCCCTAGAGTAACAAGAGGACAGCTCCTTCCTGTGTCATGACTACCTACAGTGCTGAACACTGAGGGGATTACAGAGATGAACAGGTTCTGAGCCTCCCCTCATGAAGCTGGCAGAATTACTGTGGGCTGTGAGGGGTGAACAGGAGTCCTTAATTCAGCAAAGTTTTGCTGAGGGCAAAACTGTATCCCAGACACAGGAGATAAAACAATGAGTAAGACACCATCTCTGCCTTCAAAAAGTTGCTGATTCAGTGAGGAAGACGAATGAGTATGCAAATAACTACCACACAAACAGAAATACACCTTGGGTGCATTCAGGACCCCAAAGAGTACAGCACCTCTGAAGAAGAAATCCCTAGGTGCTTACAAGGTTAAAAGAAGAAAGTGCTATAAGAGAGGTACACAAAATGCTGTGGAAATCAGAAAGGGGGAGATGAGGTCTGTGTGGGAGAACAAAGAGACACTTCATGAGAGGGGAGCGTGAGGATGGCAGAAGTCAGCCAGGCAGAGAAATGTCAGCCCAGCGAATTCAGGATAGAGGATGAGACTGGAGGTGCCTAAGGCTGCACCTCCCAGGTACAATGCAACGTGTTACACACTCAAACTCCCAGAGCACTGAACACTACTTAATATGCATTTAAGATGAAAATGTCTCCATTAACTTAGTAACACAGAAAAACATTGAGAGAAAAAAGAAAACCAATAAAGACCTTGTTAGCTCAGGTTCTTAGGCAATTTCGCTATTAAAATTTAAGAAGTAATGTATTAATCTATAATAACATTTATTTGTCCAACATAGGTGGTTGGTTAAATAAATTATACATCCATTAATGGAATACTGTGCAGCCATTAAAAATAAAGAACATGGGGAAATATTTATATTGCTCAGTGAAAAAACAGATTACAAAAAAATTTGTATCTCACTTTTGAAAAAAAAATGCACACTTATAAAGATTAAAACAATGTTAAAGAGTAATTAGCTTATCTCTGAAAGACAAGGTGATAAATAACATTATCTTCTTTTTTGCCTAACTGTATTTTCTGTAATTACTATGTATTACTTTGATAGCAAGAAAAAAATATTTTAAAAAGCTTCAGTGGAAAAAAAAAAAGTATCAAGCTACTGAGTATACATTTTTCCTCCTGTCACATCTAAGGACTAATCCTCCCATCTGCCCACTTTACTCATTCAATTCAATAGGGAAACATCAAGTACTGAATAGGTGCAAACTTAAGATACTGTACAGGAAAGTTCAACATTCTAAGAAATGACTGTAAGAATGTGAAACAAGGGCAGACTTACCAGCCATAAGCAAACAGATAATGCACATGGAAAAGGCGACAACCATGATAATAGGCAACTGGAAAAGAAAACGGAAAGAGAAACCATCACGTAAGATGCTAATCAATGGTTGTACAGTTATGCATGCTTTGCTTGAAAGAGAATAAAACCCTTCTGCAATCTAATATACAAAATATTTTTCTTTCAGCAAAACATCATTATTTAGAGTTTTGTTCATAACTGCCCAAATCTTCGAACAGGTTAAAAGATCTGAAAAAACATGGCTTTGCTCCAAACCAGGGAGTGCTAAGCAGAGGGAGGTCGCCCAGATGAGAACCCAGACACCAGGCCCCTCCACTCCAGGACACCTTGCCCACTGGAATGAGACCCCAGAGAGGCTCTTGAAAAGTCTGGTGAACAGAGGAGTCAACTTCCAGGTCACAAGTTTGCCTCCGGCAATCCCTGAACCTCGGGGGAGTAGTCTCCGGAAATGAGAAACCCTCACACTCCCTTTGCGTCTGTGTTCTCACTTAAAAAGGATCCGCGAAAGACACTCAAGTTTGAAAGAAGACAAACATTCCAAAGTTATTTTACTCCTCTCCCTGATCTGCTCCTTCAGGAAACTTAAATATTTATGTTCCATTTAGAACAACATACAATGTTTTATATCAAGGGGAGTTGGCACCACCTATACCTTCAGACACAATGCTTTTAACAACTTGAAAAACATAAAGGTTTCTTACAGCCAGGAATTTCAAATCCCTTGGAACACTTAAAGGACTATGAGATTCTAATTCATCCACTGAATAGTTCCCAAGAAATAAGTCTATGGAATCCTAGAAGAGAAAAAAAGGAAATTAGTAACTCCCAAATTAGATATGATTATATTACTGAAGAACAGTACAAAGATACAGCCACCTAATGACCAAAAATTAGCATCAAATAACAAACTTACTTGTCTAAATCCATCAGAAAAGTTGTTCTTGTAATACCGTATTAGTGAGTTCCAGCCATCCATTATAAGTCCCAACTGAGTTCTCTTCCCAGTTCTGGTTAAATATGAGGTTAAGTTTTGAGTTACAGATTTGCATATTAAATTCTCACACTGTTTTACAGCCAATAAGTATGTGGTATGGAGATAAGTGAATTATAAAGATTTTTTAAAAAACATCCCTGAATATATGAAGGAGACACCTCACAACAGAAACCAGTATCGGGTCCAAGAAATGTGTATCCTATTTCTAAAATATTACCAAAGTAGGCACAAAGAGGAAAAATGCTCAGTTCCACTTGCAAAGACAAGAAATAAGAAGAGAAACACACAGCCCAGGTTAAGTGGCATGAAATAGCAAAAAGACTAGAAGACTAGAAATCTTATCTTGCTCCCAGGGAATCCATATAGCAGAAAAATACGCAACCACATGTGTAACAAATTCAAAACATTCTACCCTCTCACTACCCAGTGAGAACAGCACCAGCATCACCTGGGTACAGAATCTCAGGCCCTGCCCCAGACCTGCTGAGTGGGACTGCGGTGAGTCAGGTGCACAGTTAAGTTTTGAGAAAAGCTAAGGAGCCATGGTTCTCAACCCCCGCTGTGCATCTGAAGCACCCAGGGATGCTAAGAAGCCACCAGTGCCTGGGCCTCATCTCCCGCAGTCCTGACTTGACTGGTCTGAAATGAGGCCCAGGCACTGGTGGTTTGCTGTTGCTATTGTCTAGAAGTTGCCGGAGTGATCTACTATGCACCAGAACTGTGAACCACTGGTCTGGAATGTGATTTTAAAGCATGGCTTGCCTGGTAAAGTCAGTCTTCAAGGCACCAGTTCCCGCATACTGTTTGGCACAAGCATTTGCATTGTCAGCCCAAGCTGTGAAAAAAAGTAAAAATCAGCTGATAATGATTAAAATGGCAACCAATGCTCTAAATCCAAAATATTTATTTCAAACTTTGAGTAACCTTGCCTCTGTTAAAGAAATTACCTACCGTTTTTGTAAATCTTCTCAAATTCATCTTGTTCTTCAAGCTTTTGTCCCACATGCAAAACTCCTAGTCTCTGGAATAAGAATCATACCTATGTTTATGTGTAACAGATTTCGGCACATATGACTTAGGAAGAAAAAGCATAGTCCCCAGATCATCTCACATGGTTCCTGGTTCCTGGCTGCAGGTGGGAGATGCTCTCCCTGTATGTGGGGACCACAGCACTCTCCTGCTCAGGCCAGGCTGCAAGGCCTCTCTTTGGGCTTCCTTCTGCCCATAGCCCCCACTCTCCCTTGAGCCCCAGCACCAGAGGAACAGTGGCAAGACTGTAAACTCAGAGACAGGGGCAGAAGGGAAAGGAGGGGGGAGAGTGAAGGTTGCTGCAAGATTCCAGCCATTACTACCTCCTTTCCTGCCACCCCCAACCTTCCACTGCCTTTACCCCTCTACCTCCTCACAATTCACCATCTCCAGACTTCTGATCTCCAAACTTATCCCCTAACCCTGGGACACTTTGAGAATTGGGATGAATGCTACCTACATACCTCCCCACAAACAGCCCTCTGCATATAATCTCAGAGGACTCCTGGGCATCCCGAAGCTCTCTATGGACTCCCCATTGGAGTTCACTGACCACAGACTAGGAACTCCTGGCCTTGGTCTTTGTCTCGGACCCGCAACCCTCTTAGAACCACCATCTTCACTGCTCACCTCAAATGACATCTCGCTCTCTCTCCCTCAGAAGGGGCCTGCCCACGCTCAATGACCTGCCCTCACTCGAAGGGGAAAGGCACAACTGGAGTCCTCACATTAGCTGGCACTGAGGCTAGAGAGGTTCCTGCCCAAAGACTCTCTGAAGGTTGGTTAGGTTTTATAATACTATTTTTAGCATGTAAATTAGTTAAATACAGATTACAGAACCTAGTTAAATAGATTTCTGTTAATCAGCCTTGGAAACAACCATTCCTAATATTGTTTCTATTGAAAAATATATTCTGAAGTATAATAAATCCAACAGACTGACAAGGACACAGTACCATACAAGCTAGAGAATGCTCAAAGAGGGCAACCACTCCTTTGGTATGTCCTACTTGAGGATTTAGGGAGGTATTTTCCCTCCATAATTCTTCCCTGAGTCCCATAAAATTGTCATAAAGTTGAACGTTTACAAATTATTTAGGCAGGAAACCATTTGGGATGCATTTTGTTTGCTCCCTACAACAAATGCCAATCTGATCTGGAAATCTGGGATATACATATTTTTAATTCCAAATATAAAGAGAAGAAAATATTTATACCTATTCTTTCTCAACAACACAGTCTTACTGGTAAAGCAAAGCTGTGTCAGAAACTTTATACCTGGGAGTTAATATCCCTTGCCAAACAATAAAACAGGTGCAAACGAAAACAACTTTGAGGTACTACTCTGTACTATTAAAGAAGAAAAAAAAACCTTTCTAAATAAAAATATTTAATGCTGGCAAGATTCACTTTTCACTGCTGGCTAGTCTTAGGGGTAACTGGTATAACCCTCTTGGAAAGTATATATTCTCTTTAACCCAGCAGGAGTTAACCCACAGGAAATAATTCAAGCTAATAATAATATACATAGGTATATTCTCTATAGTCTTATTTATAAGCCAAAAATGTAGCAACCTAAATGGCTTAGTAAATTATAGCACAACAATGCACCTCTTAAAAACTATGATCACATATAATGCTAGAGCAAAAAGGCAAAATTTAAAACTGTGTACATACACTGACCATGGTTATGGACAAAGTGTACGTCCATGGATGGCAAGACACAAAACCAAAAAGAATTGGGTTAGGACGAGGGCATGTGAATGTTTCTTGTTATTGGTTTTTAAAGATGAAGTTTCTTTTTTGCTATATTGTTTATCTGATAAAAGAAAAAAAGCATTTGTACCTGAAGCTGGGCCTGAAGCGAACGACGAGCTAACAGACTCTGGATCACATTAGTTCTGTCCAGACAATCCATGCAATTGCTGCGGAACACGCCTTCCTGGTTAGTCACCACCTTGCCATCAGAGTCCACTAGAAAATAACTAAAACATATTTGTATAAACACTCTCATACCAAAGTCAGCCAAGCCTACTAAGGACAGACCTCTTATAACACAGGTCCATGTCAGAGACATTATTAAAACTGGTAAATTAAAAGGTCAGATGGGAAACGTACGGTTCAGGTATATTTGATTACCAAAGACCAAAAGGAAGTTTGAACAGAAGACGCAAGACAGCCCCTATCTCAAAACAACTGTAGCATCAAGGTCACTTCACCCAAGAGATGTGAAAAAGGACAGTTGGGAGTATTGTAAAGATGGACATCACCGTGTTTCCCTAAGGCCAGAAGAGGTCTTCCTTTGACATAATTATTGCACCTATGCCCCCTACGTCGGGATTTCTTGAAGCACAGTCCCCTGTGCTGTCTGTATCAGAATTCTGAGATGTTTGTTAAAAATGAAGATGCTTGGTCTTGAAATAAACTGAGTAAGAATCTCTGAAGCAAGGGCTGGATATCGTGCATTAAAAACATTTAACATTTAAAAATCCCTTCTTAAAATGGGTAACAGGGCTTCCCTGGTGGCGCAGTGGTTAAGAATGCCAATGCAGGGGACACAGGTTCGTGCCTTGGTCCGGGAAGATCCCACATGCCGCGGAGCAACTAAGCCCGGGCGCCACAACTACTGAAGCCCGTGAGCCTAGAGCCCGTGCTCCACAACAAGAGAAGCCACCGTGATGAGACCATGCACTGCAACGAAGAGTAGCCCCCTGCTCGCTGCAACTGGAAAAGCCCATGTGCAGCAACGAAGACACAACGCAGCCAAAAATAAAATAAATAAATAAATGAATTTTAAAAAGAAGGGTAATATATGCAAATAGTACTAAATTTATAAGGTATAATAGGGTATTATTTGAAAAATCCATTTTCCTTTCTCCCCTGAACCACCCAGATGTCTGCACTGGAGCCAACCATGGTTACCAGTTCCTATGTTTCTGTCATTTTTAACAATCTGTTCAGATTATTCTATGAACTCAAAAATTTGACAATGTTGGCACAGTGTGGCAGTAAAGAGCATGGACTTTGGCAGCAAACAACTGGTTTGCTACCCTTAGCTCCTTAGGCAAGTTACTAGCTGTGTAACTTTAAGTAATTAACCTAATCTCTCAGAGCCTAAATTTTTTTCACCCACGAAATGGAGATGACAGCACCACCATTAGCCCGCTCTTAGGTTTAAATGAGATAATGTAAAATGCATATAAAGTGCTTAGCCAGAGTATATGGGACAGAGAATACAATGAATACTAGATAATATTAATTTTATTGCAATTACTCCCCAAAATCAAAAAGTGAGGGAGAAACACAATAGATTCACCAAGGGCTAAAAATCATGACCTTAAAATTAAGGGCTTAAGGGACCTCCCTGGCAGTCCAGTGGTTAAGACTCCGTGCTTCCAATATAGGGGGCATGGGTTCAATCCCTGGTCAGGGAACTAAGTTCCCACATGCCGTGAGGCGTGGCAGAGAAAAAAAAAAAAAAAGGCTTAAAAGAACGTGTTTAGACTAAAACTCTACATGAGGTTTATGCCAAACTGGTGAAGTCTGATTAGAGTATGTATATATAGAGTGCATGTGAGTGTTGGCACCCCATCAGTACTTATAAACTAAATACTACATGTTTGTTTCATAAATATTATTTCTTAAATTATACAAGTCTAAGAGATAAGTATTATTATCTCCACTTTACAGATGGAGAAATCAAGATTTGAAGATAACTAACTTGCTCCTTGGTCACACGGCTAATAGGAGGCAAACTGAGATTTCAAACTTATTGTGTAGGACCCCAAAGCCCAGATTCTTTCCACTTCCCCCAAAATCCCTGGAAACAAATGTGCAGAGAGGTCATCTGAAAGTCACAGGTGAAAGGTCTACTGTCCCTGTGGAACATAGTGAGAGCAATGGACAAAGATTCTGGTGTCAATCCTCCCTTCTTTCTTATACTCTGTGGGGCAACAATTAACAGATGAACCCAAGGAAGTAACCCCTCTGACAAGGTTTCTCTACCCCAATAATGATATAGGTCAACCCCCCTTCACTAGCTATGCTCAAAACAAAACCTCATAGAAGAAGAAAAAAAAAAGCAGATTTAACTAACTATAGCTGATGACTTAATATGTATAAAAATATTTTTTTAAAAGCTGAGCAAATGTCTACAGAAGTTTTACTATGTTACTGTGTAACTGAAATTACACAGTGCATTAGAACTACACAGGCAGAACAAAATGAGACTGGTTTCCAGATTCCTACTTCTGGCTTTAAAATAGGTAAAGACTGACATGTGCATAGAGTACAGCGAATATCTGAACCCACACAGTAAGTAACACTGTAAACACACGTGAGAAGTACCATGAAGATATTCAGACCCTTTGATCCATTATCCTACCCCCAAGAATTTATTTCAGGAAACAGTTTAACAGAAGTAAAAACATATTTATACCGAGAGTGATTCACTTCAGCACAATCTTTCATGGTAGGAAGAGAAAAGGAAACAAACCAGATGCCCGATGCGAAGAAAAGCATTTAACTGAAACTGTACTATGACAAAATGGAACACAGAAAAGCCATTAAATGCTATCATTACAAAGACTTGGTAGGCTAATGACAAAATGTGATAAAATGTTTAGTGGAAACAACTGAACATAAAACAGTAGCAAACTAACTTCAATTATATATAAATTTGTAAATGCGTAGAATACATAAAAATATGAAAATACCTGGACTTGGGTCATTTTAAAGAATTTTTAAATATTTAAAAATCACCAAGTCTCATCTTTCAGGGGAAAAAAAAAAAAACTACAAATGAGAGTACAGACAAGTGCTATCAACCTAGTGAACTATATCTGTAAGTCTGTTAGATAATGCATAATATACATGATTAACATATGCACCTACCTCATCCCTCAACCTCTGTAGGGAAATAACATAGTTTACCTTAATTCATCTTGCATTTCTGCTACTTGATCCAATAAAATACTTAGTCGATCCCATCTCATATTTTTACATTCCTTATGGAAGTCAAAGGCAATATATCTACCAAAAGAAAAGATATTCAGAAAGTGACTGAAGATTATTCATTTTCTTTCTGTTAATAATACCTTCATAAGCTGATCCTCTTCTCTACATACGTATCACCTGGGAATAGTAGAGCTTCCTTCACTCTGGGTTTACCACTATACATATACACATGAATGCAGGCATGCACAGACACACCCACCTTCTCATGCTCATACCTACTGAAGGAAAAAAATACACACACACACTCTTCTATCTTCACGTTTTTCTAGAGGCCCTCAGATAGGAGTAAAGAAGCCCAGTGAAATGCTACAGAAGTGAGCTCAGGTACAGCAGTCAGGCATGTTAATATAAAGTAGTCTTGTCCAACTGAATATCTACTGTATATTTATTCTCTACTCCCATGTACAAAGAATAGGGTCTCTTTTTGATTTTCAGATCAATTAAGATGTTCAAAATGGTCAAATTCGATTCAGTCCAAGGAGGACTGGACTGTCTGTTGTGTATTAGGGGCTGTGAGAAGAACAGAAGCAGGATGGTCCCCACTCTGGTTAGTTACTGTTCATCCTACCAAAATATTCATTATTACTATCCATACATCACACATACATGTGGTAGAGAGAATTTTCTTGTCCATCAATCTGTAATGGGCTGTTTTCAGCTATCTAATATTTAAGAGGTATAAATCTCAAAGTTAGAACACATCTAACAGGGAAGGTGTCCTACTATGAGCTGGAAAATGTTGCCCCTTGAGAGGGGGAAAAATCATTAACCAACTCCCGAAAGTCAAGAGAGGAAGAAAGAATGAAGAGAACCTGGGCACCAGGATACATAAAGATTCTCACACATTCCCCTTCTACCCAACTTCCTATTCAGGGATCAAGTCAAGTCATAAAGGAGGAGGACTAGAAGAACATTACACTCTCATCTACAGAGTAAAATTCAGATGAGGTGTCTGCTCTCACGGAGCCTTGGCTCCAATGGCTGAAGGGACATCAATGTAGGGTGGGCTTCCAGCAGGTCAAGAGAGGGGCTTCTATCACCTCCATGGTTATCTCAGGGGAGAACAGGGTACTTAGAAATTAGTATAAAAACAGAAGTTAGCCAACTGTGAGGCCAGACTTTGGGAAGACTGGGAGTGGGGGGAAGCATTTTCAAAGGCAGCTCCATTAGAAGTGGTGGTGTAATAGTTATTTTTGGAGTGCTCTGACCATAGCTCTAGACTCGCCTGAAGAATTTAAGTGGCTCACTAGCACATAAATGCATTTGGATTCTTAAGCTTGTATCCTTCTAAAATTACATTTGTATCTTCTAAGAATGTCTTACATCATTATATTTTGGTAACAATAGCTTTAGGGTGTTTATTCCTTAGCAGTATGTATCCTCCAAGTGCCCTGGAACACCAAGGGCATAACTTTAGACTCTGACTTATGCCTCAAGTTCTCAAAGTTAGGTGCTGCTACAAACACTAGAAGCAACTCTGGAGGTGAGTATACCTACAGAAACCCTCTGAAGCACAGACAGGGGCTTAACCAGGGGTGTACAAAGGAGGCAGCAGATAAACTTTTTCCAGAATAGACATGTTGGACTCTAAACCCAGTGATTCTGATTTTTCAGGTCTTAGGTATATTCTGAGTAATTCCTCTGAGGATTTTGAGGCACATCCTGGATAGGAATCACTTCTTTGACTCATCCAAGTGTGTTTGGGGAGGTTCCACTATGAGAAGGCAGAAATGGGCATGGAGTAAGGGTCTGATAAATTTGCTAGAGTTTTTGAGTTGGACAACAGACTTAAATTCTTCCCCAAAGGTTCATTATCTCTTTCTATTTTTGTGTATGTTTAAAATTTTCCATAGGTTAAAAAAAAATTCTCCCCAAATAACCGAGTACCATTTCTTTTAAAGTCTTCCCCCAATGCCTGTGACCACTTGCTACCACAGTATACCCCCACCTCCTACCCCGGTTTCCTGATGCAGAAGCTCCAAACAGGCTGACTCATTACCCTGCACATTTCCACAGGGCAACTGTTTATGTTTTAGGATCCCCCCTCTTTTGACAAGGCTACACAGAATTTGTAACTGTTGCCTGGTGCCTCACAGGAGGGGCAAGCTGCTGCTCCAGACAAGGCCGCCATGCAACAGTAAATTGCTCCAGCTCGTGTGGTGGTCAGGACCAGGCAGACCACACCAAACAATCATGAGTAACTGAAATTCCAGACCCAATGGGCAGAGCGACACAAAGCCTCAAGGAGAGGATTTTAATCAAGGACTAAACTTTTACAAAATTCAAATTAAAATTCAACTGTTAAGAAGTTATTCTGCAACATGAATTATGCCAGAGAAAATTTCAAGCTAACAAAATCATGCTTTGAAAACAACAAACTGAAATACATCTAGAGAGATCTATGTACTTACGTATATATGCACTGCACATCTACTCTGAAAAGACCTACAACAGATTTCTAGTGAGGTACCTGATCATTCCATTTGCCAAGGAAGACACCATTGTTGCAAACGCCTGTTCAAGTGGCTTCTCTGAGCCCTTCTGATTAACCTGTAAAAAATTAAAAACACCACAGCTTGCTTTCTTTTTTTTTAAATATTTGTTTGTTTGTTTGTTTATTTATGGCTGCATTGGGTCTTCATTGCTCCACGCGGGCTTTCTCTAGCTGCAGCGAGCAGGGGCTACTTACTCTTCATTACAGTGTGCCGGCTTCTCGTTGCGGTGGCTTCTCTTGTTGTGGAGCACGGGCTCTAAGCACCCGGGCTTCAGTAGCTGTGGCATGTGGGCTCAGTAGTTGTGGCTCACGGGCTCTAGAGCACAGGCTCGGTAGTTGTGGCGCATGGGCTTAGTTGCTCCGCAGCATATGGGATCTTCCCGGACCAGGGCTCAAACCCGTGTCCCCTGCATTGGCAGGCAGATTCTTAACCACTGTGCCACCAGGGAAGTCCCACCATAGCTTTCTTTTAAGTTTAATTAAAAGGACAGAGTGACATCAGCAAAATGGCAGACTAGGAAGCTTTAAGCTCTTATACCCTCACAAAAACATCAGAAAAAAGAGAAGCTGTCAAACCAACTTTGTAGGAGCTCTAGAAAACAATCAAAGGTTTATAGCAACCAAACAAATGTCCAATCAAGATAAAGCCAACCTCAAAATTGTAGGACAATTCTGTAGCATTTTTCTTGCCCTTATCTCATCCTTTCCCCAGTGCAATGACGATCTTAGCTTAAGCAGCGGCAACACAGTTCTCAGCCCCCCTCCACAAATCGGAAGAGCAGACCAGACCTTATTTGCACAATGCTCATATAAGCTACAAGAGGACTATAAACCAAGACGCCTAGGGCAAGATATTTCAGGTGGAGACATAAAATAGACCATCTAAAGCCTGCAGAAGCAGCTGGGGTGACACTCTTTGAGAAATTAGGATACTCAAAAGCAGCCACGTATATGGAGGGTTTTAGACAGCCGTATGCATACCCAAGCAAGATGCATGCTCAGAAAAGTCCTGAAAAGACCTTAAGCTTTCACCTCAGGCTAATCCCTACAGTTCAGAGCAACCCTAAGTAAATAAGTGAAGGACTGCTCCAACACAGAAGCAGTCTGCAGAGATTAGGAGATGGGGTTGTTCTCTCTTTTTTGTTTTTTCCTTTGTCTATTTCAGTTCCTTGTATTCAAGGAAATTTCTGTCAAAACATTAGCTGAACACAAGCTAAAAGAACGGAGACTTCAGTGAGCATACACAACAAGGAACAGTCTTTGCAAAAATAGTTTGGAGGGGCTTCCCTGGTAGCGCAGTGGTTGAGAATCTGCCTGCTAATGCAGGAGACACAGGTTCGAGCCCTGGTCTGGGAAGATCCCACGTGCCACGGAGCAACTAGGCCCGTGAGCCACAACTACTGAGCCTGCGTGTCTGGAGCCTGTGCTCTGCAAAAAGAGAGGCCGCGACAGTGAGAGGCCCGCGCACCGCGATGAAGAGTGGCCCCCACTTGCCACAACTAGACAAAGCCCTCGCACAGAAATGAAGACCCAACACAGCCATAAATAAATAATTTAAAAATTAAAAAAATAAAATAAATAAAGGCAGAAAAAATTTTAAAAAAAATAGTTTGGAAAAGTCTCAAAACAAATAGATGACTACAGCATTCAATAATCAAAACACAAACAAAACAAAACAACAGCAAACCCCTGGGAAAGAAGAATCTGACTTCCAGAGTTACTACATTATAAACATCCAATGCCCAGTTTTCAAGAACAACAACAAAATCATAAGGCATACAAAAAAAAACACAGGAAAACAAGGCTTATTCAATGGGAAAGGATAAATTGATAGAAACCATCCCTGCAGAAGCCTTATTTATAAAAAGCTTTCAGGGAATTCCCTGGTGGTCCAGTGGTTAGGACTTGGCACAGCCTGGGTTTCATCCCTCGTTGGGGAACTAAGATACTGAAAGCTGTGTGGCATGGCCAAATTAATAAATAAATAAATAGGACTTCCCTGGTGACACAGTGGTTAAGAATCAGCCTGCCAATGCAGGGGACACGGGTTCGAGCCCTGGTCCAGGAAGATCCCACATGCCTCAGAGCAACTAAGCCCGTGCGCCACAACTACTGAGCCTGTGCTCTAGAGCCCTTGAGTAACAACTACTGAGCCCGCGCGCCTAGAGCCCATGCTCCACAACAAGAAAAGCCACTACAATGAGAAGCCCATGCACCACAACGAAGAGCAGCTCCCGCTCGCCGCAACTAAAGAAAGCCGGCGCCCAGTAACAAAGTCCCAATGCAGCCAAAAATAAATAAATAAATAACAAAAAGCTTTCACAACAACTGTCTTAAATATGCTCAGAGCTAAAAGAAAGCATGGACAAAGAACTAAAGGAAATCAGGAAAACTGTATATGAAAAAAATGAGAACATCAACAAAGAAACAAAGTATTCAAAGGAATGACATGGTAAGTCTGGAGCTCAGAAGTACAAAATGGAAATTAAAAATTCACTAGAGGAGTTCAACAGCACATTTGAGCAGGAAGAAAGAAGAATCAGCAAACTTGTATAGGACAAAAGAAATAATCAAGTTGAAGCAGCAGAAAGAAAAAAGAATCGGAAAATTGAACGGAGCCTGAGGGACTTCTGGGATACCATCAAGTAGACAACATATTCATTATGGGAGTCCCAGAAAGAGAAGAGAGAGAGAAAGGGGCAGAGAGATTATTTAAAGAGAAAATGGCAAAAAACCTTCCCAAATTTGATGAACGATACAGATCTTCAAATCCAAGAAGTGCCCAATCCCCAGATATGACGAACTCAAAGAAACACACCAATCACATTATAATCAAACTACTTAATGACAAAGAGAGGATCTTGAAAGCAGCAAGAGAGAAAGGACTCATCACATACAAGGGATTCTGAATAGAATTATATGCCAATTTCTCTTCAGAAACCTTGGAGGCTAGAAGGCAATGGGATGATATATTTAAAGTACTGAAAGAAAAGAACTGTCAACCAAGAATTCTATATCTGGCAAAACTGTCCTTCAAAAATGAGACAGAAATTAAGACATTCTTGGATAAACAAAAGCTGAGGGAGTTCATTATCCCTAGACCTGCCCTACCAGAAATGCTACAGAGAGTCCTTCAAGTTAAAATGAAAGGACACTACAAAGTAACTTGGAGCCACATAAACAAAAACATTCTGCTTAGGGAAATAAGATACAAAGGAACAAATATTACACAATACAATTTATATGGGATACCTAGAATAGACAAATTTATAGAGACAGAAAGTAGAATAGAGTTACCAGGGGCTGAGGTAAGAGGGATAATAGGAAGTTACTGTTTAATGGATACTGAGTTTCTGTCTGGTATAATGAAAAGTTCTGGAAATGGTCAGTGGTGATGGTTGCACAACACTGTAAAATATTTAATGCCACTGAATTGCACACTTAAAAATGTTAAAATGGTAAACTTTGTTTAAAAAAAAAAAAAAAGATGCTAAGGTTTTATTCCCCCCAAAATGTAAGAAACATACCAGATTGATTATGACTTGTTTTCCATAAATAATTATTTGTGAATCAAAATGCCTTTGGAAACCATCCATCTAGAGAGGGGAAAAAAAAGAGTTACATACTTTACCAGATTACATTATAAGAATATTTATAAGATGTTAAAAAGTATCTCCTTAAATGTCCTATCTCTATATTCAAGAGAATGACATTAAGATGGACTATGTCTTCTAGATATTCTAAATACTATGTAGTGAGTAGTAATTATAAGCCATTCTACTCTGAGTTACAATATTACTATTTTATTTCTGAGCATGTCAAATAGAATACACTAAATATTCTAAACAGTGTAAGACTGCAAATCTTACTGAGATCTCTAAAATCAAAATTTACCAAGTCATTCAGTTTGTTTTTCCACATTTCTAACATGCCATATACACAGTCCTTTGGTTTAGAAGCTCACTAAGTGCCAGAACCAAGGAGAAAGGCCTCAAAGATGTTGAAGTCTGACTTATGAGAAATAAATACATGCTCTATACACAAACTATAATGCCACTAAGCTTCTATTTATAGCCAATGATAAAAGCATGGAAGATACACACATGATTTGCTACTTTGTTGATCAGTGGCAGTGGTTTGTACTTGAGATTTGGTCTTTGAGACCAGTACAGTGGTATTGATCCTCGAGTCTAAAAGAAAAAAAAAGATATATAAAAAGAAATATACACACAAACTTGTTTTTCTCAGCTTATTGTCAGGGGTATATACAATATCAATGACCACAAAAGAAAAAATAAAAATGCGATCTACTAACTATGAAAGAAATCCATGCATACCGGCTCCTAAAATTCATATTTTGGGGCATACATTTGGAAAGGACTTTTTCTGATTTTATATATATGCACTTGTGTAGTAGACAGTTGTGTTGTGTTTCTCCTAAATTCTAAAATAAATCAATTTTTATCTACAAGTAAAAATTACCAAGTTACGTCTGGTATATAATTTGGCATTATAATAAAACTAGAAATTGCTTTATTCATTCTCGAAAGAATATGTTTATGAACTGAAAAATATTTTTAGCGATTAATACTCTGGAGCAGTAAGTGATCCACAACTCAGATATTATGTCACAATGAATGCAAGGCAGGTAAAGTCAGGCATAAGCCAGCTGCTTGTCCTGTCATCACTGTCCTGAAGAAGTCTAAGGGGTTAAGCAGACCAATGGCTCCATTTCTGTAACCCTTGCACCTCCTACCCTACCCTCTCCTTTAGGGATTTAATTCAAGGGCAGAAAACCTCAGCAGCTGAGTGCCAGGTTAATGGAATATCCTTGTTTTGGGTGAACTTTTTCCATATTGTAGACAATGATATTACTTTAAAAAGGAGAGAAATTTCAACAATATGTCAGGAAATTACAATCCAAGTAGAAAAGACCAACTGGCTGGCTGCCTAACAGACCCGTTAACTTGCCTGTACAAATGAAGCTCTGCTCCCATTGTAGTGCACAATTTGTTCTGTTTCTACAAAGTTAGCCGCATGGCCTTCAGAATCAATTCCTGAATTGGAAAAAAATTAACTATATTTATTACATAAGAAAAACATCAGAAACTCACTAATTCACTCTAACTTGAAGAGAATTAAGTCAGTTCAAATTAGTGGAAAAGTACTTATAAAACTAAATTTCAAACAAATGCATAGTCCACCATCAGAAAGCTAACAAAGCTCACTCATTTAAACAGGCTTAAAGGGAGTATTAACGCCCTATTAACAAACAAATAATGTTGGCTGCTGTTTAATATATCAATTGTTTATATATACACAATTCCTCTAAAACAGTGTTTCTCAAATTTTGGACATATTTTAAAGAAAAAACAAGTTCTCAAAAACCTCTCACAGTATATCCAAAGATCCCAATTTTGGAGGTTAAAACCATTAAACACAATATTAAATGCAAATGTGGGCCATTAGTTAACAGTATTTTGTTATAATGATGCAAATGGTCCAGCAGATGCTTACAATTTTAATTATCAAAATGAAAGCACAAAAACTGTATATGACCCTACAATTTCTACAACTCCATGAATATACCCAAAAAAAAACTAATTTGAAAAGCACTGCTCTTAAATATTTAGCCTTGACTTGGTTAGTTCTTTCAAATGTTTGAAGCATTACCTTACTATCTTGTTTACATTATCTTTACTAAGAAAAGCTTGCTAAGCAAAGGCAACTTTCAAGTGAGTCCCTGACTCAAATTATTAGGAAAGAAAAAAAAAAAAAATCAACAGATTTTTAATGATCTCAAATATTTCTTAACATCCTTTCTATCTGACATACTTCTAAAACATGTAATATTTTGAGGTGTAACATATAATATCAGTGTTTCTGTTAACATATTAACAGAAGGGAAAAAAATTATGAGTCAAATCAGCAATAAAATGCCTTCTCAGTACGTTCTAAAATTACTTGTCAGAAGCATGGGCTATACTTGGTTCTGTCCAGAATTCCCATTAAGGAATAATATGTAGTTATTTTAAAAAGTGAGATTGAGAATAAGAGTGAGATTGTGTGGGTGTGTGAGAGCAAGTGAGCGTACGAGACATCTTTATGAAGGGATTTCTAATATATATTAAGTTAAAAAAACCCAAGGTGCAAGAAAATGTACACAGTATACAACCACTGTCTGCAAAAGAAGGAGAACATACTTGGAATAGCATAAAAATTATCTGAAGGATAAGTAAGAAACTAACAACAGATCAGCTGGTCGAGAGGTAAGATGCAGCAGATAAAGTCAGAAATGAGAAATATTTTTTAACTGCATATCTTTTTATACCTTTGATACCTGATCTATGTGACTGCATTACCAATTCAAAACTTTTAATTAAAAAATATGACTCCATCCAAGAAAATCCAGATACAAGGGCATTGCTAACTCTAATCCTGGTTGTGTGATCTTGGCCAGGTCACTCACCTGGCCTAAATGTCTTTCTTCCTCTGCTATATCACCTATACTAAAGGAGATTAACCAAATGACTTTTACAACTTCCTGGCCCAAAACTTCTATGATTTACCTAAGGGTCCATAGGATTTTATTCTGATATACTCTGGCTTAAAAAAAAAAAAGAGTTCAGGAAACTCATTTTCATAATGACAGTAACTTCTGATACAGATTTTAAAAGCTTGGTTTAAGCAAATTAGCGTGTTGCTAGCACAAAGCCTAAAGAATGCTCAAATGTAAATCTTCAAAGTTGAAGGCATAAGGTCAAATGTCTAGCTTTATACATGCAAAGAAACCAAGAGCAATAAAAGAAAATACTTTCTGATATGAGTTTTAGGTTATTGAAAACTATAGTGAGTTCAGCTACGCTTTCAGACATCCAGCAAATAACATGATCAATTCCTCTTAAAGCAGTAAGAAGCAGCCTACAGTGTCTCATTAACATCTGCAATGTAACTACAGTAGCTGGAGTAAAGCACAGAAGACCTACCTAATTATCATAATGAAGCAGGAGATAAATATTTAGCGAGGCTATCAAATGATGAAACAAATAAAATACAAAAGGTTACATTCATGTTACCATGAGCCAAACATTAATTAGAGATAGATATAACCCAGTACCAAATTGTGCTGACAAAATTAATCTCACCTCTTACATAATAGCGGACACCAGCTCTGAAACAACTCCTCCTCGAGATGAGAATCCAATCAAAGTATTTTCCATTAATAGAACATGAGTGCATAGTAATAACTTAACTACATTAAGAAAAATATAACATATTGCAAAATCATATGTATTATTTTCAGATGAAATTTGAATCTATCTACCCTAGTAAGAATGACTCTGCCTTTAGAAAATAAAAAGGATAGAGAATATGCAAAATTTTTGGTTCTCATGAATATTCACAAGCCTTTAGTACTGATTGTGAAGTTCTGTCAAGTCAGTAACCCTATAATAACATACAGTCAGTGTGTTTAAGTGGTTCATTACAGTGTTTCTATTTAAATAATATGATTTCCTTTCCCACATAGTCTCAACCACTTTCTGAAAGTAAAGAATTAAATATTAACCAATCACAAAAAAATCTTTGATATACATTTAAAATAGATTAACCTTCCAATAAGAAATGGAAAAAAGGGGGGAAAAAGACTAAGCTACTGAAGTTTATATTATATGCATAACTACAATTACAAATAACAGTTGCTAAGTATATAAAGATTTACAGATCAAACTGTAAATTAAAGATCATTCAGAAACAGAATGTATCTCTCTCCTCCTCATAGGTTTGGGTTTACCCTTTGGTTATTTCCTATACAAAACATTTTGCTTAATATAATTTGATTCATCCATTATAAAGCATAAGAGCATAATAAAATAAATATCTATAAACCTACCTCCAACTTGCGAACAGTATCAATGCCCTGAATCTAATATCTGTTCCTTCTTCATCCCATCCAACTGCCTTCTTGCCCAGAAGCCCTGTGGAGACGATTCCCCTGTCTTCTTAGTTTCATTATATGCAACCATGACTTGAAAACACAAAGCTTGCTTTTGAGTTTTATAAAAATGGCACAACACTCTTAATAAACTTCAAGTCCTTGTTTATGCCCCCAGTAAGTACCTAAGAGCCATCCTTGCACTGCATGAAGCAGTAGTTCGGTCCTCTTCAGTGTTGTGTGCAATCTATAAGGACCGTATCACAACAGCCCTAATTCTTCTGCTGATGGAACTCGTGGTGCTCAGAGTTTGCTCTAACAGTGGTGCCGTGAACATTTTTGAAAAACCTCCTGGTATAAACGTATTGGGTATGCAGAGGGGAAGGCCTGGTAAATCCATAAGGAAATGCCAAATAATTTTCAAAATAGTGGTACCAAATGATACTAGCAATATGAATTTCTTATGATTCATCCCTCTCTATCACCTGGTATCAGACTTAATAATGAGTCATCTTGAGCTCCCAATTCACAATCCTTTAAAACCACAGTACTAGAGAAGACTCCAAAGCCGTATTTACTCATTCATTCACCCAAATTATCTATTTGGAGCAGGGCACAAAGATGAATCAGACATGGAGTCTGCCTCTGAGAGAACTGAGTATAGCATGGAATATGTCTGTTTTATGAATCATTTTCTTCTTATTACAAGATGAATATCCATCCAAAAGCATGGAAGGAACGAAAGAAAAATAAAAATCATGCAGAATCCCACCAGCATGACACAACTTTTAAAATGTCGATGTATTTACTTCTAATCTTTTATCAATTAGTGACTGAGCTAATGGCACTGCTTCCAATTTCACTGTGAAAATAAAAGCCATCCACAGGCTCCCACCACATCTATCTACCTACTAGCCTCCACGTCCACCATAGCTGCTTCCTTTCTACTATGGCAGATGAGCTGGATGGTGGACAAGCTGTCTGTGTCCGGCCTTTGACCTGTGTACTACACCCCACCCCTCACACACTCAAGGACATTGCTTGAAGGTGCTCCCACCTTCTCCAAAATCTTTCTTCCCAGCATTTGGTAACAGCCCCCATTTGGGGAGGAGTTGGGGGAACAGGAACATAACCTCCCTCTCTAATGGTCATTTTTAAACAACCAGCAGCATTATCAGCTGATGAGACCCTCTGCTTGGAAACCTTATTTTCATTTGCTTCTGGGACACTGCTCTCACTTGGCTGGTTCTTCTCTTCCTCACTTGCCTTTGCTGGTTCATTTTTCCAACTTCAAATCTTAGAGTAACTCTATATGACTCGTCCTCTCAGTTCACTTACTTTGGTTCCCCCACTTCAGAAGTCCTTTGTCCTGAGGCCTGTAGTCCGTGGCTCTAGCATTTATTCACTATCTAGAACCCCCTTCAGGCTGTCTTCTCTCTTTCTCCACACCTTTTTCTTCTCTATATACATTTCTTCCTTTGATGATCTCATCCCACTTCATGGCTTTAAATGCCATCTATACCCTGAGGACTTTGAAATTTATGTCTCAAAAAAAAAAAAAAATTTATGTCTCCAACATGGACTTCTCTCCTAAACTCCAGTTCCATTAATCTATGTCTTCTTGACAATCTCTACTTGGATATTTACAGAAATCTCAAGCTTAACATGTCCAATTAGAAGTCCGGATACTCTGGCCTGCCTTCCACCTCGGCTCTTCCCCACCACAATGCATGGTTTCCTTCCACTTACTCTGGCCAAAAATCTTAAGTCATACTCAACCCTCCTTCATTCCCCATGTACAATTTGTCAGAAAATCCTTTTAGCTCCACTTTCAAAACAAATCTAGAACCTGACCATTTTTCATCACCGTCAGCTACCACCCTGGTCCCAGGCAACATCACCTCCCATCCAGATTACTACAACTGCTCCTAGCTCTTCCTTGCATCCTCCCCTGCTCACCTTTGGCATATTCTCTACATCACTGTCAGAGTGATCCTGTCTTACCATGACAATCCTCTACTCAAATCCCAATAGTTTCCCTTAACAGTTAAAGTAAAAGACAAAGCCTCTAAGGCCCTGCACGATGTGGGTCCAGCAGCCTCTCTGAACACAGCTCTCACTCCCTGTCCGTTTTCTGCTCCAGTCACGCTCCTGCCTTGGGCCCTTTTTTCTTGCTGATCTCTCTCTAAATACACGAAACATCTGAGGACAGTTCTAGTCAAAAAGCTACACTAAACAAAAGCCAATGTAAAGCTTCAGATTTAAAGCTAAACAGATAAACCGTTTCTGAAATCACCTAGAAAAAGTGTTCTATAATCTCATTTGTTATCATTTGCCCATTCACAATCTGATTTTGGAATTAAAAAAACACATACAGGGCTTCCCTGGTGGCGCAGTGGTTGAGAGTCTGCCTGCCAATGCGGGGGACACGGGTTCGAGCCCTGGTCCGGGAAGATCCCACATGCCGCGGAGCAACTAGGCCCGTGAGCCACAATTACTGAGCCTGCGCGTCTGGAGCCTGTGCTCCACAACAAGAGAGGCCACGATAGTGAGAGGCCCGCGCACCGCGATGAAGAGTGGCCCCCACTTGCCACAAGTAGAGAAAGCCCTCGCACAGAAACGAAGACCCACCCAACACAGTCATAAATAAATAAATAAATACTTAAAAAAAATAAATAAGTAAAAAATTAAAAAAAAAAAAAAAAAAAAACACATACACACAATTGGCCCAAACCCTTAAAGCACTACCTAAATAGTAGGCTTGTTATTATTTCATCCTTAGGAGAACTTAAGAGAGCTCCAGGGAAAAACAAAAACAAAAACCAGAATAAATAAGAGCTTTTATCCTGCCATTTTCTGATTTTTATTCCCCCACAACTGTGGAAAATGTTTCCTGCATTACTTTTCTGTTTTTAAGTATAACAAGCATAATAATTTAAGGAAATCATACTAACATAATGAACAAATAAATCACAGACTGTTGTGTTAGTTAATAAGCTTCTTTGGGGGTATGTGATAGAAAGACCCCCTCAGTTTCTGCAGGGCAGAGTCCTGACGATAGGCACTCATCAGCACATTGTGCTTACCCTTTAACAGCCAGCTCACTTTGCTTCCCTATTTTTATTATGATGTCTATGATAAAGATAAGCTTTAAAAATGAACTTACAATTACATAACCATTACTCATTTTGCATTTGTACTACACCTCACCCCAAGCATCATTCTTTGTACACCATGTATTTTCATTTTTCTGTGGCTATTTCAAATGACAAATATAAGTTTTAATTGTAATTCTCCTCTCCAACTTGCTGGCTACCCTAGTTCCTGAGTCTAACTTTTTTAATTGCTAAGGAAAATTCTCAATAGGCTAAAACTATTCTTGTTTATTGATACAGTCTAGTAAAGCCAAAACACAGTAGACATATTTCTTCTTTTAAAACACCAGCACCAGAGAGCATTAGTCAGTCTAAAGAGTTCATTCTATTAAAAAAACAATGGTCATTTACAACCAGTATTCTCAGATTTTATGTTAATGGTTTGATATTATTATCAAAAGAGATTTCTACTAATTCTAAAATACTCTCCTCATGTAATATTTGAGACTGTCTTTAAATCTAACTTCTAATAATATTTAAATAAAGGCTGCTAGAAAACTAAAGAGTAATATGTAAGGATACAGCCATATAATACCGGAAGAGCAAACCGATGGACCTGAAATGAAGACGTATGTTACGTTTAGGAATAAATATACTTCAAAAATAATAAACAAAAAGAAGCACTATATAAAAAATATTTACAGATGGGGAGGTAAGATACAAATACAACAAAGTAGTAAGCTTATGGGTAACTTTTAATTTTAAAGACATTTCTCTAATGTTACATTGTCTTTTTAATTAAAAAAATTTAAGTATGTGCTACAATCATTTGGGCTTGAACATTTGCAGATTTTGGAACACTAATAAAACTACATGAAGTTGCAGAATATTTATCTCCCTCCTTCTCAGTCTTTGCCCGCAACAAGTTCACTGCTCCAGGGAAAAGATATCCCCACGCTAACGGGTTCGCAGTTTAAACTACCTTTCCCGAAAAAGCAAAGCAAATGCCAAGAAATAACGCCATTAGGCAAATCTGTTTACCTAGATTCAATACATTATGCTTCCTAGGTGGCCTCCTTGTTTACATCTCATTTGTATAAACCAAGAACAGAGGAAGGTGACACCTATGCATGTCTATCCTGGGTGACTGAAGGGAGTCAGGTTCCCATAGGAAGACAAATGCAGAGCTCTCCACTGCCTGGGGAATTAGCTCTGGCCTGATTTCTAACATTATTCATCTACCAAGACCCATTCTCTCTCTCTCACTTATAGAAAGCAATGTATTTTTACTGAGGTATTTTCTTCAACCTACAATGATGTGGGAGGGCAGATCGGATCAAAGTCCATAAGTTATAAACAGAGTTAAATTAGAATTCTTTACCAAAATCCTTGGCAATTAGGTAGCCATTTTATAACATGTATTCAATTAAAACTTGAACTGTAACAAATAAGCTGGTTTTATTTAGTGTACATTACCTCTGGCTGAGCAGAAAGCTCTCTTAGAAGATGACCATTCCATACAAACCGCTGGTCTGCCTAAGAGAGAAGTTTTAAAATTAATATTCAGTATCTCCTGCCAATTTGAGTTTCTATAGAAAGAAAAGTATAACAGTCAATGTCTCCACCTGGTGGCTAGGAGCAGGTCTCTTTGACATGCTGCAAAAAGAACTCCACTTCCCCGCCAACTTGCCCCTCCTCCGGGTATCCCTCTCTCGTTGCCTCAAGGCAGTGCTGCTGGCCCATACAGAAACCTGGCAGTCCTTGCAGGCTCCTTCTCTTATATTTAATCAATCATCGAGTCCTAAATCCCCTTCCAGATCCATTTCCTCTTCTACATATCTATTCTCACCACCCCTGGCTAACACCTGACTGCAGCCCAACTACTAAAACAGCCTCCCTGGCCTCACTCAAGCCTTAGCCTGGCCCTTCACACCCTTCCTCCACATGCTGCCAGCAGCTGTTGTCTAACGTGACACATCTCGTCTGCTGGAAATTCTTCACTGGCTCACTGTCATCTAAAGAACCAAATCTTCACATGGCCTAACCAGTCCTGGAACCTGGCAACCCCTACTTAACTCTCTGCTCTCATCTCTGGCCACTCTGACGTTCAAACTATACAGAAGGAACTCCCTCAACAACTCAGCAGACTAACCAATTCTCTTCATTCTCTTTATAAAACACAGCAACGGACACTCCCCTGTCCCCCGTCACCAGCAGAAAGTCACGAGGAGTGGCTCTTGCACTCAGGCATAACCAGTTGAATGGTACACTTCCTGAGATTCAGACTGTGTGTTCCCAATCAGTTTGTGCCAGTTTTTCTTATTATTCATAACATAATTTAACTATTTTATAAGTCAATGAAATATGACTTAAAAATAAACTGCTCTTTCTATAAAGTTGAATGATTTAGAACAGAACTTGATAAAACGCAAGCTGCTAAAAACAAAACTTCTGTTGAATTAGGAGGAAAAATGGCAACTATAAAAGATTGGAGAAACATAGTAAAAATATATAGTATTCCGCAAACAGACTGCTCTGTGTCAAAATCTTTAAAGAGACTCAAACTGGAAAGCATTATGGATATAATTTATACAGGAAAGACAATTAGGAATCAAGGAGCCAAAAACAAAGAAAAGCTTACGATCCTACATCAAAAAATTGACCAGTCAATGTAAAATTGTATGTTTTAAGTTGAGATAAAATGTTTATAGTATATATGGTTCACTTATAACTTTTGTGATTCCCGAAGTTATGGTAACTTTGACTCTTCTGATTAGCTGACAAAAAATTCCCTCCCATCCCAACAGATGAGATGGCTTCTTCTTCAGTTTAGCCTAATATTGCCACTGCCTCTGACTGGAACCCTCCTTCTCCCACGGCCACCTGATCAATAAAGCCTATTCATCATTAAGTCTCGGCTCAAAAATCACCTTCCTCTGTACAGTCGTCCCTGACTCCCCCAGACAGAGTGAGTCCCGTCTTCCTTCAGGATCCCACCACACTTGGGTACCTATCTCTGTGACAGCAATTGTCCCTTGTTCTGTGATTGCCTGGACTTCCACTTCCCCAGCAGACTGCAGGCTCCCGCAAGGCAGGGGCATGTCTTTTCATCCTGTGTGGCTGGTGGCTAGTACAGTGCCTGGTACATAGCAGGCATTTGAGAGACATTTCATAGCAAATGGAGACTGCAGCAAAAAAGCAAGAGTCTTTTTGCAGTTAAACGCCAAATTTCTTCATTGCTTAGCTTACATCTAAACTTACATTGAAGCCTACATATAATCTTACAAAATTAGACTATAAAGTCTTTAAAAAGCCAACTAAAATATTGATTTAGGACTTCCCTGGTGGCGCAGTGGTTAAGAATCCACCTGCCCATGCAGGGGACACGGGTTTGATCCCTGGTCCGGGAAGACCCCACATGCCGCGGAGCAACTAAGTCCGTGCGCCACGACTACTGAGCCTGTGCTCTAGACCCCGCGAACCACAACTACTGAAGCCAGCGCACCTATAGCCCGTGCTCCGCAACAAGAGACGCCACCGCAATGAGAAGCCTGTGCACTGCAACGAAGAGTAGTCCCTGCTCGCCGCAACTAGAGAAAGCCCGCGCAGCAGCAACAAAGACCCAATGCAGCCAAAAAAAAAAAAACGATTTAGGTTGAGCTATATAAAATGATCATTTTTATTGGTCAAATATGGTCAATTAGTGGCAATTTCATATGGTCCAACCTAACAGATATCTGACTTTTTTTTTTTGACAGCAACCTTTTAAATGCTGTCTGCCCCCTAAACATATCTACTTTTGCTAACAAAAAATCAAGGCAGCAATTATCTAGGTTCCTGAACCGCAGAAATTTTATGTTGAGATCATCTGAGGTCCAGTTTTAAAGATACACTTAAGTCAATAAAATAACCAAAAACCCCACCCTAAACAAAAGCATATTTTTCAAGTTCTTAACAAGTTGTTACTTTTCTACTTGTAAAAACTATAAATAACACCACTGCAGAAAGAACATCATCCATTAGAACATTAATTTTACAAGTACAATTGTGTTGCTAATGCTAATAATTGTTATAACACAGAACACTGAGAGCTAGGAAATTACCAACATTCATGTTTAAGCTAGATTTCTGAAAATGGACCCCTGTGGTTCTCAATCCTGTCTGTGTAACATACACAAGATTCTGGGGTCCTGAATTTGGAAATGAGATGTCTATTTGAAACATGGTATACTTTCAAAGCCCCATACATGATCCTGATATAGCCAGGACCGAGAAAAATCAGTATGTATTTTATGGATGAAATAGAGACAAGCTCCTTAAAATTAAAAAAAAAAAAAAGTAATAATAATTGAAGATTAAGCTTACCCTTTCCAAGAGACTCATTTCCTGGAATTCTGGACTAGTGTTAGACAGCCGCTGCAAAGTATGGGTCAAATCATATGTCGTTGAAAAGTAAAACCCATCCACACTCAAGACATGGTTTATCATTGCTAGGAAAGTTTTGTTATCTTGTAACTGTAAACAAAGGAGAGCAAATAATCAGTCTATCTTATACTTGAAAAGGAATCTATCAACATGACAAAAGAGTGAAAATAAAAACCTGTAAGTTCAGCCCTGTTAAATGCCACTGGCACAAAGACTGGGCGAGGAGATGCTCACCATTTCCCCAGGACCTGGGACAGTTCCTGATACATGGACAATGCTCAACACCATAGGGTATTATATTAACTGATTAGGTAGACCTCCTTTCCCATTGGTGTCCTTCACAATTTTTACTTTAAAGGGCAGAAGAGTTACTTTAACAAAACATCACCACTTTAGGTTATGACCTACTGTGTCCCAGACACTTTACAGAGATTCTCCTTCATCTTCACAGCAACCCCTTGCTAGTTTAGCATTAATTATCCTCATTTGACAGAAGAAAAACGTAAATTCACGAGGGGCCCAGTAACAGAGAGTCAATAACGAGAGAACAATACCATCCTCATCCCTAAGAAACTTTACTGGTTTGGGCTAGTTGGGAAGTTAAATGGAATTCCTTACAAAAAAAAAAAAAAGGCAAAGACTGAAAAGAAAAGTCCAGGAGAGAGAGAAGTGGCCAAGATGGTAGCGTAGGAAGACCCTGAGCTCACCTCCTCCCACAGGCGCACCAAAACTACAACTATTCACAGAACAACTATCTATGAGAGAACTGAAGACTAGTAGAACAGATTTTTCACAGCTAAAGATATAAAGAAGAAACCATGATATGGGTAGGAGGGGTGGAGACCTGGTATAGTCAAGACCCACACTCTCAGGTAGGTGACCCAGAAATGGGGAGAATAATCACAATTGCTGAGGTTCTCCCCAGTGAGCAAGGGGTCTGAGCCCCACGTCAGCTACTGAGGCCAACGATCTTGCACCAGGAAGACAAGCCCCCAGAATGTCTGGCTTTGAAGGCCAGAAGGCCAGCAGGGTTTGTGTGCAGGAGAGCAGGACAACTGTAGGAAACAGAGACTCCACTCTTAAAGAGCCCATACAAAATCTCACATGCTCCAAGTCCTAGCGTGTAGGCATTTGAAGGGAGCCTAAGTCAGACCCACTTAGTGATCTTTGCGAGCCTCCTGGAGAGGCAGGAGGCAACTGGGACTGCTACTGGGGGTGCAGATGTTGGCAGCAGCTGTCTTAGGGAGTTTGTTCTACCACAAGGACACTCGTGCTAGCAAGTGCCATTTTGGAGTCCTCCTTCTGGCCTATTAGTGCAGGGGCTTAACCTGCCCACCAGCAGGCAGGCACCAGTGCTGGGACACCCCAGGGCAAACCACAGAAAAGAACAATGAAACTAAGACCTGTTTTTCTGATAAGATAAATAGAAATTGATAAAACTTCAGCCAGACTCATCAAGAAAAAAGGAGGTAGGGCCTAACTAAAATGAGAAATGAAAGAGGACAAATTACAACCAACACCACAAAAATACAAAGGATCATAAGAGATTATTACAAATAATTATGCACCAATAAAATGGACAACCGAGAAGAAATGGATTCGAGAAGAAACGTACGATCTCCCAAGACTGAATCAGGGAGAAACAGAAAATATGAACAGATTTATTACCAGTAACGAAATTGAATCAGTAATCAAAAAACTACCAACAAAGTCCAGGATCAGATGGCTTCTCAGGTGAATCTACCAAACATTTACAGAAGAGTTAACGCCTATCCTTCTCAACTATTCCAAATAACTGAGGAGGAAGGAATGCTTCCACACTCATTCCATGAGGCTAGCATTACCCTGATGCCAAAACCAGATAAAGACACCGCACACACAAAAAAAATTATAGGCCAACGTTACTGATGAACACAAATGCAAAAATCCTCAGCAAAACATTAGCAAACCAAATTCAACAGTACATTTAAAAGATCACACGCCATGATCAAGTGGTACTGATCCCAAGAACGGAAGGACAGTTTAATATCCACCAATCAATCAATATGATACACCACATTAACAAACTGAAGAATAAAAATCATATGATCATCTCAATAGATGCAGAAAAAGCTTTTTACAAAATCCAATATCCATTTATGATAAAACCTCTCAACAAAGTGGGTATACAAGGAACATACCTTAACATTATTAATAAAGACCAGGGAATTCCCTGGCAGTCAAGTGGTTAGGACTCCATGCTCTCCCCGCTGAGGGCCAGGTTCAATCCCTGGTCAGAGAACTAAAATCCCACAAACCACGTGACGGGGCCAAAAAAAAAAAAAAGACCATATATGACAAACCTACAGCCAACATCAAGCTCAACAGTGAAAAGCTGAAAGCATTTCCTCTAAGATCAGGAATAAAACAAGGATGCCCATTCTCACCACTTTTACTCAACATATTATCAGATGTCCTAGCTACAGCAATTAGACAAGAAAAAGAAATCAAAGGAACCCAAATTGAAAAGAAGTAAAATTGTCACTGTTTGCAGATGGCATGATACTATATTTAGAAAACCCCAAAGTAAAGATGCCACCAAAAAACTAGTAGAATAGGACTTCCCTGCTGGCACAGTGGTTAGGAATCTGCCTGCCAATGCAGGGGACACGGGTTCAAGCCCTGGTCCGGGAAGATCCCATGTGCTGCAGAGCAACTAAGCCCACACGCCGCAACTACTGAGCCTGCACTCTAGAGCCCGTGAGCCACAACTACTGAGCCCACGTGCCACAACTACTGAAACTCGTGTGCCTGAAGCCCACGTTCCACACAAGAGAAGCCACCGCAATGAGAAGCCTGCGCACCACAACGGAGAGTAGCCCCCACTCGCCGCAACTAGAGAAAGCCCACACACAGCAACGAAGACCCAATGCAGCCAAAAATAAAATAAATAAATAAATTTTAAAAATAAAAATAAAATGGCAGGATATAAAATTAATATATACAGGAAGTCTGTTGCATTTCTATGCAGTAACAATGAACAGGAAGAGAAATTAAGAAGACAATCCCATTTACAACTGCATGAAAAAGAATAAATTACCTAGGAATAAATCTAACCAAGGTGGTAAAAAGACCTGTCATTAGAAAACTGTAAGACACTGACAAGAAAACCATAATTCAAAAGGATACATGCACCACAATGTTCACTGCAGCACTATTTACAATAGCCAGGACGTGGAAACAACCTAAACGTCCAACGATATAGATGAATGGATAAAGAAGATGTGGTACATATATACAATGGAATATTAGTCAGCCATAAAAAGGAATGAAACTGGGTCATTTGTAGAGATGTGGATGGACCTAGAGTCTGTCATACAGAGTGAAGTAAGCCATAAAGAGAAAAACAAACATCGTATATTAACACATATTTGTGGAATCTAGAAAAATGGTACAGATAAACCTATTTGTAGGGCAGGATTAGAGACGTAAACATAGAGAACAGACATGTGGACACGGGCAGCAGTGGGGAGAGGAGGGTGGGACGAACTGGGAGATTAGGTTTGACATAAATACACTACCATGTGTAAAATAGATAGCTAGTGGGAACCTGCTGTATAGCACAGGGAGCTCAGCTCAGTGCTCTGTGACGACCTAGATGGGTGGGATAGGGGTGGGCGGTGGGAGTGAGGTCCAAGAGGGAGGGGATATAGGTATAGCTGACTCACTTCACTGTACAGCAGAAACTAATATAACATTGTAAAGCAATTTTACTCAAATAAAAAAAATTTTTAAAGAGTTAAAAAAATGATACAAACAGACCCATAGACAGAGAACTGGTGGTTGGCAGTGGGGAGGGAGGGGTAGGAAGGACACGTGAAATAGGTAAGGGAGATTAAGAGATACAAACTTCCATTTATAAAATAAGTAAGTCATGGGGATATAATATATAGCATACAGAATACAGTCAATAATATTTTAGTAACTTTGTATGGTGACAGATGGTAACTAGACTTCTCATGGTGATCATTTAATAATGCGTAAAAATATTGAATTACCATGTTGTACACCTGAAACTAATATATTGTAAGTCAATTATACTTCAATAAGCAATAAAGGAAGATCAAGTAAAAGCAGTATATCTATTTATTTTCTGATAATCATTTTAGCTGGCTTTCCCAATGAATACCAAGATTGATATCTGTTTTTATCCTTGTTTTAAAAAATAATTTTTAATGTTTGTTACTGTTTAATGTTTAGCAAATGATTAACATGTTAATTCATGTTACGAATCTATGTACAAAATTTTTAAGTTGGCCTCAACATTTTTATAAAAAACAAAAGGTATGGGGGCTTCCCTGGTGGCGCAGTGGTTGAGAATCTGCCTGCCAATGCAGGGGACACGGGTTCGAGCCCTGGTCTGGGAAGATCCCACATGCCGCGGAGCAACTAGGTCCATGAGCCACAATTACTGAGTCTGCGCGTCTGGAGCCTGTGCTCCGCAACAAGAGAGGCCGCGATGGTGAGAGGCACGCGCACCGCGATGAAGAGTGGCCCCCACTTGCCACAACTAGAGAAAGCCCTCGCACAGAAACGAAGACCCAACACAGCCATAAATAAATAAATAAATAAATAAATAAATAACCCCAAAAAAAAGTTAAAAAAAAAAAAAAAAAAACAAAAGGTATAAATAAGCAAAGCATATACAGCGAGGAATGCTAAAATTAGTTACATAGCCTGAAAACAAACTATAGCAATAAAGAAGAAACTGTTCAAGTAAATATTACTAGGCTATTAAATGAAAACAACCATTTTTATTGCCTTAAATTATCGTGTCTCATAGAGAATGAACTTATTAATAATATATTGATATATATACAGTAAGAAAGAAATTTTAAGTTTAAAGTATAAAAACTATATTCTACAGCTTTACTTAGCCAATAAGACAATAGTGCTAGGACTGATTTTTTTTAAATGTTTATCATAGGTAAGATACATATTTTAGAATAATTAACTTTCTTTTAAAAACAAACTTTTTGTAATCTTGGGAATAAAAATACAACTTAAAATTTTAAAAAAGCAAGTACCGTAAATAAAGTACATTTAGAAAACAAGTACTCAATAGATGTAAATCTCTAAACATAATGTTGACTTAAAAAAAGTAATTTTCAAAAACTAGAACATGGTTAATGCCATTCATGTAAGTTTTAAAAAATACTGCAAGCAAAAACAGATATTGTTTGAATATGAATACAGGCAGTCTTCACTTTGCACGATAGGGTGGGACTATAAAAATGATCATGTTATCTTAATCTTAATAATCTTAAACTATCTTAATAATCATAAGTAAAGTTAAGATCATTCCGTGACTTAAAATTTTTTAATCAACACATTAAAAACTCTCCTACTGTAAGTTATAAATGTATAGGGAAATGAAAAAATAGTAAAACGTTACTTAGTATACTGTAATTTGAAACATTGATAATTAAAAATATTTTACTTCTGGTCAAAATTTATCAAGAGTAGCCTGAACAGTGCTTGCATTCTTCTCATCATGTAACTTATGATACCATCTTTTCTATACCCTGATGAACTATCGTACATCTAAGCCTGAACTAGCTTCTAACACTTAATCCTTCATACTATTAATATCATGAAATACTTCTGTGAGTTCCTTTAATGTGAAGTTTGTTCCTGGCATCACTTGCTCTGGGACACGTTCAACCTTTTCATCACAACCACTTGACCATTAATGTCGATAACATCACCTTCACTGAGACCTCTGGCTGCGTATCCAGAGTCTCTTATTCCCACCATCAGCTATTTCTTCTATAATCTATTCATGTTCAATGTGAATTTCACTTCTAGAGTCATCATTTTTTGTTTCATTGCACTTTCATCTTTGGTGAGCTAATTCTTTAGTCAATATATCATGGGAACTGAAATTTAAAGTGTGTTGTTGGGAACTGGTGTTAACTAAACTGTGGTAACTGAAATCCATGCATATAGGAACTGAGCAAAAAGAGGACTGTTTGAACATGTACACATGCACACACACTTATATTCCCATGTGGCAAAACTGAAGAAAGCTTTCTCCCTAGGGAAAGAGGGAATGAAATGGGATGAGTGAAACTTCAAAGATAATTTTTTTTTTTTAGTAATATATAGGAGCATCCCTTTTATTTTTATTTCTTTTAACATCTTTATTGGAGTATAACTGCTTTACAATGGTGGAAAGATATTTAATATTTTATTTCTTCACAAAAAGGATATGAAGTTAAATCTACGTGTTGACTACATGTGCATTTTCAGTCTGTCCTTTTCTCTCGTATGAAATTTCATATCTAAGAATTGAGTCAGTTAAAAAAAAACCCAAGTGCAATAAAATATATGAATAGTTTTAAAAAAAAAATACATTTTAGGGCTAGGTATGTAGAGTGACCATGCTCTATGCATTGTTTAAATAATTAGGTTTAAAAGAAATCCATCAAACATTCTTTGTGTTCCACCTCCCTTCCCCATCCACCCCATGGGACTTCTTTGGATTTTGCAATTAGTAAGTGCTTCCAGTTCTTACCTGAATATCAGTTAAGTGCAACATTGTCTTCTTATAAGAAAGGACATCAAAATCTATTGCTTTCCAGATTACATGATTGAAAAATTCACCTATTTTCTTCTTTTTGGTAATGACAATTAGATAATTACCTGCAAAAAAGCAAAGCCAAGTACACATAAATAGAAATAAGGCAACTGTAAAGCCAGAAATAGCAGTCCTTACTCTTCAAAGGTGAGAGTTGCGGGAATTCCCTGGCAGTCCAGTGGTTAGGACTCCGCGCTTTCACTGCCGAGGGTGCAAGTTTGATCTCGGGTCAGGGAACTAAAGTCCTGCAAGCCTTGAGGCGCAGCCAAAATAAATAAAAATAAATAAAGGCGAGAGCTGTGCTAAATAGATAAAGGACCCATACTTTTTGAAAAGCAATCTTATAATTTATGAATAGAAAGACCAGCATATTAGACAAATTTTTATTGAAAGATCAAATTTTTTCTCAGAAAGATAAAAGTAAAAGCTTTTGGTAACCAGAGCAGTGATCCTAGCAGATGGAAAGTACAGACAGAAAACGCTTCTCTCTCACTCTCCTGTCATCCCCAAAGCATACGGGCCTCTGCTAATGCATTTCCCAACGTGTAGCTTAAAGCATCACAGGTCATAATATCTGGCCACTGCAGATATCTACACCTCCCATGTCCCTCATGTCATTCTAAATGGTACAGAAATGTGCTGGGGCAGTATAACTAACTGGTTACTGCAACATTCCAAAGATGAGTGGTCAGGAATCAAGAAGCGATCCCAGCACCATGCATTAATACACCAACCCTGATCCTGGCCACCTCCTCCTCCCACAAATAAACCAGGGTAAGCCTTTACCACTAGATTAATTCTTCACATCTGTTCAAGGCTCTAACCACAAGTGCCCTCCCTGAAAGTTTTCCTATGTACATCTCTCTCCTAGAACTTGTCACACTGTTCTGCAGTAATTTACTATTTAACTGCCTCTCTCACTCAACTGTAAGCTACAGGACAAAAGGGACTTGCATCTTTTATAAATAACATCCAGCACAGTGCCTAATACAATAGGAACTTTTCAAAAGTTCAATGAAATAAAATTTAGATTAAAAACCATCACTTTCCTAGTAACTCAGAACCATGGAGTTGAAGGTTTAGAATACTCTGGTCCAGGACTTCCCTGGTGACACAGCGGTGAAGAATCCACCTGCCAATGCAGGGGACACGGGTTCGAGCCCTGGTCCAGGAAGATCCCACATGCCGCGGAGCAACTAAGCCCGTGTGCCACATCTACTGAGCCTGTATTCTGGAGCCCACGAGCCCCAACTACTGAAGCCCGTGCGCCTAGAGCCTGTGCTCTGCAACAAGAGAAGCCACCGCAATGAGAAGCCTGCGCACCACAATGAAGAGTAGCCCCCGCTCGTCGCAACTAGAGAAAGCACGCGCATAGCAACGAAGACCCAACACAGCCAAAAATAAATAAATAAATAAATTTATTTTAAAAAAAATAGAACCTCAGGCTCACAAATTTAACCACTTGCTATTTGGGGTACTTTTAGAAATTAATGACAAACACCTACAGATTTATTGCCTAAAGGGAGATATAAAGTATGCCTTCATCTTATACTCTAATAGCGTCGATTTAATTACCTTCTTGTCCATCTTAGCTCATTTTTCTTACCTGCCACCAGATGAATTGTGCCCAGTATACCAAATATTGGTCTTGTGACAGCTGAAGGAGGAATATCTTTCTTGACTTTAAAGAAGAAAGTAAAGAAAAATCACTTAGAAAAAGCTCACCAACTGAAAGAGAAATTTAGTTTCATTTCAATGGTTACTTCAATATGCATGCTTCGTTCTAAGAAAGCAATATTCCTTCATTAGTATTAGACCTCCACTTTGGCAGAATATAAAATAAAGATGTCCATGTTACATGTAAAGGTCTCTCTGCCTGTCTAGAATATGGTGCCAAAAGTAACATGCTTCAGCAACCTCACTACGTAAATTAAAGGTTATTTCCAATGCCAATTTTCAACAAAATTTATTCAACCTCTTGTCAGAAACCAAATCTTTACCCCTTTAAGAGAATTAGAAAGTAAATGCAAGTTGAAACAAGATTTTAATCTCAACATGCAACAAATGGAATGCAAAAAAAGGACTCGCCTAATTCCCTAATAAGAATGTGAGACACGGAGGCCAAGATCCAAGAGGGGAGGAGGAAGGAAAAGCCTCCTGTTCATGTCTAAAAGAAACTGATACAGGTATCCAGGGAGGCAATATCATTAGCTGCGATTTTATCAATAATGCCGTTATTAATAAAGACTACCTTACATTACAAGGTTCATTTCACAATTGTTAAACTTTAAGCCAATGTGCTTCACAAAACATATTTTGTAGAACTCTAGTTTAGGGAATAATGCCCAAAAAGGGGGGAGGTAGGGTCTCCCAGTCAAAGAAACTTATTTTGCTACATCCATACTAACTCTACTCCTTCTCCCAGAGTCACAATGCACAGTAGGAAATTAAAGGCTCTGAGAAGGCCTACAGTAAACGAAAGCTGTTCCACTGTTTAATTCAAAGTTTTCCAAACCTATGTGGCTATAAAATTTTTCTTTCAGTCACAGTTTAATTATCAGCCTGGGACCCATTTTGAAACACTGCTGTAAACTCCAGTCCTGTTTCTTAAAGGCAGTCCTGTTTTTCTGAATAAACTTATTCTGAATAAGGTCTAAAATTCACTTGTTTCTCTCAATAATTCAATTTACTTAGCAATGCTATGCCATAATTAATTACCATGAAAAATGGAAATACCAGTTCAGTTAAAAACTCAGAGAAAATTCTGAATATATTGAGATCACTGATAAACATAAATGTACTACTGATACAGCTGTAAGTTACATTAACTGGAGCGTAATAGCAATAACACTATGATAATTCCTAAGACTACGTTGGTTTTTCAGGGAAGAAAAAAAATTCCTCTTTCGGTGGCAATGGTTTGTATTCCCAATGGTAAAAGGAAACTGCCAGAGAAACTGTGATCGACAGCCCCTCATCATCACTAGCTTCAGGTCAAAGTATCTCTTCATGTGTCTACCAATGACTGTTTGGTTATCATTTTTACATCCAAACTATTCAAAACCTTTAGCTTTGTCCACTCAAATGGGTCTGCATTCTCTACTTACAAATAAAATGTCACTGAAAGGACAAAAAATAATTGAAAATACATCCATACTAAAGCTTTTATAAGACAGTAGGTGGTAGGGAATTCTCTGGTGGTCCAGTGGTTAGGACTTCGAGCTTCCACTGCCGGCAGCACGGGGTGGATCCCTGGTCGGGGAACGAAGATCCTCGTGGCAAGGCCCACCACCCCCAGCCCGCCCCCCACCCCAAAAATAAAAAAGACACTGGGTTGTATCAATATGTTATAAAGAAGTAGTGGGACTGAACTTCAGAAGTACACTAAGGGTGGTTAAAATCAGTCAGCTATTCTGAGAGAGCAGTCACCAAGCAACAGTCACAGGAAATGCCAAATTATCAAACTAAAACAGCTCTTACTTTATTTGGTCAAAGGAAAAGCTTACCAGAAAAAGCAGACAACCAAGGAAATGGAGATTTATAGTCCTACCTTTCTTACACTTTAGTATCTTAGGCAAAATATTTTCATGTTTCACTTAATCCGTTCAAAGGATATTTGCCATTTACCGAATGCCTACTCTATGGTTACTCAAATACTGCCCTTCAAAAAAAAAATTAATACAGAACACTATCTAGAGGTAAATTTTTAAACAAATGAAATATAAAATTCTAAATGTGATATCACATGATACATTAATTCATCACCAAAATTACTTCACATTAATCTAGTCAGAAATCAGTGTTCCACACAACTGAAAAACAAGTTGCTTTTCACACCCCAGAGAAGCAAAGCTAAATTATAACTGGATTGATAGATAAGATAGATAGATAAAGCTTAGGAAAATCATTCTGCCTAAAACACAAGTTTTACCCAGTGATGTATATATTTTTCATTTATTAAATTATCCTCATAGTCATGAATATTTTCAAAAACAAATCAGCTGTTAACATTCCACACACTTAATGTTAAAACAACTTTCTCACACTCAAATAATTCAAATCTTATAGCTAGAAAGGAACCTAACATATCAACAAAACCAATCCTGTTATGGTACTGATAAGGGAACAAATAAAGTTTTTAAATCCTTATGAACGGTAAAATGCTACCTAAAATTTTCAAGATCATTTCTCCTTTTCATGAAAAGGAAAAAGTATAAAATTAATGCATAAAAATCAAATGAGGTAGCAAGAATTAAAATTTTCTAAGAAGACACTCAGAGATCCACACACTCACATGGATCTCATTAATTTAACTATTGCAACTTAAGTGTAAAATCTTTCTAGACACTTCTAAATCTGGCCATGAAATACCTGAGAGCGTAACTTCTGTGGACACACGGTCGATGATAAGTACATCATCTGCTCCATCATCACAAGCTTCCACATAAAATTTTTCAGGTGTGATATGCCTAAGAAGAAATTTAAAACCATAAATAACGAAGTGAAATGAAGACTTCCAAAAAAACCTATTATAACAATTTAACAGTGTTTAAATTTGACATCATTTTCCCAGCTTCTGAATAGATAAAGCTATTATGTTGTCCTTATGTGTTCACTGCAACTCTTTTCACCTAATTTAATGCTGATAAGGTTTTAATTTGCTGTAAAACTGCCACTCTGACTTAACATAAGAAAATCATACTAAAATCTAATTATACTCAACATGGTGCAGAAGGCAATGTAGCACAGTAGTCAGGAGCACAGGCTATGGAACCAGACTGACTGTGCTGTGTGAACCTGGGCACGTTACTCATCCCCTCTGTTCCTCAATTCCCTTATCCATAAAATAAGGATAATACCAGACTCATTAAATTGCATTGTTGTGAGGATAAAATGAGATAATCTTTGATAAGCACTTAGAACACTTGACACATAGTAACCAAGACTTATGTATTAGCTAAAAACACTAAGAAACACATTGCCAGGAAATTGTTTAAAATAAACTACTTTAACATTCTTGTATTTTGTTTGAATGCCACTGATGTGTTCTTGAAAAAAAAAAAAAAACCTCATCCTGCAAAGTAAAAAATAAAGGGGGTGGGCTTCCCTGGTGGCGCAGTGGTTGAGAATCTGCCTGCCAATGCAGGGGACACGGGTTCGAGCCCTGGTCTGGGAAGATCCCACATGCCACGGAGCAACTAGGCCCGTGAGCCACAATTGCTGAGCCTGCGCGTCTGGAGCCTGTGCTCCGCAGCAAGAGAGGCCGCAACAGTGACAGGCCCGCGCACCGCGATGAAGAGTGGCCCCCACTTGCCGCAACTAGAGAAAGCCCTCGCACAGAAACGAAGACCCAACACAGCCATAAATAAATAAATAAACCCAAAGTTTAAAAAAAAAAAAAAAAATTAAAAAAAAAAAAAATAAAAATAAAGGGGGTAAAATTAGGGTCGGGACAGAGTACTCAGAATTTATGCAACTTTGTAACCTGAGTCCAACAAAAATTAACAGTTGGCTCCTCAGGAGGTAACATGGGTAACTCCAGGCAAGCAATTCAGCATGGCTGGGCACTGCCTCAGGAAATAACAATCAACAAAAACTAAATAAAGTGAAAATAAAGATTTGCAGGCACTAAAACAATGGAGACTGAGGCTGTTGTTAAGGTGGGCCCAGGAGTAAATACAGGTATCTGCCGGGGACTGGTTCCAGATACCAAAATCTGTGGATGCTCAAGTCCCTCGTATTAAATGGTGCCGTACAGTCAGCCCTCTGCAACCGTGGATTCAACCAAGTTGGAACCTGCAGGTACGGAACCCACAGGTACGGAGGGCCTCCAGGAGCTGACCAGAGTTGGGGCGAGAACTAGCTTGTTTGTTTTTCCAGGGACTAATCTCTGCTGTTCTTAAACCACACTTGAAAGAACATCTGTCTGTGCAGCAGCCAATCTGAGGGCTTTTTCCTTTCCTTTTAAATTCTACTTCCTCTATTCTACTCCTCTTGCCAATGAAAAATCTTATAAAAACCCACACACCATCACTGACATCATTTCTTATTTACTGACCATGTATAAACTATTTGGTGTATAGAAACACGTCCTGTAGCAGAACAAACTGTACTCAGCATTTTTGACTATAAGTTTTTGAGGAATAATCAACCCTTAATTATCCAAATATAACTTACATCCTTTTATGGTTCATCCATAACTAACTTCTTAATATTTCCTCCACAGGGTGGGAGTAGGGTATGCCAAGGAAATAAAAGTCAATTTTAATACAAAATAAGAAATGCAACAAAGGAAACAAATCTGCTTCAAATATGGCAGTCCTAAATTCAAACTAAATATATGTTCCTTTTTATTCCTGAATAGTAGTCCACTGTATGGATATATCACAATTTGTTTATTCATTCACTTGCTGATGGACATTTGTGCCGTTTCCAGTTTAGGATATTATGCATAAAGCTTCTATGAACATTCTAGTACAAGTCTTAAGGCAGACATATGCATCATTTCTCTCAGATGACTACCTAGAAGTGGAATGGCTGGGTCATATGGTAGTTGTATGTTTAACTTGCACAGAGAAGGGAAAACGGGAGTGATTACAGACACAAGGAAACTTTTAGGGGTAATGAATGTATTCAGTTGATACTGTTGATGGTTTCACAGGTGTAAAATATATCAAAATGTATCAAAGTGCATGCTTTAAATATGTGCAGTTTATTTTATGTCAACTATGCTTCAATAAACCTATAAAAAGAAAGCAAAGTGAGAGGTCCTGAAACAAACTAAAGGAAGTATAAAAAAACTTCCAATCTAGTCATAGGATAGTTACCTCTAGTCTCGAATCATTAAAAAAAAAAAAATCCAACACATCAGTCCATATCTGCAGAAGATGTTTTGTGCAAGGGTAAGTTGCACTCCAGGAGTAAGTCAATAAATTTATTGAAAAGCTACCATGTGCTAAGCATTACACAAGCAGTAGGGACAAGGAGGTAGGTGATAAATAAAAAAACAAGTAACAAATAGAAACAAAAATTTTAAACAAAAAGTAGACCTGAAAAACATGACTTCTTTATAAAAGCCTTTGGAAAAAATTCTGTCTCTAAATCAGAGGGCATTTTATAAGCCTCACTCTTTAGAATCCCTCCACACCCTAACAACCCCCAATCTTCTAAATGCTGTTTAAATGCCTGTGCATCAGATGTCCCACTGCATTTCCAGGTCTTAAACAGGCTCAGGATCTGAAAGAGTCATGTGAAATGCTTTCCTACAATGGAAAATGCTTTCCTACGATGGAGATTTCAATCATGAGAAGGATGTGACAAGTTGTTGGTAGTTCCTGAGATGCTGAGGTCATGTGCAGGGACAGGAGAGTGGCCTCAGGCTGACAGCCAGCAAGAAAGCAGGGACCTCAGTCCAACAACCACAAGAAAATGGATTTGGTCAACACCCTGAATGAGCTGGATTCTTCCTCAGAGCCTCCACTATGAAACATCTGATTTTAGCCCAGTGAGACTCATATTGGACTTCTGACTGACAGTAACTAAGAGATAATACATTTGTATTGTTTAAAGTTTCTAAGCTTATGGTAATTTGGTACAGCAGCAATAGAAAACTACTACAGTGATCAAATCCCTCCTGGAATGAAATAACCTCCACATTAACCCCTGGCCAAAACACAAAAACACTTTATCTTCCTGGAACAAAGCAAAGAGATGTTTCCTTCAATTGAGTTTGATACCTGGTGTGTGAGTTTCTAAGTGATAAAACATTTTAAAAACCATTTTTAATGGAATGTCTTTAATTTGTATTTTATTAAACCAAGGTTTTTTCCTTATGTCTTAACCTAAGTATAAGTAACAATGTTTTCTTGACTGACTAGGATCTTGAACACACAGATTTCTGGGCCATCCTACCAAAAGATGATGCCTTCAAATTCTAGTAACACAGTATGGTGAAAAAATTACAGGTTTTAAACTCTTACAAACCTGGTTTGAATTCCAACTCCATGCTCACTGTCATGAGTCCCTGAACAAATCACCGAACTTCCCAGCTCAGCTTTCTCTCTATTAAAAAGTGGTAAGTGATCGGTGAGGGTAAATGAGAGAATACGCGTGACATGCCTGGCACTAAGAAGAGACTCCATGAAATGGTGGCATTATTTTTTTTTACTAAATGACCTCAGACCACTGAGTTTTAGTTTTGTTTCTCTTCTGCTGTCTCAGTCTCTTGACAAAGCCATCACCACTGCTCCTACTCAGCCTCTTTAGTTTTACATTTGAGACAAAGGCTGATGAATACTACACAGTTCTGACCACGAGTGAAGTCCCTGGGTTTTATTATATCCATTTTCTTCATATTGCTCAGGGCCCTAAGCTCTTCTAAATTCACAGCTGTATTTGGGAGGGGGGGGAAGCTAGCACAGTTTACTTCACACAAATGGTGTTACTTCTTTAATAACTAATGTTATTCTTAATATGAGATGATTATCAACATTCAATCTCAGAAATCAAATTCCTCCACTTTTTCAATACAGTGGACAAAAACACAAAGCTTGCATCTAAATAAACAGCCAGTAGAGAAATGCATACTGTGTTCCCTCAATAGCTCCACCCTCTTACACTTTGACTTCTTTTATCTATATACAGTAGGCCCTCCTTATCCATGGGTTCCACAAGGGTGGATTCAACCAACAGTGGATTGAAAATATTCAAAAAAAAAAAAAAATTCCAGAAAGTTCCAAAAAAGCAAAACTAGAATTTACTGAACACCAGCAACTATTTGCATAACATTTACATTGTATTTACAACTATTTACATAGCATTTACATTGTATTTACAACTATTTACATAGCATTTACATTGTATTAGGTATTATAATATAGAGATGATTTCAAGTATACAGGAGGATGTACATAGGTTATATGTAAACACTACGCCACTTATATACGGAACTTGAGCATCTTTGAATTTGGGTAACTGACGGGGCCCTAGAACCAATGTATTTAACCTTCTCACCTGCAAAACTTCTACCATAAAAATAAATTATTTGAATGAAGTCAATGAATTAAAAAAAATCATACTTGTTTCCATATACAAGTTTTGGTGTGTTACCTAACAGATACCTTTTAGTCAGTGATATTTATTATAAAATCAAATGTTTATAAGAGCAGAAAAATTTCCTATTAAAATTTTAATATGTATAATTATGTAAATATATATATATATAAATATATAAATAAATATATTTAAAAAAAAATATGGAACAAAAAGTATCCCTAATATAAGCAATTAAAAAATTTTTCCCAACTTGACATTTAAATTTAAAACTGATCTGGAAGGCTGTGGAACACTGAAAAAATATATACATCTTGGGGACTTCCCTGGTGGTGCAGTGGTTAAGAATACACCTGCCAATGCAGGGGACATGGGTTCGAGCCCTGGTCTGGGAAGATCCCACATGCCGCGGAGCAACTAAGCCCGTGAGTCACAACTACTGAGCCCGCACGCCTAGAGCCCGTGCTCCACAATGAGAAGCCACCGCAATGAGAAGCCCACGCACCACAATGAAGAGTAGCCCCTGCTCGCCACACTAGAGAAAGCCCGCACGCTGCAATGAAGACCTAATGCAGCTGCAAATAAATAAACATTTTTTAAAAATATATATATACATCTTGGATTAAAACTTTAAATCATATAAAAAAAATATACAGCCACAGAAATAGGCCTTTACTAATTGTTACATTCCTAATAATCGCAGTCAAAGTTAATAACCTCACTATGTGTTTAAAATCCTTAAAAGTACAAAGTTAGAAATGGAAATTTGTGGGGCTTCCCTGGTGGCGCGGTGGTTGAGAATCTGCCTGCCAATGCAGGGGACACGGGTTCGAGCCCTGGTCTGGGAAGATCCCACATGCCGTGGAGCGACTAGACCTGTGAGCCACAACTACTGAGCCTGCGCGTCTGGAGCCTGTGCTCCGCAACAAGAGAGGCCGCGATAGTAAGAGGCCCGCGCACCGCGATGAAGAGTGGCCCCCGCTCTCCGCAACTGGAGAAAGCCCTCGCACAGAAACAAAGACCCAACCCAGCCAAAAATAAATAAATAAATAAACACGTTCAGTTCAGTGTTTATGGTCTCCAAAAAGCAATGTAACCAAGAAGCTTTTTAAAAAAAAGAAATGGAAATTTCTTTTATACGAAAGTGAAATATACTATATATAACACTTCCAGTCTGGCTAGGTACATTTGAAATGAGAAGATCAACAAATTAGCTTTTTAATCGAAGTAGAATGAAATGAATTTCCAAGAGTGAAAACCCTCCAGAGAAAAAGCCTTGATATTCTTTCAGAAGATGGAATCTGGGTAGTACCAAGAGGTGGGTGCAGGCTGTGGGGCAGATACTAGTCATTCAAATGCAGGTCTGGAAGAAGAAAAGTGCTTGGAAATGGGCTAATTAAGTTACTACAGAATCTAACTGCCTATGGGGTGAGAGCCAACAAAGTAAGCAGATTCCAGCTGTAGAGTGCTGAAAAGCCTCAACAACTAAGGACCTGGGTAGGGGATGAGGTGGGGCAGTGAGATTAACTGCAGGGTTGGGGGTAAGAATAAGGTGGTTCAAAGTCTGTGTAAGGAACAATCAGATCCCTACCCAAACCTAGAGTCCAGGTACCTCCCTGACCACACGATTTAACGCTTAGAGCAGTTCAACAAGAGAGGCCCTGAACTCTAGAAACCAGGCACAGCTGAGGACCAGAGTGAGTCAAGTAAAGTCTGGAGACACAGAGAAGGTCTGCTTACAGATTGGGAAAATCATCCACCCTCTTCCTCTGCCAGGTTCCCAGAATGCTAGCAGCCAAGCATCCCACTCCCCCAACTCCCGAAGGAGCTATGAATACCGTCTCTGAAGAAACTTACTGGCCCAAAAGAAAAGACCTGCAAATGCTGACATTTAGGGCATCTCCCCCAAAGAAACAGTTGAGTTCCTGCACAATCACTCTACAGTGAAGGCCACCAATTGACAAATCCTGACCCACAAACAGACCCTTCCAATCAATTTTTTAGTGCCTCATTCTTAAACATGAAATGACAACCAAGGATCACCAGATATTTGAGATAAGCTTCCATCACAGAAGACACAGAACAAAACAAAGAGAAAAATAACTTTGGGTAAACAAACTATGCTGAGAACAGAATAAAACTTCAAAACACATTTATAACTGGTAGCCTCAGAGAGAAGACATTGCATTCATGAAACAAGAATACCAAAAAGAAGGAGGGGGCGGGGGAGGAGAAGGAGATTCAGCAAGCAAGAACATGTTTTTGGACTGACAGCAGAAATAATAACTTGAATATTCAATAGAAGGACTGGAAAATAAAACTGAAGAACTCTCCTTGAGAACAGAATAAAAAGGTAAGAGCTGTAAAACAGAAAAGCATAGGAAGGAAGAAAGGGGGAGAGAGAAAGAGACAGGAGGGGGAGAGAAGACAGGAAGAAAGAGAGGGGCACAATCCAGGATGTTCAACATCCACTTAGCAGGAATTCCAGAAGAGTACACAAGAAAAAAATTTATCAAAGAAATAGTACAAAAACAAAGAAGAAACCTCAAGCCAAAGGACAAGTTTCCAGATGAAAAGGCCCACCAAATATATGAAAAACACACACACACACACACACAGAGGCACATTAAGTGTAAAACTCAAAACACTATACAGATACAATCTTAAAGTTTCCAGAAAAAAAAAAAAACTAAGAGAAAGAAGCGCTGAAATATTCAACAGCCACACTACTGGATTATTCAACAGCAACACACTGGACTATTCAACAGCAAGGTCTTTAAAATTCTGAAGGATAATAATTTCTGAGAATTCTATACTTAGCCACACTAACAAATAAATGTGAGGATAGAATGAAAGCATTTTCAGATGTGCAATATCTCAAAAGATACTTCTCTTTCACTCTTTCTTGGAAAGAAGCAAAAGTTGTTTCATCGACATGGAGTAAATCAAGAGTTAGACTTGGAATCCAAAACAGGAGAGAGGTAAAGGAAATTCTCATGATGATGGTAAAGGGAGGTTCCAGGACAATGCAACAGGCCTAAAGAACAGCCAGTCCAGATTAAAGCAGAGGGGACAGGGCTCCTGGAGGTAAGCCTCACAGAAGAAGATGAGTTGACAGTTAACCGTCAGCAGAGGAGTTTTACTGCTGTCCCAGAGACTGAAGATTAATTAGCAACAGGTACATTAAAGAAAAGTCAAGCAAACCTTTTAATTCAAGGAAAAACAAAGCATTTTTATAAGGAAATGTAATTATAATACATTACTGACTTCCTTTGAGCCATACCTACACAACCATAATAATGTGAACACTGAATATCTTAATATAACCACACTGAGAGGAGAGGAAAGGAAGAGAGGTATAAAAGCTAAATTCTCATCTTCTGAAGTAAAAACTCATCATATGACTGAAACTGAAAAAAAAATCAGGAAATAGCAGTATAAGCATGTTGTTTAGAAGTGTGAAGCAAAATATCAGAAGAAACTGCTTAAAAACATGAAAGTACTAGGACTTCCCTGGTGGTCCAGTGGGTAAGACTCCACGCTCCCAGTGCAGGGGGCCCGGGTTCAATCACTTGTCAGGGAACTAGATCCCGCATGCTGCAACTAAGAGTTCACATGACACAACTAAGAGTTCACATGCCGCAACTAAGACCCAGCACAACCTAAATAAATAAACATTTTAAAAAAATGAAAGTATTGATAGATGTCTCTGGGACAATGGGAGTTGGGAGTGCTGAAAAGTGCTCTTTTATTATATAAGCTTTGTGTAACTATTTAGTTTTAAACCTTACACTTGTATTAGATTATAATAAAAATTAAGCTTAAAAAGGTGTTAAAAGAACAAAAACAAAAATAAGAGTAATTGTGGATCAAGGTAAAGAGTTCTATCTAGCCTAAGGGCTCTGGGACCTTTGCTGGATCTTACCTTACCTCTCAGAGAGATGTTGCTAGAATCTAAGTTGCTGGTGCTGCCACCAGGCTGCTCTGATAAATGTTATTGAAAATGGCTTAAGAATTGGAGCAAGAATTGGAGATATGAACAGTGACTGCCAGCTAATCAACATTTCTAAGAGTAATTACAAGTAATCGCTCTAATTAATCCAACTAATAACAGCAAGTGTCATCCCAACTCAGCTATTTACGTATGCCTTTGCTGCCTTCCTCTCCTCCTTTCCCTCCTTCCATTTCCCACCACTGTTTAATTGGCCTTAATACTGATCTGAAATGTGTTTTATGTAATAAATTTTATTCTGTAAGTTTTATGCTCCCAGGTTTCATTTCAAAAGCTCATGAAATTAACTTTAACTCTCTAGCACTTGCAGTCAGAAACACTTGAGTAAACATTCAGGGTATAATTTTTGCTGGGGTTATGGTTTTATTGTTATTTTTGTTTTTAAATCTTCACCAGGGACTTCCCTGGTGGCGCAGTGGTTAAGAATCCGCCTGCCAATGCAGGGGACATGGGTTCGAGCCCTGGTCTGGGAAGATCCCACATGCCGTGTTGAAACTAAGCCCATGCGCCACAACTACTGAGCCTGCGTGCCACAACTACTGAAGCCCGTGAGCCTACAGCCCGAGCTCTGCAACAAGAGAAGCCACCACAATGAGAAGCCCTCGCACCACAACAAAGAGTAGACCCCACCCGCCGCAACTAGAGAAAGCATGCACGCAGCAATGAAGACCCAACAACAAAGACCCAGTGCAGCCATAAATAAATAAATAAATTTATTTTAAAAAAATCTTCACCAAACAGGCTACCAAGCCTCTGCAGACAAGGACTCTAAGCTTATCCATTCCCATTGGTATTCTCACACAAGATAGTAAAAGCTCAATCAATTTTCTTAGAGAATAGAACGTAAATTAGTCAGAAAACACATACATTGTTTTTTCTATATGGCCCTTAACTAATGTTTTCTTTGGCTCAGTGACAGAATAAACAGAATTTTAAAAATTGTTTCTTTTCTCTTAGCTAAGGAAAGATCATGAGAGGTCAAATTTTAACTGGATTTGAAGTTATACTGTAACTTATAAGAAGAGAAAGAGGAAGCAGGGTGTTCTCTAAATAGAAAGTCTACAAAGTATCACTAACACCAAGTTCTGCCTGGAGTTTTTCCAAAATTAACCAGTCAACAGGCTCTGCTAAGTTCTCAATGTAATAAGTACATGGAAACCAAGACAGAAGACTCAATGATGAACAAATATCTAGGCAAAATCCTCTCCCTGTTGCAAAAAGAATGGCCCTCAACTGGTGTGATGTTTCTCATTTCAGTAAAACTCTCTCACATTACTTATTTATGAAATAGATCTTAGAAGTTAAAGAAATTCCCTCCAAGAAGATTATCTGGTCATTAACTATGCTGTTGATATCAAATCTCTAAAGTTCAAAGTAATACTGTATACTAAAATAAACTGTCTGGTGAGGTTATCAGAATCCAATAGGTATCAACTATTAGCTAACAGAACAGGAATACTACCTAGTTTCTTTCAAGACAGGGGATGTGATATCAACCCAGAGTCCTAGTTTCTGTTAAGATAACACATATTTTGGAAGATATATCAAAATAGGCATGAGCTTGCACTCTCTCTTCTTGATCCCAGAGACCATGGACTTCAAAGCCTATTAAGCTTTGAAAATAAAGGCCCATGGAGATGTGTGGCCAAGATGGCAGAGTAGGATGACCTTGAGCTCACCTCTTCCCACAGGCACACCAAATTACAACTCTTTACAGAGCAACTACTGATGAGAAAAACTGGAAGACTAGCAGAAGAGATCTTCTACAACTGAAGATATAAAAAAGGAACCACAACAAAACGGGGAGGAGGGGAGGAGAGCCAGTGTAACCAAGACCCATACCACAGTGGGGTCGACCCACAAATGGGAGGATAATTACAACTGCAGAGGCTCTCCCCAAGGGGCGAGGGGTCCAGCCTCACATCGGGCTCTCCAGCTCGGGGTTCCTACATCAGAAAGATGAGCCCCTAGAACGTTTGGCTTTGAAGGCCAGTGGGACTTACCATCAGAAGAGCCAGAGGGCTGTGGGAAATAAGAGACTCCACTCTTAAAGGACACACACAAAATCTCACATACTCCAGGACCCAGGACAGAAGCAAAAATCTGAAAGGAGCCTGGGTCAGATTCACCTGCTGATCCTGGAGAGGCAGGAGGCAACTGGCTCACCCTGGGGACACAGATGGTGGCAGCCATCTTTAGAAGCTCACTCTACCACGGGGACACTGGGGGTGCCAAGTGCCATTTTGGAGTCCTCCTTCTAGCTTACTAGCACAAGGACCTGGCCCCACCCACTGCCTAAACTGGCTCCATCAGCATCAGTACCCGGACACCTCAGGCCAAGCAACTAGCCAGGCAGAGACACAGCCATACCTACCCACCAGCAGACATGCTCTCTTAAGACCCCTCTGAGTCCACAGCTACCCCAGCAGCCAGCCCTGTCCACCAAAGGGCACAGGACCACCCCTAGACACCAGGGTCCCAGTACTAGCCCCAGAATCCCCAGGACCCTGCCACCAGAGACCCTGGGACCCAGCTCAGCCCACCAGTGGGCTGGCACTAGCCCTAGGACCAGCCTCACCCACTAATGTGTAGGCACCACCTCTGGGATGCCCTAGGTCCCCGCCCCACACACCAGTGGGCAGACAACAGCCCCAGGACCACCGCAGCCCCACAGCCTGCCATATTAGGACCCAGCCCAGCCCCCTGGGCCTGGGCTCTGCCCACCAGCAGGCCAACACGAGCTCTGGGACACCATGAGCTCTGCAGCCAGTGGATATAGCCAGTAAAATCACCTACATCCACAATAAGTAGTTAAGGGATACACGAAACAAAAAGATACAAAAGATGACATCAAAAGAGTAAGCATGCGGGGTAAGGAGAAGAGGAGCAAAAATGCAGGGTTGTTAAAATGTGTTTGACTTAAGAGATCAGCAGCTTAAAATAATGATAGACAGACTGCTATATATAAACCTCACTGTAACCACAAACCAAAAATCTATAACAGATATACACATTAAAAAAAAGAAAGAACTTCTTTCAAGTGCACATGGAACATTCTCCAGAACAGCGTGCTTGGAAAACGAGACAGCCAGATGCAAAAGAATCAAAATGGACTACTCTCTCACACCATGCACAAAAGTAAATTCAAAATGGATTAAAGACTTAAACGTAAGACCTGAAACCATAAAACCTCTAGAAGAAAACAGAGGCAGGATGCTTTCTGACATCAGTCTTAGAAATATTTTTTTTGGATATGTCTCCTCAGGCAAGGGAAACAAAAGCAAAAATAAACAAATGTAATTACATCAAACTAAAAAGCTTTTGCACAGTGAAGGAAACTATCAATAAAACAAAAAGGCAGCCTACTGACTGGGAGAAGATATTTGCAAATGATACACCTGATAAGGGGTTAATATACAAAATATTTAAAGAACTCAAACAACTCAAGATCAAAAAAAAAATGAACAGGGACTTCCCTGGTGGTGCAGTGGTTAAGAATCCGCCTGCCAATGCAGGGGACACGGGTTCGAGCCCTGCTCCCACATGCCACAGAGCAACTAAGCCCGTGCACCACAACTACTGAGCCTGAGCTCTAGACCCTGCGAGCCACAACTACTGAGCCCTCATTCCACAACTACTGAAGCCCGCGTGCCTAGAGCTTGTGCTCCGCAACAAAGAAGCCACTGCAATGAGAAGCACACGTGCCGCAACTAGAGAAAGCCCGTGCGCAGCAGCGAAGACCCAAAGCAGCCAAAAATAAATTAAAAAAAAAAAAAAAGTTAAAAAAAAATGAATAACCTGAGTAAAACATGGGCAGAGGATCTGAACAGACATTTTTCCAAAGATATTCAGATGGCCAATAGGCACATGAAAAGATGCTCAACATCACTAATCATGAAGGAAATGCAAATCAAAACCACAATGAGATACCACCTCTCACCTGTCAGAATGGCTATTATCAAAAAGACAACAAATACAATAAGTGTTGGTGAAAATGTCAAGAAAAGGGAACACTGCACTGTTGGTAAATTAGGGCAGCCACTATGGAAAAGAGTATGGAGCTTCCTCAAAAAATTAAAAATAGAACTACCATATGATCCAGCAATTCCATTCCTGAGTAATAATAGAAAACAAAACACTAATTAGAAAAGATATACGTACCCTTATGTTCAATGCAACATTGTTTACAAAAGCCAAGTTATGGAAGCAACCCAAGCGCCCATCAATGGATGAATGGATAAAAAACATGTGTGAGGGCTTCCCTGGTGGCACAGTGGTTGAGAATCTGCCTGCCAATGCAGGGGACACGGGTTCGAGCCCTGGTCTGGGAAGATCCCACATGCCGCGGAGCGGCTGGGCCCGTGAGCCACAGCTGCTGAGCCTGCGCGTCTGGAGCCTGTGCTCCACAGCAGGAGAGGCCGCGATAGTGAGAGGCCCGCGCACCGCGATGAAGAGTGGTCCCCGCTCGCCGCAACTAGAGAAAGCCCTCGCACGGAAGCAAAGACCCAACACACCCAAAAATAAATAAATTAATTAATTAAAAAAAAAAAAAAAACGTGTGAGAGAGAGATATATATATACACACACAATGGAATATTACTCAGCCATAACAAAACAATGAAATCTTGCCATTTGCAACAACCAATGCACCGACAGGGTATTATGCTAAGTAAAATAAGTCAGAAAGAGAAAGACAAACACTATGATTTTACCTATACATGGAATCTAAAAAACAAACGAACAAACAAAACAGAAGCAGAGTTAGAGATACAGAGAACAGAGGGTTGCCAGAGTGGAGGTAGGTAGGGGAAGGAAAGGAATAGGTGAGGGAGATTAAAAGATACAAACTTCCAGTTATAAAACACTGTAAATGAGTCAAGGGTATGAAATGTACACTGTGGGAGATATAGTCAATAACTATGTAATATCTTTGTATGCTGACATATCATAACGAGACTCATGGTGACAATTTTTAAATGTACAAAAATACCGGGCTTCCCTGGTGGCGCAGTGGTTGAGAATCTGCCTGCCAATGCAAGGGACACGGGTTCGAGCCCTGGTCTGGGAAGATCCCACATGCCGCGGAGCAACTGGGCCCGTGAGCCACAACTACTGAGCCTGCGCGTCTGGAGCCTGTGCTCCGCAACAAGAGAGGCCGCGACAGTGAGAGGCCAGCGCACCGCGATGAAGAGTGGCTCCCGCTTGCCACAACTATAGAGAAAACCCTCGCACAGAAACGAAGACCCAACACAGCCATAAATAAATAAATTAAAAAAAAAAATACAAATCACTATGTTGTGTACCAAGAATTAACATAGCATTGTAGGTCAATTACACTTCAAAAACAAAATCATAGAAAAGAGATAAGATTTGTGGTTATCAGAGAAGGGCGGGAGGGGGGGTGGACGGGAGAGGCGGAATTGGATGAAGGCAGTCAAGAAGAGGGATGTGTGAGTAATCTGAATGTTCACTGTACTGTGTAAACTACATATATCTTCATCACAGAATTGCTTAGTTTACATCTGTTCTCAGGATTCTATCACCTCTCCCCTGGCTGACCTCACAGCTATGACAATCTTTTAAAAAGAAAGTCCACTTCTTAACGGAGGAAACAATGTTTCTTCAGATAGAAGCTGCAACCTGATTCACTTTCTAATTTCCTGCCTTACACTTTTTTCACCTGACCTTTAAAAGGAAAAAAATGCTTTAAATGTTTCCAATCATGGATTTCTGTTAACTGTCTTGCAATTTCAAACTTATCACTGTTTGACATTACAAAGGCTTACACAAATGATTTTAAATGAAAAAAGGAGTTGCAAAATAGGAATATTAAGAACTGCCTGGATGTTTAAATAGTATAAACTTTAAATTCTGAACAAATCAATATTGTTTTCTACATCAAAAATCCATAATGAACATGTCAATTATTTTCAGTTGTTAAGTAACTCATTTCTATACCAGACATGTCCGAGGACTAAGGTGAGAGCAATCTGATGAGAAAAAAGGTAATCTGAATAATGCAATATAATGAAAAGATCATTGGACTTTGGGCCTGCTGTGTTCCACGGTCAGTTCTGCCATGGTCTGGCTGTGTGACCTAACTGTGGGGGCCAAGGGCAATTATCTCCCTGTCTTCAACAATGACAGATGATGTATATCAACCTAGACTTCAGAGAGGCACTGGAAAGATAATACCATACATAAAATGACTTAAGTTGCTGCTACTTCAAAAGAATACATTCCAAATTACCCCAGACTGTGTTTTGTTTTTTTTGTTTTTTTGAAGTACTGGTAGGTGTTCTATACTGGAAAGTTCTTTTCATTTACTTAGGTGATCCACTGAGGACCTGTAATGCACCAGGCTTTACGTTAGGAACTGAGGACTAGAGAAGAAATCAATGTTAAGATGTTTCTAATATGTTCTACATACTGGTAACCTAGTTGGAGAAACAAAGTATTTATTAATGACTTCATTTCTAGGCAGCAAAGTGAGTGGTTCAAACAGTGCTACGGCTCGATCATTCTTTCAGTCCTCGTGTCCATCAGACAGTAACTACACTGCTAATGAATCATAAGAGACAGAATGTGAAAACTCATATAGATGTTTGGTGTCTAGTTCCTGTGACAGTAGACTGTTATGGGAGCTCAGTGAAAGAAAAGACATTGGAAAAAAGGCTTCGCAGAGACGAGGAGTATCTGTTAAGTATGCTGGTTTCATCTACGCTCTTTCAGTCCTTATAATACTGTGAAGTAGAAACGTTCCCATTTTACAGATGAAAACCCGATTCAGAGAGATTAAGTAACATGGTCAGGACACAAAGCAAATAGCAGGTGAATCTAAGTCTAAATAAATTTAAGTCTGTTCTGACTTAAAAAGCCTGAGTTGTCTCGGCTCTACCATAGATGTGATCAGCATGTAAAGAGGGGAGAGAGGAAGAAAACATTCTGGATAGAAAGATCAAAATAAGCCCAAGCTTGAAGCAAAAAGAGGGTGACCAAGTCTGGTGAAAGGGAAAAAAAGGAAAAAAAAAAAAAAAGCACTAGGCAGTTATGGGAAATAAGGTTGGGGATAGACTGTGAAGAGGCTAGAATACAGGTGGCTAAGAAATGTGGGCTTATTCCTGTAAGTCAATAAAATGGAACTGGAGATTTTAAGCAGGAGAGTAGAGGATGAAACTTAGGGCATTAGGAAGGTGAACACCACAGGACAGAGATGGACTGGAAAAAATGTATGGCATAACACAGAACAAATTTTTAAAATCCCAAGCACTTCAATATTTAAATAAACCCAGTAACAATACTTTCATAATAAAATAATCAAACTATCTCTTGTACGGATCTTCCTTAAAACATATCTCTAGGCACTTTTAAAAATGGCCGTTATGTCCTACTAATTCTTATATGGGTCAGAAACCACTTCCACCTCCAATGCATCTAAAGAAGAATACACCTTAGGTCAGAGGCCACATTTTAAAACCACGCCTCAGAGCAGCAAGGGCCAAACAAAAGAAATAAGAGCAGAGACTCCAACTCACAAACTCCTTGGCAAAGAAAAACAAAGTTGTAAAAAAGTTGTACCTTCATTTACAGGAGCACTTAGAACTAGTTTTTTTCAGGGAAAGAAGTTAAGCACTGAAAAATTAGACAATGACTGTCATATAACCCCAGATTTACTTTTTCCCCCAAATTTATAGTTTCCACTTCTCACAAAAATCAATACAAAAGCATCAGCGTCACCACTTCAGTGCCAAATTTCCTTTCTCTTTTATGGATATAAAGCTTTTTTTTTTTTTTAAGGTCTGGACTGGGCATTTATTGCCTCCTTGGCAGTTATCATCATAACTCTCAAGTTCTCCATTCCATTCAATCTTTGCCACAGGAAAATTCGATTGCATTTCGTAACCTAACGCTGAGCTGCAATCAAGCCAAGGCTCCATATTTCTTAAACACAACTGAGACCTGGTGTAGGATCACATTAAAACCCTTTAATGACTATCAGGTAGACAACAATAACCTAATTAGCCAACACAGCACACGTGACACTGGCCCCGCCAGTACCTCAGTCAGAGACACTTTCCTAGACTCATTCACCAACAAGGTGATCACCTTGTGAAGGGGAACTGGGAGAGAATAAGGAAACCTGGCAAGGAAAATGTGGAGGGAAGTGTGCAGCTGGGGTTTTTCAAGAGAATTTACAGTGAAGAGAAGAGGCAAGGGGGGTGGACTGAGAAAAAAGTAATCTTCTTTTATGCAAAACATCTGATGTCGAGATGGCCTCACTTCCAATTCTGCAGCGCTAACTTTTAACTGAACCTTCCAGAAAGTTAAGTGAGCTTGAGGTTCTGGGGAGCATAGGAAGTGCCCAAACCACATCTTGATGTCCTCATATCCTTGTATAGGAAATGCGATACCTGTGCCTAAGTCTCAAGATATTTTAACTTATTTAGGGATAGATAAGCTTCTCAAAAATCACATCTGCTTCTGGTGCCAAAGACTCTGAGATGTGGTCACTGGATTTTCAGTCTAGAGGTAAAGCAGTAAACACAAAGTGAGTAGAACAAAGTTATTCACAGACAAGAAAAGCATAGGGGCTGGTAGTAATGCTAAGGGAAATACATGTTTTTGCTTTTGTTTTAAACCCAGGACGAACCCCAAACCCTACAAATACCTAATTTACAACTCTAACAACCAGAGCCTATTTCTCAGAGACTCAAGAGCTTCGCTTTACCGAAAATTCAATTTGCAATGCCAAAATTCTCGACAGTAGCCCCTGGCTGTCCACATGGACTTAACAATCTGCTTTATGATTGGGCGGTATAATATTTAAAGCCAAGTAAACCTTTTAGGACCTTAAGAGTATTGACTGTACTTTAAATTTTTCCTGCATCCTAAAGACCGGTCAGGAAGGCTTCAATGCCCAGATAGAGAAAGGTTTATCCATTTGTGTGTGGCCTCTAACATGCTGCTATGGGTCCATGAAATAAGAAAAAAACATCTCGTTTTCTCTCCTAAGCAATAAGGATAAATTTAGCCGCCACCTCTCCAAACAATAAAAAATAAAATAAAATAAAGTAGGGAGGAGCGTGCCCCGAAGGGCTGCATCCAAACGCCGAGCCCGGCTCGCCGGAAGGCGGTGCGCAGCTTCGGTCCCTCGCCGTGGGCTCTGAGGCCGAGTCGAGCGGAGAAAAGCTGGCGGGACTGCCGCTCCCGGGCCTGTGGCGACTCGGGCGCGGCGCCGGGGGCGGCCGCGCCCGGCGAGTAAGGCGGGGAGCGCGCGGGGTTCCCACACCCGGCCCGCCGCCCCGGGACTCAGGAAGTCTCCCCGCTGCCGGCGGCCCACACCTGCCGCCCCACCCGCCGCCCCGCAGACCCTTTCGGGCAACGGCTTCCGGGCCGCGGAACTCACAGCTTCAGCCGCTCGTAGGTTGTTGCCGCCATCCTGCACTACAACCTCCTCCCTGCTCTTTCCGCCCGCCCCGCCACCTCGGCTACGGCGCTACCGGTCACCCTGGCACGGCGGCCGCAACGCCCCACCTCGTCCCACCTCCTCTCCCCGCCCGGCCGTGCTCCTCCCGAACGGGAGGCGACCGTGGACAAACTTAGCGCGCGCGCTAGAGAACGCTAAAGGCGCAGTCCGACGCGGCGGATTGGAGTGCGCCGAAGAGCGCCGTGACGTCACCGCTGCGGATTGGCGGAGCGCATGGTTGGGGAAAGGCGGAGCCTTGGGAGCTGTGGACTAGCGCCGCGACGCCCGGCTCAGGGGCGGAAGCGCAGCGCTAGTGTCGGGGAGCCTGTTGTAGATGCGTAAGGCGTGATCTACGCTACAGTGCAGACTCAGTTAGTACGGGGCCAGTGGCGCAATGGATAACGCGTCTGACTACGGATCAGAAGATTCTAGGTTCGACTCCTGGCTGGCTCGAGGCGTACTTTTTAGTCACACCTGGGTTTGATGTTACAGAACGTCCATAGAAAGGACTCTGGTGTGAAGGTTAAATATCTTGAATTTTAACGCTACTCTGCCCGAAATGTCATTTTTTAAGCTGTGTTTGGAAGCCGGAGTTGTGTGAGGCGGTTTGTAAGCTGCAAAGCGTCCTAATTAATGATGCACACGAGGAGACTCTGTAAATGGGATACATGTAGGAAAACACACCTAGAATGGTGGTAGTTTGCAGTAGGGGGGCGTGCTGTGGCCCGAGGTTAGCTAGCGGATGACACAAAAGCGCATTTAAGGCAGCAGTTCTTGCCCTTTTTCCCGTGGAGCAGAACCCCTACGGTGACGTAAAAAGCGGCACAGTCCCAGTTTACCAGGATCTGGTGAGCTCTAGCTCTAACCTGCCCCGGAGACGGGAACGCTGCAGTGCGGCTGCGCGCGTTAGAGGGGGTCCGCAAAGTGATCGGAGTCTGCAGCCCTGTCCCTTGAGAGCTCCTGGTCCCCAGTGAGTCGGGAAACCTTAGCACATGGGTGTTTTTACAGTACGAAGACCCCAGGTAATCTAGTATTATATATTACCCCTCATTTTATTGGCGCCTGGGGGGAAGACCTGAGAAGGACCGAAAGGTCTGTGGCGGAAAGGAGAGTCAAACCTGAAGAGTGGCTGAAACATCCGACACTGTCCATAACTAATCATTCAGTCGATCAATTAATCTCTCCAATATAACGTTTCTTCCTCCTGAACAAATTACAGGAAACTTGTAAAATACAGAAAAGTACTGGGAATCAAAAAAACGCAAATTCCCATCCCGAGATAATTATTATTAACGTCATAATCCCCGCCCCCCCCGTCATTACTATTAACGTCATAATTTTTTTTTCCTTATGGACTTTTTCTTCCACACTTTTTAATATAAACCTACACACGTAGTTTTTCCAGATTTGGGGTTTTGTCACAAATGTCTTTGTGTTCTCATTTTGTCCCCTTAGCTTTTTGTCTGAGATTTATGGTCATTAAATATTCTTTGAAGATAACCCATCAAAAAACTAGATATATTACATGAAATTTCTAAAAATCTTATATGTTCTGGTATAATGTTATAAGTCATAATCCTAGTTATTACTTTAAAATGTATATCTCAGAAATAACTAATTTTCCTGTCAACTGCATTATTATGAACTTTCATCAAATCTTTAAAAAAAAAAAAACTAGATATTTTAAACATTACCCTCTTTGTTGGGAATCTGGGTTGTCAGTTTAACACTTTTTTAAAAATAATGCTATGTTGAATTATTTCTGATATCTTACAAATTTTTAGATGTTGAATGATCAGAGAGACATTTTTAAGGTCCATTTCATCGACTTTTTAAGACTTTGGTACATATTTTCAAGTTGCCTGCCAAAAAATTTAAACAAATACACATTTCCATCAATAGCATCAGTTTCCTTGCATGCTAACCCTGAGTATTATAAATTTCATTATGATTTTTTTGCACTTTTCTTAACTGAAAAACGGAACTTCCTTTTACTTATATTACTTGATGTATATATTTTCTCTTGATATATGTACTAATTTTCTTCTTATAGATTTGTTAAACTTTTAAATACATTAAGGATATTAATTCTTCAGCTATCGAACTATCGAATGCATTGCAATTTTTTTAGCTTATCTGTTATATTTTCCTTTTCCTTATAATATTTTTGGACCTCAAGTAATTTTCACTTTTATGTATTCCAGTTTACCAATATTTACCCTATGGTTTCTTCTGTTGCTCTTTTCTTTTTTTCTTTTTTTAAATATTTTATTTATTTATTTATTTATGGCTGTGTTGGGTCTTCGTTTCTGTGCGAGGGCTTTCTCCAGTTGCGGCAAGCGGGGTCCATTCTTCATCGCGGTGCGCGGGCCTCTCACTATCACGGCCTCTCTTGTTGCTGAGCACAGGCTCCGGACGCGCAGGCTCAGTAATTGTGGCTCACGGGCCCAGTTGCTCCGCGGCATGTGGGATCCTCCCAGACCAGGGCGCGAACCCGTGTCCCCTGCATTGGCAGGCAGACTCTCAACCACTGCACCACCAGGGAAGCCCTGTTGCTCTTTTCAAATTGTGTTTGTATTGTTTTTTCCATGTACTTTAACCCATTTGTAATTTATTTTGTTAGTTGTCCCAATGGAAAGATCAAGTAAGTCTTAAAACCTGTGACTATTATTGAAAAATTAAGAGCTCTAAGCTCGTTACTTGGACTAATTCAGTCAGTTCCACAATAGTCCTGTAAGGTAAGTTCGGTTGTTATCCCCATTTTTACAGATGAGGAAACTAAATTTGCTTACGTTCATTGACAATTTGGTGGTGAAGCCTGAGTTAGAACTTCAATCCGGGCTTCTGACCCCAAAGCCACCCTGCCCGAGGGCTTATTGTGCACCAGAGGGTTGACCACATGAGTAGATTCAGGGCTATTCCCTGTCTGGGTATAGATGGCAATCACATACCTTGGCTCCTTACCCCTTCTCCCATGCTAGTTAGCAATCGGGAGACCTCATCTCTAGTCCTGGGCACTCCCTGGCCCAGACAACATTTCCCCTGACTACATCTTCATCCCTTGTAGCATCAGGGTCATAGAAAAACAGCAGCCTACATTTGTAAAATCGGAATAGCCACTCTCTCATTGCTTGCCCCTTCCCTCTGCAAGTCCTGCCTTCCTGTATGGGTTGCCTTAAATCTAGAGGGTCACTCACCTCTGGAATTCTTTGGTCATAACCTCATTAGAAAAAACAGTAACATACACAAAAGGGAAGGACACAAAACGACCACCGTTTTGAGCATGACCTGAAGTCTCAATAATAAGGTCCCAGGTGAAGAAACTGCATGCTTGGAAGACGATTCTCCCAGGGTCTCTCACATTCCTACACATCTTGTGAGGGAGGCACTGCCTTACTTCCAGACTACCTTTTCAAGGATGTTTGTGTAGTAAACAGACTTGGATGGAAGAGATAGTGTCTCTCTCTGGAGCAAAAGTCAGGCAGGTTTACTGCCCATTTATAAAAGATTGTGGTTCTCTAAGCTTGGGTTTCCTCTTGTAACACAGCCCACCGCATGTGCAGGTGTCACCTGGCCCTCTTCATGGGGCCCTGTAGGAACTGGCGCTCAGGCAACTAGTGCAAAGGCTGACAGTGTGAAATGCTACTGCTGCTACTGTTAGTAATAAAGTGTCCTTTGCCTCTGACCCAGGAGTCTTATAACTTCTGCCAGGATCCACAAAACCATGGCATGCTAGCTTATTAGCTTGCCAGTAGGATAAAATCTGAGACCCTACACAGTTTCAACGCCCGAATATTCCTTTAAGAATCCAGAGCTCTCAGACATAAAAAAGAATGAAATAATGCCATTTGCAGCTACATGGATGGACCTAGAGATTATCATACTAAGTAAGGCAGAAAGAGAAATGACAAATATCATATGATATCACTTTTATGTGGAATCTAAACTATGACACAAATGAACTTATCTACGAAACAGAAACAGACTCACAGACATAGTGAACAGACTTGTGGTTGCCAAGGGGCAAGGGGGCGGGGGAGAGTTGGACTGGGAGGTTGGGATTAGCAGATGCAAACTATTACATACAGAATGGATAAACAACAAGGTCCTACTGTATAGCACAGGGGACTATATTCAATGTCCTGTGATCAACCATAATGGAAAAGAAAGAAAGAAAACAAAAAGAATCCAGAGCTCTAAAAGACCAAATCCCGTTAGCAAAAAGCCCCATCTGCGTACTCCATACACACAAAAGAAGACCCAGTAAACATGATTATGTTGGAGATCACTTTAATAGTCTACAAATTAAGGCAGTTTTATTGTCATGATATTTGGAATAATTTTATAGTAACAGTAAATTTTTGAATAATTTTATAGTAATGATATTTTGGATAATTTTATAGTAACAATATTCTGAATAATTTTATAGTAACAGTAAAATTTTGAATAATTTTACAGGAACAATATTTTGAACCAATTAAAGTAAAAGAAGAGACACGGGAAAATAATTTCCCTGCAGAGTGAAACTTTCATACACTATATAGAAATTTCCCACATCTGTCCAGTTCTGGCTCAGAACAATTGATAGCTAACACATCTTCCTCATCTTTTTCCTACTGCTTTTAAAATTTACTTCCAATAGTAACTGGGAAATTAGGACTCATTCCTGGCACAAAGGAGAATACAAAGCACTTGGTTTCCTGGTCGACAGTTTTAACAAGTGCATCAAGCAACAATGGTTTGGGGTCAAGTCTTGCACACATTCTTTGCAAGGGCACTAGCAGCCATCATAGCTCTCATACTTTCACACATGTGGGAAACGGCACACAAAAACAGCCTGCAAAGGAGTGTGAATTCCAGATCATTCTCTCAAATTCTAACATTTCTGTTTTTCATCTTGGGTAACTCAAGTCCACTAAAACAAGGTGATGGCAGCACTTGAAAGCAATCAGAACTCCTTGATAATCCCACCGGCCACCCAGGACACAGTGGCACAACCTCAGTGGACTCAGCCGAAAGAGGCTTTCGCTCAAGCACTAACCACGGAGAAATAGAAAGTCCTGAGTCCTGCCGCCACGTGCAGGCAATGACCCAACAGGACTCAATGCCCTTCTGTGTGAAAAATGAACAAATTACTCTCTACTCAACCACAGATGGGAGGATAATGTCAGAGAGAGAGGATCCTGCTATGACAGGCCAAACTGCATTCCTGGCTTTTCTCAGATCACTCAGGCTGTTTTTGAATGACTCTAGCTGGGGGGAAGAAATGACAAGAAAAAACTAGAGGGCAAAGTGAGGCAAAGGAGAAGGCTGGAGGCTGGCTTTGGCGTCTGGAATCAGGCCATAATTCTTGTTTATCTAAAGCCCAAGAGTCATCTAGGGAACTCAAGATAAGGCTATCTGCTCTACCTTTTAAAACAAACTTATTCATCCTGGTCTACGAAATGCTTGTGTGTTCTTTCTACATGCCTATAAATACAACCCCATTATAGCTCTATTTGGCTAATAATTTATAGAAAGTTTAAAATACCAGGTAAGTGGGCATCTATTCATGGCTTTTTTGCAAGGGCCTGAGGAGGAGACAAAACTGGTAGGAGATTCCTACCCAGTACCCTCTCCAGGGACACTGACAGTAAGAGAAGTTGCTGCTCAGATTTCTAGGGTGTCTAGAAATTCTCTTATTGTTCTTCTTCAGCAGTATAAAATATTTGCTGAGATATCAAAATTACATCAAGGCCACTTAAAAAATTTCATTTAAAAAATGAATCAGATTTTTAAACTACAGTTACGCCTTGAACAACTTAAGGGTTGATCCTCATAACTTATAGTCGGCCGTCCGTAACCATGGTCCCTCTGCAGCGTGGATTCAACCAACCACAGATCTCGTGTAGTACTGACTGCAGTATTTACTACTGAAAAATATCCATATATAAATGGACCCATGCAGTTCAAACCCGTGCTGTTCAAGGCTCAACTGTTACCCAATTTGCAAACAAATCCCTGCTACTTCTGATGTGGCTCCAAGGCAATTTTCTTTCTTCTGCTTGACTTGATTAGTGGAGCAAAGGTGTGTCATCAAGGCCAGAAATAATCCTAGGTTGGCAGAGACAGGTTGAGACATACTGGCTGGCTCCATCTGCCCACCAGCCTTGCCAAGGCTGAGCTGGATGGTGTGCTGGGAAGGGAGGGGGGGACCCCAGGGTTCACCTCCCCAGCCCCCTGGATTTTTAGCCCTCCTAAAAACATTCATGGGTTTTTAGGAGGCTCAGCCTGTGAAAAGGAACCAATAGAATCACACAGCTTGGGCTGAAGTAACATCTGGCCAAAGGATTCCAGCAGAATGAATTTAACAAAAATGGAAAAGACAGTCCATGGTGCCATTTCTGTGCTTCTTACAGGCAACTGCTACCAAATGAGTCAAAGCATGGTTTAGAAGTAGAACTGGGCCCAGTGAATAGTCTGTGAGTCCCTTGTGCCTTTGGGTTCCACTGATGCCCTCCGAGGCCCCAGCCACCCAATCCCCTCCCTCTGGATGTGAGGTGAGGCGGCAGAGAGCAGATGCCAGCCGCCATGCTCCCAGCCTGGCTGGCAGTGGTGAGATGGCCCCTGCCCTCCTGCAACAAGGCCCGGGCTCCCTCCCCGTGGGCTGAGAAGCCAAATGCTAGCCAACCTTTTTCTCACACTTTCTTCTCATTGAAATACCCAGGGGTATTGACCTCTGGCCTCAGGAGTGTGACACACAGGGCACATTTTGCCTCTTCAGTGCAGAGGTGGCCTTGAAATCCTGCCAGTAGGTGGCCCTCCCTTAGCCCTTGCCATCCCGGGGAGCCAGCATGATGAAATGCGTAAGGCAGGAGCACCCAGTATCAATCAGATCTATTCCCAGCTGAACTTTAGTTAAGATTACAGTGCCCTGACCCACTGGTCTGACCTGGGTGAAGCCAGAGGTTCCTAACACACACTGGCTGAGTCCAGTGTGATGGCCAAATTCCTCCTTAATCTGAAGCTCTTATCTGTGAGGTATTTTTTGTGTGTGGGAGGCTGAAAGTAGAGGGAAACAATTTTTACAGAAAGAAAAAGAAAAAAAAAAAAAAACAGACAAAAGCAGTGTACCTTATACTGGTTTCTTCAAGCATAATGCCTGAATTGGCAAGAGAGAAACCTGTGAAATGAATATCATAACTTATGCTCAGGCACTCTCTCCCAGGCTGGCTTTGAGATCTTACACACAAAAACTCTCCTCATTAATAAGGGGTCAGGTCTCAGTATGTGGGCACACATCCCCAAAGTCCATTGTTAAAGAAGCGAAAATAGGCATAAGAGGATCCCCACAAAAGATCCCGAGACCAGCCTTTGCAGGGGGAACTCTGAAGTCCCAGATTCTTGAGAGCTCCAGAGGAAAAAAAGCACAGCAGGCGGGCAAAAGAGGCCTGGCGCCTGCACCAAGTTCTCATCCCAAAGCACACTTTCCTAGAACAGGATCAATCCTCCTTCAGGCCGCCAGCTGCCTTTAAAGGAGTGACAATTTCCAGGGGCACACAGAATGCTATCAGGCCACAGGGAGAAAACCCCATCTCACTTATTTCACACCTTGGCTCTGCTTTACCAAGTGAATTCTTCCTAAGATACAAAGCACACGTTAGAGCATCCCTCTTGCAATGATGCAATTAAAATTTGCAGCCATTCTACAGAAGAACTGAAGCTCTGGAGTGGAAGGAAATCTTAAATTATGGTGTGTGTGGGGCGGGGGAGGGGTTGGGAGGGGGTGTTTGGGTGCAGGTATTTTCCGAAGGGGAGGGAAAGGATTGAACTTATCGGCAGCTGAAATCTCTCTTCAGTGCAAACCTTTCCCACTGAAGTGTGAACTCTTCCCAGAGGGGACAGGAAGGTTCATTCAGTCACACTAATGAGATCTCCTGTCACATGCCACGCTTGCTGGGGCTTCTTCCTGAGTAATCTGATGAGGGTGTGGCAGCAGTGAAAGGCACTTGGAAAATACATAATCCCAGACCAGCAGGGATCCCCTCCTTGTTTAAAGGAAAGGCACCTGCCTCCCCTCCACTCCCCCGCCCCCAATCCCTCCCCAGGGGTGACAGGAATTAACCCGCGGACTTCTCATGGTGCAACCCTGGCTCCTCCTCCCCACCGTGAGGTCTGCAGGAGGCTCTGGCTAGAAGTGGTGCTGATGAAGGGCTGTGGATGAGTGACCCTTCTCCAGCCTCTTGATGTGGCAGGAGTGACAGAACAGGTGGTCCTCCAGGGGGTAGCAGCGGTGACCATCTTCATCATTGAGCTCCAGACCGCAGTCCTGGGGTGAGGCAAAAATATCCAGTGGTGACGAAACAAAACAAAACAAGACTGCAAGAGTGACACAAAGGCCACACACAGTCCCGTAAAACCAGCAGAGGGCGCTGTGTGATTCTTTCCGGGCAAAAAAAATGCCGGTGCAGAGACACGCAGCTCCAGCCCAGTGAGGGTCTGGACTGTACTGTCCAACACTGGCCACATGAAGCTCTCCGGCACTTGGAATGGGGCTGGTCAGAAATGAGATGTCTTGTCAGTGCAAACACACACACCAGATTTCCAAAACTTAGGACAGAAAAAGGATGTAAAATATCTCAGGAAAAATGTTTTCTCTCAACTGCAAGTTGAAGCGATAACATTTTGGATATATTGGGTTGAATAGAAGCACAGTTGAGCAAGTGTCTTTACCTTTTTTTCCAGCACCTACGGTACCAACCGACAGCGATGCCCACCTATTTCTTCAATGCTGGCAGTGGGATCAAGCTATATGTCACCCACACTCGTTCTCCCTACCCACAGCATCACAAAATAAATCTCCTTCCTTTGGTGAATCCACTTAATTCCGGCTGAAATTCTACCAGCACTTAACGCGTTTGCACCCTTCACAACCTCTGGCTCTCCTGACAGTCATGGGGCACCAGTGACTCCTTCAGCCTGGGGTGTGACACAACAGAGAAGGGACAGATGGGCCCCACCAGCCTTTACACCAACCAGCGACATGCCTGTTTCCAAGGGGGGGTTTCTTCATGATTTCCAGGGCTCGGTTGAAAAAGGGGTTCCCGGCAGATAGAACAGACTACAAGCTGGAGGGGAGGGAGTCTATTCCTCAAATCACACACCTGCCTGACAATCTGGCCCCCCAAAAGGACCTAAACCCACACCCCCCGTGACCCTCCCACTCTGTGGCTTCAGGGAGAGCAGCTGTGACGGGCTCAGGGCTTGGTGGTTACAAACATGGAGAAAACAGTAAAGACTTTTATTCATCTTCTCCAACCTCCCTCCCCCCACCACCAAATCAGGCTTCACCCCACTTCTTCCACCAGCTCTGGAGGGCAGCCCCTTGCCCACATCCTGCCTCCATCAGCCCGTGATGCTTTCCTCTTGGACTTCTAGGATGGGCTTTGGGGGCCTCGTAGGGCAGGGGGGGGCCTACCTCGCAGTGGTAACACGCCACGTGGTAGTCTCTGTCCATGGACACGACTCGGATGGTCTCATCTGAGCCCTGGACCAAAGGAAAGCAAGAAGCAGAGGCTAGCTGGGGGGCCATCGGGCTCCGCGGCCAGGAAGGTGGGGGAGGGTTCTGGGGTAGCAAGTAGGCGGCCTTAGGAGAAGAGCAGGAATCCGTAGCGGATACTAACACCAGCAGAAAGAAGGACACGTACAGGAGATGAGAGGAAGTGAGAGGGATGCAGCTCTACCATCTGGAATGTCAGAGTCAACCGCGAAAAAACCACCTATTTGGTCTTGTTCATCTGCTCATCGTCTAATCTGGGAGTTAGTATCAAGTTGGAGAACTTGACCCAATTACAAGGACAAACAGGGCATAAGAAGGACACTGGGCTAGGGAAGGCAGCTAGTGAGAAAGGGGCTTCTTGGTGAGGACACCATTTATCTCAGAGTTGAGATTTTAGAAGGATTTTTAAAGAGGTATAAGGACAGGACACAGATCTTGTAAATGACCCAGGGAGATATTCATCTCTTGGAAGACCCCAGGAGCAGAGTTGAGAAAGCATCTTACCTCAGGTGGAAGGATGGGAAGGCCACAGGCTGCACACTTGGGGGCCAACACCCTGGCGGGAGAAGCAAAGAAGCAGTGAAGGGCATATTGAGGTGTTTCTGGGAGACTTGTGCCTGGAGCCTTCCTCGCTGGCCCGGCCCTGCCGCCCACCCGTCACTCTTCACGTGAACCCCTCTAGCTCGTCTATAAAGACACACCCGGCACACTCCTGGGACTATTGCTTCGGGATTGTTCCCCAGCGGTAACAAGTGCATTTGCCCCCTCTCACTCTGCTCGGGCTGGAGGCTGACCTGTTTACCCCCCTCACGGTGCCTCACACAGGCCCAGGCAAACTGAGGGTGGTGGACACCAGCCCTGAATCGGGGCCTTTTGAAGTTTGGTAAGGCTGGAGCCACAGGGCTTGGCACATTCCTCCAGAGGCCTAGCCAGGCATCTGATTATAGGTTTTTTGGTCCTGTTTTTCCAGTAAACATAATTCTTTAACCAGTTCCTGTCTGCACGGGCATCCGCTGACCCCCGAGGCCCGTGCTACACCCCTCAAAACCACTGCACGTTCGCTGCACTGTCGACAACAGTGCAAGCAGCCTGCAGACGTGCCTCAGCAGGTCCCCACCCTCCACCCTGCTGAGTTTCAGCCAGTGTGGCTTACACAAGTGGCTCTCCTTACTTGTGGTAATCCCGGACACAGTAGATCTTGTTCTCTGAGTCCACAGTGAAGGGTACCCCGTCCAAACACTCATTACAGATGACACAGCGGAAGCAGCCGGGGTGGTAGGACTTCCCCAGGGCCTGAAGGATCTGGGGGTGCAAAGGAAGAGGTCAGGACTCAGCAGGGATTATAGGGAAGGAAGTGCCAGCGGAAGGAAGAGACACATCAGGCCGAGGGTCCATATGAGCAACTGCCACCCTCATCCCAGTTTCACTTGGACCAAGTCAAGAGATGATGGGGGCAGGAAAGGCTAACCTAGTTACAGGTATAAGTAGGAGGAAACCAAATGGGATCCTTCTCCTGCACTTCATAAACCTCCAGAAGGGAGGGTTCTCTATCAAAAAACATGATTCTCTGCAGGAAATGATGCAAAGCAGGGCCATGAAAGGCTCCACCTCAGATTTGGGAAGCAGCAAGTACATGGAAAGATTAAAGGAAACTCCACAAGGAAATGGAAGAGCTTGGGAAAAACCTCTTAACTTCTCCTTCCTGGGTGCCCCTACTAAGCAGCTTTGACTCTGCAGCGTGATAATCCAGAAGCCCGTGACTCAGCCCCGGATTATCTCAAATCCAATTGTAAGTAAAGCCTCTTTGTTGCTGCTGCTTTGAAACACAGTGAGGAGAAAGCCCCATGCACCTTCTTCCTCTCGGCATCGCTTGATCTGGATGTGACTGATAACCTGGAACTGTAAGAGGCCATCCTGAAACCAGAACAGAACCTAGACGCGGAGGGTGGGAGAAAGAAGAGAGGGAAAGAACGTCCTGTCTATGGTGGTGTCAGTGAGTCACCAAATTAACTCACCATGGAACTGCCTCCCTCCAAACCTCTTAGGTGAGATAAAACATTTCTTCCTATTAAGTCAGTGGTTCTTAAAGTATGGTCCCTGCACCTACAGCATCAGCAACCCTTGGGAACTTGTTTACAATGCACATTCTTGGGCCCTATCCCAGCAATGGGTGTTTTAATAAAGTGATTCTGATGTATGCTAAAGTTTGAGAACCATTGGTTTGAGTTGAGTCTGGGCTTTCTGTAATCTGCAGTTGAAAGCATCTCTGATGACTCAGTAGCAGATTCATTTCTGCGATTACCTGCGCCATGAAACTTAGCACAAACAACAGAACTACGGAATCAACACCAGCAAGCCTGCACCAAAACACCGTAGGCAAGGAATGTACAGAATGGTCATGAGCATCCCTGAGTGGGGCCACACGGAAAGCCTTCCGACAGGCAGAAGGAAGGAGACTTGGAACCAAGGAGAACCTTGGCAGAGCATCGTAAGTCCCGTGGGAAAGCCATGCTGTGTTCTGGCCATGCCACACCTCACACACTGCAGCCGGGGGGCACCGGGAGGACGTCGTGCTAGCCCAGCTCTCCTCTGAAAGCACAGCTTTCAAGCTTCCTCATCCCCTCTGGGATTTCAGGCTCCCCAGGCTGCCAAAGTAGGAAGAACAACCGGCTGGGCTTCAGAGTCCCCTTGGCAATCTGGACCCTGGAATGCATTTGGCCCCCAGACTAATGTTGTCTTGGCAGAAAGAGACCCTTAAACTAGTTTAACCCACACTTTGCCAGAAGTATGGTAGGATAAAGATACCATTTTGCTGCATTCTGACTAGGTGTAATAATTATTTTTCATGTGGGAAAATGCCCAGTTCCAACCTCCAAGTCCAGAGTATTCCCCTCTACTAACAAAGATGGAGCAGAGACAGACAATTTACACCAAGAGTTGCACAACTGAATTCTGCTGGAGAACCAAGAATGGTAACTGAAGGAACCTTTCTCTGTATTATTATAATTCTTGGTGGCAATTAAGGGTTCTATTTTTAAAAATAAGTGTCACTACCAGTCATTCACTGAAAGTTGTCAAGTCTGAGAGGAGTGCGACCTCATGTTACCCCATGAGGTAGAGATGGTCTCCAAAATTCAGTTCCCCACTTCCCTTGAATTGGGATTGGCCTTGTGACTTTCTTTGATCAATAGAATGAGGAAGAAATGATGTTCTGAGATTTTAAAGTCAAGGATGTAAGAAAATTGGCAGCTGCTACTTCCTCTCTCTCGCTGAAAGGAAGTCCAGGCTAGACTACTGAGTAAGATTAGTAGCCACGGGGAGAGAGGCCTGGAGGGTGAGAGATCATCTTGTGCCATCAGCTGAACACAGCTGAGTAAGTGACCCCAGCTAATGCCACATGGAGCAGAAGAATCGCCCTGCAGAGCCTTGACCTAATTCCTGACCCATGGAATCATGATAAATAATAAATCACTGTTGTTTTAAATCACTAAGTTTTGGGGTGGCTTGTCATGTAGTAATAGATAAATGAAATACCTTGAGGCCAAAAGAAGGCTTAGGATACCCACAGATAAGAACAGTGTATAGTCATGTTCATAAATTTGGACACTGTTGGCCTCATATGTGGTGGGTTTGTCAGAAGGGCTCTAAAATCAAGGACAAAATCTGCTAAAGAAATGGAGCCCTGTGGAGTTGGGCAGGCACTTGGGGAAGGTAGGGGTGAGGGGGTGTGGCTTCCTCCTGCCTCCCCTGGCGGAATGGGTGGAGGGCCACATTCCTAGGGAGGCCTTAGCCGCTTATCAGGACACCGCTCACAGGGCCAAGCTGTGCTGTGCGGTGTCAGAGCCTGGACGGCAACAGGGTCTGTTCACAAACAGGGACAGCTCTGGTTCACTGTTTTATACCTGTCAGCATAAAACCAGCAGAAATGAGTGTTTATGTCCGCCAAAGACATGCATAAGAGCGTTCACAGTTGGGCTTCCCTGGTGGCACAGTGGTTAAGAATCCGCCTGCCAATGCAGGGGACACGGGTTCGAGCCCTGGCCCGGGAAGATCCCACATGCCACGGAGCAACTAAACCCGTGCGCCACAACTACTAAAGTCCGCGCGTCTAGAGCCCGTGCTCTGCAACAAGAGAAGCCACCGCAATAAGCCCGTGCACTGCAATGAAGAGTAGCCCCCGCTCGCCACAACTAGAGAAAGCCCGTGTGCAGCAACAAAGACTCAACGCAGCCAAAAATAAAAAAATAAATAAATAAATTTATAAAAAAAAAAAAAAAAAAAAAAAAGAGCGTTCACAGCAACTTATTCATAAATTGCCAAAAACTGGAAAACACCCAAATCCGCATCTGCAGGAGAATGGATAAATAAAGGGTGCTATATCCATACAATGGAATTCTACTTAGCAATAAGAATAAATGAACTACCAACACAGACAACAACATGGATGAATCTCAAAAACATTTTTCTAAGTGAGAAAAGGCTGACCCAAAGGAATCTATACTATATGAATCCACCTGTATGAAGTTCCAGGACCAGCCTGGGGCAATAGAGGTCAGAATAGTGGGTATCTTTGTGGGAGAGGGTCTTTCTGGATGTTGAAAATGTTCTATACCTTGATCTGTGTGGTGTTTACACATAGGTATATACATATATAAAAATTCATTCGGCTGTACACTTAAGATGCATGCCCTCTGAGTTGTTTCTCTGTAAAAAAAGGTAAACAAACAAACAAACAAAAACAATGACTAGCAATTCCCTTCTCCAGAATGGAATTAATGGCTCAGCTTAGAGAGGGATTTAACTCTTTCAACTAATAGAATGTTATATAACGATTTTCTCTGACCAATATATTAAAGACATTCGATAGGGCTGTTCTCCAATGGTGAGCAATTTGATCCCTGAGAAAAATAAGAACTCTGTATTCATTAACCTCACAACATTACCCTAAAAGGAGGCCAGGAAGGAAGAACTGTCCCCACTCAAAAGATAAAGGCACTGAGGCCCAGGACAAGCTCAGAGAGCCATGGCTGAGCGAGGAACGGAATGGATAAAACCGGCTCCCTGTTTTGCTATCTCAGAACTAACAACGGGCCCCCAGACCTCATCTTAGGAAATGATCAAGGCGGGAAGAACATGGGGGAAAAACAACTGTGTTATCTGACGTTCTGCACCCAATTCCAAAGTAGCTGAGATGTCTGCAGCTCCGTTTGGCATCTCACCTGGGACGCCACAAGGATCACGGAAAATCAGAGGGAGGCCAATGTGACATGAACAGCCCAAAGGAGAGAGTGCCAGCAGCAATGACATCATGTGGATTGGATGGCGAAGGATGCTAATTCCAGTAAAAGCCAAATGCGGGTGCCACTACAGCAAGCAAGCAAGCATGGGGTCTTCTTTTAATAAAACCAGATGTAGCCACAAATCAAGGCAGGAAACACTGTTCTCAATTATTAATTTCTTTTTTCTCTGAATGCCTCCCCCTCCCACCATGCTATTATCTTGTTCGGCTGCCCCTACTCACCATGTCCATGATCAGATGTCCACAAAGAAAACACCTGTCAGCAGACTGCTGGAAACCAGAGTACTGCAGCGGAAAGAGAAAAGAAAGTTAAACCCAGGCGGGGCAGAGGAATCTTGCTACTTCCCTGCCAGTCATGAGGAACACAAAGAATTTCTCAGAAAGATGTGTCACTCCACACAGGATCTGTCATGTCCCCGTGGACAACAGTGTGATGAATCACGGAATATCCTCTGCCACAAAAGCCATTACCAATGCTAATACCACTCGCCTTCAACAGCTGCACCCAGGCACCCATGACATGCCAGGCTCTGCATGAGAGGCTGCGCAGAGAGAGGCGTCAGTCTCTCATCCGGTGGTTCTCAAAACGGAGTTCCCTGGCATGACCTGGGAACTTGTCAGAAGCGCAAATTCTTCAGCTCCACCCCAGACCTACTAAACTGGAAACTCAGGGGGTGGGGCCTGGCCATCTTGAGTTTTCACAAGCCCTTCGGGGATTCTGATGCACACTCAAGTTTGAGACCATCACTCTAATTTTCAAAACAATTCTGCAAGGTATATATTACACCGTTTCTCAAACGGAAGCAAAGGGAAGCTCCGAAAGGTTAACTGACCTTCTCATGGTCACACAGCCTGTAAGAGGTAAGGATGAGATTCAAATTCAAGTTTGGGTCTGGTTAAAAAGCCAATGCCTTTTACAATTAGCCTCAAAGAAACTGCATAAATATTATTTACCTTACCTTACCAAAACACACACACACACACACACACACACACACATACACACACAGCTCTAGTCTTGAAAGAAACGAGGAACTCACCTCAGAAAACAGACTAGATACTACACACTGGAAGATACTAGAAGCTTATATATTGCAAACACACCTTAATAAGGGAAATGTAATGGAAAGGAAGGTGGAAAAGAAAAGGGAAAATTTCTGCAACTCTACACCACATAGTGTGGGGTTTTGCTGCCCAGCACTTCCTCCTGATTCTAGGGGTAACAGTTCTTTATTTTCTATTGGGATCCAGCTCCATTCCCCATCCTGTGGTCCTGTGATTCCCGTGGGGCTGACCCCATGGTGGGTTCCAAGGCAAGGCACTGGCTCAGACCTGGCCAATCAGAGCCTCGCAGTCATCCAGCACCCAAGACTTCGCCCAGGGGTGGGCACCTGGCCCACCAAGAGCCCATGAGACTCCAGGAGCAGGACAAGCACTTGGCCCATCAGATGTGAAACTGGGAGACGGTCAACTCTGGTGTGCCACCATCTGACTATCAAACACACAGCGCCGGAGACTGAAGTGAACATGTGGAGGAAGTGATTCCTGAGGGCACGCAGGAAGCTATTTCTTTGGGTTTGCTTGGCTGTTGCCGGCAAACATGAGTCATAATGAGTCAACCCACACATCCACGGAGAAGCTGGCCCCGAGCCATCTCTGGGTCTCACGTTGGTCGTCCCACTGACCACGCAGCGCTCCATGCCTGGCACTGTGTTAGGGTCTGAAGGTGTAAAGGTGAAGCAGCATGTTCCTCCCTGCCTAGGAAGTTACAGTTAAGTCAGCGAAAGACTTGTAAACAGACATGCGGTGCGCTGACCACTGGCAAGCCCGGGGCAGCAGCAGCACACAGGAGGGGAGATCCACTGTGAGGCAGGGGAACATGAAGGCCGTCGGGTGACCTGGGCAAACGAAGGGTGAAGACATCCCAAACAGGGGACCCAGCGCAAGCTAAGGCACACAGGATGGGGCCATGGCGTGCAGAGAACCGCAAGCCACAGAGTGAGTGAGATGGGAGGCTGCCCAGACCGCAGACAGCTCCTGCGCATGCTCTGAACCCTGGATCCCGGGCCTGGGCAGTGACACAGCACAGCAGTGAGGGGGTGGCGGAGCCATGCTGACATCACGAGCCACACAGGCCTGGGGAGGACGCGGTGGCACCAGGCCCCATGCTTGGCCACACTCTAGGAGAGACAGGAAAGAGGAGGGGTAGAGGAGGAACCTAGGACACTGTTCTCAGAGATAAGGTCCCAGGCAAGGGGACTTTTCTGCTTCAGGTGACTCTCAAGTACAGTGGGAGGGGCTGGCGGATGGGCTGGGGACAACCCTGGGGACTGTCTGATGGGCAGGGAGATTGTGAACAGCTGGCCTCAGAGGCGCCTACATGGCCGGAGTTCAGACGTGGGAGTCACTGGCACATGGACAGACTTTCAGTGCGTGGGAGAGGCAGGCAGGATGAGAAGTAAGGGGGCCCAGGTCCCAGACTGAGAGTTAAGAGCTGGGTGGAGTAGGCAGAAATGGGCAAAGCACAAGAGGACAGGCTGAGCGACCCCAAAGTCCCTGAAAAGCACAAAGCTCTGCAGTTTGTCATTTGCCTGGGAACGTGGGCCACCCCATGCTTCTGCAGAAGGAAAGTCAGGACCCCTTTCTCCAGCAGTGCAGCTTCCAGATGGCATAGGGACCACAGAGAGAAACCACCTTCTTCTGCTTTAGCCCAGCTTCTCTGCACGCTCCCTGCCTGACTCAGGGCAGGACTGCAAGGAGGGGAAGCTTGGGTGACAAACTCACCAGGAAGTCTTCCTCACAAAACACTTTGCCGTTGACAAAATAAAAGGCTTTTCCTCTCAGCTTCCGGCCTAAGGAAAAAACACAAAGGGGGGGGGGTAAAAAGAAAATGTTAATATGCAGTGAAAAAAGAGAAAAGAAAGGCAAAATCTTTTAAAGCAGAAATAATCATGCAAAAAAATGCCAATTATCGATAACAGCTTCTGGTTCCTGAAAGCTGCTGTGGTCCTTGGTAACAGGTAGACTCAGGCCAGAAGACAGGGTCCTCTGGTGGTTGCTGCCTGGCAGACTGACTTGGGAATCATCCTACACCCACTTCTCGCACCTCGTCTCTGCTGAGAAAGAAGCCAGCAAGACACTGGGTGACAAGATGGCAGAGGCATCCACATGTGGGGACACCAGGCAACAGTCTCCTGTGACGCTGCCGTTTCCCACAGACATTGAGCGTCATCACCTTTGACATGTTCTCCAGGGAATGCTGGTGACAACCTATCAGGAAATTCCTTATAAATTGGTCAGCTCTTATCTTCCTTACTTTCACATCTTTTTTCATCTGAATGACAGAAAACACACACTGTTGAAAAGATGATGATTTTTCCTATTTTCTCTTGATCTCAGTGGAGTGGGTGGGAGTGGGAAAAATTCAAAGCACCTTCACTCCTTAGATGTAACTTTAGTTTCCATAGAGCTAGGACACTGACAAGAATAGCATACTGTATCAATTCCTTGGATCCCTTATGAAAAAACACAATGGGCCACCTGTTCGAGGTAAGTGGGAGCATCTTTGTGGGAGACCCTGGATCTGTATTCAGCAGCAACCCCAGATCTGAGAATACCTCCAGGGCCACGCACAAATCACACCCAACAGACTCCGTGGAAGTTTCAAAAACTGAATGAATTCTAAACACTAGTGGAATCAAGCTCCTTAGGCCTAAAGTCACCTGAAACCAAAATCACTGATGTTGAAAACATTAACGGTGCTTGAGACACAGAGAAGTCCCCTCCACACACAATGGGTGTCCTTGCCTGTGACGCCCCAGAGCAGGCAAAGAGCACAAGGTAATGAGGAAGAGGTTGCTGATGAAGACTCATCGGAGCTCAGAGAGGACTTTGAAAGCATCAATGTAGGGGAAAAGCCACAAAAAGAAATAAATGAAACTACAGAAGCAAAAAACTCCAGATGGACTAAAGACCTCAGTGCGAAAAACAAAAGCTATTTCAAGAAAATACAGGCAACTGTCTTTGACTTTAGCACGGTAAGGATTTCCATGCACTGACCATCCACTTGCCTGCCTCTATACTAAGCTTATCAGAAAGGCCCTGACCTTCTCCTGACCTCGTCAGACCCTTTGCGGGGTGTTAGTTGCTGCCAGATTTACTGTTATCTCAATGTCTCCCCAACCCTCTGATGAGTTCCTCTAGAACGTTTTAATGCTCTGAGCATGTGCTACATTCCCTGAGGACGTAACTGTAATTTCAGCTCAGCCTCAGACTAAGAGGTGTTGGTAACAGCCTAACCAAGGGAAGGGCAATAAATGGAATAAAAGGAAAGGCAAGTCAGGGATCAGAAGGTGGCTACAACATACAACACGGCATTAGTATCTAAAACATACAAAGAATATTAATAATCCTAAGAAAAAGACAAGCAACCCAATGGGGAAAAAGATCAAAGGAAGGTGTGGAGAAGAGAAAACTGTTATTGAATCCAAGCTCATGCTGCTTGCCCCACGACAGGCCAATAAATGGAGAGACGAGTCGTGGGGACAAGGAATAGCGACTTTATTCGGAAAGCCAGTAGACCAAGAAGATGGTAAACTTCTATTCCAAAGAACCATCGGGCCTGAGTTAGAATTCAGGCTCTTTTATACTAAAGGGGAGGGAGTAAAGCCGAACATTTCCTGGTTCCAGTCAGCCTCCAGAGGGGGATGCAGCCATTCATGGGTGGGCCTGGTCAGGATGTTTCCTGTGAGCTAAACAAAGGTATTTTAGCTTAATGCGCATTACCTGGGAGCCAGGGTTCCCAGAGATGGGCCATTATGTATACTTTAAGCTTAAAGGCAACATGCCTTTAGGGATTACCTTGTAATAGAATACAAAGGTTCTTCCCTATTACAAAACCTGTTAAACTCTAGGCAACAACCATTGAAAAAGATGTTCAATCCCACCACCAATCAACGCAAGCAAATTAAAACCACAATGAGAAGATAACTCATCCCTAGATGGGCAAAAATCACCAAGTCTGACAACTCCCTGTCTTGGCGAAGTTGTGAGACAAAAGGGGGACCCTTTCACACTGCTGGTGGGAATGTCGATTGGCTTGACCACTTTGGGAAGAATTGGCAAGAGCCAGTTGAGCTGAAAATTGACATTACCCACAACACACTGCTAGGGACACCCCTTGAGAAGATCCCCCAGTGTGCAGAAGGAGGTGCATGTATGGATTTTCACTGCAGGGCTGAAATGAAAACTGAGAAACCCAGAGCATCTTCAGTGTTCACCAATATGGAAAAATTGATAAATACATTGAGGAAGAATTTAGAGTTATATTCAATGGATGCGATACTACACAGCAATCAAAATGAATGAACTAGGTCTGTGTGTATCATTATGAATTGAACTGAAAATCCTCATATACAAATGAGGAAAACTGTTCAACGATGCATTATTATGAGAGAGAGTGTATATGTCAGTTACATACACAAAACTAGTCCTAAATATTGTCTATTGATACTTGTATATGTGGTAATAGTATAAAAGCTGGGATTGGAAGGATCCATACACTCAATTCATAATAGTACCTGCCCTGGGGAAGGGGGAAATGGGACGGGAGGGGGAACCAACATGATTCCAATTTATCTGTAATATTCTTCTTCCTTTATTAAAAATAAGCCAAAATGACAACATATAAATGTTTGTGCGTTCTGGGTGGTACGTAAATAAGGGTTATTTCCTATGGTACTTTCTTGTAGCTTTTTTCTTGTTGTTTTTAAACTGCACACACACATCTTCTTTAGGTGAAACACTATAAACCAAAAGGCAAACGACATGCTAGAAAAAGCACCTGTACTATATGACAAACAGAACTTAATCCCAATATGCAAATTACTCAATTAACAGCCCAATATTTTAAAACTGGGCAAAGAATGGGGGGAAAATGACAAAAGTAGTATGAATGACCAATGAATATAAAAGAATCCTTAACTTTTCTCAAATTTTTTTATAACTGCAAACTAAAATAGTATACCAAGCTTTGTCTATCCAATTAGCAAAGGCTAAAAAGAATGACAGTGTTAGTAATGACATTGACAGACTGACACTCTCCACTCTGCAAGGAAAAGCAGAAACTGAAACAAGCTTTTTAAGACAAATTTAATATTAAATTTCAACAGAATTTAGAAAGTTTGGATTATTGTGACCCAAAAATTCTACTGCAGGAATTTATTCCAAGGAAATAATCAAATTGTTTAAAGGATCTTCATCTCAGCATCATTTACAACAGCTTACAAAAAAATGAGTGTCGGGCTTCCCTGGTGGCGCAGTGGTTAAGAATCCGCCTGCCAATGCAGGGGACACCGGTTCGAGCCCTGGTCCAGGAAGATTCCCACATGCCGTGGAGCAACTAAGCCCGTGCAGCACAGCTACTGAGCCTGCGCTCTAGAGCCCACGAGCCAAAACTACTGAGCCCGTGTGCCACAACTGCTGAAGCCTGCGTGCCTAGAGCCCATGCTCCACAACAAGAGAAGCCACTGCAATGAGAAGCCCATGCACCGCAAGGAAGAGTAGCCCCCGCTCGCTGCAACTAGAGAAAGCCCGCATGCAGAAACAAAGACCCAATGCAGCCAAAAATAAAATAAATAAATAAATTTTTTAAAACATGAGTGTCAACCAAATATCTAATTCTTATCAGATAAATTATGTACTATTACAAAGCCATATTAAAGAATGTGTTTCCGACAGGAAGAGGAGAGTGAAGAGAGAAAAAAAAAAAAAAAGATTGTTTTCCAAAAATATTCAGTGGAGAAATATTTAAAATACTGCAAAATGGGGTTAAAAACATCTGTGTGTGTGTGTGTGTGTGTGTGTGTGTGTGTACACAGACATGGATATACATACACACTTATATGCTCATACACAGTCATTATCTCTGAGTAAAGGAAATGGTGATGTTATTAGTTTTTTTCTGCAATGATTATGTATATTATTTTTATTGCCTGAAACAAACTTTGATGGAGTGAGAGGGTGTGAATGGCAATGCGGCATATGTTAGAAGTCTTTAGTTCTCCAAACTTTCCCTCCTGTCCTCACCTCAAAGTTGTTCTAGGAAGTTCTCATTCTAGAACCTTCACAAGCATTTCCCAACTGAACCAGGGTAACAAGAATGAGTACCTACAGCTCAGTGATTTCAGGGTTCACTAACAGAACCCTCTGGCAGCCATGGAAGTTAAACTTAATTACTTTACTGACTTACAAATTTCCCCTCTATAAAAAGACTCCACAGGACTCAGAGTTTTAGAAAGGAAAATGAAAACTAACTAGAGTATGCTTTCTGCCTTGTGTCCCCGCCAGGCTCGGGGTGAGAGCTTATGTCCTGCTTCCAGTCCCTCCCTGGCAGCCAAGGCGACAAGGACACAAACAGCCCACCCTAAGAGGAGAGCAATCCCCACACCGTCTGGCTGCAAGTCCGTGGAGCGCCGTTGCTCTGCTGCTCACTTCTGGGATGTCCCAGTGGGAAGAGCGGGTTCTAATGAGAGGAAGGGAAGCGAGGCTGCAGCTACTGAGGAGGCCACTAGAGGGAGCGAGGAGGCCGCCTGGAAACGCACAGGACTTCCCAGAGAGAGGTGAGGCTTCTGAGGCAAGGCGTGGAGAACGCCCCGCTCTGGCCCCTGAAACAGGGTCAGGGAAGTTCTAAAGAATCTAAGCAGGAAATAGCTTTTTGATTTAACAGAGGGTAGATCACCTCTGTTCCAAAAATCACAGAGGAATATCATCACACGTGCAAAAGTGTCGAACCCTCCAGCACTGTAAGAAACACAAAAGTAAACAAGAGCTTTTCCCACTTACGATAACAACAAAGATTGTTTTAAACAGTCATATTCTTTTGTGATGGCTGTCGGGGCATATTTCTGTAAGCTACAGAGGAGAGTGTAAAATGATTAACTCACCCTGGAGAGGAAACTTTAAAATGTTTATCTCTGACTCAATTGGGCTGTCTGGGACTTAGCTTAGGGAAAGAATCGGAAATGTGAATAAATGTTTACTTAGATCCAAATTGGCAGCCTTAGAGAAATGATCACATAAAACAGACACATTTAAATGTAATATGTAGCCATTTAAAATACCAGTCAAATAAGTGTTTCATTGGTATTAGAAAATGCTTATACTATAGAAGGATACTCAAATTACATTAGTAAGTGAAAAAAGCAAGCTAGACAACTATATTTATAGTACAATTCCATTTCAGTAACCTATACCCATACACACACACCACTGATATGAAAAAAAAAACTGGAAGACTGCATATTAAAACTAATAGTGGTTAGCACTGGCTGATGGTGTTACAGGGAAATTTCACTTCCCATTTTATAATTTTCTTTTTAAAACTTATCTAATACCATATAGCACTGACAGGTTGTGTTAAAGGGAAATTTCACTTACCACTTTATATTTTTCAATATTTAAAAATTTTTTCTAGTATTTAGTACACTGGAAGATGGTATGAGAGAAATTTCACCTTCTGCTTCATACATTTCTAGATTAAATTTTTCTGGAATTATGTATCCATAATCTGAGAAACAATATTTTTTTCTTAATTTTTAAAAGAAAACTCTTACGTAATAATGTAAAAAGTTAAAAAAAAAAAAAAAGTAAGATTCAACTACGTAAAGAAGAAATTCAAAGAAAAAAAGACTGGAAAGGAAATCTGTCCAAGAATGACAGTGCGTCTGAGACATATATGGTATCTGTAGGATGTGGGGTGGGGAGATGTTAGCTAGTTGTTTGCTTCTTTATACTCTCCTACACATCCCCAAACTTTTAATAATGAACAGGTATCACTTTGATCATCATTTTAAAAAGTGCCCAACTGGCTAGGCAAATCCTCTTTTTTTTTTTTTTTTTGGCCATGCGGCTTGAAGGATCTTAGTTCCCTGACCAGGAATCGAACCCAGGCCCTCTGCAGTGAAAGCGCCGAGACCTAACCACTGGACCTCCAGGGAACTCCCTAGACAAATCCTTTTGCTGCCAGGCCCCAGAGCTGAGGAGTCCCATGTCCAGACACCAGAGGCCAGAGGAGGGCTCAGAGGTTGCATCTGCATTTCCTTTATTACCAAAAAAAGAAAAAATATTTAGGACTCCGCCACAGTCCTGAGAAGGTGGGGCCTTCCTCTGCTCTGAAGGACTCAAACACCAGTTTTCACTAAAGTTTTAAAAGACCCCCTGCGTTTAGAAACTGGCTCCCACACCCATATTTAGTTTGCATTTTGTCAGAGTGAGAGAAAAAAATTAACATCTGTTGATTGCCTTCTATGTTTCAAGTACTATATTTAGAACTTTCATATACTAAAAAAAGTTTTAAAGGTGTCTGAAAACACTGCCACACATATCACTGCATCATTAGCCCCCTTTCTGTCCACACCTGCCACATGCCTTTCACAGAGACGTTTCACAAACCACTCCGTGTCACCTACTCTAGGATTCAGCCAGCGTGGAAAGGGTTCACCTAAGAATTAGGCAGAAATAGAACCCGTCACGTGTCAACATCACGGAGCAGTGCAAAGATGCAGGAATTGCTTACTCTTGGGAATCACTGGAAGTGACACCCAGGGTTGCTCCCAGCTCTCTGGGTTTCCTCTTCTCTTCATAAAAACACCATACTTATAAGTTAAACATTATCATCTCCATTTCATAAATTCCAAGGCTCAGAGAGGCTCGCCCAGGCAGTAAGTGGGCAGGTTGGAAGCCAGGTTGTCTGACGCTGACGTGCGTGCTTGTTCCATTGTGCCATGAGCCCGCCTGCACTATTTAATGCTTGCTGAGTGCACACCTCCACGTGGATTCCAGTTTCTCTCTTCCTACCAGGGAACGGAGAAGGGCATTTTCATTTTTTAAAGCACGTTCTCTGTACTGGGCACTTTACCTACGTTGTATCTCTTTGTCTTGACAATTCTGTAAAAATCCCCTGCGATGGCACCCATGTGGGTATAACGTGACTGGTGACTGACCCCCATCTTCTACCACAGACACATTGAGTGACAGTGAGGCCAGGCAGAAAACAGCAAGCAAACTCATCTTGAGAAGCAGGGAGGCAGAGAGAAGGTATCCTCCCGTCTGAATCACTCCAGATCTAGCCAATGAAACAGAAACCAATGAACCTGGAAATTCCTGGAATCACGGCCACTGTCCTGAAAGTTCCAATCAAGCGCAGGACCCAGAACCGCCCTCGTTGACAAATAAGCTAGAGCAGCCAACCACCACTAGGTGGCGCCAGACCACAGCCAGGACAGGGACAGGCGGGAACGCACAACCAGCTGAGAATTCCAGGCTGGCGGGTGTTGGAGGTTGGCGGGGGTCATTTCGTTAATCCTGCAATAATGTGACCCCACGCTTTAAGCAGTTTAACTCCACTTATCGCATTATATGCAGGTTTACTGAGCCTTCGTTTTGCAGATGGGGAAACAAAAGCTAAGGCGGTCAGGCAAACTCGGCTGTGTGTCTGAAGCTAAGCAGAAGAGCTGGGATTTGCACCCAGGTCTCACTAGTGCTAAGTCAACACTCTCCCCATCACAATATACTATCCCTTTGTCCCGGAACAAGTATTTCTCAGACCGTGGGAGGGGAAGAAGGTGGATTCTTGACCTTCCTAATCACACCTCTTCCCCCCGCGACTCCCTTGAGTGGTGACAAATCACTGTCCTCACACTTCCTATGGTGGCGCATACTTGGAGCCAGCTGTGCCGTGCCAGAGCTCATACACACCAGAAGATAAGACAATGGTCGAGGCGTGAACACCAGAAAATTCAGCCAGCGGTCCTCAAACTTTAGCATGCTTCAGAACCACCTGGTGGGTTTGCTAAAACACAGATTTCTGGGCCCCTCCCCAGAGATTCTGATTTAGTAGGGTCTGGGAAGGGCCTGAAGAGTTGCCTTTCTAATGAGTTCCCGGGTGATGCTGGCTGTGCTGGTCCAGGGACCACACTTGGAGAACCACAGAGTCAGGCTATGCCTCAGGACTGTCTCTGAAGCAGCACCTCCACTTGAAGAGATTCATCTTGTTCAAGCCAAAGTGCTAAGACCTAGACCATCCCTATAACGATTAGCATCAAACATAAAGCTGTTGAGAGGGAGGGTGTGTCCAGGTTACGTCTTTATAACTCTAGTTTCAGAATCATCCTGCTTCTAGCAGAGGAAGTCCCTGAAACGGGAAACGGATAGTGATATGCACAAGAAAAATATACCAGATAAAGAGCTTTTCCACAGCTTTAGAATATAGTACTCAAAGTTGCTCTTTATTTTCCGATCACCACGACAGTTTATAAAATATTCACTAATAAATGTACAGACTCATCAAGAACCCATTCCAAAAAGTCACTTCCCATAGATGCATTGAATGAGTATTTTATATATGCCTTCAGGGGCACCTTCAGATGAAAACAGAAAAATGTGGATAAAGTCAGTGTAGCTTGGTGAAGGAAACAGAGGTTGAGGATGATGACACAAAGAGAGGTTGGCCATTTAATGTGACAAATAAAACTAAACTTGCAATACTCACCATTCTCCCTTGTTTCTAGAAATAGAACCAAATCATCTATTCTGGAAAAGTAATTGGCCCTTAGCTGTAAGACTTTACCGCAAATTTCAGTTTCTAAAATATCTCCCTAAAAAGTAAAAATGCAAGGTTTTCCCAACAATGAAGATACTTCCTGAGAAAAGTAAAAGCTAGCAATTGTTTAGATCATGGTTTTATTGCACCATTCCAACTGGTAACTTCTACCTGTGCTGTCCACAGTGGCTACCGGCCCATAGGTGGCTATTGATATGTAACTGAATTAATTAAAATAAAATAACATTAAAAATTCAGTTCCGGGACTTCCCTGGTGGTCTAGTGGTAAAGAATCCGCCTTCCAATGCAGGGGACACAGGTTCGATCCCTGGTCAGGGAACTAAGATCCCACACGTCGCGGGGCAACTAAGCCCGCGCGCCACAACTACAGAGCCCACGCGCCCTGGAGCCTGCGCGCCACAACTAGAGAAGAGAAAAAACCCGCGTGCCACAACGAAGAGCCCGCGTGCTCCAACTGAGACCCGAGGCAGCTAATAAATAAATAAATAATGAATAAATCTTAAAAAGAAAAAAGTCAGTTCAACTTGAACAAGCACATTTCAAGTCCCTGAAAGCCACTTGTGCTCAGGGCAGCTATGGAACACTTGCGTCATCCACAAAGGTCTACCGGATCTACTTCTTCAAACAGCTTTTTCCAGAATAGGATAACTGTTAGAAGGTATTGCTAACAACAAAGCAACAGAAAGAAACCAACCAAATTGGTTCGGCTCCAGTGAACAGATCAACCTGGATTCCATAGGCTCACCTTGCCCCAGTGGGATGAGGAACAGGAAGAAAGAGGAAAGTGGAAAAGCACTCAGGCCGGGGTCCTTGGCTACTTCCCAAGTGAGAGGCTGGCTGGGCACCTAAACCCCTGGGTTCCTCCATAGAGGGTGCTGAGGAGAGGACAAAATCAGGGATCACAGCGGGGCCCAGCACAGCACTGGCTCATGCTAAGCGTGTGACATAAGGCACCGTTGCCAGGATCCCTTCAGAAACCTTCAATTATTGAAGCTAAAAGTCACATCCACTTCCGTCTCCCTCTTTGTCCAAATCCTCCAGGTCACTGTTCCCTTCTCAGTTTTTCTGTGGTAAAGGGCCAGGTCTTGGGGGTTTTGTTTTTAATTTCCACCTGTCAGACTTACTTTCTCATAAAATACAATAATATGGGAAAATGAAACATATGAAATCCAAGCCTCAATATGCTCTGTCAAATTGTTATGGAAGTTTCCAATTTCTGTTGAGAGTGTTATGAAAAGCCTCAATTTCTGTGCTTCTGTCCTTACTGGCCAGCACTGGCTGAGGACCACACTCTGAGTAGCCCACTCCACACTGCAATCCTCTTCTCACTAGCCACTCCCAAGTCTTGTTTTTTCCTTACAGTTTTCCATGCCCACTATTCCAGACCATCATCATCTGAGTCAGAGAAAAGAACGCTGCACAGAGAAAAAATCCTGGAGATTCGCAGAGGGTCTCCTCTGAGGATTTAGCAGAGCACGGATCAACACATGCATGTGAAGAAAATAACCACCGCTGGGGGTAAAAGACATCCGAAAGGATGAGAGAGAACAGTGCCTGGTGTGCACAAGGGCCGGAAACTGTCTATTCCCACCAGACAGACTGGGAAAACACATAATAATCCATGCAACACTGAGTAAAATATTCAGAAAGGTTTTGCCCTGGGAGTGGGGCATAATTACCCCTAGACTGAGCTCTGCTCTAAACTCACTTAGCAAATCATAAAAAGCACACTGGAAAGGATCACTGTTTCTAAATAAGTTATCTGCACCCCAGAAGATTTAATGCTCAAGAAGATTTAATGGAATGTAAAAATATCTAGGACTCAACAAGGTATGATTTACAACATGTGGCATCCAATCAAAGATGATCAGGCATGTAAAGAGGCAAGAAAACACAACGCATAATGAAGAAAATAATCTATGGGAATCAACCCAGATCTGACACAGACATTAGCATTAGTAAAGAAGGACGAGTTATTGTTATTCTATTCCATAGGCCCCAAAAGTTAAACAGTGACACAGAAGATATTTTTAGGAGGCCCAAATTGAACTGCTAGAGATGACAACTAAAATGTCAGATGAAAGATACATTGAATGGGATTAAAAGCAGATTACACATTGCAGGAGAAAACATCTATGACGTTAAAAGCATAGCAATAGAAACTGTCCAAAATGCAACAGAGAGGAAAAGAATCTAAAAAACAAAAAGACCGTTAATTGCGGGGGAGAGATAAATTAGGAGGTTGGAATTAACATACACACACTACTATATATAAGATAGATGATCAACAAGAAACCACTATATAGCACAGGGAACTCTACTTAACACTCTGTAACAACCTATATGGGAAAAGAATCTGAAAAAGAATGAATATGTGTATATGTATAACTGAATCACTATGCTGTACAGCTGAAACTAACACAACACTGTAAATCAACTACACTCCAATAAAATTTTTAAAAAAAGAAAGAAAGAAAGAAAGAAAAGACCATTAAAGTGAGCCATGGGACAACCTCAAGATGCCAAATGAAGGGGCCACTGGAGTCCCTGAAGGGGAAAGGAGGGGGTGGCAGAAAATTTGAAGAAATAATGGCCAAAAATATTCCAGATTTGACGAAGGCCATACACTCACAGATCCAAAAAGCTCAACAAACCCCAAGCACAAGAAACATGAAAAGTGCACCAAGGGACATCATGATCAAACTTCTCAAAATCAATGATAAAGGGAAAATCTCAATCAGAGGAAAAAGACATGTTACATACAAAGAGACAAAGATAAAGATGGCACTGGATTTCTGATTGAAAACAAAGCAAGCAAGAAAACAGTGAAACAACATTTTTTTAAAATGAAAGAAAAAACTATCGACCTAGAATTCCACACACAGCAAAAAATATCTTTTAAAACCAAAGTGAAGTACGGCTAAATTCAGACATTCAAAAGCTGAAACAATTCTTCACGGGCAGATCTACATTACCAAAAAAAAAAAAAAAAGTTAAAGGAAGTCTTTTAGGGAGAAAGAAAATGGTACCAGATGAAAATCTGGATTTAAACAAAGGAATGAAGAGGACTAGAAACAGTAACTGCATGGATAAATAAGATTTTGTTCTCATTAGTTAAATCTCTTTAAAAGATAATTGACTAGAGCAATGGAAGAAAACTGAGAGACTGGAAATAAACCCTTACATTTTAGGGTCAATTAATTTTTGACGAATTTGCCACAACAATCCAATTGAGAAAGAACGGCCTTTTCAACAGACTGGGTTGGGAAAACTGGCTATCCACACGCTAGAGAATGAACCTGAACTTCTACCCCAAACCACATACAGGAATTAACTCAAAATGGATCCAAGAGCTCAACCTAAGAGCTAAAAACTACAGCTCTCAGGGCATGAATCTTTGTGACATTTGGTAGGTCTATGTTTTCTGAGATAAAGCACCAAAACCACAAGAAACAAAAGAAAAAATAGATTAGACTATATCAAAATTAAAAACTTCTGTGCTGCAAATAATAACATCAGGAAAGTGAAACAACAGTGCACAGAATAAGAGAAAACATTGGTAAATTATATATCTAACAGGATATTTACATGTAGAACATATAAAGAACCATTAGAACTCAATAATAAAAAGACAAATAACCCAATTAAAAATGGCTAAGGGGGGACCTTCCCTGAGAGTCCAGTGGTTAAGACTCCAAGCTTCCAATGCAGAGGGCGCGGGTTCAATCCCTGATCGGGAAACTGAGATCCCACATGCCGTTCGGTGCAGCCAAAAAAAAAAGGGTAAGGGATCTGAATAGACATTTCTCCAAATAAGACATACAAATAGGCCATGAAAAGATGATCCACATCAGTCATCAGGGAAATGCAAATCAAAACCACACTGAGATTCAACTTCACACTCACTAGGATGGTTAGAATCAAAGTCAGACAATCACAAGTACTGGCAAGAATGTGGAGATACTGGAACCCTCCATACACTGCTGGTGGGAATGTAAAATGGTGCAGCCATTTTGCAAAACAGTGCCTCAAAAAAGTTAAACATAGAGTTACCATATGACACAGCAATTCCACTCCTAGATATTTATCCTAAAGAACTGAAAAAATATGTCCACACAGAAACATGCACAGGAATCTTCATAGCAGCCTTATTTATAATGGCCAAAAAGTGGAAACGAGTGTCCACTGACTGATGAATGGATAAATAAAATGTGGTCTATCCATACGATGGATTATTATTCAGCCATAAAAAGGAACGGAGGGACTTCCCTGGTGGCGCAGTGGTTAAGAATCTGCCTGCCAATGTAGGGGACACGGTTTAATCCCTGGTCTGGGAAGATCCCACATGCCGCGGAGCAACTAAGCCCGTGTGCCACAACTACTGAGCCTGCACTCTACAGCCCACGAGCCACAACTACTGAGCCCACGTGCTGCAACTACTGAAGCCCGCGCACCTAGAGCCTGTGCTCCGCAACAAGAGAAGCCACCGCAATGAGAAGCCCGCGCACCGCAACGAAGAGCAGCCCCCGCTCACCGCAACTAGGGAAAGCCCGCGCGCAGCAATGAAGACCCAACGCAGACAAAAATAAATAAATGAATAAATAAAATTTATTTATTCATTTATTTATTTATTTTTGTCTGCGTTGGGTCTTCATTGCTGCGCGCGGGCTTTCCCTAGCTGCGGCGAGTGGGGGCCACTCCTCATCGCGGTGCGTGGGCCTCCCACCACCGCGGCCCCCCCTGCCGCGGAGCACAAGCTCCAGACGCGCAGGCTCAGCAACCGTGGCTCACGGGCCCAGTCGCCCCGCGGCACGCGGGATCCTCCCAGACCAGGGCTCGAACCCGCGCCCCCCGCATTAGCAGGCAGACTCCCAACCACCGCGCCACTAGGGAAGCCCCTGAATAAATAGATATTTTAATAAATAAATATAAAAGGAATGAAGTTCTGATACATGCTACAACATGGATGACTCTGGCTCACATTACGCTAAGTAAAAGAAGCTAGTTACAAAAGACCACATATATATGACTCTATTTATATGAAACATCCAGAATAGGCAAATCTATACAGGAGTGCTTGCTTAGGGCTAGAAAAAGAGGGATGGGGAATGGGGAGTGAAAGCTTATGGGTACATGGTAATGGATAATGCCACCTTTATGCCCTACAACATTTCCTCAGTGCTAACTGTGTGCCCTGCATTATACTAAAGGTGACAGATCAAGGGTAAATCAAGGTCAGTTAAACACTGTCCCCGTTCTCACAAAACTGACCACACAGGGGGAGGCATAGACCCCTGCCAACAGTTTCAATCTAATCATAATTCAAAACACCACAAGACAGGTAAATGAACAAGGTGTGTATGAAACCTGCATCAGAGGAGCCACAGCAGAGATCACAATGGAGGACATCGCTTGGAGAGTGATGCGTACCTGGTGGGATGAAGTGTGAGGGTGACAAGACACAGGGGTAGGAAAGGGTGGGTGATGTTTAGTGTGGCCGGAGGTTCCGATGGACACAGGGTGGAGGAGACAGTGGCAAGAGAGCAGACAAGAAAGGGGTTGGAACTACTTGAAGGAATGTGTTCAATGTCAAGTAAAGGAATCAGACTATGATGTTATGAGAAGAAGTGGCTGAGGTCTCAGAGCAGGGGAGTGGTCCCCTCACAGCTGTGCTCAAAGGCCAGCTGTGTGGATGGAGGTGGGCAGGGCAGCAAACAGGACCTGAGGCAGTCAGGAGGGACAGCAGTGGTCCACAGGAGGAACAGAGAGGGTCTTCCCTCAGTGGGGCCCCCGGGCCCCCGCTGGCATGCAAACCCACCAACGGTGGACACTGCAGGCGCTGCTGCTTGCACGGTCTGTCCTGGCAATGGATTTGCCAGACTCCCAGGCTGCTCAGTGCCCCGGAGGTGCACCTCGTCCTTGAAAACCTGATCACAGGATCCACGCCTGGCTCATGTGGTAATAAGGATTCTCTTCCCCTTTAAAGTTTAACTGGCAGGAAGGTTGCATTGGCTTTGAGTCATCAGGTCAACAGTATCTTATGCAGCAGATGCTTAAGGAGACCACGCAGCAATGAGGAAGAAGCATATGACATACTTCTAAATGGAACAAACAGAACATAAAAGCAAGCACTGTGATGACAACCTGGCAAAAATGATGTCCATGTGGGTATAGCCAACATTATTTTGTTTTGTTTTGGTTTGGTTTGGGGTTATGGGTGATTTTCTTCTTCCACATGTATTTTTCTTACAATGTGACTATATTGCCTTTGTGACGCATAAAGTAAAAACAATAAACTTACTGATTGTTTCTTATTAATAAGTGAACTATGGCTTAGGAGTAGAGACTTTACCTACAACATCCAATATGGTAGCCACTAGTCACGTGTGGCTATTTCAGTTTAAACTGAATTAATTAAAATGAAATAAAAATGTCAACTCCTCAGTCACACTAGCCACGTTTCAAGCACTCAAAAGTCACATGTGGCCGTGGCTGCCCTACTGGACTGTGCACGTCTAGAGCTCAGAAAAGCAGCCAGGGAGCTGGGGGCCAAATGAAGGTAAGTGGGTGGGGGTGAGGCCAGTCACACGGCCAGACAAGATCCCAGCTGACTGCATCGGACCCCCTGGGATGCTCGTCATGCACGCGCGGGCCTCTGCTCTGTAGACTTCAGGAATCAGGATGTCTGCAGGTGGAACCAGCTTCTCGGGACCGGGGCTGGTGTTCGGTAAAGGGTGAGGACCGGAGAGGTGGCAAAAACATAGACTGTGAAGCCACCTGGACCTGAGTCGGGACCCCAGTCCCCCACAGACCAGCTATGCAACCGCTCTGGGGCTCCACTTCCTCTTGTGCAAATGAGTGTGGCTGGGAAGCAAATGAGGGGCGTGAGACGACTGAGCAAATATTCTGCAAACAGTGGCTCATAGTACAACCCATGTCAGAGGCATCAGAGCACCAATAGAAAGCCTGGGTGCAGACGAAATTGTCAGTATATATACGGGGAAGGCAGAGGAGGAAGAGAGAGAGAGGGAGGGAGGTTGATTGGTTATAAGGAATTGGCTCCCATGATTATGGGGATCGACAAGTCCCCAGATCTGCAGTCAGTGCTGGAGGCCCAGGACAGTGATGATGTAGCTCCGGTCCAAAGGCAGGAAACAACTGATGTCCCTGTTCAAGGCAGTCAGGCAGGAGGAAGTCCCCTTACTCCAGAAGCGTCCACCTTTTTGCTCTATTGAACAAAACTGATTGGGTGAGGACCACCCACATAAGGGAGAGCTTTACTCAGTCTACCAATTGTTACTCCCATCAAGAAACCTTCACAGACACCCAGAATAATGTTAGACCAAAATCTGGGCACCCCGTGGCCCAGTCAAGTTGACACATAAAATTAACCATCACAGGCCCAGAGGTGGGGACAGAAGTTTAAGAGAACATTTGAGAGAGAAGAGATGCTCTTAGCAAGACGAGGGCACCAAGGAGACCCAAGCAGTAACTGTGATGCCAGAATAAAGCTCAGTTTTCCGTAAAAGATCTCACTCCCTAAATCCAGGATTCTGGGTCTGAGATGAGGCACCCAGTGTGACGTCATGTGCTAATCAGGGTGTGATGAGCCCCGTCGTGTCAGAGCACCCTCCATTCTGCTCTTAGAGTGGAGGACACACTGGGTACCACCAAGTCTCACCCTTGGTCTGGGATTATTGAAGGAAAGGGTGCAGATTTCCACCCAAACTATGTGTGTGCAAATATAAGAAAAGTGTTTGGAATGCAGGTGTGGCAATTAATGATACAGGTCGCACTGGAGTTACCCTCACAACATAGCTTAAAAATCCCAGACTCCTTTAATGTCACAGGCACAAAGAAGCTGATGTTCTCTCACTGTCGGGGACATCATGGCTTCTCACTGCATCAACAAAGTCTGATCTGGGAAACCAAGTCTGGTCCCATTTCTGGTGCACGCAGCAGAACTGGGTTTGCTGGAGGGGGACAAGTGACCGTCTGATGACACGTCAAGTAAAAGCCACCCCTCTGCTCTCCTTCGACCCGCACAGCCCTTTGCCCAGCTCCGTCTATTTTGGTTGTTTCCTGATTTCACCCTCACCCGCTGACTTCCTTTGTATCTGCCCACTGTCCCTTTCTCACTTTCTTGATCTTCAGCTTTTTCCCTAGATCCAGCTGACTCATTCAGCTCGCACACAAATGCTGAATATGATGAGAAATATTGGGATGACTCAACAGGTCAGAAATTCAGGGATCAAAACCCTTAAAAAGGAACAGACCTCTAATCAAAGCCCTTAATCCATTTCTCTCCTACGGGTACATTCCACCCACTACTGAATTCTAGCTCCCCTATTCCAAGTACAAGGCCGCTCTTCTGCATTCACAAGTCAAAAGTATCCCCAAACCCAACCTTTGCTGTCACATAGCCCCCAGGCAGAGATGAACCTGAGATGTCATGGCAAGATCCAGTGTCTCTCTAAGCAAAGCTAATTTGATACAGTGGCTGCAAGCAAGGGCTGTGGGTCCACACGGTCCTGGGTTCAAGTGCCAACCAGGCTATTTAACATCGATATAACCAACCACAAGCAAACTAAACTCTCCAAGCCTCTGCTCGTCTGTGAAATGAGAGTAATAACAATGCTGAACTCACTGGGCTGTTAACAAGGATTTAGTGAGCTACTGCGAGTGAGAGGATAAGGGCAGGGTCAGGCCGAAAGTAAGCTAGAAAGCTCACCTGCGAATTACTTACAAATATTGAGATGACTCTTAAGAAAGCATGCCTGCCATGAATTAAAGGGAGACCTCCCTAATTCAGGCTCAACTATTTCAGAATCTGGGCATCTCCAAAGGCTGGGCTGGTGAGGGGGCATACACAAAGTCAATGAAAAAGGTTAACGTGATTTCAGAGGCAGTGCTTACTTAGACTTGGTAAGAGAAACAAAACAACCGCCAAGAACCCTCCCGCACTTCAGATGTGAACTTACTGATGGATGAATCACCAATCACTGATTTATTCACTAAGAACCTCCGTCCCACAGCTCTGGGCTTATTTCTAGTTGTTGCATTTACCTGAAGGAATGAAATGGCACTTTCTAGTATTCTGGATGCAGGATTTCACTAACTCTGTTAGACAGACTTTCCCAGATGGGGTCTAAATAAATGTGTGAGATTTCACTATAAAATCCCTTCACAACCTTTAACAGGCATGGATGTTTGGTTTTTGGAAGGTGGGGTGGGCAGTGGCATATATTCTTAGTTTTGTTGTGTTTTCTCCCTAAGGCAGATCACAGTGCAACACCAGGCTCAGGAACATAAGCACTAGGTCACAACACTCAAGAGTCACCTGTTCTGGCCGTGACCTGCACATCCCAGCCCTGTTCTGTAAGTGGACCCCATCCGGCCCTCAGCTGCCTTCCTCTGAGCTCAGGCCTGTGCTGGGCATAATCCCCATCAGCCTCAGGACTGCCTGCCCCCCAAGCCCTACCCCCAAGACCAGGGCACCCTTGTGGTCTATGGGCTTCTGGGGAAGAGCATGTCTTATCTCGTCCATCGTTTTCCAACTCACACGGCTGAGAAACAGTAGGGGCCGTGAACATGGCAAACTGGTTTCCCCATGACTCCAGGATGTAATTTATTTAGTCTTTACAAAATGAACAAAATCTTACTTTCTGGACCTAAAACGGCCTGCGGTGAGGACACAGAGCCTGGCCTCTCTCTGCCTCATAGTCTATTCTGGAAGGTGCCAAGGAGACTTCACTTGACCCCCCCCAAGTCCAGCACACTTTTTCTTCCTTCTGTTCGGCCTCTCTCGAGCCACAGACGGGTGCCAGCTTCTCCTCATTCAGGCCACTTGACACATGGTGTCCAGACACATGGCACATGGCTGCTGGCCAAGGCCATGCCTACCCTCCCCCCACCCCATGCTGTGCCAATGGTTCCTGAGAGCATCCAGTTGGGGGCCTGGTCACCTTGGGTGGGCAGAGCCGAGGTGGGAGAGGGAGACACACAGCACACATCTCCATGGCAACCAAACACACCCGCTGCGGCCGGAGGAGCACATCAAAAAAGAACTTTAACAAACCACATAAACGCCCACGCATCGCGCCCTGAACGCTTGCTTCTGGGAACGAACACCAAGGAAACAACTCAGCAGAGGGAGAAAAGCACGCAGGCACAAACACATTCACTGGGGCCACGTGCAGTAACCAACAAACCCGAGACACGGAAACACTCACTCCCTGCCATCAAACCGTGGAACGGCTCAGTTGACAACTATGTAACTGTTAAAATGATTATTATGAAAAAGACTACAAAGACAGGGGTGAATTTATGACACAATATTAAATCAAAAAGGATACAATACTGGTTTACACTCTATGACCACAACTCTAAAAAATGTGTATAAATCTGGACAAAATCTAGAAGGGAAAATATTAGTGAAAATACCTGTTCTAGAATGATAACAAACCAGGTTACTGTCTTTAAAATTTTTTGTGGCTGTCATGTCGTTCCCACAACTAAAAATGAACTAAACATTGTTGCTTGTTGGCAGATGGGGAATTGGCCGAGGTGCCCGGGAGAACTTGCACCATCCAGAGGCAGAGGTTTGTCTGGGCGTGTGAAACACCTTGGGATCCTCCCGGGACATAGGATGAGCGGCTTGTAAGGAGCTGCTCTAGGACTGTCTCCGGGACACAAGACAGTCTCTCATCTCTGACGGGGTGAGGGCTCTCTGCACCCCCCCTCTGAAGGCAGCTGCTGACTCATGACCGCTTACCGCGTCCAGGACGGACTGCTTAGCATCCCATAACTTACACTGCAGTCATCGGCCCTTTTGTTTCAGTGTTGTCCCTTTTGGGGTGTGGGACAGGGACAAAGGCACCTTTGGCATGTCCTTTTGGTTGCTCACGAAGGGAATAAATTGTCTGAACCTAGAAGTAGCTTGTTTTATCTTTACTGATCAAATCAGTCGGGCCTTGGCCTTGCCTTGTAAGTGCATGTGAGTTCTCAATAAGATCCCGATATTATGTTTTAATAAAGTATCAATAAGATCCAAGAAGTGAGTGTGTGCACGTGCCGGTGTGTGTGTACCTACAGAAATACATCTTGATGGTGTTTCAAGCTAGATTATTCTCATAAATGAAATGGGAAAACACACTCACACACATATATACAGTACACTCTCACACACACTGTAACCAACCAGACAAACAGATGTGCAAGGCTAACCTAATCTAGATTCAGGAGCCATGGATTCAGCTCAACTGCTAGGTTTTCAACCTCAAGAAGTCTCTTGCCCTCTCTGACCCCAATTTTCTCTTCCCCAACGAAGAAGGGGACGGACTGGATGAGAGCCTGGCCCCCACTGTGCTGTGTCCACGTGCCAAGGCTCATGCAGACATCCTTGAGGACTCGCAGACACAGGACGTGGGCCACCCTGGCACCTCCTTCTGCTGAAAGCAGTTACTGGCAGCAGTAAGTTAACTGAACAAAGGCAAGTCACTTCTGGCGTCCACAAGAAGCTGCTCAGACACGTGCCTGGGTCTCCAACTGCTCCCTGTGAGTGGGGAGGAAGCTGTATGTTTACCCACAACAGGAATACCACCACACTCACTTTCTGATGGAACTCAGAGCTTCCTTCAGCAACTCTGCTCTAGGGCCTGGTTTGCTGGCACCAGAATCGCAGACAGTGGTTCATTGTTTATGCGAGAAGGTAGGGCATGCCTAGTTCAGGAGAAACGGTTCTTTCCTGCTTGGGGAACAAGGAAGGCTTCCTGGAAGAGGAGGCATTGGAGCTGGGTCCTAAAAGCTGGACAGAATTTAAATGCACGAAGTGAGTGGGGAAAGGAGGTTCCAGGGAGTGAATGGGGAAGACAGAAATTGTCTCACTGTGATAAGGAAGTAGGAAGCAATAAAACACAGACCAGACCACAAGGGCCTTAAATGCTAGAACAAGCAAAATTCCGAAGCAGCTGTCTTCCTGAGTGTTTGTGTTTGTCATAATTTGAAAATAAACTCAGCCCATTAAGGAATTGCCAGCTAGTCAAGCAGCCACTGGTGGAACCAACAGACTGACCAGTAGTTTTTGCCCCCCAACAACTTTCTAGTTCAAATGGTAATTGCTTGAGATATAAAAACAGCCTCTACTCAATATTTATTTTCTTTTTTCCTGGAAGATAGAGCAAATATTAAGAAACAGTTACAGGAGCCAAAAGTCAAAGATAACTTTTAAAAGAAGGTGTGATCACAACTCTTTACGGATAAAACACAAACACAGGTCAAAGATTTTATTTAATTCATCACTGAATGAGAGACCAATAAGATGTTACAACTGGGAGACAGCAAAGAACCATCCATGTGCAGGCCATCAGAAATGCTGAAGTAAATTTGCTTAATGGATGCAAAACTGGTCAATCTCTGCCAGACACAGTTTGCGTTGCTGTGGACAAGAATCACGGGCCTTGCCGTCAAGATTCTACAACTTACAGAGTGTAACACAGCTCAAAGGCAAGGCAAGGCCCAGAGACCCAGGGACTCCAATAACCAGAAAACTCCTACATTTCCACTGCGGACGCTCAGGAGACTGTGTGATCCATCTCAAAGTCTTTCACAATTTTCCCTACAAAGGTGAGTAACGATCAAGGCGGAAACTCTTAGGCATGTGTTTTATGGGAAATCACCGTAAGGATGAAGCCTAAGGTTTGGAACTGGGCATATGCCTGTGCCATCAAGGCATGGCAGGCCCATGCCCACCTGGTGAACTTCAGACTGGGAACCAGGCCTCTTGAGGGCTGTGCCACAAACCAGCCAAGAAAGTCCCTCCTCTTCCCATCTCCGGAGGCTTCTAAAATGAGAAGCTTGGCACTAATCCCAGGTACTCAGTTCTGGCCACACCTGGGAGTCACCGGAGGAGCCTAGAAACGATACATGTGCCCCACTCTAGAAACCCCACCCCTAGGGCTTCTGATTCTGCTGGTCAGGGTGGGGCTGGGGCATCACTGGCTTTTTTTTTGTTTTAATTAATTTATTTATTTTTGGCTGCATTGGATCTTCATTGCTGTGCGTGGGCATTTCTCTAGTTACGGCGAGTGAGGGCTACTCTTCGTTGCAGCGCACGGGCTTCTCATTGCGGTGGCTTCTCTGATTGTGGAGCACGGACTCTAGGCACGCGGTCTTCAGTAGTTGTGGCTCACGCGCTCAGTAGTTGTGGCTCGTGAGCTCTAGAGTGCAGGCTCGGTAGTTGTGGCACACGGGCTTCGATGCTCTGCGGCATGTGGGATCATCCCGGCCCAGGGCTCGAACCCGTGTCCCCTGCATTGGCAGGCGGATTCTTAACCACTGTGCCACCAGGGAAGTCCATCACTGGCTTTTAAAATCTCTCCCCCCAACTCTCCCGTGATTCTAATGAACTGCCAAGACTGAGGACCGCTGGGCCAGACGATAAGACCCCATGGTCCCGGACTCTCTTTGGCTTTGTTGTAATGTTTCCTTTTAATAGACAGCTGCCAGCCTTGGTGTAGAAGTGGAGATATCAGTGGGACATTTTTCAAAAATGCTCCTCAAAATTAATCTCTGGTAGAAACCATGAAACAAGCACAATTCATGGCTCCGTCAGACTTGGCAAACAGCCTGCAATGTGTTAGAATCTTCCACTGTGGATGCCATCAGTTCAATGAGCAGTTTGCTGAGCTGAGCACAGGCCTAGTTTCCTGATTTGCTGCTTTAGGCATAATGCCCGTAATGCAGTACAAAGATGCCCACAGGTGTTTGCTAAGAGGCACCGATACGTGTGTGGCATGCATACACACAGGCATTCACGCACACGCTCACACTTCCCGCTGAACAGCAGCCTCCAAATGAAAGATCGGGGCCAAAGAGTTATGAAAGGACCCTGCTTCACACAGGGGTAACTGACTGACTGGTCCCCACAGTGGCGGAGAAAACTGACAACAGGGCAGACAATGGTGAATCCCAGCGCTTTCCTCCCGACTCTTCTGAGACCTCTGATATGCATTACAAACCTGATGTTATTAGGAACTGCTCCACTACCACCAGAGTGGGCCCCAGGCAAACCCTGGTACTCTGTGATAAGTCAGCTTACCCTGATGGGCCTTGTGTTGGTGGTACAAAACCCTGTTCTAGAGGACACTGTCCTGCCTTCCCATAGGACCATGGAGGGACATGGGCCAAGTGTCTCCAGGAAGGATGCTCTTCTGTCTCCTCCCTTCCTGGTTCCCTGTGTTCCTTACCCTGTCCCTCAACACACACACACACACACACACACACACACACACACACACACACTTACTGCAGGCCGCACAGGTGAAGCACGCATCGTGGTAGAGGTTCCCCATGGCCTGGCAGGCCTGGCCGGCCCCAAACACCCCCTTGCTGCATTTCACACAGGCTCCTGCAAGGGAAAGAACACAGCAGTGAGTCAGGAGGGAAACAGTGTAAAGTGAGTGATAAAAAGCCAATGGACAAAGCAAGATATCCACCCCTTCCCCTAACCTGCCCACCACCAACTCCCAAGGATTCCTCCTTTGCAATGTCTTTCTCTCATGCTCTCTCCCTCCATCAGCCTTTCAACTATCAGTCCTTTCCACTGCAGGAATCAGGCCCCAGGCTCATGTTCAGGCCCCCTCCACACCAGCGTGCTAATGTTCAGAATACCTCCACTTCTTCCATCTCCTCCCTTGCCCAAAGCTTTCAAAGCCTCCCACCGTTATAAGACAACATCCAAATGCTGCACCAGGATTATAATATGCCAAATACACAGGTTGGGCAACTTCAACCAAATTATTTCCTTTAATTTACAATGGGAACCACCAACGGGGATTTACTAACCTCACTTTTTACAAAGAGTGATCAGGCCCCCAAGCCCCAGGTCTCTCAGACTGCAAGCCCAGTGCTCTGCCCTGCCCCTGCCCCTGGCCACTGGGTCGAGCTCCTTGCCTTTGCTTGGGGCTCCCCTGTCTGAGCCCTATGCCCACTCTTCGGTCCCTTTATATGGTCCTTTATGTGGGCCAGTCCACATAAAAGGAGGTCTTGGAGTCTCCCTTCTAAAGAACTCCCCCATTATAGTCAAATGAAAAAGATCACAATTATGTAAATAATGCATGAAATTTTTTTTTAAAAAGATTCAGGAGGGGCTTCCCTGGTGGCGCAGTGGTTGAGAGTCTGCCTGCCAATGCAGGGGACGCGGGCTCGAGCCCTGGTCTGGGAAGATCCCACATGACGCGGAGCAAGTGGGCCCGTGAGCAACAACTGCTGAGCCTGCGCGTCTGGAGCCTGTGCTCCGCAACAAGAGAGGCCGCGATGGTGAGAGACCCGCGCACCGGGATGAAGAGTGGCCCCCGCTTGCCACAACTAGAGAAAGCCCTTGCACAGAAACGAAGACCCAACACAACTAAAATAAATAAATAATTAAAAAAAAAAAAAGTTTAAAAAAAAAAAAAAAAAAAAGATTCAGGAAGGAAATATACCAAAACTGTAAAATTATGGCTGGTTTTACTTCTTTCCATCTTCTGTATTAAAAAAAAAACTTACAAGGGCAGGCATTGTTATAGCTGAAAAAAGTCTAGTCTCAAAAAGTGTTTGGATCTGTTTTCTTAAATTTTTAAAAATTTTTAAGTTTTTGGCCGTGCCGAGTGGCTTGTGGGATCTTAGTTCTCTGACTAGGGATCGAACCCAGGCCCATGGCACTGAAAGCGTCGAGTCCTAACCACTGGACTGCCAGGGAATTCCCCTGGATCTGTTTAAATATACTGTACAATGTTAAAATTTTTGAAAAATCAATTATACATCTCTATACAATTTATATAAAAATATATATAACTAATTTTTCAAAAATTTAAATATATACAAAAAGGTCCCCCAGCATCCATGAGGGTAGCCAGCTCATGTCCTTGGTCAGGGGCTCAGCCAGCCTTTTCTAGCTCTGGTTCCCATCTGTCAGGCTGTTCTCAGGCTGCAAATCCCCAGCCACATTCTGCCTACAGGGCAGAAAGCCCTGTGTTTCAAAGTTCTTATCATTTCAAGTTGATAAACTGCATCACCTTCAAAGGAAGTCCAAGCTAACACATCCTTCAGGAAACACGCCCACACCAACCACACCAGGTCCACAGAGAACACACTAAGCCCAGGGCCCTCACGTCGCTTCACCAACACTCCCTTAGGAAGCAGGTGATGCCGTCTGTAGGAACAGTACTGGGTCAGCCGAGAAAACTGGCTCTTGGGGGAATTCACTTATGGAAAGTTCTAGGGATCACAAGTGGTGATTATTTGTAGTTCTTCTGCTTTAACATTTTATTATGAAAACTTTCAAGCATGCAGAAAAATGGGAAGAATCATACAGGGAACACCCATATGCCCACCACCTCAATTCTACCATTGTTAGCATTTTGCTGCCCATCCCTTAACCAATCCAACCATCCATCTTATTTGTGACACATTTCACAGTAAGATGCAGACAGCAGTCCACTTCACCCTGAACACTTCAGCCTGCATATCATTAATGAGAGTCCATTATTTGCTTACAGTTATTTTTTCAAGGTAAAATTCAAACAGTGAAATGCACAAATTATAAGTCTATCATCCAATGAGTTTTGACAAGTAACCTACGTAATGTAAACCCAGATCAAGATATAGAATGTTTCCAACACCCCGGCAAGTTCCCCAAGGCCCTTCCCTTCCACCTTTTCTTACTGGCTATGAAATTACCTTTGTGTGTGGGTACGTGTGCACACACATGCACACACATATGCAGGATGAAACTACTGGACAGCTGGTATTTCTGTACCTAGCAAACAGCATGATGAAATTGAAAACATCAAGGAACTCAGAGGCACCAGCATTTCTTTTTTTAAATTATTTATTTATTTATTTATGGCTGTGTTGGGTCTTTGTTTCTGTGCGAGGGCTCTTCTCTAGTTGCGGCAAGCGGGGGCCACTCTTCATCGCGGTGCGCAGGCCTCTCACTATTGCGGCCCCTCTTGTTGCGGAGCACAGGCTCCAGACGCGCAGGCTCAGTAGTTGTGGCTCACGGGCCCAGTTGCTCCGCGGCATGTGGCATCTTCCCAGACCAGGGCTCGAACCCGTGTCCCCTGCATTGGCAGGCAGATTCTCAACCACTGCGCCACCAGGGAAGCCCCATCAGCATTTCTTTTTGTCTGATTATTTCATATACAACTTAGGCTGCTCTTAAGTCAAGAAATACATCCGTTCTGGGCAAACTGCATTCCTTTGCTGGCACAGTCAGAGCTGTGTCCAGCTAGCAGGGAAGAGTGAAGACGGCAGGGTTCTGCCAGTACCACTCCTCTCGAAACCTGCTGCAGCAGGCTCGTCACTCTAGAAACCAATGGTGCTGGCGGCCGGCCACTGAAGCAGGCAGCCCAGGTGGGCCAGGCGGGGCCTCTGGCATTTAGGCGTGTGTGTGGACATGGAAGCAATGGGGTTGGTGTGCCCAGCACTGGACACGGCACCTACTGTGCTGTGGCAGGTTACTGGTTACCTGGGCACTGCCTGCCTCTCCTAGTGAATTGGGAGCACCTTCAAGATAGGCGCCACATCGATGTAAACTGGTGTAGCCATTATGGAAAACAGTCTGGCGGTTCCTTAAAAAACTAAAACTAGAATTACCATATGATCCAACAATCCCACTCCTGGGCATGTATCCAGAAAAGACAAAAACTCTTATTTGAAAAGATACATGCACCCCGATGTTCATAGCGGTAATATTTACAACAGCCAAGATATGGAAGCAACCCAAGTGCTTCAACAGATGAATGGATAAAGAAGATGTGGTGTATATATATACACAACGGAATATTACTCAGCCATAAAAAGAATGAACTAATGCCATTTGCAGCAACGTGGATGGACCTAGAGATTATCATATTATGTGAAGTAAGTCAGACAGAGAAAGACAAATATTATTATATGTGAAATCTAAAAAGTAATACAAATGAACTTATTTACGGAAAAGAAATAGACTCACAGACATAGAAAACAAACTTATGGTTACCGAAGGGAAAAGAGGGGGGAGGGATAAATTAGGAGTATGGGATTAACAGATACAAACTACTGTATATAAAATAGATAACAAGGATTTACTGTACAGCACAGGGAACGCATATTCAATATCTTGTAATAACCTATTACGGAAAAGAATCTGAAAAAGAATATATATATTCTTTTCACTTCGCTGTACACCTGAAACTAATACAATATTGTAAGTGAACTATACTTCAGTAAAATAAATAAATAAAAATGTTTAAAACATAAAGTAAAATAAAATCCAAAAAAAGAGAGACAGGGCCACATCTTAACTGTGGCCTCGGCAAGTGTTCAGTGAAGAACTGCTGAGCTGAATCACTTTCTGTGCAGCTCCACATACAGCCTGTGTCACCTCCCCTCTGCCCTGGCCCTCACCTCCTTGTACCTGGGGTACACATACCCCTGTAAACGCCTTTTACAGTCTTATGCATCTCTGAACACCTGCAGCCCCTGACAAAGTGCACTCATATGCCCTCAACAAACATACATAAAAATAGAGAAATGGACATCGTGGGCCTCTACTGAGCCCTGGTTGACAGCATAATTCAAACATGGTGATGGGGGGAGAACTTTCTCTTGAAAAATGGCAACTACTGGACAATGACAAGATATTAATTATACTATTTGGTGATCCTGGGGTTGATTTCCACACCACCCATCCCAAGTGCCCTGGGACTGGACTCTAAACCTTTACAAAGAGCAACACCGGCTGGTCTGTCCGGCAGCAACCAAAGCACGCTCACAGCAGCCTGGATGGAACCTCAAAGCAACGTGAATGTAATTCTGCTCACGAACCTGGAACAAAACCGCCCCAAGCGCAACATCACTTCTTCCCTCTCCATCACTGTGGTCTCTGCGCTTAAGCCCCGTAGACATGTTAGCTGCAAAGCACAGAGAAGCAGTGAGACTCAACTGAAGCCGTGATCAGCCCTTTCACCTGGGAGCGCATGGGGAGCGCAGGAAGAGGACCCCCTTGAAGACAGCTTGCCAGTGAGGAGAGGTGGAATACATCTCTTGAGTCAGAGGGATGCTGCTGGGTCACAAGGACATGAACTCAGCTTGCCTGGGCTTGGGGAATAAAATCAGACAACCTCTCACTCCAGCTCATAAAGTGAGAGGCAGGGTGGGCAGCAGCTTCCAGTGGACACTGACAACTGCCCAGGCCTCCCTGGGCTTCCTGCTGCGTTATCTCTCCACATCAGGCCTTCCTCCGCTCCTGCAGCCAGCAGAGTGACACTCTCTCTGGCTTCCTCTTTATCCAAGGGCTGGGACCTACTGACTTCAGCATCCCCCTCACCCTCTCTCATTCCTTGGGGATGCTGACATCCTTTCTCACCACTCTGAGCGTCGAGCGCAGATACAAAACAAGGAAGGAAGCCGCTTGTGCTCTAAACCATCAGTCACGGACGGAGGAGGTCCCACAGAAGCCAAGTAGGTAAGAAAATATTTCATCCCTGTGGCTTGTGGTAAATGGATAGAAAAGTACTTCATGGGCAAAAAATAGATCTAGTCTTCCTTTGGCAGGAAAAAAAAAAGACAAAGTAAATTTCACATTCTAGGAAATAACGTACCTCCCAGAGCCTGAGCTAGGAGTGTTCATCCAGTGCATGCTGGATGTGCATCCCCTTTCTCAAACCCACGTTCTAGAAAGGTGCTGTGACTTGCTGAAGGTCACACTGCTGGGAGGTTTGAAAGATGGAATCTGAGCCCAAGTTCTAACTCAAAGGTCCCGTTATTCCCATCCGGTTGGCAGCTGTGTGGCTATTCCTGCAACACACACGGGGCCCCCCCAAAAAAGAAGGAGCTTCTTACTCACCACCCGCCTCCCCCCAACATACAACCTGTTCAGGGATTCAGACCCAAGACCAGCCCTGCCCCAGATCTCCTAGTGGCCACCCGGCCCACCTCCCATGCTGGCCTATCCCACGCACACAAGGCCATCTTTCTGCCAGGGACCTCCATCCCAAGGCCGCCCCACGCAGACCCTCTGCTCCTCCTGCCCTTCTGCCAGGGACACTGCAGCTGAAGGATTCACCCCACGAGCGCTTCTCCACCATTCACTCGGAGCCAGGCTCTCTGCAGACGCTGGCAGCAGGATGGCGAGCAGCGCGACTGCACTCTGATCCTGCCCTCACGGGATGGTCATCCAAGGAGCCAGGAAACCAGACTATGCCACTGCTGATAGGTGAGCTGACCAATCTCACCCAAAGTCCTGTGCTGTAAGTTTGCTTAAGTGGCCAGGGCTGAGCAGAGGCTCGGGCTTGTGAAATAGTAAGAAATACATATATTGGTCTCTGCCCCCAGTTCCTGCTAATATTTGGTTTTTGACCCCAGTTCCTGACACAGAGCTCCTAAATCCCTTGGAATTTCCTGGGCAAGATGAGCATCTTTTTTTCTAATGAGGAGACACTGCGTGGGCTCCTGGTTGGGGGCTGGTCACCAGAAAGACCAAGCCAGGCTTATAAGTTTGGAACTTTCAGCCCTACCCCTCCATCCTCCAGGGAGGGGAGAGGGGCTGGAAAATAAGTTAATCAATCATGCCTACATGATGAAGCCTCCTCAATGTACAGGATTCAGAGAGCTTTGAGGTTGGTGAACACAACCACATGCCAGGAGGTTAACACACCCCAACTACACCAGGCAGAAGCTTCTGTACTCAGGACCCTTCCGGACCTTTTCCTATGTATCTCTTCATCCAACTGTTCAACTGTATCCTTCATCATATCCTTTATAATAAACTGGTGAATGTGTTTCCCTAAGTTCTGTGAGTCATTAAGGCAAATAATCAAACCCAAGGAGGGGGTGGGGGGAACTCTGATTTATAGCCAGTCAGAGGCATAGTTGACAAAGTGGGAGGGGGACTTGTAGGACTGAGTCCTTCCTTAACCTGTGGGGTCTGTGCTAACTCCAGTTAGCATCAGATTGAATTGACTTGTAGGACACCTGGCTGGTGTCGGAGAATTGGTTGGTGTGGGAAAAACCACACATCTGGTGTCAGAAGTGTGAGCACTAGTAGCACAGAGAAGAAACAGAAGTGAGTTTTTCCGAGACAGGACTCAACAAGAACAAAAGACCCCTAGACACCCTTTGTTTTCCACGTGGTCCCTTAGTTAGAAGATTTTAAAGAAAATCCTTACTTTTCCTCAACAGAGGAAAGTAATAAAATGTCAATCACATATTACTATAGTAATCCAAGCTCCAAAACCAGGAGGAAAGTGAGGGAAAGAAGGAATTAAACTTTTAGGAGAAGGGAGGAAAGGATATGCAACTATTGCCCTGTAGTTAGACTCACTGCCCTTTAATCCATTCTCCAAACTCTAGCCAGAGGGATCTTTTTTTAAACAGCTTTAATGAGGTATAAGTGACATCCAATAAACTGCACATATTTAAAGTGTACAATTTGATAACTTTTGACATTTGAATACACCTGTGAAATCATCACCACAATTAGGACAGTGAACACACCCACCATCCCCAAAGATTCCATATATCCTCACGCCTTTTCTAATACCCCCTCCCTGGGCAACCACTGCTCTGCTTTCTGTCAGCAGAGATCAGTTTGGAAGGCAATGTCACCACTATACCACCAATGTGAGCTCAGTTTGTATTTTCTAGAGGTTATATAAATGGACCCTAGAGCATGTACTCTTTTTTTGTCTGGTTTCTTTCACTCAGCATAATGATTCTGAGATTCACCCAGCTGCTGTATATACCAAGAGTTCACTCCTTTTCATTGCTGAGTAGTAGTCCATTGTGTGATGGGACCACCATTTTTTTATCCACTCAGCTGGTGATGAACATCAGTGGTTTCCACTTCGGGGCTGTTACAAATAAAGCTGCTTGTGTACAAGTGTTTATGTATAGACATATTTCTCCTTTTCTCTTGGGTAAAGACTTAAGAGTGGATTGGCTCAGGCTTATGGTAAGTGTATATTTAACTTTTTAAAAAGCTGCCCAGACTACCCTGGTGGTCTAGCGGGTAAGACTCCGAGCTCCCAATGCAGGCAGCCTGGGTTTGATCCTTGGTTGGGGAACTAGATTCCGAAGGCTGCAAGTAAGAGTTTGCAAGCCACAACTAAGAAGCCTGTATGCTGCAACTAAGAGTCCAAGTGCTGCAACTAAAAGATCCTGCATACTGCAGCTAAGACCTGGTGCAGACAAAATAAATAAATAAATAAATAAATAAATATTTTTTTTTAAAAAAAAGCTGCCAAACTGTTTCCCAAAGAAGATCTATCATCTCACATTCCCACCAGCAGTTTATGAGAGTTCCAGTTTCTCCACATCTTTGCCAGTACTTGGAATGGCAGTCATCCTGATTTTGTCCATTCCAATAGGTAGGTAGTAGTACCTCATTGTGTTTTGGGTTCTGTTTTTTTTTTTTTTTTTTGCTGCTCCGCATGGCACGCAGGATCTTAGTTCCCTGACCAGGGGTTGAACCCATGCCCTCTAGAGTGGAAGCGCGGAGTCCTACCCACTTGACCGCCAGGGAATTCACCCCTCATTGTGGTTTTAATTTGCATTTCTCCGGTGACTAATGATGTCGCACCAGAGCATCTTTTGCTGTGCTTATTTACCATCCTGTATCTTCTTTGGTGAGGTGTCTGTTCAAATCTTTTCCTCATTTTTTTTTCTTTTTCTTGAGTTATGAGAATTTCCTACATATTCAGGAGACAAGTCCTTTATCAGACATATGCTTTGGAAAGATTTTGCTAGAGTCCTATGAACTCCAGCTACCTTAGTCTCCCCCAGGATCTCAGCAGCACTTTTTTTTTAAATTAATTAATTTACTTGTATATTTATTTATTTTTGGCTGCGTTGGGTCTTCATTGTTGCACACGGGCTTTCTCTAGTTGCAGCGAGCAGGGGTTACTCTTTGGTGTGGTGAGCAGGTTTCTCATTGCGGTGGCTTCTCTCGTTGCGGAGCACGGGCTCTAGGCACACGGGCTTCAGTAGTTGTGGCTCATGGGCTCAGTAGTTGGGGCTCGTGGGCTCTAGAGCGCAGGCTCAGTAGTTGTGGCACACGGGCTTAGCTGCTCCGCGGCATGTGGGATCTTCCCGGGCCAGGGCTCGAACTCATGTCCCCTGCATTGGCAGGTGCATTCTTTTTTTTTTTTTTTTTAATTTTTTTTTTTTTTAATGATATTCTTGTCTGCTTACATTCTTTTTATGTATGTATGTATGTATGTATGGCTGTGTTGGGTCTTCGTTTCTGTGCGAGGGCTTTCTCTAGTTGTGGCAAGCAGGGGCCACTCCTCATCGCGGTGCACGGGCCTCTCACCATCGCGGCCTCTCGTTGCCGAGCACAGGCTCCAGACGCACAGGCTCAGCAATCGTGGCTCATGGGCCGAGTTCCTCCGCGGCAGGTGGGACCTTCCCAGACCAGGGCTCGAACCCGCGTCTCCTGCACTGGCAGGCAGACTCTCAACCACTGCGCCACCAGGAAAGCCCGGCAGGTGCATTCCTTTTTTTTTTTTTTTAAACATACTTTTCAAATATTATTTATAGTCATTTTTATAGTTATATTTTCTATTTTTATTTCCATCTCCAGCTACCATCTTTTTTTTTTAAATTAATTAATTAATTTATTTATTTATGGCTGTGTTGGGTCTTCGTTTCTGTGCGAGGGCTTTCTCTAGTTGCGGCAAGTGGGGGCCACTCTTCATCGCGGTGCGCGGGCCTCTCACTATCGTGGCCTCTGTTGTTGCGGAGCACAGGCTCCAGAAGCGCAGGCTCAGTAATTGTGGCTCACGGGCCTAGTCGCTCCGCGGCATGTGGGATCTTCCCAGACCAGGGCTCGAACCCGTGTCCCCTGCATTGGCAGGCAGATTCTCAACCACTGCGCCACCAGGGAAGCCCCCGGCAGGTGCATTCTTAACCACTGCGCCACCAGGGAAGTCCCCTCAGCAGCCTTTTAACTCAAGGAGTCTCCCAGGCTCTCTCTCCCTTCTCCCTCCTTGTGTCAGTGTCTGGAAACTCTCTCAAGGCAGTAAGCTGGGGCAATCATAGGGCTGCCCCATTTGCTTCCCATCTCTCAAGGATCATTGTCCATACTTGCCTGAATCCAGTATCTTGAAAACCTTTTGTTTATATACTAATTCAAGCCGGCCTAACTCTCTTGGTGCACAACAGTGGTTTCCAAATGGCTTAGAGGGGGAGAAACTTTTCTCAAAAAAAAAGTATCAGTGGAACCTCAAGAGTATATAACAGACAAAAGAGAAACCACGACGCTTGAGATGGGACAGAGCCCGCTCTGCCTCCTGGAATGTCCCGACCCACTGCAACAGTTCCAGGAAGATTATTCGAGAACCAGTAACACAGCCTAACTGATCGAATGCAGACACCATCCAGCCTAGCCCGGGCAGCGTTCCATGTGAAGGAAGTGATCCCAAATTGGCATTCAATGATCTCCTGTACACCCAAAGCCAAAACACAAATTGGGTTTAGGGCCATGGCATCTTCCCTACTGGCTTGCAAAGGCAGGATTTACAAACAAGGGGGCCCGCAAAGCAGCCTCAGCGTGAGGTTTTGGCTACAGCAGAATTCCTGCCTCCTTCCTGCAGACAGGCTGAGGACCCTGCAGCACTCCTTCAACTGAACACACAGCCAAAGTGGGTGATGACCAAGTCGTCACCTTTTATTGTTAGGATAAGGTTTGAAATAAAAAGATTCCGTCAGGCCGGCCAATGGGAGTGGCCCTGAACCTCCAGCTCACACCTGGGCCTTGTCCGGGTGACCACTCCTCTCCCAGTGAGGAAGGGAGGCCTCTGAGAGGTGCGGGCATCCTTTTTAGCTCTGAACGGATGCTGCACATCACATGGCATCACACAGCCATGGACCGCATACTACGCTGAAAGGGGGCTGAGGCCAGGGGCAGGGCACGCAGTCTGGTTGGGGGTGGTTGCGAGGGCAGATTTGAATGAATTAGTCTGCACACAAGTTGAGCAAGGCTTTTTCTCAGCAGAAGGTTGCAGCCTATGGACCTGGGCGGCTCTGGGCAGCTCTGGGAGTCAACAGGTTCTAGAAGAGGGGCCAAGCGTTTGGCAGAGCTGGACCAATGGCCTCAGCAACAGACTTCCTCCTAGCCACAATATAAGCTCATGGAAAAAGCCCTGAAGGCAGTGGGTGCCAGGCTCCTGCCTCCCAGGCAGAGGGCTGCTTCTCAAGGAAGGGATCAAAGTAGACGCCCACCATCACCTCCAGAGACTCTGGTTCCAATTTGGGGGTGGGACCACAGCGCTTCAGTTGACTCTAAGGCTCGGCCAAGGCTGAGAACCATGGATGCAGATAACACAACAAACTACATCCTCCCCGGCACCCGTGCCTCCCCTGCCTGCCCTCTCTCCCACGCACCCTGTAGTCCCCAGGTCAAGGGGTGATACTCTCACCAAGCTACAAAGGAAGTACTCAAGGCCATTCTGGGCTATGGGGTCATTGCACCAGGCTACTTTCTTCAATCTCAAAGCTATTCAAAACCAACGATGGCTTCACTTCACTGCAGTGGGAAAGGAAGTTTCTCTTGCAGCTTCCCAATCACCACTGTAAGCTCTAGCTAGCCTTGCCAGACAACCTGCAGGGGCACTTCTGCCCCGGCGCACTCCCATTCCCTGGCCCGAATCATTCCCTGCCCTCCGCTCTCCGAAGGAAAGAGTTCAACAGCCTCCAGGGCACCCTGTGCTGTGGCTTCTGGGCTCGCCACCTGCGTACTCCCCCTCTTCCAGTCTCTCTGCACAGAGCCCAGTTATCTTTCTCGACTCTAATCTGAAATAGAAATATGCCAATCAGCACAGGAAAAGGTGTTCCACCCAGGAGCCAAATGCAAAGGTGGGTGCCACTTGTCACTGTCTCAGCGGCAAAGACGAAAACAATGATAATAACAATAGTAAGAGTGTCACGGAGGGTGCAGAGAAAAGGGCATTCTCGTACACTGTTAGTGGAAGCATAAATGTGGACGACCTTTCTGGAGGGCAGTGTGGCACCACACATCGAAAGCCTTAAAAATGGGACTTCCCTGGCAGTCCAGTGGTTAAGACTCCGAGCTTTCACTGCAGGGGGCGTGGGTTTGATCCCTGGTCGGGGAACTAAGATCCCGCATGTGTTGTGGCGTGGTAAGTAAATAAATAACTAGAAGAAAGCCTTAAAAAGCCTTCACGCCATTTGATCCAAGAATTTAACAGAATTTTTCCCAAGGAAAAAAATCAAAGATGCTGCCCAAAATGGATATGCAGAGACAGTAAGCAGATAAGTGGCTGCCTTGGACTGGGGGAGAGGGAGCAAGGGGGCATCTGCTAATGGGGGTGGGCTTTCTTTTTGGGGTGATGAAGATGTTCTAAATTAGACAGTGGTGATGGTTGTACAACTCAGTGAATATACTAACAGCTGTTGAATTGTACACTATCAAAGGGTGGATTTATGGCATGTGAATTATATCTCAGTAAAGCAGTTATAAAAAAACAAAAAGTCATCAAACTATTATTAAAACACTTAAGCATGGATAATTGAAAACAATATAAATACCCGAATGGGGGCTTCCCTGGTGGCACAGTGGTTGAGAGTCTGCCTGCCAGTGCAGGGGACACGGGTTCGAGCCCTGGTCTGGGAAGATCCCACATGCCGCAGAGCGACTAGGCCCGTGAGCCACAACTACTGAGCCTGCGCGTCTGGAGCCTGTGCTCCGCAACAAGAGAGGCCGCGACAGTGAGAGGCCCGCGCACCGCAATGAAGAGTGGCCCCCACTCGCCGCAACTAGAGAAAGCCCTCACACAGAAACGAAGACCCAACACACCCAAAAATCAATAAAAATAAATTTTTTTTAAAAAGTTAAAAAAAAAACCTTTAAAAAAAATATAATAATAAATAAATAAATAAATAAATACCCGAATGAAGACGTAAAGTTAAATAAATACTACACAACTTAAAAGAATCATATTCTACAGCGGTGCCACCCAACAGAACTTTTTCTGTGATAATGAAAATGTTCTATTCTGGATTGTCCAATATGACAGCTCAAGTGGCTGCTGAGCCCTTGAAATGTGGCTAGTACACCTAAGTAATGGGATTTTTTAAATTTAATTTTAAATAATCCCATGTATTGAGTAACACATTTCTAGAGTATTCTTTTATGACACAAACTGTTCACAATACAATGTTAAATGAAAAAAGGGGAGGGGACCATGATGCATATGGACACATTGTTTTCTATTCTGTTTTTTTAAAGAGTATATTTACACATAAAGTCATAACCAAGAGTATGAACACTAATTATTGCCCACATTTACTACTGAGAAGTAGGGGTTAGGGAGGATTTTTATGTTATTCTTTAACCTCTTTATATATTCTAAAATGAAGATACATTACCATCATGATCAAAAACAAGGTTTTTTTTAAGATTTAAACAATGTTTTAAATATAATGCAAATCCGCCACCTCACGCTCTGATACCCACAGGAAAAGTGCTCCTCAGGGCATCCTGCAGCCCTACAACCAGCCCCTCCCCATGCACAAAGGTGCTGCTCCCACCACCCCACCCCCAAGTTCATTCACTTTCAGGGGCTTCTCATGTGATTTTGGACTCACAAATAAGTTGTAAAAGTAATACAAAGACTTTCTATATATCCTTCATCTAGATTTCCCAAATGTTAACTCTTGTATGACCAGAGTACAATTATCAAAGATCAGGAAATTAACACTGATATAATACATATTATATATATTATACACACACACACACATACACTAATCTATAGACCTCATTCAAATTTCAACAACTGTCCCACTAATGCCCTTTGTTTTGGACCAGGAGCCAATGCCAGAACTAAATCCACTGCATTTAGTAACTGTCTCCTTGGTCTCCTTTTATGAGACACAAATCCTTAATCTGTCTTTGTCTTACATGACCTTGACACTTTTGAAGAGTACTGGTCAATTATTTTGCACACCGTCTCTCACTTTGGTTTTGTCTAATGTTTTCTCATGATCAGACTGAGGTTATGTGTATCTGGCAGGAACACCCCAGAAGTAATGATGTGCCCTTTACAGCACATCATATCAGGATATACTTGCTATTGATACGTCTTAACTACTGGTGAGATTAACTTTGATCTCTTCTTAAGGTAGAGTCTGCCAGGTTTCTCCACTGTGAAGTTTTACTTTCTCTTTGTAATTATTAAGACATTTAGGAGAAAACACTTTGACATTAAGCAAATACCCTTTTCTTCATCAAATATTTTTGTCCACTATTCAGCCTCCACTGATTCTTGCCTGAAACAATTATTACAATGGTCTTTCCAAATGGTGACCTTTCTATCTTCATCTTTCTTTCTACATTTCACTAATAGGATCTTCTGTACAAGAGTTTTCCCCCCAATTCTCCCCATTTATTTACTTATTTCAGTAAGGACTCATGGATATTTATTTTATTTTCTGGGTTATAATCCATTTCTATCATTATTTGTTTTGTTGCTCAAATTGTCACAGATTTTGAAGCCAGTTTCTCAAGGTAGTTCACTTCTAACATCACTCTTTCTTGTGAGAAGGCTCAAAATTGTGCATTTTTCCCAGGATCTTTGCACAAACATAAACTGCTAGAACAAACGTCAACCTCCAGCAGAACCCATTTTGAAGGCTGAGTGGTACAGCATTTATATCACTACTCCCTTACCTGTCAGATTATTCTGCATAACACTCTCTTGACATTGGTTCAATTTCCCTCCAGCATCTCAGAATCCCCCAGCCAACATCCTGCCCCCACCTGCTTTTCTCCTAGATTATTTTCTTGCCTTTGGCCTCAGAATCCTCTGATTTTGCAAATGAAGCTCAGTTGCATTTCTCACCCCCTTCAGCTCTCAGCTCAAACGAGGGTTGTCAGATAAAATATTAGTCGCCCAGTTAACTGTGAATTTTAGATAAACAGTGAGCAATTCTTTAGTGTAAGTATATCCCGTGCAAATTTGAATCTCAGGTAAATGAATAATTGTGTAGTATAAGTATGTCCCAAACATTGCATGGTACATACTTACACACTAAAAAAATTATTCATTGTTTCTCTGAAATTCAAATTCAACTGGGTGTCCTATACTTTCATTTGTTAAATCTGACAACCCAAGTTCAAGCATAAAGAAGAGGTGGCATTTATTGTCCACACAACTGGTGACCAATTTAGGCAAGAAGATAAGCAGCTAAAACACTTTACAGAGTTCATTATCCTTTTCTAGGGAGCGTTTTGTTTTTGTTTTTGTTTTTTTAAAAACACTTTTACTGAAGTTTAACATGCATAAAGAAAACCCCATGGTTTACGACTCAATGATTTTCCCCAAAATAAGCACTCCTGTGTAAACACCAAGCACATCAGGACATGCAGCATCGCCAGCCCCAGGATCAGGGTCCGCTCCTGCTGAGCCTGAGGATGGCCCAGCCCCCCTCCTGTGGTGGATCTGGAAAGAGTGGGTTTGGGCATAAACACTGGGCTCAGATCCCACCTTGGGCACAAGCACAGTTTCCTCACCTGCCAGATGAGTTTTAATAACATATACATTTCATGGGGTAACTTTGAGGATTAACTGGTAACTTTGAGGATTAACTGAGATCATGTAAGTGCCTGCAACTGCTCCCAGCACATGGGAGGTACCCAATAAAAGTTCATTTCCTTCCCTCCCTTTCCAGGAAAGGGGTTTTCCTCCCTAATTTCCTACCAGGCCTGAGACTGAGAATGAAAACATATCAGCCACTCTCCTGACAGTCACCCACACTCCAAATACCTCACAAAACTCCTGAGTCCTTCTGTGGGGGACCCCCAGGCACTCAGATCTGAGCTCCCCCTCCACTCCCCCACTGCATTCTAACCACACAGAGGGGTAACTGCTCCTGCCCAGCACACGTGGGCGCTCAATGGACGTTTGCTCATTGAATGAATGAATGAATGAATGAGTGGATCAACCCACACACCCCGCCCCTGGCTCCTCTCCTGCCCACACGGCTCCGTGCATTTCCCTACTCGGCACTTTCCCAACCTCCCGCTGCTCTCCATCCACCCCACAATGGAAAACACAGCAGGCGGGGTGACCAGTCCACATCTGGGTCAGAGAGGACTGCTGTGGTGCAGAGAAGCTCTGAGATTAGTGACCCCAGATCAGTGAGAAACCTCAGACGATGGTCCAATGCCACAGGCACAGCTAACCATGTGGAACCAGAAAGGAACAGGAATGAAAATCGTTTTTTTAAGGAAGAAATAAAGTCCTGAACTTTCCTCAGAAGTAACACGAAGCTTAGTTTAGAGATGCTTTAAATCCACATTCACCCAAGATGAGAAAAGGGTGCGATGGAGCAGGACAAAGACATAGTGAACAGTGCCGGTGGAACCTTGAAGCTGAGGGGACATGTCTGCTCTCTCCAGTTTCCGAACAGAGCCCTTCTTCCTGCCCTTCCTCCCCCTCCCTGGGGAATCAGGAGCAGAGACTCTGGTCTCGGTTGAGTCTCCAGCTTTAGTGCCACCAAAAGATTTCCCTTAGAACAAAGGGTCAGTCTGGAAGCAGGCTTTGTTGGGTTCTATGGCTGAGCGAGTGAACCACCCTGGGCAAGCTACTTCATCGCTATGGCTTACTCCCCCCAGCTTCAAAACGGGGAAGTAGTCACGGGCACACTGCAGGGCTTCAGGGAGCCTGAGAGACGGCGCGGGTGAAAGCCCTGCACATCACTCCTTCATAAACGGTCCTGAGCCTCACACGGGAACGATGGTTTTCAAACAGAGGTTTTAACATCACTTTTAGGCTTGACTGAGAGTGTAACACAGGGTAAATCATTCATTCCCCTTTCTGAGAAAGGACAAAACATTGCTTTTTAAGACTATCCATTTAGAATCTGCAGGATAGGTGAGCTACCTGCAAGGCACACACAGACATGAGTTTCCTGGGGGACCAAGAACAAGACATCTTTCAGGAAAGGGCCTTAACAACTAACCCACCCAGAGGAAGGAGCTTGGAACAGTGATGTCCACCATGCACGGACCAGGAGAGGGGAGGATGTGGAGGGGGAAGGCTAGTTGGACAATAGCTCTAATTCTGGGAGTGAGGAATGGGGAAGAGGGGAATGAAAGGTTTTTTCTGAGCCCAGGAGTGACAGGACCTGGTCATTTTAACAGGCTCAACCTGGCTGCCAATTGGGTCAGATCTTCAGGAAGACGGTTGGCCAGACAGAAGAAAGACTTTCTGATGATCAGAACTGGCCAACCCTTCTCCGGCTGCCTTGAGACTGAGCCCCCTGAGCTGCTGGTGATCACAGGAGGGAAGAAAGGTTTCCTGCTGCATGGAGCGGGGAGAGGCCCCCAGTTCTGGGTTCAGACTCCATAATTACTGGCCGCTGGCCCTGCAAAAAAAGTCAAGACAGTAGCTGGGGTGACACAAAGTTCCCTGGGCAGTTCCAGAAACTAAACAGAAGTACGACTTCCAACAAGCAACAGAAATGGCAAGTGCCTCATTCACTGGCTTCTGATCTCTAGTTTTGTGACATACCGAGAGGCCTTCTACCAGTACAATCCTCACCAAAGTCTCAATTCACTCAGATGCTTAAAAAATTAAATATCTGTGTGTTTAAAAGAGTCTGTCTTAACAGTGGTTATCCCTAGGTAGAATGATGGGTGCCTTTTACTATTATCTTTGTCTATATGTTCTGACTTTTCTACAGTTAGTTCTGTTTGTTTAAATGTTTTAAAAATGACAAAAAACACAGAAGAAAGCAGGTGAAAAAAATCAAACCCTTCAGAGAACACAGTTCTCTTAGCATATGTGTATAACTGAGTCACTCTGCTGTACAGAAGAAATTAACACAACATTGTAAATCAACTATACTTCAATAACATTTTTTTAAAAACAAGAGCATAGTAACTACCAGAAAAGGGATGAAAATCTCTTGTGAAGATATTTCAACAGAAGCAGTTGGAAGGTTATCAGCCAAGCAACACCAGCTTGGAGAGCAGGTGGTTGAGAAAGCGACGAGCAGAGAGCCCAAAGAAACTCCTGAGCCAGCTCGAGTCAAGGACCACAGAACTGGTGCAGCCACTATGGAAAACAGTACGGAGGTTCTGAAAAAATATAGAAACAGAACTACCGTGTGATCCAGCAATTCCACTTCTGGGTATATATCTGAAGAAAATGAAAACACTGATTCAAAAAGGTACATGTAGGGACTTCCCTGGCGGTCCAGTGGTTAAGACTCTACGCTTCCCCTGCAGGGGGCACCGGTTCGATCCCTGGTTGGGGAACTGAGATCCCGCATGCCATGTGGTGTGGCCAAAAAAAAAAAAAAACAACCCCCAAAAGGTACATGTACCCCAATGTTCACAGCAGCACATTTACAAGAGCCAAGATATGGAAGCAACGTAATCACCTATCAACAGATGAGTGGATACAGAAGATGTGCCATATATATACACACACACACACACACACACACACACACACACACACAATGGAATACTACTCAGACATAAAAAAGAATGAAATTCTGCCATTTGCAGCAACATGGATGGACCTAGAGAATATTTTGCTTAGCTAAATAAGTCAGATAGAGAAAGACAAATACTGTATGATATCACTTATATTATACAACACAAATAAATGATATGCAAAACAGAGACTCATGATATAGAAAAATAATACAAAATAGTACAAATGAATGTATATGCAAAACAGAAATAGACTCACAGATACAGAAAACAAACTTGTGGTTTAGACTCAACCGAGACCAGAGTCTCTGCTCTGTGGTTTTCCCTCTCCCAAAGGGGAGAGGGAAGGGAGGAGGGACAAATTAGGGGTATGGGATTAACAGATACAAACTACTATGTATAAAATAGATAAGCAACAAGGATATACTGTATAGCACAGGGAATTATAGCCATTATCTTGTAATAACTTATAATGGAGTATAATCTGCTAAAATACTGATCACTAAGCTGTGCACCTGAAACCAATATAATATTGTAAATCAACCATACTTCAATTAAGTATATATAAAAGAACCATGGGGGGGCTTTCACACTGCTGGTAGGAATGTTACATGGCACAGTCACACTGGGAAACTTTCTGGCAGTTGCTGTAAAAGTTAAACATACTCCTACTGTATGATCTAGAAATTCTACTCCTAGATACATACCCCAGAGAAATGAGCGCATATGTCCACACAAATGATCACAGCAGACTTATTCATGATGGCTCTACACTGAAAGAACCCAAGGTTCCTCCACAGGGAAATAGAAAAACTGTGGTGTATTCATACCATGGGCTACTACTCGGCAGTACAAGAGGACCAACCACTGATACAGGCGGCAACAGAGATGAATTTCAGACATTGCCTGAGTGAAGTAAGCCAGACAAAAGAGTACTACAGTAGATTCTCGCTATTTGAGGCAGTTATGTTCCATAAAATCACCGCAAATACCAAATTAGTGAATAGTGAATCACTGCTCCCAGAGGAAACACAAGGTTAGGTTCCTGTGAGCCTCTGGTCACAACGTTTTCATCCATCAAAAAATACACAACTTGTTTTATCCATTTCTGTTTAAAGACACCTTATTTAGTATATATTGTTCTTCATTAGCATTGAACTCACGGCCAACAGCCCTGTAAGTCATGCCTGAAGGAAGCTTATCTAACACATGTATTTTCTCCGTAAGGCACATCACAGCCTTCTCAAGTTTAGGACCACTAGATGTCACTTCAGCCATTTTTTTACACGTGGGCCATTTTAAACAGAGAAATCATCAACAAAGAGCACAAAAATGCAAAAAACCACATTGCACAAAATAGACCATGAAAAGGACACTTGTTTACAATATGAGAGCAGAAACAAGCAGGCAGAACCTCTCCCAGACCAACCTCAGCCGGGGGTACATGTGTGGGGTGACTCAAATTTTTCACCGCTCTACACATGTTCCCAAATGATCACCAAAGTGCTGTGAGTATTTGTTTTTTTGTTTTTTGGCTGCGTTGGGTCTTCATTGCTGGGCGCGGGCTTTCTCTAGTTGCGGTGAGCGGGGGCTACTCCTCGTTGTGGTGCACGGGCTTCTCATTGCAGTGGCTTCTCTTGTTGCGGAGCACGGGCTCGAGGTGTGCGGGCTTCAGTAGTTGCAGCATGTGGGCTCAGTAGTTGTGCCTCGCAGGCTCTAGAGCGCAGGCTCAGTAGTTGTGGCGCATGGGCTTAGTTGCTCCACGGCATGTGGGATCTTCCCGGACCAGGGCTCGAACCCGTGTCCCCTGCACTGGCAGGCGGATTCTTAACCACTGCACCACCAGGTAAGCCCGTGCTGTGAGTATTGATCTGGGGTTACAAATAAATTTTAGCAAGCAGGCAAATTCACATATACAGAATCCGTGAATAATGAGGATCAACTGTGTATGAATACCACGTGGATCTATTTACATTATGTTTTGGGGCAGGCAAAACTAATAAATGATTAAAAAAAAAATCAGAACAGGGGTTGCCTGGGGATGGACACTGCCTGGAAGAGGCAGGAGGGACCTTTCTGGGGGTGGAACTGCTCTGTCTTGATAGGAGTGTGGGTTACACAGGTGCATGTGTTTGTCAAAACTCATCGAACTACACGTTATTTCACTGTATGTTATTTCCTTCCCTTGGCCTCCTCTGCTCTCTGGCTGTAAACTTGGGCAGAGTTGCCCTCCCCACACCCACACGCCCACCGTCAGGCATGGGTAACGAGGGTGGCAGCCACAGGTCGACCACAGGCAGACGAGGGGCTGCCGTCTCCTGTCCACTGGGCTTCTAAAACTGACCTGTAAGGCTGGCCAACAAAGGGACTCTCTCTGAGCCCCGCCACCTGAGAGGGAAGCCTCAGCTACTTCACAACAAGCCCCAGATAACTGGGTCTTCGGAAGCTGCCTGGAAAGCCACCCTGATCTGGCCACTCTCCTGCACGCCCAGGCGAGGCCTCCAGAGCCCGGCTGGAGGCTCACGGTGTGGGCAGCCTGTCGGCGGGGCCCCCAGAGGAGCCAAATCCCAAAGGGCCCACTTCCCACCTCTTGACAGGAAACACTTCTCTAACTACAGAGACGGGATGGGTGATCTCTTTGGATGCTCTGCCTGTACTTGCTAAACTGAGGGGGGCTTTTAAGGTCCCGGAAAACTGGCTCAGCTGCAGATACCGCCTGCTCCATCACGCCCTGTGCAGACACCAGCTTCAGACCCCAGAGTATCTGCTTCCTCCATCAGAACACATGTGAGCCTCAGTGGGCTGTTCGGGGGGTGCAGGTGGCAATCATGAAATCAATCTCCTTTGGACAAACTACAGTCCTTCTGTTTAAGCATTTGTGGGTCTGAATGAATCAATTGAGCTTGGCTTTCAGATGGAAAAAGGTAAAGGTGCTTTGATACTTCTGAGAAAATACTAACTGTAAGTGCTTGTCCAGTAAATGATCACCACATGCCAGAGCCTGTTCTAAGTGCTTCATATAGCAAAGCCCCGTCCAACAGAAAAATAATGCAAGCCACATGTCAGTTTACACTTTCAAGTAGCCACGCTTAAAAAGTAAAAACAGATGAAACTAATTTTAATGATGTATTTTACTTAGCCCAACATATCCAAAGTATTCTCATGTCAACATACGATCAGTATAAAAATATTAAGGAGGTATTTTACTTTTTTCTCCCTATACCAAGTCTTCAAACTCCAGAGTGTACTTCACGTGTATAGCACATCTCAACTCAAACCAGCCTCCTCTTGAAGTGCTTAGTAGCCTCCTGTGCTGTGGCTCCCGCACTGGCCAGTACAGATTGTACTAATTAATTTAGTCCTCACAACAACTATATCCACATTTTCCTAATGGGGAAACTGAGGCATGAGGATGCTGAGCAGTCTGCCCAGGGCAGTTCCAGACCCCACGGTCTTATATGGCTTTTCATTCCCACAAAGAGCTCCTCAGGGGCTTCGCTGGTGGCGCAGTGGTTGAGAGTCTGCCTGCCAATGCAGGGGACACGGGTTCGCGCCCTGGTCTGGGAAGATCCCACATGCTGCGGAGCAGCTGGGCCCGTGAGCCACAACTACTGAGCCTGCGCGTCTGGAGCCTGTGCTCCGCAACAAGAGAGGCCGCGACAGTGAGAGGCCCGCGCACCGTGATGAAGAGTGGCCCCCGCTCGCCGCAACTAGAGAAAGCCCTCGCACAGAAACAAAGACCCAACACAGCCATAAATAAATAAATAAATAAATAAATAAATAAATAAATAAAAATTAAAAAAAAAAAAGAGCTCCTCAAATTCTGATCTTTAGTGTAACAGGAATGTCTGCTCAGCTAAGAACACATCTGCCAGCACATCTCCCTGCTCCCATCCAAACTTCCCCAGGACTCTGCTGAGCTGGTCCCTGTAGCTCGGCGAAGTCTCCACCCAGACAAACCTGGCATCCCAACCTCTTCCGGGCCCCTACTCCTCAGCTACCCGAGACACCTTCCACACACATAGGAAAGTTCTTCCGAGTAACTGCCAGTCAGGGTGAGGGACGTGGACAGCCAGCCCGGCGCTGTGTGCCCACCACAGGGGTAACACCCCACTCAAAGCACTGCCACTCAGGAGGGCGTCAGGGAACATCCCTTCCCTCCACTGGCCGGGGCGTTCACCATTTGTTCAAGTACATACTGAGCATCTACTGTGTGCCAGGCACTGCCCTAGGCCCTGGGGGTACAACAGTGACCAGCACAGACACCCCACACCCAGCAGAGGGCCAGGCAATAAGTCTGGCACAAAAGAAGCCCTACAAATTCTAATCCAGTCTCTTGTATACAGTAGGCGATCCATAATGGCTCTTGAGGGAATACGCTATTTGGGCTTGGAACTGGAAGTGGTGATGGACAGAGGTGGGGGAAGGGTCTGGGTAGGACTGGGATGGGGGTCGGTGAGAGCCTTGGGAACCTGGCAGGAAAGTCAGTGCCCCACTCAAGGTTCACGACCACAACCCCTGCTTCAGGACAGACTCCAAAGCTCCACCCAGCCACAAGACAGGAAACCATCCAGAGATGCACCAAGGTTCCATGCTGTCCTACTGAAATCCCCTCCTCCTCAAAATGTGGTCATGTCTCAAGTTTGCCCTGGGGAACAGGACTTCTCCAGGCTTACAGACTAGCCCACCTGCCACCTGTCATGTCACCCAGGTCCTTGTCCAATAAGTTCATCCTTCTACTCAGACGGGGTAGCACAGATATCAGCACAGCGCGTCACAGCCACCACCGGGAACAAGTGACAAAGCAACTGTGTCTGTAGCATCCACTGCGTCTCAGCCCACAGGCATTGTAACTAAAACATTTTTATTTTTTACTCTGATTGCATAACATTATAAATACACGCCATGATTCATTCATTCAACAAATAGTTCACGAGTAACTTCTATAGGCCAGGCCCCATGTTTTGTGTATTGAATCTTATCACTAAATCAGTGTTTGGTTTTATTTCCTCACTTTCCTTATTTCTTAAGGGCTGCTTTATCATAGAGTGTCCACTTTTTCCCAAAAGAATAGAGTTCTGAGTTCATGAGCAAGGCCGATGATGACCAAGCATTATTAGTGGGAGAAGGGCATTCTGGAGTCACCTCTGCTGGGACATGATCTCACGGAGGGACCTGGTGGGCCAACCAGGAGAAGCGCCTGCCACCACCACCCACTGGCCTGCTGCCTGGGGCGTGTCTGTTGTTTTCCATGTCCTTCCCTCCCCGGGCTTCTGCGCTCTGTTGCTGGTTTCTCTCTGCAAGCCAACGAGGGACCAGCTTCCATTCAACTGATGCCCGCATGCCCCCCATACCGTGTCTGAAGCAGGTCCTGCCTCCATAACACTGTCACCCTCAGAGCCAGGAGTCTCCTCCCAGGCAACAGCCCTGAATCCAAAAGTGGCTCTGGAGGCTCAGAGCACAGGAAAGGAAACAGAATTAGAAGGAGCACAGGACCTCCAGTCCCTGTCAGGTGAGGAAACCAAGGGCAGCAAAGTGAAGCAGGGTGTCTAAGCCGGCGCAGCCCTCAAGCATCTCCAGGCAGGCCTGCATCTTGCTGAGCCTGCTGCCAGCATGTTCCATGTGACAATAACGCTGTCAGCAAACGCCCTGGGGCCCAGCCCTGAAATCCATCTCTCTCTAAATTCACTACCTCACTGCACCAGCAGGAAGCAATGCAAACTAAGGAGCCGGAGAGGGGAACAGAACAGGCGATGTTTCAGCAGATGGGAAACCTCTACCCCGCTCCCTGGGGCCAGTCCTGAGCATCATGTGAGCAAACACGGCCACGACTTGGCTCCACTCTGTTGAAAGGAAGCCATTAACTCAGCTCACGGGGAGGTTTGGGAGAACAGGGAAGCCACTGTCAAGCTCTAGGCAGCAAAAGGCCAATCTGCTACTGTCTTATCGTGCTGAGGTGACCGTCACATGCCGTTGGGCCCAGAGCCTGCTGTGATGGGTTCACCCTGACTCAGGGCCTGTATTATAAGACGGGGGCCTTGTCCACGACGTCCTGAATGACCTGGGTCACTACACCTCCCAGGATCAGCGGCAGGGCAGACCCACGCTGAACTGAAGTCCCCTCCTCTTGAATGACAGACAGCATCATGGCAGGCTTCCAGAACTTTCAATATGTTACAAAGACGTGTGTGGGGGAAGGAAGGTAGAGGCCCCGATACGCTCCTGACCAACTTCCAGTGACCGGGAGTAACCGGACCACACTCCCCTGGGACACACGGAGACAAACTACAGAACAAAACAGATGAGGGAAGAACTTGGCCAAGTCTAAACACCGTGGCTCTCAAAATTTAAAAATAACCTGGATCTAAAATACTCCCTCAGAAACACTCAGGCAGAGAGTCTCCAGCCTTCCAGCGTGACCCTGAGATTCTGTGTCCAGCTGGTTTCTCTGGGAGGGGACAGATGAAAAACAAAACCCGAAATGGATATAAATATTTGGTGACAAGTACTACCCTGCAGTTGACATGCCTGGGAACTTTTGGAGCGTGTTTTGTTTTAGGGTAAGGTTTCCGTTTGGTTTGCCAGATGGACGCTGAGTGTAGATTCATCCAACGCTGGGTTTTGAGCATCTCCACACACGGCCTGGGGTTGATACTGACCCTTAGACCAAGGCATCCTAGCTGCCCCCAAGGAAAGTGTGGGCTGGCACACCCCTGTCCTTGCCCACAACCCTTGTGGGTGTCACACAGGCACCCCCGAGGGCATGGCCTGCTCGCCCTAACCAACACCCTTCAGGGGAACAGGAGAAGTCAAGGGCCAAGGGGCTGTGGGCAGTCAAGGCCCCTACGCGGCCCATGTATGTGCCTCTGAGCCTCCACGATTCTGTCACTGCCTGGCAGGGAGGGGCTGGTACAAGCCCAGGCTCCTGGCTTGAAGATGAACCTGGGTGCACTCCTAGCTGCAAGAGTGGGATCCGCCCCTCTAGCCAGCTTGGGCAGCCATCCACGGCCTGCCTTCCTCATTGCTCCATCAGAGAAGCGGGAGACCTCAGGCCTGATTTACTCATAGCCACAATGCCCTCTGGGGTCCCTCTGTCAGAAAGCCACTGTGCTCCCAGGAGCTCTGAGCCAGCGCAGCACGGCGGTCAGGATCCTGGACTCAGCAAAGCTCCTTCATAAATGCATTAGGCAGGTTACTTAGGTTCTGTTCTTTGTACCTCAGTTTCCCCGTCTATAAAATGGGGATCATAAAACAGGGTTGTTGGAAGGATTAAACAAGTTAATGCGTGTGAGATGATTAGCAAAGTGCCTGACACGGAGCAACTTGCTCAATAAGTTTTAGCAAAACTATCTCAGAGCTGTAACCCCAGCTAAACATCCCTTCCTCTTCCCCCTCCACACCTTAACTGAGGCCCCTCCATTCCTTCAACAGACAACCACCCAGCCCCACGATCTGGGGCCCTGACAGTGCCAGGCCCCAAGGCCACTGTCCCATTTCAAGCCTGAGACCCAGAAACGCTGAGGGTACCGCAAGAGCCCTCGGAGATGTCCTGGGATATGCCAGCAAAAACAAGCTCAGTGAGCCCCATGGCCAGTGCTCCCAGCTGTCCCCCACACTAGGGACCCCAAGTTTAATTAGAATGAGAGTCTCAAAAGGCCTCTAGAGGGACTTCCCTGGTGCTGCAGTGGTTAAGAATCCACCTGCCAATGCAGGGGACACGGGTTCGATCCCTGATCCAGGAAGATCCCACATGCCACAGAGTAACTAAGCCCATGAGAGCCACAACTACTGAGGCCTTGTGCCACAACTACTGAAGCCCACGTGCCTAGAGCCCGTGCTCCACAACAAAAGAAGCCACCGCAATGAGAAGCCCACACACCGCAATGAAGAGTAGCCCCCGCTTGCTGCAACTAGAGAAAGCCCGCGCGCAGCAACGAAGACGCAATGCAGCCAAAAATAAATAAATAAAATAAATAAATTTATTTAAAAAAAAAGGCCTCTAGGGTGGGTGACCCCCGTAATATCAGTGGCTCCCCATGTGTGGCTGTTTCCTACAGGAAATCTTCAGTCCTTCCTAATCTCACTTTCATCAGACACACCACAGAGCAAACTGGCTTCTAGCTCAGTAAACGCTTCTACATCTGGCCAAAGAGCCAAGAACCACAGCACATCACGCAGCCTGCATCACCGCGGGCTCCGGCCACTATTTGGGACTGGAAACTTTCTGCAGAAAATGTTAACACTGATTATTCTAAGGGTGGCAGGCATGTCAGTGATTCATGGTTCTTGTTTTAACTGTATGTATTTTCCAGAATACCTACAGTAAAAATGATTATCGCTTACAAGTGAAAACGTAACTGTAACTAAACAAACAAAAAAGTTCTTTTTTAATTCTGTAGAGGCCTGGAAGGGAGATGAGATGCTAGGCCATTCAGCCCTCTGCCTTTCCGGGCTCTTGCCACTGTGGACAATACTGCTGCCCAGTCCCCTGTTACTCGATCAGCTAAAATCAGGCATCCGATTGTACCCACAGCCAGAGCACTTTGGGTTAGGAAGAGCCCTCAGAGGTGGCCCTGGCTCAGCACAGAGGAAAAGCAAGCAGCCCCACATCACACCTGGGGCTGTTGGTAGGCTCGGGCCCAGAACACCTGGTTGCCTCACTCCCAAACACATGATGCATTTCTTCCACAGTTCCTCCTCCTGAGCGGGAGCCATAAATCCAGAGATGAAAAGAAACATAACTTTTTAAAAAAAACCTCTGGCAAGAATAGTCATGTCAAAAGGTCAATTCGATGTTCTGCATTATGAATGGAAAGAGCAGGAAAATTAGATGGAAAAAACAAGACATTTTTTCCTGGTCACAGAGGAACAGAGCAGAAACATTCCGAGGAGGGAGAACCTCAGAAAGTCAGCCTGATGGGATGAGGCAGCTGCCGTGGGAAACGGCTGTCAGGACTGGCCAGGGCTAGTTCCCGAGGTGGATGGCAGGGGGCAGCACCGTGCTGGCCAGAGGACGTGGGCTGGGGAACAGCAAGGGCAAGGGCCCTGTGGTGGGAAAGAACTCCATAAGCTCAGGGACGAGCAACGAGGCCAGTGCGAGAGAAGCCGGTGATCATGGCGGGGTTGGGGGGACACCCCGAGTGCAGGCCTGAGGCCGGGGTGACAGAAGAGAGGCTGTCACTCCAAGTGCAAGGGCTGAGTCTGACCCTCCAGTGTCCTTCCAAGCCCAGTGCTAAGAGCACAGCGGGGAGTGGACACGCGCGCCTCGCCGACACGTGGACCCAGTGAACAGATGAATCACTCTGAAGGAACTGTAGGGGTTGCTGATCGTCCCCCTACCCCGAAATCTCAGAAGAGAAATCCTGTGGGGAGAGCGGGCAGTAGGGACAGGGCTAAAGCGTATGATGAAAAGTCCATCCCTTCAGAGAACACAGAGGACCAAAACAGTGTCGGAGCCCTGACCACTGACCACACGGGAGCAGCCACTGGTACAGAGAGAGCTGGATGGCCCCGCTGACAGCACCCACTCCTTGCTGTCCCAGCCTCAGCTGCACTCTGATCAGTCACGCGCTCTCCATCCATCCAAAAACCTGCCATGAAAGGTTTTTTAATGATCTCAAGGTTTCAGAAGTTACTTCAAACCACACAATTGCTCAGAAACTCATGTTTGGGGACTTCCCTGGTGGTCCAGTGGTTAAGACTCCGTGCTCCCAATGCAGGGGGCCAGAGTTCGATCCCTGGTCAGGAAACTAGATCCCGCAGGCATGCCGCAACTGAAGATCCAGCGTGCACAACTTAAAAAAGAAAGATCCCGTGTGCCACAACTAAGACCCAACACAGCCAAATAAATAAATAAATATATTTTTAAAAAACCCTCATGTTTGCAGTCAGAAGTCACAACTATCCCCGGCGGGTAGTGGTGACTGTAAGGGGGCAGACGGCAGGGGGCTTCTTGGGTGCTGGTCGTGCTCTGTGCTTTGATCTGAGTGCTGCGTGTCTTCACTTTGTGAGCATCTGCAATATATGTATACTATACACCAATAAAAATTTAAAATATATACCTTCCTGGTTTTGAGGGGAAGATTACCTGGCCCACAAAAAAACATGCACATAAGCTACCCAATTTCTAAACAGCTGGGAATCCCCATGTCTCAGGGTGCACCCCGGCTGGGCTAGACAGGCAGAATTGGATTCTTTTTTTTTTTTTATAAGTTTATTTATTTTTGGCTGCATTGGGTCTTCGTTGCTGCGCGCGGGCTTTCTCTAGTTGCCGTGAGCGGGGGCTACTCTTCGTTGTGGTGTGCAGGCTTCTCATTGCGGTGGCTTCTCTTGTTGCAGAGCACAGGCTCTAGGCACACGGGCTTCAGTAGTTGTGGCTCATGGGCTCTAGAGCACAGGCTCAGTAGTTGCGGCGCACGGGCTTAGTTGCTCCGCGGCATGTGGGATCTTCCCGGACCAGGGCTCGAACCCGTGTCCCCTGCATTGGCAGGCGGAGTCTTAACCACTGCACCACCTGGGAAGCCCAGAATTGGATTCTTGAGTGTCATTTACAAAAGTTACCAAAGGATCAGAAATTTACTTCCAAGGCTATAGAAACCTGGATTCAGCAGGTCCAAATTATGGCACCATGTCTCCAAAAGGAATGTGGGCAGAAGTCCCCACACTTGGTCATGCCAGCTACTCAGACAGGGCCAGGTGGTTAATGATCTTCTGCCCCCTTCTGCTACTTCAGCACTTGGCTTGGGTTTACTGCAACGCCTGGTATCTGGGGGGTAAGCAGGGCCTCTGGGGTGCACACAGGCCCCTGTCCTGAATTCTGGAGGGGCCCCTCTTCTACAGGATTGGCCCATGTTGTTTCCTTTTATATGACAAATGCTCTGAAAATCACCCTCAATTTTTCATTCAAGGCTGGACTTAAGCCCCATATTTCAAGCATCTGTTGCTAATAAAGTCAGATAAGACGTGCTTAAAAGGTCATTAAGACAACATGCAGCTCGATGTTGAAGAGACTGTCCAATGGGAGGGAGCAGATAGGACATTTACGGGTTCCTTGTCTGGACTGCTTTTTTCACCTCCTGCGTTGCTAGTAAAATGAAATCAAGTGTGACAGGCTCCCTGGTCCCTGGCAGGGCAGGACCGTCCCCAGAAGGAGTCACACTTGTTCTCAGGCTCTCAGGCTAAGGCAGGTCTGCCGTTGCAGTTTTCTGAGTTCAAATACTGCAGCAGGAATGTCCACCCAAGCCAGGAAAACTAAAGACAGAGCCAGGTGCTTCTCTCTCCATGCAGGTGGAGAAGGGCCCGTCCGTCCACTTGCTGGGTGACAGAGACCCTGAAACGAGCTCCCTCTTGCCTCGCCACCCCGCTGGTGCCTCACAGAGTGTGGCTCTCGTGGGTGGCACTAGCAGTGCCTGGTCCCCCAGACCCACACACAGCACGGAGGCAAGGAGCCAGGGGCTGCAGGTCCAGAGTCCTGACCATGGGGAAGAAGGCCTGGAAAGGGCAGGGAGGCCACTGATGCCCCCGCAGCAGCTGGGCGGAGAGTGAATCTGGAGGGGCAAACGGAGAACATCCAATTCAGCCCCGAAAGACCACCTAGTTCTCCCGTGCGAGCGGTCAGAGCCCCACCTGGTGTGGCAGCACCACTGCGGACACCTGTGTGGTCCTGAGCACGTCACGGCCTTAGTTTCTCAACTGTGCGCTACTTCTCAACTGTGCGCTGTTTCTCCACAGTTAGGGTCCCAATAGCACCCTTAGTCAGCCCCCTGCACGCTAGACTCTGTCTCAGAGTCAGCTTCCCGGGAAACCCAGCCTGTGGCAGGTGGTTTATTTGTGTCCTTTTTCCTTAGAAAGGGGGGAGACGACCAGCGTGAGGAGAACAGATGGCTACCGTGGAAGAAAAGAGGGGCGAGAGTAAACAAACGGCACGAGGGCCTCTTCACTTCCTCTGCAGGGAACACAGTGGTGTGAAAACAACCACACGGGGGGGCACCTTCTGAGCACAAGGCCCAGGGAGGTGGAAACCCAACAGTGTTCTCTAAGAAGCAACAAGAGTTTGCTCTTAACTCTTTCCTCAAGGACAGGAAGACACAAAGAGGCCCCAGAGAAACATGGGAGAAGAAAGAGGGGGAAGAAATGCCTCCCTGGGACCAAACTGTCCCGAAGCCACAGAGACCTGGCCTTGGAAAGTGCCAGAAGAGTCCTCGGTGATAAGCTGATCAATAACTGGACACTGCGGTGTCTTCAAACCTAAGTGTCCTCCAAGGTGGCAGCAGGGATCCACAAGCTCTTCCCACAAGGTCAAATGCCCAGGAAGGGGTCCAGGTAAGCAACCCAAACATCAACTTTGCTTTGCTTCTGGCTAGAATTACACCGACTCTGATGATGACTGTTAACATTACCCTGATTCTCTCTGGCAAGAGCCCTGTATCCATAGATATTCTTCTATTTAGAAGTAAAATTTCATCCTTATGTAATAAATGCAGTGTGTTGGACAGACAAAATCTTTCAAGTAACACCAGATCTAGAGAAGGGAAAGACATCTGCCGATGTGAGCCCCTCAACCAGCCAAAAGCCTCGTACTGTGGATGAGCGGGGAGGCCTGGAAGGGACAGTTTGTTCAAGGTCCCACAGCAGGGCTGGGCCACACACTGACGGCCAGGTGCTCAGAGGAGAGACGCCCTCCTTGGCCACGTGGCCAGTCCCGTTAGAGCGGCTGGAAGCTCAGCTGCCAAAGCAGGTGGGGGCAGGCCCTCTCCTATATGATGGGCAGTGGGGTCCCTGGCATGACCTCTGCGGAGGGCAACTAGGCAACATTTAAAGGCCACAAAGCCCCCAGCCCTGCAACCTACCCTCCGCCCCGCCCCCGGGAGTCTGTCACAAAGCTAGGCTTTCACCTTGCAGCTGGCCCTTCTGAAGTCCACCATGAGGCTGCTTACGTGACCTGGGGCACATCCACAGAGGGTGACACTGAGCCAACTCAACGCGTGCTGATGCAGAACAGCTGCCAAGACGCACTGTTCAGAGGGAAAGGCAAAGAGCAGGTGGACAGCAGGCCCACAGAGAGATACACACACATATACACTCATCACACCAGGATGCTCGGCTAGAAACCGGGGTGAGAAAGAGACTAATTTTTCACTCTATGTGTTTTTGTGTCTTTTGAATATTCTACATGTGAATGTAATGCTTAGTCAAAAAATAACTTAAATATGATTCCCTCTATATGCAATATCCAGAATAGGTAAAGCCAGAGAGAGAGAATGTACATTGGCAGTTGCCAGGGGCTGGGAGAGTTGGAGGATTGGGAAGCAACTGATTTATGGGGGTGGGTTTCCTCTGGGGGTGATAAAAATGTTTTGCAACTAGATAGGGATGGTGTTTGCACAACATGGCGAACGCGCTAAATGCCACTCATTACTTTTTAAATTAATTCCAAATTAATTAAAATGATTAATTTTATGTTATAGGAAGTTCACCTCATTTAAGGAAAAAACAGCCATAAAAATAAATAGATAAATAAAGCAGGCTTTCACATCTGTGCTTGGGAGGCAGCTGGGCAATGCTGGTTAGAAGAATGGGCAGGGAGCCCCAACTGTGGGGCTCAGACCCAGCTACACCCAGTCCCCCCTGTGAGACCTGGGATCAATAATCTAACCTCTCTGAGCTTCAGTTTCCAGGTTGGTGAAATGGGCTTCCTAAGATTACATGAGTAAATTAAACAGTGTCTAGCACATTGCCTGGCACAGCCCAGGTCCCGGGGCCTCTGCTCTTGCTGTCTGCCCTGCTGGGAACGCCCTTTCCCTGGGCAGACTCGGACTCAGGGTTCACCCCCTTGCCTCCTTCAAGCCTAGCTCCAATGCCACCTTCTCGATGGGATCTTCCCTGACCACCTGATTTAAAACCAGAAACCTCCCTGCCACTCCCTGCCCGGAAGCTCCATCCTCTCCTCTTCCTATTTCTCTCCCTCATATTTGCTTATTTATTTTGTTCATCTCCTGTCTCCCTCTATTGCACTGTCTGCTCTGGGGAAGCAGGGGTTTCTGTCTGTCCCATTCATTATGTACCCCATGGCCCAAAGTAGGCACTCAATAAACATGGGCTGAATGAATGGCTAGTGTTAGCCAGTATCTCTGCTCTGAGGCAGTGTATAAACTTGCCTCCCTGAAAAAATAAAACTGCTGTTTTGTGTTGTTTAATGAGCTTGAATTAAAAATTCAAGATAAATACTGTATTTCATGTGTATGTGGAATCTAAAAAAACAACACAAGTGAACAAACACAACAAAACATAAACAGAGTTATAGATACAAACAGGTGGTTGCCTGAGGGGAGAGGGGTAGGGAAGGAAAGAAATAGGTGAGGGAAAGAGGTACAAACTTCCAGTTGCAAAACAAATGAGTCATGGGTATGAAATGTACAGTGTAGGGAATATAGTCAATAACTACATACTATCTCTGTAAGGTGACATATCGTAACTAGGCTTATCATGGTGATCAGTTTGGAATGTATAGAAATACCGAATCACTGTGTTGTGTAATAGGAACTAACATAGTGTTGTAGGTCAATTATACTTCAAAAACAAACTCATAGAAAAAGAGATAAGATTTGTGGCTACCAGAGGTGGGAGGGGGGTGGAGAGGGAGAGGGGGAATTGAACAAAGGCAGTCAAAGGTATAAACTTCCAGTTATAAGGTATATAAGTACTAGGGGTGTAATGTATAACATGATAAATATAATTAACTCTGCTGTGTGTTACAGATGAAAGTTAAGAGAGTAACTCCTGAGTTCTCATCACAAGGAAGAAGTATTTTTTCCTATTTCTTTAATTTGTACCTATATGAGACGATGGATGGTCACTAACCTTATTGTGATCATCACTTCATGATGCATGTAAATCAAATCATTATGCTGTACACCTTAAACTAATACAATGCTGTGTCAATTATATCTCAATAAAACTGGAAGAAAAAAATTCAACAACAGTTTGAACTAAAAAAACCCACAGTTTTTCCAGCCAAGTGTTATTCCCAAAGTGGGGGATTTGCAAAGGAGAAGAGATGGTTCACAGTAAGAGGGTGCTATGTGCTCTAAAACATAAGCCAGTAAACAGTCACCCCGACCTCTGACTGCCCAGGGTGGTGTGAGAGCTGTTCTCACGAGGCTCTCATGAGAAGCGAGAACACAGTGCTAGCTTGAGTGCCTCGGACCCCAACCCTCCAAGCACCCTGGGACAGAATCACTCACTGACGCAGAATGAGGCAGACGGAAAGGAGCAAGCTGGTCACCCTCCATGTCCAGGGCCTTCCCGGACCCTGCCTGGCAGAGCTGCCACCCCAGCGGCACTAAGCTTCCCAGGGCTCACAGGCCTCATGTGGGGAAATCGTGACCTCAGTTGTGCAGAGTTCAAAAATGAAAAAATAAAATAAAATAAAACCAACCCTCAGACTCTTCTAAAAGTATAGGCTGTCTTTCTAGTTAGTTCTCCTATGAGACGGCTACATCATTACTCAACAGAAGCATATCACTGCTTTCCTGCTGCCTCCAAACCCTGTGAGGAGAAAAAAGCTGAAGCTAGCAGTCTCCAAGAGTTTGTGGCTTTAAAAGAGAAGAAAACAAAACTTGCAAGTTGGAGTGAAACCAGCAAGAAGCATCTTCCATCCTCTTGGGAGCCACGACTGGGGGTGTAACCTGGCTGCCAGCTGGAAGCCGGGGCGGGGTGGGTGGGGGGAGTGGGGGCGGCGGGTCCTGAGTTAGAAGGTACCTAATGCACAGGTCTCAAATTTCCCAGAACGTCAGGATCCCGGGCTGGCTTGTGAAAATGCCGATTGCTGGGTCCCACCCACCCCACAGTTTCTGATGCCGTAGGTCTGGGGTGCGGCCTAAGAATTTGCATTTCTAACTAGTTCCCAGGCTAAGGGTCCAAACTACACTTTGAGAACTACTGCTCTAGAACAAAGCCTTCCATGTCAGTGTTTCACCTCCCTCAATTGAACACAGAACCTGCAGGCAGACACGCGCGCACACAGGGAGCCGCAGAGAGCCCCTGCCCGACCACTAGTCCTCAAACAGCCAGAGCCACCTGGCCCAGCCAACTACAGACGGAACACTCACAGGGTACCTGGACCTAAGAAGCCCATTCAAGTCCTGCCTGAGCCGGTCACTGAGAGAGGCTCTAAGTCACCCCCAAAACCTTTGAAATCCAAAATCACAGCATTTCCCTTTTGGGGGAGCAGTCATGAGTAATCCCGCCCTTCGCACATGGGTAACCCCCGGCTGCAAGATCCGCTTTCTGCCTAGGGATACTTTCAAGTTTCTTTTCAAGTTTCAGAAGAAGCAGCTGAAAGAGGAACACACACACACACACAAAAAGGCAGGCCACTCAAGGAGAGCTACAGCATCCCTGGTGGGGGGCACTTCCCCCAAATGCCCAAATGCAGGGACTCCATCACCCACCATGGGCAGTCGCACCCGTCTCTCACTCACCAAAGTAATCGGCCTTCGGGTGAGCATCCATCTCACGCTCCAGACGCTGGGTGAGGGCTTCTAATTTCAATTCGGCAGCCGTGGGTCCAAGCTCAGGGCCCGGGATGAGGGTCTGGCAGGGCAGTCTCACCCTGGGGGAACCGGGGCTCTCTGGGAGCACAGGCCCCAGGCTGCCATCAGAGGACCAGCCAGAGGGACTTTCTTTACAAGATAACTCAGGCAGGGTGGACATCACTGGATGGACAAGGCTGAGCTTGGGACCAGCGCCAGCGTCTGTACAGCCAGGCTTGGGACCCGGCCCAGGGACTGCACCCAGCTGCATATTGTCCATGCTGGCTAGCGAGGATGAAGGGGCAGAGCTAGAGAGGTAAGATTTGGGGCCATCCTGGAACCAGGGTTGAGGGTCCACAGTGGGTTTGGGCATCATGCCTGAAACCTCACTCCCTACCCCCGAGTTTGTTCTTGGAAGAGGTCCCTGACTGGAGCGGTTCAGGGCCAGGGGCGCTGAGAAAGAAGGGGTCCTGGGCTGAGCAGGTCTCGGTAGGGCCCCGTTCTCTGGGCCTGGGGAGGGGAGGCCAGGGCTCACTCGCTGGGAGGAGGCGGTGGTCCAAAGAGCTGCTGGCTTCTCACTGCTGTGGCCACCAACACCACCATCCCGGCTGCTCTGCAATGACCTGCTGGAGCTCGGGGAAAGCTGCCGCTGGTATAGGTGATGGTCCCTGGAGGGTGTGGACAGTGGCGGGCCACTCCCTGGCGTGCCAGACCACCCACTTCCTACACCCAGCCTGATGCTGGGGGACACTGCTGGTTCATCGCCCCAGCTGGGGCTTGCCAAAAAGAGGTTGTCATAATAGTCTCCGTGGGTGAGGCAGGAAGGATCCTCACAGGGGCCCGGCCGATGGAAAGCAGACATCTCAGAACTCGCCACGCTCTCCTTGGAGCCACAGTCCTGGCTGCCTTGCCTCGCGCCACGGACACACAGCTTGGCCCTCTGTTCCTGGGGTGGGGACAAGGGCTGCCCAGCCGCGATGGTTGTGGCTGTCCCAGGGGCCACTGTCGAGGCAGCGAGAGGAGGCTTTGCAGCGCCATCCCCCGTCACCTTGCTGCCTCCATCAGCTTCCCGGTGGGCCTGTGGGCCCAGGCGGCCCCCACCATTCACGGGACCTCGGCTCCCCCTGGGCAGGGTCTCCTCCTGCAGGAGCTGGTGCGGCTGGTGCAGGTGGATTTTGGCCATCTTGGTGGCAAACACCCTGCGTGTTTCCTCAAACTCCGGGTTGTTGCTTGCACCCTTGTCCACTCGGAAGAGTCCATCCTTGGAGGCCTCATACATGTTCAGGTCCTCAATGAATTTACTGGCCTCCAGGCCCAGGTCGTCATACTTATCCATGTTGCTGACAAGTGTCCGGGCCTAGCCTAGATGCTGGGTATTGAATGTGTGGAGGTGGGCCGGTGGAGGTGCTGGCGAAGGGCAGAGACTCACGTCCAGCCCAGGACAGGCAAGGCCTTCCACCTGCCCAGCATGAGAGTCATGACCCCAGGCCTTAGAGTCCAGCCGACGGTGAGGCCTCAACGTCACTTCGACCAAGTTTGCTTCCAATTCCCTTTCCTCTCAGAGGTGTCCACGTGGGGGCAGCTGGTGGCGCTTCGCTGTCCGAGCTGGCTGTGAGTTCTTTTCTCTGTTTCAAATCATAAAAGGAAAAAGAAATAAGGGGGGTGAAAAAATCACATCCTCCTTAAGCAACCAAACTCGGAAACCCACAAGGCAGCAGCCGCTGGACGGGGTTAAGTCGCTCAGAGCGAAGAGCGCAGAGGCCGCGGACCCGCCGGGCCGGAGCAAAGGCGCGGCGGCGGGAGGCGCTGGAACGTCCCGGGCGCTCGGTCCTCCGCTGCTTTCCCTGGTGGCGCGGAGCTGCGATCCTGGCCGGCGCGGAGAGAGATCAGGGCCCGGGGCACACGGGCCGGCTGGGCCCCGGCAGGAAGTTCACGGCAGCCGGGCGGGCGGCCTATTGTCCGATGGCGGCGGTGGCTGGGCGCGCGCGGACCGGAGGGCGGCGGGACGCGGAAGTGAGCGCGCCGGACGCCGTCCCTGCAGCTCGGTCGCCGGCCGGGCACGTCGCGGGCCTGCGAAGAGGCGGAGGCGGAGGAGGAGGCCGAGGGGCGGGGGCGCCGGCAAGGGGCGGGGTCGGCGCGCGCAGAGGCTGGCGCCCCCGGGCAGGCCTGCGCCCGACCGGTCTGGGGAACCTGGGGGTGTGTCCCGCGCGCCTCTTCCAGCGCTCGAGCCCGGGGATGGCGCCGAGTTCCCCGCCGCCGCTGCGGCCCCCTGAGAAGCCCGGCCCAGCTCCGGTCCTCGGGCAGGGCTGGGCGGGGGCCACTCCGTGGAGACGGCTGGCAGGCGTCCTGGACAGCTTGCGTGGAGACGAGACGTGCCGCTTGGAGTTTGCGGGAGTCTGGAGGGCGCGCGCTTCTCTCCCCACCGTGCCTCAGTTTCCCGGGTGGGAAGCCAACCCCTTGTGCCGCCTCTGCCCCAGCCGTACCCTCCACCCTACACAGGGATGCAGGATTGGCGACCCAGGGTGTCACCGTGGGCTGGCCCAAGTCCTCCTAGACAGGTAGGGAGACTGAGGCACCGAGGGGGAAGTGTCCAAGATGCCATCGTGACCAGCAAAGCGTGGATGCGAGCCCAAGTCCTCTGAAAGGGGGTTAAAAGTCATGTTGTTGCCCGGAGCGCGCTTATTTGAGGTCCTCTGTGCGGCAATAAAAACACGTGCCCTGGTGGCTCGTTATTCACGAGGGGACTCCTGACCCCCCGAATAGATCCACGCGACTCTGAGGGCGCCGGGCCTGACTCCTGGGCGCCCTCGCATGGCCCAGCACTCCCTGCACCACCTCCGAGGGGACCCTGGAGAGGTTTCATTTCCTGAACAGCAGCCAGCGTGATCCCAAGGCAAATACCAGACCAGTCACTTCCGTGCTAAAACCCTCAATGCTTACCCCGCATTTGGATTGAAATCGGCCCCCTACCACGGCCTTCCTGCCCTGGCGGGCCCTGCCTCCACCCCCTCCCCCTTCCGGATTTGGGGGTCTTCCTTCCCTGCCTGCTAGCTGCAGGAGCTTCCTGGTGTCTGCCGAGAGCTGGCCCTTGAACTTCTCCGTGGCTCATCCTTACCGTCACTGCCAAAATCACCTCCTCCTAGAGTCCTTCTTTTTCGGCACCCTCTTCATTTCCTGATCAGTTCTGATCACTATTTATATTTATCTGTTTACATGTGGGTTTTTTTGGTGGTTGGTTGGTTTTCCACCCCATTAGACCATATCTGTATGTCCAGTATATGTATGTTGTAGTACCTAATGGTTGCATAAGTGAATTAGTGAATCTGTTTGCCAGGGTTTGTAACAAGGAACAAAAAATGTAATACGCATGTCAGTTCTTTGTACTCTGTAAATCCAAAGTGTGGTTCGTGGGCCAGTAGACTGGAATCACCAGGGAGCCTGTTGAAAACGCAAAATCTCACAGCACTGCCTCCCCCGCCCCCATCCTACTGAACCAGAATCTGCATTTTTAACAAGATTCCTAAATGGTTTGCACAGTAAAGTTTGAGAAGCACTACTGTAAAGAACTATACTAGAATGAGGTATTTATATTTTTAAAATATCTTTTTCTATCTGCAAAAGTAATACATGTTTACAATAACAACTTTGAACAATTCAGAGATACATCAAGTTTTAAAAGTTGCCCGCAATCCCCTTGTTCAGAGGCAATCACTGTTAAACAGCCCTTAGGTATTCAGTAATACTTGTTATTTAATAACTGGATCTACTCATAACCTACCTGAGTGATTTGCTTGTGAAATTTCTAGAACACTGGTTTTCGAAGTATGGTCCCAGAACGAGCAGCAGTACCATCGCCTGGAACTGGTCTATATCAGTGGTTCCCAAACTGCAACGCGCATCACAATTCCTTAGGGAGCTTATTCAACGCTGGTTGCTGGGACCTACCCCCAGAGTCTCTGATTCAGCAGCTCTGGGGTGGAGCCTAAGAATCTGCATCTCTAACAAGTTCCCAGGTGATGCTGATGCTGCTGGGACCACACTTGAGAACCACTGGTCTAGAGTCCCAAGTCCTGAGCTTCCTAGAAGCACTGTGGCAATGACCCTTGGTGCCCAGAGCGGTGAGGACATCTATCAAAGTGGAAGGCTGTGGCCCGCTTTGCCTGACCCTCAGTATTGGGGAAGGAGCTAACGAAGCACTGGGAACACGCAGCCATCCCCCTGCAAAGTCTAGCAAGCCCAGAGCCAGCTTCCTGTGTGCTCAGTTATGATAGCTGGGACCCTGGTACTACAAGAGCCATAGACACCAGCCAGCACCTCTTTAGAATCAGTCTTCTCTTTTCGTCCTAGCTTGGCAGCTGCCGGGGCCCACCATCCTTGGTCCTCTTCTAAGCCCCCATACCCCCATTTTGGCTTGCCTGGAACGCTCAGAGTTGTGGACTTTACTCCCCACTCCCACTGCAATTCTAGAAGCAGCTGCACCAACTCCACCAACTAAACACATAGACCTAAACCCACAATCCACATATTTCCTGGCCAGACTATCTTGTCCCCTCTTAGCGAATACCTTATACCTTTACAAAACAGCTTATAAAGATGGCATCTTATGAGCATTGGACCACATAGTATACCGCCTGAAAGGGTACTTAGAAATGCTAGACGTCGCCAGGAGACTGCTGGGTGTTTTACTGCTGCTGTTTAATGCTTAAGGGGCAGAGACATTTTCAAATTCTGGGCCCAGCATTTAGAATCCCAGCTGTGGTTATTTAATATAGGCCAGTTTTGCCTGTACCATATGCTCAGAAATGTCTGTTGGTTAATAGCTCAAAAAATGTGTTAATACTTGCACACCAGCTGTTTAAAAAGCAAGATACTGAAGAGCTAAATATTTTTATCAGTAAGTAGGTGAGCATGGATAGTTCTGTGTAAGTGCTTACCAATAATGTTTTGTTTGGTTGTATTGCGTTTTGCTGGGTGAGAAATGTCCTACATTCTATTTTACCTGTAAAGCCATTTCTATATAACAAAAGCCATCATCAACACAGAACTTTCCTTTAAGTCTGTTTTCCTTGAAGTCTATTTACATGAGCACGAGGATGTAAAGATTGCCTGCCCACGACACACTCTCGAAACGTAGAATTTTCACCTTGACCGGCCCAGAGTCTCAGTGACATCAATCAGATCATGTCCCTTCGCAGCTCCAAACCCTCCAGCAGCGTCCCAAACCACACTTAGAGTAAGACCCTCCCCTTGGACCCTATGTGATCGGGCCTCTTGCCACCCCTCCCGCCTAATTTCCCCTATCCCCCCTGCTTAGTCTGCTCCGGCTGCAGTGATTTCCCTGCCGCTCCTCGCCCAGCCCTTACCATGCATTCATTCATTCACCAAACAAACATTGCTGGGCACCTCTGATGCCCTGGGCCCTTTTCCAGGTGCTGGGGATGGGGCAGACAGCTGAACAAATTAGCAGACATCACTGTCCTATTTGGACTTACATCCCAGTAGGGGGGCGGAGTAGATAATCAACAAAATGGATACATGCCTTATAGAGGGTATTAGCAAGTGATGAGAGCTACGGAGAAAAATGAAGCTGGGAAGAGGACATACAGAGGGGGTGCCACTTTCAATACAATGGTCAGGGAAAGTGTCCCTGAGAAAGTGACACCTGAGCAAAGACTTGGAGAAGAGCATAAGGAGAGAGGTTAGAGACGGGCAGCCATCTGAACAAGTCTTCCCAAGAGTTTTGTTGGGTAAAGTGGAATGGAGGGAAAAGTGCCACTAAGAGAGAGTTAAAAAAAATTTTTTTTTTCAATATGGGAAATGGTACTGCCTGTTTCCATGCAGATGTGAATGAGGTAGTGGCTGGGGAAAGGAGAATTGCTAATATAGGAGAGAGAGAGGAGGATCTGGGGAGTGGCATGCCTGAGAAGCAAAGGGGGGCTGGGCTCCCCTGTACATTTCTTCCATGGTAATAAGGAGCAAGGATTTGGGCAATAATCTGATCGGTAAGTATGTAAGGTGTTGGCATCTTGGAGTGGTAGGTAGCTCTTCTGATTTATTTTCTCAGTGGGATAGGAGGTAAAGAGAGTTAGCTGAGAGTGAGGGCAGGGAGTTGTTGCTAGGAACTGGCCGTCTAGGGGAATGAGAGAGTGAATGGGCTGGAGAAGCATTTGTGATGGAAGCATGAAGCTTCCTCTGTGCTCCCCACCCCAGATCCTGGGCCTGAATTGCTACGAGGCCAGCCAGCATGGGGCACGTGTCTCTCCAGAGGAGGTTCAGCTGCACGGATGTGGGTGTGGAGTAGGTGGAGAGTTGGGTCTAACCAGGGCTGGCTTTTGCCAAGTGAGTGCAACGTAACTAGAGTGGGCAAGAGAGTTGCGGTCTCTCTGCCTAGAACCTGCTCCCCAGATATGCCCGTGACTCCTTCACTTACAGTCCTCAGATCTCCACTCAACACTCACTCCCCTGGGAAGTCTGGATGCCCCTCTCTCCATCCCCATCCCTACCTGCCACCGCAGTGAACGGCTGTCTCATCAGGAGGCCAACTTCACAAGGCCATTGCTCTATCCCAGGAACCTAGAACAGTGCCTGGCACTGTTCCCCAAATGCTTGGTAAGTGAATGCATGAGCCACATCAAAAAAGGGAGTACAAATGTTACCATCTATAGGTGGAAAGACTTAATTGGACTTAATGGTGACCCAGATTCAGAGAAGCAAAAAAAGGAGGCTGTATTATTACTCTTGTAACTGTATGTCACTGCAAACCTTCTGCAGATCTTGTTTGATTACCTTGTACCAAATATTTGATCTGCATCGCATATCATATATCTTGCTAGTCAAGAGTATGACTACATAGAATTGTAGGTGTGTGTGTTTGAAAGTATAAAGGATATTGGACTTAAGAACATCTGTTTGCATGCATACATATATGTTTTTTATATAAGTGTGTATAAAGAATTATTGACTAAACGGCATTTGAAAAACACTCATCCAATAGGCTGTAGGCAGTAAACGGTGCTCAGACAGCCTATGAATTACCAGGGGGCCCAGGAGGCAAAGGGCTCCTGTCTTTGGACAGAGCCCTGCTTATTTTGCAGTTAACTGAAAGGGCCTCTCTGTCACTTTTGCTTGGCTACAGGGAATGTCCCTGCACACAATGCTGTGTGTGTCCTAAAGCTGGAGGGCTACTTCAGGGAGAGCTCTGAAAAGAATCTTTGTATTTCAGCCAGGCAAATGGATGAAGAAATAAGAACCCAGGTTCCTTTGGGCTCTTTCCATCCCACCGATCCCTAAAGCAGGCCAGGAAGCCCTGGTCCTTCCAAATCTGTTTCCTGAACCTTAGGCTTTTCTGGTCCCAAGTTTCACTGTGGAATTGTCCCATGAATGGAGAGAAGCAACTGCGATGAAGGCCCTTTCCTGGTGCTTCTAACGAGGCTTTGTCTCATGATTGTCTCCCCGGGAAAGCTGCCCAGGCCAGACCCAGATATTAGGACCATGACCTTGCTCTGTGTGTGCAGCCCCTGCCAGGCAACTGGAGCCCATCCTTCCCCAGTCTCAGTCCCACACCCTGGGCCTCCCGCCGCACGGGAAGACCAGCTGCAGGCATGTGCCAGCCACAGGGCCCCACGTGGCTCCCCACACACCCACGGGGAGGGAGGCTGCCCCCTGGCCCTGGCCCAACCCCTCCCGGGCCATCTGCTCGGAGATCAGCGGAATATGTTTAACAGAACAATGAACTGGAATGAGTTTTGAATCAGCACCAATCTTCTGCTTACTTTTTTTAAAATTTTAAAGTAATACATGTATATGGCTTAAAATTCAAAAGGTGCAAATGAGCACCCAGTGGAAAAAGGAGTCCCTCCTGCCCCTGAGCCCCAGAGAGCCAGTGTCCCTCCAGAGACAACCACCGTCATATTACCAAAGTACACGGGCATGCGCATTTCTTTTTCTTAACACAGAAAGTAAAAGTGCACTGTCCCTTGCTTTTTGCATTTAACAATACTCTTGGAAATCTTTTCACATCATTTCACATGCAGCTGCCTCATTCTTTCAGAGGGCTAATATTTCTGTCTTTGGGTGAGTCATGGATTTCTTAACCAGTCTCCTATTCACAGAAATGTAGGCTGCTTCCAGGCTTTTGCTATTACGTATTCTGTGGCCATGACTGACTTATAAACCATACCACACCTGTGCAAGCATAGCCGTGGGATAAACACCCCCGAGGCAGGTATATTCTTGAGAACTCCACCCTGCTGCCTGGATTTCTTCATCGACAAGGAGCTCTGCCTTGTTTTCTGCTGGTTACCATCTCACTGGGGTCAGGGTTAGAACCGTTGATGAGTCATAACAAGAAAAACGATTATTAAAAGCGTCATAGCACCTACGCTTTGCCCAGCACCATTCTCTGTATTCTACATATGTTACAGTGTTGAATCCTCCCAACTGCTCATGAGATAGGTTCTATTATCCCCTCCTTTATACAGGTGAGGAAATTGAGGCACAGAGGAGGTAAGGAACTTGCCTGAAATTCCACAGCTAGGAGGCATCTGGGATCGGAACCCAGGCAGCCCGGCTCTGTGCCACATCACCTCTCATAATGAAATCATCTAAGAAATCACTTGGCTACTGAAGCTGCTTCCAGGGTGTGAATATCAGTGGGTGCTTGCCTGCAAAGCTCGAATGGGAACTGTGTCTTCTGTTCCCAATACACTGTGTGTCTAGAGGGAGGACTGGATTAACCTGTAAGCTCTGTGATGGTAGGAACCAGCTCTGCCTTGTTCATCTTGGTACCTTGCATACTGCTCATTAGTTACTGTTGAATGAATGAATGAATATTATCCTGAATAATAATAATGCTAGTAATAGCTGATATTTATGGAGCACCAGCTAAGAGTTTGTCATAAATTATCTCATTTAATCCTCACAACAGCTCTCTGAAATAAATTCCATTATACTTCCATTTTACAGATGGAGAAACAGAGGCTCACAGAGGTTAAGTAAATTGCCCAAGGACGCACATCTGGTAAGTAGATGAGTTGGGATTTGATCCCTGGATGTCTGCTCTCTACCTCGAGTGATTTCTGAATGATGTCAGTCTGCACCTAAGTCTGTGAATCCACGAATTTCCCACCTAGGAATTGACCTCCACTGGGTGCAGCCTGAAGATAATAACCACACGTCCTTTTTAAAAAATTAAATAAACTTAATTTTTAGAGCAGTTTTAAGCTGAGTGGAAAGTACGCTTTTGTGTACTCAGAAGTACAATTTTTAGCTTCATAGAAATACTGAGTGGAAAATACAGAGATTTCCTATATGCCTCCTGACCCTACACACATAGCCTCCTCCACCGTCAACATCCTGCACCAGAGTGGTGTATGTGTTACAGTCAATGAACTTATGTTAACACATCATTATCACCCAAAGTCCATAGTTTACATGAAGGCTCACTCTTGGTGTTGTACCTTCTATGGGCTTGGACAAATGTAAAATGATGTGCATCCACCATTATAGTATCATACAGAGTAGTTTCCCTGCTCTAAAAACCCTCTGCCAACTCATCTCTCCCTCTTCCCTAACCCCTGAAAACCACTGATCTTTTTCTGTCTCCATAGTTTTGCATTTTCCAGAATGTCATGTAGTTAGAATCATATAGTATGTAGCCTTTCCAGATTGGCTTCTTCATTTAGTAAATCCTCCATGTCTTTTCACACTTTAGGGTAAATAGGTTACAGTTTGTGTTTGTGGGGAGGAAAGGCCAATAAAGTTTAAAGATAGAAAAAAGAAGGATAGCTAAAAATTAAACCATTGAGGGGCTTCCCTGGTGGCGCAGTGGTTAAGAATCCGCCTGCCAATGCAGGGGACACGGATTCGAGCCCTGGTCCCGGAAGATCCCACATGCCGCGGAGCAGCTGGGCCCGTGAGCCACAACTACTGAGCCTGCGCATCTGGAGCCTGTGCTCCGCAACAAGAGAGGCTGCGATAGTGAGAGGCCCGTGCACTGCAATGAAGAGTGGCCCCCACTTGCCACACCTGGAGAAAGCCCTCGCACAGAAACGAAGACCCAACACAGCCATAAATAAATAAATAAATAAATAAAATTAAAAAAAAAAAAATCAAACCATTGAGTCTCTGGTCCACCTGAAAAAAACCAGGCAGAACAGAAGCAGAAGGTGGTCTGTCTGCCAAAGGGCCCCCAAAGGGGGCTGTCAGCCCTTCACACAGGGCCCCAGGCTCACGCTTTAATCTCTGTCTTGAAGTGAAGGCAAACAGAGAAGCACCAAGATTGAAACAAGAAGACATTTATCACACAGCTTCATGCCTCTGTCCCTTTACCAGCCACATTGCCCATATTGGGTACAATATTCATTAAAATTCATTAAAAAAAAAAAAAATCCTGGGGGGGAGGGATAAATTAGGAGACAAGGACCTACTGTATAGCACAGGGAACTCTACTCAACACTCTGTAATAACCTATATGGGAAAAGAATCTGAGAAAGAATAGATGTATGTATAATGTCTGAGTCAGGTTGCTGTACACCTAAAACAAACAACATTGTAAATCAACTATACTCCAATTAAAAAAAAATAATCCTGTAATCATGCTATGAGTGTGGAAGTTTTGTGTGAGTTTGAGCATGTTAAACATACTATTTAGTTACATGTAAATATTTAAAATATGCCACAAACTTTGAACTCTATTTTGATGCTATTTGTTTTCAAATATACTGGGAGTCTCAACGAATCAAAGCAGCCAGGACCTCTCTTGACCCTTAAGAGGCCCCATCTGCTTGGGATCTGGGAAAAAAGGAGCTAAAAAAGAGTGTGTGTGTCTGTTATCCAGCCCTGTTCCCGCAGAGAGGATCCAGAATGCTGCAACAGAACGACGAAGGATTGGGGGCATAGCACAGGGTTCCAGTGGGGACAGAGAGGGTACACCCAGCCCACCCAGGGCTGGCCCTCTGCTCTGAACGCTCCAGAAAGTTCTGTTGCTGCTGCTAAGCATCCTGTCTTCTTTGTGAGACAGGAGATCAACTGTTGTAGGTTAATGAAACACAATTTTTTTTTAACTTTATTTTATTTATTTATTTTTGGCTGCATTGGGTGTTCGTTGCTGCACACGGGCTTTCTCTAGTTGTGGTGAGCGGGGGCTACTCTTCGTTGTGGTGCGTGGGCTTCTCACTGCGGTGGCTTCTCTTGTTGCGGAGCACGGGCTCTGGGCACACGGGCTTCAGTAGTTGTGGTGCACAGGCTTAGTTGCTCCGTGGCATGTGGGATCCTCCCGGACCAGGAATCAAACCCTTGTCCCCTGCATGGGCAGGCGGATTCTTAACCACTGTGCCACCAGGGAAGTCCCGGAGGCTGCATTTCTGACACCAGGGAACACGAGACCAGCCCCGGGTTGACTCTCTCTCCACTTTGTAAGTGGGTGGAAGAAATAAATTCTTATATTCTTAAGCCATTTATTTTGTGGTTCCTATTGCTTGAATCTAATTATGACTAACATAATCTTTAAGTTCTAACATGGAAAAATCAGCAAAGGCATGCATTAGGGGTTAAATTTTGCCACCACCACCCACCTAAATTCATATAAAGAAGACCTAACTCCTAGTAAACTGAAAATAGAGCTACAATATGATCCAGTAATCCCACCCCCAGGCATATATCCAGAGAAAACCACAATTCGAAAAGACACATGCACCCCCATGTTCACTGCAGCACCACCTACAACAGCCAGGACATGGAAGCAACCCAAATGTCCATCAACAGATGAACAGATAAAGAAGATGTGGAACACCACTAGCACAGTAGTATTTCACATCCTCTTTATCTACTACTAGTAATGATACTTTTAGTAGCATTACTAGTAGCAATGGAATACTACTCAGCCATAAAAAAAGAATGAAATAATGCCATTTGCAGCAACATGGATGGACCTAGAGATTATCATACTAAGTGTAGTAAGTCAGACAAAGACAAATATCATATAATATCACTTATATGTGGAATCCAAAAAAATGATACAAATGAACTTAATTACAAAATAGAAACAGACTCACAGACTTTGAAAACAAACTTATGGTTACCAAAGGAGAAAGGTCGGGGGGAGGGATAAATTAGAAGTTTGGTGTTAACATATACACACTACTCTATATAAAACAGATAATCAACAAGGACCTACTGTATAGCACAGGGAACTCTACTCAATATTCTGTAATAACCTAAATGGGAAAAGAATCTGAAAAAGAATGGATATATGTATATGTATGGCTGAATCCCTTTGCTGTACACCTGAAACACAACACTGTAAATCAACTATACTCCAAAATAAAAAAATTAAATTAAAATAAACAAATTTTTAAAAATAATAATAAAAGGAAGCCCTAACCCCTAGTACCTCAGAATACAACTATTCAGAATACAGCCTTTAGGGACTTCCCTGGTGGCGCAGTGGTTGAGAATCTGCCTGCCAATGCAGGGGACACGGGTTCGAGCCCTGGTCTGGGAAGATCCCACATGCCGCGGAGCAACTAGGCCTGTGAGCCACAATTACTGAGCCTGCACGTCTGGAGCCTGTGCTCCGCAACAAGAGAGGCTGCAATAATGAGAGGCCCGTGCACCGCGATGAAGAGTGGCCCCCACTTGCCACAACTACAGAAAGCCCTCGCACAGAAACGAAGACCCAACACAGCCATAAATAAATAAATAAATAGAATAGAATACAGCCTTTAAAGATGTGATTAAGCGAAAATGAGGCTGTTAGGGTAGGCCCTAACCCGAAACGCAATTTTTAAAAAAATTTATTTTATTTATGGCTGCATTGGGTCTTCGTTGCTACGTGGGGGTTTTCTCTAGTTGTGGTGAGCAGGGGCTACTCGTCGTTGCGGTGCGTGGGCTTCTCATTGCGGTGGCTTCTCTTGTTGCGGAGCACGGGCTCTAGGTGCGTGGGCTTCAGTAGTTGTGGCTCGCGGACCCTGGAGCGCAGGCTCAGTAGTTGTGGCGCACTGGCTTAGTTGCTCCGTGGCATGTGGGATCTTCCCGGACCAGGGCTCGAACCCGTGTCCCCTGCATTGGCAGGTGGACTCTAAACCACTGCGCCACCAGGGAGGCCCCGAAACGCAATTTTTGTTAAGCAAATGAATTTCGTGATCAAGGGCTTCAAATTTGCAGAGTATGTGAATATAAAGATATCATCTTTATATGTATTTGTGTTTCATGTAAAAGAAAACATGTTTTCTGATGCCAAAAATAATTTAATTGACAAAAATTGCGAAAGCATGGCAAGTACATAGAGGAATATCAAAGCCAGCCCCCTGGGCAGCAAAAGCCAAGACAGAGTTAAAGTGCAAATGATTAATTCAAATATCACCTGTGAAATTAAAAGGGGTGAGGGATCAGGAGTGGGTGGGAGAGCCCACAGACTGTGATGCAGGTCTAACACCTGTGAGGGCAGAGGGAGAAGGAAGGAGGATTGGGCAGGAAGAGCCTCAGGCTGCAGTGAGCTCTGGGAGAGTTTTGGCCAACCCAACGTAAAGCTCCAGCACAAAGATTGCCTAGAAGAGTCTCGTGCTAGGCAGGAATGACCAGGCCCGAGTACTCCACCACACTTAGTCATTGGCTGCGGCTGCCAGGAGACAGCGTTGCCTCGGCTCCAATGTTGCAGCTGGAGGCTCTCAGCTAACTATCTCCTCTTGGCAGGTTCTCTCTTAAAGGGAGAGCTGACCATATGTATGTGTATGAATGTGAATATATGTGTGTGTGTACGTAAATTATTTTTACAAAATTGTGATCATATTGTACAGACTGCTTGGTAGTCTGAATTTTGTCTACTCAGTTTATGCCACTGAGTACACTGACACATATCATGAAATGATTCTTTCAAATCACAATTCATTGAATGGAGCTTCTGTGAATCCACCAGTTTTCTGAAATGATGTGCTAAATTTCGTGACAGTGTATTTATGAGCATTTTCCCAAGGACAGGGCTGGTAGTTTTCCTCACATCCTCTAAGGGGTCCAAAAAGGTTAAGACCCACAATCTAAAACATGATTTATGGCAGTGATACACCATGATTTGTGAAACCGGTTCCCTACCACTGAGTGGTTTCCAATTCTCGGCTATGGTGAACATTGATGTTCATAAATCTTAGCATAATATGACTATTCCCTTGGGATAAGTTCCTACACAAGCAATGCTGGGTCAGAAGGTATGTGACTCATCTTTAAGGCTTTTGATACTATTGCCAATACACCAGTGCCTGGGAATAGAGAGCCTTGGGCAGATGATAAGAAAATCCTGGTTGCCATAACTTTTTTATCCCTTTTACCTTGTCCACTGGTAGACATTATTATCCTCATTTTACTAATGAGCTCACTGAGTCTCAGAGAGGTTAAGTGATAAGCCCAGGGTCACACTGGGATCTGTCTGGTTCTAGAGGAGCCAGACTACAGGGGACTTTTTCATAAAGAGCCCCATTATTTAACCATCCATAGGCTGAATCTTCAAATACTTCCCCTCTGAATTATTTATGATTCTTTTGCTTGCAAGTGACAAGGGCCCATCTCAACCTACCTTAAGAATAAAGGAAGCTGACAGCAGGCGATGGCACGGTGCATAAGGCCCGGAACGCGGGGGATGCTGGGTGTGTGAAGGGTGGTGGTCAGTCAGGGTGCCGCCTCAGCCCTCTCCTCTCTGCTCACCACGGCCACGCCGTTGGCTTCTCGGGCTGCATGATGACCACCCCCAACGCTCAGGTCCCGCCTGTTGGAGTCCAGGCAATCATTGGAAGATTGACTCTGCTTTTTCTGTCTCAAACCCAAATTCCTGGGAAGGAACTCTGACTGGCCGGGTTAAGTCAGGTGATTCCCCCTCTCAGCCACTGCTGCCAAGGGAGGAGGTGGGGCAGGGGGTGGAGTTGCCCTGTATTAACAAGAGCTCCGTACACTAAGTAGTCACCACAAGCAAGGAGGGGAAATGCCATGACCCCTACAGTTTGCTCTAGAAGAAGGAGAATAGGATTTTTCATGGCCCCTCTTCAGCTCATGGAGATAGTCTTTGGGGAGAAAAGCACATGCCCTTGACCCTGGGCTCTACCCACAAGTGTGGTAGGAGATCTGTGGCGCTGCAAGAGAACAGGTGTCATTTATTTGTTCAGCCAATTCTTTGTGGTACTAACAGCGAGGCCCTGGAGCAGATGAAAATCATCAGTTAGCCTTTTGGTTATTAGCCTGCCACACCCCTCCCCCCAAAACACACATGCGGCTCAGCGTCCAAAAGGAAGAGATTAAGTAAAGGGGGAGATGAAAGTTCTCTGTACAATAAAGGCACAGGCATTTTCAGGGAGCCTGTTAGGGAGAATGTTTAAGGGGAGATCTGGAAAAGCCAGATACTGGGGGAGTATTCTTGCAGAGGGAAAGCAGCTTCCAGTTCTGGGGCAGCAAGGCCAGTGTGGCTGGAGTGCAGGGAGCACTGGGGGAGAGGGGGCATTGAGGCCAGCAGGGCCGGGACAGGGAGGGGGCTCTCAACGGCCCGCCGCTGGGTTTGGCCCTGGGGATTGTTAAGGCAAGTACGTGATTTGAGCTAAGCTCTGAAAAGATCAGCACAGCTGCCATGTTAAGAATAGACTTGGGAGTGGGGTTGGTGCCAAGGGTAGGTGCCGGGAGATGGGTGAGAAGGCGAGGCTGTTGTAGGGCTGGCGAGGAGATGGCACTGAGATCAGTGAGATGGCCCTGGAGCCAGAAAACAGTGGATGGACTCAAGATACCTGGAGATTGTGGGTGGATATGTGGGAGGCAAGAAAATGGGGAGAATCAAGAATAATTCCTAAGCTGCCCATTTGTGCAACTGGATGGTTGGGCGACGGGTGACGGGTCATTTACTGAAAGGGAGCAGACTTGGAGGGAAACAGGGTTGGAGAAAGAAATCAAGAGGAGAGGCAAAGAAGCCAGCTGAGCGGCCAGAAAAGAGGTCTGGCTGGACATTAGATTTGGAGTCATGGGTGTTGGAAGCCGTGAGGCTGAGTGAGCTCACCTGGGCAGGGGCTGTAGCTAGAGAAGAACAGAGGGCCCAGGACCAAGTCCTGAAGAGCTCAAAGAGAGGGAAGAGCCAGAAAACGAGCCTGAGGCAGAGCAGCCAGGGAGGTACCAGGAGAAGAAAGAGTGTGTGACATTAAGAGGAGGGTCAATCCCTGTTGTGGGTTTGCACCATGGAGGTCACTGCTGGGGCAGTTTCCGTGGGGAGGGCCATGGCTTCCCTGGTGTCATGGGAACAGGGGCTGGATCTATTTCACTTGGGTGATATGGAAGTGGGTGACTCCACGCCAGAGGACTTGGGGACCTTTGTGCTATGTTTGTAGAGCAACATGAAAAAGAAAAAAGTGCCTGTGACATTTTCATCAACCAACATGGTTGGGGTGTGAGCTGTGAGGGCAGCCTGTGGGCAGCCTGAGGAACGCCCTCGGAGCTGCTAGAGGAACTGTGAACTGAGGACCTGGGTGTGAAGCCGCTCCCCATCTGCTACCTGGGAGGAGAAGTGCCCTGCCACATGGGGAACGTGAGCCCTACAGACAGGAAGGAGGATCGCCCTGTTTATTTCTGTCTGCCTGATTTCACATCTGCTGATGTCTTCACACCCACCCTCCTCCCCTTCTTTGAGCCTCAACGGTTGAGGAGCTAAAAATGTACCCCTGAGGCCAAAGCTATGCGTTACGCTTGGTCAATTTAGCACAACCAGTCTACCGGGAACTCAAAATGCTCACAATCCTCTAAACCTGTAAAAAAACAACCCCAAAAGATGGAAAAGATGTGCTCCATGCCCTCCGAGCACTGTGACCACAAGACGGGTGTCCACAGGGCGCCCACCACATCTGAGCGCTGGTTGGAGTGACTATTTTTTTTTCTTGTCAAAATAAATGGGCCTTTTGTGTTGAAAATGATTTCACGGTTTCATTTCCTTCGAGGGCATCCTGCCCTCATTGACGTGAAAATGCCTCATGGAAACTCCTGCTGCGGGCTGGCTGTCATGGGTGACCTTCAGGGCGCCGGGGCCCCCCTCCTGCAGCCCCCACCCACTTGAGAGCTGACCTACCTGGGATCCCCTAGACCCCAGGCTTCTTCCCCTGGTAGGGCCTGAGCTTATGGCAGGGCTGGGAGAGAACTGCTGGCCCTTGTGACCCCCTGGTAGGCCCTCCAATCTCCAACTATGGGGAGCATGATTGCCTGATGCCAGGCTCTGAACCCAGGTGTGCTGTGGCTACATGTCCCATGGGCTGTTCCCAGCCCCTGGCTGAGCTTGGCGGAGACAGATGCTAAGCCAGGCCTGTTTCTGGGAGATGCAGGGCTCCTCCAACAGGCAACTTTGGCCTGGGAAGACCTTTCTTCTCTCTTCCTTCTCTCCTTCCCAGGGATCAACCAGCATCTCCTTCTCCCAGCCTCCCGCATCTCCCTCCCCATCCCCTGCACAGGCTTGGAATCTCATCTTGGTATCTGCGTCTCAGAGGATCCAAGTTAACACACCTGGAGCTTCCAGAAATTGATGGGAATGCAGGAAACAGCCCCAGTGTTCATTGCCTGGAGGGCAAGGTCAGTCTTATGCCATAGTCTGTCTCTAATTGGGGTCATCCCTCTGTCCCCTTCTTCTTCTTCTTTTTTTTTATTTGAGTTCCTTATATATTTTATTTTATTTTTTAAAATTTTACTTATTTTATTTATTTATTTTTGGCTGCGGTGGGTCTTCGTTGCTGCGTGACAGCTTTCTCTAGTTGTAGCGAGCGGGGCCTCCTCTTCATTGCAGTGCGTGGGCTTCTCATTGCGGTCGGTGGCTTCTCTTGTTGCGGAGCACGGGCTTTAGGTGTGTGGGCTTCAGTAGTTGTGGCACGCGGGCTCAGTAGTTGTGGCGCACGGGCTTAGTTCCTCTGCAGCATGTGGGATCTTCCTGGGCCAGGGCTCAAACCCATGTCCCCTGCATTGGCAGGCGCATTCTTAACCACTGCACCACCAGGGAAGTCCCCTTTGTCCCCTTCTGAAGAGACAGATTCCCTCATGAGAGGTGCACGTGGCATCCCCATGCCTTTGTGGTGCCTGCTGCAGAGCACTGACACTGAGCTCCAGCCTCTCTTAATTCACGTCCGCCCAAGTCACTGAGTGTTCCCATGATGGGCACCTCAGTGAGCTGGTGATTCCCATGTTCAAGTATGAGGGGACATGTGACTTCACACTGAGAAACATAAAGCACAATGGGACGCAGTCAGCAGTCCATCCTCTTGTTTGTCAAGTAATGTGACTTTAACCAGGGATTCTGGGTGCTGTGAGATTAGAGAAGAAGGATGGGAGAGGAGGAGGGAGCAGGGAGGGATGGTGAAGTAACAGGGTCATTTTACCATTTACCAAGGGGAGGTGTGGGGCTGGCAGTGAGTGGAACATAGGCAGGAGGTAGAGAAATCAGACGGAAAAGAGCAGCTGAAGACCTGTACTGGGTTGAACAGTGTCCACCCCATCCCCAAGAATTCACGTCCTTCCTGGAACTTCAGAATGTGACATTATTTGGAAATAGGGGAGTTGCGGATGTCATTAGTCAAGACGATGTCAAACTGGAGTAGGGTGGGCTCTAAATCCAACATGACTGGTGTCCCTATAAGAAGAGGAGAGACGCAGAGAGCCAGGAGGAGATGCCATGTGGAGACAGAGGCAGAGGTTGGGACAATGCAGGGGCAAGCGAGGAATGTCAAGATTGCTGGCAGGCCTTTCTCACCTTCTGAGATGGCCCACACTCTGTCTGTGGAGTTTGTTTTTCTCTAAATAAATCCACTTCTTACCTATCACTTTGTTTCACACTGAATTCTTTCTGCGATGAAACATCAAGAACCTGAGCTTCATTAAGTCCTGAAACCAGGGAACACGGGGTCGAGCCCTGGTTCGGAAAGATCCCACATGCCGTGGAGCAACTAAGCCCGTGCGCCACAACTACTGAGCCCACGTGCCACAACTACTGAAGCCCACGTGCCTAGAGCCCATGCTCCGCAACAGGAGAAGCCACTGCAATGAGAAGCCCGCGCACCGCAACGAAGAGTAGCCCCCGCTCGCCGCAACTAGAGAAAGCCCGCGCACAGCAACAAAGACCCAAAACAGCCAAAAATAAATTAATTAAAAAAAAATGAATACCCCAATGTAAATGTCCAAATTATATGAACAGGCAAATTACAGAAAAATTAACAATATGGAATGTTCACTAAAATTTTTAAAAATTTCAAATTAAAAAAAAAGAAAAAGATTGCTGGCAGCCACCAGAAACTAGGAAAAGGCACAGAAGACTCTCCCTTAGAGCCTGAGTTTGTGGTACTTTGTTACAGCAGCCCCAGGAACTGATACTGCGGAATCTCGCAGTGAGGCAGATTGGAAAAAGCACTGTAATAACAGTTCATTTCATTCATTCAACAATTATTTACTTGCACCTACTCAGTGCCTGGCCCTGTGCTAAGTGCCGGGTAAGCCGTGGGAATGAAGTAGATGTGCTCGTGGCCCCATGGAGCCTCCAGCTAACAGGAGACAGATGCACGTGGGACGGTCACGCAATGGATGGAGAATTACAAGTTGTAAAAAGTGCTGGGGAAGGCAAAGAACATGTTCTTATGAGCGCAGTCGGGCAGGAGGGACAAAGCATAGGTGAGCAGTGGGATAGTTAGGGAGGACTCTGTGAGGAGGTGACGTTTCAACCAGGAGTGTGTTGCGGGCCGAGGGGAAGAACCAGAGGAAGGGTGGCTGGGCATCTGGCCTGAGCGGGTGGTGGGGCAGTGCTCACCCTCCAGGAACTGAAAGAGGGTGCGGCTGAGCTCAGTGGGGAGAGGGGCGCAGCTGGGAGAGGGAGGCAGCCTCCTAGGGCTTACTGGGGCTCTGGGTTTATTCAAAATCAGTGAGAAACACTCCCAGTTAAACCTTCACCCCAGGTGGTCATGCACATGAATGAATTTTAAAATGGGGATGGGGGGCCCCCGGATGAAAGGTCATGATGAAGTGTTGTCACCTCCTGGGCAGCAGTGGGTCACCTTGGCTGAAAGGGCACCCTTACATCCCTCCTTCAAGTGTGTACAAACCTCACACCAAATCTATATGGAAAAACAGGCCTACACCTGGATTCCAAATTGAGGGGAAAAGAAAGGAAGGCGGAGGTTGGAGGGGCTGCCCTTCTGCCCTTTACAGTAAAGCACTAACTGTCAAGTCAGCCTTCTGAGGCTGGGCGGTGGCTCTGCAAGTGTGGATGCCTTACTCAGGGGCAGTGTTTAGAGAAGAACATTCTATGGGTCTCATCTCTCTCTCAGGGCTGCCCTGGATCTCAGAGGCCCTGCTGCTCTTTCATGTGTGGGTGTCTCTTCCCTGTACAGACAGCGGGAACCTGGGAGGAAGGTGCGAGGGCTGAGAAGCTGGTCTCCCGTGGAGGGTCACAGATGGTGGTGGCCCCAGCTCAGCAGGGCCTCTTTCCCTCTTCTGTGACTTGGCAGGAGCAGGCCAGGACCCTGGGGGTAAGTGTCACACAGGAAAGAAGTTCTCAGCATCTCTGGCCTCAATTGAAAGTCTCACTGTCCCATGTGGGTCTCCATTTTTATGTCTGTGTGCCTCTCATCTCTTTACTTGATAATATGTATTCATTCACCCACTCACTCATTTTTTCAACCAATATCCATTGTAGTCAGCATTATCGAACTGCAAACAGCATCAACCTCAAATAAATCCAGAATCCTTAACATAGCTAAACGGGCTCCCACCCACCTCTGCATGGTCCCCTGCCCTCATTCATTATGTCCTGGTCACTCTGGCCTTTCAGTTCCTCAAAGATGCTGGGTACTTTCCTGCCACCTAGCATTTGCACAGGCTATCCCCTCTGCTGGGGCCACCCCACCTTCTTGTTTTTACCTGACTGACTCCACTCCCCTTCAGAAGCCAGAGATCTCCCACTAGTCCTCACCATCTTCCCTCAGTAGAAGCCAGTATATTACCATCTCACTTTGACATCATCTTGCTGCATCTGCTTCTGTCTCCTGTGTCAGGGGACTCATAACCACTCTTTGGAACCCATCATTCAGACCTGGGGTCCATCTTTTTCTCACGGAATGGGGAGTACCCATCTACCCTCATTTTCATCATGTGACTCTGGCATGTGTCAGATGGAAACGTTCTTGGAAACAAGTTTACAAAGTGAAACTGGGTAGGTGCCAATGTGCCATCGGTCAGTGAGGAAGGCCGTCTCTGGGTCACCTGCTGCTCACCCCTACTCTTATCCAGTCCTCCACGATGGGAAGACAGCGCCTAAATCTTCTTTCCTTCATCAAGGGAATTCCTTAGTTACATCTAGATATGCATAAAATGCTCCAAATATGCTTCTCCTCCCGTAACAACCATCCCCAAAACCTGCCCAGCAAGGTCAGTGTTGATTACCCTGCCTTCGATTACTTTGTTGTCTCCTTTTCTTAACTGCCTGATAGAGCCATGTCCTTCAGAAGGGCTGGGTGGATGGATCAAGGTCCTCTCTGCTCTGGGCTTGACTGCAGACCCAGTGCAAAACCCTGTTCTAAATGCCATGTTGACCCTACACCCCTCTGCTAATACGCTCCTCCAGAAGCTTGTTTGTTCATTCAAAAATATTTAGTAAGTGTTAGCTTTTGACCCAATTCACAACCACTATCTACTGATGGGAAACAGAGAGGGATGAGACACAATCCTTGTTCTTACGGAGCCTACATGGCGACGGAATTGAGAGAGGGCAGGAGAGAGTAGAAACCCAGGTCATTCCAAAGCAATGGGGCAAAGGCATGGAGGAAGGTGTGTGTGGCGGTGGTGGGGGAAGAACTCTGACGTAGCCTAGAAGTTCTGGGAAGGTTTCCTGGAGGGAAGCCTTGTAGATGAACAGTGGTTAGCCTGGTGAAGAAGAATGTCCTTTAGAAATCCGGCAGACTTCCTGGGGATGACATTCAGAATTGCCAGATCTCCTTAGCCACCTGTTCAGAGACCACTCTGCTAGAGGGAGGGGCCTGACACCCATTCAAGACTTGAAACTAAGTGAACTAAAACTACCAAAGCTATGACTGAGCCCCCTGAGGGTTCAACTCCTGAGCACGTGAGGAGATCAGCCCCTCTCTCTAGCTTCTTGACAGAAGACAGGGCAAGTCCTTTCTGGGGAGAATAGTATCCACCTCATTCTCTAGTGTGCTTTTATACCTGTGTCTGGCATACACTAAAAAAAAAATTATGACACATGAAGAAGAAGGAAAATGTGATCTTTCATTGGGAAAAAAGAAACAAATAATAGAAACAGACCCACAGATAACCCAGCTGTTGGAATCAGCAGACTAGGTATTTAAAACAACTTTAAATACATTAAAGAATTTATGTAAAGAGATAGACAAATATAGGGGAAAAATGGACTAATTCAACAGAAAAATGAAAACTTATTTTAAAAAAACCAAATGGAAAATTTGAATTAAAATATATAGCATCTGAAATGAAGAATTCCTTATATATATAAGTTTAACAGTAGACTAGACACAGGATAAGAAAGAATCAGTGAACTCAAAAACATGCCAGTAAATATACAATTACCACATAACCCAGGAATTGCATTCTTCAGCCTTTATCCCAGAGAAATAAAACCTCATGTTCACACAAAAGCCTATACATGAATGTTCATAGCTGCTTTATTGGTAATAGCCAAAAACTGGAAAAAACTCAGACGTCCTTCAGATCGTATGTGCATACCATGGAATGCATCTCAGTAATAAAACGGAATGAACTACTGATAAATGCAAAAACTTAGATGAATTTCAAGGGAATTGCGCTCAGTAAAAAAAAGCCAGTCCCAGAGGTTACATACCATATGATTCCATTTATGTAACATTCTTGAAATGACAAAGTTATAGAGATGGAGAACAGATTAGCTATTGTCAGGGGTTAAGGAAGGGGTGGGGATGTGGTAGGGAGGTAGGGTGGTTATAAAAGGGCAACATGAGGAATCCTTATACTGATGGAACTGTTCTGTATCTTGACTATGGTGGGGGACACATGAACCTACCGTTGTGATCAAATTGCACTGGACTAAATACACGCACACACATACATCAGATCAGTACAAGTAAGACTGAGGAAATCTGAATAAGATCGGTAGATTCTATTAATTTCATTATCATGGTTGTGATATTGTACTACAGTTCTGCAAGATGTTATCATTGGGGGAAATGGTACAGGATCTGTTTGTATTACTTTTTTTTCCCCCTTTTTAATTTTTGTTGGAGTATAGTTGATTTACAATGTTATGTTAGTTTCTGCTACATAGCAAAGTGAATCAGTTATATTGATACATATATCCACTCTTTTAGATTCTTTTCCCATATAGGTCATTACAGAGTATTGAGTAGAGTTCCCTGTGCTATACAGTAGGTCCCTATTAGTTATCTGTTTTTTTTTTAAAATAGCTCTTTATTGGAGTATAATTGCTTCACAATACTGTTAGTTTCTGTTGTACAACAAAGCGAATCAGCCATATGCATACACATGTCCCCATGTCCCCTTCCTCGAGCCTCCCTCCCATCCTCCCTATCCAACTCCTCTCAATCATCGCAAAGCACCGAGCCAATCACCCTGTGCTATGCTTCTGCTTCCCACCAGCCAACTATTTTACATTCGGTAGTGTATATATGTCGATGCTACTCTCACTTCGCCCCAGCATTGCCCTCCCACCCCATGTCATCAAGTCCACTCTCTATGTCTACCTCTTTATTCCTGCCCTGCAACTAGGTTCATCAGTACCTTTTTTTTTTTTTTTTTTAAGATTCCATATGTATGTGTTAGCATACAGTATTTGTTTTTCTCTTTCTGACTTACTTCACTCTGTATGACAGACTCTAGGTCCATCCACCTCACTACAAATAACTCAATTTTGTTTCTTTTTATGGCTGAGTAATATTCCATTGTATATATGTGCCACATCTTCTTTATCCATTCATCTGTCGATGGACATTTAGGCTGGTTCCATGTTCTGGCTATTGTAAATAATGCTGCAGTGAACATTGTGGTGCATGTCTCTTTTTTAATTATGGTTTTCTCAGGGTATGTATTACTTCTTACAACTGCATGTGAATCTATTTTTTAAAAAAGAAAGGAGGGACTTCCCTGGTGGCGCAGTGGTTAACAATCCGCCTGCCAATGCAGGGGACACGGGTTCAATCCCTGGTCCCGGAAGATCCCACATGCCGCGGAGCAACTAAGACTGTGCGCCACAACTACTGAGCCTGCGCTCTAGAGCCCGCGAGCCACAACTACTGAGCCCACGTGCCACAACTACTGAAGCCTGCACGCCTAGAGCCCGTGCTCCACAAGAGAAGCCACCGCAACGAGAAGCGTGTGCACCGCAATGAAGAATAGCCCCAGCTTGCCGCAACTAGAGAAAGCCCGCGCACAGCAACGAAGACCCAATGCAGCCAAAAATAAATAAAAAAATAAATTTATAAAAAAAAAAAAAAAAAGAAATACCAAAGAAGATTCTTTAAGCCAACAGGAAATTATCTCAGACTGAAGGCCAGATCTGCAGGAAGAATCAAGAATATAAGAAATGGTAAGTATTTGGGTAAATATAAAAGACTATTTTTTTGTTGTGTTTAAAGCAAAAATAATAAGCAATTTGTGTGGGATTTATAACATATATATAAATAATTTTGACAATAGCTCATAATTTGACAATAATTTGACAAAAGGACAGGAGGGGAGAGTTCTGTCAGAACAGTTCAATTTGTCCATTGTGAAGTGATTACAACATTAACTCAAGGAAGACTATTATTGGTTAAGGTTGCACGTTGTAATGTCTAAAATACCCATGAAAAATAATACAAGGAGATATAATAAATATATTATCTATTCAACACTCATGACAAGTAGGTAGAATGAGCATTAACACCCAGTTTCACAGGTAGAAAAACTGAGGCTTGGAGAGGCTAAAGCTTTGCCCTGAGGGCACCAGATGGGAAACGGGTGCACCAGAACTTAAGACAGGTTTTCAGACCCCCCAAAGCCCAGCGTCCCTCCCATCATTCTGAGGTTCAACAAACTTTCTCTGTGCAGGGCCAGATAATAAATATTTTAGGCTTTGTGGGCCACAGAGTCTCTGTCACAACTACTGAACTCTGCAAAAACACCCACAGAAAATTCATAAATAATCGAGCATGGCAGTGTTCCGATAAAACTCTTTATTTATAAAAACAGGTGGTGGGCCAGATTTGGCCCATGGGTCACTGTTTTCCAGTCTTGCATTATGCTACTGTCCAGTGGTTTTTTGGTTCTGGCCCAGCGAGGGTCACTGTGATCCACAGCCAGCGTCCACAATTACCAACATAGCAACAGGCTCTTTTTGGTCTATGGCTGTCCCCCGCCCATCTCCCCTGCCTGGCTCCCGTGGGCTCTGGCCCCAGCCTTATGATAAATAGAAACCTTAGTTCCTTTTCATTCCTTCCTCAGGGGAAATATCCAGCAACAGGCCAGGGACTGCTGGGCCCCGATTACTGCATCACATTTTGCTCCCTCACCTCTGCTTTCCAGCCTTAAAAATAAACCCACAGTGCTTCTGCCAGCAGCAACTCACTGCCTTCTCACTGTTTCCCTGCGGCCTTTGCTTGAAGCTCTCTCCCCTGAGGGCTTCCAGTCCTTAGGGTCAGCCCAGCTCTTGACAACCAAGACTTTAAAACACACACAAACCATAGTTGCAAGAGGCTGATGTGCTCCAATAATGCCCCATGACTAACGTTTAACAATGACTCTGTGGCAGCCCAGGCAAGAGAGGCCAGAACTGAAGTCTTAACTGAAAGAGCAGGAAACCATCCGGTTGCTGTCCTTTTGTTCCCTTGGCAGAGAAACCCCCAGACTGTTACTTAGGGCTGCTCAACAGTTTCTAGTTTACAAAATATCCCCAGACAATTTTCAGCAGATTTCCCTTCCAGGACGCCCATCTCACCCACCAGCTAGCTTTTTTTTTGGCCTCGCCGCCGTATGGCATGTGGGATCTTAGTTCCCTGATCAGGGATCGAATCCGTCCCTCCTGCAGTGGAAGCACGGAGCCCTAACCACTGGACGGCCAGGGAATTCCCTCAATTTGTAATTAAGGAAATAAAAACCTCTGCTGGGTTTAACAACTTGCTCAAGGTCACCGAGCCCACTTAGGACTAGAATCATTCATGCAAATATTTACTGAGCACCTACTGTGTGCCTGATGGTGTTCTGGGTCTGAGACACAACAGAGACTAAAATTGCTGTAAATAAATAAAATAAGGCCCTGCCCTCACGATGCTGACCTTCTGGAAGGAGAGACAAATGATAAGATAAATATGCAAACTGTGTTATTATTTGCTAGGGGGTAGGGGATGCTGGGGATGGGGTGGTTTTTGGTATAGGATGGTCAGGGAAGACCTTACGAGCACAGAGACCAGCAGGAGGTGAGAGAAGGAGCGATCTGGGGAGGGGCTTTCTTGGTAGAGGGACTCCAAGTCTGAGATGCTGAGGCAGGGGTGTGCCCGGTGTGCCCGGGGAACAGCAAAGAAGCCAGTGTTTCTGGAGCAGAGTGACCTCGGAGGAGTGTGGAGAGGCAGCGGTGGGAGGGAGTGGACCCATCATGTGGAGATGGCGTCTTATTCATTTCCAGGTACACTTTGCTTAGCACAGCACAGAGCAAAGCACGGCTGATCAGAGGTTTATGGCAGCTTGTGGGGCTGCAGTAACAGATGCAGGGGAGCTCAACCCTGCGGGTGACCTGGTGTTCTGTCCTCACCTGGAATCTGTCCCGGAGCTCCTGCGGGGAGGAGGGGCACAGGTAGAGTGCGTGGGGAGAGGCCTCCAACTCACATTCCTAGCTCTTGCACTGAAAGATCAGCACCTGGATAAAAACGAGATGGGATCTGGGAAGTGAAGACCCCTCCGCCCCTGCCCCCACCTCTCCCTGACCCCCAAGGCCACCCTCTGGGAGGCTCGTGTTTGTACCCTAGGCAGGCCCCCGCCCAGACCTCTGACCCCTGCCCCGGCCCTGGGGCTGTGCCTCAGCTCACCTGCCCCACCTGTGACCACCTGGCAGTTGTTTGTGGCCACAGGGAAAGGGAGGGCTCTGGGAGGGGAAATGGGGAAACCAAGGTCAGGTCTCTGAACCCTCCTCTCCTCTGCTCCCTTCCGCAGGGCCCTGTCTCAGGCCAGGAAAGTGCGGAAAAGGGGAAGAGAAAGGAACTATCCTGTGCTAAGCACTTACTGTGTACCAGAGCTCATGACCTCGCGCATCCTGGTGGGCACCATCCCTGTGGGGTGGGTTAACTGCGAGCACGTGGAGCCTCTGAGCTGTGGGAGGCTGGCCCAGGGTCCTGCTGGGTAGGTCATGACTGGCTTTTTTTGCTTTTAGCACTTGGTGTTATAGATTTTTTTTTTTCTTGAAGTATAGTTGATGTACAATATTCTATAAGTTATAGGTGTACAATACAGTGATTCACAATTTTTAAAGGTTATACTCCATATAGTTATTATAAAATATTGCCTGTATTCCCTGTGTTGTACAATATATCCTGTAGCTTATATAGACTTCTTAGAAAAAGTGAACATTTGCGGAAATACAGATTCCGAAAACGCATACACATTGAGCGTACAGCTCAACAAATCCTCATTAACTCTGCCATCAGCACCCAGATCATGAAACGGAAACCAACAGCACCCACCTCCAGGCACTCACCAGCTGGCGGCCTCAGGCAGGTTCCCCGACAGCTCCAGGCCTCAGTCTGCCCATCTGTAAAGCGGGGCCCTGCTTGTTAACCTCCTCACAGCACGTCTGGTGAGGATTAAATGGGATAAAGCATTTAATCATAAGAACACTGGCCGAGTCATCAGCCTTTCTACATACATGAACTCATCGAACCCTCGCAACAACGCCGAGGTTAAAACTGTCATCCCCACTTCCCCAGGTGAGGAGACGGAGGCTTGGGGGGTTAAGCGGCCCGCTGAGCTCTCAGGACCAGTACCTGGGAGAGCGGGGACTCCAGCCAAGCCGAGTTCCAGGGTCCCCCATCTCACCCGCCATTTGCTGAGCTCAATCTCTGCACAAAGTTAAGCTTAATATGCAGTAGAGTCCCGACTTATTACTGTGCTTCCATCAACAATACAGACGACTCCCACCATAGGTGGGTGCTGTCACAGGAGGGTTCCCTGCAGTTTGATGCCTCCGGTGATGGTGTCACCTGAGCACAGGTGAGGATGGGGGCCTCCCTGTGTAACTGTCCGTCTTGGCCCCAGCCTCAGGCCCTTCCCTGACTGGCAGCTGTGGCTTGGATTAATCCTCAAGACTAAATTGCCCTCCCCACGACACTCCTAGTCACCTGGTGTGAAGCTCATCCTCTGTCAGGCAAAACCAAATTACCAGTTACCTCCCCCAAAGCAGGTTTCTGGCTGTGGGCTTGTGCATGTGTTGTATGCTGGCGTGTATGGCGCGGGGTGTGTGTGCAGTATGTGTGGTATTGTGTTATGTGTGTGTGGTATCTCTATATGTGTGTGTGGGGGTGTGTGTGCGTGTTGAGGTGTGGGTGTGGGTGTGTATATGTGGGGTGTGTGTGTATGCGGTATGTGTGTGTTGTGTATGGGCTGTATGACGTGTGTGTATGTGGTCTGAGTATGTGTGTGGTGTATGTGGTGTGTGTGGTGTGTGTGTGGTGTGTGTGTGTGGCGTGTGTGTGTGTGGCATGTGTGTGTGTGGCGTGTGTGTGTGTGTGTGTGTGTGTGTGTGTGGTGGGATGGGGTGGGGTGGGGGTGTAAGTCTCCAGGACCAAAACAAGGTGAAGCATTTAGGGCTGTGTCACATTTCTACCGTTAATAAACAGCCCTGACCCTTCAGAAACAGGAATCTGAAGAATTTCCCAGGTTTCCAGCAGGGCACGTGGGAAACCAGCCTTTCTCTACCTTTTAAAATGCCCCACTTCTTCCAAACCAGCAAAACACTCCAAACTGTCTCCATTAATCAATGTGTGAATCTCATGGAGGAAGAAAGTGGGGAGAACTAGAGACCAATAAACGGACCTTTGGAGTAAAAATCAGTCATTTATAAAGTGGCACAAAGCAGATCTGTGATTTCATACATTTCTGGAGTGAGGCCTGGAGTCCAGGACAGAGGGCAGGGCCGGCATCAGCAGGCAGGCGATGAATGAGTTATTTCAGAGCCACAGTCAGCAGCGTTCACACACTTAGAAGGTGAACAGTCATCACTCAGGAGATGCCTATATACCCAGGTGTCAGCAGACAACTGAGATATTTAGAAGATAACAGATTTACACAGCCAGCCAAGAATTTAAAAGCAAAGATTGTTCAGGTGGTGGAGGCAGGTGGCTGCCCACCGAAGATTTGGGTTCCCCTTCCCTTAGGCAGAGTTGCTCTTGGGAAGGGGCTGCCCAGCCGGGACCACAATTCCCAGCCCCCTGAGGCCAAGAGAAAGTGGGCAGAAGTGATGTATGGCCATTTCCAGACCCGGCCCATAAAAACCACCTTCTGAAATTCCACCTCTCTCTGCCCATATCTGAGGGCTGGATATCGACGTCCAGGGCAACTTGAGAGCCAAGAGGTGAAGGTGGTGGAGGTTCCTTCAGCCTGGGTCCCTCCATCAAGCTGGAATGGGATGGAACAGGATCCCTCCCTGCTCCCTTCTCCAGAGGATTAGACTTAGGGAATGAGAAATAAAGTTTGCTGAGTGAGCCCACTGTGGCTTAGGGGTTTATCTGTTATAGTTACACTAACAGCTGATAATTTTTGAAAAATTATTGCTAAAGATGATTGGTAGACAATCAAGATACTGGCAGACCACTAAGGTGTTAGTGCACAATTAAGGGGTTGCAGGTAATCATGAGGTAACTTGTAACTGAGGTCTACTGCACTCACTAAGAGGGGAACTGACTCCTAAGATGTTAGTAGTTGTCTTAGTTCTGGCTGCTGTAACAAAGTACCATAGACTGCATGGCTGATAAACAACAGAAATTTATTTCTCACAGCTCTGGAGGCTGAAGTCTGAGATCAGGGTGCCAGTTTGGTCGAGTTCTGGTGAGAACCCTCTTCCGGGTTGCAGACTGCTGACTTCTTGTGTCCTCATGTGGCAGAACGCAGAGAGGAAGCAAGCTCTCTTGTGACTCTCATGAGGACACTAATCCCACCCATGAGGGCTGCACCCTCATGACCCCACCTAGTTACCTCCAAAGCCCCACCTGCTAGTATCATTACATTTGGAAGTACGATTTCAACATATGAATTTTAGGGGGCCACAAACATTCAGGCTGTAATAAAAATCTATTAAGATATTACTAGAAAGCTAACATGTTATCTGATAACTAACAGGTTAACTGACATCTAATCATGGAGATACTTGGTGACATCTGGCTTTTCAGCCTATTTCCACATGGTGGCTGCCTTGTGTCCTGCCCACTGACAGCGAGCCCCCTGGGGAACCCACCTTGCAAAGCCCCACTGGCCCACCCTGGCCCTGTTTCTACTGGAAGGGAGCTGCCTTTTCCCTGATGAATGACATTCCAGGTTCAGTGAATAATATCACCTTTTGGGTGGCCCCGCCTCCCCAGTTGATCCCACAGTGTCCGCTATACCCACTGGACACTCGCCCCTCACCTCACAGTGTCTGAGGAAGGGGATCCCTGTCCAGGCCCGGTTCTTCTCCTGGTCCTGAGGCAGCCCATGAGGGTGCAGCTGCAGCAGGTGTGGCAGGCGAGTCCACCTTTGGGGGGGGCTGGGGCGAACCACCCCTAAGTAATCCCAGATGAGGTTCTTCTGTGGGCGGAGGAAAGGATGTTCTGGGGAAGACACCGGCCTGGCTGTTGTGAGGCCAGGCAGCTCTCGCTGTGCCCACAGGCCCAGGCCAGGTCTCCCCTTCCATGGGATTTTCCTCGCAGTATGTGGAGCAGAGCAAAGTTGACCCCCTGACTTCTAGGTCTCACTGATGGGGCTCAAAGGTGAGGGCTCCCTGGGAGTGGTCAGTCCCAGGCTCAGAGAGAAAGCCCAGACCTCTCCCTGGGTACCAGGGAGGTGCTCACCCAGGTGTCCTCAGATCAGGAAGTGTGGGCGTGGCAGGTTCTAGGGTACTCTGAGAGCCAGAAATCAGGGCTGTCTTGGAAAACCCAGGAGGTTCAGGGCTGGTTTGCATCAAGGCCTTTGGGAAGCAATGTGGTGGAGCAGGGTGGGAATCACGGCTCTGCCAGCCTCTCGTGTGGTCTTGAGCTGGGCCCTTCCTGTGGTAAGGCTCTTACAACAGGGCCTGGCACATAACTAGTCCTCGGTAAGTGGTAAATGTTATTATTGCTGCTGCTATCGGGGCATCTCAGGCATCACTGGGTGTCTGGCACAGGCCTGCTCTTCCAGAAGCCAGACGAGAACTGGAATTCAAGTTCAGGGCTTGAGGCGCATGGAGGTGAGTCATGACTGTTGGGTTCCAGGCGCGTGACTCCAGCAGGCCTGGCTCCGCACCCCCGCAGGGCCTCGTTATCTGTGCATCCGCTCCCTCACGTGGGCAGACGCAATGAAGACCTGGAGTGAGGTCAACCGTTCTGGACGGCTGTTGGCCCCACCCTTGGATCCGAGGCTGCTGCCCACAGGACTGGCCCTTCCCCAGCCGTTCCAGGCTGCCGCCTCCCTGCCAGCACTGCCTGCCCACCCACCCTGGGGGGATTCCTCCTTGCTCATTGTTGGTCACCACAGATTCCAATCTCCAGACTCATCAGCTTGGATGAGAGCCTTTGGCCGCCCACCCTCTGAGCTTCAGACAGGGACTCAGCCCATGAAACAGATGTTTTCTGCTTGCTCTTCTCACAGGAAGAAACGGGAGTACAGACTCTACTCATTTTGTCTACCCTGATGGTTTCCACAATTAAGAATATTTACCTCCTGAGCTAAGTTTTGCCTGACAGTACCACCAGGCTTTTCCTGCAGGGTAGGGGCAGGGGCCCCTGAGTGGAAAGAGCACAGAATGGGGGTCAAGATACTCCATCACTTACTGTAGGACCTTAAGTAAGTCACAGCCTGTGTGAGCCATGGTTCTGTCATCTGCAAAAGGGGAATGACGTCTTCCGGTTTGGTCTCACCCGCTGCCTTGAATGTAGCAGCAATGCCTGGAGCCACCCAGCCCAGGGCATCAAGGCAGGCCCAAGGCAGCTCAGCTTGTCCTCACTCCATCCTATGTTCATCCACGTCTCCTGTGACTCTGTGTCTGTCTAGAGCGTTTCCTCACCCCCAGACTCGCTGCTTCTCAGGCTTCTCAGGACTGCTTCTCAGGACTCTCACCTTCTCTCCTTGTGGTGGTCGCCTTGGGTGCTCCACCCGGGTCCTCCTCACAAGCAGGGGTGCCTGTCCCCAGCTCCCGTGCATGCTGGCTGCCGACGGCTCAGCTGTGCTCCTCTTTGGAAACCTTCCCTGAGCCAGTGGGAGTCCCTTCATCCCAAGATGCCCAGGAAATTATTAACTATCCCCCTCCACCCGGTGTTGGCCCACAGCCAGTGATGGATGGATTCAGGGTACAAAAGCCCAGCCCCCTTCTTTAAGGAGGGTCTGCGGGGAGGTGAATCATGAGTGTGGGGCTCCAGTCTGCGGGGCCACATACATGCCAGAGCTCCAGTTCAGAATTCCCGGGACAGAAAGAACAAGAAAGAGCTGTATTTCCTCCCAAGACATCCCACTTCTTCCCTCCCGGAAGGGAGGGTGGGGCTGCAGAGAAAGCATGAGCTGTGAACAGAAAGGCAGAACTGGGGCCGAATCCTGGCTCGAGCAGTTATCAGTGGCATGATGTAGGTCATTTGCTATACTTTTCTAGGCCTCAGTTTCCTTCTTTATAGGATGTGGGTCATAATTCCCACTTTGTAGCACTGCTGTGAGGATTTAAGAGCACCAGCCAAACCCCTTGCACGGTTCCTGGTGCACAGAATGACCCTGTAGCCTTGTCTGCCTCCTTCCCTTCCCTCCTAGGAGGAGAAAGACCAAGAGGGCAGCTGGTGGTGGAGGCCAGGGCAGCTGGTGCAGGAACCACGCCCTCTTTGGCCTGAGTAATGGCCAACTGTGGCCCAGCAGAAATGTCATCAGCCCAGTTGCATGTTGCTGCATGTCCGTGTGCACTAGTGGCCTCATAACCCTGACTTGGGCTCAGTTCAGGAATCAAACCACCTGGAAATGAAAACCAAAGCCAACTTCGGATCCTCAGCTTTTGGTTTGGAGGCCATCTTGTCTGAGCATTGGCCTGCCAAGAAGCCTGTGGGCCATGAGTGGCTTGCAAGGATTTCTGGTGGACTTCTTTATGTGGCCCCAAACCTCTAGCGCACACCACTGGGCCATCTGCCCCTAGCAGCCTCAGGCCATCAATCAGTAAACCCCAAGCCAAGGCAGCAAAGGCAACAAGAATAATGGCCACTCCATTCAGTCACGAGGCTTCCCTAGTAAGCCCCAAGCTTCCAGCCAACATCTCAATTTTCCCGACTTCAAGCAAGATGCGCAATTAGGTGAGGGGACTGGTAGACACAGTGGATGGCATAAGGGGATTTGGAGGCCAGAGGACCTGGGTTTGGATTCGGTTCTTTACTTAGCTGTGGAAACTGAGCAAATTACTGAACCTCAGAACCTGGGGATCTTCATATTTATGAGAGAATAATTCCTTCCCTCTAGGGTTTTAGTGGAAATTAAATGACATAATGCAAGTGAACTTGTTGAGTCCAGTTTTTGACCTAATCAAGGCAGTTAATAAAGGACTGAGATCATTTCCCACCCCAGGGATCAGATTTTTCTGTTCAATTCTTCCATTACACCAACCATCTCAGTAGTACCAATGAGCTCTTGTTTTTAAAAGTTTTATCCTCTTGGAGAAAAAGGTCTCCAAAGACATGCTGGTTAGTCCAGTGGCCTTGAGGCTGGACTCACCCATTGCTCTGGTCAGATTATGTGCAGACAAAGGGCTCCCTACACTCATCTTGTTGACAGACTCAAGACCACTTACCTTACTTCTGGAATAAACAAGACAATCAAGCAAAAACACTCACTCACCTCCTTGTACCAAGTATCCTCATCCGTTCACTTATATTTAATCCACATTTGTTGGTACATGGAATTGGACTGTGTACACTCAAGTCAGCTCTAGGAACGTCTTAAATATTTGCTCCAGAGTTCCGGCCCCTGCCTTCCCTTCTGATCCTAGTCTTTCCCAGCTCTACTTCATTGTGTTTTGGTCGTTACCAAATTCATCCCAGTTAAGCTGAAGGTTAGGGAGAGAAAGGACTAGTTAGACATATGGTTCAAATGCATCAATTAATCCTGTGGTTTTCAACTTAGCTGTCCATTAGAATCACCTGTGACGCTTTTAAGATTCCCAGATGCCCAAGTGCACTTCAGATCAATTAAACCAGGATTTCTGGGCATGGGGATCAGGCAGAATATTAAGTTTGAGCCAAGTGACTTAGTTGCTGTTACTAACGTTCCTGAGTCAGTATGGTCTACCATGTTCTGTAAGTTCCACATGCATCCCACTTTATAACAGTCCACGTGGAGTCAGGCACATAGCCAGTGCTTCAGATGATGATGGAATACCTCCATCTGTTCCTGATTAACTCCCAGAATTGGAATATGGTGGCTATTCCAGGATCACACATATGTCCCAAAGTCATACATGACAAACATTTTATTCCATTAAAAAAAGTCATCTGTTAACTGCTGAAGTGCAGGGGACCACATCTGAGGCTACTTCAGAAAAAGGCATCAGAGAATGAATACAGATTTTCAGTGTCACAAAATGGCTAGATTCTCCTCCTCCTCCCCCTATTAAATAGTAATCAGTGGCTTAGGCCAGTTCTGGTAAGAGCACCTGATAGCTGACTTCACAGAAACCCAGGATCACCCTAATATACAATCACACAGGGTCTCCCTGGCAGCCAACTGCTGTGGCTCAAGCACAGGAGGAGAGGCCTGGGTGGCGTCAGTCCCACCCCCTGCGGTGGGCTTGCTCTTCCTGATGACTGGCTCTGGGGGCCACATCCATGGCGGCATCACCATCTGCGGCGCACACGAGCGGACTCCCTGTTGAGCTGCAGCGGGCTCTGAGATTGGCTCCACCCGAGGCTGGAACCAGCTCCGTTCTGCTTCACTTCACAGCAAATTTTACACCCTGAGGGAGTGGTTAGGAAGCGCTGCTCACCAGTCACAGTGGGAAGTGGTACTTCGTCCAAGAGCCTGAGTACCAGGATCAGAGAAGGCCCGGCAGGCAAGTCCAGCTGGGCTGGGGTTGAAACAGCCCGCACGGCAGGGCTGAGAAGTGGTGGGAGTGCTGGCAGCCAGACTAGCCCTGCTTGCCTTTTGATTCCGAGCAACTTCTTCTTCTTCTTTTTTTTTTTGGCTGCGCCAGCCCACAGGATCTTAGTTCTCTGACCAGGGATCGAACCCGGGCCCACGGCAGTGAAAGCGCCAAGTCCTAACCACTGGACCACCGGGGAATTCCCCCGAGCAACTTCCGAAGACCCCAGTGTCCATTCCGCATATGGATATTTGGACACGACCCAAATGGCTTCTCCATCTAGCCTGAAGGCGGGAGACAATCCACCACGATGCTGAGGCTCTGTCACCGTTTCAACAGTGACTGCCCACGCTGCTCCTGAGCCCCTGTGCCTCCTCAGTTTAGCCTCATGTTCCTAACACCTGCCTAAGGCAGTGTAATTTCTGGGTTCCAGAAGCTCCCAGGCTGCTCGAGAGGCTTCGTGCTCATCCTCACTTACTTTTCAATTCACCTTCTCGCTCCCACCCAGCTGACTCTCTGGTGGCTTCCTATGGGGCTAGATGCTTCCTCCACCCTGCAATGGTGGAGGAAGGTACAGGGTCCCCAACCCGCATCACTCATATTTCTCCTCTGCCTCCACCCACCTTCACCCCTGCACCAGGCCACACCTCAGAGGCACCCTGTTGATGCCAGCCCGTCAGAGTACAAAGGCAGACATTCAAGACATTGGGCTTGGGGCTTGGTGGTGCAGTGGTTAAGAATCCGCCAGCCAATGCAGGGGACATGGGTTCAAGCCCTGGTCCGGGAAGATTCCCACATGCCGCGTAGCAACTAAGGCCATGTGCCACAACTACTGAGCCTGTGCTCTAGAGCCCGCAAACCACAACTACTGAGCCCACGTGCCACAACTACTGAAGCCTGCACGCGTAGAGCCCGTGCTCCGCAACAAGAGAAGCCACGACAAAGAGAAGCCCGCGTACTGCAACGAAGACCCAACACAGCCATAAATAAATGAATAAATAAATAAAATTTATGTATATATATAAAAAAAGGCATTTGGCTTTTCCCTGCCCCTGGGCCCCAGACTCCTTCCTTCATCCCAGACCTGGAGGAGGTGCCTCAAGCCCTCGTGGTAGCCGCAGCGTCCCTGCAGTCACTCCTGCACCAGGAAGTTGATGAGGGCGGTTCGGGGGGAGAGGAAGGCCTTCTTGATGCTTCGCCCCTGTAAGAGCCTGACACCCAGTTCACTTTGGAGAACCAGTTCGTGGACTTTGTCCTGGTCTTGGGCAACTTGCTGGGGCACAGGGATTTTGCCGCAGGCTTTGTTGTTGATCTGAGAAGGTGAAAAGCCGAGACAAACAATGAGGAAAGTCCTGAGAGTGGCAGGCAGCCAGACATCAATACCCACTGCCCCTAAAGGGTACTGCTGCTTCTGTGTGGGGAGGGAGTACGGGAAAAGAGAAAGAAAAGGCAGCACCCAGCTTCCAGGAAGAACAAAGTGCACTTAGATGGGCAGGATTAACGCCTGAACACTTCGGATAAGGAGAAGGAGAGGGCGCCACCTTGTATTTCCTGAGTGCTGCCCCATCACAGCTGTGGTGGAAACTATGTCAAAAATCCTCAGCATGAGATGGCTTAGGCTGTATCCGGCGGTAGAGGGATTATTGTGTTACTGAAGCTCAAATCAAGTTCAGATCTGGCTACAGGGGGTGTCACCGAGGATTTACCTAGATCTCACGTGGACTAATTTCTGGGGCGTGTAGGCAACCTCCCTCCCTGATGACTGGTTCCAGAAGGGGGCGCTCAAGTTTGACCACCTGGAAGCTGGACCCATATCACACACAACTCTTGCCTAAAATGGGCCAGTACGGTTCTAGCCGTAGTGGTATTCACTGAATATTAGTTTCATAAGGATAAACTTCACATCAAATATGAACTGATACTGCCACCGAGGAAAGCGACACGTGACCCAAACAGCTTCTGAGCAGCCGTGCTTCAAATCCTCCACCCCATCGCTCCTGTAAGAACGCGTTCGTTTTTTTCACGAATGCTCCTGTTTTTGACTTGGAAAATACAGTCACTGTGTTATGAAAAATTACCAGGAATAATTTCTGAAGTTTCAACCCAAGCACATTATCCAGGATCCCTTAATCACCCACTTCATCTTTTCAGATTTCTGCAGAATTTAGTGGCATTTTTATGGGCTGCATTAGCCTAGATCACTGGGTGGGAGACAAGTAAGACATCACCTCAAACAGTGGCTGCTTGACTTTAGAAAGGTCTCCCAGTCCCCATTTGGTGGCCTTGCAAGCTTCCACCCCTCCAGCTTTGCCACCTCCACTTCATCGCTCAGCCTTGGTCCGGGCCTCTGCATTGTTCTGTTGGACTTTTCCAACAGCTGCCTGGAGGGCCCCTGGCCACAAGCGCTGTCACCCGCCCCATCCACCACTACTCACTGACAGGAGCCCTGCAATGGCTAATGACAATAAAAGCTCACGTTGTCTGAGCTCTCACTCTGTGCCAGGCACTGTGCTCCACCATCCACCTGAGTGAACCTGTTTATTCACCACCTGTGAGGTAGGTCACAGCCGTTCCATCCCCGATTCACAGAGGGCAAAGCTAAGGGATAGGAGGTGAAGCCACTTACCCAAGGCCCCTTTCCAGCAAGTGGTGGAGACGGGATGACCCCGTGGACCCTCTCTCTTCCCTGCCAGCCCCCAGCCTCTCGGGATGGAGTCTGGCCTTCTCTCCAGTGCTGCCCTGCCTCTGCCTCTGCCTCTGTTCCACCTCCTCCATGGCTCACGGTCCAGTGAGGACTTCCCCCGCCTTTGCTCCTTTCTGCACTAGGGAAGTGCTGCTCCTCTTTCAAAGCCAAGGTCCACATCCCTTTCCTCGGATGCCTTCTCCAATCCCCCAGCTGCCAGAGGCAGCAATGCTGATGCTAGCAGCAGTTACCATTTACCGAGTGAGTTATTAAGCCCTGTTCTGCCACTGTTTCCTCACTTGCAAGATGCGGTTAGGCATGTATCTGCCTCCTCTGTGAAATGGGGAAAACGGCGGGGTCTGCTTCACAGGGCTGTTGTGCGGGGTCAATGAGTTACTATCTGGAAAGTTCTAAGGGCAGTCCCTGCCTCTTAGTCGGTACTCACTGTGTGTTAGTGGCTTTTGTCATTAGTGTGTCCAGAAGCAGGCTAAGTACCTCCTGGCATTATCCCATCTAATTCTTTCAACAACCAGGTAAGGCAGGCCCTGTGTTTTCTAACTGAGGAAACTGAGGCTTAGAGAAATTAAGTATTTTGCAAAACTGAGATGGTCCAACTCCCAAGCTCTTACATCTTAACCTGGAGGCTACACAAACTCTCGGTGTGCATGACAACGCGTGTACCTTCCCAGACTGTCCCTCCTGGGTGCTGGGCTCCGTGAAGACAATGTAGTGTCTCTGGGCTCAGAGCACACGGGCACGGCTGAACTGAATTACACCGAGTTACACTGTTCTGTGTTGCAACTTCTATTTCTGGCCATGGCACCAAGCGAGATCATGTGGAGACAGAACACAGACCTTGACAGAAGTCCTGCCACATGGCACAGTGCCCCAACCCAGAGGTTCTTGAGTTGGGTGTACTTGCAGGGAGTCCTCCACACATTTTAAATCTTGCATTTTTATTTCAATGAAAATCTGAAATTATTTTACCAATTATCAAAACTAAATTTCTTTTCTTCAGTGGTGATTTAAAATGGAAAGACATTTTCACAGATTAAAACTTCAGTGTCTCAGGTTGGCATTTCTCAGTTGCACTGAGGACGAGTTCTTAGGGGTACACAGATAGTTATTTCTTAGAAACATTATTCAAGTTAAAGAAATCGCCTCTCTGTGCCACAGGCTGGTTTCGGTTTTGAGGATTTTTGGAAGAAGCCTAGCAGGGCAGCGCCCCTCCTCCCCTCCATGGGGGTGGGGGCGAATTGGAGGCAGCGAGGAACTAAGTGTCAGGGAGGTGGTACGGAGACAGAGCATCTGTGACGGAGCCAGTCTCCTGGGGGAAACTGTCTTTCTCAACATGGACCTGCCCGCAGGGCCCAGGGTTTGCAGACGCAGCAGGTGGGGCCTGGCAGGCCCGGCTCCCGTTCAGCCCCTGGGTGATTACTTTGTGGTACTTTCCACAGTTTGCAATTATTTTGTTTATTTTTCTCTTTCCTTCTTCTTTTCCCCTATCTTTCCCACCAGGATTTAAGCTCCGTGAGGGCAGGGACCCTGTTTTTTGCATTTCGGTTTGTGTCCCCAGAGCCTAGCACTGTGCCTGATGTATTAATAGCATAGGTAACTTGATAATGACTGAGGAATAAACAAATAAACGTGGGCAAGGTGACGAGCTTCTCTGAGCCTGTGTCGTCAGCTGAAAAAAATGGGAACAGCTATGCCTATCTTTTAGGGTGGTGAGAGTTAAATTAAACTTGGGATGTAAGTTAGCTGGCCCACGTGTGGTTCAGACTAAAAGGTCCACCCCTTGTTCTCTTTCCCTCTTCAGCCACATCAGCATATTTAAGAGATATTCCTCATAATGGGTCTCAGATTAAACAACTTAAATACATAAAAATTACATAAGGATAAACTATAGGAGAGTTATTTGCTCTATAAACTATAACCAACTACTTTTATGTATTTAAAATGACGCAATTTATCAAAAAATAAATTTCATGTAGCCTTTCTGAAATATATTTTGCAGAGCGAGATGTTCCTTGCCCACCTCCTCACCATCACCCTACCCCCTCCAAGAGCCTAGAGCAGCTGAATGAAATTTAGAGAGATTGAAACACAGCTGGAAAGGAAGACAATTAGAACCTATAATGCAGGACAGGTTGATACTTTCCACTTTCTGGCCACAAGTTTTATGCTCACAAGCTTTTGGTATGTGGTAACTTCAAAACTGAAGGTGCTGGCAAAGGAAGACAGGCTGGAGGGTTGGGCGGAGAGCTGGGTGGGCTAAAAAGGCCTGGCGAGAAACTTCCAAACCCATCCGTGTGTGTGTGGCTGGTTCACCTTGGCCCTGGGGGCTGCGGGAGACACTCACCAGAACCGCCATCTGTACGACATCGGGCTGCTGGAGGAACTGCGGGTCCACAGCTGGCCAGGCTTGAAGCAGCACACTGGTGTCCCAGGCGTAGTGGGTACACAGCTTCCTCGGCACCAGCGCCAGGCCTGCAACGCCAAGGCACAGAGAGTCACTGAGCACATACGAGGCCCTTGGGAGCACGTAATAAAGCGTTTGCCCTGACACAGCCTGGCTTGGAGCCGTCTGAGGCCCCAGGAGGCCACACCATGGCTTTCCACAGCCTACCAGGTGCCCCCTACTTCCTTCAGCCTGGCTCATCATCCCAGTTTATAGGTAGCTTTCTTTTTCTTTTTTTTTTCAAACGACACCCAGAGCCATAAAGATGGACGGACACACTGTTCTCAAGTGCATTTGCAAAAGCAAGGCTGCTGATTTTACTCAGTCTCTCTGTAGTCCTGCTGGTGAAGGAATCCTTTGTGCTTCTGAGAGTGGATCCCAAAGTAATGAGCTACATTTGCTTCCTTTCTGGCCCATGAATACTTGTGGCCTGAGAGTACTTTTACTCATAATCACCAGAGCCAACATGCTGAGAACAGCGGGGCGCTCCTTCTGGACCTACTCAGAGGGCGCTCAACCTTTCCGCTAAACTTCTTCTTGGGAGGGGCTCCCGCCATTACCAAATTGGAAAGAGCTGTCCTTGGCTCAGGGTGGGTCAAACCCAAGGAAGCAGGGAGGAATGAAACCCTCTCCAGTCTCTCTTCCCAGAGCGCTTCACGCTGCAGCTCCCAAAGCAGAGGAGGCTCACCGTCCAGAGCTGCTCAGGGCCAACTGTCAGTGCTTCGGGACTTCAACCAGGGGCTTCCTAGCAGGGGAAGTTTGAGTTCCAAGCCTCTGTTGATCTCATGAGTACAAAAGATGCCCCCAGATGGGCAGGAAATACACAGAGCAGAAAATAGATCCCTGGGCAATTGTTGTGTGGTACATCCCCGCTGCCTCCTGGTCCTCCCAGAGGCAAGCCCTGGGCAAGCGGGCACGTGCATGTGGCCAGTGTGCCCACTCTGGGGGTGGTGCTGTGGCAGATGCACAGCCCTCACGCTGTGAATGGCTTTTCCAGGGCTGGTGGAGGTGGGGTGGCCCTTGCACACCTACCCCTTATTATTAGCCTTGAGACCAGCAAATGCATTTGAGGGACGGGCCCATAGCTCAGGGGATGGTCTGAGGCCAAGTCTGGGACAGAGGGAATGAATCCCACCAATGCCGGTCCCAAACACTGGGCTGTGAATGACAATGTTTTCTTTTATTTTCTTTGATGACAAAAGTAATGCATGCTCCTTGCAGAAAATTTGTAAAAAGTCTAAAAACAAAGAAGAAAATCATGTTCATATGGATAGCATCTTTTAAACTTTTTATTTTGAAAGATACTAATGTAATGTATTTAATGAATACTTGTATGTACAAACCAACTCCACAAAATGAAACCAAACTACCACCAGGATCATGCTGTAGATATAGTTTTGGATTCTCTTTTTTCCTACATTTTAAACTAATAATCAATTTCATGGAAAAGGATGACACACAATAGTATATATAGTATGGCCACAGTTTTAGTAAATATTTAAATAAACAGATAAAAATTTAGAAGGAAATACATCAGAATAGCAGCAAGCATTATCCCTGGGAGGCAGAAGTATAGGTGATCTTTCTATTAAAAACAAATTTATTGATGATGATGAAAAACCACCACTGAAACAATACCAATGCTGGTGAGGAAGTAAAACAATGGAATTCTCATGTACTGCCTCCATCTAGGCCTTTAGTAGTATTAGGAAGAAGGCAGCTACAAGAGCATTCACTGAAGCATTGTTGACGTTTTTTTAATAGTAAAAATAATTAAAACTTCAAACAGCCCATATGTACATTAGTAGGGGACTAGATAAATAAATTGTGAGCTATTTATTCAACAGAATATTATACAGAGTGAAATGGAATAACTAGAACTATAAGAATAAACATAAATTTCCAAACAAAATTTTATAGGTTTTCTACAAGGAATACTTATTACTTTTGTAATTAGAAAAGATATTTAAGAACAGTTTTCCCATGCTATAACATCAGTTCAAGATTTTTCTTCTGGTTTCTTTTTAAGGTTTCATTTTCTGGCCCATTTATCCATAATTTATCTATCCATAATTTATTTTGCATATAACGTGAAAAAACATTCTTAAAAAATACTTGGTCAATTCTCCAAATCCAATCTGTTGAATAAACCTTCTCTTCCCTATTGGTTTGTGATTTTTCTTTTACAATATATTATATTAGGGATGGTTTCAGAACTATTCACTACAAAGATACTCAAAATGCCTGTCTGTGATGAGGTGAAGAACGGGCCAGAATATGAATCAACACGCTGCTTCCTTCATTGAGAAATTCTTGCTACCAAAAACATGGTCAGTCTTACACGAATATGTGCTTAGTGACACAGGTGATGTACCTGCTAAGCTCCTTATCTTGTCCTAGAGACAGTTCCTAGACCAGCCTCAGGTCTACGGACCACTCTGAATAGCACTGGTCCATTTTGTTCTGTTGACCTCTGTCTTGGTTCTTGTGCAGGCATCACAGATTTGTTGTAGCTTCCCATGTTTTACTATCTGTCACTCCTATTGTAACCCTGTGCTGCTAGTCAACCTGGGGGAAGGGAAGGCCCATCGGGGTCTGAGAATCAAGTAGCATAAAAGATGTATTCCTGGGGCCCATCTGGCCCCTGTGTCCTGGGGTTCCCATGCTTCTAATGAACCTACTCCATTTCTAACAGATGTGCCTTTTGGCAGAAGCAGAGAGGAGCTTCCTGCTTGTTCCTCAGAAGGGATCCTATTAAGACTCATATCGCAAGACAGAGGTCACAGAAGGAAGATAATTACTTCTTTATTTTAGCTGGCTGGGCCAGCATGCCTTGTCCTGTGACCCAGCTGCAGTGGGAAGCATTCCAAAATCTCCGCATGGCAGTTGTACAGGATGCCTGGGAGATGAAAGGACATTGGACACAAATGTTCTGGGCAGAAGCTGTTACAAATTCCACTTTAAAAAAAATGAGGAAGTCCAGCCTTCCTGGAGCAATCAGGATGCTTATTTATAGCGGCCTGGGCCCCCGCCAGCGATTCCATATAGATGGGAGTGGGGCCATCCTGCTCAGCAGGGAGGAACAGAAACTCACTACCCCAGGTTCTACGTAGTGCTTTTGCCTTCCTGCTCTTTTTAGGGTAGTAAAAATACCTAATATTTGCATGGCAAATACAATGGTTTCTTTACGTGACACAGGGCAGGTCAAGAGCTGGCCTTTGGGAAGCATGTGGAGAAAGTCTGAACACAGGCTGGGAAGTGGCAAGGCCCTTGCACACACAAGGCCACCACGCAGGGCCAGCTGTCGCTCTCAGCCCACCCCCTTCCTGCCCCTCCTTTGGAGAGCTGTTGTCGCTGACCTTCCCGTGAAATAACTGAAACAAGCCTCCTCTCCCGCTCTGAGAGCTGGCGAGGTCGCCACGCCACCATGGCACCCGGAGTGAGTGCTGGGTGGTCATGGTGTCCGTGGATGGCAGGCCTCTCCTGACAGCCATCTTCAGGCCTGTCTCCACCCCACCCCCATCCTCATATACACACAGGGGAGGACCTGGGGACTCTGTGGTGTCTCATCCCCATCATGCCTTGTCCAGCCCTGGCACTTCCAAGGAAATGGACAGGAAGTGGTGCTACTTCACATTAGCCTTTACCCACAGAAAGGGTTCTGTTGACATTATTTTGAAATAACAACACTGACACAGCATACACATTCATGTATAAAACCATCCGAGCATCAGGAGATGTCTTACTGTCCCTTACAAGTCTTAGCGTCCCTTACAAGAAGTGTTCCCACACTTCTAGATTATTTGTAGATTTGCAGTTGTTGTTACTGTTGTTGTTGTTTTTTGGCTGCACTGTGTGCCTTGTGCGATCTTAGTTCCCCAACCAGGGATTGAACCTGCACCCTTGGCAGTGAAAGCGTGGAATCCTAACCGCTGGACTGCCAGGGAATTCCCAAGATTTACAGTTTTGTTGAAATTAATGAATACAGCATATATGTACAGCAAAACAATATAGCTACAATATTTTACCACCATTTGCACAAAGAAAAATGGGTTTATGGTAGTAGACTATACTTCAAGATTAGAGTTACTTCAGAAACTTAAGAGAGGCAAAGGGTCACCTTGCTGTGACCCTCACAATTAAAGTACTGATGGAAGACTTGGGGATGACAAGAGGTAGAAGCTGGAGGCAAAAACCAAGATAGATAAATCGCTGTTGAAACTGTAAAAATGGCCAGAGAAACAGAAATGGAGATCTTATCACCACATTTTAAATAACGTGTATTTTGGACAAGAGGCTCATCTCAAAGCAGCACAAAAAAACAGAAAAAGAGGAGAAATCACTCAAATGCCCATCAGTGGATGACTGTTTAATAACCTATGGAATATTCACTGGGTAGGACACCATATAGCTGTTAAAAAAGAACAGGGTCAGCCTGTAAGTGTTGATATAGAATGACTCTATACACTCCATATGGTAAGAGAGAAACATTTCACATACATGCATGGAGTTCTGTCAAATCAACTATCCAACTGGCAGTGCAGGTACCTGGGGAGAACAACTGAGCGTAGGGGTGAGGATGGGAGGGAACTTAGGACACACCCTTTGTAAGAACTGAAGGTTTCACAATATGCGTATAGATGTACTTTTCAATGAAAAATCTAGGTTTTGCTTTTGCTTTAAGAAGCCCAGAGAGGTACACTGGAGGGTGGAGCTATTTTCTGCAGCTGGCTCTATGGGCTTTTCTTCGGAAGCTAGGCTTGTATAGCTGCGAGGTCACCCTCGAGGAGCAGCGCTCCTTGGGCACTTAGGGCAGACGCATCCCGTCACCACGAGCTCCTTCACGCTGCTCTGCAGAGCGATGCAGGAGACACGGGCGCCTCACACACTAGTGGGATGAATGGCTGCATCTGGTCAGTTGTGTGTGTGTGTGTGTGTGTGTGTGTCTGTCTGTCTGTCTGTCTGTCTATTAAAACCTTCCACAACAAGAAATAAATTGCTTCTTCCCTTCCTTCCTCTCTCATCGTCTATGACATTCCAGAACCAGAATCTCAACACTCAGGACTTGTGGGTTTAGAAAGGTAATTTAAAACAAACAAACAAAAGAAATTGAAATAATTATAGATTCATAGGAGGTTGCAAAGAAATGTACAGGAGGTCCTGTGACCCCTCAGCCAGCCTCCCCCACTGGTAACATCTGGCATAACTACAGCACAATATCAAAACCAGGAAATGGACATTGGTACAATCCACAGAGCTTATTCAGACTTCACCAGTTTTATAAGCACTAATGTGTGTGCGTGAGGCTTCATATAACCACCACTGCACTCAAGAGACAGAACTGTTCCATCACCACAAGGCTCCCTCTCCCCTTTTATGGCCACCACCCCTTCTGCCCAGTCCCTAACCCTTGGCAACCACTAATTGTTCTTCATCTCTATAATTTTGTTTTTTCAAGAATGTTATAAATGGGATCATAGAGTATATAGCTTTTTGAGATTGGCTTTTTTTCACTCACCATAATCCCCTTGAGATCCATCCAAGCTGCTGCCTGTTAGAAAGGTCATTTTTTTTTTTTATAGTCAGGCTATAGTTTATTACAGCAAAGGAATAAAAAGCAGGATCAATAAAGGAAAAAGGTACATCAGGCAGAAGCTGGAGGATACCAGGTATAAGCTTCCAAGAGTCCTCTCCCAGTGGAGTCACACAGGACATACTAAATCCCCCAGCAATGAACTGCAGAAACACATGCAAAATGTTTTCTTCCAGGGAAGTTTGCTTGAGCCTAAGAGTCCAGGGTTTTTATTGGGGTAACTGCAGTGCTGACTGCAGTTACTGAAACTTCAGACCCCCCAGAAGGAAAGCAGGTGTTCACCATAAATCACATTTTTTACACAAACTATCCACACAAGCTGGTATAATGTGGTTCAAGACCTCAAGCATGCACAGTGCCCTAATCAGTTAGTAGCATAGGGAACGTTCTAAGACCTCAGTTCCTAGGAGCCAGCCAAAGGCTAGTCATACAAGTAGGCCCTTCTGAGAACGTACAAGATTTGAGTAACTCAAGGCTGCTGGGTTAATTATTTACTTCACAGATAGGTATCAAGTTATCATGAATTTAATGTACTATATATACATATATGATAAAGCAGTACATTATAAAATACATACATTAAATTATAATTAAATGTAAATAAATATATCACAAATGTTATAGGACATATCATACATATGATAAGCAGTACGTTAAATGCAAGGTATTACTATTATTACAAATGAGTAATGAGGGCTACAGCTGTCCTAGGGTGTGACTGAGCAGAGTAATAATGGACATTTGCAAGGCAACTCCTCAGAGCACTGAATGGGAGGCTGTGAAAAAAATCCCACTGAAGAGTTTCTCTCTCTGATAGAGATAATTTTGTCACTAGAACCATTTTGTCCCTCTCCAGTTTGACACCGTACATTCTTATCATTAGCTATGTATTTCTTGGGGGGGCATGCACAAGCTAAATTGTTCCACCACCCACGATGGAGTTTTGGCAAGGATGTGACCCTTCCAAGGAAGGTGCAGAATTCAACCTCTGGAAAAAGGCATAGACAGGTGCTTCCTAACAAACCCTGAGCAAGGCTCAGTAAAAGACTGTGATTAATAATATGATGACTAATACCAACAGTGAATTTGAGTCTGAACTGAATTGAGATGAATTTATGTGAACCTGAATACTGTTGGAATATCATTTTGAGCTAAATACTGGACTAGATGCCCAGCCAAACCCTGATCTTCTTTTTTTCCAAAAAACATTTTCCCTCTAAGGATGAAGAAAAAGACTATGGAAATGAAACTTGGGCGCTGTGCATTAGAATGATTTCCTTGTGTAGAGGGGGAGCAGGAGGGTCATCCTGAGGAGGCACACTTACTCATACCTAAAACTGCCAAAAGCATTTACCAAGGCATAGTCTGTATTATCTGAACCCAGTTGGTGGTGGCAGCCAGTAGATTGGACGACAACTTGGGGGAGGGTGGATCTTACAGATGGACAACAAGCCTCCTGATGGAGCTTTGGCGAGGGAGTGCATGTTGGAGTATTTTAGCTGCTGTCAGGCTCCTCCCCTGCTTTACACCTGCGTAGCTGCTGTAGTTCCCCCCACCAACTGCCCAAGAGCGGGACCTGAGGCAGTTGCCCTTATTCTGCATATAAGATAAAACCAGCTCATTTGTATTGCTGATATATTCTTAGAAAGGTCATTTTTGATGATGATAAAATTATACCTTTAAACAGAGTACCACCAAGGAGCTCCCTGTTTGGTGATTTTCTGCTTTTTTACTATCCACCAACAAAGGAAACCTTGTGTCCTTTGTGTAGAAACAGTATCAGTAACTCCAAATATGCAAAATTTCCCTAACACCCTCATAGATAGGACAATATTCTATGATGGTAAACAAAAGATAAGTTTGTAAATTCAGATGTGGTCTATTGACCTTCTCAGATCCAAAGTTTCAGGTAGGAAAAAAAGATTTCCTCATCCTGTTGAAGTGTGCACACTGCCAAGACACTGGTTCTGTTTCTTGGGTCTCCACTGATTCTTTAAGTGATCGGTAGAGAAGTACTTTGGGCTTCTCTAAAGGTTTCCTTTTATCCAGAGCCATGATGGCCATTTTGCCCATGGACCCCAAATTGTCCCCAGAAGACAGATCTCAATTCTGCTGCCCTTGGGGGAGGAACTCTTTTATGAAAACCTGCTTCTCTGGAGAACTCTGAGAAATAGTAATTTCTGAACATCCTACCCTCACTGACCACATTTCCATTATAGTCATTGTGAGGTTATCTTTCAAAGATGCAGGAATGAAACCAGAAGTTATATGAAAGCTATGTTTTGCAGAATAAACCAAATGTGTGTAAAAACTGTCCCAAAGCCTTGAGACAAGAGTGACTGACAGTGTGGGATGACAATAATGACCCTCACAACATAGCACTTCTGTTTGCAAAGGACTTTCAACACCTTGTGACACTGGCCCTTATCTGCTGCTGGGAGAGGCAGGAAGGGGTCGTGGCCCCATTCTCTCCAGAAGGCACCTGACAAAGACCTGTGAGTTAATGACCAGGGTGATATGCCTGGTGTGTAGGACTCCTCACTTGACTGTGCTACAGCCCCCGATGCTCATTCAGAGGAGCCACACACATACACATGTGCAGAGCCAGGAGACAAAGGTTTCCCATTGTTTCTTTGAATTAAAAAAAAAAAAAAATTAGTTGCCATGAATTTGTAAAGCTTGAGGGAAGATCTTCTCAAGTGAATGAACGCAGACTGCAATGCCCGCTTCTCAGAATGGCCTCCCCAGCTTTCCCACCAATGCCTAGAACAGAGCCAGGCACAAAATACATTCTCAATGAATGTTTACTGAATGGCTGAATGAGACATGCTAGCAAAACTAAGACTCAGTCTAGACCCACTCCTTATTATAACACAGCTCACAAAAGCCCACTGGTATTGTGTGTGGAAAAAAACATGGAGCAAAGTTTGAAATGGGCCAGTTTCTACCATACTGCTTTAGTGTATGTCCTGCTGGAGATCTTGTCACACAATTGAAGGACAGACTAATGGGGTAACACCACAGTGTACACCTGTCTGGTAAGACCTGCCGGGCAGGGACAGGACCCTGGAGACAGCAGACCCTCTCTGCAACCCCCCCCCAAATCCTGGCCCTAAAACACAGAGACTGGAGGGGCATGCAAGGAGCGAGTTTCTGAAAACCCCATTTACATCAGTCCCTCCTGGGAGAAATGAAATGAAGGAGGCAGACAGATAATGTGGGACAAAAAAGGATGATAAAAGGGAGAGATCTGTATATTCTAGGGTCAGAGTAAACACGTTTATTATAAATTAGATAAGTTTTGTTTTAAAAGAAGGGAAGACTAGGAAAGAATTAACAGTGTGCCATTTAAAAGACTTAATGTGATCACCAATGCTAAATGAAAGAGGCATGTTTCCTGCCTAAGGCGATAATGAAAGGCTACATAATCTAATATAATATGGCAGTAGCCTGGCAGGGCCTAATACCACCCTCCCTTTAGGGCATTCTGTCTATTCAGCAAAGAATGGGTGAATGTCTTGTCCTGTATAGTCTGTTCTAAAGCACAGAAGCAACTCAATTCACCTGGTGAAGTCAGCAAAACCCTTATTCCCACACCTGACAATGCATACTGAGAAAAAACTGGTGTCTCTTAGGCGTATAATTGCGAAATTCTAAATAAAACGCTAGCAAATAGAATTTAACAGTATGTTAAAGGTTTACTACCCCATGGTTAAGGTAAATTTATCCCGCAATAGGCTATTAGGCAACCAATTAATTGGACATAAGTCATAACAACAGGGCAAAGGGGAAAATTAAAAGCAAAGGATACAACACCTCAACAATTGAAGAATGGATGTTAAGTAAAATCTACCTCCCAACTCCTAAGATGAGTTCTGGTAAACAAGGTTAGAAGGCCGCTTCCTTAACATGACAGGGAATATCTACTCTAAACCAACAGCCAACACCATACCTAACAGGGAAGTGTTCCATTTAAATCTGGAAATGAAACAAGATTGGCTGTTGCCAGTATTCTTTAACATTACATACAGTTTTCTAAGCAGTATATTAAAGAAAGTAAACAGACACAAGGGCATTACTATCAGAAAGGAGAAAACTTAACCTTATTTGCTGATCATAGACTCCTAGAAAATCCAAGAGGATTCTACCCCTTAAATGAAGGAGGAGAGATTGGTAGGGAATCTGGTTAGAAAATAAGGAAGTAAATTAATATTAAAAATTATATGCCAGACATTACCAGTCAAAAATTATTAAAGAAAAAAGATTCCAGTCACAATAACAAAAATAAAATGAAATGTGGCAAGATAAAATACTTGAGAATAATCTTAAGAAATGTGTGGGACCTACATGAAGAAAATTACAAAACGTGCCTAGGCATGAGGGAAGTCTTGAATGAATGGAGAGACAGATCATGTTTTGGGATGGAAGCCTAGATGCGGTAAAAATGTGAAACTTTTCCAAGTTAATTCTAGGTTTAACCAAATCTCAATCAAAATCTCAAGGAGATTCTGGGAGAACTTAACAGAACTATGCCAGAGTTCTACTGAGAAGAATAAACAGGTGAGAAGAGCTAAAATAATTATGAAAAAGAAATGAATGCTATTTCTCAGAGGCCCCCAGATAAAAGCATGATGTAAACACAGCATCCCTAGGCTGCCTGTCTTCTGCAAGCTCCTTTGAAACATCCGCAGAAGTCACAGGAGACCTCTGAACACAAGGTCTGGAGAACGGGGCCCAGAATAACCATCAAGTCCTCCTGCACAGCACCTTCTCACTTCATTCCCATTTCCACAGAGAGGTCCCAAGTGCAGATGCCAAACGCTGGACCCCACGGCTGAGGACATCTGAGTCCTGAACAATGCTCAACAAGAGGCTGGAGCACATGCTGGTCAGTAGTAACTGGTCAAGCAAGGCCTCCCCACCTACCTGCCCAGAGCTCCGAGGTTATGTGAGGGGCCATGGGAGCAGCCATCACCATCAGGGCACACAGAGCATCCTCAAACTCAGGGCTGTGGAGAACAACTCTCTGAGAAGCTTGCTGAGGAACAGAAAAGAACAGCAAAGTAAGAACACTGAGGTGTACAAGAGAAGCCTGGGTAAGAAAGGCCATGAGTGCACGTGAAATCCAGAGACACAAACAGGCAGGAAGAAACCCTCTTCAACATCATTTTTGCTCTGGGCAAAGAACTCTCCCCGTTTAATCATAGTGTTAAAAATAGCTGGAGTAGCAACAGCAGATATATTACTATTTGTCTTTTTGGCCGTGCTGCGCGGCTTGCGAGATTTTAGTTTCCCGGACCAGGGGTCGAACCCGTGCCCCCTGCAATGGAAGCGCAGAGCCCTAACCACTGGACCGCCAGGGAATTCCCGAGCAGATATATTACTGTTGACTGAGCATTTAACCACGCCCGCGGACTGATGCTAACTCATTTGGTTTCTACTACCCTTTGAGGGCAGTATTGTTACCCCATTTGACAGATAAAGCAGCTGAGGGTTACAGAGGGAGAGTCATCTGTCCCTGGGTACACGGCTAACCAAGAGATGGAGACCAGATTAGAATCCAGGTCGGTCTTAATTCTTAACCACTCAGCTATGTTTCCTATGTGCACAGAACCAGTGGGAAATACAGAGACTTGCTCAAAGGTTCTGCAATGTGGAACCTCCAGGACAGGGGTCCTCTTGCGCCCCTCAGGGAGCTCAGGGTTCCCCATTCTTTGACAGTTCCTGCAAACACTCAGTGTCTTCCTGAGGTGTGGCTAATCAGTTAACTCAGTCACACCCATTCACTTTATGGGGCACCTACTATACACCAGACTTCAGAGATAAAACATCCAGAAAGGCATAGTCTCTGCACTCAAGGAGCTGCAGGCCACCTCACCACGTGACTGGAAGCCACGCTCCCTCCTCGGTTACCAGCAAATGAGCACAGACGGGCCACTTACCAAGAGGGCATTGCTGAGTCCCATCAGTTGAGAAATCGCAGAATTCAGTGAGAAGTCCTCTGTGAAATGGGCAGTCACCTATTGGTAAAAAGTTGAATTATTCACTTTGTTCAAATTTCCTTTAAGCTTTCCATAAAAAAACTGCATTATCCAAAAAATGTGAAACTAAATGCATACAATAAAAGATATTTATAAGTGTATTCACTATCTCAAATAGTCACTTTAATGTTTCGTCAGCACAAAGGTTTTAAAAATTAAAGTCAATGTTTTTTCCACCACTCAAGACTGTTACTCTTCCCCCATATCTGGGACAGTGTTGGTTCCCATAGTAGGTGCCTAAGAAAACATTGATCATTACCTGAAAAGGAGGCGGGACCCATTTGATGAGCAAACATCAAAACAATATTAAACAGGAGATGGGGTAAAGGATGTCACTTCTCCGTGGTTACATGACTTCAATTCACAGTGAAGGTTATTGGTATATGGGATAAGGTTAGTTTTACATTTTCAAATACGGAGTCAACACAAGAACACAAATACGATTTGTCAGCTTTTTCTTGTTGGTGTGCTTTTCAATTTTGACCATGGGCAAAGATATAGAAAAATAACACATCCTTAAGATGTCAAGAGTTTCCAACTTGTTGAAATAACCCAATTCCATTATCTGACAGAAGAGAAGAATTTGCCAAATCCAAAGAGAAAATATGGGGTATGAAAACGATCATTCAGGCATCACTCAGATCACTGAATTCAATTCCGTGAGCTCTGTTTCTCTACACTATAGTAGAGAGGATGAAAATAAAGCTGAAGAAGTGTCACTAAATGAGACCATGCTGGACCCAGGGCCACTGTAGGTTATACAAACCAGAGGAAAAGCCCTGCTCCTTCAATGTAATCAGTTGCCAGAGTTCAGCGAAGTGACCTTGGCTAACTTTCAAAGTTTGAATCAGCACAACTTAAAAAAAAAATTCAGCCTAAGGAGAATTTGGGGTATCTGGTACCCATTAAAAAATGGCTTCAGATTTCCTAAGGGCCTTCTTTCAAAGATATATGACATTTTTTCACAAAGTTCTTAAAAAAGGTGAATGTCATGGTATTATAGCAGACTTCTAGATGAACAATTTAAAGGGATGCTATCAATGAAGAATCTTTTAAAATGATTTAGAGAATAATATACTATTCTCTAAGAAGATAAAGTGAACAATTATTTTACCTGTAAAATTTAACCCACAATAACTCATGTGAACATTGTGTAACAAAGTACCTGAGTGGGAAAGTACCCGCTATTCTGAGTATCAGGGAACTCTCTGCTCAGTTCCTCACTGGTTGTGTGACTTTCATAAGACATTTAACCTCTCTGTGTCTCAGCTCTGCCCACAGACGGGATGATGAGGAGGCTAAAGAAGAGAGTCTTTTCAAGCCCCTTTCAACTCTAAAATTCTGTTTCTGTTTTTATAACATATACAGTGTGTCATCAGTATGATATTAAATTTGGTTCTCTACTGGATGTGTTAAATATGGAAACATGGAAAGTGGGCAGCTTCTTGATATCCGGGATGGATAAATGGGAGGCACCATTAGAGGGAGCCATTTCCTGAGAGCATCTCTGTTCATGACAACGTCTGCACTGTTGCTCCACCTTGGGGAAATACCCAAAGCAGTAAGACCAATTAATCAAGGCCAGTGGGCCACCATAATAAGAAAGGAGGAAGACCCAGAGTGCCCACCCCAAGGCAGGGCGAGCCACACAGATCACGAGGGCTCAGTTACAGAATCAACCAGTGTCCCCTGGAAGGTTTCTGACCTGAGAGATGATGGAGTTCTTGTACTCCCACAGCTTCCTGGCCTCGGCTTTCTCCTCGTTACTCAACAGCTGAGGCCTGGGAACCTTCCCAGAAACCCTGGCCTCGATAAATCGAGTTGCCAAGGACCAGAGACGCTGCTGCCATCTCAGCACCCCAGGGAGAGCGTCGGCTGAGTGTAACGTCAGTGAATGAGAGAGAGAAAGAGAGACATGTGAGAATGATTGGTTTGGTTACACCTAAGTGACAAAGCACCTGTGAATGAAGAAACACTTCACTGTGCCCGGTGGATCTCTCCAAGGGCACGGAGGAGGGTCCTTCCTGGCTTCCAGTGTCTGGGAACTCAGACCAGGACTGACTCTATCATTTCTTAGAGCCCCAGATATTCAGAGTACAGGACGGCAGGGCTACACAAAGGGTTTCCACCAACTGTCACTGGCCCACAACGAGCTTAGAAGCTTGGGCCACGATGTGCATCAGGGCACTGTCTCCTTGGTTAGAAAGCTTGCTGTGACAAAAGCGTCCTCGGAATTAACAGTGTGCTTGGAGACAGGGTTGACTTACACTGGTGCAGGTGTCCCATCTCACGCGGACAGGTAACATGCAGAGGCGGCAGTGGTCCACAGACCGCACTCTCAGCTGCAGTGCTGCACAGCCTGAGGTGTTTTAACACAACCCCTGTCCTCGCCAGATCTGTACGTATCACATATTTCAGATGTGTTCATCAAATCAGCTGTTCATCTGATCTGGAGAAGTTGAACAGCTTCACCTGGTGGTCCTGGGTCACATGGCTAACCAAATTAGGGCCAGTTCAGGTCTTTTACACTTTAGCCACTGGACTAGACATTCTCAAGCCTGGATGCACAGCAGGATCTTCTGGAAGGCTTGTTAGAAACAGATTCCTGGAGCTGGTCCCACAGGCAGGGCTGGGGAGCCAGAACCTGGGCCTGAGTGTCCCCAGGGATTCTAGTTCCAGGACTGGCATCTGTGGCCACTGCTCCAGACCACACTTCTCACTAGAAATGGTGTGTTGAACTCAACGGTGATTCCAGGCACCTGAATTCTTTTTCCCATAACATTTGGATAAGACCACATGAAGGAAAACTGAATTACTGATTACTGTTGGACAGCTTATTCTAGGATATCCAGATACCTGAGATTATTTTACCTCACACCATTTTAGGTCTAAACAACTTTGGAGGGACGAATTTCCCCTGCGGGGGCCTCTGAAGGCTACTGTGGGTGACTGAAGAGGTCACAGGTAACATCAGGACCAGGCCCCGTGCGGGGTTTTCTGGACTGGTGAGGGGCAATGGCACAATTCTAGAAAAAACCTTTCAGGTTAGACCAAAAGGGGACTGGCCTCTGTGGACCACAGCGGGCCCAGGAGTACCACAAATGCCAGTCTGGCTCAAGGAAACGTTTCCAAAGTGGGATCCTCGTAGAACCTGCATGAGAACGCCACAGACTCATTGAAGGCAGGCTCTGGGGCCCTGCCCTGGGGGCTGGGTCAGCAGGGCTGTGGTGAGGACTGGGAGTCTGCAGTCACAGGGAGCTTCCCCAAAGGCTTGAGGCTCATTACATCTGAGAAAACTGGCCTAGGAATGGCACAGGATGTTGGGCAAATTGCTACTTGCTTCACAGAGCTGATTCCTAGAACCCTACTATTGACTCAGCAAAGATATTTCCTTCCCTGAATTCCTTCGGCACTGAGGCGGATCACGGAGGAGGCAGGCTGGGAAGAGGAAGGTGACTTACTCTTTACGTCCCACAAGATATCCTTCTCAGGAGGGGCGGCGAAAAGGATGTACAGCCGGATGGTGTCAATGCCGTACTGCTCCACGACGTCTTCGGGGTCCACGCCATTGTGCTTGGATTTGCTCATCTTCTCCCAAGTCACCTCTAACTTCTCCCTCGTGTTTGCATGAACAGGAACAGAACCTAGACGCCAGAAAATTGCATCGGTAGGGGATGTGTGATGCCGAATTGGTTCTATAACAGTATATTCAGTAAGAAAATACTGGGTGAGCAATTATAAGTGTCAATTTAAAGAATTCCACTAATTCATTTAACATGACTCGTTCTCTCCCTCTAGACGTCATAAAAATGTTTTTGTTTTCAAATAAATGAGGCCCACCTCCCATAACAAATCTTCCTTTTTCTCAATCACAAAACAAGACAAAGCAATTTCCTTTTTTTTAAAAAAGTAAATTACTTATATACAAAAAGGAAAGTGAAAAAGGATAAGGAAGACTCGTATATTGCTCTTTTCTTTACGGTTTCAGGGTCTCCTTTGGAAACTGGCAGATGACCAGTCAGGGTCTCGGAGCAGCAAAGCACCTGAGAGGTCACTTCACCTGGAGGCTAGGTCCCCCGTCCGTGCTGAAGTCACCAGAACATGATCTCGCACCATCGAGGCCCATGCATGGAGTTAGGCCGCTGGGCTCACAGTAAACGTGGTGTCCTGTTGTGGAGCCCTGTTCTTTGTCTCCTCCCCACCCACATACCATCGGTCCAGATGGTGCTGATGGCGGAGGCCTTCCATGGCCATGTTTGGATGAGGTGACCTTGCTGCCAAGCTCCAGTGGCTGGGACCAGGAAGGACATCTGAGAAGGCTAAGCCTCCTTCTCAGGAATTGGAACTAAGAGACAGAAACTCTGTCTCAATGCTGTTGGGCACTGGAACCAGAAGGTCCTGAGGAGATGGGGCAAGACGTGGCTCTGCGGCTGCCAAAGGTCACTTTGTAAATTGAAATTAGGGAGAGCAGAATCCGAGCCTGGCAGAGGAAGGAGAACACAGCAGAACAGAGAGGAGCAGGAAGAGGAACTGGAGGCTCGAGAAAGAGAGAGGAGAGAGGAGTGGCCCGGCGGCTTCCTACATGTTGTACTTCCTGCAGCTGGGTTTGGGCGATGTCCCTACATCCCTGTGCGAAACCTGCCTTTGTGTGGATTTCTGTTCCTTCCAGATAAATACTCCCTCTAACAGCAACCAAACTCACTCCCTATATACCTACAAGCCAACTCCATTATTTCATGAGAGGCACACCCACTAAGGAGACAGATGCCTGCCCTTGCTGATCCACGTACATATTCTCCCCCTGGGGGCAAGTCTGAGTGGGAAGGGAAAAGATGTTCACAACAATGCTTGACCCTGTGACATCAGAGCAAAGGGAGACTGAAGTCCTGGAAGATGTTTTATCCAAGCTGTGGTGAGGATCAGGGAACCACTGCCCCCTCTACCCCACACCCCCCGTCCAGGCTGCAGCAAGCCTTTATAACACTGCTGTGAAAATTAGGAAAAAGGCATCTTTCTGGGCAGAGAAGTTGAGAAGTTAGAAAAAGGTGCCCTCTCTTGGCAGATGTGGCCCTGAGGTGTATAGTTGGGTGAGTGGCTGGATCTCGGGCCCTGCTCACCCCCTCAGCCAGCTGCCTTTGTGCATTGCACAAACTGCACAGTCATACGTAGCAGCCCTGCCCATGACACAGAGAGCCCTTCACCAACAGCTAAAAGTTATGTGTCCCCTGGATTTAGCTCCTTTCCCTCTGGCAAGTGTTGGAGAAACACTGCCAATTTCTGCTTCTCCAGCTTCTTTTTCTCCCAAGGACCATGGTGACCCTTCCAAACCCTGAGGAATTACTGCTTTAACTAGGTAATCCCATTGCCTGCTTCCACCTAAACCTTCTCTCTAGTGTTTGGCTTAGGAGGCTGCCTACCATTTAAGGGGTTGTTGGGTTTATCTAGTTTCATCCATTAAGCATGAGTTATTCTAAATTTAATGGCCAGAGTTTCTCACAGCCACCTCCCAATTTTCTAACATGTCATTTATTTGTATGCTGGGTGCACATGATACACCCTCATCATGCCACCTAGAGACCTTTGAGGATGAGTGAAAACACAGGGTGGAAGGAAAAGGCTCAGGAAAGCTGGGAGAAGGGGAAGTCCAGGGGGTCAGGGGGAGGAATTCCACCTGGGGGCCCAAGTAGAGTGGTCGCCCCTGACGTTCTGAAATGCCCCTCTAGACCACGGTGGGAGGATGTGCTGAGAATGCCCCAGTCTTACAAGAATGTCTCTTGGGTCTGGGGGCTCTGTCCCTGAGATGGGCTGTCAAACACAGGCTAGGACAGGAGGTGATGCCAGAGTTGACTCCATGTTATACACAAAAGAAAACACTTCCAGAAACTGAACTGACACTTGAGCTGGATGGGACGGGGCTGAGGGGCAGCCAGCCTCAGCCTCAGAGGGCGCCAGCCCAGAGCCAGCTGAGGCTTTGAGACCGTAAGGCTAAAGGGTCGCTCTCCTGGATTCCTGCCCAGCCAGGGCCTGGCAGCGTCCTCCTGTTTGGTTTTCTGTGAGCACCTGGATGGGACTAGATGGGCCATTCTTACCTGTGAGATCTACTTCCTCTCGCTGTAGATACTGTCCAGATGGTAGGCGGAATGTCTGCCCCTTGACAAGGCCTTGGGCCAGCAGTTTATGAAAAGGTTCTCTGAGGAAAGATAACAGAAAAAGAAAACTGGTGGGGCAGGGGTTCAAAGCATCCAGAAAACAGCAGTACCAGCCTTACCAGCTGATGAGTAGAGATAACTGCCCTGCGTGAAAACAGGCTGACCAATGCCACTTGTAAATCCAACTTGAACAAATGGCTCCTTACAAATAAGCGATAAGGAAATTAAGTCAAATCAGAAGAAATTAACTACTTTCCGATGTGGCAAAGTGGAAAGAACACCCGGCCTCGCATCTGGAAGGCCTGGATCTGAATCTCTGTTCTGCTTCTCAAAGACGTTTATGAGCCAAGGCAAGTCACTTACTCTGAGGATCAGTCTGCTCCTCTGTAAAATGGGGATTTTAAAAACCTGCCTCAAAGGGTTGTTGGGAGAATTAAATGAAATGACTGCATGAAAATACTTGTAAATTTTAAAGGTCTGTACAAATGTCAGTTATGCTGAGCCCGGAGTAATGAAGGGCTCAGGAGGACACAGACAGGTTTATGTTGGGGTTTTGCTCAAGAAGATTACTTTTTCCTTAACTTTTATACAGTGCCTGCTTATATTCTTTTTAAAATTTTTAAATCATACAAATTATATATGAATATGCCCTTTCTGTTCAAATTCAAACACCCCTGCCCCCGCCTTCCCAGGCCTATTCCCCTCTGATGAGGCAGTTATTATCAGTCCATACAGATCTATTTCCTTTTTTTTTTGGCTGCTCCGAGAGGCTTTCAGGATCTTAGTTCCGCAACCAGGAATTGAACCCGGGGCCCCAGCAGTGAAAGCACTGAGTCCTAACCACTGGACGGCCAGGGAATTCCCCAGATCTATTTCATTTTTAAACATCTATCTAGCATTTTACATATGGGTGGATTACAATTTATTTACAGTGCCTTTTTTTTTTTTAATAGTGCCTATGTTTTAAAAAGCTGTTTTAGTCACACCCTTACTGGCTGAATAGTGAACTATAGATGTTTTCTTTTAAGAGGACAAGCAGGGGTTGACCCTCCAACTGAAATTACTTTGTTTCAGATTTGAAATTGTTACTCAGTTTTGAAGCATGCGAGCAAGAGCTATGCCAAACTCAAAGATTTGTGGAAACCTCTGCTGAGAGCACATGCCTGTATTTCACTCTTACAAAGCAGCAGGCAGGAACGTCTGAATGAGAGGACAGATTTATGTTCTCCACCAATATCACCCCCAGCATGACGAGCCTATTGATGTACAAACCCTCGGGTGCTTCAAGCTCACTTACATGGAATGGCTTTTATTTAGAGGCTCAAAAACCCAATAACCTCAAAGAGGCCAAGCAGACCACAAACCTAGCTCTAGTGATGGAGGTAGAGGGCGCTGTCTTTTTTTTTTTTTTTTTTTTTTTTAAAAGACAGGTTGTAATTGGGGTCTTTTGATATAACAGAGGAAATGATTTTTGAATATCAACAGATATTTACGCCTTCGTACACTTATGATAATTTATCGATAACACTTTTTTTTTTTTTTTAAAGAAATTCATGTTCTTTTATTTATTTATGACTGTGTTGGGTCTTCGTTTCTGTGCGAGGGCTTTCTCTAGTTGCGGCAAGCGGGGGCCACTCTTCATCGCGGTGCGCGGGCCTCTCACCATCGCGGCCTCTCTTGTTGCGGAGCACAGGCTCCAGACGCGCAGGCTCAGCAATTGTGGCTCACGGGCCCAGTTGCTCCGTGGCATGTGGGATCTTCCCAGACCAGGGCTCGAACCCGTGTCCCCTGCATTGGCAGGCAGATTCCCAACCACTGCGCCACCAGGGAAGCCCCGAGGGCGCTGTCTTTGTTAATTTAACAGGATCTCATTTCACACTCGAGGCTCATGTAGATGAACCCTGATACAGGGTAAGGCCTCTGGACAGGCCTCTGATTTGTACACTGTGCAGCCCCTGTCACAGCAGCTGTGTGGACAGAGGCAGTTTAAAGGAAACTTTCTAGTGGATTCAGAGGGACAGAGTGGAACAAAGAGGCTGACTGGGAAAAAGATGAAGGTCAGCTAGAAAAAAAGGACTCCTGGCCTTCGTATTTTAAAATCTTGTTATGAGCGTGTGTATGTATGCGTGTGTGCATGTGTGAGTTTGGTGGTATGTGTGTGTGGGGGGGTATTTTCCAACGTGGAAAAGACCCACATATTTAACATCAAATGGAAATGTAACACGTATTTTTGAAGCCTCAGTCAAATTATTCAGTGTCACAGGGCCCGTCCAGCATGGTACCGTGTTAATTTGGAAGAAATTTCACATGTGCATACGCATAAAAATAGTCACCCCATTGTTCCGGCTCTAAGATCTATCTTAATAATAAGCTCTTTTGAGTCATAAAACTGCCTTCCTTCCACCTCCAAGAAATTCTACCAGCAATGTCACCACTGGCAGAATGACATCCTTTTGTGCCACATCCCAGCAAGATTCCCAGAAAATGTGAGTGATGGGAAGATATGAAAAATGATTTAAAAATACAATGCACTTGGATCTCATGATGCATTTTAATACAGAAGCACCTTGAAGGGGGAGCAATGGTGTCTGGGGTCCCTGTTTCTCAGGAACACCGGCATAGATACTGCGGGAACCTTGTGTCCTCGGGCCACATGAGCCGTATCCAGGGTAGGTGGGGGTTTTGATGCCCAAGGACCCAGATCTGCATTTTCCTCAGGAAGCTCAGGGAACTGTACCCACAGACCAAGCATGCAGTTCTCTCTACCATCAGCCCCATCTACCTTCCTGGCCTCTCCTCTCACATCTGGATGCCCCTGCTCCTCACAGAGGTCACACGGACACTTGGCCATTCCCAGAATGTGCCGTGCTTCCTAGGATTCAGCAGGACTGCCCACCTCAGCCTGGGTTCCTGGGGAAACCTGGACTCAACCTTTACCACTGAGCTCAGGCATCCCCTTCTCTGGTGGCTGTCCCTGTACCCTGCACACAGTCCCCTTCACGCAGCTCCGAACCCTCCTTTGTGCCCTGCCACGTCCAGCACACCCTGCCGCCGTGAAGAGCATGACCAGGTTGCACTGTGATTACAACATAAATACCCGTCCGCCCCCCGCCCTACCCACACCGTGGCAAGGAGCATTCTCTTGTCCTTCCCTCTATCCCAGTGCTTAGCACTGTACTCAACAGACAACAGGCTCTTTAAACATGTTTAAAACATGGATGGATGGATGAACAAATGCGAATGAACAGACGGATGGCGGGATGGAAGGAGGAAGACACAGGATGTTTGGGGCTGCCAGCTCCTGAAGCCATCTTTGCCTTCCATCCAATTTGAGGTGGCACCTGAATTTTAACCTCATTACAGAAACAATACAACACAGTTTTAAAACAGAAGGAGAAAATCGTATGGCTACGTTTCATTGGGCAGATGAAGAGACTGGTTACAAAGCAAACTGCACAAGTGTTCTACACAGAAGGGATGCCTCCCCAAGCCCCACTGGTGCCTTCACTTGCCATCAGTGGCTCGACGGGGCTGATTTCTCACACGCCCAGGATGCACGTTTTTGAGCACTAATCTTTCAAGAATCTTCCTCAAATAATTTTACATGCTGCTGCCTAACACAAAAGAGACAGATTGCAACCTTGTCCCTGCTGTGCTCAGTGGCAGGAGGATGAATTTGCTGTTTTTTTTTTTTAATACTACTCTTTATTTATTTATTTTGGGCTGTGTTTGGGTCTTCTTTGCTGCGTGTGGGCTTTCTCTAGTTGTGGTGAGCAGGGGCTACTCTTCGTTGCGGTGCGTGGGCTTCTCATTGTGGTGGCCTCTCTTACTGCGGAGCACGGGCTCTAGGTGCACAGGGTTCGGTAGTTGCAGCACACAGGCTTGGTAGTTATGGCTCGCGAGCCCCAGAGAGCAGGCTCAGCAGGTGTGGCGCACAGGCTTAGTTGCTCCGCGGCATGTGGGATCCTCCCGACCAGGGATCGAACCCGTGTCCCCTGCATTGGCAGGCGGACTCTCAACCACTGCACCACCAGGGAAGTCCCAGGTTTTTCCTGTCTTTTCTCACTTTGAGTACATGGCTTTGGTCACTCTTAAGAGAAAGAAAAAAGATGTCTTTGGGATGGAAGGAGGGAGGGAATAATCTGGATCCCAAAGATAAAGACCAGTAGGATGATCAAAATCAGTAGCGTTAAGCCTCCTGAAGGGGCGGGGTCAGAAACAGGGAGCTCGTTCTCCAGTCTTGCAGGTTATCAAGTGGCACAATGCTGCCCCCTTCTGGGAATGGACAGAATTGCAACCTGCCGGAATCTTGACCCTAACTCCAGCCTTTCCGCCTAAGGCTGCACTCCTCAGGCCTCATCTTTTACAACTCTCTCTCTCTTTTAAAAGTAAACTTTTAAATGAGGTAAAGCACACATACTGAAAAGCATATAATTCCTACGGGTAAAACGTGAGGAATTTTCACAACATAAACACACCTGTGTAACCAGTACCCAGGTCAAAGATCAGAATGTGACCTACTTCATGAAGGCCCCCTCCTCCCACTTCCAGGCAACATCTCCCCACCATGGGCACCACCAGCCTGGCTGCTAACACCACAGATCAGTTCTGCCTGTTTCAAAACCACTTCTAAGCCTTTCAGAATGAGGGATCTCAGGGGAGCGTGCACACTGGAGGCCTTCCCCAGAATGGCAGGCGTACCCTTCTCACACAGCAGCACGCCCAAAACAAGGCTTGCCAGTTAAATGAATAAATCTTAATTTCCAAAAGTTAGCAACAACACAACTTGATAGCTGAGGCTTATCTGGGCTACCTTCTTCTCCCAGGGCCGAAGCCCTGCAGGGATGGCTGGAGGTGTCATCTAGTGCGGGGATGGCAAGACTGCCCCAGTGCCCCTCCCGCCCCATCACTGATCCATGGCAGCACTTCCTGGTGGACTCAGGCCGAGGCTCAGAATTCTTGGTATCACGTCCTCAGAAAGCAGAGTTACCCTGTGAAATCTATCATTTATTTATTCGGCAGGTATTTATTGAGTGCTGACTATGACTCCGGCACTGAGCCAGGCATTAGGGATGTCATGGTGGGCAAATCAATCCCTGCCCTCAGGGAGCCAGCCTGTCTGCTATCACTGAACCAAACCAATGCCTGACCACTCTCAGAGCTGGGAAGGAGGAACAGAGAGTCCAGTCAGATCTGAAGATCAACTCCTGCCACATCAAGTCCAAACTGCCGGCTTGGCCGTCAGACTTCTATCCCTCCCTTTTCGCTTCCTTTGCTCTTTCTACATGTTGCCCATATGCGCTTCCATGTCCTCACTCACACTGTTCCCTGAAGTGCTATCAAAACTGCCCATTTGTCAAAACTCTACTCCCCCTTCCAGGCTTGACTCAAATGCCACCTCCACTGTGAAGGCATCTCAGGCCCTCCTGGTCAGAATTAGTTGCTTTTTCCTTGGTGTGTCCAGTGTTGTGCCTGTGACGGCATTGGGCAGATATTACATGTCACTGTATTCAGGTGAGTTGCATTGCTGCCTGTCTTCCTCCTGAAAGGGAGGAGGAGGAGGAGGAGGAAGAGGAGGAGCCGTGAAAACCCCTCCCAGCGCCCAGTTCATAGTAGATGCTCAATTAATGTAACTGGTTTGAAATGAATGAATAAATAAATCTGCCAGCAGCAGGGGGGGGGGATAATGTGGAGGGGACAAGAGATGAAGGAAGAAAGGGGATGAAGAGTGGGCACTGGATGCTATGGCTTCGAGGTGGGGCCAGGACCTTTTTGCAGAGAGAGGCACCCTCAAAGATTTCAAACTCTTTCTATTTCAAGCCCTTGGGAAGATCAGCAGGGAGTGAAAGTGGGAGAGAGAGAGAAATTCCACAGTGGGGAGGGGCACTTCCCAGGTCCTGGAATCCTGCTCACTCCCCAGTGATTCTCCCTCCACTCTTCCAGGGCCAAAGGGCTCTAGGAAGCTGGTTCTTATTCCATCCATCCTCAGGTGTAGTTTAGCCCAGAATGAGGAGTCACATTTGTATTTGAGCGACAACTGGGTACAGAGCCCTCTGAAATTAATCAAAGAGCTTACAGTAAAATGAGTGGCCCAAGACATGCTCACAAACCGCCACCACCACAAGGAGGAGGCATGAAGTGTGATATAGAGAAGCACGGTACATGGGAATGGGGGACAAGGGGACATCAAGGGCCCTGCTAGACTTGGAGCCTAGTCCTGCTGGAGCAGAGATGACACCACATTGCCAGGTTCATTATTCAGATTCACAACAATGTAACTAATGTATTTCCCATTTGTTCATTCATTCATTCATTCAACAAATGGTACCTGGGAACAAACTTGTATAAGCAAACAAGTTATTCACACATCATAATGACTGTGTATAGCAGGGAGCTTTATAAGAAAGTGAAGAGTGAATGTTTTTAAAGTCTGAGAACAACGTCTCCACTGGGTTAAGATGATGGCCACGCCTGGGCTCCCAAGCTTCTACTTTCCTCCATTTGAAGGTAACAGGAGGCGTTCCAGCAAGGTCAGGAGTGCAAACGGCACTTTCTCTTGCAGGTGGCGCCCTCCTCCACTTTGGGTGGGTCACGCTGCTGGTGCCCGCAAGGGACCAACATGACCGGGCCATGTACCTGGGTCCCAGACCCCTCCGAAGGAGCCCGGGGACACCTGTCCAGCCAGGCCACGTCCCTGGTCACTGCTCCCACCCACTCTAGCTCCTGGGCCTTTCTCAACAGCCCTCCTCCAAGCTTCCCTCTGAAGGGAAAACTGGACAACAAATACACAAACCAGGGAACAGGGGGGTGGACAGTATTAATGCACTTTCATCTTGTTTGAATTTTTTTAAACATGCATTTGTCCTTGTGTGATATTTATTTATTTATTTATTTAGTTAGTTAGCTAGTTATTTTTCAAGAGAAGGAAGGATTTATTATTACTGAGAGCAAGTAAGGAGAACGCCGGGGATCTTTCCCAAAGCAGCGTCTCCCTGAACAGCAAAATTGGGAAGTTTTAAGCTAAGGATACATGCATATTCATGACTTCTGTGATTTTTAAAATAAATTAAAGTAAATTAAAAACAAGAAAAAAAAAAAAAGAAAGTGAAAAGTCTGCAACTCTAAACCACCAACAAACCCCTTCTGACTCTGAAGCCATTAAAGGTGGAGGCGTTCTGCAGGGCATCTGCCTTGAGGAAGGCCTAGATGGTTTCACTTTCATGAATACAAATTTGTGCTCTTTGCTGAGTCAGCTTTCTTTTCACTCCTTCAATACCACCCCTAGAGATCGATTACCTTTGTTTGTACCACAGCACAGCTATATGCAATCAGAATGATGAAAAGGGATGGAATCTTCACTGTTTCCTTGATAGTTTGGACTGTACTAATTCAGAAATTACAATGAATACCTGCTGGTCATTGAAAGGCACCTTTGTTCAAGGAAGGAAAGAAGGAAGGAAGGGAGGGTGGGTGTGAGGAAGGGAGGGAGGGAGGAAGGTTACTAATTCTTAGGATTAACAAGGAATTTCAGAACATAGATAAGCTATTTTAAGCACCCTTGTAAAACTCACTGCATAAAGGAATGCATTAACCAAGATGGGCTAAAAGAATCTCAGGATCCATCAGAGCCCTAACTAGTCACTGCAGATGACATTTCCCTACTTAAGAAGACCTGGAGAGCCTGCTACCCACTCTCCTGCCTGGTCAGGCAGCTACTATAGATCTGGAAAAAAGAAAACAGAAAGCCATGGATCTCTGAAAATAGTCTCTAACTGGGATTTTTCAGACTAAGTTCACCTTGCTCTTCATCCCTACCCTGAGTCTAGGACCATCATGTTCACATCATTAGCCCGTTTCTAAGTATCAAGACATGGCTCATCTTAAAATATCACGGTTTCCATTTCCTAGCAGCTAGCCAGGGGCATGGAAGGAAGCCTTAGCATTACAGCGAGACTCAAGTAAGGCTTTTCTTCTCTTCCTTTGCCGTTTCCCAATAGCTCCATTTCTGGTGTGATCAGAAAAAGTTCCCCGGACCATGGATGGGGGCCTGCTGAGCTCTCAATGGTCAGCAGGTGGCTGTTAGCACGGGGGCAGCAGCTTCCCACGCCACCCCACTCACTGTTGTTTGCGAACTGCAGGGAGAAAGTCAATTCAGGGAATTTAGTGTCTGAGTTGTATGAAAGAGCAAGAACAAAAACTGACAAGATTCCGCGTTACAGCTGTCTCTCACAAAGGGGGAGAAAAGGTTTCCTGACCCCAGTTCAGTGGAGAGGAGCAGAGACACGCACCCCCACCGAGCGTGCCCCTCTGTGCCTCTCAGCATCCTGGTGACGAGCAGCCAAGGCTGGTGCCAACCTCACACTCACAAGTCACACTGGCAGGCCCAGTGCACTTCCCTGCTTCAGAATATAAACTGTAAATGACTTCGCTTTATTTTCTGTTATAAAGTTACATAATAATTGTATAACATCTGGAAAAAAATCCATTAAAAAATAATAAAATCATCAATAAGCTCACCATCCAGAGAAAAATAGTGTTAGCATGCTGACATAATTTTTTCTAGTCTTTTCTCTTGCTTTGTGTATGTGTATTGGTATGTGTGTACATATAAAGACAGAGATAAACTATCTACAATTTTCTATCTTGCTTTTTTCACTTCTCATTACTTCAGATGTATTTCTCCATGTTATTCAACATTCTTTGTAATATAATTTTAAAGAGTTGTACAAGAATCCCCCATACAGATGGGGTATACTTTGCCCTTTCTCAGCATTTTGGGGCATTTAGGTTCGGGGTATTTAGCTACTTGAAGTAATACTTACAGGAACACTTTGCTGTATAAGTTTGCATTTCTGATTATTTCTTTAGGATAGATTTCTAGAAGTGCAAATAGTATCCAAAAGTCTGACTATTTTTAAAGCTCTCACTATATACTGCCAAAATGCTTTTCATGAAGCCTGTTGGCAATTGCCTTGTAGTATATGAGAGAGCTGCTCTCATTGGGATGCTATATGGAAAACAGTACCTCACTGCTGTTTATTTTGTATTCCTTTTGCTGCCAGCGAGCTAAACATTTTGTAGTATGTTTATTGATCACTTGTATTTCTCCTTTTGCAAATTTCCTGTTGACATCAATTCCAGCTTAATCATTAACCTGGGGCTTCCCTGGTGGCACAGTGGTTAAGAATCTGCCTGCCAATGCAGGGGACACAGGTTCGAGCCCTGCTCCGGGAAGATCCCACATGCCGCAGAGCAACTAAGCCCGTGTGCCACAACTACTGAGCCTGTGCTCTAGAGCCCGCGAGCCACAACTACTGAAGCCCACGTGCCTAGAGCCCGTGCTCCGCAACAAGAGAGGCCACCGCAATGAGAAACCCGCGCACCGCAACGAGGAGTAGCCCCCGCTCACCGCAACTAGAGAAAGCCCACGTGCACCAACGAAGACCCAAGGCAGCCAAAAATAAATAAGTAAATAAATTTATTAAAAAAAAAAATCATTAACCTGGTGTTTCAGACACACAATAAAGGCACTCGCTGTCCCATGTGATGGCATACCCAACCCATAGGCCAGTTTCTCATAAAGGGTAAAGAGACCTTCTGAAAGTTCAAACTGCAGACCTAAATGTACAAGTGATGAAAGAAAGGGCCAGGGCTCTTTTAGGAACTAGGAAGGTTATTAAATCCACATAAACCTTTACTTTTATATTGATATTTGAAGACATTTAACCAGAATCATAGAGTGAAAAGGGTGCTCAGAGGTGACTGAATCCCTAACCTATGAGGCCACTGAGAACCAAAGGGGTTAGGTCTCTTGTCCACACCGCTAATGACAGGCCCACGTGATCATGGGACAGAGGTTTTTTTGGACTCCCAGTCCAGAGCTACTACTTGAGACAGTGGCCACATGGCTGAGAAATGAAAACAAAAGTGAACAGTTGTAGTCTCAAATCCCTCCTGAAATGACAACGCTAATCAAAAAGAATACAGAAATGGACATGAAATTCCAACTTATACACATTTCAGGAAAAATAGCTAATAAACAGAGAGAAATACACACATGGTTGACAGGTTTCAAAATTTCCTCCTAGGCCAGCTTGATAAAATTGTTTGGAGGCTTTAAAAAATGTTTAATCAGAGAGTTCTGAATTACTCATCACAGAAAGTAGATGATTTTCGTTTCATTTGAGGCCAAGTGGTTTACCAAAACACCTCTGATAAACAGGTAACACTCAGAAATAGTTTTCAGAGGCTATTGTTGCCCTGATGTAATTTAACAGGAGTAATTCTGACAACTGTGCTGAGAAACAGAGATAAGATGACTTTCTGCACCTTCCTCAAAAAAGTCAGCCTTCTAAGTACTTAAAATAAATCTCCCTCTTTTTGGGGAGTGGGAGGGCATGGAATAGAACGTACCATCTTGTCAAGAATTAAAAAAATATATTGCCTAGGTATATTTCCATTTATACCATACAGCTGTCCCTTAAAGTTGATGGTAAGGCAAATATCAGGTGTCCCTCGAGGCTTTGCAAATTAGAAATTTATCTGAACAGAAACAAGTCACATCCAAACCTGTATTTTAAATTATGTCGGAATGCTACAAACATTTTTCCTCCTTGACTATAGTTTTAAAACACTGTAAAGAAATCAGAAAAGTAGCCAGGGCCTGTCCTACATCTTAAATTAGTGAGCCATTGAATAATTTATTTACTCATTCATTACTTCTACAAATAATTGTTCCAAAGCTGAGAAATGTGCCCTACCGTTAAGGAGCCAGAAGCCATTTATGGTCTTTGTTTCTAGACCTACATGAGAGGGAAATATTTCTCATGTTGTATTTGGTCTTTGAACTTAACCTCTCTCTATCCAACTCTCCCTATCCCAAGAAGAACATTTCCTTTGAACAACATAAACTTTTATCTGTTTATATCAAGGGGTTAAACTCAACTTATTTAAACAAATATTCACTGAGAATATATAATGTCCATGAGACTGTGATAGTAACAGAACACGGTTTCCATCCTCCAGGGTAATCTTTACCTAGTGAGGTAAAGAAGTTTCCATAGAGAAGAAATGCAAGGCAGAATGGTAAATTCTATAATCCAAGTTACAAACATTTTAACTACAGTCAGCCCTCTTTATCTGTGGGTTCCACACTCGTGGATTCAACAAACCGTAGATCAAAAATATTCAAAAAAAAGAAAAATTCCAGAAACTTCCCAAAAGCAAAACTTGAATTTGGTGCACCCAGGCAACTATTTACATAGCATTTACGTTGTATTAGGTATTATAAGTTATCTAGAAATGACTTAAAACATTCAGGAGAATGAGTGTAAGTTACATGCAAATACTACACCATTTGGTATGAAGGATTTGAGCATCCTCAGATTTTGGTATCTTTGGGGGTCCTGGAACTAATCCCCTATGGATACCAAGGGATGACTGTAATTTATTTCTCTGAAGATTAACACTGTTAATGTGTTTAGTGTCCTTCTGGTGCAGATGGGTTAATTTTTACACATGAAGGTCTCTGGGACTAATGAGAAAAAATTATTTTAAGCATTTAATTTATATCCTAAATTAGCCTTCTGTAGACTTTTAATCCATGTATGCATGCACAGAATGAGGGAGCAGGTCTGAGGTGAAAAGGGAGGGAGCTTTCAAGGTACTTCATTTTAATGAAACTGGATTTTAGTCTGCATTACAGAGGTTCTAAAAGTAATATATTTTTTAAGGATCAAAAATTTAAAAATACATATCCTTTGACCCAGCATTCTCCAGTGTCAGGACTTGAACCTACGGATATGATCCCAAATGCCTGCTAAGAATATAGATAAAGAGCATCATTGGACTTTTTCTTTTTTTTAATAGCAATTAGAAAATTAGGTGACTGCTTAAATAAATTATGGTATATCCATATGACAGAATACTGTGCATAAGTTGTAAATGCTGATGTAGAACGACAACTGAAATATATTATATCAAAAATGCAAAAGGCATATATATATATATATATAATATATGTAACATTTAAAAATGAGTATATCAATAGAAATATGGAGATATGCAAAATATTTTTCTGGAAGAAATCAAAAGAAACTTAACAGGTTGAGGAGATGGGTAGAGGGTGGGATGCAGGGAGGGAGATTTCAATGTTTACTTTCTGTGCTGTTAAATTTTTAAATTTTAACCTTAGACGTATTACTTTTTCATTATTTAATTTTTTAATTGTTAACATGAAGTTATCTGCACAAGGAGATAACCAGATTTTCCCCCCCTTTTCTTCTCTGCAATTAAAAAATATTCTAAAGGTTGTTGTATTAAAAAAACAAAACACAGCAAAAACTGAAAAAAAATCCCAGGAACCATGCTCCAGGCGGTATGGAAGACAAGAGAGCCTGAATCATTGTCCTGATGAAAAACAAGTGAAAAAGTCAGATAAGATATAAAACGTGTATAAAATGTTTTAAATGTGTTATTGAGCTGGCAAACTCTAAGAAATGAGGTTGAAATAAATGTATTTTTAGATAAATAATAACTAATAGATGGACCTTCACTAAAAAACATAAGATATATTTCAGTATAAGGGAGAGTATATATTTCAGATAAAAGGGAAATGATTTCAGATGTTAAAGTCAGAGATGCAAGAAGGAAGAGTGAGAAAAGATATTAGTAAGTATGTTGATCCAATGCAATTACAGTTGAACTCCCAATAGATAAACTCTGTGGAATTTGACAAGCTAAATCTGAAATTTATATGGAAGAACAAAGGTCCAATTATAGTCAAGACACTCCTAAAGTAAAAGAACAAAGTAGGAGGACTTCCCTTACTGGATACTGAGACTTGTAAAATTAAAATAACAATGCCAGTAACTAATTAGCACAGCAAAAAACAAATAGACTAATGGACAAAATAAAGACCCTATAAATAGGCCCTTGCATATATATGAAAACTGGATTTATAATGGAGAGGGCACTGCAGATCAGTGGGGAAATGGATGGACTGTTCCATTAAAGGAACTGAGACACTAAAAGCAATAGCCATAAAGGAAAAGATTATTAAAATTTACTACATTAAATTAAGAGTTTCTGTTCATCACTAGTGGCAGGGCAGGAATAAAGACACAGATGTAGAGAACGGACTTGAGGACCGCGGCTGGGGGGGAGCTGGGACGAAGTGAGAGAGTAGCACTGTCATATATACACTACTAAATGTAAAATGCATGGCTAGTGGGAAACTGTTGCATAGCACAGGGAAATCAGCTCGATGCTCTGTGACGACCTAGAGGGGTGGGATAGGGAGGGTGGGAGGGAGGCTCAAGAGGGAGGGCATACGGGGATATATGTATACATATAGCTGATTCGCTTTGTTGTACAGAAGAAACTAACAACATTGTAAAGCAGTTATACTCCAATAAAGATATAAAAAAACATATGAATCCATGTGTGACATGAAAAAAAAATAAAAGAGCACAACAATCATTAAAAAAAAAAAGTTTCTGTTCATCAATAGACACCATAAAAATAAGACAAGCCAAAAACCGGGAAAAAATATTGCAATTCATATAGCTGATAAAGGATTAGCATCCAGAATATTTATAGAACTCCTACAACTGATAAAAGACAACCCAGAAGAAATAAGGGCAAAGGACACAAATAGGGATTTAACAGAAGAGGAAACACAGAGGTCCATAAACATAATAAAAATATGCTAAACTTCATTAAGTAAGCAGTGTCTTTAAATTCAAATTTAACTCACAAAGTGATCCATTATATAACCACCAGTTTGACAAAATTTTAAGTTAGATAATACAGTCAGCCCTCTGTGATTATGATCCAAGGTTGGTTGAATCCAAGGATGTGGAACCCACGGATAAGGAGGGCCTACTATGAGAACTGTGCATCTACAGATTTTGGTATCTGTGGCGGGTCCTGGAACCCATCCCCCACAGATACACAGGGATGGCTGTACTATATGTTGTAATGATGAAGATCTTGAGTGATAGGACCCTCACCTCTGTTGGTGCCAGTGTAGGTTTATATAACCAATTTGGAAAACGGTCTGGCATTTCTTAGTGAAGTTGAACATGTGGTTACCCTAATCTTACTCCAGGTACACATCCTAGAGAACTGCTAACACGCGTATGTTAGGAAACGTACCAGGATGCTTATGGCAGTTTTGTTCTTAATTGCACAAAACAGCCCAAGGACCGTTAATGGTGGTATGGACATAAACTGAGCTCTGTATTAGAAATTCCATTCCATGTAATGGAATACCAGATAGCAGTGAATCACGAATGAAACATAACTCCATGCAGCAACATGGATGAATCCCCAAAAATGCTGAGCAAGAGAAGCAAGAGAGAATACGTGAAATATGATTCTACTTATACAAAGTTCAAACACAGAAAACTAAACAACACATATTGTTTAAAAATATATAAAGAAGTAATACATTTAAGAAAAGCAAGAAAATGAATAATTCAAGATTCAGGATAGGGACTGTATGGGGGAGGGGTGGGTGGTGTAGGAAGGGGGATGATCTGATTAGTGAGGGCACCCTGGGTATTCTAAGGGACCTGGAATACTCTACATCCTAATCTGAGGAGGGGGTGCATGGATGTTCATTTATTTTTTATTTTTTAAATTGTATAATACATTAAATACATATTATATAATACATTATGTATATATTATATATACATATATATGATATATTTCATGGGAAAAAAGCACACACACACATCTTTCTGAACATGATGGGGAATATATTATAGACCAACAAGAAAAGAATTTATCAATGGATTTACAATGTGATTCCCTAGCTTTTAATCCATTTTATCAGAATGACATATTGAGACAGGATTCAGTCAAGCTTGGAAACAGAGCTTACACCAAGGGACCAGATGATAAACATGACCTCGCATGAGAAGCTATAAAAAGCTGTGTGACATTATGAACTGCTCTTCTCTGCCTCACAAGTGAAAATCTCAACTACTTAACTCAGTTCAACAGAGAAAAGCTGAAGGGAAGATCCTACGCAAGCAGGCAGACACCACGGGCTAGAACTGACTAAGCAACATAAATGGACTTCCAGTGGTTAAGGCTGACAGTGACCTCTAAAGTATGCTTGAAAAATAGAGTTCTTCTGCCACATATATTTACCTTGCTTCAGAAGAACCAACACCTGCCTTCAGTTGCTGTTCAAGGAACTGAATTCTTTTGCAAAGCAGTATAAATGCTCACCTGTGTTTGACCATTTTTTGATCATGGCAAAAATGACTAAAGAATCTTGCATAGAACAAGTGCATGACAGCATGTTCTTTCCCTCCAATGTACACATCCACAGGCATCCAGTAATCTGCCAACGCTGTGCTGAAAGGGCTGGGAGGAAGAGAGATGGTCATTTATAAAAAAAACCCTGCTTTGTCACAATTGCATAAATTAGACCAATCATAATTTGCATATTCCCTGAAATAAATTATGTCAGAGAAAAACAGTGATTTTCTTTTTAAAATATAATGAGAGAAGCTTATGTAACAAAGGAGAAAAATGTCAGAGCAGTGTTAATTTATGAAATTTATAAAAACTGTTTCAGAAGCCATTATTGACATATTTTAACAAATGTGATTTTCATATATAATGAGGACAAAAGGAAAACATACCAGCAAAAAGGATATTTCTGTACAATGCATATTTGACTATCTGGATTTATTTTAATTTTTATTACCATAGACAATCAAGATTTTTGAGTTCTTACCAATAGAGGGCAATATGGCATGTACAATGGAGACTCTCATGCAGACAGTCTCACTCTCATGACACATGCATGTCATTTCTTAATACACTAGAAAGGGGAAATAAAGTACACAAGTCCAAGTCTAAAATTAGTACTTTTCCATGCAGATTTGTGCACCTGTGAGAGGGTGTCCAGTTTGTCTAGTGATTGTTAGAGTTGGACCACTATTGTATGTTGCTAATAATCATCGACTGTAGTCCCAAAAAAGCCTTGTGAAAATGTTATGTATGCCCTATGTAACAGCAGAGTAACATAAAATAAAATTACATTTTATAAACCAAAAAATAAATAAATAAATAAAACAGAAATTCAATCTTATTTTTAAAGCAGCCTCAAAATGCAGATCGTCAGCAAGAGCCTGCATATGCTTCCTGAATGCACTGAGCATACTTGGAGTAATTAACATGAAATAGCCTAAGTCTCTGTCACCTAATAGATACTTTTTAGTCAACAGAGGTCCTAACAGAAAGGCTTCTTCACTGGAAGCATCATTTCCTAGTCCTAATGGATGCTAGGGAGGAAAAGAAATGCCACTCACTTCATTTTCTGGGGGAGGGTGTGTGTGTGTGTGTGTGTACACTCTGTGTGTGTGTATACACCGTGTGTGTGTGTGTGTGTGTGTGTGTGTGCACTCCATGGTTTCACATATATGTGAATTCTCTTCCCCACACCTCAAGGTACTTTTTTCCCTGGCGCTCAGCAGGTGGGCCTGGCCAAACACCATGTGTTTGCATCTTAATGCAGCTTGGTTTTCTCTCCTCCAGTCACTATGCCAGAATTCTGGTAAAATTTTAAATAATGTTTCTTTGTGAAAAATGCTTCCCCAGAGAAATCTAACTGCTCATGCAGGTGACAGAAAAGCAAGGGAAGTCAAGGATGGTACTTGGCCTGAAAACTAAGTTTGAAATAAATTGAGGAGTGAGATGTTGAAGGTAGCTATAGCTGGGATCTATGATCTTTCCTGGAAACCACCTAGTGAGAATGCAAGCCAGCATGGAAATAAACAACAGCATTTTACGAGGGAAATGACGTGATACGTGGTATTCCCAAACTGGGGGCTGTGAAGGTCTCGGGACATACCTCTCACCAGTTAAGGGTTCCATCATTAAGTTGGAGTCTATCATCTGTAAGAAGGTTTTCCCTTGAAGCATTCTGAGAGGTGGAGAGCCTGATCTCCCTTGCATTCTAAGGCAGCTCTTCCTAACTGGAAGTCACCAAAAGCCCCTTCTAGAAGGAAGACCCAGAAGAGGGGCCCCTCTGTGGGTTAGCCGGGGCTGCCCTGGTGGTTCCCAGCCACAGCAGTCGCCCTGTATCCTTTCTTGCCTCTGCCGGCTGCTATTTACTCCGGGTCCTGCTCTTCCTGCACAGCCTCAATTCAAATCACAGATTCGCAGGACTGCAGGGCAGGCAGGAGCGCCTGTCTCCCTGGAAATATATTATCTTACAACCAACGAAGAAAATGGGGCATTTTCATACGTGGACTATGGGGTTTCAGTATAATTGTTCTCCCACGGACAAGAGCAAGCTGGCAAGGTCTTTGAAGCACAGTGTCTGTGGTTTTCCTGTGCTCTGCACCAGTTTTCTTTTGTTCTCATTTCCTTCTTTACCTATCTACCTACTGCTCTCTTTCCCTTATTTATTTTTGTCAAAGAAGCACATGCACATAGCTGAAAAAAATCAAATAGTACTAAAAGGTTTATAATTTAAAACAGTGGTCTCCAGCCCCATTCCTTCACTAACCTCCCTCCCACCCCTCACCTGTCGCTTAGCCACTTTTAATTCTTTCAGATGTATTTTCTGGCAATTATTAAAAAATGTTTAGGCTCTTTGTTTGTTTGTCAATTTTGGAAATTATCTAGCGACTGTATGTGCTAAGAAGTCACGCTTCTCAGCTCTCTCACACTCCCTACCTCCTATCCTCCCTGAATAGTTACATCATTATTTTCAGTAAAGTAAACAACATTACATCTTTACAACTGCATAAATGCAGTTCACCACAGGGCCAACGAGGGTATTAGCACTTCCTTCCTTTGTTTTTCATTTTCCTTGTACCTGGGACTTACCTGGCTGTGAAGAATCTAATTTAATAATCGAACACGCTCCCTACAAGAGCCTGTTTCAAAGAGCACAACTGATCACCAGCTTCCAGCTCTTCTGTCTTTGGAGCCACTGGGTGTTCACGCCAGCCCATGCCCTCCTAGAGGGAGCGGACCACAGCAGGCATTTCCTCCTGACTTGGGACTCTCTAATGGACAAGCTTTGCTTGAGGCTTCCCGTCAGCCTGCTCGAGACTTTCTCAAGCTGCACTGGGGTCTGAGGCTCTTCCTATGCAATCCTCCTACCTTCGCCCTCTCCTTTCACAGGTGTCAGACCTGCATCACGGTCAAGGGCTCGCCCTGCCAACTCCTGCTCCCTCACCTCCTTATTCCCTAGAGGCACTTGCCCCAATAAATCTCTTGCCCATCGAATTCCATCTTGGTGTTTGCTTCTTGGAAGACCTAGACTGACACACGCTCACGAATTCAGCAGGGCTTTCTTTACCTCTGAGTATTCTGAGGGTCGGTATATCTGAAGTAGTACCAAGCAGAATCAACAAAGGTATCCATCGTGTCTGTCTCTCTCGTGGCTGCTCCCTTGCACCTAAGAAATAAATGAAGTTCATCGATTGGTTTCTTTTTAAATATTAATGCATTTTCCACCAGCTTTTGAGAAAGCTATGACAATCATTATGAATTTAAAATGTCATAAGAACAATGCCCCATCATGAAAAGATAATTCACAGTATGGACTCTCTTTGTACTGCAGAGTACATGATGTTTTAAAGAAACTTACAAAATAAACATTTAAATCTTCAACAATTAAAAGCACTACTCTGTACTTCTCTGAATTTAACATGGTAGAATATCTAACAGGAATCTTGTCTGTTTACTGCATTCACTTCTCTTTCAGGCATATCAAGACTGCCTTCAGCCAATGCCTACTCTATGATGCTTATGAGGCAAATCAGTTTATGAAGAAAAGCTGAAAACCAAATGTAGTGAGATACTGTGCTGAAAAATGAACTTGGGGTTTTTTTCTATCTCTGTCTCTTGGGTAAGGGGAGCAGAAATCCACAAGGGGTGACCTCAGGAAGATAAATCACCTTGGGAGCCCAAAGGCAGAGGTATGCTGGAGCCACCTCATACCAGCTTGTGAGGATTAACTGTTGGGATTGCTTCCCAACTCTGGGACAAATGATGCCAAGTTGGTAGTCTGAAATTAGCCCTTGGTGGAAGTACCTATACCACAGAAATGGGCTAACACTGCAAATCTGAAGCTCCCCTCCGGAGAGCTATTTAGTACACACTTACCAACACACCACTGCCTAAAGGAAGCTTCCTTATAGAAGGGTGAAGATAGCCCCACTGTTCAAGAAAGTGAATGAAGTGAGATGCTTGGTGTGTAAAGGGTTGAAAAGAAAAAGCAATCCTCATCCTAGGCATGTAGATGCCTGGGGAGGACTAAGGTTCCACAAGGACCCAACTGCTGAACCAATTTTGAAACATGTTGGTAGGGTGATGGCCCTGTGGGACTGAAGCCAAAAGCCACAACTTCTGGGAAGCCAAGAGAGAGTACCCTGAGCCAAGTCTGGCCAAGGAGGGTGCTTGGCTTCCTTGAAGACCCCCCCAAAGGCATGGAACAGCAGTGGATGGGGTGAGCCAGCTACCGACAGCTATTAGCAGGGACCCTTTGTGACCGTGAGAAGCCACAGCAGAACACGGCTCAGACTCCAGGCTCTCCTTTCTGAGGCATGGAAGTGGGACCAACCACCTCTCCAAATGCTGCCCTTTTGGCAGTATGGGTCCTTGGGGGTTCTTGGAGAATTTGAGGAGGGGGATGAGGAACCCCAAGAGGAACTGATGAATCCTCTGCTAATTTAGCATGCAAGGGCTTGAGTCTGTTTTTAATTTAAAAATAAAAGAAGGGTTGCCTTTATATGTTGCATCTGTGACGCAGTTCATACTGGCTTTCCAAATATTATTGGAGGAAACAGCCACTCCCCATCTTCTGCTGATTAAATGGAAGTGGCTCAGCAGAGAGCACAGGAGCCCAGATCTGGCAGGGCTCTGGGCTCCCAGGGGCCTCCTCATTTCAGTCAGGGGGCCTCCCACCGGGAAGAGTGGTGGTCCCTGGGGTAGGAGCTTATCGGAGAGAGCCCCAAGGGAGCCCTAATCCTGTTTCCTACAGTGCATCTCTAAATGAAAGCCAGGGGACTTCCCTGGTGGTGCAGTGGTTAAGAATCCGCCTGCCAAAGCAGGGAACATGGGTTCGATCCCTGATCCGGGAAGATCCCACATGCCGCGGAGCAACTAAGCCTGTGTGCCACAACTACTGAGCCTGCGCTCTAGAGCCTGTGAGCTGCAACTATTGAAACCCATGTGCCTAGAGCCCGTGCTCCGCAAAGGAGAAGCCACCGCAATGAGAAGCCCGCGCACCGCAACGAAGAGTAGCCTCCACGCACTGCAACTAGAGAAAGCCCGCGCGCAGCAACAAAGACCCAACGCACCACCCCAAAAAAAATAATAAAATAATTTAATAAATAAATAAAATCCAGGTCTTTTTATTTGGAAGGCAATCAACCAGAACACATACTATTTTGGGAAATAATTAGAAGATAACTGTTACTTCTTCCTCACCATTAGGGCACCCATACAAGTTAGGAAGAAAATGCAGGATTCAACTGATAAAAGGACTAATATCTGACTAAAACTTGCCATGCTGATTTTCTTTTTAAAGGTCATGTTGGACTTGAAGACAACCAACATGTTTTCCTGCTGACACTAAAAGCTGGACTACACGGAAGAGGCTACTTGGTAAGTGGGATGGAGAGATGATGGTGATGGTGACAACGTTATTACCATTATTAGCTCCAATAGTAATAATACTAACACTGGGTGGCAGATACTAAGCCAAATGCTTCACGGGCATTATCTCATTTAATCCCTAGTAACCCTGGGGATTATGAGGTAGACACTACTCATGTCCCCATTTTGCAGTTGAGTAACTAGGGTTCCGAGAGGTTCAGAAATCTGCCCAAGGTCTTGGAGCTCAAGGGTAAGGAATCCACCTTTGCTGGACTCGTGCCTGTGGTGCTTACCACCATGCTGTCCCGCTTGGCCACATGGGCTCAGTGGCTCTCAGCCCTGCGTGCTCATTAGAATCATCAGGGAGACTTGACCAAGACCAAGGCCTGGGCTCTGCCCTCCAGGAATCTGCAGCCAAGGTAGGAAACCTTATCCCCACCACCAACGCCCTGGGCTGCCACAACTGGTGGGCTGAAGGCTGCTGATGTCTCCGGAAGGGAAACCCTTTGTCACTGTTTATCAACAAAGAGGGTGATACCCTAAAATGGCCCAGAGCTTCCTACGTTCCTGAATGCAAGTCCCATCTCAAACCTCAGAACCGCCTGGGTGAGGACCTGGGTGGACTGTTGGCAGGCCCGGGCAGGATGGCACTAACATTTCCAGTTACAGAGTGTCTGCTAGGTGTCACTCTGCAGAGTTACATGCATTAATTCTCGTCTTCTGAAATCCCTTCAAGGGGGTTATTTTAGCTCCCGATAAGGGAATCACAGCTCAGAGAGGTTAAGTGACTTTCCCAAGACCACACAGCTAGGGAAGAGGCAGGGCCAGGACTTGAAGCCATTACTGTCTGACTCCCCATTCTGAGCCATGCACTTGCACTATATGGTTACCTAATTACTGACCTAGAGATACTAAGAAGAGGACTAAGTTATTTTAAAACAACCCCATCATGATCTATAAGGCAGAGGAAAATGGCTTTTCCATAGAAGGAAGAAGGGAAATATTACAGCTTGGCATCTGTTATTTATTTGTTTAATCAGCTGGAATGGTATCATAAAAATCACATGTGAGACATGCCAGTGAATTAACAGAAAAACATAATCCTACTGCCAAAATGAGAAGAAATGAGATATGGTATGTTTCAGTATATTAAAGAATGAGACCCCCTGAGCATACTTGTCCTCATAGCTACTACTCTGCTACTTGTGATAAAATCCCCACTGTTATCACAGCCACTGTGTGGGAAAACGGTGAGGCGTTTTCTCTCATCTCTGAGAAGCTCTTTGGAATATAAAATGGAGGAAAGTGGTCTCTTCCAAAGCTATCATGAAAATGTGTAGCTTTTCCACCAGTTGGATCAGCTGTTTCTGGGAAAGATGTGAATTGACATTGCTGCTTCTACCGGCTCAGAAGAGAGGACAGGGCGCTCATCACAGGGGCTGGGCCCCAGATTCCAGCCCCTTCTCTCAAAGGTAGCAAAAGACCTAAGACCTACGTTATTCTTTCCAGCCAAGTGGAAGTCTGGGACCAGACATGGTCACAGCTGGGGGACGTGGTTCCTTACCTAGGGCAGGAGCAGTTCACCCACTCCGAAGCCGAGGCCAGTGGGGAGCCTCCCTTGCCAGTGAAAGAGGTGATGCTGGGCAAGGTCACAGGCAAGTCCTCCAGAGGCACGGGCACAGGACCGCAGGCCGGGCAGTGGACCATGGGGATGGGCGTGCCCCAGTACCGCTGCCTAGAGATCAGCCAGTCCTTCAGTTTATCACTTGTCACCTCTCCGCCCACTCTCTTCCTCCGGGCTTTCTGAGTCACGGCTAGAAATGCATCCGGCCGGTTCATACCTGTGAACTGAGAGGGGAAGGAGAGAGATCGCGTTCCTCCCTTGGTAAGAATGAGCTGCCACCCTGATGCCACCACCCTGGATTGCCATTTTTTGTGTGGTCTGTGCAGGGCCGCATTGTGACTCTCTGTTGCCTTTGTGGGCACCTTCCTCCTTACAGTATTAAAACTTATATTTTATGACGGTGGTGAATAAAGATGAATATAACTTTTGACCTTAGGAGTTCACTTTTTTCTCCTGATGTTAAAAGAAATTAACACTTTTTTGGGGGGCCCTGAGAGTATTGTGGGCCCTGGTTTATGGCTCTCCTTATCACCAGAGCCCTGTGGCACCTACAGAGAGAGGCAAATATCAGCATTCAGCTGCCAGTAGAAAACTGCATATTTATTTTAATGACTACTCCCCTCTTGAAATAGGGGTAGCCAGAAAAGAAAAGTTCAATATTATCCTAGAGCTGAAGGAATTCGGGCAAGCAGGGGAACAAACTGAGGCCTCAGCTTGAAGGACCTCCCCTTTTGTATTTAAATGCTCCCATGTTAGAGACAGCAGGGCAGGACACTAATAGCAGAAAAGAGGAATTCTCTGTTCACCGGACACTTTTGAGAGAACCAAACTAATGATAAGAATCGGGCCAGCATGGCTTGCCAACGAGGGGATCGTGGGAACCTTGGAATTGGTTCAGTGCAGATGTACCGCAAACCTACTAGGTGCCAGGCTTGTGCTAGGCGTTGGGAGCACAAAGATAAATCTGATCTGCCCCTATCCTCAATGAGCTTACAGCCATGGGGCATAAAGAATAGGAAAGTACAGCTATGTTTATCAAAAGCAGCCTTTTCCATTAAGCGTCTGAAGTGTCCTGAAGACCGAGCTCTCTACCAAGGAACCACTTACACTCTGGGAGAGCACTTTCTTTGTCCTACACTCCCACTATCATGTAGTTATGGTGCAGGTGATCACAAGCTCTGTTGAAAGTCTGTCTTCTCACTGCATCACTGTTTCCACATCCCAGAAGCTCATGGAGGCTTTCACCATCCATTCTCCTTCCATCCATTGAAAGAATTCCTCCAGTCTAGATATTCAGTCTAGGGCCACCAGAGGATTCAACAGAGCACCTGAAGCTATTTGAAAGAAGCCAGGGAGCATAATTAATGCTCAGTCCTATAATAAGGAGGAGGCATTTTTCTGGCTAATTCAGAAGACGAATTTTGGCCATGACTGTCCCCTTTCTCGCACTGCACAGGGTTATCCGGGTCTCCTTTTTGGCACCTTGGCTTGGCTCTGCTCCACATCTAAGAAGCCTGCTCACACACAGTCTTAAGAAGGGTTTAAGGTTCAGTATCTTAAAACATGACTCATGTCTGCGGATATAATTTATGAAGTGAAGGCACAAACATGAGGTCAGAAAACATTGCCACTGCTTATAGAGGAAAAAAACCTGGCTATTCCCTTATTTTTTATATACATAATATCCTATAGCTAGGTAGTCCCAAACCTGAAAAACCTGGATCTTCAGGTCTAACGGAATCAGGATCACCCAGGTGGGGCCAGTAAGCATCTCCCAGGTGATTCTGAGACATGGCCGGGTTGTAATCACTATGTTAAGCCAGGAGTTCCCAGGCCCTACTGCACGTTAGAATCACCCGGGGAGTACTGAATGCTCCTGATGTCTGATCCATGTCCTCTCCACTCCCCCAACCATTAAATCAGAATATCTGGGGTGGGACTCAAGCATCAGTATTTTTTTAAATGTTCCAGGTGTTTTCAAAGGGCAGCCAAGTTGAAGAAAGAGTGCTCTAAACCGGAACTCTCAAACTTTAATGTGCACTCCAATCACATGGGGTTCTCACTAGACCAGGTGGGGTCTGAGAGTCTACACTTCTAACAAGCGATGCCAACGCTGCTGGTCCGGGGACCAGACTTTGGGTGGCAGAGTTCTAACCCAGGGATTCTCAAAATGTGGTGCCTGGATCAGCAGCAGTAGTGGCATCACCTGGAAACTTGTTAGAAATGCAAATTCTGCGGTTGCATCAGGGACTGTGAAGCAGGATCTCCAGATGGGGGCCAGGGAATCTGTGTTCTAACAAGGCCACCAGGTGATTCCGGTGTGTGCTCAAGTTTGAGAATCACTGTCTAAGCCATTTCCCACTTCCCCCTTCCCCACCTCACCCTTCTTCTCCCATCATAATTTCTGGCCTAGTTCGGTATCAAGGCTGAGCTCAAATCCTGCCAGACTTACCACCTAGCAAGAGACAACCTTGACCAAATAAACATGACTCAAAACTTTTCTGCTGATTTCTAAAACTGAGTCAAATTTTAGGTGGGAATAAGTCAGTAATCTGGGGAGAACAGAGATCTCTAAAAGGAACAGCCAATTTTGGTCACCTGTCCCAAGGAATCAGTTTCCCTGGAAGAGGTCATTTTTCTTAAGCAGAAGATTCGCAAAATAAAGTTTAGTTGCTTCGATAACCACACTATCCTAGGATCAGGTTCAACTTGGAGCTGATAAGCTTTTAGATCTTGAAAAAGAATATTATTTTGTTTTCATAGATTAAGAAACGAGGCTGCAAGACTGTTAGTGTGGGTATGAATGAAATGATAGGTTGTAACTTGCACCCAAAGGAAAATGTGTCATCAAGCTCATGTCAAGGCCCTGAGTTTATAAGTAAGTTCTTCGGCCACCTCCACGGGCACCGACCTCCGCAGAGCTGCTCAGTCTCTCCGTGCCATCTGGCATCGTTTCAATGACTTCAGAGTACGACAGGCCCAGGGTTTGGGCTAAGAGAGTGTCCTCTAAGCTGGTGCTGGGAATTCCTGTTTAGGGGAAGAAACACAAAATGTCTCCTTTGCAAATGGCCAAATCACAAAGTAATTGACAGCACTGACACTCAGCGTTAGCTTCTGAAGGGAGACTCTAAAAGATTTTAGTCACACAAATTATAAAACCACATCATATTCATTGGGAAAATGGAGAACAGTCTTGGAGAAACTCACTACCCTAACACAATAGTTTACCATATTGGCACTACTTCCTGTAAGTCTTTTTCCATTGCTTAGTTTCTTTTAAAAAATAGTTGTAATTCTAAAATATACAATTTTGGATGCTTCTGTCACTTAAATAGTAAATCACAAGCATCTGGGGAAGTGCCTCCTTTGAGTGACACAGGGCAGTAGAGTTCTCTTGAGAAGCAGGGCTGACTCCTCCAGCAGCTCCTAGCACCCCAGAAAAATCCACTCGGTAAGTGGAAAGCTGGCCACTGTGTTTCTTCAAACTATGCTTTGTTCCCAGAGGCAACAGTACATTCTGAATAGACATTTATTCTTCAACCCACATATGCCCTTGAGGAGATGGAGTTGAATGTAAGTAAATCACTCATCCAGAGGGCCAAGGCATGCTGTTTCAGCTTCAGCTATTAATAAAAACAGGCTTTTTAGTTGTTGGTTCTGTAGACCAGGGTTTCTCAACCTGGGTCCTACTGACATTCTGAACTTTGCTGGGGGGCCTGTTCTGTGTGCTGTAGGATGTTGAATAGCATCCCTGGTCTCTACCAGTATAAATGTTTCTAAAATTGCCAAATGTTGCCTGCTGCCAAATCACCCCTGGTTGAGAACTGCTGTAGGGTCAACTGTCAAAACTGCTGACATCCTTGTGGACACTACACATCACGCAGCAACTGAGAGAGATAAAACTAAGGGTAACACACAAAATGCTTACGTCAGGTGTCCATGAACAACCTCTCTGGAACGCTGCCCTAAAAGGGTGATTTAATGTTTGGAACACACATTCTAAAGCTCCTTGGTAAGATGGAAAACTCCATGGTATGATGGAAAGTTCTGTGGTGTTCCAGCTGAGATTATGGACGAAAAGCATCTAATGAAGCAAATAAACTCTCAGAATGGACTTGAAGGATACTGAAGGGTGAGGACAAATGGCAAGCAATAAAGGTTGCTGAAAAGTGTTTATGGTCAAGAAGGGAAAAAAGTCATTTACTGCATTCCAAAAGTTTGTGGTCTGTAGTAACTAGGAGCAATCTTCGAATGGAGACATTGTGACCACGGAATTTATTTGATCACATAAAGACTGCTCTGGGCCACGGTGTTGGTCATGTGGGGCTCAGTAGAATGTGAACTATTTGTAACATGCAGGTGAGATGGTGAAAACACCACTTTAACTCTTGTTTACTTTTGTTTCTGTTCTTCTTGGAAGGCAAGAGCCAATAATTCAGAAAACATTAATTACGGAAGTGTGGGAAATCAAGACAACAGGAAAAATGATTTTCCATGCATACCCAAGAAAATCAGATTTTCCTTTTTCTTTTTCCCTTATCCTTCAGAACTCTCAATATTGTGTTAGTACTTTGACTCAAAATACCAAAAGGGGAGACTTCCATGGTGTCCAGTGGGTAGGACTCCACGATCCCAATGGAGGGGGCCCAGGTTCGATCCCTGGTGGGGAACTAGATCCTGCATGCATGCTGAAACTAAGAGTTCGCATGCCACAATTAAGAGTCTGCATGCGGCAACTAAGAAGTCTGCACGCCGCAATTAAAAGATCCCTCATGCCGCAACTAAGACCCAGCACAGCCAAAATAAATAAATAAATATTTAAAAACAACAATAACAACAAAAACAAAAGGGAAAAAAGCCACATCAACAAGAGCTTCCTTTATTGTTTATCTTGGCTGGTTCTATTAATGAATTTTACTAATTACAAAATGCATTAAAGTAATAGAAGGAATTATTTCCTTTAAGCAACATACTTTCTAGGTTTAAATTGTCAGAGGAGAATGACTTGAGTGGCTTAATATCTGTTTTCTGTGTTGATGTTTCTTCAAATCAGTTTGCCAAAAAAGGATCTGAGAATTGTGAGCAAAAACATGATTTCAATAAGCAATGCTATTTCTTCTGTGTGCTAGGAGATAGAGAGTGTGGAAATAACTTTCTCCACAGGTTTTGGCACTTTGGAGACTGGCTGGAATCTACAGTAGGAAAGCTGTAGAGAGATGCTCGGGTCTACCCTGAGGGCAGGTCTTGGATGGGGTATGATTAGGTCTCACGCCTTGGTTCAATCCCAGACTTCCTGTTACGTGATGAGAGGTTAGAACTCTTAGGAATGAGTAAGGCCGCCAAGGATATCCAATTTACAGCTCTAAATATGCCTTCGATTTTACTGCTATTTCACGATCCCTTTCTTGCATAGCTGAAGTTCACTTCCTCCACAAAGCCTTCACCAAAAACCCAGCCCACATCGATCATGTGTGCTTTGAACGCCCATCTCAGCAGTTGCTGTTGGTTCTATGAATTCTGAAATTGGATTTTCATCTCAGTTGTATGGTTCCCCACATTGTATAGGCAAGTCTCATCAACTAGCTCTACTGGCAAAATCCATGGGCCAGACATTTTTCATTATTCTCAGTAGCAACTAGCAAGATGTGATATACTTGGTATGTTTTCAAAACGTGATGCTTAAATAAGAGATGATGAAATGAAGGGACATTCATTTTTACAAAGAGGCAAAACAGATCATGGAATATATAGTCAGCTCTTCCAGGCTAGTATTTTGATCTTAAACCTGCCAAGTACATTATCCTGATTACATTTTAATGGCTACTTACCTATTTTTGCATCCAGAGAGCCCTCAGAGTCAGCTTTGGCCAAGATGACAACAGGGACTTCCTGCTGGGTGAGCATGCTCACAGCCGTCACGGGCGTGAGGCAATCTGAAAATGAGAGCAAACAACTGTGGACGCCAGTGTGCTGGGACTCTAACACCATCTGAATCTCAGAGGAGACAAGTGAGAAAAATAAGCTTTAGAATTTCTGTGTTTTTGTGCTAATTATTATAGAATTTGTTCTTTGAAGGTATTAACAGATAATTCACACTAGTGGAGAATCAAAATTAAACAAAAAAATGAAAATATTCATTCGCGCTCCTAACCAAAGACATGAAAATGGCATTTTTACTTTCCAGATGGTGGAGTAAAGATGTTCCCACCACCCCCTTTTCCTTTTGAAAAGTACCTCAAGTATACAGAAGAATGAGAAACACAACAATCTATCTATGGTGAAACTAAAAGATATCTGAAATTTTAAACTATAACACTTGAAGACGGAAGTGTATAGGAAAGGAGAAAATGAATGAGCAGAGAGGAGATTTCCACACATACAAGGACAAAACAGTTCCCTCCCATGTACCATTTCTAAGGAGATACCAGAGGTTGTGGTCCAGCAAAAGGAAGAGGTAAATCAAGAAAGAGACAGACATGGGATCTAGGAAACAGAGGATCCAACAAAGAAAAGAGGGTAAGGACATTTGCAGAGCAGAGACAGAGAGAAGTCCCAGGAGGACAGATATGCAGAAGCCTGGAGGATGACCAGGTCAGATTTAAGCAGGACAGAGAGCCCCAGGAAGCATCTTCAGGAAAAAAAGGGGATGGATAGATTATCTGACAGGCTGGAATATGCAGAAAACTTGAGAGGAGTTTTAAAGAGCTTCTGGGAGGATGTGGGAAGACAGTCAGAAATTCAAAGAACACAAAGCAAATTTAAAAAATGAGGACACCATGAACTTCAGGAAAAATAGAAAGTTATATAAAAAGGAAAATGTAATCGTAGTATAGTTGGCTCAGGTGACCAATATTTATGTGGTCATAATAAAACACTTAATTTGGAATTATCCAAACAGTGTGTCATCTTAAATGAAGCTTATTACAACTACTGCAGCAGTGAGATAAACCATACATACATGAATCTTCATTGAATATATGTAGGACTGGAAGCATGAAGACCCCAATAAAGTCCCAAAGGAAGAAGGGATGAGAGGTGTAAACAATTAGTGAGTTCATTTGAGCTTTTGCAACATAAGCAATTAACTACAGTTATAATTTATGAACTATTACTATTTACACCCGCTATGTTTTAAGACTTTATATAGATTTATCTAAAATATGTTCTACAAACCCCAAAGTTAAAATAAGCCTAGGGGGACTTCTCTGGTGGTCCAGTGGTTAAGACTTCGCCTTCCAATGCAAGGGGTGTGGGTTCGATCCCTGGATGGGGAGCTAAGATCCCACATGCCTCGCAGCCAAAAAACCAAAACATAAAATAGAAGCAATATTGTAACAAATTCAATAAAGACTTTAAAAATGGTCCACATCAGAAAAACCTTAAAGAAAAAAAAGCCTAGGAATTAGGATTTATTTTTCAGAGAGGTAAAGATAGGCTCTGTAAACATCTAAGCCAGCCCCGATCTTCCTTCACCTTGGGTGTCAGGAAGCACAGGACAGGGTATGGTGGGGACAGAGTGAAAATGCAACGCAAATGGGTCTCCAGGGATGAGGTTCAGCCAGCACCCTGGTACCATGACTGGGAGGCACCTGCTGCCGGAGCTGCTGAAGTGCTGACACCCTCAAAGTGGACACCCAGATTTCTGATTCCATATGGTCCCTTCTCAAAGAAGAGGTATACATTTGCAAATTCTGCAATTATGGTATGTTATTAGGAGGATGGACAGTGAGGCGTGGTGGAGTGAGAATAAAAGTCACTAGGTAATGTCAGGAACTGGTGAATGGAGAGACAGCAGTGTAGGCATATTATACAGACATGTGGCGGTCTATACCAGAGAAACAGCGGTGGCACAGACTGCCAGTTGACCCCATATCTGTCTCTCCTTCTGATTCAGCAATAGAATGTTTAGTTGGACACATGACTGCATAGCTAATGGCAGCCCTGCTCAGCCTCCCTTGCACTGGGTATGGCCATGGGGTAAGTGTAGAAGCAACTTGCAGGTCACGCTCTCAAAGGGAAGGAGCTGCCCTTCTTCCCCCACCACCTTCTTACTGTGACACAGATGAAGTGTGGAACAACCTAGAACACACAGATAAGGGCAACGTCCTAGAGGGGCAGAGCAGGAAGACAGAAAGAGCCTTGGCCCCAATCACCCCACAAAGCAGACTTGTTACACCCACTCTGTATGTCAGGTGGGCAAGAAATAAACTTCTGTCCTTTTAGTCACTGTTTTTCTAGGACTCTGTCACAGCCATCGAACTTATATCCTAAGTAACAAATTCCCCCCAAAATTAAAAGTGGTTGGGTAAGGAGGCTACTGTCATTGTTGTTGTTAGTACCCTCTGAAATTTCACGTAATATACATATATCACCTAGATTTTTAAAAACACAAATGAATTTTTATAAAGAGAGATGGAAATTAAAGTAATCTTGAAGTATTATTATTTTTCACCTGATAAGAAAAACTTTTAGAAGGGTACCATCACTGGTTGTGAAGTTGCACTGAAATTCATATATCATTGGATACAGCACTCTAAACTGATACAGCCCTTTCAGAAACCAATAAAAGCAACTTGTAAACAGAACTAGAAAAGGGTTCATAACCTTTGACCAAAAAAATCACACTCTTGGGGATGTTTCCTAAGGAAGTAATTCTATAGAGGCAAAGAGCTGTCTCCATAATAGCCCAAACATGAAAAAGGCCAAATGTTCAACATGATAGGGAAGATTTAGGATATTATGGTACACTGAGTAGACAGAATATTATGTATGGATTAAAAAACAATTGGGAAGCCTGCCTAAAAACAAAGAAATATTTTCTGATACCATATTAAGTAAAAACCAAAAAATAAAGACAGAAGCAGTCTGATTTTTAAGATAAGTGTGTGCGGGAACACGAATTTAAAAGATTTATGACACATACAAAAGAACGAAGTTGAACTCCTACCTTTGCTATATATAAAAATTATACTTAATTTAAAAATGGATCAAAGACCTAAATACAAGATCTAAAACCATAAAACTCTTAGAAGAAACATAGGTATAAATCTTTGTGATCTTTGATTAGGCAATGCTTTCTTAGGTATGACACCAAAAGCAAAAACAAAAGAAAAAGTAGATAAATTGGACTTTACCAAAATTTGAAACTTCTGTGCTTCAAAGGACACCATCAAGGAAGTGAAAAGAAAACCCACAGAACTGGAGAACATTTTTGTAAATCATATATCTGATAAGAAACTTGTATCTAGCATAAAAAACTATTAAAATTTAATAATAAAGACAACTAAATTAAAAAATGGGCAGATGATCTGAACAGATATTTCTCTAAAGAAGATATATAAATGGCCAATAAGCACGTGCAAAGATGTTCAATACCATTAGCCATCAGGTAAATGCAAATCAAAACCACAATGAGATAATGCTTCACACTCACCAGCATGACCATAATAAAAAAGACAGACAATAACAAGTGTAGGCAAAGATGTGGAGAAATTGGAACCCCCATGTACTGCTGCTGGGAATGTAAAATAGAGCAGCTGTTTTAAAAAACAGTCTTATTGTTCCTCAACCAGTTAAAAATAGAGTTACCATAAGACCCAACAATTCTACTCCTAGATATTGGGTTGGCCAAAAAAATTCATTCGGGTTTTTCCATTCGGTCATATAGAAAAACCGAATGAACTTTTTGGCCAAGCCAATATATACACAAGGAAATAAAAACATATATCCACATAAAAATCTGAACGAATGTTCATAGCAGCTAGCTGGAAAGTGGAAAGAAACAAAATGTCCATCAACTGATGAATGGATAAATAGAATCTGGTATATACAATGGAATATTATTCTGAAATAAAAAGGAATGAAGTACTGACTACAACATGGATGAACCTTGAAAACATTATACTAAATGAAAGAAGCCAGTCACAAAAGAACAAATATCATATAAGTCCATTTATATGAAATGTCCAGAACAGGCAAGTTTATGGAGAAAGAAAGTAGATTAGTGGCTGCCTGGGGCTGGGGAAATAGGAGGAATGGGGGTGACTGCTAGAGGGTATGGGATTTCTTTGGGGGATGATAAAAATGTCCTAAAATTGACAGTGGTGATGGTTGTAAAACTCTGTAGATATACTAAAAACCTTTGAATTGCACATTTTAAATGGGTGAATTTTATGATATGTGAATTATATCTCAATAAATTATATCTCAATAAAGTCATTACAAGAAAAGTATGAAAAAAAAAGTAGAGTACTTGCATTAAAGGGTTGAATTTTTCTCCATTTTCCCACATAAAATGTGGGACAGTTTTTCAATTAGAAAAAAGTTCTTGGCCAGGCCTAGCATTGTCTACATTTCTCATTAGTCATGTGCTGGTGACATGAAGCAGGAAGCCAAGGAGAAATCCCAAGTAACTGAAGCAGTTCATACAGGGGTTAAGTCACAGCTAAATGCTTTAGAAGATACAAAGGATTACTAACTTAATAGTTAGAAATTACAAAGGAAACATTCCAGTCAAGAAGCTGCCCTCTGCTCTCAGGGCCCCCACTGCAAAAAAGGCAGGTCTTTCACGCCCCATGGAAAAACAGACCAAAGTCTCTGTTCATAACTCAGCAAAGCAGTGCTGCTTGCAACTAGGTCGCAGGGATGCTCTGTGGAAACAGGGTCCTCTGGTCAAGTAAGCGTGAGGAGAGCTGCATGACGTCCCCTCGTAGACAGTCGCAGTGCACGTTAGCACAGCGAAGGCACTAAAAAGTCCAGAAGCAAAGAAACCTATTTATTTTTGCTTTATTCCAGGTTACCTGAGCACGGAAGCTTTCCTCCACACAGCATCTATTAACATGCGCTGAAAGGATGCTAGTAGGAGCAGTTTGATCCGAGAATAAACTATTATCCACAGGATTCTGTTCCTTACCCTTTGTCCCACCCCCATGCTGAATCAATGGAGCCGGGGCAAGACAATAGGGAGCAATACATTATTCAGTGTTCTGGGGCTTCTCTCTAATGTGTCAATAACAACAGGGTTTCTAAGTCACCCATTAGGGAGACCTCATTTACCCTTTTGGCAAAAAATACATTGTGTAGACCACTGGTGACTCAGAGCTGAAATGCATGGTTCCAAAGCCCCAGGGTTTGCATATTTTAATATTAGGAATGTAAGAAAAGACTCCAGGGAATGACAGAACAGCTTCTAAAACTCTGATGATATTTCCCTATTGATGCTTTTTATGGTTTCTAGTTCCTATCAAGTCACAGCTTACATAACTTAAATCAGAGGCGGTCAGCTGAGAAAAGGAGGCAATGCCAATGATTATGGAAATACACTCAATTTCAAGAACCGTATAGAGAAGGACCTTAATTTTTGCTCTCTTAAAGGAATCTGTGCCAATTATAGGATGCTGAGCAAAAACAGTACATTTAGTCAATAACATCAGCAACCCAGTCGGCCAGGCCAGAAATCAGGGAGTTGTCCCAGGAGCCTTCCAAATACTTCTCAGAGCTGTTCTCGCCCCTCCATTTTGATGGCCACTGTTCTAGGGTCTTCACCATCTCTCACCCTAACTAATGGGGTAAGCCAGCTCTCCTGCCTCTACTCTGCGACTCAAGCATCACCCTGTCCACATGTGTCATCCTCCTCCTCAGACCCCTCAGGGCTCCTTCTGTTCCCACCAAGCACTCCATCCCACCTTGCCTGATAGCCCCATCACCTGCGCTGCAGAGAAAACTCAACTTACAAAGGTAAAATGACCATCCTTAAGTCATAGGATGGATCTGGGATCAGAACCTTGATCATCTTGTGCCAACTCAGGAGCCAACATGCAGAAATCAACTTAGCAACTGCAGGAACTCATGTTTGAGAATTTAAACTTGTGCAAGTGATATATTCAGTCACAACTGTGTGTTGCCATGACTTGCAGCAGTCACTGCTTTAACATTAGTTATCCTCAAAACTGGACATTTGAGGGAAAACCAAGCTGCTTGCCTGATTTGAGCCAGATGGCAATGGTAAATGACACTAGTGATAAGATGTTCAGGTTTAAAATGTGACCTCAAAGGCCAAAGGAGGCATAAATCCATATTCATATGGTAATTTTAATTCATTGGGAAAACTGCATTACACTCAAGCACTGTACTGGCCATAAATGACTGATTCCACATGTCAACATCCAGAGACTTGACATGCAAATTAATCTAGAGACTTTGAATAAATTGACATCTGCAAAAAGAATATTTTTTTAAAAATATTTCCATTCTGAAAATTAGAATCAGAAAATTTAGAGACAAGTTTAGTGTTCCGTTTGGAATTATCTCAGAGATTACTAAAAAGAGGGGAGAACAAAGCGAACGAGCCATTCAGCGCCAAAAGGAAATAACCAGGCCAAGTCAGATCTGCTGATATCCAAATGATCATGAAAACACTGCTCTCTGCATATGCTAAAATCATTTCTTAATTTCTTATGTATGAAAATGTTTTTGATTTATATAGTGTCTTTCATGTCAGGAACTCCATCTTTTGTAACTTATTAGCTGGTTAATCCTCTACTGCTATTACTTCACTTTAATTTGTGTCCCCAGATTAACCATGGGAAAAAAATCTAAGGCCAGATGTTTACATTTTTCAGTTTTTCAATTTTAGATATTATTCAACCAACATAGCCCTCAAGGAATCTCAAAATGCTCATGAAAGTAAAAACAACGAGTTTTCCCTTTAAACTAAACAGTTGAAAACAATCCGATCTTTCTTTTGAATACGTGGAAAAGAAAACTGAGAGAGATAGCTACTGGACTTTATAAGCACACACTGAAATCTTAAAAGAGTCTTTTCTCCATTTCAATATACAACAACAAAAGAGATGAAACCAAGTGATATCTGTCCTGTGCCAGTGAATTACATATGCACCTAGGTCTCCTCTGCTATGACCCCGCCTCCGCCCCCCGAAGACAGGACTGTGGACGGCCATCTATGCATCCCCGAGTGCTCAGTATGTAGCAGGCTCTCAATAAGTATTAACTGATCTGAATATTAACGTTGTTAAGTAAACAATTAGAAGTCTTAAGCAGAGAGAAGCTGGGATGACATTGTTTATCTTTCCAACGTGATCAGGAAATCTTTCATTCTGACTATTTTAAGAATAGCAATTAAAAAAAAAACTTTATGCCACCATTCAAAAAATTTTATTAATCAAATACTTTAAATAGACCTCCAATAATTCAGACTGTGTGCTTTGGGTTGAAGTTTATAGTCTATGAAAAGTGAAGTAGGCTGAGATTTTTACAGAAATTTTACATTTCTCTGGAGACCTACTTCTAAATGACAGGGGAGTTCCTTTCGCCTGCCCAGGATCCATATCCCCTTCCCCTGGTAAGAGCCTCTGAGTTTTAGAAAGCTACCCCTTCCTCACTGATGACAGTCTTGTTGGTCTATCAAGGAAGGTGCCTGGCCTTCCCTTGGCCAACAAAAAGGCCAGGGTCCCCAGTTATACCAAGCGAACACCTTTCTCTGCAACAGGAATCTCAAACCAAGTGCCCCAAGCACTGAGGGCGAGGTGAGAGCAGATTCACTCAGTCAGTGGTACTCAAGACACTATTAGTTCCTGCTGCCCAAACCCCCATGGCTGTGTGGTCCAAGTCCTCTTCCAGATTGGTTCTTCCCCACAGCTTTCCAGTATGTTCCCCTTCTCCCCTGGGTTAGCCAGAGATGGATTCTGTTGCTTGCAACCCTGGAATACTGACTAATGCGTAGTCACTTCCCAGTCCTCACTGACCAACACCTGCTATGCCAATTCTAGGTCAGCTTGATCCACTCATTTAAGACCTGTATTGAGCAGGACTCTGCTTGTCTGCTCAGATCACTGTATGAATTCTTAAAGATACTAAAATTAAGTTACTGAAAATGTTTCCTCTAATTGTCATTGGCTTCCTTCCTGTCCCTGTCAGTATAGTTTTATTTGATGATAAAATTATAAATTAAGTACCAGATTCTATTCCTATCAGAAAAGAGCTTTAAATCTAGATTATATTTAAAGGGAAAGAGTTGAGCTTTCAAACAAAAACTTAAGAAGCGGACAAACTAGTAACTCAAAGTAACTTAACATTTTCAAAGTTCTTTTTGATCCTCATGTTTTAAAATCAAAACATGAAAAGTTAGGCCAAGGAGAATAACAGATCACACAAGATGACATATGTGAAAGGACCATGAACTCTGTGAAACATAAGGCATAATGCCCCCGTCTTAACCTTAACTTGCCAACTCACCTTTGCCAGGGATGAGAGCCTTCCGAAAGGCTTCCTTCAGAGAGCTGTGCCCATGTAAGAGTCTGTGGCTGGGAGAGATGGCCACGTGGGAAGTGCCGTAAACGGCCTCGGGGGTGACCGTGTAGGCGCTCAGCTTTTCTCCTGTGACTTGCCCATCAACCTGGCAGGGGGGAAGCAGAGTCATTTCATTTCTCAGTCCTCCCTCTGGGCTGCTGTGCTCCCCAGCCATATCCCTTCCCCCCACCCCTCCCCAATCCCAGACAGTGGTGACAGCTTCTGACCATAGCCACAGGGATGTGGGGACCTGAGGTGGTCCCTGGCAGGGGCAGAAAGGGTAAGAGAGAAGAGGGTCGCAGCTCCTCTTTCAGGAGGCCTCTCCAGTGCCCACAACCAGGCGTACTTGGGGGCCCCAAATCAAAGGGGGTCAAAGCATGCTCAGAAGGATGCCTTCCCCGGTTCTTGGCTCCTTTGTTCACAAATCAATAATAACTGTCAATGTTATTTGTCCTGAGAAAGGAGCTATACTTTCCTCCAGGATTTAAGTTACAAATAAAGGCATCAACATTTCTAACCAGAAAAAGACACTGAGGCTAATTCCATTTTGAATAGGAAAGAAAGGACAGCCTGAGCTGAGCTCAAGAATGAGTGCTCCTAGGGCTGGTTAAATGCCTTTCAAGGAAGAGTCAAACATTAGGCACCAACTGAATGCCAACTATGTGACAGACACAGAGGACACAGAGAGGCCAGATCCTCCTTCCTTCACACATTCAAATGTGCTCACAAAGTGCCAATGATGTGCGAAGCGCTTGGGGCCCAGAACTAAAAGTCCACACTATGGACTGAGTGCCAATTAGGTGTCACCTATGGAGCCAGTCGTGGGGCCTCAGAGGCACAGCCACATGGCCCTGTACCTGCAGGACTGACAGTGTTCCCTCCGGAGATGTCTCATTTTCAGGTGGGTCCAGGAATGGAGATGGAAACACTTTCGTGATAAAATATTGGGCAAGGGAGAGAATACAGAAGACATTCCACATACAGTAGCCAGGTGGCTCAGAGACCCGCATCCCTCACCCTGGTGGAGAAGCAAAGGTCTTCTATGTGATCACATCTTGAAATGAAAATTTTGGATGTAGTGAGTTAAATAAAATATGTTATTAAAATTAATTTCACCTGTTTCTTTGCACTTTAAAAAATGTGGCTACTAGAAATTTGAAATTACATATGTGACTCTCAGTATCTTTCTACTGGATAGCACTGCTGCAGAGTCTCAAGTTGCTGGTCTCTTCAAAGAGTTCTAAAAATGCAGAAGGGGGTTTCTGAGCATTAATTGCTGGAGATGCTCTTGCTTGATCACCTTTAACGTGAAGTCCAAATGGCAGCCCACACAGTCCCCGATCCAGTGGGCCTGCATGACTTTTATTCCGTACCATTCTGGAAGGTCTGCCAACGCGTCCTGCATGGGCTGTAGGAATGAAAGGAGAATGGAGAGGTAGAAGGACACAGCTTACTTAAGACAAAGCAAGTGATCTGGGGCTCGCTAAGGTGGGAGAACTGGGGACACTGAAGGAGGTTCAGGATTTAGCCCTTTTCTCCTTCACTTGTCAATCAGAGGGGCCCAGCAAAGGTCACACAGATGCACTCAACATGACTCAATTTAGTGAGATGGGTTTCACTCATTTCTCTATTTTCAGTGGGCCAAGGTTTCAGAGAGAGAAGAAAATTAACAAGGAGAAACCATGATTAACATCTTTGATGGATGTGGTTAGTGCATTCTCCTCCACAGTCTGGGACCTAAACAAAAGAAGTTCAAGTTTATGAATTTTTAAACCCTAAGATAAGTCATTCACAGGTATGGCTATTCTACCACTCAGCTGTATCATATATAGAACATTATAAGTTTATTTAAAAAATAAAAATTAGCATAAGGGAAGCCATCACATTGATTTGTGTAACATTTACTATTAAAAGCACACATTTATTCTCATCGTTATCTAATTTTAATCCTAAAATCTTACAAAAGGGAGGCTTTTCAATAAACTATTCTCTATGGTCTGAAGCTCATGCCATCCCTTTATTTGAAGATGAGGTACATTCTTTCAACAAATAAATTTAAAAGTAAATCATATATTTATAATAAGAGTCCAATTTTAAATTCCTAATTGCATTATGACTAATACAGGCAACATAACGATGCTTTATTTGTGTAGTGTTTTGTAATTCATAAAGTGCTTTTACACACATCTCTTCTCACACCCTCTGGGTAAGGTAGCTCACTTTCAGATTAATGAGCCCACGCTGTGAAAGGGTATAGCTTTCTCATGCAAGCCTGCAGGAAAGGACAAGTCAGGACTAAAACCCAGACCTTACTAACCGCATTCTTTTGCCTACAGTGCAGAGACTTACTCTATCGTGTGATAAACAACACAGAGCATTTTCTATACTTGTCATCTATCTATCCATCCATTCTCATTTATTCGGGAGAGCCTGCAAGCTTCAAGATCCAGAAATTTCTTCTGAGGCAGAAATTGTGGATTATGGACACCATCAAGTTGACCAGCAATGTGTTCATTCATTTGTTTATCCCTAGGAATGTATTAATTCCCCAACCCTAAACACAAGGACCTCATCTAGGCATTGGAGACTTGGGCATACACAAAGCAGGATGTGCCAGAGTCCCTAAAATGAAGTTTAAATAATGCACACATGGAGCCTGCTGCTATTAGTTGGGTAACTGATCAAAATGCAATGCCAAATGCTATTAGCATCAAAGAAGATGGGACACGGGTTGTGGAAATGAATCAACGGAAAAGAAAAATAGTGGGAGGGTAGGGAAGAAAAGTAACAGAGTGAAAACTAGGGAGAGATATAAAAGATTTGAGGGGTGGACCACAGAGGAGAAGGAAAGTCATAGGAAGTGGGTGGGTGAGGAAAGAAAAGCTCCAAAAAGAAAAGAAAGAAAGGGAAAAGAAGCACCTAAAGAGTGCCTGCCCAGCCCACAGTAGGGTGCAATGACCGATCAATAACAGGGTGAGCCTTCCTGCCATGGGGCTGTCAACCTTGAGAGAAAAGCAAAGGAAAGAGGGAACGGAGTTACACTAATATTAAAATAGAAACCAGACGTGTGTGCAAAATAGGAAAAGGAGAGCACTGGAAAGCCTCAGTGAAGAGCTCAAGCTGTCCTTTTAACACAACGTCACACTAAGGCTCAGTAAAGGCAGGTCCCCTTCCTTTTTGCTACCAATAGGAACCTAGCTGTGTGACACTTGGCATAATCCTTGTGCAGAGACCCAACTACCCAGCTCATGTTTATAGGTCATCTTCAACAAAATGATTCTAGGGTTCTCCCATTTCCGGACCATTAATCATGAAAGATAAAAATGTTTTTTATGAGGAAATGTCATCAATTAGAAACCGTGGGTATTTTATAGTCTACCTGGTCATTTGGAAAGGAGATCCACAAAAACCAAATAGCTGATGACAAAGATTCAGAAATATTTTAGGTAAGTTTTGAAACTTGATAATTCAGCATGACCTATACTTAAGCCAATTCATGATGTTGATGAAACCGTATTGCCCAATCTCCCAGGGCAGGATCAAGGAAAACCAGAGTTGCTAGTTTTAAGTAAAATAAGCAGATCAACATATGTCAATGCCATACATATATTCCAACATCTGTGCTTGTGAGATGGCTTTCCATAGGATACACAAAATGCTTTATGGGTCAAGTAAAGTTGCCCAAAAGGACCATTATGTTTCAGTATTTGCCTGAGTGAAAACTGACTTTTGAGAAGGTGGTAAAAGTCCTGCTTCAGGTTCCTGACTGTTCATTACTTCAATTAAAGTGGCTTTCTTTTGGTACAAACTATTATGTATAAAATAAATAAGCTACAAGGATATATTGCACTGCCCAAGGAATATAGCCAATATCTTATAATAACTATGAATGGAGTATAATCTATAAAAATTTTCAATCACTACCTTATACACCTGAAACTAACATAATATTGTAAATCAACTATACATCAAAAAAAAAAAAGTCAGAGCAAAGAGATTGGTTCAAGATGGCGGAATAGAAGGAGGTGCTCTCACTCTCTCTTGCAAGAACACCAGAACAACAACTAACTGCTGAACAATCATCGATAGGAAGACACTGGAACTCACCAAAAAACATACCCCACATCCAAAGACAAAGGAGAAGCCACAAAGAGATGGTAGGAGGGGCACAATCACAATAAAATCAAATTCCGTAACTGCTGAGTGGGTGACTCACAAATGGAGAACACTTATACCACAGAAGTCCACCCACTGGAATGAAGGTTCCGAGCCCTACGTCAGGCTTCCCAATCTGTGGGTCCGGCAACGGGAGGAGAATTCCTAGAGAATCATACTTTGAAGGCTAGTGGGATTCGATTGCAGGACTTCGACAGGATGGGGGGAAACAGAGACTCCACTCTTGGAGGGCACACACAAAGTAGTGTGCTCACTGGGACCAAGGGGAAGGAGCAGTGACCCCATAGGAGACTGAACCAGACCTACCTGCTAGTGTTGGAGGGTCTCCTGCAGAGGTTGGGTGGGGGGGTGGCTGTGTCTCACTGTGGACACAAGGACACTGGCAGCAGAAGTTCTGGAAAGTACTCCTTGGCGTGAGCCCTCCCAGAATCCGCCATTAGCCCCACCAAAGAGACCGGGTAGGCTCCAGTGTTGGGTCGCCTCAGGCCAAACAACCAACAGGGAGGGAACCCAGCCCCACCCATCAGCAGACAAGTGAATTAAAGTTGTACTGAGCTCAGCCCACCAAAGCAACAGCCAGCTCTACCCACCACCAGTCCCTCCCATCAGGAAACTTGCACAAGCCTCTCAGATAGCCTCATCCACCAGAGGGTAGACAGCAGAAGCAAGAAGAACTACAGTCCTGCAGCCTGTGGAACAAAAACCGCATTCACAGAAAGATAGACAAGATGAAAAGGCAGAGGTCTATGTACCAGATGAAGGAACAAGATAAAAACCCCAGAAAAACAACTAAATGAAGTGGAGATAGGAAACCTTCCAGAAAAAGAATTCAGAATAATGATAGTGAAGATGATCCAGGACCTCGGAAAAAGAACGGAGGCAAAGATCGAGAAGATTCAAGAAATGTTTAACAAAGACCTAGAAGAATTAAAGAACAAACAAGCAGAAATGAACAACACAATAACAGAAATGAAAACTACACTAGAAGGAATCAATAGCAGAATAACTGAGGCAGAAGAACGGATAAGTGACCTGGAAGACAGAATGGTGGAATTCACTGTTGCGGAACAGAATAAAGAAAAAAGAATGAAAAGAAATGAAGACAGCCTAAGAGACCTCTGGGACAACATTAAACACAACAACGTTCACATTATAGGGGTCCCAGAAGGAGAAGAGAGAGAGAAAGGACCAGAGAAAATATTTGAAGAGATTATAGTCGAAAACTTCCCTAACATGGAAAAGGAAATAGCCACCCAAGTCCAGGAAGGGCAGAGAGTCCCATACAGGATAAACCCAAGGAGAAACACGCCGAGACACATAGTAATCAAACTGGCAAAAATTAAAGACAAAGAAAAATTATTGAAAGCAGCAAGGGAAAAGAAACAAATAACATACAAGGGAACTCCCATAAGGTTAAAAGCTGCTTTCTCAGCAGAAACTCTACAAGCCAACAGGGAGTGGCATGATATACTTAAAGTGATGAAAGGGAAGAACCTACAACCAAGATTACTCTACCCAGCAAGGATCTCAATCAGATTTGATGGAGAATTCAAAAGCTTTAAAGACAAGCAAAAGCTAAGAGAATTCAGCATCACCAAACCAGCTCTACAACAAATGCTAAAGGAACTTCTCTAAGTGGGAAACACAAGAAAAGAAAAGGACCTATAAAAACAAACCCAAAACAATTAAGAAAATGGTCATAGGAACATACATATCGATAATTGCCTTAAACATGAATGGATTAAATGCTCCAACCAAAAGACACAGGCTTGCTGAATGGATACAAAAACAACACCCATATATATGCTGTCTACAAGAGACCCACTTCAGACCAAGGGACACATTCAGACTGAAACTGAGGGGATGAAAAAAGATATTCCATGCAAACGGAAATCAAAAGAAAGCTGGAGTAGCAATACTCATATCAGATAAAATAAAGAATGTTACAAGACACAAGGAAGGACACTACATAATGATCAAGGGATCAATCCAAGAAGAAGATATAACAATTATAAACATATATGCATCCAACATAGGAGCACCTCAATACATAATGCAACTGCTAACAGCTATAAAAGAGGAAATCGACAGTAACACAATAATAGTGGGGGACTTTAACACCTCACTTACACCAGTGGACAGATCACCCAAACAGAAAATTAATAAGGAAACACAAGCTTTAATGACACAATAGACCAGATAGATTTAATTGATATTTATAGGACATTCCATCCAAAAACAGCAGATTACACTTTCTTCTCAAGTGTGCACGGAACATTCTCCAGGATAGATCACATCTTGGGTCACAAATCAAGCCTCAGTAAATTTAAGAAAATTGAAATCATATCAAGCATCATTTCTGACCACAACGCTATGAGATTAGAAATGAATTACAGGGAAAAAAATGTAAAAAACATAAACACATGGAGGCTCAACAGTACGTTACTAAATAACCAAGAGATCACTGAAGAAATCAGAGGAAATCAAAAAATACCTAGAGACAAATGACAACGAAAACATGATGATCCAAAACCTATGGGATGCAGCAAAAGCAGTTCTAAGAGGGAAGTTTATAGCTATATACAAGCCTACCTCAAGAAACAAGAAAAATCTCAAATAAACAATCTAACCTTACACCTAAAGGAACTAGAGAAAGAAGAACAAACAAAACCCAACGTTAGCAGAAGGAAAGAAATCATAAAGATCAGAGAAGAAATAAATGAAATAGAAACAAAGAAAACAATAGCAAAGATCAATAAAACTAAAAGCTGGTTCTTTGAGAAGATAAACAAAATTGATAAACCATTAGCCAGACTCATCAAGAAAAAGAGGGAGAGGACTCAAATCAATAAAATTAGAAATGAAAAAGGAGAAGTTACAACAGACACCGCAGAAATACAAAACATCTTAAGAGACTACTACAAGCAACTCTATGCCAATAAAATGGACAACCTAGAAGAAATGGACAAATTCTTAGAAAGGTATAACCTTCCAAGACTGAACTAGGAAGAAACAGAAAATATGAACAGACCAATCACAAGGAATGAAATTGAAACTGTGATGAAAAATCTTCCAACAAACAAAAGTCCAGGACCAGATGGCTTCACAGGTGAATTCTATCAAACATTTAGAGAAGAGCTAACACCCATCCTTCTCAAACTCTTCCAAAAAACTGCAGAGGAAGGAACACTCCCACACTCATTCTATGAGGCCACCATCACCCTGATACCAAAACCAGACAAAGATACTACAAAAAAAGAAAATTACAGACCAGTATCACTGATGAATATAGATGCAAAAATCCTCAACAAAATACTAGCAAACAGAATCCAACAACATATTAAAAGGATCATACACCATGATCAAGTGGGATTTACCCCAGGGATGCAAGGATTCTTCAATATATGCAAATCAATCAATGTGATACACCATATTAACAAACTGAAGAATAAAAACCATATGATCATCTCAACAGATGCAGAAAAAGCTTTTGACAGATTTCAACACCCATTTAGGATAAAATCTCTCCAGAAAGTGGGCACAGAGGGAACCTACCTCAACATAATAAAGGCCATATACAACAAACCCACAGCAAACATCATTCTCAATGGTCAAAAACTGAAAGCATTTCCTCTAAGATCAGGAAAAAGACAAGGATGTCCACTCTCGCCACTATTATTCAGCATTGTTTTGGAAGTCCTAGCCATGGCAATCAGAGAAGAAAAGGAATACAAATTGGAAAAGAAGAAGTACAACTGTCACTGTTTGCAGATGACATGATACTATACATAGAGAATCCTAAAGATGCCACCAGAAAACTACTAGAGCTAATCAGTGAATTTGGTAAAGTTGCAGGATACAAAATTAATGCACAGAAACCTCTTGCATTCCTACACACTAAAGATGAAAAATTTGAAAGAGAAATTATGGAAACACTCCCACTTACCATTGCAACAAAAAGAATAAAATACCTAGGAATAAACCTACCTAGGGAGACAAAAGACCTGCATGCAGAAAACTATAAGACATTGTTGAAAGAAATTAAAGATGATACCAACAGATGGAGAGATATACCATGTTCCTGGATTGGAAGAATCAATATTGTGAAAATGACTATTCTACCCAAAGCAATCTACAGATTCAATGCAATCCCTATCAAATTACCAATGGCATTTTTTACAGAACTAGAACAAAAAATCTTAAAATTCGTATGGAGACACAAAAGACCCTGAATAGCCAAAGCAATCTTGAGGGAAAAAAACGGAGCTGGAGGAATCAGACTCCCTGACTTCAGACTATACTACAAAGCAACAGTAATCAAGACAATATGGTACTGGCACAAAAACAGAAATATAGATCAATGGAACAGGAGAGAAAGCCCAGAGATAAACCCACACACTTATGGTCAACTAATCTAAGACAAAGGAGGCAAAGATATACAATGGAGAAAAGACAGTCTCTTCAATAAGTGGTGCTGGGAAAACTGGACAGCTACATGTAAAAGAATGAAATTAGAACACTCCCTAACACCATACACAAAAATAAACTCAAAATGGATTAAAGACCTAAATGTAAGACCAGACACTATAAAACTCTTAGAGGAAAACATAGGAAGAACAATCTATGACATAAATCACAGCAAGATCCTTTTTGACCCACCTCCTAGAGTAATGGAAATAAAAACAAAAATAAACAAATGGGACCTAATGAAACTTCAAAGCTTTTGCACAGCAAAGGAAACCATAAACAAGACGAAAAGACCACCCTCAGAATGGGAGAAAATATTTGCAAACAGATCAACCGACAAAGGATTAATCTCCAAAATATATAAACAGCTCATGCAGCTCCATATTAAAAAAACAAACAACCTAATCCAAAAATGGGCAGAAGACCTAAATAGACATTTCTGCAAAGAGCACATACAGATGGCCAAGAAGCACATGAAAAGCTGCTGAACATCACTGATTATTAGAGAAATGCAAATCAAAACTACAATGAGGTATCACCTCACACCAGTTAGAATGGCCATCATCAGAAAATCTACAAACAACAAATGCTGGAGAGGGTGTGGAGAAAAGGGAACCCTCTTGCACTGTTGGTGGGAATGTCAATTGATACAGCCACTATGGAGAACAGTATGGAGGTTCCTTAAAAACTAAAAATAGAACTACCATACGACCCAGCAATCCCACTACCGGGCATATACCCTGAGAAAACCATAATTCAAAAAGAGTCATGTACCAAAATGTTCATTGCAGCTCTATTTACAATAGCCAGGACATGGAAGCAACCTAAGTGTCCATCATCGGATGAATGGATAAAGAAGATGTGGCACATATATACAATGGAATATTACTCAGCCATAAAAAGAAATGAAATGGAGGTATTTGTAATGCGGTGGATGGAGTTAGAGTCTGTCATACAGAGTGAAGTAAGTCAGAAAGAGAAAAACAAATACAGTATGCTAACACATATATATGGAATCTAAGGAAAAAAAAAAAAAAGGTCATGAAGAACCTAGTGGCAAGATGGGAATAAAGACAGAGACCTACTAAAGAATGGACTTGAGGATATGGGGAGGGGGAGGGGTGAGATGTGACAGGGTGAGAGAGTGTCATGGACATATATACACTACCAAATGTAAAATAGATAGCTAGTGGGAAGCAGCCGCATAGCACAGGGAGATCAGCTCGGTGCTTTGTGACCACCTGGGGGGGTGGGATGGGGAGGGTGGGAGGGAGGGAGATGCAGGAGGGAGGAAATATGGGAACGTGTGTATATGTGTAGCTGATTCACTTTGTTATAAAGCAGAAACTAACACACCGTTGTGAAGCAATTATACTTCAATAAAGATGTTTAAAAAAAAAGAAAAAAACTAAAAATAGAATTACCATATGACCCAGCAATCCCACTCCTGGGCATATACCCAGAGAAGACCATAATTCAAAAAGACACATGCACCCCAGTGTTCATTGTAGCACTATTTACAATAGCCAGGTCATGAAAGCAACCAAAATGCCCATCGACAGATGAATTGATAAAGAAGATGTGGTACATATATACAATGGCATATTACTCAGCCATAAAAAGGAACGAAATTGGGTCATTTGTAGAGACGTGGATGAATCTATAGAGACTGCCATACAGAGTGAAGTAAGTCAGAAAGAGAAATACAAAGATTGCATATTAACACATATATGTGGAACCTAGAAAAATGGTACAGATGAACCGGTTTGCAGGGCAGAAATTGAGACACAGATGTAGAGAACAAACGTATGGACACCAAGGGGGGAAAGCAGCGGTGGGTGGGGGTGGCGGTGTGACGAATTGAGAGATTGGGATTGACATGTATACACTAATACGTATAAAATGGATAACTAATAGGAACCTGCTGTATAAGAAAATAAATAAAATAAAATTCAAAAAAAATTAAAGCAACAATCACACAGTGTATAAGTAGTTCCTTTTGTATAAAGAAAAAAAAAAGTCAATAAAATTTATTGTAATGTTAAAAAAAAAGAAGTGGCCTTCTTTCAGTTTCTCAAAAATACCAAGCCTGCCTCATGGCCTTGGCACAGGCTATGTTCTTACCCTGAAACACCATTTCCTCACCCTCTGTACGGTGGCTGCTGAGTCTCCCCATCTAAAGTGGTGGCCCTATCATTCTCCTTGCTCTTCCCACATCCCTAATGGTCCATTTCTTCTCTAGTCTGTTTGATTGCTTGTTGATGGTCTGGCTCCTTCTCTGCATTATAAGCTCCCTGAGAGTTCTGTTCACCAGTATAAACTCAGCACCTATAGTTTCTGATATATAATAGGTATTTTGAATAAGTGAAAAAAAAAATGAGAAATGGGCCTCCTGCCAAGGTAATGTAGAAACCAACCCTTTCCCCTCCTCTTTTCCCTGATAATGATGAGGAAGCCTACCTCTAATAACCTGGATCAGCCAAGGCTCTGGTTTCAATAGACCTGTCCCAGGGGACACACTGCTGACCATGGACAGGTGGCCTTGTCCTCCCGCGGCACAGCCAACAGGAACCTGGCTCTTCAGTGGGCCCCTTGGTGGCCTTTCAGTTTCATTGGTGTCCCTCTCTTTCCCTCCCTCAGGGATCTCAAGAGGCCTCAATTCCATGATTTTAAGTCTGCAAACTTTCTGCTTTAAGAGAAAGTTACAAAAGTCCAAAAAAAAAAAAATTGATACAGATTTATTTATTTATTTAATACAGGTTTATTTTTAAATGTGACTTTTGGGGTATTTAAAAATCACTCATAAGGACTTCCTTGGTGCTTTAGCGGTTAAGACTCTGTGCCCCCAATGCAAGGGGCCTGGGTTCGACCCCTGGTCAGGGAACTAGATCCCGCATGCTACAACTAAAAGATCCCATACGCTGCGATGAAGATCCCTGGTGCCGCAACCAAGACCCAGTGCAGCCAAATAAATAAATATTAAAAAAAAATCACTCGTAGAGGTGGCCGTAAGGCAGCGTAAGATCATGAGTCATTGAAGAAAAGTTGAATTATATTCCATATGTAGTTTATATATATTTAGTTGGATACAAATTCCTTGGAAACTAACCATATATGTAAAGGTACCTATAAACACACTCAGCTAAGGAGAATATTTACTTGACTGAAAGAGCCTATTCCCAAAATCTTTCAGGTAAACCATAGTTTCTCCATATTTTCCCTTCTTGGCTGACATAAATGGAACATGAGCTTGCAAAGCTACACATACATGTAACATTTTAAGAATGCTACAAAACAAATATTAGAAACATGGAGTTTCTGTTACTGACAGCACAGACTTGAAAAGTCGAACAACTAATTTTAGCATAACCCAGAGGTTAATGGGATTTCTGGGATTCGATCTTTGATATACTATCCTAAAGATGCATGAGAGATAAAAATGAGTCAGTTGGTAAGAACTGCAATGTAAACTTCATCTAAAATAAGGCTTTCTTAGAAATTCTTTCGAAAGAAACCAGCTGCTATGGACATTAGAAGATGGCATGTGGTATCTCAATTATGAATGGAATCATGTACCAAAGTTTCCATGTTCCCATCCACTTCAATTATAATATGGCCACTGAGCTCCCTTGTAGAAGACATTGTGTTTCGTGTAATAAAAGGTGCCAGGAAATCCAGAGAACACAGGCACATGCTGAACTGCCCCATGAGTGTTCAATCGGCAAAACCCAGGAAACTATGGGCCAAACAGCCCAGGTCCTTCAACTGATAAATTGTAAGAAAAGGAAAGGGATAAAGAGGGAAACCTGTAGATTAAAGTACTTGAAAGACATCAAATTTAAAAAGTGAAGGTAGGAATAAACTATACTCTCTAGGGAGGCACATTTAGGTGATAAAACTATAGAGAAATGTGAGGACGTGACTATCTAAAAGTTAGGATAGTAGCTACTTTGGGGCTAGGGAGGCACTAATGTTGAGATGAGGCATGTAGAGGGCTTCTGGAGTGCTCTGGCAAGATCCACTATCTTGACCTACAAGGGCGGCTGCTTTAAAATAATTCAAAAGCTATACATTTGTTTTATATGGTTATCTGCATTTTATAATAAAAATGTAAAAACAAAACAAAAACTTACTACTAAGTTTGGTATTACATAGGTCACAACTCTTATCCCACATTGTTCCCAGAGTATGGCATAGAGAAATGTTGGCCTGTGATCTCTATGATTCAAGTGCAAACTCTCTTGTTTTTCTTTAAACCCCACAAAGGGCCTGACCTAGAGCCTAGGACTGTGTCTTGAACTGGGCAAATGCTCATTAAATTCCCATTTAATTCCCTCCACTCAAGGGAGAGTCTCAGAGAGCAAGCAGTACAACAGAACCAGATCACCAGGCATCTAGGGAAGGAAGTAGTAACCTTTGTAGAACACTTCCTATGTAGCAGGCACTTTTATGTATGTTGCCTCATTTAATCTTCACAACAGGACAAGTCAAGAAGTATTATCTCCACCTCACAGATGAGAAAACAAGTCTCAGAAATTTCCTCTAAGTCACTCCAGAAGTATGGGGTGGAACAGTGAAAAAGCACTGGCAGCAAGGTTGTAGCTTGACTCCTAAGTTCATACGCATTCCTATACTCTACTATGGCAATGACTACTCTCCAGCAGAGGTCCTTAATCCAGCTTTTCCCACATCCATATTTCATATAGTTTTGGCTTATCATTCTCTAAGTTAAAAGAGACACTATTAGAGATCTGCCTGCTTCTATTATCCTATTTATATTTTTATTTTTTCCTGGAAAGAAGACTCTGGTTATAGAGTCATAGGACTGGGGTTGTGATCAAATTCCCTTTCTTCAGATAAGGACACAAAGGCTCCAGAGGTTTAGCAAGCTGCCCAACATCACTTAGCTAATTGGAGTGAAGCTAAAAACTCATTCCTCAGGCCTCATTTAACTACAATGCATCTTCCTCAGAACCTTTCTCCCCAACTGCGCAGTGAACTTCTATTGTTTAGGCTGCCCAGCGCCTGAAGTCTCTTCTTCTTGGGGTGGGGGCAGGGAGGGGAATTGCAAGATGGGGTGAGTGGCAGGGCCCCACCACCAACTATGGAAGCTAGAAAGGGGGTGCTTTTCCCATCCCAATCTCCTCCTCTGTGGAAGCTAAACAAATAGTGTAACCAATCATAGGCTCAGTACAATTGGAACACTGAGGGGACCCAGAGGCACAGGGTCAACTGGTTTAAATGCCACACCAGAACTGAGAGGCTGGAGATGCTGGTACCAAGGGCAGCAATGACTTAACCAGACCATTCCTAGGACAAGGTTTCAGCTGTGCCCTTGTTCTCCCTGATTCCTGCCTGGGCCTGGGTCCCCTGCCTTCCCATCCAACTGTGAGGAACCTGATCCTCTTCTGACCAATTCCTTTTTGGCTTAAGTTAACCAGAGTAACTTTAGGTTGTTTCAACCAAGTTTCCTAACTAATAATGGATTTAAAAAGTTTCAACATCCTGATGTATATCTATATTAGCTGAAACTATACTGTCTGATATCATTGTAGCAAAAGTGTAAAATCTTGAATATATTAATTATATATTAATGTTAGAAAAATAAAACAATGTTAATAAACTATTATTCAATCTTCTGATACAATTATATATTTTAGAAAGCTTTTCAATTTATGCAGCAATTTAAGGGGTCTTAAATGCCAACAAGCACGTAACTAGGGCATTATGAACTCAGAATGACCCTCGGCTTTTCCTCTCCAAGGATCAGTGAGACTCCATTTAACTTCAAAGCAAACCTATGTGTGGTATCACGGGATCTGATGTCTTTCCATCAGATAAAACCCACGTTACATGATCTGAAGGTTAGCCCCAACTCCCACTCCATCCTTTCCTGCCACAGAAAATTCGGAGCTGATGGGGTCCATTTCTGACACACTTTACGCCCCTCCCTTCCCCTGCATTACTGAGCCGCAGTTTACAAACCCTCTCATTGTGTTTTTCTTCTAGATTGAACTGTCAAAGCTGGAATATTTCCTATGGAGGTGCTTTGCTTAAAATATTCAGATCGTGATGAGGACAAAAGATTCAAATAGAATGAAATGTGAATGTTTTGATATGCTAATTGTGGCAGGGAAAAAAGTCCGCCTGCTGAAAACCTTACCAAATCTATGAATATTTTTTAAAAATCAAAAGAAATGAAAAAGAAAAAATGAAACCAAAACCTCTTGAGAATAACCCAGGCAAGCCCTTTTTAGTCCCCACTATAAAATAAACTCATTATTCACGACTGAATTTTGAGGAACAGGGCTCCAGAAAGTCACCTGCCCAACACCTTCCAACAAGCTCCCCTCAGCCTAGGGCTGGCCCCACCAAGTCTCCACCAGAACAAGAAAAGCCTGGTGAGCATTTACAGTGCTACAGTTGTTCAATGCAAAGAAACTGTTTTTCATTTGTTTGTTGGGATTTTTGTTGAGATTATATCCTTTTGTGATGGTTTGCAATTACAGTGACAGTAGATGGTATTCATCTCAAGTCCTTACATGGCCAGTTGGCAGTGCCGCCCGTCCCCACTCTGGCCAACCTCAATTTATAGAAATCTTACTGGCGCATAGAATCCAAAAACTTGGGGAAGTACCAGGTTTTGAGACTCTTTATTTAAAGTGCTATGAAAGCCCTTTCAAATAAAATCGGAGGGAACCCAATATCTAAGAGTTGAAAGCTGAACTATTCTAGGAGATGCCCTGCTCTCTCCTCGAACCCTCTACATCAACTCCCAAGGCTTGGGCACAACTTGGAAACCATTAATTATTCAACTCCCTTCACTTAATTAATGAAAAAATGGCTCACTCGACCAAGTCAACAGCAGACCCCAAATAATGAATTCACCAGATCTGATTTTTCTGGGGCCATCATGCTCAGTTTTCAGGCATCTTTCTGTAAATTAAAAAAAAAGACAACCTCTTCTATATGCAAAACCTAGAAATGAACAACGTGAATGGGCCCCTCATTCAATTTTTACAAATAATTATTGTATTTAATACTCAGCTGGAGTCAAATTGTAAAGTTTCCCTGTGGTTATTATTTAGCGTATATAGAAGTACTATGGTTAGGATTAGGGGGGACTTATTATAATCATTTCACTAGGATAAGTCTGAAAAGACGGCCACTGTTGCTCCATAGGTACAGTGCGTGACTGAAGATGCTTTCAGAAGTTGAAACAACACTGTACAGGAATGAGTCTCAGTGTGAGCCCGTGTTTAGGAGCATGTACCATCAGGAGATGGGCTGAAGCAAACATCCAACTGAAAAGGCTTTAGTAATACAAAATAGAATCAGGAATAAGAAAGAGGAAGATCAAAACTACAAAGCTGGGGATAAAAAGAGGATTAGATATAACACGGCTAATCTGACTGTTTCTTCAAAGAAGCAGAAATAATGCCAGGAATAAATCCATACTTCCCAAGAGAAGACAGGATGTGAGCTAAAGCATGAAGAACAAGGTGCAACAGGACCGTAAATAAGAATTCTAGAAGACGTGGTTTTAAAAACATGACACATTTTAAAGACCTTGATAAAAAAAAAAAAAAAAAAGTTTAGGCAAACTGAGAAATATAGACCTTTTAAAACAAGTGGATTTATTAGCTACTAAGGGGAAAGTTGAGAAACTGGAACCTTGAGAGCTGGCTACAGATTTGAGACAGGACTTAATGAGATTTAATTAAAATGGACATTTTTTTAAAAGCTTAACACTTAGCCTTCTTCTGAATCAGTATGATTTGATTAGCAATTATTTTTGAACGATAATTTGTCTGTATTTTTTCTAAAACTTATTATTGTTGCCAAGATTTCTTTTTTCTTTTTGTTTCTGGAATCATCTCAGTGCAATTACTCCAAAGACACAGTATATATTTGAGTTGTAATAAAGGAAAGTCAATTCTGGAGGCAGTAAGATGCTTAAAAAATCTAGATGTCTCCTCTGGAATATTCTAGAGGAATAAACTCTCTCACATCCTAGTCTCCCTCTTCTGCTTTGGCTCTGGCACGAAGTTGTGCATGAAGATTATAGACACATTAAAAAGCTCTGGTATGATGTTTACCTTGTTTAACTCTCTCTTTTTGATGGTTCTACTTTAACCTCTCTTCTGCAATATAATATGCATTTCTAGCAAAATCCATTTGTTGTGGCATCTCAATGTAAAACATTTATTTACAAATACAGTTGTGCTATCCAAGGGTCTCAATTCCAGTGAAGTAGCTATTAACCCAGAAGGGAAATAATCAGTTCTAAGCAAGGCACCCTGCAAATGATGTATGACTTGCCAACAATGTATGGGTCATGGGACTGCAGAGGCAAAAGGCGAAGAGGCACCAAGCAGCCCATGCTTACATCAAGGGTGTATCTCAGAGCCATGTGAAAAGGAGGAACAAACCAAGTGCTATTAAATAGATTCCAAATAGCTGGAAAGAAGAAAGTGCTTTCTGGGTATGACCAGCATGGATGGCCCAGTGTGCATGCTCTGTGGGAAAGGATGTGGTGAAGGAAACCAGGAAGCTACAGTGGCAGCCAGATTGACTAATCTCTTCTTACTCATGTATCAACTCAGGCCACACATCAGCCTTTTTGTTTTTTCCCTCTGTCTCAGGTAACCCACTTTTTCAGCAGCAAAATGATTTAAATTCCACTAACTTCTAAGAGGTGGTGACTATAGGTTCTGAAATGTCACCACCAAAACCTAAGAGTGCAGATGACAGAGGACAAACTCTCTCAGTGACAGAGCCACCTGTCAGATGAGACAGCTTCTGATTCCCAGAGGCCACCCACATCACCTCACTGCCCATGTCTCCACAGTACAAGAGAGAGGCTGTAACTGTACCCCTTAGGAGGAGGGAGAAATTAAATCACTATCCTGCAAACAGAACACGGTACACAGTCCAATCTGTGGCACTAGGCTACCCTTGCCTGAAAAGGTGCTTTTGTTTCGAGAAAGGGGAGTTTTGGGAGCAACACTAAGAGCTTTTATTGGTCTAATTAAGGAAAACAAAATGGGGACAGCAGTCCCAGGGGACATTCTGCTCAAATGCCTTCGACCTGGAAGCCTGCTTATAAACTTAAAACTTGCAAGAACATAAGACCATCCCTTTCCAAGACACTCAGGTCTAAAGAAGATGTGTAAATAAATGCTGACATAATCCTGTTGTCAGGCTGTTTTGTTTTATGATTATCAAAATAACAGTAATCATTATGGAAAATTTGGAAAAGACAGAAAAGGATGGGGAAAAAAATTACAGTTACCCAAAATCAACTTAAGCACCCAGGGAGATCACTATTAATATTTGTTCTATATCCTTCCATCCTATTTATATCCCATCTTCCAGTGATAGAGATACATATTTTCCCCACAAATTCTGAAATTGAGACATGTCTTACAATCAATGGTGTCTTTGATTGAGCATTTTTCATTCTCAGTGGAGCATAAAATTTAAAACCAATCGTGTGTTAGAACTGATAAAACAGTATGAGTGTGTGTACTTGTGCATATGTTTTTACACAGTTAAAATTATGCTGTTAATATACTGTTTTTAAATGACTAGAGTTTGCATTTTACCAGAGTTCACAACTTACTACAGCTCTAGAAGGAATTAAATCTCTTTTTTAAGCAATTCTGACACTCAGAATCAGCCACCCTGGAATAGTAAGCAAAATAAATAGAGGAATGGAAAGATACTGTGGAAAATTGTCCCTTTCTATAAGAAAACACATTCTGAAAAACAAAACGGAACAATATAATGTGGATATGTATGTATCTGCTAATGTCTGTTCGCTTCCTTAATAGCAGTGGAAGCCACTGGATCAGTCTCAGTGTTCTCCGAGCAGCTGGGTTTAGAAAGCCCTGGGGTAAGGAAAGGGCACTGGATTAGAGAATAATGACATAAAACATGACACTGCTCAAGCTCTGAGGCCAACAAGCCAATTCCATCAAGAACAAACTAGAAAAGCTCTAATCACTGTACTTTCCGTTATCTGGCCATTTGTGCCCTCTCCCTGTACCTATAACATTTCCTAACTTGCATTAGCTGCCTTCCTGCAACACTCACCCTCCGACTGTCTGCCCTCTGCACGTGGTTGTCGGAAATGCTTGGTTGCTTGGGAACTAGTGCTCAAGAGCAGGCGGACGAAACACAGGCCTAGGGCTTTGGAGACTCAAGTTGGGTCCTGGCTTTCCTAGCCTTGGGGGCCTGAGTTATAAAGAGAGGAATGGGATCAGGCGGTAATTTCCAGGGACACCTCAAGCTGGCCATCAGCCCCCCTGGGGAGCAGGAGGAGGGCAGGATGTGGGCTGCTTAAAATAAAGCAACACCTCATCCCTTCGTTTTTAGACATCATACTGACTTTGTAATTTCCGGCAGCAGTAAAGGCAGGCACAAGGGGGTTTTTTGTCGGCTTTTATGTTTTTCAGATCAGGACAGTGATTAGAAAGCACAGGAGACTGAGCCTAATGTCGGGGAGGCTGCACAATGTTCTCTCGGGTTTCTTCTAGTGTTAAAATCCAGATGACTCCCTAAGCTAAAGGAGTTCGTTGGTGACACTCACTAGCCCTCCCGAGCACAACCAGGGACTGCCCCCAACAAGGTGCTAATCAATCTCTTTCCTCCCACGGAGTCCAGGCTAACACCTTGAGAAAGAAGGTGGCCTTTACACTCCTAAAGGACCTGGCTGGGAGCTCAGAAAGGCTGCTAGGGGTTTAAGAGCAAGACATAATGTTTACTTTGTTCATTTTTTTTCCTAATCAAATTTATAATTTATTTCATTGTCAATACACAATAGGAAATATATTATTATGTATTTCTCCCATTTTCCCCTTGCAATCATTCCATCTTGAAACAAAAAAAACCAAAGGAAACCTTCCTGCCTGCAGAGTATGTGTGCCAAGCTGGAAACTGTGCGTCTCCTTCCTTCAGAAGTTCTCGTTCATTCTCACACACTCTGGAGTGGGTGTGCAGGCAGGGCTGTCTTCAGTTCCCTGATGGGAGGGACAGGGTGTGGGCACGAACTCAGGGGTGAGGAAATAAGGCGGCCCTAGAGACCTGACCTAATAGAGGCCACATACAGATGTGATCAGGCATTGATGGGGGACATTCCCGAGACAGGCAGGAAGGCACTGCATTTAGGGGACAGGAAATCTCATTGCCTGTTCTGTCATGAAATACCATGGTTTCCAAATCCAGAGCTGGAACCCAGCCCTGCACCAACTCTGATGAGCTCTTCCAGGCAGAAGTTATCCCTAAGGCCTGCTCAGAGCCAGCCGGCGGCCTTCTCCCAGCAGTCTCACCTTCAGCCCCAGCTGACATTGAGGAGCCTGTCTCCTTGGCTGGGGCTGTGGGCCGGGATGGAGGCTGGCGTACAAGTCTCCTGATACACCCCAGGCAGCCTCTCGCTCGCCTGCAAAGTGCCGGGGACTGTCAGCCTCAAATCATCTACTTTCCTTTCGCCTCTGGTCCCCTCCCACCCCCGCCCCCAGAAGGACTTCACCGCGCCCCTTGGCACCAGCCAACGATCACCCTGAGGAGGACTGAGAGGATAGGACGGAAAGTGAAGAGTAGCGTTCGGCTCATGGTTTAGAAGAGAAAGGATCCTGGAGAGGCAGGTTAAACAGAGAACAGCAGGAAGTATTATGTAAGAAGGAGCAGAATTTAACAATTAATTAGCTCTGTGAGACAGGGAGTCAAAACCAGATCCTGGGGATGGGAGCAGACTCTGCTGCTTCCAAAAGAAGACCCAGCCGGGGCCTGGGGGAGAACTCTGGCAGGGAGCTGGCTCTGAGGCTGCATCTGAGCGCTGGTCTGAGTCCCGGGGTCCAGAGCCATATGGGCTCTGCCCCCCCTACCAAGCAGGAGCTGATAAACTGCTTTTTACAAGGAGGGGGTGAACGCAGTAACAGCTTTAAAGCCACTGGGCTTAACCCTAACCCTCACAGTAGATACACCTCAGCATCAGCGTTGTTAAATCTGGCCCTGGTCTCGATCCTCAAGGCTTTTTATCCCAACCGCCCTGCAGAGAAGCTGATAGTTCGTTAAACGTTTCTCACTTGCTCCTCTTGGTTCTCAGAAACTTTGCTTCCTCTGCCAACATCTAATCTGTGCACAGGCCCACCGTGTGAAGGGCCAGGCTGAACACACAGCAGGCGACACTGGGGCCAAGGGTCTTTTTGGGGGGACAAGGTGGGGTCAAGTCGCCAAACCTCACTGATCAATCCCTTTGCAAAGTTTTCTGAGGGCACAGGAGGACTTGCATGCCATTACAAGGAGGCGCTTCCTGGCACTATCTCTGTTCTGGGGCTGGGAGAGGACCTAAGGGTAGAAGCAGAAAGCCAGGCGACAGCCCACTTTCCAGGAGACGGCCAAATGCTTTCACAGGGAACTCAAGGCCTCAGGATTAGAACAAGGGTGCCCAAGGGTCCCCATTTCAGAGTGCAGGGGACTCTTAAGCAGCCAGAGGCACCCAGGGGACTAGACCCTTATACCGCTGCTCCTCCGGGGCTGTCCTTCGGCTCCAGCCTCCTCCTCCACCTCCCCAAAGAGCTCCTGTCATAAGCCTCATTCCCTTCCCTCATCTCCTTGGCTCTCCAACTCCAGAGTTTCACTCTTTGCAGGGTCCAACAAGACCAGTGCGTTCTGGTAAAGGCATCTCTACTTTACCCACAAGTGCAACATGAAACCAAGATGAGAGGCACAGAGGGCGCAGGGAAATGGGTGGCTTATTACCTCCCATCCTCCCTGATTTCATAAGGGCTCACTGTTGCCCATCTGCTTCTTGCCAGCAGAAATTCTACTTGGAAATACTTGTGAAGCGTGAAGTTTCCTGCATGTCTGGGAGGCAACAGAACGCTCCCTTATATATTCTGCACTTCCCATCTTTCATCACCATCTTGTGATACCTCCTCAGACCACTGGGTAGAGCTGGGGCTTTTCCTCGCCTCCCCTGCACTCTCCTGCAATGTGATGTTGATCCCAAGGGCTGTGACCTCTCATGTCTGCGAATGTCTCCTGCACTAGCCTCCAAGCTCCCAAAGAGCAGGGACCTCAGCTTTTCTCACCTGTATTCTTAGCACCTAGGCAAGAATACAGCTGGGGAGAGAAAGAATGAATTCAGGCTACCTGAGAAGTGGCACAGACTGCCAGTTAAGAGCTCAAGCACCTGGATTTGAATCTCAGCGCTGTTACTTATGACCAGTGTGAGCCTCAGTTTCCTCATCAGTAAAACAGGGATAACAGGCGTATCTACCCTCCAAAGAATAATGTGAAGGTTCAGTAAGATGGTGTAAGTAAAAGCCTGAGAACTGATCAGATCAGGGGCAAGCAGATAGGAAGTGGGAGGCGATCACAGACTTGGTTCACATTCTAGCAGTTGCTGGGTAACTCCTGGAAACTTAGAAAACATAAGCACCAATTTGGTGTGGGCACTGACTAAGCACCATCAGGGCATGATTATGTCCATCTTAACGCCAAAGAGGAGTCCATGTATAATGTCCCAGCAGCTGAGGGCCTGTGAGAAGTCAGCCTCTGGGGGCTACAGGAAGCCGCACAGAAAACGAAACCACAAATCTATCAGAAAAGTTCAAACGGGAAGCTGTCTATTTGTCTCGCCTTCCAATTGTCACCCTGTTGTCAGGAGCTGAAGTGTTCGTTCTACCCGGCTCTGAATCCCTCTTGCTTTCTGTATGTAAGTCTCCAATCCGCCCTCCTCCCCTTGCTCTCACCTCGTGGTGCTGCCCACAAGAATCCTCCCACACATCTCTGCCAAGACTAATTCATTTTCTTCAGATACTCCTACTGCCAGTTTTCTTTTTCACAGAACGAGTGGCTGACATCACTTTTAATGTTTCATAAAGCAAAGCAAACAATCCTAGGAAGACTGGGTGGGGGGTAAAGGGAGGAAAATCAAATATGTCACAGAACAGCCTTAATAAAGGATTTTTATATTTCAGGGTTCCCTGTAATTTTTACATCAGGCATCGTCTTTATAATTTGGAAGTCAAGTGAATGAAAGGAGGGCTCCTTCACAGCCATGCTCCCAAGCAGACCACCAGCTGTACCTCACAGAGGCAGCCCTCAGAGCTGCAAAACTAGATGTAAATACAGAGCTCTAAAGATAACTGTGGCAGGCACAGCTCACCGGCCATCCCAGCACCCATTCCCCATCCCCTACCCCCAACCATCTTGACTATAGAAGCTAAAAAGCCTGAGCCTGCTTTCCTAGTCTTCCTTGAAGCTGGGTGTAGTCACATGACACAACCGGGGCTAACAGAACATCAGTGGAAATTGGTTGTGGGTTTGTGGGAAAGTTCTTGCATTCTAGTCACTCACACTGCCTCTTTTGCTTCTTTCTGTCTTGAATGGAAGCGTGATGTCTGATCTGCAGCAGCCATCTTGCAACCATGAGTGATAGGCAGGAAGGAAAGGTCATGAGAATCACAGAAATGCCAACTCAGAGCCCTCTCCCAGTTTGGTCTCAGCAACTGGGACTTCTTGTGTGGGAAGTAACCGCCCATCTGTTAAGCTACTGTAACTTGGGTTTTTATTTACTTGCAGCTAAAAGCATTGTTGACTCAATATCTCATCCTTATCTAAATAGGACCTCATCACTAACTCAACACTATTACTGTCATACCAGGTTTTAAAGTAGATGTCCTATCTCATTTGATCTTCTTTGAAGTTTTGGACCCATTTATCCAAGCATCATTTATTTCTACATCTCTACTCAAATGACTCATGGCCACTGCAAACTCAAAAGGGTCAGGACTATATCTCTTCCAGGACTCCCTATCCCAGTGAGTAGCTTAATCATTCACTTCGTGTCCAAGTCAGGGTCTTTCTTGATGACATCATCTCCTACACACTCTCATTCATTATCACCAAGTTCTATAGATTTCACCATCTGAATATTTTTCTAACCTACCCTTCTCTTTCCACTACCATCTAAGTTATGCATGCCTGGACCATTGCAATAACCTCCTAACTAGTCTCTCTGCACCACACTTGCCCTTTCCACAGTGAATTTATAAAAGCACAAATCTGACCATGTCATTCCCTTCCTTAGAATCCTTTAATGGCTTCTCAGGGCCCCCATGATAAAGTACATATTTCTTAAGGCCTAAAAGGCATTGGCTGATCTTGGCCCCTAACCACCTATTCAGGTTCTCCAGCCCTATCTTGAGTTTCTCCTCTTGGCTCTCTTAGTTTCAGGTATACCGTCATTATTTCAGCTTCTCAAACTTGTCATATCCGTTTCTGTTTTAGGGCTACCACTTGTTATGTCCTCTGTGTGGGGGAATGGGGTTCCCCTATAGCTTTATGGCCTACTTAACCCTTACTCATCCCTCTGCAGCTCAAACAATAAATTTTCCATTTAGAAGTTGCACTTTCTGTTCTAGATTTCCAGTTTTTTTAAAAAAAAAGTTTCCGTTTCTCTTCAGAGATTCCCCTGTCCACTCATTATGACCATCTTTTCCTTTAAGTTCCATTATCTCAGTATCTATTTCTATTGGGCTGACTCCATTCCCGCCCCCCCCCCTTTATTATGAGTCACAATTTCCTGATTCTTTGCAAGTCTAGTAATTTTTTTTATTATATGTTAGACATTGCAGATGAAACCAACCTTGCAGAAAGTCTGGATTATGTTGTTTCCTTTTAAAGGTGTTGAGTTTTGTTCTGAAAGTTCCTTTTGAAACTGTCAGGCTTACTTTTATTTTTAATTAAGGTGAGTCTATTTTAATTTTGTCCTTGGTCCTAGGGTGTCATCCACACTTGTAATATATAGTCTTTCTGAGGTCTCAACTGCGTACTTTTGGCTGAGCCATAACTCCAAGGTTTCAGAGCACTGTGCAGCCCCCTGGTATCTCTGTTCTCCTCTCAGTCTCATAGTAATCATTTTCTATTAGGCCTTATGAAGTCTTGCTTTGTGCATGTGCAGCCCTCAGCCAAGGACCTGCAGTGAACATGGATTTCTGCCCATCCCTACCTCCCATGCCACCCCCTCTTCTCCTGATTTTCAGGGCAAACCAAGTGCTGACCTCCAAAGTCAGCTTTTTCAATAATTCTTCACTGGAGTTCAGAAAGAACCATGCAAGTCACCATGGTAACTAACCATTTCTGCTGAAGAGCTGAAAATTCACGGCTGACAGTTTAAAGAATAATGCCACTCAGTTAGGTTATTACATTTCCAATTAGAGGCAGAGGACAATTAGGTGGCCTTTCCACCAGTGCCTATTACAGAGTCATCTGACAGGTCCTCGAGGTGACCTGGCGTGCCTCCCAGTAATGCAGTCGACCCCAACTGTCAGCAAGTAGGGGCTCTCACTGCCTGGGATGTTATAGAAAGCAATGTCCTCAGCTTTCTTCTTCTTATTCAGTCTCTCAATACTACTAGTGTGCTTAAAAGGAGTAAGGCATTATGTTAACAAGTTCTAATTAGTAGTTTTCCAAATCCATATGCTACATTCTGAATAAATTAAAAAGGGAAAACAGTCTCATTTAAGACATGTCTTTTGAGTGAGAGAACTAGAGGTCATATAACCATATGGCATTGGTATGGTGAGCTGGTGTACTACAGTTCTAATTCAGCAAAGTTTTGTAGTGATCAGAGGTTATTTATAACTTGTGCTTTCTTTGCATATAAGAAGTGCAGTATTGGATCTGACCCAAAGTCCATTTCAGTCCAGTACCCTCTCTGTGATGGAGCAACCCATGGGCTACTATGGAAAGGTACAACTATCCTTTTTATGGTGACTACCCCAGGGTAAGAACTACCATGACATACCATCAGTAGCCCTTCATGATGCCTTTACCTTTTCAGATCCTGCTTACTTCCTGTCTTATGCTAATACAGAGATTATCAAATTGCCATGGAAAATGCCCCTGATTTGCTCTAACCACTTTATTCTGGAGTTTCAGGGAGTGATCACTCAATTCCATATCCTGAAACATGGTAGGCTCAAAGAATACCTTGCACAGAATGGTTCTGGCATACCCAGAACAAGTTATTTTGCCTAGGCTATTGGTGATTTAGTAAGCAAGCTCCCCCTTTCAATGGTTGGGTTTGCCTTGAATTCCTGAAAACATAAAAAGCCAGAGGCACCTTAAAGACCACTTGGTCACACTCTCTCCTTTTATTGATGAGGAAACTGAGGTGCAGGGACTTGCATCAGTTTACACTATTAATCAGAGACACAACAAGAGTTGAAGTCCAAAGCTTTGGTTTCTGGCTTAGTTCACTTTCACCCTGGCCTTCCCTCATGGAGACTGGCCATCTCTTCACTCCTTTTAGATGGTCTTCTCTGGACCCTCTGAAATGTCATTCTGTCTTTCTGGAGGTCTTACTAGAACTGCACAGGTGAAGATACTTTCTTCCTTTCTGGCTTTATTGTTGATATAATTGCAGATGAAGATGAATGTTTTTTGGCCTCTATGGCAGTACAATGATTTGTTGAAAGGTCAGAAAACAATGGCCTACAATGACCTCCAGGTGCTATTCTTGATTTCCAACTGAAAGACCCAAATCCATCACCCTCTACGTGAGTGACCCTGAGGTTCATGTGCTTCCTGTCTGCACACCCATGGCTCTAACAGCTCTAACTAGAGTTCACCCCCAACAGTGAGGCTCTCCAATACCGAGCAGACCTTGGTGTTGCCTGCCAACACGTACGCATTACTGGGGAGCCTCCAGGCTGACGCTCACCTTTGCATAAGCAGTTGTCTTAATAAACCACTGTCTGAGGTACTTCTGTTCCACCTTTGCTCCAGAACGCCACGAACAGCCATGTTCATCCACCTGCTCATTGGCAAGCACTGTTTGATCCACTGGGTCCCAGTTAACCAAGGCCTGTTATAATTCGTGAAACAAAATGATGCAATCTGGTAAGTATACCGAATAGGATCATATTGAGGTTCCTTACATGTGAGAGGGTCTGCAAAGGCAGTATCTCTGCTCTGAGACTTGAGGGCATCTCCTTGAAGCATCACTTGGCAAGGAAGCCACTAGCAAGCTGTAAAAAAAAGAATGTGAACTGCCTCTGTGCTTTCATTTTATTAGAATAGGCTTGGGAAGGGAGGCTCTAAGTATGTGTCTTCAAGTTTGGAATCTGTTTGTATGAACGGATGGACTTGCAGATTGGAAATTTTAGTAAACAGAGGAAAAGAAGAAAAAATGGTACCTAGAACTTAGCAGAATTGGGTTATTTTAGGGGAAAAAAATGTATTTATTTTAATGTAAATAGCTAACACTTACCGAGAGATTACCATGTGCCAGATGCTGTGCTAAGTGCTTTCCTAAGGTTGGCTCTTCTAATCCTCACAACAACATTTTGAGGTAAGAATATTATTATCCCCATATTGCAGAGGAGGAAGTTAAGGAACAGAGAGATTAAATAACTTGCCTAAGGTCACACAGTAAGTAAGTGGCAGAGATAGCAAGGTAGGAACTCAGGTCTCTAGGAACTGTAAACATTTTTGCAATTTTTTAAAACTTCTGTTTAAATTAAGGTACAACATACATAGAGTAATGTGGATAAATCTTAAGTGTACAGCTCAATCAATTTCTACCATCACTCATACCAAGACACAGAACATTCCCAGCAACCCAGAAAATTCTGTCGTGCCTTCTCCCAATCAACATCTGCCCCCCAAAAAGGTAACAATATTCTGAGATCTATCTCCATAGATTTCTTTGGCTGATAGAACCTGTAGTCTTAACCATGATGAAGTTTCTCTCCATAAAGTTCTAATTCGTTTCTATTTTCATTTAAAATACCTCTGTCATCTACATCCACTCCTTTATGACATTTAGGTACAACTGAGTACAAAGAAGGCAATGAGTACAGAGACATGTTTAGGCAGTAAAATACACATTGTTTTTTAAGATTTTAATAAGCAATTTTAATAAGAGATTGTGCTGAATGTTGCCAATTTGCCCATCCAAATCCTCTTTCTACCCTGTTCTGTACCCCAGGAAGCTGTCCCCTGTGCCTACATTAACCAGGACCCTTGCCCTCTGGCTGGCCAATGAGAGGCACCCTGGCTTCCTCCCAGCTGGGCCACGGCCCCCGTTGGGCGGGCCTCTCCTACTGCTCCAGCTACTGCTCTCCCAGTTCCAGTAACGGCTCCCGATGTCGCCCCTGTCGCCTGGGGTGGGCAAAAGCTTCCTTCTGTTCCCAGTGCCAGGTGCTTGACCATCCCTTGTGGGTTTCCCTGAACTCTGCACAGAAAGTCTTTTTTCTTTTTCTTTTTTTTTGATGTGGACCATTTTTTTTTTTAAGTCTTTATTGAATTTGTTACAATATTGCTTCTGTTTTATGTTCTGGTTTTTTGGCCGCGAGCCATGTGGGATCTTAGCTGCCCAACCAGGGATCGAACCTGCACCCCCTGCACTGGAAGGCAAAGTCTTAACCACTGGACCGCCAGGGAAGTCCCAGAGACAGTATTTTCATTACATTTTCTTCAATGACTGCTTTCGGGTAGGCCCTCTTTTTCCTGCTGGGACCCTGACTGATTCAGAGACATATCTAAAAATTACATAAAAAGTAGGAGTGGAGGAGAGACTAACCCATCTATGGGTTGTGATTTTACAACTAAAAAGTAGTACATCCACTGAAAAACTTAAGCCTGTGAAGCCTAGAGTCGGAATGGGAAAGACATGCATTGAATGATTTTCTCCCCTGATTCTAGGGCCCCCCAAATCCTTGAATCCATAAATAGAGATAGACAAAATATAGGACAAATTACCTTAGACCTAAAAACTTGAGGTGAATAAACCAAGGGTGACTTACTTATCTATTATCATTGCCCATATTAGGGGTTAGGGGGAAGGACACCACTTAAAAGATAAAAAGAAAGAGCCAAGTATTGTTTAGTAACAAGGACAGCTCCTTCAAAGGCACCCCGCCCCCCAAAAAAACCCCATGTACAACTAAAATGGTATAAAGTATGAAAGGGAGGGAAAAAAGCCCTATATGCCTTCACCTCTGTCTCCTGCCCCCTGCAGGTGACACGGAGAAGCAAACACTCAGCACTGCAGATTGCAAAAACAAATAGGACTTTATTTTCTTATCAACATTCCCACATGGCCTGGCATCTCTCAGACTCCGGGTTACAAAATGCAATAAAACCCTGGTAATGAACGAAAGACAAATAAAAGCAAAACACAAAAGCAATCTTTCCCGGATGAAAGTCTTGGGGGTGGGGGAGATGAGGAAAAACACAAAAGGAAAGTCTCAAATCAAAGATGCATCCTTGTGAGAACCCACTCTCTGTTCTTCCCAGGACTGCGATCCACCTCAAGCACAGAGTTTCAGGGTTTAGACTCAGCCTTTCTGCTGGCGGTAAACCCATGGGTGGTCAAAATGTAGGGCCTGTGGGGTCCAGGGTGCACAGCACCTGTGGCCTCTTGAAGTCCTGGAGTTGCTTCCCAAATACCTTTCTCTGGGTCTCCTCTCTTATGTAATGGTATCTATCCTACAGCTTCCCCTCAAGCCACAGTCTGTCTTCTCTCATCTGGCATTCTTGGGTTTTCACATTTTGAACACTTACTTTGATAGATGCCCTGATTTTTAAGCAAGCACAGTCTTGCTACATAGAATATAGTTTCTGGACAACTTCACTGACTGTAGTCACTACGGTGGTTGATTATGGTCTCTATCACCTCCTGAAGCCAACTCCATGCTCCTTATAGTTAACTAGTCTTATTAGTAAAATACAGCCTATCTCTGTATTTTGAAATCAACTTTAAATCAATACTGAAATCATTAAAACACCTGCAGAAACACTGGACTCTAGTCGATTTTGCCCACTGCTTCCCTCACACAAGTTATCTGGCAACATCACAGAATGAGCCATCCCAAATAAGAGAACTTCCCCAGGTGATCAAGGGTTAAACACTAAGATTAACATTTTTTTTTTATTTGAGTGATTTGTGGGAAACTTTCAGAAAGCATTTTAGAAATGCACATCACAACACGATTCTAAACAAGAATCGGCCATGTTCACAGGGTCAGTTTTGCACAGTGACTGTGGGTGCTGCATCATTTTTGCCTCCTCCCCCTCCCCTTCTTGGCTGTTAGGCTCTTGGAGGTGTGGGTGACTATGGGGTCCATTGGGGATTCTCAAGGCAATTTCATCCTGATTTTGACTTTATCAGTGCTCCTCTCTGCGACACAGCAGCTGTGGTGCCTATTGCCCAGCAGGCTTCCTATTCCAAACCTCATCCTTTCTCATCTCATCCTCCTCTTCCCCTGGATCCTCCTTCCCCTCGCCTCCCTGGCCCTCACCCATTTCACAGGGTGCCAGTCCCAACTAGAGCACATCCTCCATTAGTATGCTTTTGTCTCCTGGCCAAGGCATCACTCTTCAGGCCTTTGGCTGCTCTCCATCATTTCCCTTGCTTCTTTCTCCTCAAGCTCTGCTTTTATATGACTGAAGACGGTTTTTTGAGTATCCTGTCATGTAGCTTCACGTTCCAGAAGGCTGGTAAAATATATGTTTTAGGGTATTGATTTTCTCAGGGTCTATTAGCTTTTTTCTCCACAAAGCGTGTTTAATTAAGGAACACCATATAGATCTTATTAAAGGATCTAATTCTCAAAATTGATTTTGCCCCATTCCATCTAGAATGGGCCTGAATTTGGACTCAGTCCAGAATGGGGGGTGGAAGGTTCCCAAGGCCAGTTTATTTGTTACTTGCCACCACCTTCCAAAGCCACCAGGGGGCAGACTGAGAGAGGCTGCCTGTCTGTGCACCATGTTTCTTTAAGTAGCTTAGGTGGGTGAATTAGCACAATAAGCAGCTGCCGCTGAAATCATGAAGACAACCAAAGACAAACTCATAAATTAGGTGGCACTCCACAGGTCTCTAGAATGTCCAAGTGGAACACAGCATCATTCTCTCTACTAGCTACATCCACAGAATAATTTTTTTTTTAAACCAGAGAGGTGAAATTAATGTTCTCCCAAGAAGAGGTCTCTATATTCATATTTTTGGCTGAAAATATTTTGTTCTGTGAGAGCAAGAAGAGATTCCCTTTTGCACGGAAAATAAACATTCTGATGGACAGTGCTTGTTAAGAACAAGATTTAAAGACTCCGGTTCTGTTTTGTAATGCTCTGCTAAAATACTTTCCCTGAATGTCCATTTATACAGCTTGTAGCAGAACTGAATTTAAGAATTAAGGCTATCTTCTTTTAAAAAAAGTAAGTTATGACAATGCCATTAGAGGAAAAGTATTAATATGTGAGTTATTTTTTGCCAAATATGCTTTACAAAGTATGCTATATGCAGTCTTTCTAAAGTAAATTAACTTTCTAATGTTAATTTCAAGTTTATATTTTGAAATAAACCCCAGGAATAGAATGTTAACTGATATCGATATGTTTTATTTTTATTTATTAATTTAAAAAATTTGTTAATTAATTAATTTATTTTTGGCTGTGTTGGGTCTTAGTTGCCGCACGCGGGGTCTTCTGTTGCAGCGCGCAGGCTCTTCGTTGTGGTGCACAAGCTCTCTAGTTGTGGCGCGCGGGGCTTAGTTGCCCCGTGGCGTGTGGGATCTTAGTTCCCAGAGCAGGGATCAAACCTGCGTCCCTGCATGGAAGGAGGATTTAACCACTGGACCACGAGGGAAGTCCCAATATGTTTTATGTTTTAAAGCCAATTTGAAAATGGCTATCCAATAAAAGGAGATCTACCTGGAAAAAATACTTTGGATTAGAGCTAACTCTGATCTTCAAACAATGTACCAATTGTGCACGTTTGCATTCTACTTATGATTTTTTTTCTTAAGATCATGTCATTTAATAGTGACTTTTAAACATTAATACACCAAAAACATTTAAGTCAATGTTAGCAAGTTTTAGTTAGCAATAAGAACATTATCTTTCTAAATGAAAATCCATGAAATAATCTACATTGTTTTTCTGTGATACCTTCCCATGGACAGCCTGCCTTAGAATTAGCCAGGAAGCTTCAGGATTTTTTTTTTTTTTTTTTTTTGGCTGCATTGGGTCTTTGTTGCTGCATGCGGGCTTTCTCTAGTTGTGGTGAGCGGGGGCTACTACTCTTCATTGCAGTGCGCGGGCTCACTGCGGTGGCTTCTCTTGTTGTGGAGCATGGGCTCTAGGCACGCAGGCTTCAGTAGTTGTGGCACACGGGCTCAGTAGTTGTGGCTCACAGGCTCTAGAGGGCAGGCTCAGTAGTTGTGGTGCACAGGCTTAATTGCTCTAAGGCATGTGGGATCTTCCCAGACCAGGGCTTGAACCTGTGTCCCCTGCATTGGCAGGTGGATTCTTAACCACTGCACCACCAGGGAAGTCCCTTCAGGATTTTTTTAACTTTCTATTTTTCCAATTTAAATATCATAATGACTCCAGGTACCTGCAGGCATGCACAGACAGGCACTTATTAAGCACATACTCTGTGCCAGGCACCATCCCAGGCTCTCTACAAGCATTCATCTGTTTTACCCTTGTAACACCCTATGAAGTGGGGAGAAGAGGGTGGTAGGCAGAACAACTGCACCCCAAAGATGTCCACATCCTATGTCATCCAGAATCCAGATGCCCATGTCACTTGCAACCAGTGAATATGTTACCTACATGGTAAAAGGGTCTTTGAAGATATGATTAATAAAGGATTTCAAGATGGGGAGATTAACCTGGATTAACCAGATGGGCCCAAAGTAATGACAAAAGCTCTTATAAGAGAAAGAGTAAGGCAGAAGATTCAGAGTCTGAGAAGGAGAGGTGACGATGCAAGCACAGGTCAGAGAGATTTCAAGATGCTACGCTCTGGCTTTGAAGTTGGAGAGCAGTCCAAAGTCAATGACAGAAGCAGCCTCCAGAAGCTGGACAAGGCAGGGAAAGAGATTCTCCTCTAGCGCCTTCAGAATGAAGGCAGCTCTGCCAACATCTTGATTTTTATCCCAGTGAGACCTATTTCATGGACCTGTAAGACAATGAATCTGTGTTGTTTTAAGCGACCCAGTTGGTGGTAATTTGTTACAGCAGCAGCAACAGGAAAGGAATACAGTCTGTTCCCATGAGAGAAGTAGTCAGAGGGAAAACTGGACCAAATTCCCCAGGGGTATGCAGATTGTGAGGCGGGGGGGAGGAGTGTCACACTGACTTGGAAACAACTGGGGAGAAGAGAGACATCTGGAGCCAGTAGCATGGTCATCCTTGTGCAATGGGGGGCCCCAGAAACCCCTTCCATCATCAGAAAAGCTACTCAGCTCCTAAGATGCTGTCTGTGATTGGCTTTGGATCCAACCCAATAGTGATGAGATTAAGCTTCCTACTTGGGTTTGATGTGCTTAGAACTGAAGCAGCATGAACAAACCCGGGGTGTGGAGACAGAGAAGCAAGTGTCCTATGAAGAAATATTATAATAAACATTCAATATATCCAAAAAGTCAGCTTAACTATACAATAAATAGATACAAAAAAATCAAGTGTCTTGTAAAGGGATATTACGCAACCAAGGGCTCCATGCAAGAAATGTTTACACTATTACATTAACATGTCACATCATTTCATACCCCGTGCATATAAATAGTAACTATGCAACTGAGGATAGGTAACATTGGCTAATCTAATTGATGCTGTGTACAACTGCTTACACTCTTTAAAGAACTGTTCCCTATTTCCTGTGTTTTACCTGCAGGACGCCCTCTGCTTTGCTGTGGCTTTTTCATGTCTTATAACTTCAATTTTTGTTTGTCCTTCCTGCTATCACTTGGGATACACAATGTAGCTCACGATCTCTTACTCCCTCTGCCTGGACCCATGGGTGATTCCAGTGTGGAAACCCCTTTTGGGTATAATTATAATCCACCTGAGCAAGGGAGGCTCTTCTGGGAAGGTGTCTGCCAGGCTGCTAGATCAGCACCGAACCTGCTGATTAGAGTGGAAGTCTGATGATTTTCCCACCAATTCTCTTCCTACCCTTTTGCTTTTGGATATTGAATAATGCTGTAAGAAAAATTATCCAAAACTTAGAAACAGGCAAAAGGGATTGCTCCTTCAGTGTAGGCTGGGATTGGCTAGCAGACCCACATCCTCCAGGGATTATCTGATTCTCTAGGGATGTGTACCTTTGTTTGACTCCCTATTCACTATTGTTTAAGTTATTTTACAGCCCTCCTAGGTGAAAAGAAGAGGTTAACTTTTAGAAAACTCAGAGCTACACAAACGCTTTTTGTCTGAGAGTGATGCAAATGGCTCCCATGCAATGACAATGCAAATGATTTCTGTCTCACAGAAAAGATTGTCCCCAGAATTGTAGGACAGACATTAAGCAGTTTTGATTCTATTAGCAAATTCATTTCAGCACACCTGTGACCCTATAAACTGCCCTTCCTTGAACTCTCATTTGAACCAGTCTTAACATACAAATGGTTCTCTCACTAATTAATGAGTTGAATAAAATCCTTGACACATATTGATTTTATATTTGTATGGGAGTCATATTTTTAACTTCTGAAAATAATGCTTTAACAACACAAAAGGTCTGTTGCAGTCAGCACTTTGGACAGGTACTCGGTCTCTCACCACTCCTCACCTAACAGGGCTCTGGGCATAGGAACAGCTATGGTGTGTTAAGAAATTAAATTGACCCAGGAGGCTCTACAGTGATTAAACATCAGTATGACTCAGTTCCACAAAGTTCTCACTCTCAATTTATCCCAAATGTTAATGGGGATGGAATAGTCTCTTTAAAAAAACAAACATAACAACATAATATTTTAAACAACCAATATTTTAATAACCTTAATTTAAAGATGAGAGTGGGTTAGGAATTGTATATGCTGTACAATGGTTCTCACAGTGTGGTCCATAAACCTCTGGGGTCCCTGAGATCCCTGCAAGGGGTCTGCAGGTCAAAACTATTTTCATTTTAATAATAATGCATGGGTACAACATTCATTCAAAGTGTAAAATAGGCCAACACATTTTTAAATATCAGAGTACAAAAAGTTCATTGATATTTAGATTCAACATTGCAACTGACCTTTAAGAACCCACCACTTGTTGAGTTTTGGTGTAGTATCAAAGGAGAATATTCATAATTATCTGCAATGGTTATTAAAATACTTCTCCACTTTTAGTAGGTTCTGTTAATTAGTTCTTCTGGTATTTACTATTATAACTTTAAGTAATAAAATTGTACTACCTCAAGTTTCATATATTATCTTTATTATTTTTTTATTATAATTATCATTTTTGGCTGAGTTGGGTCTTCATTGTTGAGTGTGGGCTTTTTCTACCTGTGGCAAGCTGGGGGCTACTCTTCGTTGCGGTGCGCGGGCTTCTCATTGTGGTGGCTTCTCTTGTTACAGAGCATGGGCTCTAGGCGCATGGGCTTCAGTAGTTGTGGCACGTGGGCTCAGTAGTTGTGGCTCATGGGCTCTAGAGCGCAGGCTCAGTAATTGTGGCACACGGGCTTAGTTGCTCCACGGCACGTGGGATCTTCCCGGACCAGGGATTGAACCCATGTCCCCTGCATTGGCAGGCGGATTCTTTTTTTTTTTTTAAATAAGATTTAATTTTATTTATTTTTTTTGGCTGCATTAGGTCCTCGTTGCTGCGTGCAGGCTTTCTCTAGTTGTGGTGAGCAGGGGCTACTCTCTGTTGTGGTGTGAAGGCTTCTCCTTGCAGTGGCTTCTCTTGTTGCGAAGCATAGGCTCTAGGCGCACGGGCTTCAGTAGTTGTGGCACATGGGCTCAACAGTTGTGGCATGCGGGCTCTAGAGCGCAGGCTCAGTAGTTGTGGCACATGGGTTTAGTTGCTCCGCGGCATGTGGGATCTTCCCGGACCAGGGATCGAACCCATGTCCCCTGCATTGGCAGGTGGATTCTTAACCACTGTGCCACCAGGGAAGTCCCTGATATACTATCTTTAGACAGTTCTGCTGACCCTCTACCATGTAATATGAGATATTCAGCATGGTCATACAGCCTTCCTCCCACCTGACCCCTATTCTAGTTTTTGCTACCTTTGTTAACTTTAGCTTTAATAGCTACCTTTCAACTTAAAAAAAAAAAAATAGACATAAATCTCTAATTCTCCATCTATGACTCCTTGTTATGAAAGATGTAGGGATCATCTCACGCTTGCTTCTACTTCTCTTCCCCAATTTCACCTCCTGATTTTTGTTAGCTATATTATTTTTTATGTTGTCAAGGTTTAAGAAGGTTAAGGTTAAGGTTTGTTAAGGTTTGTGTTATTCTCATATTCTAAACTGAGCCTTCTATATGAGTCTCTATACTGATTGTAAAATGTTTTATATTTAAAACATAATGATATTATAAGTACTATTCTTTGCAAGACGAAGCAGTGTGATGTGACCCACAGAAAAGTAAATATAATTCTATGTCATTAAATCCCTCTGGTCAAAGGAGAACATCTCAAGTATAATGGTACAATGAGTTTTCTACTCGGTACTTCTGAATTTTCTAGACCAGTGCTATCTGGTACTTTTCTTATGTGGAAGCATATTCTGTTATGATGGGAATGTTTTATATCTCTGCTGTCCAACACTAGCTACCAGCACGTGAATGTGGCTAGTGTGACTGAGGACCTGAATTTTTAATATTATTTAATCTTATTTACTTTAAATTTAAATTTCAACAACCACATGCAGCTAATGGCTATCATCACACTGGACGGTGCAGTTCTAGGCCATGTGATGATACTCTTTCTCTCAACTCCCACCATCTAAGGCTTATCTACTATTACTGACCTCCTGTTTTAAGAAGCATTCCATTTCTTGGGAGGCCACTAGTGTGGGCACTGTGCTTGTTGTTCTTTAAATATTACCTCTCTCTTCCCAAGACCCGGCAAGGAAGATATTATCACCCATCAGCAGATGAGAAACCATGATTCCTAAAGGTTGTCACCAGCCGGCACACATCTGAGAGGTAGCTAGGATTTGAGAAACGTGTTCCTCCTAAGCCTCCTTGACTTCATTACAGACATTGTTATGTGCTGGGAATTCAAGGGTGAAAGAAGCTCAAGCCCTGTCCTGGAAGCACCAAAATAAGCCAGACAGTAGTTACTCTCTGGGCCTGCTGTGATTGATTTCATGAATGTGAGGTTGTGTTCATTTTCACTGTTACTGTGCAAACAGGGTTTATTTTATTCCTTATTTAACAATGATGTCTTCTAAGAAGATGGAGAAGGTTTATAGAATCTTAAAAGCATAGCTAACTTTAACTTACCTCTTTTTGATAGGCCAGTCCAGCTTCATAGAGTTTAATAAAGAGACACTGAGTCCATTTGTAGTAATCTGGTAAACATGTGGTTATTTCCTGCCAAAGAGGGGGAAAATCAGGTATAGGCCATTGTAAATATCCCCTCTCCCAACGTATGCATGAGCTTTGCAATTCAATTTTGAAAAGCAATCACACTGCAAAAATATTTATCAACCTATAATATTTTTACCAATTTGCAAAGTAAGGGAAGAAGCAATTTATTCTGGGAAGAGAGATGTTATTGAAAGCCACCCTCACCTTTCCCAGGGCATGTTTAATGATGAGAAACTCGACATAAGTCTTTTGCACAGCACCACCCGCCATGTATGGAAGTAATAGCTGAATTACATTGTACAAAATTGGGTACTCCCATTTTTGTCAGCATAAACATATTTGGGGGGCCAAAAAGCTAATTCATAAACGTAGTTCATTTTAGAAGCAATCACAAAATTCAAGAAGAATATTTGCCTGCTTTGGTATGATCCTCACTGGAAAACAAACCTGTGTTTCTATATATAACTGGGGACTGGTACCTCTTTTAGACTCATTATATTCCATTTATCCCATTATGTGAATCATGCTGTAGTCTACTTAGGAAGGCCCATTAAAAAGCATTACCAAATATTAAACTTAGTGAGAAATCACCTGGCTTGTATTTTGAAGCTTAATTTTATTTAAGCTTATTTTCTGTCCTGAAAACACATGTGCTATAGAATCTTTAAAATCAGGTTTAATTAATTAATTAACCAATAACGTTTGCAGTTGAGGAAGTCAAGTAAGCATAAAAACCTCTACACTGTCACACCGTTTCTCTTCTAGTGCTCTTCTTTCACTTCAAAAAAGAGCTGACAGAGAAATGGATGTAGGGCAGGGGACATTCCAAATGGTTCCATTCATCATGGACTATTAACAGAGGCATACTTCCTTCTATCAGAAATGCAAACAATCCAGTCTTTCTTCAGATGAGTAAATGAGGAGAGAGTTTAAAGCCAAGGACAGGAGGGTAAGTGTAGCAGGAACTGAGCAAGGTGTCAGGTAAACTCCTGCTGTCCCCAATGGGTGATATTTCTTATGTGAGATTCCTGGGTACTTTTATATGCTGTTCTGTAATAATAGCGGAGTAATAGCAATTAGAAAACAAATAACTCAACTCTGATCACTGGCTCCACTCGCCCCTACAAGGCAGGGAGTGAACAACGAGCCAGTCGAACAGCTCTGCCCACACCGTAGCTGTCCCCTGCCAACGCCAAAGCCGTGATTTCTGAGCCATGTGCACACACAGCCTATACCAGCTCCCAAGGCTCCACGGACATCAAGTCTGCAGGGCGTCGGACACAAAGCACTTCACCAATGCAAGAATCAGACCAGCACACTGTGGGCAGGCTTGCTCCCCCAAACCTCCAAATTCATCCTCATCCCATCATCTTTTCCTCACCAGCTTGCCCCCCTGCAAGCCTGGCACAGAACTCATTTTCCTGACAAGCAACTTACAAAACCCAGGGCAGGGGCTACGTTTCGTCTGTTTCATTTTGCTTATCATGTACGCTCAGGCCCCGACACATCAAGGCACCCCCAAATTGGTGTTGAACAAAGAATAAACAAAATAGATATAGGGATGTCTGCATGTCGAATTAAATTTGTATTCCTCATGGAGATTTCACAAACTAAATTCAAATTACACAGGTCTGCAAGATGAACTGGAATAGGGAATGGGGTGGGGGTGAGGGGAATGCGGTGGAAATATTCCCAGACCTTGTTAGGGTAGGTATGTTCTTTAAAATTCTTATCCAGGGCTTCCCTGGTGGCGCAGTGGTTGAGAATCTGCCTGCCAATGCAGGGGACACGGGTTCGAGCCCTGGTCTGGGAAGATCCCACATACCGCGGAGCAACTAGGCCCGTGAGCCACACCTACTGAGCCTGCGCGTCTGGAGTCTGTGCTCCGCAACAAGAGAGGCTGCGGTAGTGAGAGGCCCGCGCACCGCGATGAAGAGTGGCCCCCGCTTGCCGCAACTAGAGAAAGCCCTCGCACAGAAACGAAGACCGAACACAGACATAAATAAATAAATTAATTAATTAAAAAAAAAACCAAAACATATACGTCACATTTAAAAAAAAAAAAAATTCTTATCCAGTAGAGGTCTAAAGAAATAGGTGAAGCAAATATGACATAAAGAAATAGGTGAAGCAAATATGACAAAATAATGACAACTGTTAAATCTAGGGGTTGGGCTCTTTTCTCTATTTTTCTATATATTTAAGTTTTTCAAAACAAAATATCAAAATACTCCTAATGAACAGGTATATGTATGTATGTGTATACATATGTATTTTCTCAGCCCCTGAATCTGTTTCCATAGATTGAGAGTAAAAATTACACAGCAATGGAGCATGATAATCTTCACTTAGGTTTGTAGTTTTGAAATTTACTTTTATCTAAAATAGAAAAAAGTTGATAGATCCAGTCAGGGGGAGAAAAAAACAAGATTATCCAACCACGCATTAGCCCACTTTCAGTCAGACGGGTGATGCAAAGTGCATTGTCTTTGGAAGTGTCAGCTCCAAGGTGAGATGAGGTGTGTGGGGTACAGGCCCCCTCTTTCACTCTGCCTTCAAACTTGGGTCTGACCTGTTTTATTTATATTGTGTTTTTGCACATGTCATTTGAAGAAAAAGTAACATCAGCTGCTAAAAGAGTACAGCTCGAAAACCACGGCTCCAGAACCGTCATTCCAATCCCAACAGAACTGTTTCAACTCATGTTTACCTCACTTGCACTGCCCCTCCTGCTGAAGTGTTGGAGTCTCCTGCCTAGAGGAGGCTGGGGACGTCCTGGGGACAGGAACCTCGCCCCTGCCCATTTATTCCCATCTGCTGCACACAGGGCCCAGCCACGACCCTCAGTACTGCCCACTCCATGAAGAAATGCCAGAGCAGGAGTCCAGTCTCACAAGAACCATAAACATGGTAGGTCAGAGACCCTGCTCGGAAAAGTATTTCCTGAGAAAGTCAAAGAGCCTTTCTGGAACCTCCCTTGATTTGCTGATTTAAAAAAAAAAAAAAAACCCGAACAGCTATTTCTAGTCTTCTAATGCCTCATCTCAGTAAAAATCATCAAACACATCTTTCTGAAATTAAACTGCTTAAAAGCTTTAACTGTAGTCAACTGGCTAGAAATTGAGAGACTCCCTTTTCAGGCTTTGGGAACTAATTTAAAACCCAGCCCTGTAGACAAAGGTCTTCTGGGGTTTCAGCACCCACAAAGATGTTAAGACCCCTTCCTTCCTTTTCCTAAAGCAGGGATTCTCAACGGGGAAACTTTTGCTCCCCAGGTATGACTGGAAACATTGCTGTTTTTGACAACTGTGATGGGGGCGAGGGTGGGGGGACCTGTCAATTGCATCTAGTGGGTGGAAGTCAGGGATGCTGTTAAAACCCTACAATGCTCAAGACAGCCCCTGGAACAAAAAATTATCCAGCCCCAAATGCCAATAATGTCAAAGGGAGAAACCCTACTCGAAGGATTTCAATCTTTTTAGTCTGAGTCTGTAACCACAGATTAAGGGGAATGAGCCAAGCAACTCTGGAGGGCAGTCCATAAAAATGATAAAACGTCCTTGGGAAGAGTGGAAACGGGAGTAAATTAACTTAGGTTTCCCTCTCCAGCTGGTGTGACCCATCTCCGTTGAGCACATCATGCAACGCAGGTGGGAACGCTGCACGATGCAGCCACCGGCCCTTCCACCAACGCTGAGACCAACCAGAAGGGAGATCTGGCAATTGGGGTGCCGGCAGACACAGGTCTGAAACTGTTAGGCACACATAATGCTACTCACTGGGAAAGAGTGACTGCCTTTATGAACCAAATTTTAAATCATTCAATATACCTCCGAGTAGCTGTCTGACTTGGAAAATCTCCTGTAATAAATTCATGTAATAAATTTCCTATTTTGAAGTTAGAGAGGCATACAGTTTTTCTTGACACAACATCAGTTTATCCCCGCCCATGAAAGAGTTGTTGAACAAAATGTTTAAAGATCATCCTTTGGAATCCAGCCCACAGTACCCAAATGTCTAGGCCCAGCCCTGCCTGTCCTCCAAAGGGAAGCCCTACATCTGCGGGCTGGGGATTCTTGTCCCCAAGCTGTGGGACGGCACCATCTTGGTAAGACTTCTCAGTGAGACCACCAGAGGAGTCAAACGAGGGCTGTTCCCTGTGTTCCCAAATCCCTTTTCATTCCTGTGCCTTCCTTGCCCTGCTTTCCAAATAAGCCAACACCTACGTGAATGCATCCTTGTTTTTAAAACAAAAAGTCAGGTAATTCAAAGTTATAGCTCCAAAAGCAACTGCAATTCGGCCACGCTGCACATAGATCTATATAAAGATGTCAACTTTTATAACTCCCTGAGCTCTAGAAAGTGCAATCTAGCTGCCAAGAGACCAAACTTATGCATCTGGAATCTCAACTAGACTCATTCCTCCACACTGTTTTAGCATTAGAAATATTTTGCACATTCACAGCCAAACCCAGGGCCCAACAGAGAAGGTGACACTCCCCCAGAACACAAGCAAGGATCAAAATGTGAACCTTTGAGGCCTGCCACCCACACCTCAGTGACTGTACAGATTAATAACCAAGCCAGCCTTGCCAGGACTGCCTGCACACAGTGCTCGGCAATGGCCAGGAGAAGGCCGAGGTGCAGACGTCCACCGGATCGTCCCTGAGAGAAAACAGCATTTGATCTGTGAAGGTGACTGACTGCTGTGTACCTCACTGAGGTCTCCTCAGGCTGACACTCCTTGCTCCAGGAAAAGAGAGAGACAGTGATCCAAGGGAAGGATAACCCACTTTGCAGCCATTTGACTGGGTTCAAGTCCTTGCATCATCATTAGCCTTGTAGCCACAGCTGAGTCTCCCTGTCTAGAAGAGAGGGGTGATGAGGTCTGTCAGAGGGGCTGTAAGGACAAACGTGATGATGTGTGTAAAGCACACGCTGGGCACACATGAGGGATCGATGGTGCCACTTCCCTTGCTTGACTCAGAGTGTGTGACGAGAGGAGTGAGGCTGGCTCCATCACCACACCCCGCTCAGAGGCGGCTGATGCCCTCACTGGGCTACTGGGACAGGGCGAAAGGCAGAGGAATGGACTGGGGTCAGAAGAGCTTGCCATCACCATCCCTTACCAAATGTTGGCTTTCTGACTAAAAAGAGATAGTGTTTATGAGGGGAAGACCAAAACACATGACCCCGACAGAGAAATCCACACCAGGCTGCTCCCAGTCACCTCTGGTGGCAATGCCCACCGCAGGGAGAGCCAGCAAGGTCGCTTCCTAGCCCCACCTTTCTGCTCTGGCAGGATTTAGTTGGGTCTTTGTTACTTGCTCCCATTGCACTTTTGACAGTGATTGGTCCCAGATCACAGAACCACTCAAAGCCATCGTGCATGTAATTTGCATTGCAACCTCACAATGTTTAGGTCAGCTATCAGGATTGAAGAAAATGAAGCAGACCAAAACCTGAGGCAACATTTTATCAAGTCAGTCATTCGGTGGCCGTGTACACCGGGAAAATAAACGCAGTAAGAAAGGTGAGCCGCCACCATGCATCACAGTTTCCAGCATCGTCTCCCCTCTCCTCAGTCTCACCAGAGCCTTCTGCCTCCAAAACAACCAATCTTGTAAACAGAGGAGGGAGGGGGGTACTCACATACCTTTTCTGTGCATTTCTATCATTTGCTCTTTACTGCAACGGATCAAAAGGAAATGTATGGTAATGGCCTTGCCTTTTATTCCTTCCCAGGTTCTCTAATTCTGAAGGGGAGGGGTTCTGAAAGCATAGCACAGCTTAAAGGCTGGAGAAACCTGCCTCAGGATTCATACTGCACAGCTTAGGAGTAAATATATATCCTGCATCAGATGTTCCTCACTGGTGATGGTTCAAGGTTCCAGTCCACAGCTCAGTGCACCTGCTGTGTTGGAAGAAGGGAGAGGGAGGCTCACCAGAAAAATCTGCCGGAATAGGACATGTATGGCCACCCCCGCACGAAGTCCTCTAAACTTAGCACTGGCTCTCAAACTTGGTTGCACCTTGAAATGGAGCTTTAAAGGTTACTGGTGCCTAGTTCTCACCCCACCCCCAGAAATTTCATGTGCTGCCAGGGTGGAGAACCACTGCAGAGAGGTTTTTCCCAAATACATCTCCCTCCCAAATACTGCATTAAGTGACAGGGTCCTCTGTCCTGCCCTTGTGTCTTCATGGAACTTAATGAACTGGGCTTTGACAGGAGCTAAGGGCACAATGTAGTCCATACGAGATTTCTAACAAGGGCCCCCAGTGCACTGTGCTAAGAAGGGTCTCTCCAGGAGCCTGTCCTGGGTTCAAACCCTTCCTGTGCGCCTCAGGCCTGCCCCAACACAGATTCTCTTCGTCCTTACAGTCAATCGTCACTCTCTGTTTTCACAAAACAAACATAAGAAAACAATAAGAAATAACCACCTCCACCCAACAGACACAGAAACTTGATTAGGTAACTACTGTGCTCAATGATCATCTGTTTAAAAATACAAGGCTGTCTGACAGCTCAGCCCTCTTCCCAGAGGAGACTTGGTTCTGGAAGGGAAGCTGCAGAAAACCAACAAGAGTGGCCTGGCCTTCCCCTGGGGCTTCACAGGAAGAGATACGGGGGAAGATGACTAATTCCTCACTTAGAGTCTCCTAAAGGATCCTCAGGCAGGAGGGGGCATAGAGAGTGGAGGCAGACCGCGCAGCACAGCCCTGGCTTGGAGTCTTAATCAGTAAATAACAGGACACATTTGTACACGGCTCTGTGCTCCCAAACTGCTCCTCCCGCTCTCCCCTCCTCTCCTCTCCCATCCCACGTCCCACGGTGGCGCTGTGAAGCGGTGCCATGAATGCTGCTTTACACACGAGGAAACGGCACCTCAGTGAGGAGGGGGTGGCCTGCCTAACGCTGCCCAGCTTTTGGATGGCGGAATCAAGACAGGAACCCAGGTCTCTGGGCTCAGAGGGGCACCAGGCAGTGAAACAGCACCTTGGAAAGTACAGCCAGGCTGTGCCCAGACTGACTCAAATGTGTGCTCCAAGGAGGTCTGGGTAAATCAAGCAGGAGGAACAGGCTGGAGCACTCTTAGATAAAGGAATACCGCAGTGAATCTTCTTTTAGGAATAACAACAGCAGTAATAATAGCAAACATTTACCAGGCGCTGCCTAGTACTGGGTCCCATTTTGGCAGTTTAGAAACATCTCAGTTAGTTCTTATTATGATGCAAGCAGTCAGTTATTATGGTTATCAAATGTAGACTTGACATCCCTGCTTAAAATTGCAATTAACCCCTGGCCGTCCTGTCCCCCACCCCTTACCTTGCTCCACTTTTTTATTTCTGTAGCGTTTATGACCTCCTAACATACTATATTATTTACTTATTTATTATGTTTATTGCCTATCTTTGTCTCCCCTCCTCCCACCCCCAGTCAACTGTAAGGTTCCTTCATTAAAGAAAGAATTTTTGTCGGGGAGTTTCCTGGCGATCCAGTGGTTAGGACTTGGCGCTTTCACTGTCACGGCCCAGGTTCAATCCCTGGCCTGGGAACTAAGATCCCAGAAGCCGCGTGGTGCGGGCAAAAAAAAAAAAAAAAAAAAAAAAGTTTTTGTCTTTTTTCCTCCCACTGATATATTCCAAGAGCTTAGAACAGTACCTGGTACAATGGATGTTTAATAAAACGGCTGCTGAATGAATAAATCATTTTACCTTTCAGAAAACTGAGTCTCTAAGTAACTTGTTTAAGATCACATAGCCAGTAGGAGGCAAAATTAGGATCCAAACATGTGTCTGAGTGACTTGATGACTGTACGACCCCGAATGATTTCTTCCCCTCAATGTCAGCCCAACTTTTGTAAGACTTTCACACTAGATCTTTTCAAACACGGAAAGCCACATGAACCAAACACACACTACATGTAGTTAAACTTCTGTTATAAATGTTCACATAGCTGTCTTTCCATTGAATATTTGTACAAGTTGCACTAAAGCTAGAATTAATGAAATATTTTAAATGTTATATCCTTGACTTTCATAAAAACTATATATAATTTTTAATGACATGGGAACATGACAGTTGATACAAAATGGAGTATGTTTAATGGTTTCAACTATATAAGGGAAAAATGATAAGAATACTAGAAAAAATGCCAACATATAAACAAACATTGGGTTGCCTCAGGATGACACTGATGATTGTGGGTGATTTTCTTAAAATTATAAAGTTTTCTGAACTTCACTGATGCTGTATAGTGATTGTGTATTACTCTGGGAATTCGCCTATGGTTTTACAGTCCTAGAAAACCTTTCGATTCAAAGGAAGAAGAAAACTAAAGAGCTAGGTCTACAGCAATGGGACCCTTGCCCTGGTGAGGAGCTTTCCAACATACTTGGAATACACACCTCGAGACTCACACAGAAGAGTTTAAAGGAACTAGAGATGGCCCATCTACAGACAGATGTCCTGGGGTCACAAAGGGGCATCCACATGGCCACCTCCAAGGCCCCCAGACAACCTTAGTATGTATCCATATAACCAATTCCAACAACCCAGGCTCCAAAGGGAAGGACCTGGCCTAAAGGCAGAACCACAGGGGAATATAACGGGGGAGGAGGGCTCACTGTCCACAATCTCTAGGTAAGAGGCCTAGGATGGCCTACCCACCTTCTAAGTTGCTATTATAAGGGTGTAAAGGGCCAGGCAGACACCTTTGCCTGCGAGTAATGAGAAAGAGTGGGGTGGGGGCAGGGCATGCAGTGTCCTGGAATCAGGAGGTTAGGGCTCAGATCCCACCTAGGGGCCATGTGATACAAAGCAAGTGACTTGTCCATATCTGTACCTCATTTTCCCCATAAGTTGTGGCAAGTGGCCTCTAAGAGGGACCTCAATGATCCCTGCCTCCTGGTATTCTCACCCTTATGTTATCCCCTTCCTTCGAGTGTGGGCTGAGCCCTAGACACTTGCTTCTAACAAATAGAATATAGCAAGTAAGGGGATGTCACTTCCAAGATTAGGTTACAAAGGGACTGTGGATCTGTCTTGGCCGTTGTTCTCTTTGTCTCTTTCTCACTCTCTCTTGCTCTGAAAAAAGCCAACTGCCATGCTGTGGGCTGCCCTATGGAGGCTCATGTGGCAAGGAACTAAGGTAGGCTTCTGCCAGCAAATGCAAGGAACCAGCCCTCAGTCCAGCAGCTAAAAACCACATGAGTGAGCTTGGAAGCAGATCCCACCAAAGCCGAGCCTTCAAATGAGACCTCAGCCTTGGCCTTGATGGCAGCCTTATGAGGGACCCCGTGCCAGAGGACACAACTAAGCCATGCCTGGATTCCTATCCCACAGAAATGATGAAATAATAAATACTTATTGTTTCAAGCTACTAAGTTCTGGGGCAATTTGTTATGCAGCAAATAGATAACTAATACATTTGTAGAAGGAGCCAATAATTGGACCAAATCCTGGGATAGACACGAAGATTAAATGAGAAAATGTTGGTAATGTACTTGGCAAATGCGTAGCACACAGATGAGAGGAGAATGGTGATGCCAGGGGCCCCAGTGGTATCTAAGGATCACCCGCTCCCTTCCCCACAGTGTTGGGGTGGAATCAGTCTGCTGTTCAGGCCACAAGGGAATGAAAGGGAGGCCTCGTGCGCCATGCTCCTGCTTGGCTGAGTCTTCTTCTTTTTTTTTTAATTTTTAAATTTAATTTTACTTGTTTTTTTTATACAGCAGGTTCTTATTAGTCATCAATTTTATACACATCAGTGTATACATCTCAATCCCAATCTCCTAATTCATCCCACCAAAACCCTCACCCCCCCGCCACTTTCCCCCCTTGGTGTCCATACGTTTGTTCTCTACATCTGTGCCTCAATCCCTGCCCTGCAAACTGGTTCATCTGCACCATTTTTCTAGGTTCCACATATATGCATTAATATATGATATTTGTTTTTCTCTTTCTGACTTACTTCACTCTGTATGACAGTCTCTAGATCCATCCACGTCTCAACAAATGACCCAATTTCGTTCCTTTTTACGGCTGAGTCATATTCCATTGTATATATGTACCACAACTTCTTTATCCATTCGTCTGTTGATGGGCATTTAGGTTGCTTCCATGACCTGGCTATTGTAAATAGTGCTGCAGTGAACACTGGGGTGCATGTGTCTTTTTGAATTATGGTTTTCTCTGGGTATATGCCCAGTAGTGGGACTGCTGGATCATATGGTAATTCAATTTTTAGTTTTTTAAGGAACCTCCATACTGTTGTCCATAGTGGCTGTATCAATTTACATTCCCACCAAAAATGCAAGAGGGTTCCCTTTTCTCCACACCCTCTCCAGCATTTGTTGTTTGTAGATTTTCTGATCATGCTCATTCTAACTGGTGTGAGGTGATACCTCATTGTAGTCTTGATTTGCATTTCTCTAATAATTAGTGATGCTGAGTAGCTTTTCATGTGCTTCTTGGCCATCTGTATGTCTTCTTTGGAGAAATGGCTATTTAGGTCTTCTGCCCATTTTTGGATTGGGTTGTTTGTTTTTTTAATATTGAGCTGCATGAGCTGTTTAGATATATTGGAGATTAATTATTTGTCCGTTGATTCATTTACAAACATTTTCTCCCATTCTGAGGGTTGTCTTTCCGTCTTATTTATGGTTTCCTTTGCTGTGCAAAAGCTTTGAAGTTTCATTAGGTCCCATTTGTTTATTTTTGTTTTTATTTCCATTACTCTAGGAGGTGGATCAAAAAAGAGCTTGCTGTGATTTATGTCAAAGAGTGTTCTTCCTATGTTTTCCTCTAAGAGTTTTATAGTGTCCGGTCTTACATTTAGGTCTCTAATCCATTTTGAGTTTATTTTTGTGTATGGTGTTAGGGAGTGTTCTAATTTCATTCTTTTACATGTAGCTGTCCAGTTTTCCCAGCACCACTTATTGAAGAGACTGTCTTTTCTCCATTGTATATCCTTGCCTCCTTTGTCATAGATCAGTTGACCATGGGTGCATGGGTTTATCTCTGGGCTTTCTATCTTGTTCCATTGATCTATGCTTCTGTTTTTGTGCCAGTACCACATTGTCTTGATTACTGTAGCTTTGTAGTATAGTCTGAAGTCAGGGAGTCTGATTCCTCCAGCTCCGTTTTTTCCCCTCAAGACTGCTTTGGCTATTTGGGGTCTTTTGTGTCTCCATACAAATTTTAAGATGATTTGTTCTAGTTCCGTAAAAAATGCCATGGGTAATTTGATAGGGATTGCATTGAATCTGTAGATTGCTTTGGGTAGTATAGTCATTTTCACAATATTGATTCCTCTAATCCAAGAACATGGTATATCTCTCCATCTGTTGGTATCATCTTTAATTTCTTTCATCAGTGTCTTATAGTTTTCTGCATGCAGGTCTTTTGTCTCCCTAGGTAGGTTTATTCCTAGGTATTTTATTCTTTTTGTTGCAATGGTAAATGGGAGTATTCCCTTAATTTCTCTTTCAGATTTTTCATCATTAGTGTATAGGAATGCAAGACATTTCTGTGCATTAATTTTGTATCCTGCAACTTTACCAAATTCATTGATTAGCTGTAGCAGTTTTCTGGTGGCATCTTTACTATTCTCTATGTATAGTATCATGTCATTTGCAAACAGTGACAGTTTTACTTCTTCTTTTCCAATTTGTATTCCTTTTATTTCTTTTTCTTCTCTGATTGCCGTGGCTAGGACTTCCAAAACTATGTTGAATAATAGTGGTGAGACTGGACATCCTTGTCTTGTTCCTGATCTTAGAGGAAATGCTTTCAGTTTTTCACCATTGAGAATAATGTTTGCTGTGGGTTTGTCATATATGGCCTTTATTATGTTGAGGTAGGTTCCCTCTATGCCCACTTTCTGGAGAGTTTTTATCATAAATGGGTGTTGAATTTTGTCCAAAGCTTTTTCTGCATCTATTGAGATGATCATATGGTTTTTATTCTTCAGTTTGTTAATATGGTGTATCACATTGATTGATTTGGGTATATTGAAGAATCCTTGCATCCCTGGGATAAATCCCACTTGATCATGGTGTATGATCCTTTTAATGTGTTGTTGGATTCTGTTTGCTAGTATTTTGTTGAGGATTTTTGCATCTATATTCATCAGTGATATTGGTCTGTAATTTTCTTTTTTTGTAGTATCTTTGTCTGGTTTTGGTATCAGGGTGATGGTGGCCTCATAGAATGAGTTTGGGAGTGTTCCTTCCTCTGCAAGTTTTTGGAAGAGTTTGAGAAGGATGGGTGTTAGTTCATCTCCAAATGTTTGATAGCATTCACCTGTGAAGCCATCTGGTCCTGGACTTTTGTTTGCTAGAAGATTGTTAATCACAGTTTCAATTTCATTACTTGTGATTGGTCTGTTCATATTTTCTGTTTCTTCCTGGTTCAGTCTTGGAAGGTAATACCTTTCTAAGAATTTGTCCATTTCTTCCAGGTTGTCCATTTTATTGGCATAGAGTTGCTTGTAGTAGTCTCTTAGGATGCTTTCTATTTCTGTGGTGTCTGTTGTAACTTCTCCTTTTCCATTTCTAATTTTATTGCTTTGAGTCCTCTCCCTCTTTTTCTTGATGAGTCTGGCTAATGGTTAATTTTGTTTATCATCTCAAACAACCAGCTTTTAGTTTTATTGATCTTTACTATTGTTTTCTTTGTTTCTATTTCATTTATTTCTGCTCTGATCTTTATGATTTCTTTCCTTCTGCTAACTTGGGTTTTGTTTGTTCTTCTTTCTCCAGTTCCTTTAGGTGTAAGGTTAGATTGTTTATTTGAGATTTTTCTTGTTTCTTGAGGTAGGCTTGTATAGCTATAAACTTCCCTCTTAGAACTGCTTTTGCTGCATCCCTTAGGTTTTGGATCATCGTGTTTTCCTTGTCATTTGTCTCTAGGTATTTTTTTATTTCCTCTTTGATTTCTTCAGTGATCTCTTGGTTATTTAGTAACGTATTGTTTAGCCTCCATGTGTTTGTGTTTTTTACGTTTTTTCCCCTGTAATTGATTTCTAATCTCATAGTGTTGTGGTCAGAAAAGATGCTTGATATGATTTCAATTTTCTTAAATTTACTGAGGCTTGATTTGTGACCCAAGATGTGATCTATCTTGGAGAATGTTCCGTGTGCACTTGAGGTCCTGGATCATGTTCACTGTCATTATTCTGAATTCTTTTTCTTGAAGGTTTCCTATCTCCACTTCATTTAGTCGTTTATCTGGGGTTTGATCTTGTTCCTTCATCTGGTACATAGCCCTCTGCCTTTTCATCTTATCTATCTTTCTGTGAATGTGGTTTTTGTTCCACAGGCTGCAGGATTGTAGTTCTTCTTGCTTCTGCTGTCTACCCTCTGGTGGATGAGGCTATCTAAGAGGCTTGTGCAAGTTTCCTGATGGGAGGGACTGGTGGTGGGTAGAGCTGGCTTTTGCTTTGGTGGGCTGAGCTCAGTACAACTTTAATTCACTTGTCTGCTGATGGGTGGGGCTGGGTTCCCTCCCTGTTGGTTGTTTGGCCTGAGGCGACCCAACACTGGAGCCTACCCGGTCTCTTTGGTGGGGCTAATGGCGGACTCTGGGAGGGCTCACGCCAAGGAGTATTTCCCAGAACTTCTGCTGCCTGTGTCCTTGTCTCCACGGTGAGCCACAGCCACCCCCCGCCTCTGCAGGAGACCCTCCAACACTAGCAGGTAGGTCTGGTTCAGTCTCCCCTGAGGTCACTGCTCCTTCCCCTGAGTCCCGATGCGCACACTACTTTGTGTGTGCCCTCCAAGAGTGGAGTCTCTCTTTTTCCCAGTCCTGTCGAAGTCTTGCAATCAAATCCCACTAGCCTTCAAAGTCTGATTCTCTAGGAATTCCTCCTCCCGTTGCCAGACCCCCAGGTTGGGAAGCCTGACGTGGGGCTCAGAATCTTCACTCCAGTGGGTGGACTTCTGTGGTATAAGTGTTCTCCAGTCTGTGAGTCACCCACCCAGCAGTTATGGGATTTGATTTTACTGTGATTGTGCCCCTCCTACCGTCTCATTGTGGCTTCTCCTTTGTTTTTGGATGTGGGGTATCTTTTTTGGTGAGTTACAGTGTCTTCCTGTCGATGATTGTCCAGCAGCTAGTTGTGATTCTGGTGTTCTCACAAGAGGGAGTGAGAGCACGTCCTTCTACTCTGCCATCTTGGTCACAAGCTCCTGCCTGGCTGAGTCTTAAATGCCAAGTACATCTCCATCTTTTAGGACCCAAACTTTTTGGCCCATTATTTAAGTCCCCAAATTTTGTTCACCTTCCTAAACAGGCTGTCAGCTCCTGGAGGCAGGTGAAGGGCAGTGGATGGAAGGAGTGAAGGGCAGGCAGGCTGAAGACCAGGGTCTGAGCACTGGACTCAGTCTGTGGGTCTGCTGTGGACTCACTGGTAACCCTGGACAAATGACTCATCTCTCTGGGCCTCACTTTCCTCCTCTGGAAACTGGGATGCTGTTGTGAGGATCAAGGAATCTGGAGAGGGTCAGCCTGCCTTTCCAACACTGTCTGGCCCAGTATTTATGCATAGCAGCTGCTCAATAAATCTTCATTAAAGCAACAAATACAACAAAATTCAGGATGTCAAGTGTCATTATATTTAAAAAACAAATTAAAGCTTTGAGACAGAACCCTTGCAAGTTTTCTTAAATATAACAGGTTTTCTAAAAAAGTATCAATAGAATGCCTTTGTTCTTGGAACTAGTCTGGCTTATTCACATTAAATGTTGTCAAGCAGGGGTTCACATGAGAAATGTCACTCCAATTCACACTGAACCCAGTGTTCTAAGAAACCTGTCTGCAGAACCTTTGAACCTCTAAAGGCAAACGAAGAACCACGTTTACCTCCATTAGCAACTTCTACAACATCAAAAACAAATGGCTTTTCAAAAGGAGACACACTTGAGATCAGTTTCTCAGCTCCCTGGTATAACACTGGTTCAGAATTCTGTGTTTTTCCCCATTTAATCCACCAATGAGAAAACACTCACCAAGAGTCTACATTACCGAGTCCTTATCCTGAGAGACTCAATAACTGGCCATCATGATAGAAAATGGAGGTACAGAGAACAAAAAGAAGGGAATTTCCATCCAATTCAGGGCTCTGTTTGTTCATTCACTCATTGAATTATTCCACAGAGATTTATTGAGTACCAACAACATATGGGCATTGGGTCAGGGGGCATGAAGATTCAGGCCATCTACCTATACATTAAGCCTTTTCACAGTCTCTCCTCCCTTAAGCAGTTTCTCTGAACTGTCAGCCCCATTCCTATCCCCTTCACTCCCATTTGTCTCTGAGAGAAAAGAGAGGCAATCCATCACCCACCTTACCTCCTACAGGCATTCCAGGCCCTAGACCCATCACTCCTACCTCTCTGGTTCTGCTTTATTCCATTGCATTTGCATCTTTCCCAACAACTCTTTGTCATCTACAGGCCCAGCCAGTGGTCCCTGTTCTAGACCACACGGCCACTGCTTCCTCCCTCCTAAACTATTTGTTACCCCCCATGACTGCCACTGCCCAGGCTTCTTCAGCCTCACTGTCCGCTTCATCTTGGCTTTATCTTCTCATCCCTCTTCCTTCAACCATCTGTCTAATTCCATCTTGGCTGAGTTTCTCCCTCTGGCCTCCTTTACCTTCCCTGTTCTCCTCCTTTCTGCAGAACTGAGGGAACAGGTGTTAATATCAGGGTAATTAATTAATCATGAACCTAAACATTTGTCTAAGAACTCATTTTTATATAATTATGTTTCTTCATCTCAGGACTAACTTTAGACTGAAAATGAGCATTTAATGAAAATTGAAAATGACAAATGCTAGACACTCTGCTTTTATAGAGCACGTATTTTATTCTTAAAGGTCTTGTTTTTCAAATCTAGGGCTACAGCTAAATTTTCAAGTAATTTGAAAAGTTCATGTTCTACGTGCTCTTGAAGCCAATTTAGAGAATGAGTATTAAGTGAAGGGAAATCATGGTCTTTGCAGTTCTGAAGACAACTGACGCTTTCTGAACTGAAATCAGACTCATCAGTAAGCTCCTCTTTTGCTATTTTCTTGAACATTATGTATTTTTTTTTTTTTTTTGGCATCATTGGGTCTCAGTTGCAGCAGGCAGGATCTTTGTTGAGGCATGAGGGATCTTTCGTTTGCAGCACATGGGCTTCTCTCTAGTTGTGGTACGCGGGCTTCAGAGCGTGTGGGCTCTAAAGTTGCAGCACGTGGGCTCTCTAGTTGAAGCGCGCAAGCTCAGTAGTTGTGGCGTGTGGGCTTAATTGCCCCGAGGCATGTGGGATCTTAGTTCCCCAACCAGGGATCGAACCCGTGTCCCCTGCATTGGAAGGCTGATTCTTTACCACTGTACCACCAGGGAAGTCCCTTGACCATTATTTTTTGAGCATTGTCATTTTTATGGTAACCTGAAAGCTGCCTCCTGCTACAAACTGCACAAGATTCTGTAAACTATCCATAATCGGACAAGAAGCAACAATTTGCCTAATTTCCTGGTAACTGTTCTTTGCCAGCTGACAAGAATTTCATCAAGGCAGTCAAACAATACAGACAGCTTTTCTAACTAGACAGTTGGGAACGAAAACCCTCCATTAAACTACAGATAAGATGAATGGGTTTGAGTTGCAGTTTGTTATCGGTCTATTTGGGGAGATGCCAGTATTTCAACTATCCATGCCAAACCAGCTCTTTACAACTGTTCCATTTTTCTGGAAGGAAAAGAACATTAATTTTATCTGCAACATACTTGAAAGTTTCAGGATCAACAGGGCAGAGTCATCTGAAAGATATTTTTGAGATGTGAGTTCTCTAGGTTTCCTGAATAATGTGAAGGCTATTTGTTAGATACGGGCATGGATCCAGAGGAAGAGGAAATATCAATTCATCAATTCCTAGGATGCAAAAGCGACAGCAGTGCCCAAAATGAGCTGCTCTGCTGCCTGCGAGCGCCATAAGCAACGAGTAGTAGAAACCCATCACAGCTTAAAAGATTTCCTATGTGACACAGAGCAAGAAATAAAACTATAAACTTAGAAAATAGTATAGAAAATTATTTTGAAGATCTTTTAGTCCAATGATGTTTAAGGGAAAGATTATGGGCAGGGAAGTGCAGATCAGAATCTCACAGGAAGAAGGAGGGATTTAAAACTATATATGCTGTCTTCTTCTGAGAAGATGGAATACGTGTACTTTTCCCTGTTCTTTCCACTAAGTACAACTAAAAACCTTGAATATTATATATATGTATAAAACAAACATAGAGTCCAATAAATTGAGAAGAGAAGGTAGACTAATCAGAGACCTCAGCACCTGAGGAGTGACACAGTGGTGAGTTCCACGGATTTTCTCATAAGTCCCAGAATTGGAGCTAATGAAGCCAGTAATCCAGAAATGCCAAGGAGTACAGACAAAAAATTAAAAAGAAGAAAAAAGAAAAAAGAAAAGCCTGCTCTCTTTAGCCAGAGTACCAGGAAAGGGACAGCCTAGCAAGAGAGAAAATTTAGACAATAATTGCTCTACCTTAGTCAACACCACAGAAAAAAAAATGACAGTCCTATCCTCGCCAGCAAGGGCTCAGTGGAGAGTCTAGACTTACAACCTTGGGAGGCAATAAAAAGGCAGCCCAATCTCTCTCTGCGTCAGTGTGGCATCAGAGGAGGTTGAGTGGAAAGCCGGGACTCTCCTACCCCTGCTGGGCACTAAGCTTTTATATACAGAACGGATAAACAACAAGGTCCTACTGTATAGCACAAAGAACTATATTGAATACCCTATGATAAACTGTAATGGAAAAGAATATATATATAAAAAAAGAATGTAAATATGTATAACTGAATCACTTTGCTGTACAGCAGAAACTAACACAACATTATAAATCCACTATACTTCAATAAAAATAAAATAAAATGCAAGTTAACTTAGGAAAAAAAAACCCTTGGCGGTGTCACTGGAGACCACAGGGGTGGGGTCTGGACTTCTACTCCAACCAGCAGTAATGAGGTGCCCCTCCCTCTCCCTGATGGGACAGTGACAGAGAAGTTCAAACGGAGAGTCAGGGAGTCCATCCCTGCTCTATAAAAACTCTTGAACAGTAAGATTTGATGAGCCTCTGGATGATAACTTGCAGGAAGGGTGGCCCATCCCAGTTCCACTGGGACAGAAGATTCTGTGCTTGAGACCCTCCTGGACCTCATCCTATATACTTCGTCATCTGGATGTTCATCTGTATCCTTTGATGTCCTTTGTAATAAATCACTAATCTAGTAAGTAGACTGCTTTCCTGAATTCTGTGAAATTCATGAATTCTTGCTAGCAAATTAATCAAGGAAGGGTTGTGGGAACCTCTGACTTATAGGCAGTTGGTCAGAAGCACAGGTAACAACCTGGACTTGTAATTGGCATAAGAAGTGGGGGAGGGGGAAAGTCCTGTAGGGCTAAGCCTTTAACCTGTGGGATCTGACACCATCTCCATGTAGATTGTATCAGAATTGAGTTAAATTGTAGGACACACATCTGGTGTCAGAAGTGAAGGTGCTGTAGTAGAGTACTGAGAGTACAGGAGACACACAGGAATGTTCTTCCTCCAGAAAATCATGCAGAGAATATTCTCTGATCATAATGTTGAGTTAAAGAAGCTAGACGCAAAAGAACACATACTATGTGAGTTCATTTATGTAACTATGAAAACTATATGTAGGTGGTAAAACTGAAAACAAGGCAGTGATTATCATAAATGTCAGAACAGAGATTCCCTATGATAGTGGTAGTGGGGAGATATGGAGTTGTGATTGGAAAAGGGCACACAGAGAACTGCTGGGTGCTGCAAAGTTCTGTTTCTTAACCTAGGTGGTAGCTGTACATTCCAATAATGCGTTAAGCTTTACATATATGCTTTTGCTTTAGTCTATCCACGTCTAATATTTCACAGTGAAAGAAGTTATAAAAATAATCTTGTATTTTCAAAAACATTGCCTATTTCTTAAAATTTTGTTTTTATTATTCATTTACGCTCTACCACATGTCAGAAAAAATTGATGGTAGGTCTTCTTATGATTCCTACCTAATAAGGTTTGGGAGCACGATCATTCCTAAGATCCTTTTTTTCTGAATAGAAAAACAAAACCACAGACCTTCTGCATCAGAAACTCTGGGGGTGGGGCCCAGAAATCTGTGGTTTAATAAGCCCTCTTGGTGATTCTGATGCTCGCCAATGTTTGAGAACCACTGGTATAAGCACACACATAAATTATCCTTGTTATTTTCATGGAGTAACAACTTCATCTTCAAGACCTTGTGATCTTGAACCACACGCTTAGAGCACCTTGCATTGTACACCTACAGGCACCTGTTCTGTCAAAGGTTGTACTGGCCATTATGCAAAACTGACCTGGAGACCTGATTCAGCCATGGGGAAAGAGGTTTTGTACTCTTATTTTCTACAGTATTTGAAGAGTGATCTAATCTCTTTAACAACCATAAGAACTTGAGGCTCAGAGGGGCAATAGATCATGCCCACCATGTGTGAATGGTAAAGCCTATCACCAAAACCCAAGCCTCTGGAATGAGCATCCAAGATCCAATCTCCTAGAAGCATTTAACAAGCATTAAATTGGTAAATTCTATTCCCATTAGCCAGAGTGTACATCCTTGATAGGGCTCATGACCACCACTGGGGATGAGGATAAAACAAACTACTTCCTTGCATAGCCACATTTGCTGAGCGGCCCCAGGAGACCTCCTTCTTTAGTTAGGGCTGAAGAGTCCAAGAACACTATCCTGTCTGAGGCAATGAAAAACTTCCCTCCAAGTTTTAGGCTGGTAAGGACTGAGCTGTCACAGCTGTGCATGAGGTCAGCTGCATGTGTGCTAGGTATTCATTATGAGACGTGGTTCCCAGCCTCGAGATGATGACAATTCTGAACACTAACCCTTATGCACCAGCACCAACCTTCCCTGAAATGAAAGCACTAGAGATATGCTGCCAATTCATTTCAGTTAAAACAAAGGTATTGCCTCTTCCCTCCCAACCAAAAGAAAAACCTCTGGAAAAAGGTTAATTTTCTGATTCTGAGAGACAGAAAGTAATCTAGAGTCAGAGATCTACCAGACCAACTGCTTCACCTCTGTAAGGACTTGAAAGAGGACTCAGAGAGTCAAACACTTCGAGGGCCTGTTACACGTTGTCAAGGCAACCACAACCCCGAGCTCTGACAACAGGAATCTTCCCAACCAGGTTTTCAGGCAATCACTTGCCCTAAATTCTTTTTGTTTTAGGCTATTCTTTAAATTCTTTTAAAATAAAAACCGTTAAAAATATATCTTTCTATTATCCTGGAACCCTCATTATTTCTTGGAGTTTAATCCTTCCTTTCGAATGTCTAGTCTTCTATGTAAATAAAATTCCGAGGTAGTAAGGGTCTTGAAGCAATAATAATTTTCACTTTGTAATCATACAAATCATGCTGTCTTTGAAAATAAACTCATGCAGGTATGGTCCAAAGGGTGTGTGTTTTGGATGAAAAGAGAGTACTGGTTCCAAACCATGATTATGACATGAGGGTGGGGAAGAAAAGGCCAGCAGAAGTGCAGGCAAACAAACCCACGGAATAAGAAATACTGATAAGACAACCAGTGAAATCTGCAAAATGACTGGTATTCCATGATTTTATGGTATTATCATTAATTGTTTTAGGTGTGATAATGGAATTGTGAAGAAGGAAGGAAGGAGGGAAGGAAGGAAGGTGAGTCAAGGAAAATGGATGAGAATAAGGGAATGGAAAGAGGACAGTGAAAAGGAAGAAAGAGGGAGAAAGAGAGAGAGAGAAATAGAAGCAGAGATGCAAATAGAAGCAAAGCACCATCTGCACATGGTGGAGATGCCACAAATGCCTCAGCAGCCCCCTTAATTTATGTAGGCTGTGCAGCATTGATGGATAAAACTTGGAAAAGCTCGACATCATAAAAGCCTGTCCCAGTAAAAATTCTGATGGAGCCCAGTTCTGATGTGCCTCTTCCACTGCTCCAGGATAATCACACTACACATCCACCTTAGCCCACTCAGCCTTTGGGGAACATGGTGGGGGGAACACTGAGTTCGTTTCAATGGATGATTGTCTTGGGGGCAGTAATTCGTGTGTTTGCCTGGCCCCAAGGGGACTGATGGGCAAAGCCATCAGTCTTATTACTGGGCACCAACATGTAGAGAAGGCAGAATGGAGAAACACGAGAAGGAAATCAAACACAGGAATTTAAAATCCAGTGAAAATGAGTGCAAATAAAAGTTCATAAGATCTCCATAGTAAAGAAACTCAGCAGAGTCAACTCTTGATTACTCTAGTAAAGGAGACAAGAAAAGTTAATCCAAACATCATTTATGCCCAGTCCTATGTTCCTGTTTTGTTTTGATTTTACATTGGCGTATGAGTGTTTGGGGATTGCTCAGCAAGCACCATAAACAGCTAATAAAGCCCTGCTCTCGCAGATTCCACAGGCATTACTTTGAATCCTATCTGGTTTGGATGTTTTTTTCCTTTCGTATACTTGTCTGGTTTTGAAGGGAACTCCTAGGGAACTGGTCCCCAAATAATTATCCAGATGACTCCTGATAAAAATCAAGCCCCAGAGTCTATGCCAATCAAAACACAGCCAAGGCCTGGTCCAGAACCAGCTCAGGCACCAGAGCACTGGTGAGACGGTAGAGATCAAAGTCAGAGACACACTTGCCTCAGTGGGCCATACCACACAACTTAGAAGCTAACTATGTCACTGTCACAAGGAACTCACAGGGCCATCCCCTAGGACCAGTGCATGATCACCAAGGCCATAACCTGAACCCATGAGAGCAGAATGCAGGGTCACACCCTCTCCAGAAAGGCTGCCAATTATTCCACAAAGTAAATGCTCCACAAAAAACCACGTCTGATCTCTCTCATTGCACAGTTTGGAATTTTATCTCCTCTTCACTCTTCCCTTAGTAGATGTTCAACTATTCAAATTCAGCTTTCAGTTTCTTACTTTCCAAATCGAGACGATACAAACTATTTGCGGAATAACATCTGAAAAAGTGAAACACAGTGCTGAGCTAAAAGACATCATTTGATTATCATTCTGGCTCACCATTAATTCAAGAAATGTATACTTTTTTCCTTTTAATTCAGAGAATTAAGCATTTTCTGTAAGAAAGATGAGAATGCAGCTCCAGAGCTGGACCATTCCTACAGGGATTCCCATCCAGGCAAAGACAGGAAGAATGAGGCCATGAGCCACGTTTTCAAGTTAGCTTTCTTCACCTGGGGGAGGAAGATAACGTTTCTGAGCCATCTCATTTTTTAAATATTCTGTTAACTGTCAGATACCCATCTGCTTAATTATCCAGTTTTTATGGGACTTTAGAATTGTTATTTGCAAAGAGTACAGATCTGCCTCGTCAATTAAATAAACTATTCCTCTACCTCCTCACTCTGCTGCTCTATATGACCAATCAGATTGTAAAGGTTTCATTAAAAAGCACTGTGGATTTCTGGGAAAAAGGGCATCAAGAACACATGTATCTAAACTTGTTTCCATTACTCCCATTAAAATGACCAAGAGAATATAAAGATGGGGGCCGAGGGGACTGCACCAATACAGGAAATAACAGAGGTGCCACTGACATGCCAGAAATGTCAAGGAATTTTGGCAGATGGGGACTAGGTTGAAGAAAAATACCATAAGCCAAATAGCATCTCTCCCTCTTAAGGACAGACTGGGTTCTTGAGAAGCAGGGCTCTGGCACCCCTTACTTGAAACGGCAAATCCAGAGGGGAGAGTGGGCTACGGAGCAGGTAGAAAGCCCACCAACTGGACACCCCTGTCTGTGGTGCCTCAGAAGCATTTGAAGCAGGCAGGGTGTCACAGGGGCATCTGTGATACCACAACTCACACCCGGGTAAAGATCAGAGCAAAGAGAAAGATGCCCCAGGAGCTATGGGTTCCCCGAACCTGGACAGAAATGAATGAGGCAGAGAGTATGACAGAGCTTCCACTCCGCTCCCCTCATGCTGATGGATCCCTAAACTGATACACTAGTCCACCTCACTCAGGAAATGGGGGAAAAATCCACAAGGTGTCTATGAAAAGATTCTGAAACAAACAAGAAGAGCACAGCATTTCAAACTTGTAAAAAGATTTATTACAAGAAGCAAAAATAATTTTTCAAGAGCATCACCTTGTATTCTCAAGAAAATTTTTGAACATACACAGTCTGTGAAATGAGATAAGATAGCAAAATAAGAAGAAAAAAAAAGCAGTTGGCCAAGAGGCTTGAGAAAGAAAATGCAAACTGAATGAGATGAGGAACACTAAGAATCAATCTAAAAATACAATAGCATTACTATCTGCATTAGAAACCATACAAAGCAGCCCTGATTCAATAGAAACTGAATCAGTGATGTGGAAAGCAAACATGAGAAGTTCTCCCAAAAGGTAGAGAAGAACAAAGGGACCAAAATCATGAGAAAGATGGTGAAAACAATGGAGGACAGTGAACAGAGCACACACTCAAAATCAGTGTTCTTGAGAAAGAGAGTCTAGAAAACCAACAGGAGGAAATACCTACACTGCAGATCAAAAATGGTCACCAAGCACCAGGCAAAATTAAAGTGAAAGGATGGACACTGAGCTACACTCTGATGAAAATTTTAAATGGAAAAGGCAGAGACAGGAGTCCAACAAGCATCAAAACGAGGGTAGAAAGATCACTGTATTACAAAGAGATGATCTGGGCTGGCCTCAGACTTCTCCATCAGAGGCCAATGGGCCAGAGGGTGGTCATTCCATAAATCTACACATGTGATTAAATTGTACAGAATTACTACTACTACTCCTATACACACACACACACACACACACACACACACACACACACTGTGTGTACATATAAAAACTGGTGAAATCTGAATAAAATTTGTACTCCAGTTAATAGTATTGTGCCAATGTTAATTTCCTGGTTTTGATATTATATTGTAGTTGTATAAAATGTTATCATTGGGGGAAGCTGGATGAAGGGTCCATAGGATCTGTCTATACTATCTTGGCAAATTCCTGTGAGTCTATAATTTGTTTTTTTTGTTAAGACAGTAAATCAAGGATCAAGGTCTACTAAAGAGATTTGAAAGAAAAGAGAATTTCATACCCCAGTAAGTTGCTGGTCATAGGTGAAAGCAACGAAAAGTCATTCTCCATTATGAAAATAACATGTAATATCGGAAGATTCAAAGCAAGAGCTAAAATATCTAAACATTTTCTTTCATGAATCTAAATTGTGAAAGTGGGCAATCATGCTCTATAAGGTCTACTGATGAGCACTGAAACTAGTTAAGGAGCATTCAGTTTGAGTAATTTGCTATGAAAATGATTCTAAAACCAAAAGCAAAGATCTATGTTTATATTTAAGAAATGATACATGATAAGAAAAATTACAATAAGAAGAAATTAGGGGGCTTCCCTGGTGGCGCAGTGGTTGAGAATCTGCCTGCCAATGCAGGGGACACGGGTTCGAGCCCTGGTCTGGGAAGATCCCACATGCCGCGGAGCAACTAGGCCCGTGAGCCACAACTACTGAGCCTGCACGTCTGGAGCCTGTGCTCCGCAACAAGAGAGGCTGCGATAATGAGAGGCCCGCGCACCGCCATGAAGAGTGGCCCCCGCTTGCTGCAACCAGAGAAACCCCTCGCACAGAAACGAAGACCCAACACAGCCAAAAATAAATAAATAAATTAATTAATTAATTTAAAAAAAGAAGAAGAAGAAGAAGAAGAAATTAGGCCTAAAATCTCAGAACATACCCAAAAAAACCTCTGGAAAATAGATTTAGAAAGTGGAAAGTGTGGGACTTCCCTGGTGGCACAGTGGTTAAGAATCCATCTGCCAATGCAAGGGACATGGGTTCGGTCCCTGATCCAGGAAGATCCCACATGCCGCAGAGCAACTAAGCCCATGTGCCACAACTACCGAGCCTGCGCTCTAGAGCTCACGAGCCACAACTACTGAGGCCACGTGCTGCAACTACTGAAGCCCATGCACCTAGAGCCCGTTCTCCGCAACAAGAGAAACCACTACAATGAGAAGCCCACTCACCACAACAAAGAGTAGCCCCTGCTCGCTGCAACTAGAGAAAGCCCATGCGCAGCAATGAAGACCCAATGCTGCCAGCTAATCTCCTTACCTTATTGATACATGGGAGGCAAAAACATACGTTCTGTTTTATTTTTTATGTTGATACTAAACACGTGGTTTAAGACCCTTACAGCTATCTTTTAGCACAATAAAGAATTGCTATACTAGTTATAAAAACAAATACAAATAGCTTACACTTCCCTGTTAAAGACAAAGACTCTAGATTAGCCAAAAGAAGGTTTCCCCCATATGCTTTGTCCATCTTTTAATTTTTTTAATTAATTGTACCCACAAGTGATGCACCAAAAGAATTCAACAAATAAAGGATAAAATTTTTTTCAAATGGGCAAAATATATCAAGGAAACAGAAACACAAGATAGTAGGGATGGCACTGTCAGTATCAGACAATAAGAAGAAACTTCTGTTACCTGGTATTAGAGCCAATTATAAAGCAACTGTAACTAAAAATAGCTTAGTAATGACATAGTAATAAATGGATCAAATGAACAGAAACAGAACTTACTGTATAATAAGTGTAAAAGAAGATGGTTATAATAAAGGTAGCCTTTTAAATAATGAGGAAAAGAATGTTTGAAAATCAAAGACAAACAATTGGTTATTCAGAAAAAGGAGGAATTCCTTATCTTATATCATATACTAAAATAATTCCAGTTGAGTTAAATGCAAAATTAAACACAAGATTGAGAATAAAAATGTATTTACCTGAAAGGCCTTTCCAAGTACATATTTGTGTGCTAACAATAATCCCACTACAAACAAAATGCAAGGCAAATGATAAATTGAGGGAAAATATTTGTAACAAAATGAAAATCATTAAGAAAAGGACAAACACCCTCTAACCATATGGGCAAAAGACATGATTAGATTATTCACACACACCCTCCCTCCCCAAATTCAAACATTCATTAAAAGCACGGAAAAACTCATCACTAACAACAAAAGAAGTACAGGTGAAAACAACTATATAATAACTTGGGAGTATAAATATGTATAACCTTTATGGAGGATAATTTGGCAATAGCAAAGTAACATAAGCAAATTATACCTTTAAGTATCTTTAAATTCAAGTACTGTAAACTTTAAACTTGCTCATGGTTTTTTGAGAAGTCATATTAAGGAAATAAAATATGTGTACTAAAGTATCTGCTCCAAGTGCGGGAGGTGAGCACAGCAGTCATAAATTGGCCAGTGGATTAGCCCAGCCCTGCCACTTGGGTGACCAGCAATAAAATGATGTCAATAAAATCACCCACATTTTAGAGCTTTCTGGAGATCTGAAGAGAGAATTACGGGTGCCTGGCCCATGGGAACTGTTCAGTAACTATTAGACACTGACAGCAGGGGTGATGATATTTATCTACAATCCTGCACTAACAGGTTCAAAATCCCTTATCTGAAATGCTTGTGGTCCAACTGTGGTGCTTCAGAACTAAGACCTTTTTGGATACGAAAAGGTAACAGTATATTTACCTAACTAGGTCTGGGAAAGCACCTGGTAATCAATTACATCACTATTCGTTGAGTAAAATATATGAATATTCATTCTAAGTGAGATAAACATCAGTTCAGGTCAGGTTTTGCAGTCAAATGAGTTATGGAAAAACTTATCGTGTTTACAGCTTTCTGGACTTCAGATTTTTACAAGAGGGATTGAGAACCTATATTTATAACAGAGAAACATTAGAATCTATCTAAACGTATGATAATAAGGGGTAGGTTACATAAATTATGATACATTCATAGGATGGAAAACTATACAGCTATAAAAAGTCACTTTTTCCAAAGAATATTTAATAAACTGGGAAAATGTTCATGAATAGCAGGTAAAAAAAAGCAAAATAAAAAACACAAATTATGAATTCTTTTTTGCAAAAGTAAATTATATAATATTCCAGAATAAAAGACTACAAGGAACCATACAAGGACCTTAAATTAACCACATTGTGGTTAACCACATTAACCACATTATGTTCTTCCTTATACTTTTCTGTATTTTCTAATCTTCTATGATAACCAGGAAAACAATCCATTAATTTTTGAACTATTTATGGTTGCTGTCCCTGCGTAGGACTAGGCTAGTTCTCATCCTAGAGGGTTAACAAGCCCATCTCTGCTCTCAAGGAATTTACCAACGCATCTCTGGAGAGCTGAGGGCATTACTCAGTTCTCTCCACATTAGAATGCATTTCATTCTCCATCAGCACTTCCCCACTGGCACCTCAGGACAACTTGACTCAGGCACCAGGACTTTTTCACACCTCTACCAAATGAAACCCTGGTGACCTTGCAAGTTAGTGATAAAAATGGCATCAGTGCTACAATAAGAACTTGATTCAACCCATGACCTTATCTAAAGAAGCTAAAGAAGAAAAAATAGAAAAAAAGAAAAAAGCAGGGACTGTTTAAACGTGTTTGATTTTCACTCTTTTTTACTGTACTCATCAAATTGCAATCATTTAAGAAATTATGGGGGAGGAGGAGAAGGTGATTACATTTGGGTTTGTTCCAGGTGCTTCGCATGAGTAAAAGGATGTGAACTTGAACTTGACAGACCCAGCAATGAAAAGCATTTTGTGGAATTAATGGGATGCTAAGAGAGATCACGACATTGGTTTGTGGAGAGGACAAGCAAGAGTTCATCTTACCTAACAGACCACTCATTAATGTCTAAGGGGTGGTCTTTGGCCAGAGCTTTAAAGGGCTCAGCCATATTTAGTGCGGGTGTTCCTAACACCCAGGTGGTCTTCACTGAGCTCCACCCAGGTCTGGAATTCTCCAGTGGTTTAATACACAGTTTGAAAACATTTTATACCAAAAGGCTATTTGTTATATGCCTCAATTCCAAACATGGAACAAAAGAGATAAATGATCCATCAACCTACACCTAATCACCTAAAGGGACCACATAGGTTGATATTTAATCACTTTTACATAGATTCCAATAGTCTTTTTAAACTATTGCTGAGAACACGAGAAATCCTTGTGCAAAGCTTTTGCCACACATAAATAATAGCCAACTGTGAAGTTAAATAAGAAGTTAACTCTCTTAGCTTAATCCCACAGAAAATTACTTGTTTGCAGGCAAATTATCCACTGGGGATACTTTTTTATTTGTGGAGTGCTAATCCTTCCCTCCTGCTTTCTGCCACCCTTCTTTTCCTCCTTCCTCCCAACCTGAAGAGAAGGAAGATAAAGTAAATGTGCACAATCCCGCATTCAATCAGGACCTTGGTTAAAATAAAGACCTTCCAGGAAAAATGTGACTTACCCTATCCCAGCTGAAACACAGGCCCAGTCGATCAAGTTGTTTCCTCATGTGTCTAATATTACTGCAAAACAAAGGGAAAAGAGTTTGGATTTTAGAAACAGGAAAAGCCATAAACAAACTACACTTTGAGAATATGAAAAGGAAACTGGAAAAGTCTAGATTATTCCAAAGGGCTTTAAGTGTTGTTTCGCCCTGGCGAAAAAATTAATTACTAAGAATCAGTGAAAATATCTGCCTAGTAGAAGACATCTATTATTTGGACCTGTGCAAAATCCACTAAAAACCATGATAGTCTTTGGTCCTGGGGACTAACCCTTTCCCTGGCCATTCAGGAAGGCAACCCTTCTGATTTGTGCACTCCTGGCCCATCCATATGCCTGTATTCTGCACAAATTTAAGCCAAGCATTTACAAATTTAAAAGCGACTGAAAAGAAAAATCTTAACATACAAATTGCGGGAATCCAAGAGGAGCCATACAGTGCTCTGTCAATCAAAACCTAAGACCGAAAACTCTCCAACAATTGGAAAAGAGGAGAGAAGTAAATTAATCAACTTTAATATAATATGAAATAAGAAAATATTATTTACTTTTTTCTATTTAAATTTTTTAAATTAAAAAAATTTTAACTTTAATTGAAATATACTTAATTTACGGTGTTGTGTTAGTTTCAAATATATAGTAAAGTGATTCAGTTATACATATATACATATAAATATATTTTTCAGATTATTTTCCATTATAGGTTATTACAAGACAGAGTATAGTTCCCTGTGCTATACAATAGGTCCTTGTTGTTTGTCTATTTTATATACAGTAATATGTATATGTTAATCCCAAACTCCTAATTTATTCCCCCCTGCTCCACCCCACTATCCCCTTTGGTAACCATAAATTTGTTTTCTATGTCTGTGAGTCTATTTCTGTTTTGTAAATAAGTTCATTTGTATCATTTTTTTAGATTCCACACGTAAGTGATATCATATGATATTTGTCTTTCTCTGTCTGACTTACTTCAGTTAATATGATAATCTCTAGGTCCTCTTTTTTCTTTTTAAAGAAAAAGGACTAATTCATTTCTACTGTGTCCCCTTTCAGTTCAAGCAGACTGAAAATATGAAAAACCATGAAGAAGTTCTCTAGGTGATCTCTGATTAGCTAACAATAGCTTATTTTAATTCCAAGCCTCGTGTTAAGCATTTTGCAGAAAAGTGCTTACAACAGACTGAATGTTTGTGTCCCCCTCATATTGTTATGTTAAAACCTTATCTCCAACGTGATGGTATTTTGAGGTAACCAAAGGTACTTTGAGAGGTAACCAGATTAGTGCCTTTATAAAAGAGTCTCCAGAGAGCAACCTTGCCCCTTCTACCATGTCAAGACACAGAGAGAAGACAGCTGTCTATGAACCAAGAAGCTGGTCCTCACCAGACACCAAATCTGCAAGTGCCTTGATCTCGGACTTCCCAGCCTCTAGAACTGTGAGAAATACATTTCTGTTGTTTATAAGCCACCCAGACTATGGTATTTTTGTTATAGCAGCTGACTAAGACAGTGCTTAATCTTTATCCATTCATAAGAGGTAGGAACTATGACTATCCCTCCTTTACAGATAAATAAACTGAGGCACAGAGAGGTTAGGTAATTTGCTCAAGGTGAATGGCTAGGAAGAAGGAAAGGCAGGATTTGTACCTATATGGCCTGATTCAGGGGCCATCTTCTTTACTGCTATGCTTACTACTCCTCCTTGGAGGAGTTGGCAAACTTTCTGTAAAGGGCCAGATGGTAAATGTTTTCAGCTCTGTGAGCCATATGGTCTCTGTCACAACTACTCAGTTCTGCCATTGTATCATGAAAGCAGCCATGACCGATATATAAACAAATGGGTGTGGCTTGTGTTCCAATAAAACTTTATTTACAAAATCAGGCAGGGCCAAATTTGGCCCATGGAATTTGCCAATCCCTGGCCTAGCTTACATCAAATTTATACCATATTTGACTCATTTTATTTAAATCATTATTTCCTCCTTTTTTTCATCACGCCCATTACTCTAGAATTAACCATAATTGGAAAAGTGGAAACTAGGGATTAGGAAGAAAAAAGACAAAGTAGATGGTGCAGAAGATATTTCTTTTTACAATGTAGCCTTGGGTAAGATAAAGCAAAGGGAGGTGAAAGACAATGGGGATAGACTTTGAACTGCCCTCTCTACCTCTGAGGGGTAGGGTGAGGAAAGGCTTTGTGAAAGGGGCTGGAGTGAGCCCAGAACATTCTGCTGGGTTCTGGTATAAGGCCCTCAAGGCTTTACCAGGAGGGAGAGGGATGGGCACTGCTGGCCCACAAGTACATGGAAGCCTGAGGCACAGGGGGTACTGGGAGTATGTCCTCCTTGGAGAAAGCCACACCCAGAATAAATTGGCCATATATTTCCTCGGTGAATATCTAAGTTCCTCTTGCTTCAAAATGGTGAAGGCAAAAAATTAACAGAATTTGCAGAGAAAATTATAATGTGGAATTTGAATATGGCTCAAACTATGGTCAGGAAGATGAAGAGCACTGTAGAAATTTAACAAATGTCACCCTTTCCTTCTCCTTTTTCCTTCCAAATGTAAATACTCAAAGGAAGAATAACTGTAAATAACAAAGCATCAAAATGAACACATGAATGAATATCCAAACCCTCTTTGTTATTTCTTAGATAAGAATACAGCGTGCTAAAAGGCAAACACCAAATACAGACAATCCTGTTTATTGCTTGGCAGACTGCAATGTTTTGTTTGCTTTACTTTCTATTTCTTGTGCACAGGTTTAAAAAAATTGTTTAAGGGTTCTGTATACAAATGCTTGAATATGCCTGTAAACACATACCTCTGTGTCCAACTTTCTGGATGTAGATTCCTCTCGATCGCAGCATTTTCGGCAGGTAATCCAAATGCATCCCATCCCATGGGATTGATAACCTAGCACCCAGAAAAGAAACATCAGCCGTGGCAGATTGCTAAAATCTTTATCAGTATTCTCTTCTGGGAAATAAGCAGGCATTCTCTCCTTCTAACATGTCTTATCCCTTTCCTGGATGATTTCAAACTATGCTGTTGAAAGCCAGCTGGCTACCTAAGACGTAAGCACAGAAGAGAATTTAGAAGGTTATACACCAAGGTGCCAATAGCAGTTATCACTGAGTAGGTATTTTCGTGACTATTTTTTACTTTCTTCTTCTTCTTGTCTGTATTGTGTGTAATGAACCCAAAGGGTTTTTCTGAAATTATAAAAAGTTTCTTTCAATTCCAAAAATAGGTATATATAAAAATATATATAGGCATTCAAAATGCTCACCTCATGCTAGATTTTCCAATTAAGGAGTTGTGCTGTCCAATAGGGTAGCTCCTAGCCACATGTGGTTATATAAATTTAAACTTAAATTAATTAAAATTAATTAAAATTTAAAATTCAGTTCCTCAGTCACACTAGCCACTTTTCAAGTGTACAATAAGCCACTTTGAATCACCTCCTATAAGATATTTCCATTTTCCAAACAACAGAGGATCCTAAGATCTCAGAGCTCGAAGAAGCTTTTGAAATATATCCTCCATCCCCACTCCTTTATTTGACAGTCCAAGCAACGATGGACCAACAAGAGTAAGCAGCCTAGCTAGGTCACACCAGAAGCAATTACTTCAGACCAGGATAGGCTCTCATTTCTGCAAATGGATGACCAGTCACAGCTCAGCTGGCAGCTTCAATAGCAAGTTCTCTCAACCTAACTTACATGCCATGAATGGGAACAATGGCTTGAAACACAAGCTGTGGCATCAAGGGACAGACTCAGAAGGCCGGGCTCTCTACCCACTGCCAGGAAGGACACCTGCTTTGAAAACTCAGACTCCTACCCTTCTCTAATGCTGATTTTCAGCCACAAAGCCATAAACACAGCTTCTCCCAGAGCCATATTTCTGAAGCTTGCCTGTGGATGAGGATGGCTTGAGGAGGCTCCAGTATTTCTAGAAAACAGCCCTTTACAGCTGGCCTTCTTACTTCCTATCAAGCTCTTGATCTGTCAACTGCCACAAGCTGGGTTTGTTTGTTTGTGTGTTTGTTTGTTTGTAATCATGCAGAGAACCTGAGCTTCTGTTCACATACATCTTGGATAGTGATGGACACTCAGACACACTTATTGGCACTACCTCATCACCCGCCCATATCATGATGGAACATTTTCCACTAAAGAAACAGGTCTCATTTTCTTTTATAAATAACTTTTTCCCCTGATTATTGAAATAATGCATGTTCACTACAAATAGCTTTGGTACATAGAGAAAAATATTCAGAAGAAAATAAAATACCTTTAATTCTACCATATAGCCATACATAAATGTTATTTGGTAAATTTACATCCAATTTTTAACAACTGGGATCATATTATTTCTGTGTGTTTTTTTTTTCATTGTGCACCTAGAGTTTTCTTCCATCTTTCTGTGTTGTTCAGACCCTCTGAGATGCAAATGAGTATCACCCATGGCCACCTCTGCCTCAAGTCCATAAGCACCTACAATTTAGTGTCCCAAACTGGATTCACACTCGAATCCCAGTGCCCAGATCCGTTCTCTCCCTAGTCCCTCTTAGCAGGTGGCAGTAAGAGAACAGGCACGGCCCTCCCAGTGGCAGAAGCCACTTGCCTTACATCGTCCTTCCATTCTGCACATTATTATTTTTTAATTAGGTTTTAGTTCTGATGGAACAATTCCATCTCAAGAATGAAGACCACGCATCTAAAATCAGAGCTGCTCTAACTCCTTTGGCTAGTGAGTGGGAAATGCAACAAAGGCTCGCTCCTCGGGAGGCTGTGTGGTTTGGGGGGAAATGTCCTAACCCAAACCTGCCATTTACTGGCAGTGGGACCTGAGGCACGTCACTTACACTGAGTCCCAACTATCAACTCTGACTGAAAGCAGCCACCCAAATCGTTGAGCATTACACACTAAGATGTATGTGGTGCACCCAGCACAGTACAGGCACCCAGTAAATGGCAGGGCTGGCTGCAGTGGCAGCTGCTGTCGTCTGCTTGATCTTCAGCACCTTACAACATTGCACATCACCAATTCCCTCGTCAGGACCTCAGCCCGTGTCTCTTTGGCCACATTCATTATGGTGGCTCTGTGACAACAGGCAGGGAGACCCCTTGACCTCACACACATCCTCATCCATGTACATTCCTAACGGTGTGTTACTTATGATAAGAGCCTCTGTAGCAGGTTGGTGCCAGGCATTGGAAGTTCTTAACCAAACCGAACAGACCATGAGGCTCAAAGGGCCAGCCGTTTGGCCTTCTTTTCCATGGAAGGGGCCCATCAGTTCTTCTTTTGCGCATAACTAAGTGGCTCACATCAGGTGCTTCGTTCGAAAGTAGCCCAGCTGTTCTTGCCATGGCTGACTGGAGCAGGGGTAGTCCATGAGCAGAAGCAGCCGTCTGTGTGCTGGGTAGGAAGGGCCCTGCCCAGTAGATTTTGCCATATCAGGGGAGGTGGTAGGTCTGATCCACTCAGGTCTGCTTTCTGTACGGGATACAGACTCGGTGAACAACAGTGCTGTGGATCTCTCCAGTTTGCTGCTGCTCCAGTCTGGTTTGCCACATCCTCTGCCGTGCTTCCCAGTCCTGGGACTCTGGGAAGAGTGGAATGCCCTGGCCTGCCAGCCTAAGATAACATGACTCCCGGGGAATTCCCTCGCAGTCCAGCGGTTAGGACTCCGCGCTCTCACTGCCGAGAGCCCGGATTCAATCCGCGGTCAGGGAACTAAGATCCCGCAAGCCATGCGGCATGGCCAAAAAAAAAAAAAAAAAATGACATGACTCCCAAGCTATCACATTCAATCCCTGCATCCACGCTCCTGAGGTCAGCCGGAATAGCCTCCTCTTCTTTTTCCTTAATTGGTTGTTTCTCAAATTACGAGCATAATACAAGCTTATTTTAAGTGAAATGACACAATACATGATATATAAAGGCAAAGCTGATCATCTCCCCCAGCCCCGACTCCTATTCTCAACTCCTTGATGTAACCAACAAGCAAATGTATCCTTCCACACCTTTCTTCTCACTCAAACACAGATACACAAACATATATATACATATACAGGAGCTGGCTGGTTTGTTTTTATGGAAATAGAACCTGTCATACACTATTTTATGACCTGTTTTTTTTTCATTTAACATATCATGGACATGTGTACAAAATATGTAAGTACGTGTGTGTGTGTGTACACGTCTTTTAAAAAGATTCTAACATTCCCTAGGAATATCTAGTCTATGTAGTTTTAGGAAGTTGTCAAAACATAACCCAATCCAGTTGATCTTTCAGACCTGAGGTCTCTTTTCCTCTTGCTAAATGTGTCCTACCCAAAGTGTTTCATCTTTCCAAACAGCACCCTCCCCTTCTTCTGGGAAAATGCTCCTCCCCCTACTTCACATGGTCCTGCTGCGGACGCTGCGGACGGTGAATCACAAAACCCACCCCTCTGGCCACAGAGGGAGCACCTGATGGAGATGTCTAAGAAAATACAGCTGGCATGTGGACAGATGCAGAAATGGGAGGCAGAGACTAGGGATACTGATGTGCTCCAAGGACGTGGGCCCAATTCCCAGTGGGCCCCATTCCTACAACATTTCCTTTGGTTCTGTGAGTTACACCAGGATTTGTAAAAACACACAAAACCTCCTTTTTTGCTTAAACTGGTCTGAGCTGGGTTTCAGTCCCTGGTAGCCAAGAATCCTGACTAAAACACTCACCCTTTAGGATACAGCTTTCTCTTGAGTACTGCTTAACCCATAGATGAAAAACATTTCCTTCACAGATTCTTCTTTTTCTTTTTAATTTTCAAGAGCTAAAAATAATAATAATAATAATCCCATGTTGGGGATTTGTGCTTGATTAGTAGAAAGTTCTGAAATACTTCCATGGACAACACTACAGTACAGCTTCCAGTGATGCTTTAATTCTCCTAGGGCTACTTCGCTGGCAGAATAATGTAACTGTTGTATAACCATGTTCCACAAGAAAGGGGAAAACTTAATTACCACTTGGTTTCTTCATTGGAACTGCCAAAATGGCACCAGTTCAATGTTTCTGCCTATTAACATTCTGTTAGGTTACCATCCATGTTTTTAAATAAAGTCAATACAGAGACAGTCAAAAAATCAGTCTGGATTTATGTAATATACTTATTCATTTCTATTTTTGTTTTCAGATGAAATTAACATGAAAAGATATTCTTAGTTCACATGTTACCCCAAGCTGTCTATGAAAATATAGTTAGGGAAGGAGGAGTCAAGAGGGCAGTGTGGGAAGACGCAGAGTTAGCGTCTCCCCACAACTAGGGCACCTGCCCGCCGCTGGTGGGGGACTCTGATGCCCAAGGAGACGGGAGGAACCCCAAAGTGAACCAGTAGGACGTAGGGGGGCTGAGGGCAGAGAAGTGGAGGTCAGACAGGATTGATGCCCCTGAGGCCGGGGAGATCAGGAGAGGCAGGCAGGAGGGACTCTCCGGGAAGGGTGGGAGAGGAGCGGAGGGCGATTGCCTGGCCCACTCGGGCAGGGGAGCCTGCTGAGCTCCCAAGCCGGTACCCACCCTCCAAAGCCCCATTCAGGCTGTGTGAGTGCTGGGGGCATAGGAGGGAGGCCGGGGAGATCAGGAGAGGCAGGTGGGAGGAGCCACCCAGGAGGAGCGGGAGAGGAGCGGAGGGCAATTGCCCCGCCCACTCGGGCATGGGGACCCTGCTGAGCTCCCAAGCCAGTAACCGCCCTCCAAACCCCCTTCCAGGCTGCGTCGGTCCTTGGGGGCATAGGAGGGAGGCCAGGGAGATCAGTAGAGGCAGGCGGGAGGGGCCCTCCCAGACCAGAGGAGAGGAGAAGAGGGCGTTTGCCCCACCCACGCGAGCCCAGGAAGCCTGCTGGGCTCCCAGGTGAGGTCCCCTACCCTCTGACACCAGAAGTGGGGGGCAAACCTGGGTCCCTTCTGTTCCTTGAGCCTAAGCCCCACCCCCAACAGGCCCCAGGGCCTTTCCCAGCTCCATGGGTCCAGAGCATTGGCCCTGCCCACTACCCAAACCTTGCCCTTGCTTAGGCCCCGCCCTCCACAGCCGAGGCCTTCCCTGCCCCCACTTTATTTTTCTTTTCCCTCCTCCACTTTTTTTTACTATTGTGGTACTGATGTACCTTCCAGTTGTTGATTCATCTGTAATTTTATTTTTATATTCTTCCTAACATATCTGTTAGTTTCCTAGTCTAATTTTATTTTTTACTTTGTTATTGCTTTTTTTTTCTTTTTATTTATTTATTTTTGCCACCCCAGGCGGCTTGCGGGATCTTAGTTCATGAGCCTGGGGTCAGGCCGAAGCTCCTGTGGTGGGAGGTCCAAGTCTGAACCACTGGACTAACAGAGAACCTCAGACACCAGGGAATATTCATCCAAGGGAGGTCTCACGGAGTTCCTCATCTCAGCACCAAGACCCAGCTCTACCCAATAGCCTACAAACTCCAGTGTTGGAAGCCTCAGGCCAAACAACCAGTAAGACAGGAACACAATCCACTCATAAAAAAAAAACAAAAAAAAATTAGATAGCAAAAAAATATGTCACAGATGAAGGAGCAAGGTAAAAACCTACAAGACCAAATAAATGAAGAGGAAATAGGCAATCTACCTGAAAAAGAATTCAGAGTAATGATAGTAAAGATGATCCAGAATCTCGGAAATAGAATGGAGGCACTGACTGAGAAAATACAAGAAATGTTTAACAAAGATCTAGAAGAACTAAAGAACAAACAAACAGAGATGAACAACACAATAACTGAAATGAAAAATACACTAGACGGAATCAATAACAGAATAACTGAAGCAGAATAAATAAGTGAGCTGGAAGACAAAATGGTGGAAATAACAGCAGAATAAAGAAAAAAGAATGAAAAGACTTGAAGACAATCTCAGAGACCTCTGGGACAACACTAAACACACCAACATTCGAATTATAGGGGTCCCAGAAGAAGAAGAGAAAAAGAAAGAGTCTGAGAAAATATTTGAAGAGATTATAGTTGAAAACTTCCCTAACATGGGAAAGGAAATAGTCACCTAAGTCCAGGAAGCACAGAGAGATCCATACAGGATAAACCCTAGGAAAAACACACCAAGACACATGTTAATCAAACTAACAAAAATTAAATTCAAAGAAAAAATATTAAAAGCAGCAAGGGAAAAACAAAAAATAACATACAAAGTAATCCCCATAAGGTTATCAGCTGATTTTCAGCGGAAGCTCTGCTGGCCAGAAGGGAGTGGCAGGATATACTTAAAGTGATGAAAGACAAAAACCTACAACCAAGATTACTCTACCCAGCAAGGATCTCATTCAGATTCGATGCCGAAGTCAAAAGCTTTTCAGACAAGCAAAAGCTAAGAGAATTCAGCACCACCAAACTAGCTTTACAACAAATGCTAAAGAAACTTCTCTAAGCGGGAAACACAAGAGAAGAAAAGGACCTACAAAAACAAACCCAAAACAACTAAGAAAACAGTCATAGGAACATACATATCGATAATTACCTTAAACGTGAATAGATTAAATGCTCCAACCAAAAGACACATGCTTGCTGAATGGATACAAAAACAAGACCCATATATATGCTGTTTACAAGAGCCCCACTTCAGACCTAGGGACACATACAGATTGAAAGTGAGGGGATGGAAAAAGATATTCCATGCAAATGGAAATCAAAAGAAAGCTGGAGTAGCAATACTCGTATCAGATAAAATAGACTTTCAAATAAAGAATGTTACAAGAGACAAGGAAGGACACTACATAATGATCAAGGGATCAATCCAAGAAGAAGATATAACAATTATAAATATATATGCACCCAATATAGGAGCACCTCAATACATAAGGCAACTGCTAACAGCTATAAAAGAGGAAATCGACAGTAACACAATAATAGTGGGGGACTTTAACACCTCACTTACAACAATGGACAGATCATCCAAACAGAAAATTAATAAGGAAAAAGAAGCTTTAAATGACACAATAGACCAGATAGATTTAATTGATATTTATAGGACATTCCATCCAAAAACAACAGATTACACTTTCTTCTCAAGTGCACACAGAACATTCTCCAGGATAGATCACATCTTGGGTCACAAATCAAGCCTCGGTAAATTTAAGAAAATTGAAATCATATCCAGCATCTTTTCTGACCACAATGCTATGAGATTAGAAATGAATTACTGGGGGAAAAACGTAAAAAACACAAACACGTGGAGGCTAAACAATACGTTACTAAATAACCAAGAGATCACTGAAGAAATCAAAGAGGAAATAAAAAAACACCTAGAGACAAATGACAAGGAAAACACGATGATCCAAAACCTATGGGATGCAGCAAAAGCAGTTCTAAGAGGGAAGGTTATAGCTATACAAGCCTACCTCAAGAAACAAGAATAATCTCAAATAAACAATCTAACCTTACACCTAAAGGAACTAGAGAAAGAAGAGCAAACCAAACTCAAAGTTAGCAGAAGGAAAGAAATCATAAAGATCAGAGCAGAAATAAATGAAATAGAAACAAAGAAAACAATAGCAAAGATCAATAAAACTAAAAGCTGGTTCTTTGAGATGATAAACAAAATTGATAAACAATTAGCCAGACTCATCAAGAAAAAGAGGGAGAGGACTCAAAGCAATAAAATTAGAAATGGAAAAGGAGAAGTTACAACAGACACCACAGAAATAGAAAGCATCCTAAGAGACTACTACAAGCAACTCTATGCCAATAAAATGGACAACCTGGAAGAAATGGACAAATTCTTAGAAAGGTATTACCTTCCAAGACTGAACCAGGAAGAAACAGAAAATATGAACAGACCAATCACAAGTAATGAAATTGAAACTGTGATTAAAAATCTTCCAACAAACAAAAGTCCAGGACCAGATGGCTTCACAGGTGAATTCTATCAAACATTTAGAGAAGAGCTAACACCCATCCTTCTCAAACTCTTCCAAAAAATTGCAGAGGAAGGAACACTCCCAAACTCATTCTATGAGGCCACCATCACCCTGATACCAAAACCAGACAAAGATACTACAAAAAAAGAAAATTACAGACCAATATCACTGATGAATATAGATGCAAAAATCCTCAACAAAATACTAGCAAACAGAATCCAACAACACATTAAAAGGATCATACACCAAGATCAAGTGGGATTTATCCCAGGGATGCAAGGATTCTTCAATATACGCAAATCAATCAATGTGATACACCATATTAACAAACTGAAGAATAAAAACCATATGATCACCTCCACAGATGCAGAAAAAGCTTTGGACAAAATTCAGCACCCATTTATGATAAAAACTCTCCAGAAAGTGGGCATAGAGGGAACCTACCTCAACATAATAAAGGCCATATACAACAAACCCACAGCAAACATCATTCTCAATGGTGAAAAACTGAAAGCATTTCCTCTAAGATCAGGAACAAGACAAGGATGTCCACTCTCACCACTATTACTCAACATAGTTTTGGAAGTCCTAGCCATGGCAATCAGAGAAGAAAAGGAATACAAATTGGAAAAGAAGAAGTAAAACTGTCACTGTTTGCTTATGACATGATACTATACATACAGAATCCTAAAGATGCCACCAGAAATCTACTAGAGCTAATCAATGAATTTGGTAAAGTTGCAGGATGCAAAATTAATGCACAGAAATCTCTTGCATTCCTATACACTAAAGATGAAAATTTTGAAAGAGAAATTAAGGAAACACTCCCATTTGCCACTGCCAGAAAAACAATAAAATACCCAGGAATAAACCTGCCTAAGGAGGCAAAAGACTTGTACTCAGAAAACTATAAAACACTGATGAAAGAAATCAAAGATGACATACAGCTGGAGAAATATATCATGTTCTTGGATTGGAAGAATTAATATTGTGAAAATGACTATACTACCCAAAGCAATCTACAGAGTCAATGAAAACCTTATCAAACTAGCAATGGCATTCATTCTTCACAGAATTAGAACAAAATATCTTATAATTCATATGGAAACAGAAAAGACCCTGAATAGCCAAAGCAATCTTGAGAACAAAAAACGGAGTTGGAGGAATCAAGCTCCCAGACTTCAACTATACTACAAAGCTACAGTAATCAAGACAGTATGGTACTGGCACAAAAACAGAAATATAGATCAATGGTACAGGATAGAATGCCCAGAGATAAACCCATGCACATATGGGCATCTAATTTACGACAAAGGAGGCAAGAACATACAATGGAGAAAAGACAGCATCTTCAATAAGTGGTGTTGGAAAAACTGGACAGCTACATGTAAAAGAATGAAATTAGAACACTACCTAACACCATACACAAAAATAAACTCCAAATGGATTACAGACTTAAATGTAAGACCAGACACTATAAAACTCTTAGAGGAAAACATAGGAAAAACACTTTTTGACATAAACCACACCAAGATCTTCTTTGACCCACCTCCTAGAGTAATGGAAATAAAAACAAAAATAAACAAATGGGACTTAATTAAACTTAAAAGCTTTTGCACAGCAAAGGAAACCATAAACAAGACAAAAAGACAACCCTCAGAATGGGAGAAAATATTTGCAAATGAAACAACAGATAAAGGATTAATCTCCAAAATATACAAACAGCTCATGGAGCTCAATATCAAAAAAACAAACAATCCAGTTAAAAAATGGGCGGAAGACCTAAATAGATATCACTAAGGAAGATATACAGATGGCCAAGAGGCACATGAAAAGATGCTCAACATCACTAATTATTAGAGAAATGCAAATCAAAACTACAATGAGGTATCACCTCACGCTGGTCAGAATGGCCATTATCAAAAAAGTTAGAAACAATAAATGCCGGAAAAGGTGTGGTGAAAAGGGAACCCTCCTGCACTGTTGGTGAGAATGTAAATTGATATACCACTATGGAAAACAGTATGAAGTTTCCTTAAAAAACTAAAAATAGCACTACCATATGACTCACAATCCTACTACTGGGCATATACCCTGAGAAAACCATAATTCAAAAAGAAACATGTACTGCAATGTTCACTGCAGCACTATTTACAATAGCCAGGACATGGAAGCAACCTAAATGTCCATCGACAGATGAATAGATAAAGAAGATGTGGCACATATATACAATGGAATATTATTCAGCCATAAAAAGAAATGAAATTGAGTTATTTGTAGTGAGGTGGATGGACCTAGAGACTGTCATACAGAGTGAAGTAAGTCAGAAAGAGAAAAACAAATACCATATGCTAACACATATATATGGAATCTAAGAAAAAAAAATAGTACTGATGAACCTAGCTGCAGGGCAGGAATAAAGAAGTAGACATAGAAAATGGACTTGAGGACATGGGGTGGGAGGGCAAAGCTGGGGCAAAGTAGCATCGACATATATACACTACCGAATGTAAAATAGTTGGCTGGTGGGAAACAGCAGCATAGCACAGGGAGACTGGCTCGGTGCTTTGCGATGACCTAGAGGCGTGGGATAGGAAGGATGAGAGGGAGGCTCAAGAGGGAGGGGATACAGGGACATGTGTATGCATATGGCTGAGTCGCTTTGTTGTGCAACAGAAAACACAGTATTGTGAAGCAATTATACTCCAATAAAGATCCAATAAGAAAAGAAAGTTAGAAAAATCTTAAAGCTCCTTAATATTTCACAGTCTTACCAGAAATTAACAAAAAACAAATGTCTGCCCTGGAATACAGACTGTGGGGAGTCAGGATAGTTCTTTCCACCGTGGGCTGGACCACTGGAGTCAATGTCCCTGTGAACCAAGTTTCTACGGAACAGGAAATGGTCCAATCAATTCTACACCTTGGGTTTCCCAGACATCCAGTGACCAAGGGCAGAACTCACTCTTGTGCCATAAGATGACTCACTACTGTCCAGAAGGAACAAAGTAAAGACCTATAACAAGATTACAAAATACCAAAGCCTGTCCCTTTCCCCTGGGCAGCAGATTCTATTTGCTGGTCAAATTGTTATAGCCTATTTATTTAAAAGACACCATGTCAGTGCTGCCTTTGCCCACCTCGTTCACCTCTTGGTCTCTTCTACATCAGGGGTCCCCAACCCCCAGGCCATGGACTGGTACAGGTCCATGGCCTGTTAGGAACCGGGCCGGACAGCAGGAGGTGAGCGGTGGGCAGGCGGGCGAGTGAGCGAAGCTTCATCTGTATTTACAGCCGCTCCCCTTCACTCACATTACTGCCTGAGCTCTGCCTCCTGTCAGATCAGCGGCGGCATTAGATTCTCATAGGAGCGCGAACCCTACTGTGAACTGTGTATGCGAGGGATCTAGGTTGCGCTCTCCTTATGAGAATTTAATTCCTGATGATCTGAGGTGGAGATGAGGCAGTGATGCTAGCGCTGGGGAGTGGGTGCAAATACAGATTGTCATTAGCAGAGAGATTTGACTGCACAGGGACCATAATAAATGAATTGCTTGCAGACTCATATCAAAACCCTATCAGTGAGTGGCAAGTGAAAACAAGCTCAGGGCTCCCACTGATTCTGCATTATGGTGAGTTGTATAATTATTTCATTATATATTACAATGTAATAATAATTGAAATAAAGTGCACAACAAAGTAATGTGCTTGAATCATCCCGAAACTATCCCCCCACAACCCGCGGTCCGTGGAAAATTTGTCTTCCACAAAACCGGTCCCTGGTGCCAAAAAGGTTGGGGACCACTGTTCTACATCATCCAGATCAAATACCCCCATTCTGGATATATAATGCCCACTTTCTTGTCTGTGATTTCTCTATGGGCAAGAGTATCGAAAACATTCACTGGAGGAACTCTAAACTCTCCTTTTGGCTTCTAAAATTCCTATTCTTTTCTATCACCATAACTTGGTTTAATCCTTCCATAGTTCCACAAGTAACTAAACCTACAGTTCACATATGCCAACTAGACAATTATTCCTAAAAACAACAACAACAACAACAACCCGCCCACCAACATCTGGATTTATATTTTAGGGCCACCTGAGCCCTCTCAATCCCCTAGGTGTTAACCTCTTCTTGGATGAGTGCTTTCAGCAGAAAGGGAATCAAGAAGTCCTGGCAGCTATAACTTGGAAATCATAAAATAAACTTCCAGGGTGTAAAAAACCATCATTTCCAGCTGTTCTTCTAACAAATGCTCTAAGTATTTTAAATTGAGTGAGAAGCCAAGAGGACAGGGAAACAACCCAGAAATTAGGACGAGTGGGACACTGCCCCCACTTCTAGACTGAAGGAACAAAGGGAGGAAGCAGAGATAACTGAACCCAAAGGCTGAGATCAGTTGCAGAAGCTGAAAGAGGCAGGTCTGGCCAAATGGAACTGGATTAATGAAGGAGATACTAACCAGGGCAGAGAGAGAGAAATTCCTTGGCTTCTTCCTTCCTCCTCCCCTACAGTCTTGCCAGAATTCTTCCTGTCCAAAACCAGCCAGACGCCAGCTGACACCAGAGCTTGGGAAATGTGGCCTGCAGAGTTCTGCCCTTCCACCATACAAAGCAAAGCAGGAGATCCATCTGACAGCAAACTAGTCAAAGACCAGCAAAGGAACACTACAGGACTGCAAAATTTACCATGACTCGAGATATCAAAGGCGCGTGAGGGCCAGCTACTGATGAGGGGCAAACACAGGGATCAGAGCCCTGTCAAGTTAGACAGAGCTGGCCAGGAAGCGAGACCTAGAAGCTCAAGCTAGGCCAGCCTCTGGTGTGGACCCAGTCACATGACCATGGCTTACCCAACAGGACCTCTTGCCTCCATTTGGGCAGAGCTATGGGCATCTCAGGGTTGGCAGGCAGGATGGATGGCAAGCAGACGAGAAGGGATACAGGAGAACACAGTTACATGTGACAATGTACAGATGAGGCTCTGGAGGGATATACCCTAGAAAATGATAGGGATCACTGTCCAGAAGGGCCTGGTGGGAGTGGGCAGTCAAAGGGGACTGCAGCCTTATCTATGTTGTATCTCTCCTTTTTAAAGGGGAGAATATGGAATTTTAAGTACAAGTTAAAAATACCTTTTTTAAGAAGGAAGAAACGAACAGGCAAAAGTACAGTTCTTCCTCCAGCACGGGAAGGAAGATGAAGGAGAGTTAAGAAGACTTTGGAGGTTAAGAAGGGAAGGGAGCTGGGGCAGCTGACTGTCTGCCCTCCCAATGAGAGAGAAGTACCAATTCCCCAGGAATGACCAGCTTTCTCTCCCTTTCATCAGAAAACAAAACTTTATATTTGAAACCAATTCAGCTTCTAATTAAGAGCAACCATGGTTACTGCTTCTGAAAAAAATTGCTATTTTCAGAGAGTGCCGTGGTTTCTGTGGAGTAGATTCAACACTTTATTTCCAAGAAATGAGAAACACAACATTTAATTTTGTTTAGCAAGTTTAATAACTCACTATTATTACAGATTGGGGATCAAAATGAAGCGAATACTTCAGGGTAAAGAATCCAAATGACAGTAACTAGACCCAAAACAGAAGACCTCTGGGAATGTGAGGCAGATAAATCAGGCAGTTTCCAATCAAAATACTGGACTAGCAACTCATTGTCCCTTTCAAATTACATCTGAGAGGATAAGCCCTGGAAATCTACTCTCTACTTTCAGATGCCCCAGAGATTAGAAAATCTGAAAACTAAATGCCATGCGATGCATTCTCTGGGCGCTTCATAAACACTTGTTGACTGACTGGCCAACTGAAAGCTGATGAAACGTATATTATGGTTCACTTGCTAAGAACTCCCCTCACTTCCTGATATTTGTGGGTAATTGCATTATGATCATGCGGGTGCCAGACACATAGCCTCAATTTCCTTCCTCCTCCACAGGGAATAGCAAAAAGGCCCAGGCAGAAAACACTACTTGGGCAGTGCCCTGAGGCGTTTTCCCTGAGACAAATAACTCAAGGTCCAACTCTGTGAGGGGGGACTTGGCAGCTTGATGCTTTAACTGCCCCGCTTCTGGCCCAGAAGGTGCTGAGGAGACCAGCCGAGGTGGGAGGTGGGTAATTTTATTTTCTAACCATCTGTGCATACAACATATGAAAACACAACAAAATCACCATATGGTGCTAAACTTTAAATATGTCATCAGACATTGTATGAGTTTAAGAAGAAACCGATCGGCACTGTGGTCTTTACTGACTCCTGAAAGAGAATAATTTATCTCTGGCTTCAAATGGCTCCTGCTTAAACATCCAAACCTCAGGACTACCGTATTACTGCTATTATTAATTGGGTTACACTGGAAAATTGCATTATGGTTTTTAAAGAGTTTTCTCATTGATCATTGCACATGAACCTTGCAACAAATCTGTGAGGTAGGAGGCGGGTGGAGGCCACTGCCACTGACTAAAGTCACAGATTCCTGATCAACTCATCATCCCCAAACCACCTCCCTCTCCACTTGCCAAGTCCACATGTAATTTACTTGTATGCCCAAGGCCTGGCCAACTTTGTGACTTTAGGTTTCCCCAAGAGAACTGTGATGATCATGGCCTCAGGCACATCTCCACTGACTACAACAAGAACGTGGGGGACCCCAATGATCTGCTTACACTCTTGTCTCATTTCTCTCCTTTGCACAACTTATTTGCTGCTATAGGAGGAAACCAAAGTAAAAGCAATCTTGAACTTTCCAAATCATCATTCTTGTCCATTCTCAAACCCAAATTACAATCTGCGGTCTGGCAGGCTCACAAAATACAAGGACAAACCACAGACTGGGAGAAGACATTTGCATTGTATTTAACTAACAAAGAATCAATCATCCAGACTATATAAAGAGCTATATGAGGGATTTCCCTGGTGGCGCAGTGGTTAAGAATCCACCTGCCAGTGCAGGGGACACGGGTTCGATCCCGGGTCCAGGAAGATCCCACATGCCGCAGAGCAACTAAGCCCACGAGCCACAACTTCTGAAGCCCACGTGCCCTAGAGCCCGCACGCCCTACAGCCCATGCGCCACAACTACTGAGCCCATGCGCCACAACTACTGAAGCCTGTGCTGCAACCACTGAAGCCCGTGAGCCTAGAGCCCGTGCTCTGCAGCAAGAGAAGCCACTACAATGAGAAGCCCTCACACAGCAATGAAGAGTAGCCCCTGCTCACCTCAACTAGAGAAAGCCTGTGCACAGCAACTGAGACCCAAAAAAAAAAAAAAAGAACTACATGAACAGTAAGAACAATATGAAAAAGACAAACAACCCAAGAGGAACTTGGCAAATAATGTGAGCAAGCCAGTCAGAGAAGAGGAAACTTAAATAGATAAAAAATAGCTTCACTAGGACAGAACTCAGGAAAACGTAAATTAAAAATACAATTAGATGCCATTTCCCATATATCAAATTAGCAAAGATTTAAAAGCCTAACATTAGTGAGTATTGTCAGGGATGTAGGGCTATACGAAATGCCATTCATTTCTGGTAGGAATATAAATTGGCACCAACATTTTGGAAAGCAATTTGGCAAGATATATTTATGCTGAGGAGTGTACACTCTATGACCCAGCAATGCCACTTCTCCCACAGGCTAACAGTCAGGTGCAAAGATGTTCATTGGAACAAAAATCTAAAACAACCTAAAACTCTATCAATGTGAAAATGGATAATTAAATATTGTCATAATTATACAGCACTTACAATGGATGAACTAACTCTAGAGACATAGATTAAATCTTGAAACAAAATACTGACTGAAAAAACATGCAGAATATTAAGATGTCTTTTACATAAAATTTAAAACACACAATACTACACACAAGTGTGTATGTATCCATAAACAATACATAGAATAAAAGCATGAAAACGTGAAGGCAAAGGAGAGACACTAGCTTTTTTTTTAACTGAAGGACTGGAATCTGATTGTGGAGAGGCACAACTGTATCTGCAACATAGAAAAAAAAAAGCTGAGATTAACAAGATTAAATGGTAATATCTGTTATATCAGGATGGCGGGTCTGAGTATTTAGAATAATGTTCTCTGTACTCCTGTGTTGGAAATGTTTATAATTTTTTAAAGTATCATATTTAAACTAAAGAGGATAGAGCCTACCTAGGGAAAGTGGATAGAGAAAAAAAAGAGAAGGCAGTCTAGAAAGGAATCTGAGGTAAGGTAGACAAATCCCTCGAAAAACACAAATTAAAACTGACACAGAAAAAAAAATCAGAAGGTCTGAATAGCCTTATATCCATTAAAGAAATAGAACTGTAATTTAAAAACTTCCCACAAAGAAAGCTCTAGGTCAAGATACCACCACTGGTGAATGCTATTGAACAATAAAGAAAGAAATAACACCAATAATACACAACACTTTCAGAAAATGGGAAGAAGGGAACACTTCCTAGCTTGTTTTATGAGGCTAGCATAAACCTGATATTAAATACAAAGACATTACAAGAAAAGAAAATTACAGGTCAGTGTCTTTCAGGCACATAGGGATATTGACAAATGAATACAGCAATATATACATTCAAAAAAGTACATCATGACCAAATGAAATTTGTCCTAGGAACACAATGTTGGTTTAATATTTTTAAAAAATCAGTCAACATAATACATCACATTAACAGATTAAAGGAGAAAAACCATGTATTGTCTCAATAGATGCAGAAAAGGCATATAACAAAACTCAATACCCATTCATGATAAAAATTCTGAGCAAACTAGGAATACAGGGATAACCTCGTTTCACTGCACTCTGCTTTACTGCACTTCACAGATACTGTGCTTTTTACAAATTGAAGGTTTGTGGCAACCCTTCGTTGAGCAAGTCTTGGCACCATTTTTCCAACAGCATTATTTTTTAATAAGGTATGTACATTTTTTAAAAGACATAATGCTATCGCACACAACAAACCACAATATAACGTAAACATTACTTTTATATGCACTGGGACCAAAAAATTCCTGTGACTCACTTTATTGCGATATCCACTTTATTGCAGTGGTCTGGAACAAAACCCACACAATCCCTGAGGTCTGCCTTTAAAGCAGAACTTTCCAACCTGATAAGAGTATGCAAAGATGGAGTGGAGCAGGAAAACCTTCCGGAGTAAACTGGGAGGAAGAAACCAAGATGCAGCAAAAAAACCTGGAGAGTGGGGTCTCATGCCAAGAGCACAGTCTTTCACAGAGGGGGAAATGTTCTACTGTATTACATCCCACTGAGGTGAGACAGGATGACAGAGACACATCCAGGGAGGTCACTGGTGGCCTTGAAGAGAGCAGACTTGGTGCAAAGGTCACTCCACTTTTTACTTCTCATCTACTGTTCTTAGTGTGCCTTAGAATGACTTCCATATCTCCATTCAAGAATTAAGCAAATCAGGGGGCTTCCCTGGTGGCGCAGTGGTTAAGAATCCACCTGCCAATGCAGGAGACATGGGTTCGATCCCTGGTCTGGGAAGATCCCACATGCCGTGGAGCAACTAAGCCCATGCACCACAACTACTGAGCCTGTGCTCTAGAGCCCGCGAACCACAACTACTGAAGCCCGCATGCCTGGAGCCCGTGCTCCGCAACAAGAGAAGCCACTGCAATGAGAAGCCCACGCACCGCAACAAAGAGTAGCCCCCACTCTCTGCAACTAGAGAAAGTCCGCGCGCAACAACAAAGTCCCAGTGCAGCCAAAAATAAAATTAATTAATTAATTTTAAAAAATAAATAATAATAATAATAAAAAAAAGAATTAAGCAAATCAGGGACTTCCCTGGTGGTGCAGTGGATAAGACTCCGTGCTCCCAATACAGGGGGCCTGGGTTCAATCCCTGGTCAGGGAACTAGATCCCACATGCATGCTGCAACTAAGAGTTTGCATGCCACAACTAAGGAGCCCACGTGCTGCAACTAAGGAGCCGGCAAGCTGCAACTAAGGAGCCCACCTGCCACAACTAAGGAGACCGCATGCTACAACTAAAGAGCCGGTGAGCCACAACTAAGGAGACTAGCTGCCGCAACTAAGGAGCTCACCTGCCGCAACTAAGACCCAGCACAACCAAATAAATAAATCAATCTTAAAAAAAAAAAAATTAAGCAAATCTACCAACAAATTAACAAATTATAGAAAAAGGCAAGCTTACTGAATTTTTCCTAGGCCTACTGACTGATTTTGAATCTAAGACTCCAATACTACTATACAATACAGTAGAAAGGCTGGTGTTTGGAAAAGCAGGTGCCCAAGGACTATGTACAGAATGAATTAATCAATACACATGTCAGACCTTGCTATTGCAGAGCAGATATTCCTTCCCTCCTTAGAGTAAGGATCACTGAACCTGACCTGAATCCCAATCCCTGGGACTAGTCCTGACATTGGGAAAGAAGGATTTTAAAACAACAGGAAGGGGGCTTCCCTGGTGGCGCAGTGGTTAGAAATCCGCCTGCCAATGCAGGCGACACGGGTTCGTGTCCCGGTCCGGGAAGATCCCACATGCCGTGGAGCGGCTAGGCCCGTGAGCCACAGCTACTGAGCCTGCGCGTCTGGAGCCTGTGCTCGGCAACGGGAGAGGCCACGACAGTGAGAGGCCCGCGCATCGCGATGAAGAGTGGCCCCTGCTCGCCGCAACTGGAGAAAGCCCTTGCACAGAAACTAAGACCCAAAACATCCAAAAATAAATAAATAAATAAATTTAAAAAAAAAAAAAAAAAAAAAAAAACAACAGGAAGCTCAACAGGCTTTCACACTGTTCACCATTACAGAGATTTGCTTCTTTTTTGCCATTACCACTTAGAAATGGCTGGACAAGTTTTCACCATATTTGGCGGTTATCTTGGGGATGATCTGACTTAAATATGGGCTATGAAAATTAACAAGAAATTAATTTCAAGAGAGCCTGGAGGATACCTGCCCCTGTCCAAGATAGCTTATCATCTTAAAGAGAGCAACTGAAACTGAGGAACAGAGGGAACCCTAGGTGCATGCTGGTCACAATGACTAAGGTACCATAAACCAAATAACAAAGAGTGGTTTCAGGAACCAACCGAGTCACAGGATAGATAATACAAATAGCAGGTGATGATCTGCAGTCTAGTTGTTTCTCAGAAGGCAACTCCATGCAGCAGGCCCCAAGCAGAAGAGAGCACAGATTCATTTACTAAATGAATTAGATTTCATTTCACTTATTAAATGACTTCCCAGAGTAAGTCAGATCAGTATAAATAATAATCATGACTACCACTTATTAAGGGACTATTATGTGCCAGACACATGTACTATCTCATTTAACCCACACAACGACCCAGGAGGGAAGAATAATTATTACTATATTATTATCCCTATTTTAAAGACAAGGAGAGTAGGATTCACAGACATTAAATGACTTGTGCAGGGTCACTCAGTGAGAAAGTGGTACAGTGGGGTTCAAACCTGGGTTGCCCAGTCCCTGGGTCCAGCCTGACCTTGGGCTTCAGTTACTGTAAGGGACTCCATTTTGTCTTTTGGGCCTAAGCTGCCTACAAGGGTCCCAGTTATCTCTGGGCCTGGGGTTCTGCCTTGAGCTTTCTCTGTAACGTCTCATCCATCCAAGGGAATTAGAGTCCCACCTACATCCCCTCAACCACTTATCCACTAATGTACCATAAATGTACAGTTTTGCTTTAAAAGGTTAATCTTCAGCAACTGGCCTGTACTCACTAATTGTCCAAAATAAGTTGGTCTAAGTAAAAAAAATAATAATAATAAATCTAGTTGAAGAAACACAGTTAGATATTATGCTTCATGACAAGAGCCAATTTATTCTGCACCACCTCTTTCTAATAAACATTGCAGAAGTGATGGAAAGCAGTATCTGGGAAAAATAACACCTGGCATAGCCCAGGGAGACATCCCCTGTAGAAGGCAAAACTCTGAATCTGACAGTAAAAGTCATTAACTCTTCAAGTGACAAAGAGACATTATACCTTGACTTCCTTTTTATTTTTAGGAATACTTCTTGCTGCCAATGTCAGTTCAGCACAAATTTTCAAACCAATTATGACAATGGATTCATGTACCTTTCTAAAAGAAAATCTTGATAAAGAACTGGGAGGGGGCAGATAACCTTTATATAGACCCTGAGAGGTTAATAATAGCAACAGCCAGTGGGAATGCCAGTAAATGTTTAACAATCAACTCTCTGGCAGAAAAAGCCCTGATTTGTAGGCTTTGCTGATTTCCATGATGTAAATACTCCCACCATGGTGGATTTCAAGCTACTAAGGTGACAAATAATTAACATGAAGTTGGGCAGACATGCGCACAGCTCTCAGGAGCTGGTACAAGCAGGCTCCAGCCCTCCACTGGCGATGCTAATATTTACTGGTTACATACTTATGCGCCAGCTATGTGCTAAGTGCTTCATAGTCATCCTCTTTCAATCCTTGTAACAGTCCAATGGGCAGGAAATATTTTATCCCCATTTTACAGATGAGAGAAAACTAGGTATTAGAGACGTTAATTTAGTAATTAGTCAAAAGTCGAATAGCTACTAAGTGTTAAGGGCTGGCATTCAAATGCTGGCCATCTGGTTCAATGGGCCATGCTCTCAGCCCCTCTTTGATCCTGCCTCTCTCTGTAAGGTGTTAAAGAAGCTGCTATGATCATTGCCACCTCATCGTACAGATGACGTGTTGGTAAAGAGTAGAGTGCAGGCTCTGGGGTAACTGGCAGTGGGGTAAAGGGGTCTACCCACAACAGACATGCAAGGGTTCCTCTCCTCCTCTCCCAGGAAATTTCACCTTGTCCTTCAAGGACAGATGCTCCCTCTTTAGCAGAGCCTTCCCCAACTCCCGCAGAGCTGTTACTCCCCACATATTTTTTTGTTAGGAAAATTTTACTTTTTCCATTATAAAATAAATACATGCTCATTAGAGAATACAGAAAATATCAAATACAAGGAGAAAAATCTCCTGTGGCCCCACTTCCTACTCACAGCATTTGTTCCTCATTTCTACTATTGGATTCATTCCCCTGTTCAATGTTTGTCTATTTATGGATGTCAGCCCCACTGGACTGTGAACTCCTCCTGAAGAGATATCATGTGGTACCCACATTTGTAACCTCCTTCCACTGCATCCACACCCCACCTCCCTCCCTAGCACAACATCCAACACGCGGCTGCCCCCCAATTAATCTGGATGCTTTATTATGTCCTGCAATTCATGAGAGGAAACCCTGAGCTTTTCATGTTTATCTTCAAAGCTGTCCTAATCTTAACTAAGATTGGTTTTCTTCCTTTGTCCTACATTCTTATTGTCCTGAGTCAGGCAGAAAAGTGCTATTCCAGCAGGCATCTTGCCTTACCTGCATCCCTCTCATCTTCTGGAAGCGTGCAATGGTGTCGCTGATGGTGTACACACGCACGTGGCCCATGTGCAGCTTGCCGGAAGGATAAGGGAACATGGAAAGCACGTAAAACTTGGGCTTTGATTTCTAGGAAAGAATGACAAAAAAATGACAATGAGTATTTATTAAGCATTCACGGGGAAACCTGAATGCACATAATATTTTGGCATTTTACTCAAGGTAATAATTTAACATTTTTAAAAGTTTTCTTTTTAAAAAACCATTCCTATAAGGTAAACTGACAAAAATGCCTAATACCAAAATTCAAAGCCCTGGCTTAACCTAAAGAATGTCCAAAATAATGCCAAACAACCTCAAAGTCCTATTACCCATATGTATTTTTAAATCTGTCTTTTTCTCTTTTAAAAGCTTCTCTTTTAGGACAGCTATCTAGGTCTTAAAGAACTATATGTTTTTCCAAATGAAGCTCTGACACATATGTCCATATAATTCAAGGAAACAATGGTGAATCACAGAGATGTGACATGTCTAAAAATGGGGCCCCTCCCTAAATTCCCTGTAGCTGCGCGCAGACTTGGATTGAACAGTACGAGCAGGGTCCTCAGGCACCGGTTCTCTGCTGTACTGTGAGCTTATCTTTCAGCAGAAAAAGTTGAAGTGGGAAGGTAATGAGAAAATTTTAGCCAGGTTGCTATTTCCCAGGGGGTGATCTACAGGCAGCCTCAGGCCAGGGTTACATAACTCTCCAACTTCCAAAGACGCGGCTTCATCACGAGAAACACAGAAAAAAGGTAAATGCATTGGAACATAATGAACACAGGGCAGGAGGTCCTCACTGGAACACTGACTTTTGGCACCTTAGTTCTTCCACAGTAAAATGGTGAATGCTGTCACGAGTTTGTGCACATGAGGGGACAACGCTCCACAGGAAAGGTGGTATCATTTAATTGATTCCTTATTGGGGACCTATTGTTCAAGGGCAAGGACCATGTTTTAATCATCCCTCCCCCCCAACCCCACCTTCCTGGCTGCCCACCTCCCAGTTTAATAACTGTTGGATAAATGTTTGTCGGCCTTTGTGCTCTGAAGCCTGATAACAGGCCTCTGCAGAGCACTTATTACTGAAGGGCACTTTTCCCAGCACACTTCACCAATCCTGTCCAGGTGACAGGAGTGTTCCCCCTATCCAACCTTAAATCCTCCCACTGGGGAGAAGGGGTGCCTCTGAAGAAAGGAAGAGAACAGGTAACTGCTTCTGTTTAGTCACTAAGGGTCTGGACTGTCTGATGTTATCATTACTTTTTTGCCACCTTCTATTTTTCTCTTTCTGTCCTTACTCCCTTCTGTGAGCTCTACTAGAGTTCTTTAAGGCCTTGCTTCTCCAAAATTAATGAAAACAAATGCAAGACAGAATATTCATAACCATTCTTTTGGGTATGTGTGTGTATTGGGGAGGTATTTTTTGGTAAGTATTTGCATGACTGATAATTGACAGCCAACTGTAATCAGGGGAACAGAAGAAACCAGAAATCAGATTCTTTCCAAATCTCATTCGACCCCTTGCTTTACACTTCCTTCAGCAAAGAAGTTAAACAAATCTTTAGCAGGGCCCCTAAAGGGTGGCAAAACAGACCAGAGTGGCACTTTTCTCTGTACTGCCCATCTTCTGGAAATTACCAACTGACTGAGTGGTAAGTAAAGCTGCCTGAAGGAAGAGAAGGGAAAAGTGAATAAATAAGAAGTTTGGATAATACATAAACTTGGAAATCTGGAATACTGAAGTGACAGCTGCTATTGATTTCTAGAAACGGATGGAAAGCCCCACATTGATCATGTACTTTAATGTGGATCCATAACTCTTAGGAAAACCTCAGGAGCATGAGAGAGGACTTGAGATTCAGGAGTTAGTGGGGACTCAGGACTTTCCTTCTTTAAGAAGGCAAGTGACAGACAATCCTCTCAGCTTGTAAACAAATCCCTCAAAGGAAGTACAAGACCTCGTTCTGATACTTGGTGCAGAATAGGAAATAAGCAGACTATCCACTTGATTCAAACATTACTCATTGCAATGGATTAGGCCTACTGCCTTTCCTTTGGGAATTTTTAGGGACATGGGAAAACAGCTGTTACAGAGTTCTTTGGGACCTGAAAAAAACAATAAAATCCTTGATATAAACTATCTCTAGTTTTTCACTTTAAAGTTTTTACATTAAACCTACTTTTTATTATAATCACTTTGTTTTTATTATAGTGACATATATATTAAAATTATGTTTATTTAACAATGTTGTCCCAAACATTTTCCACATATAGCTTCTTCATTAACGTCTCCATTTTGTATGTCTATCCAACAAAGATTAAATTTATAGCAAAATCGAGGGATCCATTATATACTAGCTAAGCCAAACTACAAAACTGAGTTTACAGAATATATATAGAAAAGTATTGGACTTCCCTGGTGGCACAGTGGTTAAGAATCCACCTGCCATTGCAGGGGACACAGGTTAGAGCCCTGGTCAGGGAAGATCCCACATGCCACGGAACAACTAAGCCCATGTGCCACAACTACTGAGCCTGCACTCTAGAGCCCGTGAGCCACAATTACTGAGCCTGCGCACCACAACTACTGAAGCCCGCGTGCCTAAAGCCCGTGCTCCGCAACAAGAGAAGCCACCTCAATAAGAAGCCCGCGCACCGCAACGAAGAGTAGCCCCCGCTCACTGCAACTAGAGAAAGCCTGCACGCAACAACGAAGACCCAACACAGCCAAAAATTAATTAATTAATTAATTGAAAAAAAAAGAAAAGTATTGCTAGCAAAGTCTTTACTATTCATGAATATTTTTTTTTTAATTTTATTTATTTATTTATTTATGGTTGTGTTGGGTCTTCATTTCTGTGCGAGGACTTTCTCTAGTTGTGGCAAGCGGGGGCCACTCTTCATCGCGGTGCGCGGGCCTCTCATCATCGCGGCCTCTCTCGTTGCGGAGCACAGGCTCCAGACGCGCAGGCTCAGTAATTGTGGCTCACGGGCCCAGCCGCTCCGCGGCATGTGGGATCCTCCCAGACCAGGGCTCGAACCCGCGTCCCCTGCATTGGCAGGCAGATTCTCACCCACTGCGCCACCAGGGAAGCCCCATGAATATTTTTATTTATTGCAGAAAAGGTATTCAGCTTATTGCCTGCCCCTGCCTTTTGCTTTTCTGTGTGAATTAAGTCATTTTCCTCTGTGACAATGAAATGAGTCCTATCTCTGGGAGTGGAAAGAAGGAATTATGGGAATTTATACTATAATTGAGTAGGAATCTGATTGAAAGGGAAATTTTCATAATTATATAAAAGTGTAAGAATTTAAGCCTTTAAAAGAAATTAAGATTGGAAGCGATGGAAAAAGGATGGTTTTTATAAGTGGGTCCTATTATTTTTGTCAGCTTCTAACATCAAGAGAAAGATAACTTCTGCCTCTTTATAGATCATGCTCTGAAGCTGTCGCTGAGTCTAGAGGATGGAGGGGGAAGGACCACTCAATAGGAGCCTGCAGCCTGGGATCTGGTCGAGCTTTGACACTAGCTGTGAGACCTTAGGCAAATTCCTTTGTCTTTCTGGGCTCGGTTTACAATCTATAAATCAAAGGCAAGGCAAAAGAAGGTTCCTGGTGAAAGCATCAGCTCAGCAATCAAACGTGTCTGGGTTTGAGTTCTGGGCTCTGCCACAAGTGAGTTGTGCATCTCAACAAGTTACCAAACCTCCCTCTGAGCCTGTTTTCTTACCCCCAAAATGAGGATAATACTACCCACCCCCAGGGTTGTTTCAGGATTTAAATGAGATAATAAATGGAAAGATGGTGGCTGACATAGTAAAATGCTCATTAAATGGAAGTTCTTTTTATAACGATGATTATGATGATGATGGCAAAATATTCAACTTCTAGAAACTCATTCAGGTGGATTTCAAATGTAGCTAATACCAGAGAGAGGTTGATCATAGATGCTTCAAAATCCACCAGCATCTAGTCATGTTCTCATTCCTGACAAAGACACACCACACATTTTTATCCTCTTTCAGTTTATAAAATGGGTTCAGTCATATTTTCTCATTTGATTTTCAAAGCAATTCTGTGAGATAAACAATGCAAAGAATCTGAGGATCAAAGAGGTTAAACGATGCTGATGAGATCACACTGATTTGGGGGCAGAACCAGTATTACTGCCCAAGCTCCCGATCCAGTGCTCTCTCCACTTTGCCATTCCCTAATTCAAACCCTCATAGAATGCCACCAGGGGATCACCCAAAATGTCCCTCAAGCTATTTACCCAACTAGTGAAACACAGTTTATTTTGATCCATTTAGTTTTTTACACAACCATATGCTTAAGAATGCAATGTCACAAGAACAAAAAGCTACAACTTCAAAATGTTTGGAAGTGACTAAATCTAAACCAAAAGTAAAAAGAAAAAAAGCTAATTTTATGCTCCTCATTGAGAATTAAACTGCTCCCTAAGGTCTGCTTCCAAAATACCTTTAGTTACATTAGTCTGGTCATGTTGCCACGAAGAATTTTCACTTCCTAATGAGGTAAAAGTCAAGCTTTTATTGTATAATTATGCATTATATTTAAAACTTGCTTTTTATCATTTCACGTGTTACACACTACAGCTCTTAAATACCAGATTTTCTTTGTAACTAATGCCAAAAACCATCCTTCAGTTTAACACAAATAGCTACCCACCCCCATTTTTCATAATGATCAATCTCATAGAAAGAATGAGTCTGATAAGAGTGGAGAATCAGGAAAGGTGATTCAAGCACAGTGTGGTCTTGTGCAGATATATATTTACTCAACTGCTTGTCTTTGGCCTAATCTCTTTAATTAAACATAGAGGGTCAGTATTATTTGACTGGTAACTATTATGAAAGGATGGTCAGAATTTAAGAGTAAAACTTTATTTTATAGTGCTGTGCTCTGATCAGATTCAACATTTCATGTAACAAATCACATCTTCCATTTGTCATTTTGACCAATATCGTAAGGTAAGGGTTACTGCATCCAAGACTGATCCCCAGCAGGTTGGCCTCCCAGAGAAGGAGTTGGCCTCCAGCAGAGCACTCCATGGAAATTGGCTACAGCCAAGTGCTTAAGACAATTAATTCAGGTAGAGCGCTGAGCTGGGGCAGACAGACCAGAAGCCAAGGGTCCACTAACTTACATAGCTGCGACCATGAGGTTGGACCCCAGTCCCAGATCACACCTGGGAAGGGCTGGTACCTCCCAAGCCATGATGGCAGAATAGGGTTGGAGGTCAACGTCATGGGAGGGGAGAGGGAGGTACTTCTCAGAATATGCAGGAGCTTAAAAGTTCCACAGCTGAGGGGCCCAGGTGCCTCTCCTAGAGTCTCCTATGTGACCCTGCTGGATCCCTGTGTGCTGCCCCACCATGCAGTGGACCACAGAGGACCTGACATCTGCTGCGGCTCCTGTCTTGATGAGTTTCCCCAGTAAATGCTGCTCCAGAATGCCCAGTGTGGCACCATTTGCATGCACCTTGTTTGTATGTGCACCACACTGAAACTCCTCCAAGCACCATCCTGGTCTCATCCCAGTTACCCCTCACAAGCATCCTGGGAAGCAGGTGGGCGCTACTATTAACACTGCTCATTTTAGATTTAAAAAAGTTGAAGCCCTGAGAGATTCAGAAATTTGGTTCAGGGTCACATACTCAATAACTTATTTGAATTCAGGCAGTGTCACCCCAGTCCAAGCCCTTAGTCCCTCTTCTCTACCCTTTCAGCGTCTCTTAGAATACTCACGGGACTTCCTTGGTGGTGCAGTGGATAAGACTTCAAGTTCCCAGTGCAGGGGGCCCGGGTTCGATCCCTGTTCAGGGAACTAGATCCCACATGCATGCAGCAATAAGAGTTCGCATGCCACAACTAAGGAGCCCACCTGCCGCAACTAAGACCTGGTGCAACCAAAATATATATATAAAAGAATACTCACATCAGCTTCTGACATTTTGGAGGCCTGTTCTTTTATTCGTTGATGCCACCATTTCTCCACATCCTTTCTTGTCTGCAGCGTATACTCTTTGGTCCACTTTCCCGTAGCACTGTAAATACCTCTGGAACATCCTGGAATCACTCTCCTTCCCCATTTGATGACATCTGGACCATCATTTAGCTGCCTTTTCAGAAGAGAGGCATATAAACCCAGCCTCTGCCAGGAAGGAGCCATTCTTCAAAAGCAGGGAAGGCCCGGAAAGAGAGGGCAGAAAGCACACGTGTGAGCCGCCCGGAACCTCCCCGAGCTCATCCTTCCATTCAGCACAGCCAGCGCTCCCTGCCCGTCCACATGCTTTCCTCTTATTCTGATGACTTCTTTCCCTGAAAAGAATACTTTAGAAGTGCAATTGAGCTAAACACAAACTTCTTAATTGGAAAATATTAAAGGTGTTCGATGCTCCCAAACAACAAAGATACAAAAGCCCCATAGGAACAAAAGGAGACCACCACCTGGGCCAGCTCCTGCTGCAACCTCACAGCTTGCCTGCATGGGAAGCAGCAGAGCCACCTCCGGCCCTCGCCTTTAGGCCAGCCCAGGGTCTGTACAGGAGGATTTACTTCCCGTTGTCCAGGCTTCAGAAGAGCTCTAAGCACATCTGGGCTTGGCCTTAGGCTCAAGTATCAGAAGAGATCTGAACACAGGTCTCCCCGGAAGATCGGAGACTCTGAGCGAAGATTAGCATTCTTCATACATACTACAAGTTAAGTATACTCAGTAGGCTGAGCCAGGAAATAACCATTATTTAGAAGACTGCTTATTCATTTAGTTCTTCATTCACCTACCAAATATTTATTGAGCGTCACTAGGTCCACACACTATTCTAGGCACTGGGGATAGAGCAGTGAACAAAAACAAAGTCCCTTCTTTCATGGCACTTATATACTAGTAGAGAAAAGCAGATAAGAAACAAACAAATAAATATATAACATGTGTAACAGTGATGAGTGTTATGGTTTTCTGGAATACAACCCACAGGTTGGGGCCCACTAAGACATCTAGCTGCGAATCAAAATTCAACTTTAATGTTTCATTGGTTTCCTCCAAAGGTGAATTCCAGAAATGACCTCATAGAAGAAGTTTCATGTTTTATCACTGTGTTAAAGCCTAAGGTGACAGTTCATCAAATATTTAAGATTTATGACTAAATAGCCTAAACTTTCTGCCTTCCTGCATAACAGCATTAGCTATAGTGCAGAAATAGACAAAAACAGACCTTTCAAAACCACAGAGAAACAAAGGAAGAAAGTGGCACTCTGAGCTGGCATTAATTCTTTTTTGTTTTGTTTTGATTTGATTTGAATTTTATTTTATTTATTATTATTTTTTATACCACAGGTTCTTATTAGTTATCTATTTTATACATATTAGTGTATATATGTCAATCCCAATCTCCCAGTTCATCACCTCCCCCCACCCCCCGCTTTCCCCCCTTGGTGTCCATACGTTTGTTCTCTACATCTGTGTCTCTATTTCTAAGCTGGCATTAATTCTTGATCCTCTCAAAAGTTTTGTTTCGATGCTGGTTAGCCATTGTGAAAAAAGAAATACCAAAGAGTGCAGACAGATCACCAATATGAGCAATATGAAGGAAGGAATTTAAGTTCATTTAAAATTCTAATCCTGTCTCTATAACTTACTTATACTATGCACTAAATTATAAAAAACGTATAACAACATTCCCTGTCTACATAACAGTAAGCTTTCTAAAAATGTTTACATAATACCTGGCTCACTAATAACCTTTCCTGTACATAAATCAATGGTATAGACTAGAGAATTCTGAAACGGATCCGGGTATTTTAAAGAACTTAAAGTTCATAAAGCAAAAAGCACAAATAGATTAGAAAGTGATAGACTATTCAATGAATGGGGGGCCGATTCAAATTAGAGCCCCACCTCAAACCAAAAAGCAGAGTAAATCCCACATAGATTAAAGAATTTTTTAAAATACCATAAAACAAGAAAAAACATAGATGAGTATGTACTAATTCTGTAAAAGGTGCAGGATGTTCTGTCCTAAGCATAAAAGCAATGGAAGATTTCATAAAGGAAAATATTAATAAAACTCTCTAAAAAATGTAAAATACCTGCATATCAAAACCACCACGAACAACATTAGAAAGCAAACAACAAGCTGAGAGAAAACTGCCAAAACTACAACAAAAGATTACCCTTCTCTATAAAGAGTTCACATATAAGAAGAGAAACAGTAACAACCTAATTTTTAAAATTGGGGAAGGAGAAAAGAGGAAATACAAATTGGCTAACAAATACCTGAAAAAGAATGACTTTACAACTAATCAAAGAAATGCAAATTAAAACAACAAGGAAATATTTTGCTTATCAGATTGGCAAAAACCTGTTATAAAAAGAAATGTGCACTTTTATACACTGCTGGTGAAATGCAAACTGATTCCAACTCCCTGGGGAGCAATCTGGTACTATATGTGTCAAGACCCTTTAAGAAAAGTCCACACCCTTTATGTTAGGGGAACTCAGCCATAAGTGCACTCAGGGCTATGATTTACTGCAGCCCTGGAGCCCAGTCCAGTTCCCTTTCTTTACATCCCAGGCCCTGCTCTGGGACACTCCGCCACCGAAGCCCTGATGGACACTGCCTCTTCCTGGTAAGGAGCAGCCATTTTATTAGAGGACCATGCCCCTACCATGAATGTGAAAGGTGTGATTCATATCTTGTGTTATGATCAACTTGGCCCTTTTCTTCCTCAGCTCTGTCACATCCAGTTCCTTGCCTAGATGTTTGGAATCTTGTCTCTTCTTCCACATCCTTCCAAAGCATCAATCCCCATTACTCCACTCCTCTTTAAGAGTCAGCCCTGATCTCAACCTCACTTAGGGCTTAAGGTTAAGTTTTTTGAGAATAGTGGGGGTAGCGGCCTGTGACCATAGAGGGAGGGGCCTTAGAACTGGACCCAAAATGACAATCATATACGGACAGAGAAACCTAGCAGAGTAGGAAAAAAAGGGCAAAGAAACAGAACACAGAGAAGCACACGAGAGCATTAGTGTGCGCCCAAAAGAAAGTGTGCGAGAATGTACCTGGGAAATTAGTCTTAAAGGAGCTAAGTTACGTGCAAAAACAACAAAAAAAACCCCAAATAATTCTCTATGTGACCTCAGGGAAATTACTTCCTGCCTGGAAAATCAGCTTCTCCTTAAGATAAAGGGGTAAATCCAGATGATCTCTGAGGAACTTAGAGCCCTAACATGCTGTGACAATGATCTGTGGGTCACAGAGATGATGTGGGCCAATGGATGTCCTTCGAGTCTAAAGCCTCAGCCCCGGGAGCAAAGATCCAGGGACCAACCGGGGTAGTGGAGCGGTGGAGAGAGGGAATTGAGTACAAAACTATGCGTACATATGCGTTTTTCTGGGAAAGGGTCCAGACCTATCAACAGAGTCGGTGGCTCAAAGAATCTGAAGATCTGAATCTCAGAAACTTTTCCAGTTGGGAAACTGCACAGCTCCGAGACCACCAAACCCAGCCCGCACTTTCCCTTCCGGCTCCCGGCAAGTCGAAATCTACCAATCCGGGTAGAGGGGAGATCAGGCCTCGTCTCTTGCCCCTATGAGCCCGGGTCAGGGGTTTACCTGCTCACAGGCTCTGGCCTGCGCCTCCTTACGCCTCGGTTCCCACCTTAGGCGAACACGGCACGGCCAGTCACCACGGGCGCCGCCATGTTAGCAGAACAACAACTTTATCGATGGCGGCCACTGCAGGCACAGACAGGCGGGGGCGGAGCCGAAGGAGTAAGAGCGCGGCCTGGTCCCGACTCCCGGCATTCCTTGAGGCCGGGGCCGCTGGGCGGCTGTCGCAGGTTCCGCTCTTCGGTCACTGGCACCGCCCCCTGGCCCCAAGCCCCGCCCTTGGGCCCAGACTTCCACCCTGCGTCTGGCGGCTGCAAAACTCTGGACACCGAAGGATCAAACTCTTAACAATTGTAGCAGGCGTGTGAAAGCCAACAGTTTAGTGTCCCTAGGCGGCACGTGGTGTAAAGACCACTGGAGGAATCCCGAGGCCACGGTTCGAAGTACATCGTAGTTACAGCCTCCTCCTCCTCTCTCAACCTCTTGATCCTTAATGGACCACATGATGGTTAAGCCATCTTCCACTATATCCGTGGTCTAGCTCTGGGAGGGGAATTACCTGCCCAAAGTTGGAGGTAAAGTGTGCTTTCCTCACCTGATACTTGGGCTGGGAGTCAGGAAAGCATGATGCCTGACCACCCACTTTCTTAGAAGAGTTTATGTATTCCACCCTGTAACCTCCCCATCCCTGGCAAGTATTTCTTGCTATAAATAAATAAATGAATGAATCAATGAATGAATTGCAAAGGAACAGTGGTGTTAAAGTATAATTTTCAAAAACGTAAAACCTGTTTAAAGGAGATTTAGAAGAACACATATATATGGGCAATCAGGAATACTGAAAGAAATTTGCTACTTGTGCAAAACTGGTTGATATCATGTGGGACTAGAAAAAGTAATTTTGAGAGCTATCTTTTTCTACAGGGCTGAAATCACTTGTACCTCTATCAAACAAAATTCATCCCATTATTCTGTATTCTACATCTATAGTCTATATCTTAGCTTTTACAGAGCTGGACGATAGAAGACAAGCAAATGTGCATACCCCACAGCACCAGATAATCCCCAGACCAGTACTCCACCCACACACTAATCTTTCACCAATTTCCAAGTCTTTAACAAAGTTTCCTGACAGTTCGAAATCCAAATACTTTGTTATTCAGTGTACATTTCAGACCAGCATCAGCCTCACTTGGGAATTTGCTAGAAATATAGAATCTCAGGCCCCACCCCAGTCCTGCTGAATTGGACTCTGCATTTTAACAAACCTCTAGGTTCTTAGGCACACTGAAGTTTGAGACTCACTGTCTTAGAATGTGAGAGAAAGGATCTTGAGAATACTCTAGTCCAGCCGGCTCATCTTACAGATGAATAAACTGAGGCCCAATGGAGCTGTCTAGCTCAAGATCACAGCAAATTAATACAGTCATCCCAAGGTATCCCAGGGGGACGGGGTGCAGGACCCCTTGGGGATATCAAAATCCAAGGATGTTCAAGTCGCTTCTTAAAATGGTGTAATATTTGCATATAACCTATGCATATCCTCTTGTACACTTTAAACCATCTCTAGATTATAATACCTATTACAATGTAAATGCTATGTAAATAGTTGCCAGTGTACAGGAAATTCAAGTTTTGCTTTTTGGAACTTTCTGGAATTTGGGGGGGAATATTTCCCATCTGTGGTTGGTTGAATCCACTGATGTAGAACCCGCGGATACAGAGGGCTGACTGTAAAAGATTTGGTATTCAAAACTGGGTCTCTAACCTGCTAAAATAGTGCCCTTCCCAAAGTGCAGAATGAAAGATCATTAGTTGAGACAACTTCCAGGCCAATTCTCTCATTTCAGAGATGAGGACACTGAGGCCCAGAGATTGGCTACACCTTGCCTGAGGTCACACAGCTAGTTGATGGCAGAGTCAGGATTCCCATCCAGGTCTCCTGATATCCCCACCCCTGAAACCAGATGCTTAATTTAAATTGACACCATGGAAGCACTAACTCTCATATCAACATACCACACAAAATAATTCAATCTTCAAGGACCCATATGTGCATACAGCACATATGTGCTGTATGCACATATAACTAGGGTGCCCTTTCTCTAATTTACCCAAAACACTAAATTCTAAGTAGTCTCTACCCTTATTTTGATTCAAAATACCTCTTTCCTCTTAAGAATTAAAGTTAACATTGACATTTCTAGGAAATTATTTCAAATAGAATTTTTCTAAAAGTTCACTTGCTTTACAGGAAAGTTGCTATTTTTACATCAAAGAAGACATAGCATGAAAGTAAATTTCTTTTACTCTTAAAGAGCTTGCTACAGAGATACATTATTAAATGAAAGGGACAAGTTGCTGGGCTGTGTAAAATGTTATCCCATTTTTGATTTTTTAAAAAGGAAAGGAAATAAATGAAATACATGTGTTAGTATATGCATGGAAAGAAATCTAGAAAAATATGTCTCATACTATTTATTTCCTGTGATGATCTCTAAGGACAGTGGGGTTCTATGGGGCTTTCTATTCATGATAGTTTTCTATGTTACTTTTGCTTTTTCTATTAGCTTGTGTGGTAGGCTGAATAATGGTCCCCAAAGATATCTAGGTCCTAATCCCTGGAACCTGTGAATATTGTTTTATGTGGCAAAAGATAATTTGCAACGTGATTAAATTAAAAATCTTGAGATGAGATTATCCTGGGTTATCCTGGTAGGTCCTAAGTGCAATGACAGAGAGAGGCAGAGGGAAATTTGAAACAGAAGAAGAGGCAATGTGACCACTGAACAAGATGCTGCCCTGATGGTTTAGAAGATGAAGGAAGGACCATGAGCAAAGGAAAGCAAGGAATGCAGCTCTAGAAGATGAAAAAGACAAGAATATAGATTTTCCCATATGATCCAGCAATTCCATTTCTGGTTAGATACCCAAAAGAACTGAAAACAGGATCTTAAAGAGATACTTGCACACCCATGTCATAGAGGCATTGTTCACAATAATCAAAAGGTGGAAGCAACGCAAGTGTCCATCAAGGGATGAATGGATAAACAAAACATGGTACATAAATACAGTGGAATATTATTCAGCCTTAAAAGGAAGGAAATTCTGACACATGCTACAACATGGACAAACCTTGAAGACATGCTAAGTGAAACAGTCACAAAAGGACAAGTATTATATGATTCCACTTGTATGAGGTACCTAGAGTAGCCAAAGTCATAGAGACAGAAAGTAGAGTTGTGGTTGCTCAGGGGCTAGGAGGAGGGGGAATGGGGAGTCATTGTTTAACATGTACAAAATTTCAGTCTGGGAAGATGAAAAGGTCCAGAGATGAATGATGGTGAATGCAGAGCCGTGTGGATGTATGTAATGCCACTGAGCTGTACACTTAAAAATGGTTGAGATGGTAATTTAAAAAAATTTTTTATTTATTTATTTTTGGCTGTGTTGGGTTTTCGTTGCTGCACACAGGCTTTCTCTAGTTGTGGCGAGTGCGGGCTACTCTTCGTTGCGGTGCACGGGCTTCTCCTTGCGGTGGCTTCTCTTGTTGCGGAGCATGGGCTCTAGGCGTGTGGGCTTCAGTAGTTGTGGCACGCGGGCTCTAGAGCACAGGCTCAGTTGTTGTGGTGCACGGGCTTAGTTGCTCCACAACATGTGGGATCTTCCCGGACCAGGGATCGAACCCGTGTCCCCTGCATTGGCAGGCAGATTCTTATCCACTGCGCCACCAGGGAAGTCCCGAGATGGTAAATTTTATGATTATTTTACCACAATTAAAAAGAAGGAAAGAAAACAGATCCTTTCCTAGAACCTCCCAGAAGGGAGTGGACTTCTGTTGACACCTTGATTTTGGCCCAGTAAAACTGATCATGGATTTCTGATATCCAGAACTATAAGAAAATAAGTGTGTATTGTTTTAAGCCACCGAGTGTGTGGTAATTTGTATACTATTCAGCTTCTATGACTTTGTATACAGAAAAAGATTAAGAAGACTTTTTATTAAATAGAGTGATGTCCATCACCATTTGTTTGATTTCATCTTTATAGGGCATTGTATGTTATTAACATTCTAATTTATGGATCTTCAGAAAGGTTCTTTACATGGCACCCTCTCATCAAAGGAGCCTAGCTCTCCAGAGTCTCACCCAAACATTACTTGTCTCCTTTGGCCAGGACTCAACTTGAAGAACAGGTCAGGGTCAAACATGCCAGATACCACAAATAAGCCTTAAAGAGAAGGAGAGCCTTCTTTCACACTTGATTAAGCACTACTAATAGCCGTGATAGTGGACATCCTTGTCTTACTCCATTGGTCCCTCACTTGGATTGGGGTTGCTTCTAATGTTCTACCTTAACGTATGATGCTTGCTTTAAGTTTTTGGTAAATACTCTCTGTGGTATCCCACCTCCAAGATACCACCAGTACCACTGATAACCCCACCTCCTGGTCTTCACAACCTTGTGTATCCCCTCCCATGTTATACTGGGCTGGGTTAGTACGACCAATAGAATACAGCAGAAATAACTCTATGTACCTAAACTTTCCACATTAGGTTGTAAAAGACACTGCAGCTCCCATCTTGGTGTGTGTGTTTGTTGCATCACTCACTCAGGCGATGGGGTATGAGGGAGTATGTCATGAGCAAGGCTATAAAGAGAGCTAGGGACTTCCATGGTGGTCCGGTGGTTAAGACTCCATGCTTCCACTGTAGGGGGCGTGGGTTCGATCCCTGGTCGGGGAACTAAGATCCAGCATGCTGTGTGGAGTGGCACGGCCAAAAAAAGAAGAGAGAGCTACATGGTGAGGAACTGAGGTCATCTGCCAGCAGCCAGGTCAGTGGGCTTGGAAACAGTTCCTCCAGTCCAGTCAGGTCTTCTAAGACTGCAGCCCCAGGCAACAACTTCACTGAAACAGCAGGAGAGACCCTGAGGAGGAACCGCAGCTAAGTCACTCTCAGAAGCTGCATGAGATAGAACATGTTTGTAGTTTTAAGCTGCTATGCTTTGGGATAATTTTTCTCAGCAACAGATAACGAATGCACTCTTTATCACATCAGGAGAGTTTCCTTCTAATACCCGGTCTAGGATCCAGTCCAGGGTATACCCTGCATTGAGATACAATTCTTTGTCTCCTCCCATCTGGGACAGCTGCTCCATCTTTATTTGCTTTATTATGACCTTGACACTTCTGAAGAGTTCCAGTCAGGTGTTTTGTAGAATGTCCCTCCTGATTTAATTCATGATTTGTATATGGGGCAGACATGCCACAGCAGTGAAGGCTGAGCCCTTCTCGGTGCATTTTTTAAAAGGAATAGGAAATGCATGAACATGTTTGTAAGGGGGTGGAGATGGTAAAGTCAAAGGAGGAATCAGTGCCGGACATGGAAGGAATAACCGAAAAAGGGAAGCCTGAAAAAGTGAGAGGGGGCAGGATGCCCAGCTCACAGAGGTGGACTTCCACATTTTACTCACTGTATTAAAACACTGAAGTTTTTAACAACACACACGTATTACATTTGTGATTAAAAAATGAAAAAGACTTATTTTTTTAAACTCTAGGCTCAATCTTGTTTCAGAAATTATACTACCTTTTCCCCCCATATTGTAAGAGGCTTCTATAGCGTGGAGACTTGCAAATTTTACTTTCCTTCCAACGTATTTACTCATGTTTACGCCTTTAACAGCCGGCATTCGATCTTTAGCCTGAACCACTGCACATCTCCCATCCCTGTGTCTCCCCCTCCAGCTTCCCGGCATCCTTCTCTGCGTGCTTCCTCTGCCTTGGTTTTCACTATAAGAGCCAGGCCCTGCATCAGGAAATGGGTGGACAAGGATGAAGAAAACAGGCTTCTCTGACCTCAGGAAGACTCTCATGTTCAAATTGTTTCCCTAGTTCTCTCTGCCTGGGTGCCCCTGCCTTTCCTCCCATCTGTGTGCCTTTCATATTATGGTGTCTGATCCTCCAAGTTTCTCTTCTTCTTCTTCTTCTCCTTATCCTTCTTCGTCCTCCTCCTCCTCCTCCTCTCCCTGCTTCTTCCTCTTCTCCCCCCACCCCCCACCCCTCTCTCTCTCACTGTTTCTTCTCTTCCCAACCACCCTATCAGTTGGTCTCTTTCTGGTCCCTCCCACGCCACCTCCTCACCCCCTTCCCACCTCACCTTGCCCCACCTACTCTGTTGGAAGCTACCAAGGTTTAGACATTCTGGATTCATTCAAGTACTATTTTGAAAATTGTAATGACCAATTTCCTGAGTTCTTTGTGGACTCCCTTAACATCTCTGAGTTTTATTTGAATCACTGAAACTTTACTTCTCTACCCTTTGTTCATTTTCCTTACCTCTTGCACCTTGCTCTGCACTCTCTTTGATTAATACAAAAGCCTGCCTGTCAGAAATTTCCAGGAATAGGAGTCTCCATTTCTTCATTCATTTCTTCCCTTAGTGTAAAAACAAGATTTTTCCCTGCTTACCTCACTAGATAAAGCAAACTCACTAGAAATGACCTCGAGGTGCAAGAGTAATAAATAATTCCAACTTGACATTTATTTCCATGCTTTTGCGACCTTTCAAAAAAATAAATCCTGAGGCAGCCATGTAAATTCTTATCTGAGCTGTCACATTTCAGACATTGATTCAGATCTTCTGGGAACAACTTGCAGTCTTCCACTATGAAGGCAAACCCCAAGATTCTTGCTACTGTGTGGATTGTTTTTCAATAAAAATGCCCCAGCTGTGATAATCAAACCACTGAAGATGTAGATAGGCTTATCATCTATGATTTTTCCCCTTACCTACTCCTCCCCTTTTTCTGATCAATGCTTCTGGACTTCCCTTTAAAAAACCACCCCTCACCCCAACTCTGAGCCATTTAGTCTTGTGAACTTGACCCCACCCCTCATACCCCAGGTCTGAGGTCTGGCTTGATCCAATCCAGTTATTCCATCCCTTGACCACAGAGATGGTTGAGGCAGGCACATTATCTAAGCTGGACTAACCAGAGGAAAGCATAGGACTTCTGCTGGGAACACTAGAACCCAGATTCTTTTTGCTGCTGTGTGGAAAGAAAAATCTCAGTAATTGCAGCAGCCATCCCAGAACCAGATGGATGAGTCTGCTAAGAATGAAGGCAGGAGGCTAAGAGAGGAATTGGGTCCTGGTGCTACAGAAGGATCTGCCAGATCAAGCCCTACCTGAAGCCAGCTGTCTCAGAATCCTTTTCCCAACTAGGCCTCAACTTTTGGACTTCTGTGTCTATCTTTGCATGGCCCAATCATAGCAAGAATCCTGTTAAGTCAGTTTAGCCAGACTCCCCCTGCCCGGGGTTCCTCTTCCTCCACCAACCCCCAAGTGATGCCTGATCACCCTGGCCTGCCTTCAGCAAGAATCCTGTTAGGTTGGCTTAGCCAGACTCTCCCCTTACCCTTGATGTTTCCTATTAGTAATTTTCCATCCACTGACCCTCACTCTGCTCCTTGGCTATAAATTCCCACTTTTCCTTGTTATATTCAGAGCTAAGCCTAATCTTTCTCCCCTACTGCAAAACCCCATTGCAGTAGTCCCTACACCTATAGTAAAAGTCTCCCTGAATAAAGTCTACCTCACTATTTTAACTAGTGTCATGGATAATTTTTTCTTTAATAGTTCTTGCTGACCTGAAAGTTAAGCCTAGCACTGGTGGGTCAAAACACTCATAATGATCTTTGCAAAGCCAGTGTCCAAGAGATCAGGAACAAAGAAAATGGGAGTAGATGCCTTTCTGAAGAGCAGTCTTGGCCTTGAGTGGCCTGGAGCAAAATCAGTACATATTTTCCTAGGTGCCTGATATAAAAAAGTACCCGTTTTTGGCGTCCCTTCCAGGATACAAAGTTTGCTGAAAGTGATCTCTTTTGTTGGCTTTTAAAATTTTATGTCTCCCCCTCCCCGCTGCCATGCCTTGCAGTTCTTGAGTGTGTAGGAAAAAACCCACTTGGAGTGACTCACACCACAATGATCCTTGGACACAAAGACAGACCTTGGGATTAAGCTTTTGATCTGTTCATTACAGGGGAGAAAAAAATCCTTTCCACTGCTGCAAATCTCTTTAGGCTTTGTGATTGCTTCTAGAAAAAGATAATCCTATTTGAAGAAATACTGAATGTATAAAAGAGTTACATTTGACCTGAAGATATTCAGAATTTGTTATTTTTAGTCTAAGAGTGGGTTATGGGTTACTTATATTTATTTGCAAATGTGTAAAATGTATCTTGTCCATCTTTTGGTGATATCTGCAATTTTAATAAATAAATGTTAGTAAGATCTTATAGGCCCTATATCTCTGCCATTAATTTGGTGTTTAGTCAGACCATCTCTGGCATCTCTTACATTCCTCTAGAGGTAATTAGCCCTTGAATTTATGTGTATATGTCTTCTCTTCCCAAGTAGACAATAAATTAATTAAGTCAATGATCACACTCCTCTGATCCTTGATCAGCAGCATAGTTTTGTACACAGAGGACAGCAAGTTGTGTGTCAGTCCCAACGATCTAGTTTAGTGTGTTACAGTCCAAACTGTAGAGCAGACAAATAGAGAAAGCACAGGCCTCAGTTTCCTACTCTGCCCAATCTGTGAGATGTAGGAGTCGTGTATGGAAAGAATTTAACAAGCTCCAGGCATGCAGAGGGAGCGTAGGAAGTGGTGGGCTGGTATTAGCAGTAACAATGATGTAACTGCCGCTTAATGTCCTGCAGTGGCTGGAAGGACTTGCCGGCATACCCTTAACCTGACAGTGGCTTCCCAGCGGCTGGTGACGAACACACCCCAAGTAGAGAGGATGGTGCCAAATAGTCTGTGCTTTTCCTACTAATCCCCTTGCAGAGCAACCAGACTGTGTGTCTGAGGAGCACCCTGGAGTTCCCTCTTTCTAGTCTCCTCTCTTTTCTCTCCCTCCTCCCTCCCTGCGGTCCTTATTACCCATCATGTCCCTCCTCCTCACCCACAGAGTTTCTAAATCTTTAAGACAAACCAGGCTTTCTCTTCCTAATGTTGGTTGTCTTTCATAGCAGTTCATGTTCTTATGCTGAATGACCTCCTTCCCACCAGGGTAGAAGATGAAAAGAATAAAGGGGGAAAAGGGACCGAATATCCTGCATGGCCAAACAGTAACAACGATAAAATCATCGTCGTCATCATTGTCACCATCATCATCATCTGAATTCTCTACCTGGAGCCCAGAGCGAAAGGAGGGAAGGAGGGGGATGGAAGAAAGAGGAGCTGCACTGAGTTCACATGCTTGACCATGGGAGGAGAAAGAAGAGAAAAAAGGGAAACATCTATCTATGAAACAGAAACAGACTCACAGACATAGAGAACAGACTTGTGGTTGCCAAGGGCGAGAGGGGTGGGGGCGGGATGGATTGGGAGTTTGGGGTTAGCAGATGCAAACTATTACATATAAAATGGATAAACAACAAGGTCCTACTGTATAGCACAGGGAACTATATTCAATATCCTGAGATAAACCATAATGAAAAAGAATATAAGAAAAATGTATATATAAGTATAACTGAATCACTTTGCTGTACAGCAATTAATACATTGTAAATCAACTACACTTCAATTTAAAAAATCTAAAAAAAAAAAAGAAAGGAAGAGGAGAGGGAATAGAAAGAAGAAGAGGAAGACAAGAAAGAGAAAGAGGAGAAGTTGGAGGAAGGAGAGAAGTTGGAGAAGGCTGAGAAGGAGGAGGAGATTGAGGAGGAGGAGTACATGGAAGAGGAAGTGGGAGCCTTGGGACGGGGCAGGCAATAAGATACTATCCCTGGCTCTTGGCCCAGGGTAGCAAATACCATTCTAGAGTCTGCAAAGGGTTGAAAACAGAAGATGACACCTCAGTGCAGTTTATGAGTCAACTGAACTATTCTGCAGCCATTTAAGTCTGGACCACCCTGTTCCCAAAAAGAGGAGGAGGATGCTGAAAGCCTTCAATTATAGAACTCTTGTTACAGGCCAGGTGCTGTGCCAAGCTGGGGGGCGGCAAGCAAGCTGTTTCACCTCTCTAGTCTTCAGGCTCTTCATCTGTAAAGAGACAGAGGTAGTGCCTACCTCATAGATTTGTTGTAAGGATTGAGAGAGAGAACGCATATAAAGTGGTTAATGGCAGTCCCTTAGGGGCAGTGGTGCTGCTTCTTACAGAAGGTGTGCGTGGGACAGGTAGGGAAACCTTTCCAGTGTGTAGATCCCGTAAAGGTGTAGGCCACTTAGTGCTGATAAATTGCAAAGAGGTATATATTCAATCCTCTTCTTTCGGTTCAGTCCCCACATCATCTCCAAGGTATGAAACAGGGACATTGCCCAGGTTAGTTAAACCTCTGTTCTCAAACATGTACATGCATATGAATCACCCAGGGATCAGAAAGTCTGGGGTGTGCCTGAGGTTCTGCATTTCTAGCAGGCTCCCAGGAGATGCCGATACTGCCAGCCCATGCACTGCACCGTAAGCAGTAAAGAGCTAACCAATAGCTTTGGTGTGACAGTGTCGATTGAAATATGAAAGCAATGCAGAAACCAGACAAGATACATGACCGCAGATTTACTTCCTAATACTTACTTATTCTCTTAATTTGGGGAGCAAACTCTCATCTGAATGAGTGGGAAGGAAGGAAGGAAAGAAGGAAGGAAGGAAGGAAGGGAGATGAAATGAAAATGAATTACTTCTAAGGCCATACAGTAAAAGACAGTAAGAGTTAACAGAATTTTGCCAAATAGAGATTGGTCCTATTGAACTTACTTGAATAAATACATCTAAATCATTTGAAACCAACCGTTCATCAAATGGAAGCTGCCAAAGTACTTGGAAAAGATTTTTTTTTGAGTGCTTAACATCTCTCCACCTGAGTCTTGTTTACATATTAAATTTGCTCAGCAGCTCCAAAGGCAAAGACCAATCCCTATCAAAATAACCACATTTCCTTCTGAATTGAACTAATCACGTATGAACAATTCAATTCAACTCATGAAACAACATCTGAACATCCTGTACGTACTGAGCGCCACCTTCGGTCCTGGAGAGGAAGAGAAGAAAGGCACTGAACACACGTTCTCAGGAGCTCAGGGTGTAATGGTGGACACAGACAATGGTGCCCTGCCATCATCTATGATGTTGGTCAGCACAGGGACTGTGGCACACAGAGGAGGGACACATCTCTCAGCCTGGAGAGGAAGAAGAGGGCACAGTGGGTAGGGATAAGTCAGGAAAGGCATCCTGGAGGAGGTGATTTGAGCTCTGTCCTGCTTGTGTGAGTGGAAAACAGCTTCTGGATGTTCATTCTTCAAGTCCCCAACATGGGACCTAGGAAGATGGATAGCCCTCTGTCCTCCCTAGTCATGAATTGCTGGCTGGCAAGTCTTCAGTTCCTTGGCTTCTTTGCCACCCCATACCCCACCCACCACCACAGCCAATAGAGGGCAGAGACAGTGGTCCTGAGCAAAAAGAATCTCCAGGTATTACACTAATGTATGCAGTAGCATCTCATTAGCATCTTTGCCAGCAGAAAGCACTTAAATAATTCATTGGTTCTGCTCTAGAATATCTGATAGAGTGGTCCAAACTCCCTCGCAGAAAGGGGAAGCCTCAGGAGCTGGGCGAGGGCTCTGATGCAGCAGCAGCTCTCAGGCTGGAAAGTCTTCACTCGCGGACCCACAGTGCTGCTCTGATGGAAGAGAACAAACCGATGCATCGCTTTCCCTTTACCCAAGAAGGAGACCCCTTTTCTCCTATAAATGAGACCCTCTAAAAGAGTGGAAGCCGACCAGGGTGACCCACTTACAAAACAGAATAAAGATTCACTGTCAGGAAGCTCGCAATAACCCCAGATCAGCCCTTTCCAAGGCTCCAGATGTGCTATATGGAAACTGATCCACGGCCAAATTAGAAGTTCTGCAACACAGAGACCTTTTAAGCATTGTTTGATAAATAGTTTTCCCAAACATAATTGACCATGGAAACATTTTTTTAATAGCTGAGGACTTATTAACATTCATCAAAAACTAGTATTCCATAGATCGCAGAGTTGCAGTTAGAGTCAAAGACCTCAAGATCTGCTGCAGAATTCCTTCTTGTGGACTTCCCTGGTGGTCCAGTGGTAAAGAATCCACCTTACAATGCAGGGGATGCGGGTTCAATCTCTGGTCAGGGAACTAAGATCCCACATGCCGTGGGGCAACTAAGCCTATGTGCCACAAGTACTGAGCTCGCACGCCTCAACTAGAGCCTGCGTGCTGCAAACTACAGAGCCCACATGCTCTGGAAGCCGCATGCCACAACTACAGAGCCCACGCGCCCTGGAGCCTGTGCGCCACAACTAGAGAGAGAAAAAACCCTCACGCCACAACTAGAGAGAAGCCCTCACACCACAATGAAGAGCCCGTGTGCTGCAACAAAAGATCCTGCATGCCTCAGCGAAGATCCTGCGTGCTGCAACTAAGACCTGACACAGCCAAAAATTAAATAAATAAATAAATAAATAAATAAATAATGAATCTTAAAAAGAATTCCTTCTTGCTCAGGGGAGGTCAGTCTTTGTTCTATTCAGAACTTCGACTGATTGGATGAGGCCCACCCTATTATGGAGGGCAATCTAATGTATTCAAAGTCCACTGATTTAAACGTTAATCTCATCTGAAAAACACCTTCAGAGAAACATCCAGAATAATGTTTGACCAAACATCCAGGCATCCGGGCACTGACACACAACATGAACCATCACACAGCCCTATTTAGTGCCATGTCACTCTATGTGCCATCAGCTAAGCTTGACTGGAGCTGGAGGACCAAACCTTCCCAGCTGGCTCACTCCCATGGCTGGCAAGTTAGCACTGCCTATGGGCTGGGAGCTCAGCTGGGCTGTTGGGAGAAAGGTGCAGGGCCAGGTTTCTTTCTATATGGGCTTCTCCATGGGGCCGACTGGGCTTCCTCCAGAAGGATGGAGGTGTTCTAGGACTTATTACAACCCACCCTCTGCTCAAGTTATTTACATTTATCCCACATGCAAAATACACTCACCGCCCCCCCCACCCAAGTCTCATCCCTTTACCACATCTGGCTTGAGGATCAGAAGCTTATCATCGGCATAAGGTTCAGGTGTGGATGAAGCTTGAGTTCAAAGAGACAGCCACAAAACATTCCGCCCACTGAGAAGGCGGGTGTATGTGTCCTCCCTTGAATCTGGGGACAGGGACCTCTGGTGACTATGCTGACAAATGGCAGATGGCAAAGTGACGCTGTGCTGGTTTCCAGGCCTGCGCCTTAAAAGACTGGTGCTTTCTGCTTTCTGTCTCTTGGAACACTTGCTCTGGACCCTGAGCTGCCATGAAATCCAATTACCCTGAGACCATCCTGCTGGAGAGGCCATGGTAGATGTTCCAGTCAACAGCCTTCCAACCACCCCGACAAGGCTCCAGCCATGTGAGTGAAGCCATCTTGGACCCTCCAGACCAGCCCGGACACCAGCTGAGTAGCCCTGAGTAACTCTGGTGGGCACCATAGGGGTAGATCTGCCCAGATTCCTGACCCACAAAATCATGTATTAAAATTGTTGTTGTTTTAAGCCATAGCAAGAGATAACAGGAACAAACAGTATTTGACATCTTTTAGGTCACTAGTTTATAACTCTTGGTTTTATGTTTAATAGCAGAAACCTCCTTTCCAATAACCTCTCACATGGAACCCTAATATGTAAAGAGATCCAAGGAGCTACTTTGCTAAAAGTAAAACTCCCTCAACCTTTGTATCCCCATGGCTAAAGCACCTCTGAAAAAGGTACTCCTTGTTTTACAAAGACTGTACTCAAGGTCCAAGGTTTAAATGGCTTGCTTTATGTCAGTAGTTCTCAAAGTGTGGTTCCTGGACCAGCAGCATCAATATCTTCTGGAAACTTGTCAGAAATACAAATTCCCAAGCCACACCCCAGATCTTCCAAATCAGAAACTCTGGGGTGGGGCTCAGTCTTCTGTGTTTTAACAAGCCCTCCAGGGGATTCTGACACACGATAGAGTTTGGGAACCACTGCTCTGTATCACAGAGTGAGGTAATTACCCAGCAAAACCTTGACTTGATCTGGCCTGGGTTTGAATCCCGGACACTTCTCAGTTTTGTGACTGTAGGCGAGTTAATGTCTCAGCCTCAGTTTCCCTACCTGAAAAGAGAAGAGAGTAATAACTACTGTTGATACCCTCTTCCATTCTTTCTCTCTCCTCTGATGGTCCCAACCCTTCTGGGTGATGGAAAAGGAGAAAGGGCTCTAAGCCCCAGGCTAATGTGGTGACTCAGAGCCCTGCTGGTAGAGTGGGTGGCTGCCATTTCCTGAACCTGGGTTCTGGAGTTTCCTTCTAAGCAACCTTGACTAATTTGAAGAGCCAGGGAAGCAAGGAGGATATGCAACCAGTGAGATTTAATTTAAATTGAATGGCTTCACTAAAATTTCTGAGAGGAGCCTCAAGTGTCTCTAGCACATGAGTTCAAGTCCATCCCTGTACAGGAAACCCCATCTCTCCCTCTAGTCCTCATGCCTCTGTCTGAAACACCAGCCCAAGAGCCCTCTGCCTCTCCTGGACTCCTCCCCAGACCTCCCTGCAAGATGAAGCAAGCCAGACCACAGCTGGTTCTGCCTCTAATGACTATTTTCTTCATTTGCCTGTTTTCCCTTCTTTCTCATCATAATGTCAATACCAGAAGGAGAAGGTTGTCAGGGCAACCTAGAGTGGAGGTGAGAAGTTCATCCTTGACCAAGACCTTAAGTCTGCTTGGTTAAACACCCACTGAGTTCTTGGCTGCCCTCTGTTTCCTGGAAGCAAGAATGTAAAAATTCAACATTTTCTGCTTTTCTCCTCTTTTCTCTCCCTCTAATCATCTTAATCTCTCTCTTCTTCTCTCAAGTCAGCCTGACCTGTGTACATTCTCCTGAATTTACTAGCTTTAACTCCTTCTGTTTCTATTAACTAAACTTGATACTCTTTGCTCCCTGAATCAATACATTGAGACCCTCCAGTACCCTGTCTGATGGGTACTGCCCACACCACCCCACCTCATATGCTGGCGGGGGAGGGATTAGATGTGGTCCAGCACCAGGAGGGCTGGGGGCATGTGGCAGACACATGGATGTTGGGCTGGTGGTATTATTGTTTTAGTAATCCCTGTCTCCCTGGCTGGCATTCTCTCCATTATAAAACTAGAATGTCAGTGCTCAGAGCTGCCACAATTGTGTTATGATACCATTTAAAATGAAAGAATGGAGAGAAACATACCAGAATACAGACAGTGATTAAGTCTAAGAGATGAGATAATTTTTATACTTTTCTGTATTTCCTGATTTTTTATAATGAGCATACATTACTTTTTTAACTTCCTTTTTGAAATAACTATATATTTACAAGAAATTGCAAAAATAGTACAGAGAGGTCTCTCATGTACCCTCCACCCAGGCATATATTACTTTTATAATAAAAAATTAAAACTAAAAATAATTTCTCCTATACACACAGGAGCCAGTTTGAGAGTTCCCAATGGCCAAATCTGAGATAATTTGAGCGATAAATAACCATAGTAATGGATTATAAACCATAGGGAAAAAAATCCATGAGTCCATTCTGTTACAAATAAATACTTGAATAAGTAAATAAGAAGGAGAAGGGATAATTATTCTTTAAAGTAAAATTCTGATTAATAAATGTAGAATGAATGATAGAGATAGGAAATCAGCAATAGGCAAACAACATGGAATAATTGTTGTCCAAAGGCATTATCAATGGATGCCAAATCAATGGACAAAAGAATGAAAAAAGAAGATATTTCCACAGTTTCAAAGTATCTCAAGATAATTATTAATTACAAAGGAAAAAATAGAAACTGCACAGATACCTACCACCTTAACCAAGTGATGAAAGTCAACAGCACCAGTAATAAAACATGTTGATATAACGTATCCCTTATATGATTCATAATATCACTTCTGGTGCTCTTGTCCAAAATGCATTACCCCAATCTAATCATGAGAAAATCTCAGACAAACCCAAATTGAGGGACATTCTACAAAATGTATACTCAGTACTCTTCAGAAGTGGCAAGGTCATAAAAGACAAGGCAAGACTGAGAAACTGTCCCAGATTAAAGGAGACATGACAATTAAATGTAATGTGGGATCCTGTGTGGAGTCTGAACTACAAAAGGAGATTAGTGGGAAAACTAATGAGCATATCATCAGTATTCCTGGTTGTAAGCAACATAAACCAACAAGATTTGTTGGAAAACCATCAGGGTGGGGAGGAGGAGGCCAGATTTGAACCTAGGCATACTGGCTCCATAAGTCCAGCTCCTAACCACTTCATTTTGCTTCCTTTTGACAAATAAATAAGCCTTTACCGAGACTGTCTGTGTTCCAGGCACTGGAGATATAAAATTAACAAAGAATTGGTCCCTGAACTCAATCATTCCCAACCATGTTGGTATCCCCAGTCCTGAGCGTAGTGCCAGACTCCTGGCAGGTGCTTAATAACTGGCAATCGAATGAATCAATGAACCAACGTGGTAGCTAGCCCCCAAGGTGGCCCCCAATGATCCCCGCTTCCTAATGTTGACTCTTTAGGTAGTCCCCTCCTGTACTGAATAGCGTTGTCCTGTGGGACCAATATAATATAGTGGAAGTGATGGTGTGTGATTTCTGAGGCTAGCTCATGAAAGACATTGTGGCTTCAACCTCCTTTTGTAGGATCACTTGCTCTGGGGCAGCTACATCACAGACACTCAAGCAGTCCAGGTTTACATGGCAAGAAACTAAAACCTCTTGCTAAGAGCCATGTGAGGGAACCATATTGGATGCAGATCCTTGAGTCCTGGTCAAGCCTTCAGATGACTGCAGTCCTGGCTGGCATCTTGACTTCAACATCATGAGAGACCTTGAGCCAAAACCACTCAGCTAAACTGTTCCTAAATTCCTGATCCACCAAAACTGTGTGATAATAGTTATTATTGTTTTAGGTAGCTAAGTATTGGGGCAGTTTATTGCCCAGCAATAAATAACAAATACAGTCAGTGAATGAATGAAATGTCAGACCTATTCTTTCCCTGCTGTGTCTTGTGCTTATTATCATAGCATTGTCATAACATCTGATTGTTTACAAGCCTGTATCACCTGATGCCCTGAGCTCAGAGATGGTCCGTGGTCTCTGGGTCCCCAGTGCCTGGTGCCATACCTGACATATGGCAAGTGCTCAATAAATATTTGCCGAATGGATGAGTGCCAAGAGACAAATGGAGTCCTAAACCCATCTTTATCCAGAGTTCTCTAGCAGTCCTAAAAGTATTACTGCTGGGAAGGAAGAAAAGGGATAGGGTTTTATTGAGAACACTGAAGTCAGTAGGGTTTTTTTCTCCTGACTTCCAATCATCAATGTATTCCAAATAGTTCTGAATTTGAAACAGAAACAGAAGTATTTAGTAAGGAGATCAATGCCTTCCCTCCACTCACTTGGGTTGAGGAATGACACCTCCCTCTTTGCCACAAAGGTATAAAATGACCCTTCTTAGGTCACCTCAGTGGGCTGACTTGTCACTCTTTTGCAAATAACACAATATATAGAAATTGATTATATATAAAATTTAAACTTTTCCCTCTACTTGGAAAGCAGCCATTAAAAATTATGAGAACTAAGACAACCTATGGAATGGGAGAAAATATTTGCAAATGATGTGACCGACAAGGGATTGATTTCCAAAATATACAAACAGCTCACATAGTTCAATATCAAAAAAACCAAACAGCCCAATCAAAAAATGGGCAGAAGACCTAAACAGATATTTCTCTATAGAAGACATACAGAAGGCCAAAAAGGCACATGAAAAGATGCTCAACATCACTAATCATTAGAGAAATGCAAATCAAAACTACAGTGAAGTATCACCTCACACCAGTCAGAATGGCCATCATCAAAAAGTCTACAAATAATAAATGCTGGAGAGGATGTGGGAAAAAAGGAATCCTCCTACACTGTTGGTGGGAATGTAAATTGGTGCAGCCACTATGGAGAACAGTATGGAGGTTCCTTAAAAAACTAAAAATAAAGTTACCATATGATCCAACAATCCTATTCCTGAACAAATATCCAGAAAAGATGAAAACTCTAATTCCAAAAGATAATGCACCCCAATGTTCATAGCAGCCCTATTTATAATAGCCAAGACATAGAAGCAACCAAAATGTCCATTAACAGTTGAATGATTAAAGAGGATGTGGTACATGTATACAATGGACTCTTACTCAGCTATAAAAAAGAATGAAATAATGTCATTTGCAGCAACATGGATGGACCTAGAAATTATCATACTAAGTGAAGTAAGTCAGACAGAGAAAGACAAATACTATGTGACATCACATATATAGAATCTAAAATGTAATATAAATGAACTTATTTACAAAACAGACTAACAGACATAGAAAACAAACGGTTGCCAAAGGGGAAGTGGGGGAGGGATAAATTAGGAATTTGTGATTAAAAGATACACACCACAATATATAAAATAGATGAACAACAAGGACCAACTGTATAGCACAGGGAACTACATTCAATATCTTGTAATAACCTGTAATGGAAAATAACCTGAAAAAGAATATATATATGTATGTATAACTGAATCGCTTTGTTGTACACCTGAAACATTGTAAATCAACTATATTTCAATTAAAAATTTTTGAGAATTATTGATCGATATGGAAAATATATAAAGTTCAGTGGGGAAAGCAAGGATAAAATTAGGTGGGCATCACCAAGATTGTATTGGGCACCTCTTCAGATCTGCCTGGCCCTGCCTGACTCTTAGTCCCACCCACGCTGGGGTGACCAGTTCTGGGTCGACTCCAGCCAGCTTCTCACAGCTGCAACCTGACAATATGTGTCCCCTGCTTATGCCACTCACCCTGGGGCTTCTCTGTCAATGCCATCGCCTGGGACTTAGGGGAAACCCACTCAGCACCCATGCAAGGGCAGCTCAGAAATGTGGGTGAGTTACCCCACGGGGAAAGCCTTTGACCGACGGGGGTTGGGAGCCAATGGAAAATGCTTCTCTCTTTCTCCCCCCACCCATGCAAGGTCTTCCTATGACTCCTCAGATGATCTTGGATCCAGCACCCAGGTGCACTCAGCTGTGGCCAATTCCATATCACATTCTTGCCAGCTTCGCTCCCCATTTCCCATTCCTCCTCCCTGAAATCATGTTCCTCAGTAAAATATTTGCACAGAAACCTTTGTCTCAGACTCTGCTTTCTGGGGAACCAGGCCAAGACAAGCATCACAACATTCAAATAAAATGTATTTATAGGGACAGAGACTGCAAGGAAAAAGCACCAATATGATGGTATTGTTTGTGTTAGAGTTGGGGGGAGGGGATTATGAGTGTTTTTTTTTCTTTTCCCTATTTTAAACATTTTCTTTTTTCTTTTTTTTGGCCGTGTGGCACGGCTTGCCGGATCTTAATTCCCCAACCAGGGATTGAACCTGGACCACAGCAGTGAAAGAGCTGAGTCCTAACCACTGGACAGCCAGTGAATTCCCCTAAACTTTTTCTTAAACGATGCATTACTTTTGTACACTTAAAAAATCATTTCCATTTTGGAAAAGAAAAAAAAAACAAAAAGAAGAAGAAGTGCTTAATAAAACCAAAAAAAAAGTGTCTATTATATTAAAACGTTAAACAGCCTATTAAATTGTTTTTAGAATATAATCACACAACTATGTAAAACAGATTTAAAATATTAAAAATTGTAAGTAAATGACAAAAAAATCATTTCTGTTTTGAAAGTCACTGTTGGAAATGGTACTGAACTAGATAGAAAACTGACAGGACGTCATTTGGAGACCTCTGCTCAGATGCTAATTGTCTTCCTTAAGGGGCAGGGGCAAGGGAGAGGTGCTGGGAAGGCTTCCTGCTCCGTGGGGGGAATACAGGGAGTGGAGTTAATTGGCCACAGCGATGCTAAGGAGAACCTGTCCTCTCTACCCTGCTGGTTGCTGAGTTTGACATGGAGTGTTTTTTAGCATTTGACCAGCTGCAATTTTGGCATTTTCTTCTACTTAAAACATCTCTATTAATATTGACATATTTAAACGTCCCAGGAACCTTTGAAGCTCTTCTTTGGGAAAAGCTCTTCAGCTCTTATGGAGTCTCCTCATCCCACCTAGTCATTGGCCAAGGTTAGGGCTGGGGTCTCTGGGGGAATGGGGTAGGAGATAGGGGTTCTGGTGAGAGACAACCTAGGGGTTCTTATGGGTAGGAACAATCATGACAGCATCGTTTGGGGAGGAAAAAAGCATTGGATCCTGGAGGAAGCCAGGGTTGATGGAAGAAGGTCAGGAGCAGGGTAGGGTGGGGCAATGTCCCCTTTGGGCTATTCTGGAGTCTTAACAGCCCTCCATTTGAGACTGGTCCTGGTAGGTGACACACTTGAGGCTGTCAATTCCAGTCAAAGAAGGGTGGCAGAAATCTGGAAATTTCAAGCTCCAAATCCCTTCTCTGCCTTTTTTTTTTTTTTTTTTTTTGCCATGCCACTTGGCTTGCTGGATCTCAGTTCCCCAACAGGGATTAAACCTGGGCCAAGGCAGTGAAAGCCCAGAACCCTAAGCACTAGGCCACCAGGGAACTCCCTGCCTGCATTTTCCAGCAATGTTTCCAGAGTCACCTAAATGTGTCGGTTTTGTTTTTCATGCATTGATGTGGGAATTACCCCAGAGAATCCCTGGTATTCCAGAGAGCCAGATGACAGGGCTTGGGATAGCCTGTTGGGTACTCTCTGGGCTTCACTTCAGGGGGGTCAGTCAGATCCCCCAGATAGTAAAATGTCAGCTTTAGAACATAGTCCCCAAGGGCCCAGCTTGTGCCTACAGCAACGCCCCCCACCCCCAGGTCTTTAGAGTCTTTAAATGCACTTTCACAGCGCCCTGGAGGTGGCTGGGGTATCGATCCACATTATCACTCCCATTTTACGGAGGAAGAAACTGAGGCCAGAAGAAGTCAAGGGATTAGAAACACAGTAATATGTGCTAGAGCTCAAACCTGCCAACCCCTCTGGCCCCCACATTTAGTAGTCTTTTCGTTATACCTGAAGTCCAGCAGTTCTCAAACTTTTCCATCTCAGAACCCCTTTATACTCTTAAAAATTAGTGAAGACCCCAAAGAACTTTTGTAAGCTCCTTGAGGGCAGGGATCAGCTTTCTCAGTTTTGTGTGCCCATCCCCTCCCCACAGAATTCACACACAGTAGGCGGTCAATTCTTATAACAGGATGAGAAAGAGAAGATGAAAGGAAAATGGAAGGAAAGACAACCCCAGGTCCAACTTGACTGTGGTGTTACCTACCCCACCATCACACCAGCTCGTCCTCTGGATGTACCTGCCATAAACACTGTCCCTTCATGACTGTTCCACAGTGACCAACAGTTAGAGCCTGCAGGCCAGGAGGAGCTGCAAACATCACCTGCGAATCATCAACATAGAACAGGCAACATTCATGAGCACATACTGTATGCCAGGCACTGTTCTATCACTTTACAGGGATGGTATTTAACCCTATTTCTCAGCTGCTATTATTTTTACGGATGAGGGAAACTAAGGCACAGAGAAGTTAACCTGTCCACAGTTACAAAATGAGTAAATGGAGGATCCAGGGTCTGCTCCAGATTCTGCTGGCTTAACCACTCCTCAATGCTGCCTCTCATAGTGGGAAAGAGTAATCTGGAAGGGGCTGCCACAAGACAGGGGCACCTAAAGGGAGATGATGAGGCCTCAGCGAGGAAAAACAGCCAAGGAAGCAGCCCCCAGACCACACTCACTCCTGCAATCACATATAAATATACCCAAGTCCATGGCGTGCAAGTAAATGTTTAACAACCAGCTCTCTGGAGTGACAGGGACCGATTTGTAAGCATTTGCTCATTTCCATGGTGTAAACATTCTCCCACCATGGCTGATTTCAAGAGACCAATAGTTTACCATCAGTTTACAAAATTCCTGAATACTTAACCATTGGCTCTTGTGAGCATGTATGGTCCAGCTCCGGCACACCACTGTACAAGCCAGCCCCGCAGCACTGATTTGGACCCTACATACCCAGCAACACATAGGACGCTACCTGAACGACTGCCATGAGATGGACTATCAATGGCATTACACAGATGGCTACATAGCAGCTCAGGACACATAAATAATTTTCTCAGGGCCACAGAGCTAGAAGGAAACCGAGCAGGGACACAGATTCAAGTCTCCAGACCCGCACTGTCCAGGACAGCAGCCATAAGCCACACGTGACTATTGAACACTTGACGTGGGGCTGGTCCAAACTGAGATATTGCCGCAAGTGTAAAATACACACCAGATTCTGAAGACTTCATAAGAGAAAAAAGACTGTAAGATATCCCATTTATATATTTTTATATTGAATGTATGTTGAAATGATAATTTTGTATATGCTGGGTTAAATAAAATATATTTTGGAAATAGATTTTCTTTTCTTTTTTTCTAATGTATCTACTAGAAAATTGAAAGTTAATATCTAACTCACCTTCTATTTTGATTAACATGACTACACTCCTGGTCTAGAGCTCTGCCTGCAAAGCACCAGTCATTTCCCATATCCGGGGATACCCAAATCCGTATAGGTCCCTGTGTAAGCGAGAGAGCACGCGCGCACAAGCACAAGCACACACAACCCGCTTGCGCAGGACAACTTACACTTTCTGCCTCCCCCACCCCCAACAGTCACCACTCGTCCCACAGAGCCACTCAGGGAAACAGGACCCGGGGCTACAAAGACACACAACCCCCAAGACCAGCCACAGAGCACCTGCCTGAGGATATCATCCCCCCCCCGCCCCCACACTGGACTTGAGGGAAAATGCTGTTCTAGAACATCGGCTGGGGGTGCCTCCCACCCACTGATCAGCAGCTCTCTGTCTGGCTGAGTGGTAGACATGTGGCAGATGGCACCTCTACCTGTAGCATCAGTCTCTTTGAGGGGGTTCTTCTGAGAGAAGGATGTTTGCCTTGGTGCTGAAATATTACTGCCTGTGAATCTGAGCTGCAGGGCGGGCCCTTGAGTAATGAGAGCAATGGCTGAGGTGTCCACGATGAAGGTGGCTTCTATTTGGACCCGGCTTTTCCCAAGTTTTCTTCCTGAATTTTCTGGCTTGAATTTTTCCTGATAGCGGGCGCCCAGGACAGAGGGTGCCGTATCGGAAGCCCACCGCTGCCTGCTTCTCCATGAATTTGCACACCCTTGTGCCTGTGTGTGAGGAAAGCAGGAAAATCAACACATTTTCTATGAGGCTCCTCTCTACCTCACCCACGGGCACACTTGTTCAGCACGCTGGTGGCTGTGCTCTGGCCTCACCACAATGGCTCACTAATTTTTAGGGTGATTTCCAAGTTCACAGTTGTTGAGCCTCTCCAAAGGGTTTTGTTTTTCTTCCCTTAAGCAGAAAACAGCAGACCTCTGGCCCAGATGACATTAATCCCACAGTCACCTGGAGGTAATTATCCAAAGGCAGACTTTAGATTCCATAAAGAGGGCCACAGCCCACAGGCCAGCCCAGCAAGACTCGGCTTCCAGAGGTCTCCGCGGCCCCTGGCATCCGTCACAACAACCAGTGAGGGCTTATAAAGGCTCAACATGAAAAGCAGGTAGGCTCTGGAGATGTAGCCTTCCTGCTCTTAATTGCTTAATTAGGTGGAATATTGCCTGCTGGATTCAAATCAGATGAGCTTCCACAGACACAGCTGACTACAGAAGGCTCTGGGCTGAGGGGAGGCAAGGCAACATGGAAGATTCCAGAACCTGTCTTACCACGGGATGAGGCCTAGGTTAGAAGGGAGGTGAGGCTCTTGTCTCTCACTGCCATCAGTTAGTTTTGACACCTGGACACACAGCTGTCCCTCTAGGCCTTGGTTCCTTTCTCAGTAAAATAAGATGGTGGTGAGTCGGCCTTCCTCAGGCTCTGCAATATCAGGGCTGCAAGTAGCAGAAAACCGCAGTTCAAACCGGATTGTCATGTGCTATTTCACACAAAAGGCAGAAGAGAGTGCGCCTGAGGCAAGGTACAATCAGCAGCTCAATGTCATCTAAGACCCAGGTTCCTTCTGTACAAGGTAGCTGTGGCCCCTCCAGGTGTACTTCCCAACTCCTGCCGTTAGAAGGCAAGAGGGGCTGTCTCGCCTCCTGGAGAGGAGGAAGCCTTTCCCAAAGGCTCCTCCCAGAGACCTCCCCTCACATCTCATTGGAGGAACTTGGTCACATGCCCACTCCTGAGCCAATCATTGGTAAGGAACATTGGACAACCTGGATTGGTTCTGTTAATAAGGTGGAAGGTGGGGAATGGATGGTAAATGGGCAACCTACAGTGTTTGCTACAGATACCACTTGCATTTAAATGGAAAGCAGAACAGGTCTGGTCTTGTCCCCCTTCCCACCTGACCCCCTTCCGCCTTCCTCCATTTCTCTCTTCTTCCTTTTCATTCTTTTTTTTTTGGCTGCCCCACATGCAACTTGCAGGATCTTAGTTCCCTGACAATTAACTGAACCCAAGCCATGGCAGTGAAAGTGTGAATTCCTAACCACTGGACTGCCAGGGAATTCCCTTTTTTATCCTTTTAATCTCTATTCCAGTTATAATTGGAGGGAATATAAACCAAATCAAACTGGCTTAAGACTTAAAAATATATATATTGGCTCATATAACTGAAAAGTTGAAGAGGAGATTGACACAGCTTGATCCAGGGGTTTGAGTGGTATCATCAAGAAGGGCTGGACCTTTCCTCCTCTTCATTGCCAGCTCTGTGCCAGCTTATTTCTCAGGCCAGCTCCTTCTCTCTGTCCCTTTGTTAGCTGATATGGCCTTTGGCAACTCAAAGCTTCCACATTCCCCAGCTCAAGGCTCTGGAAGGACAATGTTCCAGTTAATAGGAACCATCCATCCAGTTAATAGATATTGCTATATTAAAAAATCACTCCAAAGCTTAGTGGTATAAAACAACTGTCTCTTGTGCTTATGGAGTCTATGGACCAAGGATTCAGACAGGGCATGGCAGGGTTGGCTGTTCTCTGCTCCACTATGTCTGGGGTCTCAGCTGGTATCTTAGTGTGCTTGGATTACCATAACAAAATACCATAGATTGGGTAACTTAAGCAACAGAAATTTATTTTCCTACAGTCTGGAGGCTGCAAGTCCAAAATCAGGGTACCGGCACAGTCAGGTTCTGGTGCAGGTTTCTTCCTGGCTTGCAGACAGCTGCCTTCTATGTGATCAGAAGGTCTTTTCTTAGCACGTGCTTGGGACAGCTCTCTGGTGTCTCTTCTTGTGAGGGCACTAGTCCCATCATGAGGCCACCACCTCCATGACCTCATCTGACACTAATGACCTCCCAAAGGCCCCATCTCCAAATACCATTACATTAGGGATTAGGGCTTCAACATATGAATTTGGGGGTATAACATTCAATCCATAACAGCTGGTGAGACTCAAATGGCTGGGAGCTGGTATCATCTAAGTGCTTTTTCACTTCATATCTAGCACAAGGGGTGGGATGACTCAAATGACTAAGGGCTCATATTCCCTCCCCTCTCCTCCCCTCCCCTCCCCTTCCCTCCTTCCTCTCCTCTCCTCTATTCTACTGTCTGGTTGTTCAAGGCTGTAAGAGCAAGTGTTTCAACAAACAAGACAGAAGCCACACGATCTTTTAAGCTGGAGCCTTAAATGTCAACTGGTGTTACTTACATCGTATTCTGTGCTCAAAGCAGTTACGATCCTGCCCAAATTCAAGGGGAAAGTCATGGGCTACAATTCTAAGGCAGGAGTATCACAGAATTTGTGGCCATGACTTAAAACCACCACAAGGGGTCCCTCTCTCTCCCAGAGTGCTTATGATCCCAGGAGAGGACACTGATTGGTCCTGCTGGTGTCCCAGGACCACCTCTGGACCGATCACCACAAGCACATGGATGTGGTGTCTGTCCTAAGTAGCCAGTCTTGGGTATAAGCTCCAATTTGTGCCATTTGATGGACATGTGACCTTGGAGGGAGAGGGCTCAGCTGACGAGTATATGTAGGCCAGCAGGAACCTTTTGAGTTTATGGCTAGAGTCTATTATCCTTAAAATGATGAAATGTACAGATTCTTTTCCACCATTTCACATTGGTAAAAATCGAGAAAGAAGGATAGCTAAAGGCAAATAACATTAAAAGTGTGCCCAGGCAGGCCCCTGATGAGGCCCTGGTTCCACCTCTGCTACCCTTCCCTGCCTTTCTGCTTGTCTGCACCTGAGCCAGCCTTCAAGGTACAGCTACAGCTAACCCCTTCCTGACACCACCCCTGATCGCCCCAGACTATGGAGGTTTCCTCCTCCCCCGAGCAAATGCACTACACATCATCATCCATCCCTGGTCTCTGCATTTATCTTCTCCATCCCGTCTCTCCCAGAGTCCACCTGCAAACTTGCATCTCCACCCCCGGGAAGGATTCTCCCCTGAAACAGGAGGAGTTTAAGGAATTCCCGGGATGCTGTATTAAGTTACTTTGGTTGCCAGTCCAGCTCTGATAACTGGGTTCCTAACTTGTGCCCCACAATAATGACATCCAACATTTCCAAGCTCTATCTACGTGCTTTACATGTGTGTTCCCATTTCACAGTAAAAACAATTCTAGCATTTTCTCCCCATTTTACAGGGCAGCAGAAGCACAGAGAAGGTAAGTAACCTGCGCCCCCTCAAAGGAGAGAACATAGATTCTATCTCTTGACGTGGAGGTGGCAAACTTTGGAAGACCATGTGGCATCCACTTTTAGAAAATACAATCCACCACACCATGCTCTCCTTCTTAAAAATTGCTTTTTGGGCTTCCCTGGTGGCGCAGTGGTTGAGAATCTGCCTGCCAATGCAGGGGACACGGGTTCGAGCCCTGGTCTGGGAAGATCCCACATGCCGTGGAGCAGCTGGGCCCGTGAGCCACAATTACTGAGCCTGTGCGTCTGGAGCCTGTGCTCCGCAACAAGAGAGGCCGCGACAGTGAGAGGCCCGCGCACCGCGATGAAGAGTGGCCCCCGCTTGCCACAACTAGAGAAAGCCCTTGCACAAAAACGAAGACCCAACACAGCCATAAAAATAAATAAATTAATTAATTAATTTAAAAAAAAAAAGAAAAAACATTGCTTTTTATTTTCAAATAATTGTGAAGATTTGCAAAGACGGTACAGAAAATTCTGTGTGCTCTTCCCCTAGGTCCCTCTGTTGTTAACATCTTACATAACCATGAGTCATTTATCATGGCACGTACAGTCACTAGGTCTCCATGGCTTCCTCCGATCTGGGCAGCTTCCCTCTCTTTCCTTATCTTTCACAACAATGTTACTTTGGCAGAGGACTGGGTCAGGCATACACTCTCATTTTGATAAACACACAAATCTCACATCCTGCTTTAATGATGTATAAAATTTAAAAAGTAAAATTCCATGACCACAAAGTCGCTATCATATTGTATGCTTTCCCCACTATACGTGACCATATAGAGATGGTGATTTTGTCACCCTAGGGATCTGGGCCCTCTTTCTTATATGGAAAACTATTCATCGGCTGATCTGAGCCTCGCTTTCCACATTTGATAATAAAGGAGAGGGTGGGGTGGGCTAGAGGATCTCCAAGCTCTGCCCAGCTCTAAAAGTTGATCCCACAAAATCAATTACATGAACTTAAAATAGATTTTCCAATCCTCAATTCTTAGTCAAATTTCTACATTGATTTTAAGGTAATTAAAGAATATTAAATAAGTTTCTTATAAAGCCTGAGACTTAAATTGTCTCTGGCTCTGGGCGTTCTTCTCACTCTCCCTTCACCCCACCAGACTCAAGGCTCGGGGAGGGCAGGGTGGACCTCAGGATTCATCATGCCCCAGCACTCAGCTGAGCAGCCAGCCTCAGTCAGCACTCAGGACATTTGATGGATGAATGAAATCACTTGCAGATGGACGGCCCTATTTGCCTCCTTGTTGCTCTGTTTCTGTTACGAGTTCACTAACTTCTATAACACGTACATTTTTTTTTTCCTCCCAAATTACACATTCAAGTCCTCCAGGGCTGCAGCCTGGGGTACTATTCCCTTTATCCCTCCCATACTGTGCCCACTGTATCTACCTCGGAGGGTAGTCGATGAATATTGTGGGCATCAGCACAACCGGGTCTGGGCGCATCTGAGTGAAAGAATTTGTCACTCATTCATTCAACAAATATTTACTGGACACCTAATATATGCCAGGGGTTTTCTAGGTACTAGGGCATATTCTCTTGGGGATAGGATGGCCAATCTCTTGGATAAGATGACATTTGAGCAGGGCTCTGAAAACTTCCCACCAACTGATGGCTAAATGTATCGGAAAGATAAAATGAGGTATAAATCATACCAAGGCAAAGTGTCTGCATTAAAAAATCAACAACAGAATACTTTATTCCTGGTGAAATACATGATTGGTTTTGCTTCATTTTGCTGCAAGGTCTTGGGTTATTTTGTTTTGTTTTTCACTCAAGTGGCCCATCAGGAAGAAAAGTCTGGGGGCAAGGACAGCCTAGAAATGCAATAAAGGTAGAATGGGGTGTTTGGGTTTAGATTCCATCTACTTTAGAGCAAGACAATTAGGCCCAGCATTTGGAGGTGGGACTTGGAGGCTCACTGTAGTGCCAACTTTGATTTGAGTAGCTCACCCTGCCCTGCCCTCCTTGAAACTGAAGAATGCCATTTGGAAGTCACTGGACAGTAAGAGACCCCCCAGTTCTTCTGGAAACCTTACCCTCTTCCAGTTCTGCACCCCCTGGTCAAATCACCTGTCAACCACACCCTGAAACTGCTGACCCTCCCTTGGCTTCCGGGCATGTAGGGACACCATACTTCTGACTTCTCCATCCTGGAGGGACTCTCATTTCTCTTGTGTCTCTCTTTTAAAGAAAGAAACCCATTTCCTTTCAAATGGGATCCAACAGTTTAAGAAAAAAAATCTATTGAACTTTGTTTTTTCCTTTGGTCTCTTGGTAAGACGGATTTGGGTTTTGATTCTGTCAAAATGAGAAATTTGCCTTGTTCTCTAAAATCAGAGGTTGGAAGTGTTTCTCTTTTCTTTTTCTTTCTTTCCTTTTTTAAGCCCTCAGGGGCACGGACTGACAAGGGAGCTGCATCTGACTCTGGACACCTCAAGCACAGCCAGCGGAGCTCCATCGCCCAGGAGCCCATCCCTGGGTGCTGGGTTTCAGTGCCATATCGTACCGCAAATGCCAGGAGGCGCCACTCACATCCTCATCCATGATGGGGCAACATTGTACATGACAGATAAGAGGAAGCTCCCTCTTGATGAGGCACTGCCACTCCAAAGGCCTAGGTTGTTTAATGGAAGGAACCAGCAGAGATCCTGCCTCTAAACTGCCTTGTGACCTTGAGCAGGTCACTGAGCATCTCCGACTTGTGTCTCAACTGTAAAATATGAGGTTTTAACAGGTGGGTCTTCTGTCACATAGTGGTCCTTTTTCGACTGATGTTGACACAGCAAAAGGTCACTATGCTCAGGGTCCCGTATTAACCAAACTCGGTTGACCCTATAGTAAAACATAAAGTATTTCTCCCCAGGTCCAAGAAGCATGAAGCTTTTCTTTTTCCTGTTGTTTTTTTTTTGGGGGGGGGGGTGGTGGCAGTAGCTACAAAAATGACATTTTGCAGTTTAAACAGAATGAATGAGGAAATGAAAGAGAGTCCTGGAGGCAGGGCAGGGGTGAAAGATACATTTTCAGACATAGCAAAGGTGACCAAAGGTTGCTTTGCAAAGGTGACCTTTGTCAAAGGTGACAGTTGTTTGCTTGCTGGCATCTTCTTGGGGAACCCCATCGTGCCCTCTGGAGATGCTCTGGAGGGACAGTCAGTCAAGGTTCCCTGCCCACTGAGACATGGGGCCAGCAAGTATCCCAGGCTAGTCCAGTAACTCTGCTTCCCAGGAAGATGGATAGTGGGCCCAATGCCAAGCCCAGGGGGCCAGCGGGAAGGGCTCCACTCAGGGCATTGCTGCCCTGAAGAGGCTATCTAATCCTTCCTGCTGTCTACATGCTCCTGTCTTCCCGAGACCCAGATGTTCAGCTTTGTCTTCAATTTGGTGTCACCCCATGTCCTTCCACTAAATTTCAACTTTCATCTAAGTTAGTCAGAGTCAGATTCTGTTGCTTGCAACCAAGAACTCTAAATCTAATGGACATTTCATTTCTCCTCTCCTTCTTCCAAACTTTTCTAAAAACACAAAGAAGGAAGGAAGGGAGGGAGGGAGACATCAGTGTTTTTATAATGTGTTTTGGCCACAGAGCCCTTTTTCTCTAATTAAATCTAATGTGCACTACCTAAGACAGATGAAAGCAGAGCTCCTTGTCCTCCTCCTACCTGTTCTGTTTCAGCTTCCCCAGATCTGCTTCCTCAGAATCCAGAAATCTCAGGCACCATTTCCCCTGTTAATACCTACCTGTGAGAAGTTAAGGTTCCTTGGGGAGAGGGGCCAAGGAGAGAGAGGGCATAACAGCAGCATTCATGGAACACCACCTGTGCTCTAGGCACAGCTGGGAGCTTCATACATGCTGTTCTAGTTACTATAACAAGCCTGTAAGGTGGGTTCTGTTATTATCATTTGCAGAGGAAACTCAGAGATCCAGCAATTGGCTGGAAGGCACATAGATACAAGTGACAGAGCTGAGATGTGAACCCAGGTCTCTTGTGACCTAACACAAGCAGATGGTCCCCCACTTGGCACTGTTATGGGGTATACAGTATGCCTCTCCCACTCCTGCATGTCCATACCACCAGCAATTCCTGCCCCCAGAGCCTTTGCCTTACCCAATGCTTCTATCAATGGAAGTGTCAAATAAAATTCAATAAAGTATTGAACAAAAGAACAATGATTATATGAAAGGAGTACAGTTTAAAGGTTAAGAATACAGGGTCTGGCATCAAATGGGCCTGGGTGAATCCCAACTTTACTGCTCACCGGCTCTGTGATGTTGAGCAAGCCGCAGAACCTCTCTGTGCCTCATTTTCCTCCCCTGGAAAATAGGAGATAATAATATTTCCTATTGTGAGAAGCAGAATAATGGCCCCAAAGATGTCCACATCCTAATCCCCTAATCCCTGGAACCTGTGAATATGTTACATTATTTGGGAAAAAAGAAGTAAGGTTGCTAATCAGCTGGACTTTAAAATAAAGAGATTATTTTGGATTATCTGGGTGAGGCCAATGTAATCACAAGGATCCTTACATGTGAAAGAGGAAGGCAGGAGAGTCAATGTCACAGTAATGAGATGTGAGAAAGACTTGCTGGCTTTGAAGATGGAAGGGGATCATGACCAAGGAGTGTAGACAGCTTCTAGAAGCTGGAAAAGACAAGAGAATGATTTCTCCCCAGAGCCTCCAACAAGGAATGCAGCTCCGCTGACACCTTGATTTAAGCCCAGTGAGACTCATCTCAGGCTTCTGACCTATGGAACTATAAGAAAATAAATGTATTATTTTAAGACATTAAATTTATGGTAATTTGTTACAGCAGCAAGAGAAAACTAATACACGCCACTGAGACGGCTGTGAGGATTACTGGCGATGCTACTGGACACGCAGGAACACAGGGAAGCTGTGTTTCCTCATTGGTTGGTGTGCCGAGCTGGGAGCTATTGAGAGTGGTGGTGAGCTGTGCCCGGTTTCTTCTGACCATCCCTGTCCAACCGCCCACACCTGCACCTTCCTGCCTTAATTACGTTGGAATATTTCTCTATAATCACACACCCGATGACTCCCTTTGTCACGCTGAATTCTAAATTGCACTTGAAGTAGCTTGTACAATGTGAGTCTTCTGATTAGCTTCTTTCTGAGCTCCAAAATGAGGGTAATCAGAGTGGAGGACAGACCTTACTGTGTACCCTGGGATGGAGGAGAGGGCAGGGGATCTCTCCATTGCAATTTTCTAATTAGACTTGAAGAGCTTTTATAGAGCTGGCTCACCTCACTCTGCAGGCCTGTGCTCATCCTCCCTCCCATCCCCTCCAGAAACGCAAGCTCTCAGACTTACCCTTCCAGGTTCCGACGCAGCTGCCTTCAGTCGCTCCTTCACCCTGGTCTCTCCTCCTCTGAGATTGTATGTAGTTTGTTCTGGAGACTAGGAAGGTGATTATAACCCAGCTGTCAGTCATATCCAGCCAGCCCCTGAGATCTAGATCAGCTTGACTCAAACTCCCCCATTGTGTGGACTATGGAGCCCAAAGCCCCCTCAAAAATTTCTGAGGATTCTCAAATGGGGCCTGGCTCTCCTGTGGTCACGTCTTCCCAGTGAAAGATTTATAAGAAAGCTAATGAAGCTTAAATTCCAGGGCTGTTCCCTTGTGGGAGGCCCTAGCAAAGTGTTCACGTGGTCATATGTTTTGGTAAAATTTGCAAAAGGTTGATATTTTTATATTATTTTTCTTTAAGGGCATCTCACCAAACTGTATGAGCTTCAGATTCCATGAAATTTGGATCTGCCCCTGCACCTAGCTCCCTGTCTGTATGTCACAGTGCATTCACCCTCACACAAGATTCAGCCCTTTGTTTTCCTCCAAAAGGTGTCAAGGTATTCCTGAGTGTGGTAGACTTCTCTACCGTGTGTGTGTGTGTGTGTGTGTGTGTGTGTGTGTGCGCGCGCGTGCGCGCGTGTGTGTGTGTGTGTGTTGCGGTGGGGATGGGAAGAAAGGGATTACAACTACAACTGGCCACTAGGCGTCCTCATTCTTAGAAGTTTCCTCAGGCCACCAGCATGGACCACTTGTTTCTGCTACTTTTACCCCTAGGGACCCACCCTCTGGGTAGCTCTGGCTTCTCTCTGCCTCATTTCTTTTTCCTTCTTCCTCTCAGGAGCAGAGCAAATTCCTCTTACTCTCTCATCTTTGAGCATTACTTTTGACTTTTCACCTTGTAACCTCCCTGCTCTGCCCTCAAAAGTTGATCATGGTATCTTCCCAGGCTGGCTTTCCTAAGAGGGCTTAGGGTACCTGCAGTTAACAGAGTATACTTTTTACATCACAACGTGGTTATCACAGAAAGTATTGGGCTTTTCTTTTCTAGGGCTGGGGGTGAGCATACCCAAGGGTCTGGGGGATAACACAGTCAATAGGGTGGTGGGGGAACCTGCAAGCAGAGGTGATTGGGAAAAGGGGGAGTGGCCAAGAGCTTTGGCTGAAAAAAAAGTGTGTTGAGATGCTGGTGCTAGGCCCATTTTTTCCCAACCCATTGGAAAGCCTCAGGACTTACAGCCAGCTGAATAACAGTAAGGAGAGGGGACCATTCCCTCCTTTGTGCCCAGCTGGACCCTAACAGCTGCTCATGGTGGCTCCTATAATATTTTATTTTATGTTTTTGTTTATGCATTTGTCTCTGCCTCCATGGTCCTAAATCCTTGATGCCAAGAAAATATGTTAGTTTTTCTGTTCATCCCCATTTAGCATAGGACCTGGCATATTTCTTGAAAATTTCTTACTTATGAAATAGTGATAATATTAGCAGTTATCCCATAGAGTAATTATATAGATTGAATGAGGTAATCATCTTAAGTTCTTAGCATAAAGTTTGGCACAGAGTAAATACTCAAAAAGTATCCCTTGTTAATATCATTGAATGAATGATTGGATGAATGAATGAATGAGGTGCTTTGGTTTAATTCATCAGCACAAGCTTTTACATAGGCTTGGAGTTCCTTTTTCATCTTTTTTCTTGCTATATTGAACTAAAAGAAATGGCATGATAAAAGAAAAGAAAGATAATCAAGTGGAAATCACAACTGTTTAATTATATCTAGAAATACAAATTTTTCCTTTTAAATTTCTAGGGTACTGACAGTAATCGAATGCAACGCCACCTATCAGCTGGAGGAATGTATGCACTGTCAGTGAAGGTTGCCTTCTTTTTTCCAGAAGAATTACAGTCCACCTTCCACATCTGCAGATTCAACCAACCAGGGGTAGCAGATATTTTTTATTTTATGTTATCTAAAAATTTTTTGGCCACACTGCATGGCGTGCAGGATCCTAATTCCCTGACCGGGGATCTAACCCTTGCCCCCTGCAGCGGAAGAGGGGAGTCCCAACCACTGGGCCGCCAGGGAAGTCCCCTAGAAAATATATTTTTTTAAAGATTCCAGAAAGTTCCAAAAAGCATAACTTGAATTTGATGTGCACTGGCAACTATTTACATAGCATTTACATTGTATTTATAACTGTTTACATAGCATTTACATTGTATTAGGTACTATAAGTGATCTAGAGATGATTTAAAGGAGTGGGAGTGCAAACGCTTACAATTTAAGATCCTTTCCCAAAAATCCCTACCAGAGGAGAAAGGGGGAAAAAAGGGCAAAAAAGGACAGAAACACCATGAGGCAGCCACAGAGAGAAGGCGAAGGAGACAGGGACCTAAAGAGAGTGCATCTAAGCGAAGTGTGGAGGCCCTCCTGCAGGTCTGCGCTCCCATCTCCCCCTCTCTGGATAGACGGAGTGAATTCAGAGCTTTGTGACCCAGCCTTGACCCCATGGAGCAGCTAGAAAGGACTGATGGGAATTGCCGACCAATGTGCCTGGGTGTTGGGAGGGAAAGCAGATTGTAGGGTGCTTTTCAGATGCAAACCGCCTCCAAAATGTAGCACCAGAGTGAGTGCATGTTATCAGAAAAGCCGCCTACACAGCTCAGGAAAATAAAGAGATTTCCAGGCTGACGATTTTTGATAAGCATTGATCTTTGACTTTATAAGCAGCAGCAAATTCTGCTCAAATCAAAAGGCCAGCTGGTCGCCTGTGGAAACCTAGATTTTAGTTGAGGAAAAAGAGGAATAAAAAAAGTCTTAATTAAAAAAAAACTTCACACTAAGAAGGCAACATGTTTAGTCCCAGTTTACAACAAATTCCTTTTGGTTCCAAAGCATCCTAATTACTTAGAATTTATGAGGACTTTAAGACCCATCTACACCATCCCAATTATCAAGATGTGTCTGCCCTGAAAAGGGTTACATAGTAGTAGCCTATCTGCTAGTATAGACTCTGCCTGGAAAATGACTTATGTTTCCATTATATCAAAATTATATAGGCCACTTTGGAAAATACTGGATCACATACGTTAACACTAGAGCTAGAAATGACTTCCTGGGGCTTAGGTCTATTCCTCTGCCTTCTGGAAGCTCTCTGACATCTGAAGCCAGTGATTTTTTAAGTCTGTTTTGGAAAGTCCCCAGGAGTCAAGATTTCACAGTCTCTGGATTTTAGTACCTAATCACTATTCCTACCAGGATATTCTTTCCAGAGAACTTGATTTTCTCCAGCGGTAACTTAAGCACAGGTTCAGGGAAAGCAGTAATGAACGATCAATGTAGTGTTTAAGCACACATTTCCCCCAGGTTTGCGGCATCTCTGGTGTGTTTGTTATTCTCCCTCTGCCTCTCTCTTCTTCTGTTCTTGGCCCTGCCCTGTGTACCCCAAGGCTGGTCCTGAGGATGGCAGCACCAGGGGTTCCCTCGCCTTCTGGATTCTGGCTGGGTTGGCCAATGCGAGACCTTCCTCGGGGAGGAGAGCCGGGGAAGGTCTGCCCTGTTGGCCCTGCTCTGGCCCTGGACGTGGCCCCATGACCACTGCTCCCTCGGGGCAGTCCTTTCTTCATGCTCCAGCCCTCAGGCCTCCAGGAATACCTTTCCTCCTCCTTTTTAGGTCTGGTGGTAACAACAGCCCCCATTGCAGCTGGTCTCTGGGTTTCCTTAACCTGCCCAAACTCTGTAATAACAGCCCCAGCATTGAAGTCTCTTGAACCGTAAGGGCTAGATTCTGTTCCAGCCAGGACCCCACTGAGGAACTGGGTGACAAGATGTCTTGAGCCTTTTGGCAGCATAGGGTCACCCTCTCTGGCAGCACATTTATCCCATTTCCTCCCTGAATTACTGCAAAGGGTCTGGGTTTCCCCAACTGCTCTGAGGCTAGTGGGACCTCTGTGTCACCAACAAATCATGCTGTGACCACCATGGAAGGTGCTGGAGTGGGAGCTCGGGGTGGTAATGAGTAGAATCGACTCTGCCATCTAGCGCCAGAGGGGAGCCGGCAGAGCCAAGGGTGCCACCTTCACAGTCTTTCTACTGAGGGTGAAGGACGTTTGCTCTGCAGGGTGGAGGGTGCAGAGACAGCCTCCGACCATAACCCCGGGCCCCGCCTGTGGTGTCCTGACTCCTTTCACACTGGCCTCTGTGCAGACCTCCTCCTGGGGCCCAGCTCACCCTCTCCTGCCCTACACAGCCCTCCTGCTCAGGCTCTCTCAGAACATACAGCATGAAACGAGATTAAATGCCTCAGGAGCAGCCAATGGCCTGGGTCTAAGAAACAATACTTGTGACATGGGACAAGCCCCTTCTCTCTCTGGCCCTCAGACTCTCCATCTGTAAAGAGAAGTCCCGCCCACCTCCCAGGGGTCATCAAAGACCCTAATAATATGCACACGAGCACTTTGAAAATGGTTTCCATATAAAGTCAACTTCATCAAACCTCTTTTTCCTCTAACACTCATATCCAAGACATCAGGAAATCCCATCAGCTTGTCTTTGAAAATGTACCTAGAATCCAGCCCCTAGACCACCATCAGCCTCCAAACTGGTTTTCCTGCATCCACGTTTTCCCCAGCCCCCAAGTCTGTTCACCACTCAGCAGCCAGAGTGATTCTTTAACACAGAAGTAAAAAAACAAGTCAGGATCCTCCAAAGGTTCTCCAGCTGACCTGGGCACAACACAAAGCCATGTGAAGTCATCTGCAAGGTCCTATGATCTACCCCCGGCCCCGACCTCGGCACCTGACTCTCTCCCTGGTCCACTGCCATGGTCCACTCCTCTGCCTTCCTGCGGGCCTGGCTTGCCATGCACGCTCCCACCCCAGGGCCTTTGCTCTTGCTGATCCCTCTGCCTGGAGCCCACGCTGGGCTCCTGCCACTCGTCCAGTTTTCTGCTTTACTTTCTCCATAGCACCTCCTTCCCTCCCTAGAAAGTGCTATCTGCCTACTCCTGGCTCCCTGCACTGGAATGTTAGTCACTACTGTGTCCCCAAGGCAGTACCTGGAACATAGGGGATACTCAGCAAACATGAAAGTATGAATGAGTGGGATTCGATATTCTTCCCCCAGGTTTGGCAGAGGTCTCTCTGTCCAGAATCAGGGCCTGCTGTGTGTTTGGATTGCTACCTGTGTGGTGGGAGTGTAAGTACACGGCATGTGAGCTCCTGATGAAAGGGGGGGATGGTGGTGGTAAAATCGCACAGGAAGGTTCAATTTTTTAATGGGCATGGAAAAATTAGACTTGGAATTTCAGAGTCTTAAAAACAAAAGAAGACACTGGGACTGAAATATGCTTAGTGCTAATATCATTCTACAAACATTATTCTGCAAGCATCATTCTAGAAACGTAATGTCTTTATAATTTCCTACCTCCTGTAACAATACAAGAGCTGTGATGCAACAGTTCCTTACTGCATCCCCCCACTCCAGCACACACACAAATGGTGAGGATGAATTGGCAAGTGGGAGACAGAGGGGAAGGAGAGCAGGATGGGGGACCTTCTGGAGGGGCCCCCAGGCTTTCGCAGCTCAGACAGATGTGCCAGGAGTTGAGAGGAGGAGGAAGCCATTGGCTGGTGGGGAGTTCTGTGCAGGAGGGAGGAATGTGGATCTGGGCCTTGGAGACGGGAGTGGTGTATGCCTGGTCGGAGGTCATCCTTTTGTCATAAGCAAAAGTGAGAGGTGGGACGTGGTGGGGTGCAGACGACCTCTACCAGAACAGGGGGTGTGTGGGGAGGTAAGGAGGCTGGTTGAGACAGGTGAGAAAGAGCTTCCCTGATGGATAGGAGTCTGCCTTCAGCCTCGGTGTCCTGAGCCTCACCCCCTCTTCATGCAGCGTGTGGATGGAGTCCTGGGTGTGGGGCAGATGCTGGTCTAGTTGCTGTGGATACAGGAGTGAGCAGGCAACCGTGCCGCCCCTCCCAGCTCTCCTTGGAGTCCTCGGTGGGGTTGGAGTGTGGACTGGAACCTGGACACCTGGGCTCTGAGACAGATGAAGACAGAACCCACCTGCCACTTCTCTGGTTCCCTGACCCAGTAACACTTTGCCTAAATAAAATGACACCAAATGAGCCCAAAGGATTTAAACTGTTAGTTTATTTCCAGGCCAAAGTGAGCTTCAAGTGTCACACAAATGGATGCAGTCACACAAGACCAAGCGAGCAATTTGTGATTAGATGCCTCTGGGTTTGAATCCAAACTCTGTCACTCAGTAGCAGCATGGCCCCAATGTGGCCCCGGTGTGGCCCTGGCTTCTCCAAGGCTCATTTCCTTGTCCACGCAAGAGAAATCCTAGAACCTGCCTCATGCTGTGTGGGTTCTGTGCGATAGTGCACAGAAAAGTCTCGACTCAGTGCCTGCCCGGAGGACATGCCTGGGGGCTGTAGTCAGGACTCTCTAGCAGGAAAATACGGCCTGTCCATGCTTCCCAGACACTGACAGTTCTTTGACAAGAGGGGCACAGCCCAGTCGCCAGCTTGGAGGGGGACGGGTTCAATTTTCATGAGACATGGGTTAATGACGTGGACCTAGTTTTCTGCAGGCATAAGCACACCTATAGAGGCCTTACCCTGGCCTGCTGCTTTCACTATTCAAAGCATCTCCCATTTCCTCTCATCCGCACGGTAGGACAGATGAAAGAGGGAGAACACAGGAGTGGCAGCCCAGCTTGTCACTTGGCTGCAAGCTCTGAGGATGAGGGGTCCTGGCCAAGGCTGGCAGCGTGGCGTCGGCTGCCCTGAGCATCCTTGTCACTCAAAGCTCAGGCTTCCAAGAGCCTCGCCTGTAGGAGGCCAGGCCGTGGCCAGGAACGTTGTCCTCCTCTTGTCCTCCTGGGGCTGGAATTGGTCCCTAATTCTTTCCTGGGCTCATCCTCCCCCCATAAATACCTTCCCGGGGACAGGGCAGACGGCACAGAGGCTCCTCTCTCTCTGGTCCCTCCTGCTATCTGGGCACCATGGCAACAAATGCACTTCCTGGAAACACGGCTCTTTCACCACCTGATTCCAAGCAGCATTACTGCCCCGGTCCTGGCCAGGTCAACCCTACGAGGATCCACAACTGTTTAGAGTGATCCCCCTCTTTCAGGTGCTGAAAGCTGGGCTGCTGGCCACTTTCAGGGTCACCCCAAACAGCAGGTCCTGCTCTCGCTGTTGCCTGCAGGACACCCCCTGGAGGTCTTTCCATGAATTCCCTGGCTATGCCATGCTTTAAGGAAATGGTGTTTGTCTCCTTATGACCTTTTGACACTCTTGAGAACAGGACCCTGTGTTTGTTAAATTTGCAGCCACAGCACCTTACACATAGTAGGTGCTCAGAAAACGTTTGCACAGCATGCCTTGGTGCCAGGCCTACAGAAGCTGTGACAAGAAGGACCAGAGACCTACCAAGGTCAACAGCTCATTTGTTGGGGAGCCAGCACTGGAAACCAGAGCACAGCACAGTGGCAGCTAAGAGCACAGGTTTGTGGCCAGGCTGCCAGGGTTTGAATCCTAACTCTACTGTGTATTAACTAATGACCTTGGGCAAGTTGTTTTAATACCTCCTCACCTCAATTTCCTCATCTGTAGAGTGGTGGAGATAAAAGTAGCTTTCTTTCTAGTACTTGAGAGGATTAAATGAGGTATTATCAGTAGAGTATGGAGTATGGAAAATTGGTCTCAGTACACAGCTAATGCTCCATATGTGTTGACTGGCAGTATTTAATAATTTGGATAGTATGCTAAAGTAAAAAAAAAATTAAAAAACAGAGTATTTTGTGTGAGCTGTTACTCTATGTATGCATCAAAACAGATGGAAATAGATACCCAAAAATGCCAGAGTTATCTGTGGCTGGTGGGATTGTGCGTGACTTTTGGTTTCTTTCATATATTTTTCTATAATTTCCAACTCTTCTACAGTGAACTTATATAAAGTGACTTTTGTTAAAAAACCACCTGGGACCTCTAATGACTACCTCCCCCACCTCTTCCTGAATATGATTTTGGATTCTAAGGAGACACCCTTGTTGTTTCCAATTGCTTGGGAATAGAAGGAAACCTGCCGAGACATTTCAGCTGGAGTAGTGGAGGCTACATTTCCGCAGTACTTTGCTTGTACACCCAACTAGGAAATGAGATATCTTGTGTTTTGACTGAATCTCTCCTATTAATCATGGGGATACTCCAGGTCTATCGGGCAGAGTGACTGGTATAATTAGGGCCTCTGTCTGCAAGGTTAATGCCAGCAGTCAAGAGCAGTGTGCGTGAAGCAAGCCTGAGTCTTCTCGGAGCTTGTGGCAATATGATTGCTTCCCTGAGCCACGGAAGCCAAAGGTGAGAAGGTCTGGGTGGTCCCGAGATTTCAGGTGGAGATAGAAGTGTTGTGATAGCTATTGAGAGGATCTCCCCAGGCTCTCCCATATGTGAGTAAATGTGGGGTCGGCCAGAACATCAGAAAAGGATTTCCACAGTCCAAGAATTTCCTTAAGGACAGATGACTCAAGTCTGACATGTGATTTTTTCCAGCCAGGCTCTGTGTCTTTTTTGCAAGTGAAAGCAGTTTGTACGCATCAGAACGTCATGACGAGTTCAGAACTGCATCCACACACTTCACTCCAACATGTGCAAATTCTAGAGCCCAAAGAAATGGATGGAAAGATGACCAATAAAACACGTCCCTTCCCAGCCACTGAGTCACCTGCCCCAGCTGTTCCCTGCCCTCTTTAGTAGCTGTGGGTTCCTTGTTGGTCTTTGGGCAATGTCAAGAAGGTAGGAACTGATCTAGTCTGGGAATCATAGAAAACAGCATTCTCCTCCCTTATGGTATCCACAGTGTCAGGGGGACATGACTTCAGTACAGCTCAGAGAAGAAAACTTTTACAGTGGTTCATACAAGTTATGCCCCTGCCTATAAATAATCACATAAAACCAAAACACCAAATCTTTCCCAATTCAGCCCATCACCATAACGCCCTCATCCCCTAATAAAAAGGGCATTTATCAAGACAGACAGAATGAGCAGCTTGATGGTTCTCACTGAGAGTTTTCTCAGCCCTCCAATCTGCCTGTGGTTTCTGACATTTTGAGACATACATGCATCAGTTAGCCCCATAACAGTCCCCACTGGATCCTGCTACAAGAAATGACCCTTAAATCCTTCCTTGTCCTTCCCTCCCCCATCACCCAACCTCAAAATAGGACAAGCATCAAAGAAAACTACCTGAATGATGTGAATCAAACAGGAGAGAGATGGAGGCTTGGAAGGAAATCTACCCTATTGCATCTTGATTCCAAAAAAGAAAAGAAAAAGCCTGAAAAAAGGAGAAAATGCAGGAACTCTGAGCAGACGGTGCCCCTAGCTCTGGGACAAGGAGAAACAGGATATTCAAAGAAGGGATTAGCCATCCTAAGTGCTAACCAAAGAGCAGTGGCTACTGTCTCTGGGAGGTGACAGTGCAGCATCCAACAGTGACCCTGGGCCATTACTGGTCAGGCACCTGGCAGTCAGGAGGGGAAACAGAGCAAGGAGGGTGTGACAAACTCTCTTTCAGTGCCTCCCGCCAATAACAACCTTCAGGGTTGCTGCATCAGTTCTGCTTCTTGGGTCTTGCAGAACTTCAGCTGTGGCCAAATCAAACTCAGAACCATACCAGGAAGGCAATTTTGGAAAACAGAGTTCCCAGAGTAAACAAGTTGACAATAGAACAATCCAGCAAATGTTGCCAACCTAAGTGGGGTGAAACCCACTGAGGATGTCAGCTCTGCGAAAGGAATTCAGGTTGTTGGAAAACGGAAAGGTGCGTCACCTGGAGATTAGAGAGAGACCTGCGGACCAAGGCAGGCCTGAAGCCCTCCACCCCTGCGGCTGTGTTTCTAGTATAGCTTGCCCTGATTTCCACACGGGAATCTTCTCCACTTTTAAGTCTATCCAATATTTAGCAGCATTAGGAATGTGTGTCAATCAGGGTTCAGTACAGGAAATAGAGCAGAAAAGGATTTAACCCAGGGAATTGAGCCCTTACAAAAGTTGTTGGAAGGGCTGGAGAAGTGGAGCTAGGGACCACCACTGGAGCACAGCCTTCAAGGTACAGCCTCAAAGCCAAGATCCAGAGCCAGGACCTGCTGTGACTGTCTCTGGCCACAAGCTGTGATGGCAGTGGGAGGAGAGTTGGCCCCTGAAACTGCTCATGCCCCCGGCCCCCAGCTTGCCTGCCAGCAGCCTCTGCCTTGCTCTACCTTCCGGTGTTAGTCAGCTCAGGCTGGTAACAGAGTATCACGAACTGGGTGGCCTAAAACCAGAAATTTATTCTCTCATAGTTCTGGAGGCTAGACATTTGAGATCAAGGTGTGGGCGGGGCCATGTTCCCTCTAAAGCTCTAGGTAGAATCCTTCCTTGCCTCTTCCTAGCCCCTGGTGGTGGCCGTGTTCCTTGGCTTAAAGCTGCATCACTCCCATCGCCGCCTCTGTCGTCGCATGAAGTTCTCCATGTGTCTCTGTCTTCACATGGCATTCTCCTCTTCTTACAAGGACACCAGTCATATTGGATAGGGACACACCCTAATGACCTCATCTTAACTTGATTATGTCTGCAAAGACTCCATTTCCAAAAAAGGTCATATTCACAGGCACCGGAGGTTAGGACTTTAACATATCTTTTCGGGGGAACACAATTTAACCCATAACATTTCCTAACCTTGCATCTCATTGGCACAACCTCATTCACATCCAGAAGTCTAGGAAATGCAGTGTTAGCCTTCCAACTGGTCAAATAGAGTGAGGGCGAATAAAGGGGGAAAGCCCACCCGTGTGGCTAGCACAGAGGCCACCGTGCAAGCACCGCTGTGTTCTGGCTGAACAGATGAGGCAATCCTGATACACAGAATGAGAGGCAGTGCAGTAGGGTGGTTAGTAGCACTGGATCCAATGTTTGAACCTGGCCCAGCTTCTGCTGGCTATGAGACCTCGGGCAGGTTAGTTACTTCTCCTCTGTAAGCTTTAGCTTCCACACCTATAAGTGGGGATAATAACAGCCACCATTTCTCAGGGTTTACCTGAGGATTAGATGAGATTATGGACTCCAAGTTCCAAGGACCAGGCACACAATAAGCCATCTACAATGGTAACCATTATTAAATTATCAAATTTACTAGATTTATTCTGTGTCCCACCATGGGAGAGAATTGAATGAAGCACAGGCACATGGACGAACTCTATGGAAGGGTTCCCCCTGGCATGGTTAGGACTTTATGTAAAAATCAGAAACTCCAAGAATTTGAGCCAAGGCATAGATTTCCTGATGTAAGGATTTTCTTACTCAGAGCAATGACCCATCAGAGTATCAAGAAGCTAAGGGATTTATCTCTGGAATAGATTCCTCCAAGTTCTGTTGGTGATTATTTAACTTTAGTTGACATAAGAAGAGAAAAAGCAGGTATCAGCTAAAGTGTGGGTGTTTTCTTACACAAGCATTGTTACATGTTTATGTTCCTGAAAAAAGGAAGTTAAGTCATATTAACCATGTTTAGGGTTCAGAGGACAAATTCTTGTTCAGTTTTAAAAGGTACAATGGATTAAAATAACTTTTCGGTGGTCAGCATGACTTGGATGGAGGCACATTCTGTATTTTACTATTATTAAATCTGTCTCTCTAAGTGAGATAAAGCAGTTGAGACAGAAATCAGACTTCCGTGCCTCAGACTGGGTCATAGGGAACATTTAGCTATTAAAAATTTGGCATTTTACATAAAAAAATGAAATAATGCCATTTGCAGCAACATGGATGGACCTAGAGATTATCATACTAAGTGAAGTCAGAAAGAGAAGGACAAATACCATATGATATCACTTATATGTGGAATCTAAAATATGACACAGATGAACTTACCTACAAAACAGACTCACAGACATAGAGAACAGACTTGTGGTTGCCAAGGAAGGGGGAGTGGGGGAGGGATGGATTGGGAGTTTGGGGTTAGCAGATGCAAACTATTATGTATAGAATGGATAAACAACAGGGTCCTACTGTATAGCACAGGGAACTATATTCAATATCCTGTGATAAACCATAATGGAAAAGAATATGAAAAAAATGTATGTATATGTATAGCTGAATCACTTTGCTGTGCAGCAAAAATTAACACATTGTAAATCAACTATACTTGAATAAAATAAATTTTTAAAAAATTAGGCATTGTACAATTCAATAATAAAAGGACAAACAACACAATACAAATATAGGAAAAAGATCTGAACAGACATTTCACCAATGAAGATACACAAATGGCCAATAAGCACATGAAAAGATACTCAGCATCATTAGTCATCAGGGAAATGCAAAGTAAAACCACAACAATACACCACAATGCAACTACTAGAATGGCTAAAACACACAAAATAACAACAAAAACTGACAACACCAAGTGCTGACAAGGATGTGGAACGATTGGAACTCTTGCACATTACTGATAGGAATGCAACGTGGTACAGTCACTCTGGGAAACAGTATGGCTGTATCTTTTAAAGTTAAATATAAACTTACTACATGATTCCACCATTCCACTCCTAGACATTTACCTATGACAAATGAAAACATACATCCACATAAAGATGTGTGTGTGAATGTTCATAGTAGCTTTAGTCATAATCACCCAAAACTGGAAGCAACAAATGGTGGATGGATAAACAAATTGTAGAATATGCATACAGTGGCATACTACTCAGCAATAAAAAGGAACAAAATAGGGGCTTCCCTGGTGGTGCAGTGGTTAAGAATCCGTCTGCCAATGCAGGGGACATGGGTTCGAGCCCTGGTCTGGGAAGATCCCACATGCCGCAGAGCGACTAAGCCCGAGCGCTGCAACTACTGAGCCTGCGCTTTAGAGCCCGCGAGCCACAACTACTGAGCCCACATGCCACAACTACTGAAGCTTGCGCGCCTAGAGCCCGTGCTCTGCAACAAGAGAAGCCACCGCAATGAGAAGCCTGCGCACCACAACGAACAGTAGCCCCACTTGTCGCAACTAGAGAAAGCCTGCGCGCAGCAACGAAAGACCCAATGCAGGCAAAAATAAATAAATAAAATAAATAAATTTATATTAAAAAAAGGAACAAAATAGCAATACATGGAACAACACGGATCAATCTCAAAAACTTGATGCTAAAGTGAAAGAAGTCAAACACAAAAGGTGATATATTACATGAGAGCATTTATGTGTAATTCTAGAGAAGGCTAAATTATAACGACAGAGAGCAGACCAGTGGTTGCATGAGGCTGGTGGGGGGTGGGGAGCAACTGCACAGGGGCAGGAGGGATTTCTTAGGGTTAGGGGATGGTTCTGGTCTGTGTTGTGATGGTAGTTACATGACTGTATACAGTTACTCAAACTCTTCAAAGTGTACACTTCAAATGGGTGAACTTTATGTAAATGATATATTAATGCAAACATAAGCTTTGAGTTCTGATGTGACAGGCTTGGGGAGAGGGAGCAGTTGGAGGATAGGAGTGGGGTGGTGGTGCAGGGCATGGCTTATCTATGTGATGCCTGAACCCAATGATTTATCCTCTAAGATCAAGCCCATCAGTTATAACTGGGAACCTAGTGCAGCCAAGCTCTGCTCCAAGGGGGGGTGTTAGCATCATCTCTATAGGTTTTTTTTCATTATAAAAATTTAGTGCTTGTTATTTTATTTTTTATAAATTTATTTATTTATTTTTGGCTGCGTTGGGTCTTTGTTGCTGTACGTGGGCTTTCTCTAGTTGTGGCGAGCGGGGGCTACTTTTTGTTGTGGTGCGCGGGCTTCTCACTGAGGTGGCTTCTCTTGTTGCGCAGCATGGGCTCTAGGCGCGCGGGCTTCAGTAGTTGTAGCACGCGGGCTAAGTAGTTGTGGCTCACAGGACCTAGAGCGCAGGCTCAGTAGTTGTAGTGCACGGGCTTAGTTGCTCCGCAGCATGTGGGATCTTCCCGGACCAGGGCTCGAACCTGTGTCCCCTGCATTGGCAGGCAGATTCTTAACGACTGCACCACCAGGGAAGTCCCTAGTGCTTTTTATTGTTATATTGATTTTTATTATAGCTACAAAAGTGAGGATAGGTATCATCATACATCAAAGAGCAGATGAGAAGCGGTGAGGTCTACATTAAAGGAGAAAGCATATGTGAAGCAGAGTTCACAGAGGACATTCACAAATGGCAACTATTATTATTTGCCTAGGCTGATGTGGTCAGCACAGAAGTGTGAGGCCAGGCTTCTCGCAGGGGAGAGGCAGCAGAGAGCTGGGAACAGGATTAGAGTGGCGAGGCCCTAGCCTTTCAGCCCCAGTGACTTCTCTTTAGAACAGATATTTTATGATGCCCTTTTTGCTAACCCCAACACTTTTGCCAACAGCTTCTTGGCTTCTGATCTGATTTCCTACCCTTGGTGTCCAGGACAGCGTCGTGGTCCACTTAGCCCCCACCCTCATTCAGATCACTTCCAGCTTGCTCTCCCTCTCGGTCTCCATCTCTTCCTCCAAGAGGAATTGCTGCATTTTAAAGTTAATCCAGGACAAGAAGAGCCAAATGTGTCTCAGGATGCAGAGAGCTCCCAGAAGAACTGAGGGGAGGAGGGGGAGTCTTGGGCTTCCCTCCAGGGCCCAGGCATAGGGGCTCCAAGTCATAAGGGCTGAGCCCCGGTGTCCAAAGTGGCCTGAGATCAGCAATGTGTGGGTTTCTTGCTCTCCCCTTTGAGCCCACGTGTCTACTGCAGCCTTTTACAGAAGGAGAGTCAGCAATTCATTCCAGGACCTTCTATGTGCCAGACACTGCCCCAGGTGCTGGGGACTCTGAGACAAAGAGGGAAAGTCCCCACCTTCCAGGCACTCACAGTCTGGTTGGAAGAGATAGACAGTTGCTGGTGATCACAACATAGAAACCAGAGCAAAGGTTTAGAGAAGCCGTGCTGGGAACATAGAGGCAGAAAGCTGTCCCTGCACGCTATTTTTTAAAACAGAAAATTACTTTCTATTTACTTCCCATTAAAGAATTTAAGAAGTATATCAGCGTGATGGGGCACCAAATTATTAGGCTGCCCAGGATGTCCTCATGCCTTAGGCCAGCCTGGACTAGGCTTGCTTTGGAGGCATGCATCTCCCTCTGCACCCACCCCGGCCCCCACCTTCTGCAGCTTTCAGAGGTGCAATCCTCTGAACCAGGTATTCTGAACCCGATTCTGGGGGTGGGGCTTCTGCAAATCAGGCCCTTGTCAACTGGGGATCATGGTCTGTAGTTCAACAAAGGGAAAATCAAGAGGCAAATCCAAGCAGGTCTGGACTCACGAGGAGCAGATGGAGAGAAGGGAATGAAGTGGGAATGGGGAGGCAAGGTCGGGAGGAGCTCTGAGCTTCATCCTGGTGGTTTATGACGGGGTCCCTCTGGTCACAGGAGGGGACGTGTCCTGGGGGCTTATTGGGATCACCAGTATGCTCCCAACCTCTGCTGAGTGCCTCCTGTGTGCCAGGCCCTGTGCCAAGGGCTTTCTCTACACCAAGCTCCTACCCTCTCAACAGGCCCTAGACTCCAGCGTGATCCCAAGGAGAGAGTGGCTATGACTGAAATCTGAGGCTATGAGCGGCCTTTCATTTTCCAACTTGATAAGAGCAACATATATGACATAGGATTATTCTTAATATAAAGGACTGTGCAATCAAGAAATTATGGATAAAATTATACTTAAAAAACCCCATGATGGGCTAATGAGCGTATGGAAATATGCTCAGCTTCCTTAAATAATCTGGTATGAAAACTAAAATTAGATACCATTATGTCTTCATGTATCAAAATATTTTTAAAGAAAATTCTGGTTTGGTGAAGTTGTAATAAAATGGGCAGGGGAGTAATGGCTGGCGGATGTATAAATTAATCAACTATGGCACCTTGTTAATGTGTACCAAGGTGTACATAGTACTAGCCTAGTAGTTCCATTTTAGAAGAAGATAGATAAGGATTTGGATGCAAGGATGTTTGTCATACATGTAAAAGACAAAAACTGGAAATGACCTTAATGCCCAACAATAGGACAACTGATCAAATGATGGATGGATCACACAGATACACACACACCTCCCCACACAGAGAATCTGTGAGCTTAATTTTGTTCATAAAAAGGATATTTATATATTTTCTCTCATTGTTTCTCTTTATATACATGCAGAGAACAAAAGACTGGCAAGAAATGCACCAAAACATATTTATTTTGGAATGATAGGACTATGGGCTGCCTTTATTTATTTTTTCTTTAAATTTTTCCATAATAACTTTGAATTGGTTTCATTATCTGAAAAAATATTTTAAAAAATCTGTGACAGCTAGTGGGAAGCAGCCGCATAGCACAGGGAGATCAGCTCGGTGCTTTGTGACCACCTAGAGGGGTGGGATGGGGAGGGTGGGAGGGAGGGAGATGAAAGAGGGAAGAGAAATGGGAACCTATTGTATATGTATAACTGATTCACTTTTTTATAAAGCAGAAGCTAACACACTATTGTAAGGCAATTATACTTCAATAAAGATGTCTAAAGAAAAAAAAAAAAATCTGTGACATACTCTTGCCAAAAATTAATCAAATGAGCCTTAACTCCCACTTTGCATGAAAGAGAGAGATAAGTGAAATGACACCACGAAGAAACAAGTTGACAACATCCAGAAGATGGAACCTTCTATAAAGAAACCGATTATCTTCTCCAAAAGTTGATATGATAAGGGACAAACAATTGGGGGAACCATTCTAGATGAACGAAAACTAAACAGGCATAGCAACCAAATGCCACGTTCAAATCTTGATTGGGTCCTGACTCAGAGTCAGGTCTAAATGACATTGTAAGGACAACTGGGGAAAGTGAAATATGGATCTTCATTTTGATCTTCACTTGGCCAAACTACAGACCTGCTGCCCAGCTGGCAAATACCTGATCTGCAAAAGTCCCACCCCTAGAATCACAGTCTATAATAGACACACTCAGAGAGGCCATTACGGTATGTTCCTAAACCAAGGGGAATTGTGCACAACTTCAAAATAGCACATTTTTCTTCATTTTACATAAAATGCCTATTAGAAAACTATTTAAGTTCAGTTTTGGTAACTAAACTTTCAGTAAGTACCACTTATTAAGTATCAACATCTTGGCTTTCTGCACAGTAATTCCCCCGTGACTCCCAACCAGCGGGGACATGTAAGATGCTGCAGGTGGGCTGGTGGAAGGAGACCACCCAGCACTGTCCCTCATTCCACATGGGTGCTTGACATCCCCCAGGCTAATCCTGAGCCCGGTGGTGTGTGTGTGTGTGTGTGTGTGTGTGTGTGTGTGTGTGTGTGTGTGTGTGTGTGTGTGTGTGTGTGTCTACTTCTAATTAACAAAAGCTAGGAAACTCTTGATTCAGGGACCAATTTTACAACAAGTCGCCAACTTTACCTCACTAGATTGTTATTTGGTTCAAAAGCTTCCGTTTGTGGGTAGAGGGACAAAAATATCTAACAGCAGCCTACAACTTACAGAATTCTTTTACTGACATATCACATTTAAAAGACTCCAAAGCTCCCAAGGGGGCAACTGTTCCTTTCAGTCTTGGAGTACGTCCTAGCTGACGAGAATTTTTGCCAGTCTCCATTTTCTTCTTTGGTGCAGGGGTGGGGGTGAGCAGGGAATCCACAAGTCTGTGTGCTGGGTAAAGTAAGGAATTGTTATCCCCATTTTATAGACTTTTTATAATATAAATATAAAAATATATAATGTAAAAATATATTTCTATATAAGAATATGTATTTGCTATATATAATATAAATATAAAATATAGGAGATTGACACTCAGAGAGATGCCAGCTGCCAACTCCAGGCAAAATACCACCTGGATAGCCTGTGGGGCCCGCAAAGCTCAGTTTATTGCTCTGTAGCAAGTGGGGAGGTCAAGGGTACCATATTTATAGGATTCGAGGGTCTGGTTTAAGGTGGATCTTCAACTGTGGGGAGCTGATTGGAATTGGACTAAGTTCCTGATACAATAGTTGAGGATTGGGAAAAACAAAGAAAGGAAGTTTTTGAATGAACCTTAAGAGTAAACAGTCATTTGCTAAAACCAGCTGAGCAATCCACTGTTCTGAGAAAGGGGCTATTTACCCTGATGAAGGCTAGTTCAGTGATAAATAAAAATTCAGATAAATGGATTTTCAGGAAGTTCATAAGACAAATAATACAATTATTTGTAACTTTATCTTCCTGGGCAGGAATTTTCTGCAGATAGCGGAGGGCTAATTTTATTTTATTTTTATTTTTTTTAATTTTATTTATTTTTTTATACAGCAGGTTCTTATTAGTAATCCATTTTATACACATCGGTGTATACATGTCAATCTCAATCTCCCAATTCATCACACCACCACCCCCACCCCCCAACGCTTTCCCCCTTGGTGTCCATACGTTTTTTCTCTACATCTGTGTCTCAATTTCTGCCCTGAAAACCGGTTCATCTGTACCATTTTTCTAGGTTCCACATATATGCATTAATATACGATATTTGTTTTTCTCTTTCTGACTTACTTCACTCTGTATGACAGTCTCTACATCCATCCACGTCTCTACAAATGACCTAATTTCGTTCCTTTTTATGGCTGAGTAATATTCCATTGTATATATGTACCACAGCTTCTTTATCCGTTTGTCTGTCGATGGGCATTTAGGTTGCTTCCGTGACCTGGCTATTGTAAACAGTGCTGCAGTGAACATTGGGGTGCATGTGTCTTTTTGAATTATGGTTTTCTCTGGGTATATGCTCAGTAGTGGGATTGCTGGGTCATATGGTAATTCTATTTTTAGTTTTTTAAGGAAACTCCATACTGTTCTCCATAGTGGCTGTATCAATTTACATTCCCACCAACAGCACAACAAGGTCCCCTTTTCTCCACACCCTCTCCAGCATTTGTTGTTTGTAGATTTTCTGATGATGCCCATTCTAACTGGTGTGAGGTGATACCTCATTGTAGTTTTGATTTGTATTTCTCTAATAATTAGTGATGTTGAGCAGCTTTTCATGTGCTTCTTGGCCATCTGTATGTCTTCTTTGGAGAAATGTCTATTTAGCTCTTCTGCCCACTTTTGGATTGGGTTGTTTGTTTTTTTAATATCAAGCTGCATGAGCTGTTTATATATTTTGGAGATTAATCCTTTGTCTGTTGATTCGTTTGCAAATATTTTCTCCCATTCCGAGGGTTGTCTTTTCGTCTTATTTATGGTTTCCTTTGCTGTGCAAAAGCTTTGAAGTTTCATTAGGTCCCACTTGTTTATTTTTGTTTTTATTTCCATTACTCTAGGAGGTGGCTCAAAAAAGATCTTGCTGTGATTTATGTCAAAGAGTGTTCTTCCTATGTTTTCCTCTAAGACTTTTATAGTGTCTGGTCTTACATTTAGGTCTCTTATCCATTTTGAGTTTATTTTTGTGTATGGTGTTATGGAGTGTTCTAATTTCATTCTTTTACATGTAGTTGTCCAGTTCTCCCAGCACCACTTATTGAAGAGACTGTCTTTTCTCCATTTTATATCCTTGCCTCCTTTGTCATAGATTAGTTGACCATACGTGCGTCGGTTTATCTCTGGGCTTTCTATCCTGTTCCATTGATCTATATTTCTGTTTTTGTGTCAGTACCATATTGTCTTGATTACTATAGCTCTGTAGTATAGTCTGAAGTCTGGGAGCCTGATTCCTCTAGCTCCGTTTTTTCCCTTAAGACTGCTTTGGCTATTCGGGGTCTTTTGTGTCTCCATACAAATTTTCAGATTTTTTCTTCTAGTTCTGAAAAAAATGCCATTGATAATTTGATAGGGATTGCATTGAATCTGTAGATTGCTTTGGGTAGTATAGTCATTTTCACAATATTGATTCTTCCAATCCAAGAACATGGTATATCTCTCCATCTGTTGGTATCATCTTTAATTTCTTTCATCAGTGTCTTATAGTTTTCTGCATACAGGTCTTTTGTCTCCCTAGGTAGGTTTATTCCTAGGTATTTTATTCTTATTGTTGCAATGGTAAATGGGAGTGTTTCCTTAATTTCTCTTTCAGATTTTTCATCATTAGTGTATAGGAATGCAAGAGATTTCTGGGCATTAATATTGTATCCTGCAACTTTACCAAATTCATTGATTAGCTCTAGTAGTTTTCTGGTGGCATCTTTAGGATTCTCTATGTATAGTAAGTATCATGTCATCTGCCAACAGTGACAGTTTTACTTCTTCTTTTCCAATTTGTATTCCTTTTATTTCTTTTTCTTCTCTGATTGCTGTGGCTAGGACTTCCAAAACTATGTTGAATAATAGAGGTGAGAGTGGACATCCTTGTCTTGTTCCTGGTCTTAGAGGAAATGCTTTCAGTTTTTCACCATTGAGAATAATGTTTGCTGTGGGTTTGTCATATATGGCCTTAATTATGTTGAGGTAGGTTCCCTCTATGCCCACTTTCTGGAGAGTTTTTATCATAAATGGGTGTTGAATTTTGTCCAAAGCTTTTTCTGCATCTTTTGAGATGATCATATGGTTTTTATTCTTCAGTTTTTTAATATGGTGTATCACATTGATTGATTTGCATATATTGAAGAATCCTTGCGTCCCTGGGATAAATCCCACTTGATCATGGTGTATGATACTTTTAATGTGCTGTTGGATTCTGTTTGCTAGTATTTTGTTGAGGATTTTTGCATCTATATTCATCAGTGATATTGGTCTGTAATTTTCTTTTTCTGTAGTATCTTTGTCTGGTTTTGGTATCAGGGTGATGGTGGCCTCATAGAATGAGTTTCGGAGCAGTCCTTCCTCTGCAGTTTTTTAGAAGAGTTTGAGAGGATGGGTGTTAGCTCTTCTCTAAATGTTTGATAGAACATTTAGAGAATGTGAAGTCATCTGGTCCTGGATTTTTGTTTGCTAGAAGACTGTTAATCACAGTTTCAATTTCGTTACTTGTGATTGGTCTGTTCATATTTTCTGTTTCTTCCTGGTTCAGTCTTGGGAGGTTATACCTTTCTAAGAATTTGTCCATTTCTTCCAGGTTGTCCATTTTATTGGCATAGAGTTGCTTGTAGTAGTCTCTTAGGATGCTTTGTATTTCTGCGGTGTCTGTTGTAACCTCCCCTTTTCCATTTCTAATTTTATTGATTTGAGTCCCCTCCCTCTTTTTCTTGATGAGTCTGGCTAATGGTTTATCTATTTTGTGTATCTTCTCAAAGAACCAGCTTTTAGTTTTATTGATCTTTGCCATTGTTTTCTTTGTTTCTATTTCATTTATTTCTGCTCTGATCTTTATGATTTCTTTCCTTCTGCTAACTTTGGGTTTTGTTTGTTCTTCTTTCTCTAGTTCCTTTAGGTGTAAGGTTAGATTGTTTATTTGAGATTTTTCTTGTTTCTTGAGGTAGGCTTGTATAGTTATAAACTTCCCTCTTAGAACTGCTTTTGCTGCATCCCGTAGGTTTTGGATCATCGTGTTTTCATTATCATTTGTCTCTAGGTATTTTTTGATTTCCTCTTTGACTTCTTCAGTGATCTCCTGGTTATTTAGTAACGTATTGTTTAGCCTCCATGTGTTTGTGTTTTTTACGTTTTTTTCCCTGTAATTCATTTCTAGTCTCATAGCCTTGTGGTCAGAAAAGATGCTTGATATGATTTCAGTTTTCTTAAGTTTACTGAGGCTTGATTTGTGACCAAAGATGTGATCTATCCTGTAGAATGTTCTGTGTGCACTTGAGAAGAAAGTGTAATCTGCTGTTTTTGGATGGAATGTCCTATAAATATCAATTAAATCTATCTGGTCTATTGTGTCATTTAAAGCTTCTGTTTCCTTATTATTTTTCTGTTTGGATGATCTGTCCATTGGTGTAAGTGAGGTGTTAAAGTCCCCCACTATTATTGTGTTACTGTCGATTTCCTCTTTTATAGCTGTTAGTAGTTGCCTTATGTACTGAGGTGCTCCTATGTTGGGTGCATATATATTTATAATTGTATATCTTCTTCTTGGATTGATCCTTTGATCATTATGTAGTGTCCCTCCTTGTCTCTTGTAACATTCTTTATTTGAAAGTCTATTTTATCTGATATGAGTCTTGCTACTCCAGCTTTCTTTTGATTTCCATTTGCATGGAATATCTTTTTCCATCCCCTCACTTTCAATCTGTATGTGTCCCCAGGTCTGAAATGGGTCTCTTGTAGACAGCATATATATGGGTCTGGTTTTTGTATCCATTCAGCAAGCCTGTGTCTTTTGGTTGGAGCATTTAATCCATTTACGTTTAAGGTAGTTATCGGTATGTATGTTCCTATTTCCATTTTCTTAATTGTTTTGGGTTTGTTTTTGTAGGTCCTTTTCTTCTCTTGTGTTTCCCACTTAGAGAAATTCCTTTAGCATTTGTTGTAGAGCTGGTTTGGTGGTGCTGAATTCTCTTAGCCTTTGCTTGTCTGTAAAGCTTTTGATTTCTCTGTCGAATCTGAATGAGATCCTTGCCGGGTAGAGGAATCTTGGTTGTAGGTTGTTCCCTTTCATCACTTTAAGTATATCATGCCACTCCCTTCTGGCTTGTAGAGTTTCTGCTGAGAAATCAGCTGTTAACCTTATGGGAGTTCCCTTGTATGTTATTTGTCATTTTTCCCTTGCTGCTTTCAATAATTTTTCTTTGTCTTTGATTTTTGCCAATTTGATTACTATGTGTCTTGGTGTGTTTCTCCTTAGGTTTATCCTGTATGGGACTCTCTGCGCTTCCTGGACTTGGGTGGCTATTTCCTTTCCCATGTTAGAGAAGTTTTTGACTATAATCTCTTCAAATATTTCCTCGGGTCCTTTCTCTATTCTCCTTCTGGGACCCCTATAATGTGAATGTTGTTGCGTTTAATGTTGTCCCAGAGGTCTCTTAGGCTGTCTTCATTTCTTTTCATTCTTTTTTCTTTATTCTGTTCCGTAGCAGTGAATTCCACCATTCTGTCTTCCAGGTCACTTATCCGTTCTTCTGCCTCAGTTGTTCTGCTATTGATTCCTTCTAGTGTAGTTTTCATTTCAGTTATTGTATTGTTCATCTCTGTTTGTTCTTTAATTCTTCTAGAACTTTGTTAAACATTTCTTGCATCTTGTTGATCTTTGTCTCCATTCTTTTTCCGAGGTCTTTTTCCGAGATCATCTTCACTATCATTATTCTGAATTCTTTTTCTGGAAGGTTGCCTATCTCCACTTCATTTAGTTGTTTTTCTGGGGTTTTATCTTGTTCCTTCATCTGGGACATAGCCCTCTGCCTTTTCATCTTGTCTATCTTTCTGTGAATGCTGGAGGGTTAATTTTAATGCACACAGTCTTAAAACTTAATCCTATTAAGCTGTGGGGCTGCAGGTAGCTTCATGCTCTGCAGGTAGTGACTTGCTCAGGTCCACAGGAAGTTGACCCAAGTCTTCAGATCCAAGCCCTGCCCCTTCTTTCACACCACTGTGCCTGTCTTCACTACTGTGGTGCTGAGCTCACCCTGCTCACACTTTGCCCCCAAAAAAACCCTTGCACAGAGGATATATAAGGATACATAAGCCCCAGGGATACTGTACTGGGTTAAACAGTGTCCCCCTAAAATTCAGCTCTACTCAAACCTTCCTCGGAAATAGGGTCTAGGATATAATTGGTTAAGATGAAGTCATACTGGATTAGAGAGGGCCCTAAATCCAATGACTAACTAAATCCAATGACCCTTCTAAGACGGTCATGTGAAGACACACCGGGAAGAAGGCCATGTGGTGATGGGACAGAGATTGCAGTGATGCAGCTACAAACCAAAGAGCATTAAGGACTGTCAGTAGCCACCAGAAGCTAGGAAGAGTCAAGGAAGTATTTTTCCCTGGAGCTGTCAGAGGGAGGATAGGTCACCTTGATTTTGGACTTTCAGCCTCCAGAACTGAGAGAGAGTAAATTTCTGTTGTTTCTAGCCCCCCCCCACCCCTACCACCCTGCTCTGCCAAGCGTAGAACACACTCCAGATCTGACACCCTGAGTGGGAACCCTGGGTCCTGGGGTGGGATGTGCAGCCTTCCTGGGCTCTGAAGTGGGTGGGGAAATCTAATGAGGGCAGAGGGACACTGTTGTAGGGACACCCTTTTCTGGCAGTCTGGCCACTTTGCCAACATTCAAGAAGGGACCCTTTAAAAAAGTGTCCGAAACAATCAATTCTGGAAAAGCTTCAAAATACAACACCACTTCCCACTGTGTCCCTCAATTTTCCCCTCCAGAAGAGAGAGCCTCATTCCCTGTCCATGCCGTACAGGAAAGAACAGAACGCATAGGAGGGCAGTGCTCATCCTCTTCCCTCACAGTGGGCGGGCAGGCATGGTGACAGCCTTTCCCTTAGGACAGGGGCACTTAGAAATCTGGGCCACTTCAGAAACCTCCCAGCAGGAACCAGCAGCTGTTTTGGAAGCCTGCACGGAGTTCTGACTTAACCCACCAGCCTGAAAATAGCTTGGTCTTTTTCCCCATGAAAAACAAGGTTTAACAGTAATTAATTTGGCAAACGATGATCAGGCATCCCTGGGAGAACACTGCAGAGACTCCTGTTGGAAACCAAGAAATGTTGAATATAAAGTGCTGTCCTCCAGGGAGCCATTGGTGAAAATGTTAACTAGGGCTTGAATGCTTGGATTTCCAAAGTGAGTCCTTACATATCATCTCAGCCATCTTCCCCATCTTAGTGGTGAGAAACCTGAGGCTCAAAGAGGATAAGTGATTTGCCCTCACCTGGGTGCTCACCCAAGGAATCTAAATCCAATGACCCTTCTAAGAGGGTAATTATTTGCCCTAACAAATTTGCCCTGGGCAGGAGGGGGCCCAGGGACAAGCTGAGTGGCAGATGGCACATTCCTGGATTCCTAAATCCAGGAATCTCACCCAAGATGGGGAGCTGGAACCAGAGTTCAGTTCTAAGTTCTTCCTCTGGGGACACGATACGTATGTACATTCCCAGGGAGAGAGGGAGGAGGGCAGGGGCCAGAGGCAGTGGGAACCCAGGGCCAAAGTTCCAAGTCGATCCTTGAGTGGGAGAGGAAGGAGTCTACTGACGTCCCATCATAGCAGCAAGATGGAAATCCAACGGCACCCAGCAACCTGTAGGGCGGGTGGGGTGGGGGGCGGGAGAGCACAGAGCCTCAGATGTAGGCCTTGGACACTGACTCCAAAGATGTAACAGTGAAGGATGGAATATACGAGCCACTCCTCATGATTTTAAAGCCATTAGTGTCCCAAACCGTTCACACAAAACCATCATGGGGTGGGGGTTGGGGTGGGAGGACTTTTAAATCCTGAGGATGGGTCCCATTTCCAGAGATTCTGACTTCATTTGTCGGGTGTGGCCTGGAGCTGTCAGAGCTCGCAGGGGGTGCTGGGGACAGCCAAGGTGGCAAGCCCCTGCTTCAGAGACCTCCTAGTTTTTATAATCCTGTGTTGGCGTTTCTCCTCCTTCTCCCCTCCTTTAAAAAATTATACAAGGATCCCAGGAGTTGTAGGCAGGACTTGGAGTTAACATCCAACCAACAGAGGCCTACCTGGTTCTGGGTGAGGAGAGCCAGCCTAAGTGACCCTGTGTATGTGTGTACTGTGTGTGTTTAAATTTAGGGAAAATCTACATATAGTAGAATTGACTCTTTGAAGTCTACAGTTTTATGGCAGGTTTGACAGAGGCAAACCAAGTTCCAAGACAGCAGCAAGAGTTCCTATATACTCCTCACCCAGTGTCCCCTGATGTTAATATCTTAGGTTACCATGGTACATTTGCCAAACGAAGAAACCAACATTGGTACACTACTAAACTTCCCACTTTGTCCAGATTTCATTCATTTTTCCTTAAAGTCCTTTTTCTGTCCCAGGATCCCCTCCAGGATGCACATTACACCTAGCTGTCATTTCTCCTTAGGTTCCCCTGATCTGTGATAGTTCTTCAATCACAGTTTGGGCTTGTCTGATGTTTTTTCTCATGCTTGGACAGGGTTATGGGTTTCTGGGAGGAAGGGCGAGGAGGTGAAGTGTCCCCCATCCTCATCATTACACCCTGCTCTTTATTACTTATTGCCACATTCTCCTAGCCTCTCTTCTTGCCTCTTTTGTCCAATCTGTCCTCCACAGAGTGGGTTACAAGATGTACCCACCATTTTAGTAGATGCCTGAGTGGATGCCACATAGCAGGCATTGTCCCAGCCCTGAGGTTCCTAAGATACCACCAGAGAATAATAATTGCAATACCAAATGCCTTCTCCTGGGTCCTTAGGTCTTGGGGACGTAAGAGAATCAAGGATCAGGGATGGTCTCCCATCATTGGGTGAGGTCTTGGGACTCTCTCTGGCTCCCTCTGGTTTTGCTGGTGGGGTGCTCTCTGTGTATATGGTGGGTATGGCCCTCGTCAGGTGTGTTCTACCTCAGCTTGGCCCCCTTTGTCACTGAGGATGCCCTCAGAGAGGGACAGCTTGGCTTCCTCTCCAAGGGGGAGAAACGGCACCCCTTCCCTCTCCCACTGCCAACATGGGCTATGTTTGAGTGGGGTGAGAGGCTGGAGGAGGCAGATATGGGTCAGGAGGCAGTGGGGTGGGGCTGGATAAATCCATTTAGTGCCCCGGGCAAGAAAAGATATCTGTTATCTGTCATGCCTCCTCCCTATACCTAACTCCAAATAAAAATCATAAAGCACAATATTTATATGTATGCTGAAATTATAATAACTTCTTAATTATCTGGTTGCCATGGTTCTGCATAGGTTTGTTGAAAGTAAATTTCCCTCCTTCCCTCCGCTTTGTCTCTGCCCCACGAAGCCCAGCTCGGTTGGGAGGTCCCCTTCATTTCTCACTGTCTTCCTAGCACCTCTCCTCCCAGTGTCCCAAAGGCCAGGATGCCCTCATTCTCCTCTGGCTCTTCCACGCACCCACAGGGCCCCTTCGACCATGTTGAGACCGGTTGTTTTTTAAAAGCCAACATTGTAAAGAACTTGGATGCATTCCCTTCTGAGACAGAAGAGCAGCGCTCAGCTCCCCGCCTCCCTCACACCCAGGGTTCCTCAACTGCAAATGTTTCAGCAAAGGCATGCCCAAGAAGCAATAAAGATGGCACATCTTTAGAGACTATCAAAGAGACTAAGGGGCATTCTAAACCAGCTGAAGGACACAGTCAGCCCACAAACCAGCCCATAGCATTACTTCATTCTCGATGGGTGAGTCTGGCTCACATTTCTCCTTCATTCATGTCCTAGACACAGGGTGCTGGAGCTGCTGCTACTGGCTCGAGAGCCCATTGGGTGCCTCTCTTCCCGACTTTATTCAGTGGCATCATGTCAACAGCTTGAAATGGGCCGTGGTGGGAGTGATTACACCACAGCAACCAGCAAACGCTACAACTCAGGGCCCCTGCTCTCCCCAGAGCTGGTGACCAGTTAAACATACACCAGCCTACCCCTGCCTTGAGGCCAGGTTTCCCATACTGACGAATCAGCACCACAACCTTTTTCAAAAAAACCGATCAATGGGGGCTCCCTGCTCCTCAAATGCTCCACAGAAACCCCCTTCTTCCTGCAGATTCTCTAACTCCATAGGCAAACCTCTGGCATCCTCCTTCCTCACTGCACATCCTTGGGTAAGTCCCAGGTCTTCGCTGGCGCTCTGGTCTCCCATGCATGAAACGGGGACAGTACTATCTACCCCATAGGCAGGTGGCACCTAACGGGGCTTTAGAATGGGGCTGCGCCACTGTAGTAAGTGACCTCCAGGCAGTGTTGAGTCTATGCCTCTCTCCTCTGGAGGGAGAAGGTTTTCCTCTTCCCTACCACCAGCACCTCAGATGGGGCTCCATGTCCGCAGGATGGAATTCTACTTCTCCCTCAAGGCTTAGACTGGAAACCACTTCCTTCATGCAGCCTTCTCAGATTTCCCAGATTGGAATTCATCCTTTGTCCCACAGCTGTTGGTTCCTCCATTTCTGGGTTTATTGCAATGTGCTTTGCCTTGGAGGAGCATCAGCTCTTGATCATCATTGTAATCTCGCAAGTACCTAAGATGCAGTAACCCTGAGGTTCCCACACTTTAATGAGTGGAAAAATCACTTGGAGAGTTGGCTAGTCTGATAGATATCCAGACCACTGCCAGAGATTCTGATTCATTAGGTCTGCGGTGGGGCCCAGAAACCTGTATGCTTAACAAATACCCCAGGGGATTCAAATGCAGGTGGTATGTAGACCACACTTAAACCAGCATGGCAGCATGGAAATGCCCATGAAATAAACACAGGAGGACTTTGAGACCCTGGGTGGGGGGGGGGGAGGGGGGAAGTAATGTGTCCAAGATCACACAGCTGGAGAGTGATAAAGCCAGGATTCAGACCCAGTTGCAGTCAGAGGTGCACATACTCTGTACATATTCTTTGGGAAGGAGAACACACCATGTGGGCCACTTGTACAGCTCTAAACTCTAAGGCTGTGCTGGTGGCCATTGTGGGCTTTCTTCCTGTAAAGGAGCTAAATGATTTCAGAAAAACATGTGCACATGCGCACACACACCCCTTTAAACAGCTGTTTCTCAGAGGGTCTGTCCCAGCAGATGGCCCTCCTCCTACTCAGTCATACTCCTCAGCTGCATTGGGAAGGTGTCAGATTAATTGCCAGATGTTGCCGGCATCACCTCTGATGAAGAATCAGCCTTCTGCCCCAACACTGAGAAATACAGAGATCTCAAGGTCCGTGTCTGCTTTCCCCCTCCCCAAGTCCCCAGCAAGGTAGCTTCGATGAAGTCCTGGAAGGGGCCAGGGGCGGAAATAAGTGAAGACAAACCAAAGGAGAACAAACAAAGGCTATTTATTCAGAGCTTGCTATATAGCAAGGGAGTCAGCACCATCACTTGCCTTTGGCAGAGACTCAAAGGCAGGCGGAGGAGTGGGAAAGCTGTGTAGTGGAGAAAGGGAAGGTTTCAGGTGTGTCCTGATTGGAGGCTGTGGGCAGAGGGAGCTGGAGGTGGGCTAACTAGAAGCCGGGCATCCTATGTGATTGGTTAGGGGAGCATATTTGGCCTTCTGTGATTGGTCCTAAGTTGGAAGGAAGACACACATTAGGGAAGCTGGCAGCTATTGATTGTAATGTCCCAGTCATTTTGGGCAGAATGTTACAAGCCTTGTGGGTTGGCTTCCTGAGCTGGTGGCAGTAGATTGTGGGTCAGAGTTCTATTTTTACATGTGGTCCAGCTGCCTGCACTTGTACATTTAGTCTCTCACAGGGAATTCAATTCCCAGCACATCTCCTCAGCCATTCAGCCCTGTCCTTACTTCCCACAGAACAATCCAGGGTCAGACTTTCCCCGACTCGTGAGATGTCTTCCCCCAACCCCCTAAGCTCTCAGTGCCCAGAGGACAGAGCTGAGAGGAGTTCAAGCAGAAATGCCACCTCTTTGGGGGCTCAGGGTGGAGCTCGGCTCTCATTCACGTCCCAGTACATCATCAGAGATGTCTACGGAGGAAAATCCACCTGCTGAGTCACCAAGAACCCCCGTGACCCACCCCACCCCCATTTCCTCTAATACTGTTCAGACACAGTCAATGACCTTTAAGTTTTCACTCTGGGGCCTGTGAGGAGGGAAATTTTGCACAAAGGACCTCTTGACATCATTATTTGTGGAGTAAACAGATTTCCAAGGGACATTCTACCCTCTTATTTCTTTTCACGGACAATCCTCCGGGTGGTTCATGCAAGGAACCTGGGAGTCATCTGTCAAAGTCCCTCCCACAAAGTCCCTCAGTTCAGTCTTTTCCCAAGTCCTGTCAATTCTCCCTCCGGAATCTTTCTCAATTCTGTCCAATTCCCAGCTCTCTCATCCCCACCGCCACCCCCCCCCACCCCCAATCCAAACCTGCAGCATCTGTCACCTGACTTTGCAAAAGCTACGAGTCTCCAGGGTTAATTTCAGTGAGCCAAAGCTAGCAAACTCTGTTTAAAAAAGAAATACAAAAAGGTATTTTTTTTATAAAGAAAGAGGAAGGGAGGGTTCATGTTCTCCAGGCTCGAGAAAGAAACCTCGCAAGTACTTATCACTTTTAGAGAATAAAGATGCCATTTTAAATCTTATTACCAGGGCACTCAATTAGGACAAGAGACATTTTAGAGGTTAAAAGGTAGTTATAGGGCAGAGCAACCATCTTCAAAATCCAGGCATCTTAGAGAAGACCTTGTCAGAAACAGCATTTGCAAAGACAGTTTTAAGATGTAGAATAGTATCTGCTTTGCTAAGGCAAAGGAGGTTTGCCTAAGCTGCAGGAAAGAAGGCAATATTTTTCTTTCTTAGCACGATGAGAATTCTTTCCCGGCAGTTAGAAGGACCTGCAGTTTCAAGATCAAGCACTAGAACTTGATCAGTAAACAGAAGAAAGAGTTTGCCTAAGTAATTCAAAACTTGTGGAAAAAACAAATGGCAGAAAAAGAACGCTGACCTGTGGAATGTGGTGCAGGGGTGAAGTGTAGCCTCTGTGTCCCGCTTCCCTCCTCCCCCTGCAGTTCCCTCCCCACTCAGCAACCAGAGGGATCTTGGGAACGTGACCATGCCCCTTCTCTGTTGTTTAAATACATCACTTGCCTGTGGGACCCATTGCTTGTCGAGCCAAGACTCCGCCCTGCTGGGGATGACGAGGTTCTGTATATCCTGTCCCCTCCAATCCCTGCCTCTCCAGCGGACTTTCCTATCCCTGTTCCCCTCACTAACTGGGCACCAGCCCCACTGGTCTTCCTTCAGATCCCAGAAACTCCAAGTTCCATCCTGCCTTGAGGCCTCACATACCTGTCCCCATGCCTGGAACACTGTCCCTGTGCCTGGCCCACTCATGTTCACCTGTCAGGTCTCAGCTTAAATGGTTTATTGCAAAGAAGCCAGCTTGGACCCCTGTCCACCTCCAAAAAACCAAAACCAAATGATATTTTTCTGTTACATCCTTTCATGGCTCTCTAAACTTTCATAACAATTGTCACAATTTAAATATGTGTAACATATAATAGATATTTATTTTTGCTTCTTTATTTAATATGTCTCCCCTCTGAACTGTAAAGTTCATGAAGGCTGGAGCGCTATCTGATTCTTTTCAACACTGTATCCTCATCAATAGTACTCAATAAAAATACTACCAGTCAACATTTACTAAATGCTTATAATGTACCTGGCCCCATTCTGAGTGCTTTAAGGAAATTAACAACACTTAACAATATTTATTGAGCAATGGTTATTGAGCTAGGCTGGGTCATAGGTCCTGGGGATATCTCAGAGAACAAAATAGACAAAAGTCACCACCTTAAGGAGTGGATATTCTAGTGGAGAAGACAGACAAGAAACAAGATAAATAAGTAAATTACTTGACATAGTATAAGGTGATAAGTGCTAAGGAGAAAGATAGTACAAGGAAGAGGGTTGAGCAAGCATATGAGATGCATATTTTCCATGTCTCGTAGCTGAGGAAACTGAGGTGGAGAGAAGTTAAGGAACTTGTTCAAAATCTAATCCTTTGGCTATTAAGTGGCAGATTCAAAATTAAAACCCAGGTTCGGATACCACATGACTAACCACTGTACCCTCCTGCCTCTCAAAATAGGAACTCAGTAAGATTGGATGGAGGAGTGAAAGAATGAATCTAGGGGTTACCTGTGCTATTCAGAGACCTAGCATGCACATGTGGAGGGACCACTATGGTTTCGACAACTGGTTTTCAGACTATGCTTCTTGGAGACTTAAGGTCCACAGAGACCCTCCAGGGGCCACTGCAGGAAAGAGGGAGCAGGCAGCCAAGGACACACGGCTCCCAGCCCCTCTCCTGCCTCCAGCCGGAGCAGCTCTCCTTTTATCTGTCCTATATTGGGCTTCCAGGTGATCTGCCTTTTGAAGAAAGAATAAATGTTTTAAAAAGATGTTTTAAAAACATCTCTTCTAGACAAAAGCATAATTAAGGCAATTAGCATAGTCAAAGTCAATGTTAGCGCCGGCTAGGGCGGTAGACATAGCTAGCCCAACCCCTTCATTTTACTGAGTTGGAGAGTGAGGTCGAGAACAGTGACATGACTTACCCAGAGTCATGTAGCCAGCGCCAGAGTGAGTACTAGGACTCCTGTCTCCAGTCCAATCTCCTTCCCTCTGCACCACCACTGGTGACAAAGACGACTGGGCAGCAGGGAGGAGAGTAGGGCTGGCACTGGCCCCGCTGAGGCTGCTGTGTGGCGCTGGTTAACGATCACCAGTCCCATTCCCTCTTCTCCCTGGGCATGTGGCCAGGCTACATTTCCAAGTGTTCCTTACATAGACATTTCCCAGCCTCCCCTGAGATCGTGTGGCCTTTTGGTTGAGTCTTTGTTAATAGAAAGTCAGCAGAAGTGACAAGCATCACTTTCAGGCCTGGTCCATAAAACCCTCCCACATGGGGTCACCCATGCCCTTTCTCCATCTACTGCCTTGACTTAGAGGAAGCCACCGGTAAAAAGTGACAAAACCATAGGACGGAGACGGCCTGGGTCCCTAAATCACCACTTGGAGGGGAGCCACTGCCAATCAGGAACATTTGTTTTAGGCTTTGGGTGAATGAAAAATAAATTCCTATCATGTTTGAGCCATTGTGTATTGTTAGGTTTGTTCCAACAGCTAGCATGACCTTAACTAACCAGCTATGATCTTCAATCAACAGCCCTCAGGATCTCTTCTCTGCTTTTTAAGATGAGGATTACGTTATCCATCTCTGGGATCGTTGCAGGATGATGTGGAATCCCCAGCATGAGGCCCAGCTCAACACATGACAATGGAGATAAGTCATTAAAAGGTAATGCTGCTGGAACTGCCAGATATTCAGAACCACATTCCAAGAAGACTGAGAGAGGAAGAGAGGAACATAGCTGCCTCTGATAATAAGGATATCTCAAAAATGATGGGTTGTGATTATATTCGAGCCTAGCAGAAAAATGGAAAAAACAAAAAACAAACAAAAAAACCAAAACAGTGAAATATAGTGGTTGAATCCCAGGCTTTGGAGTTTGGCAGAACTAAATCTTAGTTCCTGGCTCACTGTATGACTTTGACAAATCTTTTAACTTCTTGGAGTTTCAATTTCCTCTTGAAGAAATCGACTAACCCCAGGGTGAGGGAATCCAAGGGTGTTAATGAGGACCCTTGGTTACAGGCAACAGTATCTGTTCTAGCTAAGGAATTCATAAGGGAGAATAGAAAACTTACAGAATCATTATAGGGGCTGAGGAAATTGGCTCTGGGCTGAGCTTCCAGGAACAACTGCCAAAACCACAGTGCCAAACTGGGCCACCAAAAGAACTGTTCCTCTGCTTAATTAGGAAACTGCAGGATCAGGAAGCGAACTCTACAGTTGCTGACTTAAGAACCATGCTACCTCTAGACCAACCTGTGCCAGGAAAATGGAGCCTTGGACCCTGCTTCTCTGCTCAAGTAACTCAGTTGTAAATCAAAGTCTCACAGGAGAACAACTGGAGACAAGCTTTTAGGGGGTCTGGAAAATGCCTAGCTTTCCAGTCTTCGCAGTGTAGGAAGATATTTTAGAAAGAGGTAGGAAAGGGTGTTGAGTAAGCCAATAATTCTACGGAAAACAGAACAGTGTCTGGCACATAGAAGGTGCTCAATACGTTTTAACTAGAGTTAGCAGAGCTTAGTTGTTAAGGGCCTAACCTCTGCAGCCATACTGCCTGGGTTCAAATCCTGGCTCCACCACTATTAGTGTGTCACATTAGTAGCCTACTTCCCATCACTATATTTCAGCTTACACATCACACAGTTAGGCTTGTTTCAGTTTACTCATCATAAAATAGGCATATTATAATAGGTCATATACCTTACAGAAGCACTTAGAGAAGTGCCTGGTCATTGATCCTCAATTAACACTAGCTGCTACCAGCACTGTCCCGGTCTTCATGGCTCCAAAGGGTAATTGCATTTACTAGAGGCCTCTGTGACACCACATGGGCATCGAAACTCTGCTGACTCTGCAGGTCAGCTTTGCCTCTCATTTGAACATCTCATTCCTTTCCTCTATTGACTCAAAGAGCCTGATGATAATAAACAGTAACAGCTAGGCCCTCCGTTAATTGCTTTATTCATGGTATTGCACTGGTTCTCACAATATCCCTTTGGAGATTGGTATTGTCATCTCCAGTTTACAGGTTAGGAAACTGAGGATCTGTGGTGTTAAGGCCCTTAACAACTAAGCTCTGCTAACTCTAGTTAAAACGTATTTAGCACCTTCTATGTGCCAGACACTGTTGTTTTCCATAGAAGTACTGGCTTACTCAACCCCTTTCTTACCTCTTAAATCCATAATTTCAGAAGAGGAAAAGAAAAGTGGAAGTGCTCCCTTTTTCCCAATAATCATAGGAAGAAAACCTAGTAGTACTAGTTCACCTAAGGCCTTAACACCTCCTCCTTCTGTGGATCCAAACTACCCAATGAGAGAGACACCATCTCTGAATAGAATGATCACAAATAGTGCTGCTTCTCCAAAACAGGCACCAATACTTAATCCTTCTATGGCTACAAATGAAGGATTTGGCCTTGCAGGTGCAGCTTCTGGAACTAACAGCTCTCCTAGTAGTCTAAAAGATTGTCTCTCTAAGTCAGCACAACTTTTCAAGTCTGTTTTTGTGAAAAATGTTGGTTGGGCTACACAGTTAACTAGTGGAGCTGTGTGGGTTCAGTTTAATGATGGGTCCCAGTTGGTCGTGCAAGCAGGATTGTCTTCTATTAGTTATACATCTCCAGATGGTCAAACAACTAGGTATGGAGAAAATGAAAAATTACCAGAATACATCAGACAGAAATTACAGTGTCTTTCTTCCATCCTTTTGATGTTTTCTAATCCAACTCCTAGTTTTCATTGATTAAAACTCCTTTTAGATATATGTTTAATAAATAACGTTTTTGTTGGCTTTCAAGTGACTTTTATTTATTTTAAAAAACTTCTTCAGAAAGCCTTTCTATAAAAGAGAATTTTAATCTATACTATAACGGATGTATTCTAATGAGAGAACAAAGCAGAATGAAACTTGAGTCACTTACAAAATGTAGTGGTAGTAGACTAAAATAACTTTGCTCTTAGAACATATACTCCTAAAATTACTGTGTTCATATATTTTTATTGAACAATCTTTTAAAGCAAAAATATAAATGGTGTGTGGTATACTTGTGCTTTTATTTTTTTCCCTACTTCTTAGACATGTTAGGAATCATGGACAAAACATGCTGGACTTTCTGAATTTTGAACATGTAAATAATGTGTATTTATGTTACAAGTAACATATGTAAACATGTATATATTTCCTACCTCCTTCTAAAATTATGGATTCCAAGGGTCATGTGGTTGGTTAGTGTCAGCTTTGCTATCATAAGGCAGCTCTCTGCTCATGGTTGTAACATATTAACCTACCTTCTTTTCTATGCTTTCCCTAGTTCAAGTGGAGCAGAGCTGTGCTCTCCCTGTGGTTCAGTTCTGATTTACTCTGATTCCTGGAGTACAGCAGTAAATAAGAAACAGTCTTTGTGTTAGAGGAGCCTACAGTCACCTAGTATATAGAAAGTGTGGTCCATTCAATGTGAAGTATGTATAAGGTACAGAAATAACACAAAAGAGCTCTCAATTAACTAGGGCTTCAGACAAGGGCTTTAGGGAGGAGGTGAAGGCTGAGGGGGTTACCACACTGGGGCAGAAAGCAGAGCAGGAGGAGAAGACATATCACACAGAGAGCAGTAGGTGCAAAGGCACTGAGGTATGAAAAGCAGCATGGGGTGTCCAGGCAATGACAAGGAGGTCTGTGTATTGGAAGTACAAGGCGTGATATGAGGAACAGCAGAAACTAGGATTTGCAAGGACTGTGAGGAGCCTTGGAAAGCTACATTAAGGTAGTGGGGAGCCAGGGAAGAGTAGAGGGTTTTAAGTAGCTGAAGGACAGGTATGACTTGCATTTTAGAACAATTCCTGTTTAATGGGCAGGGCTGAGTAACGTGCAGGTCCCAGTGCAAATGAAAATGTGGGACCCTTTGTTCAAAAAGCAGGAAAAAAGTGCTGTTAAAGTATGGATATATAAAGTTTTTTTCTTTAAAAATATTTGATTACTTATAAAACATAAGTTTTGTTTTTCTACTCTGCATTTTATTTGTTTCTGTTCTAGTCCTTATTTTATTCCTTTTTCTTGCTTTGGATTTAGTTTGCTTTTCTTTTTCTAGTTTCCTAAGATGGAAGGTTAAGCTATTGATTTGCAATTCCTTCGTCTTCTTTTTTTAAAATAAATTTATTTATTTATTTATTTATTTATTTTTGGCTGCGTTGGGTCTTCGTTGCTGCGCGAGGACTTTCTCTAGTTGTGGTGAACGGGGGCTACTCTTCTTTGTGGTGCGCGGGCTTCTCATTGCGGTGGCTTCTCTTGTTGCGGAGCACGGGCTCTAGGCGCACCGGCTTCAGTGGTTGTAGCTCGCAGGCTCTAGAGCGCAGGCTCAGTAGTTGTGGCACACAGGCTTAGTTGCTCTGCAGCATGTGGGATCTTCCGGGACAAGGGCTTGAACCCATGTCCCCTGCATTGGCAGGCAGATTCTTAACCACTGCACCACCAGGGAAGTCCCCCTTCTTCTTTTTGTTACTATGAGTATTTATAGCTATAAATTTCCCTCTAAGCACTGCTTTGGTTTTATCCCATAAGTTTTAGAATGTCATGTTTGTGTTTTCATTCATCTCAAAGTATTTTCTAATTTCCTTTGTGATTTCTTCTTTTTCCCATTGGTTATTTGGGAAACAAATGTGGAAATTTAATTCCACATATTTGTGTATTTCCCAAATTTCCTTGTGTAATTGATCTCTAACTTAATTGCATTGTGGCTAGAGAACAAACTTTGTATGATTTCATCCTTTAAAATGTATTGAGACTTGTTTCATAAATTAGCATGTGGTCTAACCTGGGGAATGTTCCATGTGTGCTTGAGAACAATGTATTTTCTGAGTGGAGTGTTTTACAGATGTCATTTAATGGTGTTGTTCAAGTCTTCTTTATCCTTGTTGATCTTCTGCCTAGTTGTTCTATTCACTATTGAAAGTGGGGTATTGAAATTTCCAAGTGTGATTGTTGAATTGTCTATTTCTCCCTTCAATTCAGTTAGTTTTTGCTTCAAGTATTTTAGGGTTCTGTTGTTAGGTGCATATATAACTATAATTGTTATATCTTCCTGATGGAATGACCCTTTTATCATTATAAAAAGTCCATATTTAACTCTAGTAACATTTCTGTTTTAAAGTCTATTTTGTCTGACATTTGCATAGCCACTCCAGCTCTCTTATGGTTGCTGTTTTCATGGTATATCTCTTTCCATTCTTTTACTTTCAATCTACTTATATCTTTGAATCTAAAGTGCCTTCTCAGAGAGTAGATAGCAATAGGCTTTGGAGTTAGTACTCAATGGGCTTTGAGTTATGTACTCAAAGATATAAGTAAATTGAAAGTAAAAGAATGGAAAGAGATATACCATGCAAACAGCAACCATAAGAGAGCTGGAGTGGCTATGCAAATGTCACACAAAATAGACTTTAAAACAGAAATGTTACTAGAGTTAAATATGGACTTTTTATAATGATAAAAGGGTCATTCCATCAGGAAGATATAACAATTATAGTTATATATGCACCTAACAACAGAACCCTAAAATACTTGAAGCAAAAACTAACTGAATTGAAGGGAGAAATAGACAATTCAACAATCACACTTGGAAATTTCAATACCCCACTTTCAATAGTGAATAGAACAACTATTCACTATTGGAAACTGTGTAACTTTTGCTCTGCTTCTTAACTTGTGTGAGACCCAGTCTTGTCATCTGCAAAACGGAGATTATAATGCCTATTATTGTGAAGAGTGAGACGGTATACATGAAGCTCATGGCAACATTCCTGCTACACTAAAGAGAATCAATGAAAACTTAAGGGCAATGACAATGAGCCATTCCAAGCTGCAAACCCAGCGTGTGCTGAAGGACCCTTCAAACTTTTTGAAAGCGACCTTTAGAGACATCCTAAAGCTACTCATCTCTTTTTTCATCTAGAAGTTTAGAGATTGGTTTTTTTAAGTTCTGTAGCATAATCCCGATTTTAATGGGTGTCTCCTTGGCTGTCCTTTAAATACAAAGCCACCTGCTGTCTCTGCTCCATCCCCATTCCCCCGCTCCCATTAATACTCCTCTCCAGTTTGACACTGAACTTGAAGAAAAGATGAGAGTTTCCTTTGTGGACACGAGAATTGTGTTGTTCCAACAAAAGCTGGCAGACTCCTCCTTGGATGTGTTGACAGCATTTTGATCACCTAGACATCCGCTAAAAACTTGAACATGTCTAGCTTTTAATTGCCTTGCCCACCCACACAGAAGCTGTTTGGAGCATTAATCTGGGCTGTTTAGTACTTTTGAATTGCACCTCTACTGACGTAAACAGAACCACAGCTCTTTGTTGAGATGAGAGAAGACTTTAAATTTCTTGTTCTTCTCTGGTACGAATTTCTCAAGAAATTATCACCAAAGAGCGCTTCCACTTCATAATTACAAAGGATATACAAAACCACAAAGAAGAGATTAAACTACAAAGATGAGGTCAGAAATAAAAGAAGAGGGGAGGGAGAAAATGTAAAAGAAAGAGGTGATGGGAGAAAATAGTTACTTAATAGGATCAATGTCAACATAATCATAAATAAGAGGAGTGTTGAAGGGGGCAGATATGCACATTGTGCATCTCCTATGCATCAGCCACTGTGTCAAAGAGAAGTGGAATCAAGAAGACTCTTTTTTTTTTTTAAACATCTTTATTGGAGTATAATTGCTTTACAATGGTGTGTTAGTTTCTGCTTTGTAACAAAGTGAATCAGTTATACATATACATATGTTCCCATTATCTTTTCCCTCTTGCATCTCCCTCCCTCCCACCCTCCCTATCCCACCCCTCTAGGTAGTCACAAAGCACCGAGCTGATCTCCCTGTGCTATGCAGTTGCTTCCCACTAGCTATCGATTTTACATTTGGTAGTGTATGTATGTCTAAGAAGACTTTTAATCTGAGCTGGTACCACCCATGCAGGTGGCTGAGAGGGAGGCCATTTACAGCCACTTTGGCAACACTTGCAGGGACAGAAAAAGTCAAATTCATCTTGCCACAATTATACCAGGGGTATGATAGTCATGCTCAAGGCAGGCAGACATTTTCCTCATATTGAGGCTGGACCTACCTCTGAGGGGAACAAGGACAATGCTTGCCTTGGTGACATTGCTTGCTTCTTGGATAACTTAGTGGGGGAAATTGGCTGCAGATATCATGGGTGGGGAGATTGGAATGGAATCAGAGAATCTACCATCATCCCTAGGAAAGGGGCCAGAGAACATCAATTAGTTTCCAGCTAAAGCCCAAGGTGCCCATATCTGCAAGACACAACAAGAGATGGAGGGAGGCAAAGGCTTTCCCCCTTTGGCATTCATCAGTGGCAGCACCAAGTGTGCCCTCCTTTCTCTCTTCCATGGAGTACCATAAAAGACTAGCTCTCCCTTGCAATTATTTTGGAGGAGTCCCTTGTGCTGGATAAACATACCTGCTAAGTTACCTGCTTCTTCCTTCTCAGCTTGTCGTGAAGTGGTACCCAGGGTGGTAACACGTTGCATCATGTTGTTTTGCATCTTTCCTTATCCCTGCCCCCCTTCTCTTTCTCCCCACTCTCACCACCCTGGGCTAGACACTTGTCAAACAATTAATGTCCATTTTTTGATTGGGTTATTTGTTTTTTTGTTGTTGAGTTGTATGAGCTGTTTGTATATTTTGGAAATTAAGCCCTTGTCAGTCGCATCATTTGTAAATATTCTTTCCCATTCTGTAGGTTGTCCTTTTGTTTTGTTTATGGTTTCCTTTGCTGTGCAAAAGCTTGTAAGTTTGATTAGGTCCCATTTGTTTATTTTTGTTTTTATTTCTATTGCCTTGGGAGACTGAGCTAAGAAAACGTGGGTACTTTTTATGTCAGAAAATGTTTTGCCTATGCTCTCTTCTAGGAGTTTTATGGTGTCATGTCTTATGTTTAAGTCTTTAAGCCATTTTGAGCTTATTTTTGTGTATGGTGAGAGGGTGTGTTCTAGCTTCATTGATTTACATGAGACCTAAATGGACATTTCTCCAAAGAAGAAATACAGATGGCCAATAGGCACATGAAAAGATGCTCAACATCGCTAATTATTAGAAAAATGCAAATCCTAACTACAATGAGGTACCACCTCACACCAGTCAAAATGGCCATCATTAAAAAGTCTACAAATAACAAATGCTGGAGAGGGTGTGGAGAAAAGGGAACCCTCCTACTCTGTTGGTGGAAATGTAAGTTGGTGCAGCCACTGTGGAAGACAGTATGGAGGTTCCTCAGAAAACTAAAAATAGCATTACCATATGATCCAGCAATCTCACTCCTGGGCATATATCCAGACAAAACTATAATTCAAAAAGATACATGCACCCTTATGTTCATAGCAGCACTATTCACAATAGCCAAGACATGGAAACAACCTAAATGTCCATCGACAGATGAATGGATAAAGAAGATACAATGGAATACTGCTCAGCCATAAAAAAACCAACAAAATAATGCCATTTGCAGTAAAATGGATGCAACTAGAGATTATCATACTAAATGAAGTAAGTCAAACAGAGAAAGACAAATACCACATGATATCACTTATATGTGGAATCTGAAATATGACACAGATGAACCTATCTATGAAACAGAATCACAGACATAGAGAACAGACGGGTGGTTGCCAAGGGGAGGGGATTGGGGGAGGGATGGAGTGGGAGGTTGGGGTTAGCAGATGTAACCTTTTATATATGGAATGGATAAACAAGGTCCTACTGTACAGCACAGAGAACTATATTCAATATCCTTTGATAAACCATAATGGAAAATAATATAAAAAATGTATATATATGTATAACTGAATCACTTTGCTGTGCAGCAGAAATTAACACAACAATGTAAATCAACTATACTTCAATTAAAAAATATTGATTAAAAAAGAAAAAAACAAACAATTAAGGCCAATGTTTTAGTCTTTGCTTCTGGCTCTGCTTTCCAGAGGCCTAAGCTAAGAAACCCTTCTCATTATCTTGTCTCATGTTCACCCAGGTATTTGATCAAGTCCAGACTATCCAAATCCTTAAAGAATCTGGAAGTGACTGTTCTTCCTTCCAAACTGAGAACAGTTTGTGCTCAGTTGTAGTATCAGTCACGTAAAATAAAAAAGGATATAAAATAAAAAAGGAAATGAGGCAGGGAAAGAGTCAAAGCAATATAAAATTTTACAACCATGCGCTGAAACCTTTCTCTGTAAGGTAGATCCTTGTATTTTCCCATTTTGCAAGTGACAAAACTGAGACTCAGATGTTTTATAGCTTAAATGATTGAACTGGAACTCTTCTCCCATTTTCTGAATGCTCATTCCTCTCTTGGTACCTCTCAGGACCGTGTCTTAAATCCCCACTCCAGTAAGCTGCCAGGAGAGAGCAGTGGGGTCTCCTCACACGTAGTCAGCATGGGCCTGGGCAGAACTTCAAGGGCTGGATACCCGGTAGGAGTGAGCTGGCCATGACCCCCACCCATGCCAAGCCCATCCTCTCTTCTCTTCCAAGAGCTGAACTTCTGCCTAGAGTTTCCTCAGTGGGGAAAATGATGCTGTGTCAAATCCTCCTACCAGGGCTCCCTCAGAGCCCGGGACCGGGGTGTTTGCAGGCTTGTGGAAGAGCTCACAAAACTGAAACCCAGTTCTCTGACAGTGGCTCCTCTTTGACAAAGAGACTAGCAAGCTGCCCTTTGCTGCTTCTTCTCCTCCATGATCACCCCGTTGACTTCTGATCATTGCACTGTCAGTCCCAGGCTAGAGAGGACAGTGGCCACTCTAGTCAGCTGTCTGCTATTTACAGATGTCGCTCTTAAATGTTTCACTGGGGAGAGATGCTCGTAATACGTGTGGATTTCTTTACCCCATGCTACCTAAAGTCTGGTCCCACACCAGCACCATCAGCATCATCTGGGAATTTGTTAAAAAATGCAGACTCTCAGGCTCCACCTCTGACCCACGAGATCAGAATCTCGGCTGACAGGGCCCAAAAATCTGTGCTTTAACAACCTCTCCAGGTGATCCTTATGTGCCTTAAAGTTGGAGAATCACTGCTTTTACTGACTTCCTTCGTCCCCTCCTTAGCACGAATGTTAAGAATTAGCTAAATTACCAAAGTGCCTTCTTAGGACAATTGGAGAGGCGGTGTGTGGAGTGGGCGGAGATTTGGAATCCAGCAGAGTGTCTCTTGCTCCTCTCTCCTCCACGTGCACTGTGACCATGAACTAACCTTTCTGAGACTCAGATTCTTTATTGATAACATGGAGATAATTACAACCACTTTATGGAATTATTGTGAGGATTAAATGAGATAGTAATAGACGGCATTTGCTGCGTGGTAGGAGCCCAACAAATTGTTGTAGGCGTCGTCATCACCACCATCATCCTCATCATCTCCTCTTTAGTGGTGAGTTTGGGGTGCATCGTAAACATCTGCCATGTCTTCTGGGTTCCCAGGACCTTCTGAACACCATTGCTAACTCTGAGAAATAACCATCTGTGATGGGTATTTTTATGTGTTAACTTTTTACGGGTACTAGGCTATAGAGCCCAGTTATTCAATCCAACACTCATCTAGGTGTTGCTCAGTTGACGTTAAGTAAAGGAGATTACCGTAGATAATGTTGGAGAGCCTCACCTAATCAGTTGAAAGTGTTAAGAGCAAAACTGAAGTTTCCCTGAGGAACAAAAACTCCTGCCTCAAGATGGTTGCATCAACTCCTGCCCGGAAGCTTCCAGCCTTCCGGGCTGCCCTGAGGGTTTCAGGCCCATCCCCACAATCACGTAAGCCAATTCCTTAAGATAAATCGCGTATACCAGCCTTACAAATTCTGCTTATGGAGAGCAGAACCCAGAAAAATCAGTTCCCCAACCTCCATTGCTGCTGGGACACAGGCACACGATCTATATGTCAACTCTCATCTGTGTGAGATACAATTTCAGAAATGAGCAACTCAACAAAGAAGGCTCTATTCAGAACCTTCTGCAGGGTGGTGGCAGAGGCATCTAGCTTTCAGGGTCAGCAGCGGGTACAAAGTCACTTCCTGGGGAAAAAGCAGCCTCAGAGGGGTGGGCTGGAGGTGGGGGGAGTGTTCCTCTAGTGCCAGAGGCGGCAGTGTCCTCATCAAGTCAGGTCTGCAGTGTGATTCTGGGAGCTTAGCCATGAGCATGATTCTCCACCCTCCCAACACTTCTACGAGCTATGGCAATGTGTTTTTAATAAATGCCTTTCCTACTTAGAGTCAGTCTCGCCATCAGACACCTGACTTATCCAGAAATTGGGACTAGAAGTCAGTCCCAGCTACAAAACCCTGGGAAGGAATGTGGGCTTGGTTATCTGACTTAGTTGGAAGGGATGGTGCTGAAGGGCCAGCTGGCAATAAGGAAGGGGACCAGGCAGTCCAAGGCATGACTCTTGAAAACAGTGTTTTCCTGGGGCTGCCTTGAAGAGCACATTGAAGGCAAAGCTCAGGGTGATCTAATGGTGCTGCCATCAAATGGTATGAAAAGTATGAGGAATTCAGGGCCGGAGGGGTGGTAAACTGGCTGCCCCCAGTACACTGGCCAGCTCACCAAGAGCAGCACTAAGCCCCTCCATCCTGCTTTTGTTAGAACAGTATCCCCTTACTTCCCTGCCTGCTTGAGGGCCTGGAATGCCTCACCCACAGGAGTTACTTGGCCCGGTAACTCTAACTCCCTCCAAGTTCCCCTCACCCCCAGCCATCACCACTCATTGCCCTGAGACCTATCAGGAGATCAGAACCCAACAGTCACAGGAGGCCAAATTTAAAGTCAAATCTGGGAAGAAAAGGCATCTGTATTCAAAGACGTGCGAGAACCTGCTAATTTGTGCCAGAAAGAAGCATGGAGGCGTGTGTAGGGATTGATTCTGAAGATGCTGGGCCAGGGAGGGAAGAACATAACATAGATAGACCTGCATTTGTCAACTGGAGTGCTCTGACCAGAGTCCATGTTTAATGGACTGTCTTGAGCAGGTGATTACTATTCTAATTACTCTCTCTAATTGATTGGTGGACTTAATCCTGAATTCAATGGCAGCCAACATAAAACAGAGTTCCAGAAATTTCATGGCCTAATGTAGAATGGCAGCTCTCAAGCATGGCTGCATGTTAGAATCATCTGAGGGGCTTTTCAAACTACTGATGCTAGGGTTGCACTGAAGACCAATTAAATCAGACTATCTGTGGATGGGGATTTCCCTGGTAGTGCAGTGGTTAAGAATCCACCTGACAATGCAGGGGACACGGGTTCAATCCCTGGTCCTGGAAGATTCCCACGTGCCACGGAACAACTCAGCCCATGTGCCACAACTACTGAGCTCGCATGCTGCAACTACTGAAGCCCGTAAGCCTAGAGCCCGTGCTCTGCAACAAGAGAAGCCACCTCAATGAGAAGCCTGTGCACCGCCAACAAAGAGTAGCCCCTGCTCACCGCAACTAGAGAAAGCCTGCCCCCAGCAATGAAGACCCAAGGCAGCCCAAAAAAAAAAAAAAGAATATCTGTGGATGGGGCCTGGGCACCAGTATTTTGTCAAAGCTCCTCAGATGATTAAAATGTATACCCAAGGTTATGAAGCCCTGATGTAGAGGAAGGAGCTATAAATGTTGGAGTAAGTATATGAGATCTGTTCATATAATATGTCAGGGGACATGTCATTCCCTAGACATGTCCCCTGAAAGGGCCCTGAAGACACTCTCTTTGCCAAAGTATTGAGAATTACATTAATAAAGAACGAATGGGAATGTCTGAAAGGCACTACTGTAGCTCTTATCTGTAGTTTGGATGTGCTAGTGGGAGAGACTGCATTAAAATGGGTTCCCTGATATCAGCAGGGGGTGAAGGGATACAGAGGTGGCTGAGGCCAAGAGGTGGCCTAGCTTCCAGAAGGTGCTTCGGGATCACGGCAATCAGCAGAGAGGCTGGGGTAGCACTCAGCATAGTCTGACCACAGAGCTTTTTGGAGCAGCCAAGTGATCATGGGGTCCTTAGGACTAAAATAGGATGGCAGCTAACTGTGGTGCCACTTGACCTTATACCTCTAGTTTGGCCAACTGGAGCTTAACTCGAGCCGCCAGAGCAGTTCCCAGATCTGAGTTATTTAGAAGACCCAGAATTTCTGGATAATGTGATAATATCACAAGTATGTACATAACTTCTTATACCTAACCTGGGATAAACTGGCCTCTTCCAGTGGCACTGGATGGCTTAGTAAGAGAGGTACCAAGTCCCACTAATCCACTTGCCAGAAAATGTCCCTTCCTCCCCAGTTTGAAGAGGCTCTCCCCACCTTGCTTGAAGCCCTGTAATGGTATCACCTAAAGAAGTTACTTTCATGGGGAAATCAAAATTTCTCCAGGCTGCCCTTACTCCCTGACATCACCACTTTCCCCAATGGACCTGTGGCCATTTCCCAGGGTAACTATGTTCTGGGGACAGGGAAATCATCAGACCATTTGAGGAGCATTGGACATCTGCTCTGAGGGACCCAGGACTACACTCTGGTACTAGCCCACCTCAGTCAGCCTCCTGATTTCTTACACACTTATATCCTAGCACATAATGGCTCATTTCCCAGTTCAGCAAGAGGAAGAATCCCCACACTGACTCCTTGACCTTGGACTAAAGGCAATTATAGTAAGAAGGAGGGAGTCCCTAGAGCTTCTCTTGCATTCCAAAATTATAAACAGTAGGGACTCCCCCTCACCAAGATGATCTGGTACTGCCACTCCTGTTTCCCCAGTTTGCCAGCAGCAAAGACCATTGCTGGGCATCTGATATGGTACCTACCTCAGGTACCCAGGGGCAGGTTGTTTATAATCCCTTCCATCTTGAAGGGGGCAATGGGTTGTCCTCAGGTAGTAAGGGCCCACTCTGGATTTGAATTTGCCTTCCATGGTCACCATGTTTCTTCCGGCAACATCATCAGTAGACTTACTGAATGCTTTACTCCATCATTGCTGTATCCCACACCACGTGCATCTCAGCAGGGAATTTATCTCAGAGTGAAAGAACTGAGGAAGTGAGATGAAAACTATGGCATTCCCTGGTCGTATAGGAGGTTAGAATGTTTAAGAAAGACTCAGTAGTGTTTATACTTTTACTTCTTCCTCAGCCACAGGGATTGCCCTGCGTGTGGAAAATCAGACGTAATGCAAGATGAAAGATAAATGAATTGATGCTGTATTTCGCTTCCTTCCACCCTTGGGACAAAGAGAAAATAATGTTTTGCTATGAGCAAGTGACTTACCTTCCGATGCTTGATCATTTTGGTTTTCCCAACAGGTGAGAAATGGTGCCTGGAGTAGGTACAGTTGGCGTCCCACTGAGCTCCTCTTTTCCTGGCCAGCGCACCCAGACCCCAGCTGCTGCGGGTGTCAGTGACTAATGGATTCCCTTCTCCAGGGAATCATCCTCACCCGAAAAAGCCTGGGAGGTTCTGCCCTCCCGCAAAAGCAGCTGGCAGTCAGCGGTGACTGGTCTGCGTGTCCAAGGGCCAAAGGCCTTACCTCCAGGTGGAAAAACTCATGCCTCTGAGCTCCCCGTGGGATTAGGCTGAGACTAGATTTCAGTTTGACCTACACGTTTGCCCAGCCTCCTCCCTGCCCTATCCTGATTCCCTCACTCCCTTACAGGTTTTACCTGGGAGTAGTCCCCCAGTAAACCCCTGTCTCAGGCTCTGTTTCTGGGGAACCCAACCAAAGACAGTGCCTCAGGGGCGGTCAGAGGAGGGAGACTCTGCGTGGAACGGGGCCAGCTCTGCCTGGTCAGCACTGTGGGTTTGTGGGAAGACTCTGGGAACTCCACTGGGCTGATAAGCCGACTGGGGGCCCAGAGGAAGCCCAGCGTAACCCTGTCCCCTGCCAGGCTCACTTGTGCACACCGCTGCACGGCTCCGGAGGAGCAGGGTGAGCTCATTAAGAACCATCTGTGCCACCTTCCAGCACAGCGGGTATTTTTACTATATGGCAGCTACTGTGTCCCTGGGCATCTTCAGTGAGCTCTATGATTCACTCATAAGATTGGCAAGATGTGCCAAAGGGCATCCTTATTATATTTAGCTGGGACTGTTTTTGAAAGACTTAAGGTTGGGAAGAAAAAAAATGAAGTTTCATGGTTGCAACTTGTGCTGTGTAACATACCGAACCGAAAACCAGGAGCTGCAGTGACCTGGCTGGGGTAGTCCTGTTCTCAAAGTGGCTCCACTGAGGAGACTGGCAGACACCAAGGGCGGGTGGGAGGGGAAGGCCGAGTAGCTCACTGTGGTCCCCAAGAGGCGTGGGGGGCAGGTAATGCTCCCAGTGTAATTGTGGGACAGTGGGGGCCGCAGGGGAGCAGAAGGGGCTGGCATCTGGTGTCCAAAGACAATCAGTCAGGTTCTGACTATGATCTTCACTAACTACAGGCAGACCCTGGAGATATTGTGGGGTGGATTCCAGACCACAGCAATAAAACGAATATCACAATAAAGCAGTCACAAGAATTTTTTGGTTTCCCAGTGCACAGGAAAGTTATGCTTACACTAGACTGTAGTCTATTAAGTGTCCAATAGCACTGTCTAAAAGAACAATGTACATAACTTAATTAAAGAATACTTTATCGCTAAAAAACGTTAACCATCATCTGAGCCTTCAGCAAGCCATAGTAGTAACATAAAGACTACTGATCACAGATCACTATAACAAATATAATAACAGTGAAAAAGTTTGAAATGTTGTGACAATTACCAAAATGAGACAAAGAAACGTGAAGTTAGCAAATGCCACTGGGAAAATGACGCTGATAGGCTTGCTTGATGCACAGTTGCCACGAATCTTCAATTTGTGAAAAAACACAGTATCTGCGAAACGCAATAAAGCAAATTACAATAAAAGGAGGTCTGCCTGTACATTTCCTTGAGCCAGTTACCTTCCTTCTTTCCACCTGCTTTTCCTTTCCTGTAAAACCCAGCTCACAAGGTCTCTGCAAAGAGGCATGTGAGAGAATTTATAAACTGTGAAGCGCTAGGCAAAACAGCAGTTGTTAGGGAGAGACTAAGAGGGGACGGACCCTCAGAGCCTCTGGTATTTCCTCTCCCTCCTGGGCAGGTAGGCTGGGCAAACTCTCGCAATGCCCCGGGGGAGGAAGTATGTCAGAGCAAAACACTTTTCAGCCATAACTTCAACCACTATGTCACTTTGTTCTCACTAGTTCCTCTGGGAAAGGGTATTTTAGGGGTGTTTAATTGACGCCACCTGTTTCGGTGTGCGCAGCTACATGCCCAGACAGGATGGGTTGGAGCTGATCTATATTTTGGTGGTGGAAAAGATTAATTCTGGGCCTGCTCAGCTGTCAAGATCCTCCGCTGTGACCACACAGTCATAGATACACAACATCCCAGCACAGCATGGATGCCCATTCAGGTCTGTGGCAAAGGACAGAGGCTGGGCAGCGGCTGCAGCGTGCTTTGGTGTACATTTCTCTTCCCGAAGACGGCTGTTCAAGGAGAGATTTTTGCCTGTCTTACATATAGTCAGTGAAGGAAAATGTGTTTGCGTTTCTCAAGTCCTGTGAACCACCCCAGGGAGACAGACTTGAGCAACCCCTTCTTTTGGTGAGTTCTCAAAGAAAAGACCTTTGCTTCATTAGTAAGCACAAGTTCAGCCTCTTCTGGGTACCCAGCCTCATGCTAGGAACGTGGGCAGGGTTTCAATAGATGGCAGCACTCCAGTTCGTGTTCACAAGCCACTAGGGCAAAGAGTACTGGACGTGGAGTTAAGGGACCCTGGCCAAGTTACTTCCCCTGTCTGTGTCTCCTCATCTTTAAAATGGGAGTTCAAAAGATTGGTTATAAGCATGAAATGAGAAAAGAGAACAGTTTATGACAATGTAACTGTGGAATATTAGAGCTAGAAGAGACCTTTAACTGTGGTAGCTGGTTTCCCCAAAATGTCCCTCTCCCCCTCCACCAGTGAACCAAGCCTCTCAGTACTCACATCTCCCAGTATTCACTCCCTTAGGTCATAAGGAGCCTTGAGGTTTCCATGACTGGGTCTCTTGGGAAGTTTACTTTTGGGATTCCTGCCCTTAGGACCCAGCTCCCATGCTGTGTGAAGCCCCCAAGTCACAAGGAGAAGCCATGCGTGTGTAGGCGCTCTGCGTGCCACAGCTGAGCTCTCAGCCAGCCTCCAGAATCAACTACCAGCCATGAGGGTGAGCCATCTCGATGGCCAACCCAGTCGAGCCTGTTGATGACTCCAGCCAACGTCTGACGGCCACTGTTTGAGAGACCCCAAGTGGGAACTGCTCAGCTGAGTCCAAGTCAACCCACAAAATAGCAAGTGATAGGAAATCGCTGTTTAATCCACCAGATTTTAGAGCATTGTGTTATATAGCAGTAGAAAACTAGAAGGAAAATCTTCTATTTCAGTGGTTATTAAAATTTGGGGGACATGGGCTCCTTTGAGAATAATAATAGCACTCACTACATTCTAGGCCTTATGCCAAATGCTTTACTTAAATCAATAAGATTAAATAAGAATTCCACTGTTTAATCCTCATAATGAGCCTCTGCAGTGGGTACCTTTATTATAATCCCCATTTTACAGATGAGCAATCGGAGGCTTAGAGAGGTTGTCTGATGAAAGCTGAGGCCTCTTTCCCCAGAAAAATGTCCTCATGCACCAACACCGATAACTGACGTTTCTCTGTTTGAGAAGCCCTGATGAATCTAACTCGGGTACTTGACATTAGCCAATGTGGGGTACAGAAATGCAGTAACTGCTTAAGAGTACTGCCTTAGTTCACAGGAAGCCTTTCTCAAGTTGGCACAGAAAAGTCCATATGAGCCAAAAGCTGGTGAGCTGCCCTAAGTAAACAGGCACCTCAGTCAAAACACGTCCTTTATACCTGGCTGCTCCCCAAGCAGAGTATGTGTGGCTGTGTGTGTGTGTTTAAGGAATGAAACTACAAAAGTGCTGGAAGACAATAATGTCTGTTACAGCTAACAGGAAGTTTGAGAGAATTATGGAAGATAGAAAACAGATGAGTCTGAGCTGATTTGGCGAAGTGAAATAGCATCAGAGAGGCTTTTTCCTCTAACTCCTAAGGAAATGACAAAAACACTAAGAAAAAATAAACAAACCAGAACATTTTACCAGTAGGAGCCAGACAAAGGCATAACCTAATGACATAAGAATTCAAGAAGTGGTGACAAAGGGGAATAAAATAACTCAGAATATGGTGGAGTGCAGCCTACCTCCCACATGTAACTCTGGTGAGTCAACAGGATCCTGAGAATTCTACTTATAGCTATTCTGGAGAGCATGTGACATTTTCTTTTCCTCTTCTATTTGGGTGGGGGGCTGGGTGGGAGAGTAAGAGTAGTGGAAACAGCCACTGAGAGGAGAAGGGAGGTACTTTCTCAGATGAAAGCAAGGGTTTTAGTACTCCGCAGTGAATCAGGAGAATACTCACACCTACCCCACGCTCTCATGTTACAGAAAAGTAGACAGAACAAGAAATACTTGTAGGGAAATTTCTCACAGAATATACTCTGTGTGGATATAGCAGTCCACATTCAAACTAGGAAAAAATACCCCAATAAACAAAAGGGAAGAAAAGGACAAAGCATGCCAAAGATAAGTGAAGAACATATTCTAAAAGAAAACACAACTCAAAAAACAGAACATGAGTGCTTCTTCTCATGAATTCAACAGAACAAGAACTGAAAGGTGAGTTCATAAAATCAATAGACCACAGTTAAACTAGATATTTCAGAATTAAGAAAACAAATCGAGGACAAACACAATATCATAAAAGAATTAATGAAAATATTATAGGGACTTCCCTGGTGGTGCAGTGGTTAAGAATCTGCCTGCCAATGCAGGGGACAAGGGTTTAAGCCCTGGTCCGGGAAGATCCCACATGCTGTGGAGCAACTAAGCCCGTGCGCCACAACTACTGAGCCTGCGCTCTAGAGCCCACGAGCAACAACTACTGAGCCCGCGTGCCACAACTACTGACACCTGCTCACCTACAGCCCGTGCTCCGCAACAAGAGAAGCCACTGCAATGAGAAGCCCGCGCACCGCAATGAAGAGTAGCCCCCGCTCGCCGCAACTAGAGAAAGCCTGCGCGCAGCAACGAAGACCCAACGCAGCCAAAAATAAATAAATAATTTTTTAAAAAATTTACAAACAGTAAGAAATAAAAGGCTCAAAATCAAGTTGCTATCATAAAAGAACTTATAATCATGACAATGCAAAGGAAAAATACAAAGATATTAATGCAATTAGAAAGAATAGATATTATGAACAAAGATAAGTCAATATAAAGAGAATAGAATGACTGAAGAAGAGTAGCAAACAATTTGAGCATCCTGAGATCTTCTAGCAACAAAATATCTTAACATGATACACACACACACAATCTCCTTTATAGCAATGAAATAGTCTGCAAGAAAGTAAAGTAAGGGAATCATCTGTGATTTAGAAAATCGGCAGGAATACCAGCCCTTGAAGGTAAATAAAAATCAAAAAGCACTTCCGAGCCTGAGGTCATCTTTAGAGAAAAGAGACCTAGAATTTCCTCACATAGAAGCTAATTGGGGTGAGGGGTGGATGGGAAAGGAGAACAAGCCTTAGATGTGAATAGTGATATAGACACAGAGCAGCAAAACCTGGCATCAATCCAGGACTCAGAGGGGGTTACACCCTGAGAAAAGGGGTGAAGTAGAAGAAATCCTGCCTATCAGAGGCTGATTACAAGAAACAGTGACTTAGGACCAATTCTGTTGGAGGAGAAAAAAAAAAAGGCTTCCCCTGAGATTTCAAGGCCACTGGCCAACACTCATATAGATTCATACACTGAAATATACCAAAAAATCCCCAGGTAAGAATTTAATTTAGAGGGACCCAGGTCTTTAGTGCCTAAAACTCCTGACAGAGGCAAGCATGTACCTTCAACCCAGGCCTCATAAAGCTCCTGCAGGCAAAGTTCCATCATATGTGAGCTCACAATATAAAACCAGAAAATGCCGCAATAAACAAGCCACTGTGATGAGTAAGAGACAGCAAGGAAAAAATGTTACTCACCAAGATTAGATATTAGAATTATCAAATTTAAAATATTATTTTAATATGATTATGTAAATAACAGAGAATTTAAAAGAAGCAATAAACTATACAAATGAGCAGCAAATGTACTACAAAAGAACCAGACTTCTTCTAGAAATGAAGGCTATAATAAAAATTAAAATATCTATGAAAGAGTTCAAAAGCAAAAAAGAGCTGAAAAAAGAATCAGTGAACTCAAATATAAATCTGAAGAAACTACACAGAATGCAGCTCAGAGAGGCAGAAATATGGAAAACTTTGGTTAAGAAAATGACAAGATGGAGTGAGAAAGTTCAACATACTTTCAATCAGGGTTAGAAAAGCAGATAATGGAGAGAATGGGGGAAGAGGCAACAGTCAAAGAAATAGTAGCTGAGAATTTTTGCAGAATTCGGTGAAGATGTGAATCCTCATATTTAGAAAGTTCCTAAAAAATCCTAAACGGGATAAACAATAAAAAAGGACATATCCAGACATCATAGTGAAAAGACAGAATGCCAAAGACAAAGACAAGATCTTAAAAGAAGCCTGAAAGAAAAGATAGATTATCTACAAAAATATAAAAATCAATATCTGACTTCTCAAATATAGAAGCCAGAAGATAGTGGAATCATGTCTTCAAAGTGCTGATAGAAATAACCGTCAACTAGATTTATAAACCCAACAAAACTATATTTCTGGAATGAGTGAAAACAGAGCACCAGAGGGGCAGGGGCAGTAAATGATAGTGCAGCTCCTCAGAGAATTATGCCACCATTTAAAAAATAAAAAGAAGTTATGACAACTATTAGGTATCCCAGAAAAATGCTTAGAATAGTGAGAAACAGGACCTGCACTTGTATGTTAAATATGCCTACCTAGGACAACATAATAGAAGGAAATAACTTCAATGGTATTAGTGACGGTAATAGGAGAGTGGGATTTTGAGTTACTTTAAAACTTTTCTGAAATGGGATTATTATTTTCATAGAAAATTTGAATTTCCCCAGGCCTCACCAAACTAGAGAAACAAGTTGAGATCACAGTAGCAAGAATGAGTTGCATTGGCTTTGACCTCTAACAGATTGGTGGACTAATACTGGCTGCTTGAAGAGCTACACTGTGATGTATTCTGAAGCCCCACTGAAGTTCAAGGGCACAGAATGCTGAAATCAATTCATCATGTCTGCCATGGGAGCAGAATCAGAAGCAGCAGCATGTGAGCTTTGTGTTTGTCATTCTAGACCTAAAGATTCCAATTTGCCTATGGCTTTTCTTTTAAAAACTGAGACATAATTAGCACACAGCAAGGTGCAATGATCTTAAGTGTTCAGCTTGATAGGTTTTGACAACTGTCTACATCCTTGGAACCACCACCACAAGCAAGATATGGAACATTTTCATCATCCTGGAATGATCATTTTCATCATTCTCAATCTGATGGGCATTTGGGTTGTTTTCAGTTTGAGGCTATTTATAAATAAAGTTGCTTACGAACATTCATATACAAATCGTTTTGTGGACGTGTGTTTTCATTTTCTTGGGTAAGAATAGTAAGAATGAAACTACGGAGTCAAAGGGTAGATGTATATTTGTTTAACTTTACAAGAACTTGTCAAACAAGTTTCCCAAGTGGTTATACTATTTTGCATTCCTATAGGCAGTTGTTCCACATCCTCACCAAGAGGTGGTGCCATTCTGAGGTTGGCCATCCTAGTGGCATGAAGTGGTTTTTCACCGTGGTTTCAGTTGTTATTTCCCTGATGACTAAAATATTGGAGACCTTTTTCATATGCTCAGTGGACACTTGTATAGCTCTTTTGTTAAGTGTTCCTGTGTGTTATTTATTGAGTATTAAAATGGTTTCATCCTTAAAAGGAAGTGTATGGGAAGCTCCTCCGTGGGCTAGGGTCTGGCTTCTGTATCAAGGTTATTTCGTTGTTGTCATTGCCACAGAATGCAGAAATTCCCATGACTGTCTGGCTTTCTTACCTCTGGTAACCAGGTGCTCTTTCCTCCTGTTTATCTAGCTCCTGAGCTCTCTGCCTTGGGACCTCTCTTACCCTGCCTTGAGATGCCACAGTCTTGAATTCTGCTTGCCATCCAGCCACATGCCCTTGGTTGCCCTGGTTCAGTGTGGGCCTGTTGCTTGGTTACCATCTCACGGGCCCAGCTCTGGCTGGTCCAGCCCTGCCTCACCTCTTAGTTCCTCCTGCCTCAGAGCTGGGCATTTGGAAGTGTCTGCTCTGGAAAGTCTGGGGGTTCGATGGTATTGATTCTACACCCATTAGTAGCAGCTGCTAAGAGACAGGGTGATCTAGTTGTCTGGCTTTGGGGCTTGTTTTTCCCCTGAGTTAAGTACTTTGCAGGTACTTTTCTCCCAAATGGAAAAAAGAAAAAGAAAACTATTTGTCACTATTCTAAGTGGGAAAGAAAAACGCTGGCAATGAGAGCGGATGGAACTTCCATCTTCTCCCCATCTCACAAAAGCCTATTGTCTCCATAGCCTATTGCCACTGTTCCCATCATCCTCCTTATGCATTATTTCTTTTTTTTAATTAATTAATTTACTTGTTTGTTTTTATTTTTTTTGGCTGTGTTGGGTCTTCGTTGCTGTGCGAGGGCTTTCTCTAGTTGCGGCGCGCGGGGGCTACTCTTCGTTGTGGTGCGTGGGCTCCTCATTGGCGTGTCTTCTCTTGTTGTGGAGCACAGGCTCTAGGCACGCGGGCTTCAGTAGTTGTGGCTCACGGGCTCTAGAGTGCAGGCTCAGTAGTTGTGGCACACGGGCTTAGTTGCTCCGTGGCATGTGGGATCTTCCTGGACCAGGGCTCGAACCCATGTCCCCTGCATTGGCAGGCGGATTCTTAACCACTGCACCACCAAGGAAGCCCTGCATTATTTCTTTTTTTTTATTATTATTATCATTTATTTAAATTTATGGCTGTGTTGGGTCTTCGTTTCTGTGCGAGGGCTTTCTCTAGTTGCGGCCGGTGGGGGCCACTCTTCATCGCGGTGCGCGGGCCTCTCATTATCGCGGCCTCTCTTGTTGAGGAGCACAGGCTCCAGATGCACAGGCTCAGTAGCTGTGGCTCACGGGCCTAGTTGCTCCGTGGCATGTGGGACCCTCCCAAACCAGGGCTCGAACCCGTGTCCCCTGCATTGGCAGGCAGATTCTCAACCACTGCGCCACCAGGGAAGCCCCCCTGCATTATTTCTTAATTAAGATCAATATTTTAGTTGTGGAGAAGTCTTAATCATGGGAATAGAACTTGCATCTCTCTGGCTGTGTCTTACCAAGACAAGTCAAAAGCACCATCTCCCACTGGGTGGTTCACAAGCAAATTAATAAAAATAAGTTAATAACCAGGACTTTTCCCTCCATGGACACAGCTGCCTGGCATGTCCAGGCTGGAAAGACAGTGGACACAGCTGGTAGAGTATCAAGGACCAAAGCTGCGGGGGCTTGTTGCAAATTTTGTTTCCAGGCTGCACGAGAGTGTTGGGTGGTGGTGTGACCTGCACTTAGACTCAGCTATGTCATGAACTGACCATGACTGGGCCTGGTTCTTACTCTCCCCCACCATGTTTTCACTTCTGTGAATGGGAACAACAATGCCTGCCTTGCCCATTAATGCAGTCAACAAGGAAATATCCAGCCTTGTGCCGCATGCTAGGGAAAGCACTTGAACGGCATAGAGGCTGTCTCTGGCTTCATGGAGCTAGCATCCTGGTTGAGGAGTTGGACATTAGAATCAGGAAATAAATAATGGGTGATGAGCTTTACAATGGGGAAGTACAGAGGATTATGGGAGCCTGGAGGAAGGGCACTTAAAGCAGGTGCAGAGGGTCACAGGAGGTAGCATCTAAGTGGTCCCCAAAAGAGACTGGGAATTAATTGGACAAGGAGATATGAGAAGAGCATTCTGTACTGGGAAGAGCATGTATGGAGGAAGGACCTCAGTAAGAGAAAATGCAGAGTGTGTTAAGGAAAGTAAAAGACTTTCAGATGACTGGGCCTGGAAGGCATAGTGGGTAGAGAAAAAAAGAGAGCTGGAGAGAGCTGGGACTTTAAGACAGCACGGAGCAGAGACAACTCCTGTTCCTACTATGTCTTGTTCAAATTCCTGACCCAAAGAATCCACGAGCATAATAATAAATGGCTGTTGTATGCTACAGAGTTTTGGGGTAATTTGTTATGAAGCAATGGTAACAAAGTACACGTTATTTTAATGAAGTTCAGTGACATCAGAGCAATGGAAAAGTAATGCTTACAAAGCTTTGAATATCCCTCCTCTCGTGTGTTCCAAGCATCCATATTGTTGTCCCAAACGGGTGTTACTCTTAAGCTTGGTGCAGACAAGAATTTTAATCTTAAGGCATGTCTCTTTCAGAGATATCAGGGAATCTGATTTAGGCCATAGCAACTCATTAAAGTCTCCTGCTCTCTACTCGCTAACACCTAAAACTCCTAATACTTTTTCACTCTTCTGCTCCAACATAACTCTCATCCATGCTGTCCTTTCCCACCATCAGTGCATTTCCAGGCAACGTGTTCCTTTTATGTTGTACAATCCTGCTATGCAAAGCAGCCTTAGGAGTTCTTGTTACAACATCATTGCCTTTCTTTTGATAATCAACCTGTATATTTTTTCTTTCAATATTTAAAGCTGGAGAAGGGGGAAAAGTGACCTAAGAAGAAACAAAATCTGAATAGTCCTGTAAGACAACTGAATTTATAATTAAGAAAAAAAAATTCATTACAAGAACACTCCAGGCTCACTGGTGAATTCTGTCAAAAATTTAAGGAAGAAATAATATGAACATCATATAACCTCTTTCACAAAACAGAGGAGGGATTTCATTTTATGAGGCTAGCATATCTCTAATATCAAAACCTGACAAACACATTACAAAAGAAATACAGACCAATATCCCTTATGAACCTAGACACAAAAATCCTTAACAAAATATTAGTAAATCAAATTTAACAATGTTTAAGAGGATAATGTTTCATGACGAAGTGAGGTTTATTCCAAGAATGCAAGACTTATTTTACCTTCAAAAAGTAATCAATGTATATATTAGTTATCTATTGCTGCATAAAGAAGTCACTCCCAAAATGCAGCATACTAAAGCAAAGAACATTTATTATCTCACTGTTTCTGTGGGTGAGGAATCCTAGTGCTATTTAACTGGGTTTTCAGGTACAGGGTCTCTCATGAGGCTGTAGTCAAGGGGTCAGCCTGGATAGTCATCTCATCTGAAGACTTGACTGAGGGAGGATCTGCTTCATGATGACTCATGTGGTTCTTGGCAGGATTCAGTTCCTTATGGGCTGTTGGGACTGAAGCCCTCAGTTCTTCTCTGGCTAATGGCCAAAGGTTTCCCTCTGTTCCATGCCATATGGACCTCTCTCTCCAGAGCGTGGCTCACAACATGGCAGCTGGCTTTCCTCGGAGCAAGTGAGTGAGGGAAGTCACCCATGATGGAAGCCACAGTCTTTTTATAACCTAATCTCAAAACTGACAAGCCACCACTTCTGCTGTATTATGTTCATTGTAAGTGAGTCACTACGTCCAGGTCATTCTCAAGTAGAGGGAATTACACAAAGGCATGAATACCAGGAGAAGGGGATTACTGGGGACCATGTTAGAGGCTGCAAACCACACTGTAGTTCAACCCATTAAAAAATCAGAATAAAGGACAGGAAATGTGATCATTTCATTTACGAAGAAAAAGTGTTTAACAAAATTCAACACCCATTCATAATAAAAATTTTCAGCAAATTATTAATAGAAGACAACTTTCTCAACCTGATAAAAGACATCTATGTAAAACCCAAAGATAACATCATGCTTAAAGATGAAAGACTGAGTGCTTTCCCCCTAAGAACAGGAATAAGGCAAGGATGTTCACTCTTAACACTTCTATTCACCATAGTCCTAGAGGTCATAGCAAGTTCAATAAAGCAAGAAAAATAAATAAAAAGTAGAAATATGGGACAGGAAGAAGTAAAACCATCTCTATTTGTAGACAATATGATTGTGTATATAGAAAATCCTAAGGAATCTTTTTAAAAATTACTAAAACTAATAGATGAGTTTAGCAAAGTCACAGAATACAATGTTAATATATAGAAAAATCAGTGTTATTTTTATACTGCCACAAACAATTAGAATATAAAAACTTTTAAGGTACCATTTATAATAGCATCAAAAAACATACAATATTTAGGATAAATTTAATGAAAGATGATGTGCAATACCTCTGCTAAAAAACTACCAAAAATGCAGAGCAAATTAAAGATTAATGGACTAAAGGAGAAAAGTAACCACATGATCATTTTAATAGAGGCAGAAAAAGTCATTTAACAAATTTCAACTCATATTTATGATCAAAAATCTATTTTAGAAAACTGAAAAAAGGAACCCCTTAAATACAGCTGCCAAAAACATATATCCAGTTATCTATGGCTGGATGACAAACTATCCCAAAACATAGTGGTTTAAAACCACAACAATTTCATGACTCTGTTGGTGATGAATTTGGGCAGTGTTCAAAGCTGGGCCATTTTCCCGCTCCATCTGGCATTGACTGAGGTCACTCACCTGCATTCCAACGGTAGGTGGGCTGGGTGGGAAGGCTTCATTCACCTCTGGCACCTCAGGTTCCTCCACCTGGCCTCTCCCTCTCTGCATGGCCTCTCATCAGCCAGTAATCTAGCCTGAGCTCCTTTATGGCACAGCGCAGCCTCCCAAGGGCATAGCATCACTTCCAGCACATTCCATTGGTCAGAGCAAGTCACAGGCCAGCCCAGAATCACCTGGAGGGGAAAACAAACTCAGCTCTTGATGGAAGGACATGATGAACGGAGTGGTAACAATTGATGATGACCATCTTTCAAAGTTACCTACCACAGTGAATGGATGAAAAGATGAACAAATAAATGAGTTATAACCTTCCTTCCGATTCTCACGCTGGTTAAAGAAATGAAGAAACTAAACCCCACACTCCTGATTCTTTGTAGCCTGTCTTTCTTTAAGCAGAGCATAAACTGGTGACAGATTTTTTTATGTCTTTGCTGGTCTGTATAAACTCCAGTATGGCATTAGCTTCACATAAAATGGCTGACAACTTTTAGCATCTTCCTTCAGTGTCGTTTTAGTTCCTCCTGCCCCCTCCTGCCCTCTTCTCTCATTCAGTTTCTTATTAGTCTCTTCTCCTACATTCAAACCCAGACTAGAATCTCTCAGTTTGGGGTGAGGAGGCTAGTTCCACTTTGCCCACCTTACAAGACCCAAAGAAATGAGACTCTAAGTAGTAAAATGTCACCAGTCTGGGGCAATTATTTTTCAGAACTGCGACTTTCCTACAGGGCCGTTAAGTTTTATCCCCCTGGCACATCCACGTCCTCCATTTGGAAGGCAAGTTCTGGTCAAATCCAATTAGTATGTGGATTGCTGGGCCTTCAGACTCAGTAGTTACTCTCTGGTTTGATTTGAATACCCTGACCATCCTTTCATGGCTCTGTACCTAAAATATAGTCGAGCTTTTATGATCTCCAATAAACCCAAAGCCTCATTCTGACTAACAAGTCAGGTACACACAATACAAACTGTAACAAAGGGGAGTATGGGAGAGCCAAGGCCCTTTCTTTTATATATATTAAAAGAACACAGCCTGTTCCCGGAAGCCAGTGACTCAAAATCATTGCAGAAACCAACGCAGGATTCCGTCCATGTATAGGATTTTTCTTCCTTAAAAGGTAGTGTATAAAAGGGAACAAACTAGCAATATTTCCTGGAATTTGGAGGCCAGACAATGCCTCAATGTTTCTTTATCATGGGCATTCTGGAGAAAGTCCCTCAATGCTGGAGGGGAGGAAGAGAACACCCTGGGAGTCATGCTTGCCCACAGCATTTCAGCAGATGCTGGAGACTGGCAACACGGATTGTATATATTATGTTGAGGAGAATGTGTGTGTGTGTGTGTGTGTGTGCGCGCGCACGTGCGCACCCTGGTGCCCATGGCTTTAATAATGACCTCATTCCTTTCTCTTTTAGAAAAGAGAAAAAATACATATTTTGAGAGCTCGAAAGAGACATTTGAGACACACCACCTCATTAACAAATGAGTAAACAGAGGCCAGAGAAATAGAGTAACTCGCTTGAGGTCACACAGCTGATTGGAACCAGGGCAAGAACACAAGGCAGGTCTCCAGTCTTCTAGCTGGAGAGTTTGTGCATCACTTAAATATAGGTGGACACCTACTAACACATCACTATGTACTTGGGTACAGGGAATTTGATCAAAATGAGCTTAAGTGTGCAGACTCTAGAACGATGCTATTCAATACAGTAGCCACCACATGTGGCTTCTGAGCACTTGACCTGTGGCTAGAAACACTGAGAAACCAAAATTTTAATTTTATTTAACTTTAATTAATTTAAATGTGAATGTAAAAACCACTACTTGATTCAATAACTGGGAAACTTTAAGTCTATTTGGAACAACTTGAGTATGTGTATCTATATAAATTTTATGAAATATAAAACACAGATCAAGTATTTCCAGTGAAAATATGGTGACTGAATTGAGATATACTTTAAGTATAAAAGATATACTGGATTTCAAAGACTTAGTATAAAAAAATGTAAAATATAGCATTAGTAATTTTTCTGTTGACATGTTGAAATAATCTTCCGGATACATTGGGTTAAATAAAATATATTAATTTCACCTACTTTTTACTTTTTAAATGTAGCTACTAAAAGATTAAAATTGCATATGTGGCTTGCATTATGTTTCTGTTGGACAGTCTAGAGTCAGACTTCCACACTGAAATCGCTGCTCCACTATATTCCCAGCTCTGTGGCCTTGGGAAGATTATTGGGTAGCTTTGAAAAGCAATTGTCTTCTCTGAAAAATGAAAGAGAGAAAGGCGTGAGGATATCTTTCTCCTTTCTTTCTCTGTTTCTGGCCCTCACTGTGTGATGACATGGTGTTTGGGGCAATGGCAGCCACTTTTAAATGATGGGGAGAAACATGGCCAATATACAAAGCGCACAACAGCCACTCAAGAAGGGCTAGCTGAGCAAATGACATAAGTAAAATTTCCTGGCATGTGGTTGGGTTTAAGAATCCATCATTCCCTCTCTTGCTTCTTTGCCCCCACATCCCGAACACGCTTTCCCCGTGATCTCTCCTTGTCTGCTCCTGAAAAACACATCTAAGCAGATGTAATCCAGGGCAGAGTCACATGTGTTATTTGCATATGATTTGCCAAAATTTGTGTGTAATTGGCTTCTGTCTACAGAATCTGATCTCTGGCTATTTGATTTTAATGCTGAAATTAAGATATACGGGAGGGTCATTCCCTCTGCCTCCCTCAATCCATCTTGCTACTCTTCCTTCGCAGCTGGCAGCGTTGCCCTGGCAAGTGGGGTGTCGGAGGTCTCTGAGGGGTGAGGAGATGCTAGATGAGAGGGGCAATGGGCCAGGAATGGGACACTTTGCTTTTATAACACGAGGAGCAGCATGAGTGTAAAGGGTCCCGACCAGGCTAAGGGCAAGGGTATCCTTGTGATGTGGCTGGGCTCTGCTGATCTGGGCCTGGAAGTCGGTCCTCTCAAAGCTTTGAGCTGGTGGGACTTTAGGGGTAAGAAGAGATCCGGGCTGAGGGAGGTGGGGTGATATCCTATGGGGAAAACAAGAGCACATAATAGAGACTGGGAATCCAACAGGAATCAGGGCCAGAGGCGGGCAGGAGAAATGTGAATGCCCCAAGAATGCCCGGAGGTGTTTCAGAGACATCAGGGTGTCTATGATAAATAGGGCAGATTTCCAAGGTGATTTTAATAAAACTTAATAAAATCCAAAATGACAAGTTGATGCCTGCACATTTAAGGATTGGGGGAGGGGCAGACTGATCTGTTAGTTACAGCGGGTCTCCCAAACTGTGGATTCCGATCTAGCTGGTGACACCTTCCTCCTAAGCATGGCACCCCACCCATCACTCTCATCCATCCCCTCTGGGGACAGCCAGCCCCTCCCATCTACTTGTCCCCCCGGGTCTACCCAGCATCTTCCATCACCCTCATTCCCTCTGGGACCACCCAGGACCTCCCTTTCCCACCACGGTTGTCTCAGGCTGCATGATCACTGTCCAAGAGTCAGGCAGAGAATCTGGGACGGGGCATGGAGTTTGGACCTGCACATTTAGGCCCACACAGCACGCATGATCTCATGCACAAACGGACACAGTTGCATTTTAGCAAGTCATACCCAGATAGCATGATGTCCTAGGTAGAGTCTGCTATTCTCCGAATAAGAAATACCATGAACTTCACACTTTGCCTCGCCAGCCTGCAAGGTGCCAGACAGATGCTTGCCTGATGCTAAAGATGGTCACCACGAGCCCAAACATTCCTATGCTTAGCTTACATTTTCTGCCTGGCATCTAGAAAATACTTCATGCAAATCAGCCCTCTCAAGGAGGCCGAAGACCCTCAGGTGACATTTTAAAGCAGTTGTGCTCTAAAGTAGCTTTGAATATAAAAAGAAAAAAAAAAAGAAAAAAAACCTCACAAAAAGTATTTTCAGCTCCTGTAGTTAGTTCCCAAACACCAGTACTCTAAAAATTACACAAGAATCACCTTGAGAGGTGTTTAAAAATATGGATGCCAGGTTTTCAGTCCCAGGGATTTTGATTCCACATGTCTTGTGTGAGTCCCAACACCTGTGTTACTAGGATTTTGATACGCAGCCAGGGCTGAAACCCACTGACTTGGACCATCACAGAAAGATGATGATCTGTACTTGAGTCTGTTGCCACCCGGATATCACCTGCAATTGGGCAAGGATCTCTGGAAACAAGGTTCCCAGGTAGGGAAGGGTTGTATCTCCATCCAAACAGTATGCAGATTTATCAGGAGGCAACAACTTGATCTAAAGTTTCAGTAAAGGGGGTAGCTTAAGCAGGCATACCTAATCGTCCACCTATTTGAGACATAACCATTTATCTTCCTTCCTGTGGGACTTCTGATATAAGGAGAGCTTATCTGCCCACCTCATCCCCAGCCACTTGGACATTTGATTTTTCATTAACTGTAATGAGTAAAATTAATAACGAAGCCCGTGGTGCAGGAAAGTTTATGTTTCTTGTACATGAACATTGTCAAGACAGGTACCAGGCGTTCTAAGGAAGACTTAGGATTTATGTCAAATTCCTTATTAAAGTATAAGAGGAGAAACAAAGTCTGTACGTTTTGTGTTTTGTCTAAAACTGTCAGGCCTCCTCACCGTTGCCTGGGTTGTTACCATGCTCGGATTAGAAGGTTACCCACTCCTGCCGTGCTCAGTCAGCCAGTTTAATTAACACCTTACCCTCAGTCCCCAACATCCCTTTAAACCATTCTTCTCTGCCCAGATAGACTGTTACACCTGTCTTAGCAATTCTGGGAGAGATGCTTTGAAGTGCCTTTTCAAAATCCCTTGTTAATGATCTGGTAATTATTGTGGTGACTTTTCAATGAAGTGTGAAGTGCTCAGCTGGCTGTCAGCTAAGAGAATCCCCAGGCACCTGGAAAGAGGGACACGGGAAGGGAGAAAGCAGGGGAAAAACCCTGAGCCTAGGTCTGTCCCAAAGTTACAGGGGCAGCCCCCATCGGGCCAGAGAAGGGCCCTGCCTGAGGCTGGCAAGGCCACCAGGAGCTCCTGTTGGCAGACGAGAGCTCTCCGAGTCCTGGGAACAGTCTGACTATAGAATCTGGGGAAACTACATAAATGCCCTGCAAATCCCCAGCAGTACCCTAGTGGGCAATGCCACGTCCCACGGCTGGCTGCAGGGAGGAGCCACGCTCCTGCACTCAGACGACAATATTGTCCTCGGTGCCCCTGCCCCAGTGGAGTACCTCCCTTCCCTTCACAATCCACATCCATTTTAAGCCATCAGGGCTGCTGTCCAGAGAGGCCCTGCAAGAGCTATCGATGCTTTTCTTCCTGTCCTTCAGATCCCAGCAGCCAGTGGGGACCAAATGTGGTCCAGCTGTGCTGGGCACTCCCCACATCTGGAAGCCCAGTATGCGACCCATCTCCACACCTGCGCTGCCCAACGTCCTGCTTCCACTTGTCAGAGTAAAAGGAGCACCCCAGGGACTGAGACAGGGTGTTGGGTCTCTCACAGCCTGACGACCCCTCATAACCAAAGAGGCTGCCACACGCATCAAGGCGTCCTAACTGGCCCAAGTTCTCGCAACTCCGAGCTGGCCCTTTATCCCCCTTACCCCACAAAAGGAAGACAGTCCCAATGAAGAAGAGAAGTGCCAGCCCTGAGGACACATTTGACTGTGGAATCTTAAGGAGCCAAGGACATCATCTGGTGCAGGCCCCTCGTTTTACCAATGAGACACTGGAACTGAAGAAGGTGACGTGATGTGCTCAAATTGGAAGGCTCACCAGCCAACACCAGGGCGGGACTAGAACCAGGTGCCCTGGGGCTTCCCCACCTCCCGTGGCTTTTCCGTCAGTGCCCACCATGGGTCTGGGGTGACTTCATATTTTCACGTGCTGACTTGGCCTGGTTCCCCTTCCTCCACCAGCAGAGAGCTGTGTCCCTGGTCATCTCTGACATGCCCTTGGTACAGTGGTAATTGAGTAGAGCTGCCAGTGAGTTGACTGGTCCCTGACCTGGCTTCTGGGGCCGGACTCCAACCTCTGCTGGCCCAGCCCTGCTCCCAACGCTGCTCCCCATCCTGGCACCTTCTCTGGCCTGGATACCATGGAAGCTGCCCTGGTCAGTTGCTGGAAATCATCTTTCCAAACCATGGAAAGATCTGGATCTCTTTAGTTAAGCAAACCCAGATGATGGGCAGCCTGGGATCCCCTTCTCTGCTTCTCTGGAGAAACTGGGAAGCAGATGCCCCTGGCATAAACATTTTTATGTAACGTTTTCTATCTCCAGGAATAGTACTACAATAATATGTGGCAAGATGGAGCAAACACTGTTCACAAAATTCCTCTTAGGGAGAGTATTCTATGTGTTCAAAAGAAATGCTCCAAGTCAGTGGTTCTCAAAGTGTGTCCCCAGACCAGCAGCCTCAGCATCACCTGGAAATCATCAGGGATCTTGTTAGAGATGCAGATTCTCAGACCCCACCCTGCACTGCTGCATCAGAACCACTAGGGTGGGCCCTCCAGGGGATTCAGGAGCAGTTAAGGCCTGGAAAGCCGATTTTGGTGGAGATGGGGAAGCTCCAGAACATGCTCCAGTGGCAAAATCCAGGGCTCAATGGCCTTGTAAGAAGGAAGGGTCTGGTTCCCTGCATGGCTCAGGTCAGGGGAGTCCCGGGATAGATTTGGAGGTAGGAGCCGGGGAAGAACTGGATTGCTCTTCATGATAGAAGGGAAGGACTTCTGAGGTCCCCTGAGGAAATCTAGGGGGGAGGAGAGTGAAGACAGTGAGGCTGGGTGCTATGTGGGAAAAAGGAAGAGAGAGTGAGACCCCCCTAACAAGGAGTATCTCAAGACATTGTCTGTGGAATCACAAGCCTTATGCAATGTGCCCTCTCCCTAAACTGCACAAAGCATTGGTGAGGGTTATGCAAATAGCCAAAGTTCTGGGGGTTCTACACTCTGGACACCATGAGAGGAGCTAAATTCTGCATGATGATCTCAATGCCACACTCAGCAGAAAACTCTCTGTAAAGAGAATTGTCATGGCTGCATACTCTTTCATAAGGAGAACATTTCTCTATTTCCTAGCCATCCCCTTACTGGGGAGCATTTTGTTGGTTTCCAATTTTTCACTATCGTAAACAACATGATAAATGTCTTAGAGCTACAAACTTTCTCTTTATTCACGATCATGACCTTGGAACACAGATTCACAAATGTTGAGCGATTTGGTTCAAATGCTAAGTATACAGAGAACAGAAATTTCCCCTGAGATTGAGCAGGGGAGGGAGTGGTGCTCATTTATGAATATGATTAAGGAGAGAAAAAAAGTGTCTTCTTTCTTTGAGAGAATTAGAGGGGTTCAAAGAGTAGAGCTGGCATTCTGGGGACTGTGAGAAAAGGGAGTAGAGGGGCTTCCCAGTAAGATTAAAGCAGTGCTATAGCTGAGGGTGTTTTTCTGCATGTCTGCTTCATGTATTTGGTTGCATGTGTCAGACATGCATCTCTAGCCAGCTTCCAGTTTCACAACTGTGCTTTTAAGCTCACAATCTGGTCAGAACAGGGACAGTTCAGGCTTCAAGTCCTGCTAGATCAAGGGTCACAAATGATAACAACAAGCCTTCTGGCATCTCTCAGCAACTGCTATTGGTTATTCCTTCCTACTGTAAACAGGCTTTCTGTGTGCAGGGAGAGGAGAAATGGGCAGGGGGTGGAGGAAGGAGTGGGCAGAGCTGCAGACAACTCCAGTATTCCTTCATTCCAGCCAGACATGCCAGAGGAAAGAGATGCCTTCTCTCCTCCAGCTTCATGTATCAAATCCCAAGGAAGGTCTCTGATTGGCTGGCTTGGGCCACATGCTCCCTGGGCAAATCATTAGGGTTAGGTGGTTGGGGCACTATGATTGCTAGCCTGGTCACATGTTTCATAACTGAAACCAGAGGCCAGGTACTCTAACTGGTAGCACCACCAAAACCATATGGATTTAGGGAGCAGCAGATACCCAAGAGAAAGGGATGTCCTTTCCTGAAGAAACAGGCAGACAAAAACCAGATATTCACTATCTGTATTCCTTCATACCCTGGCAGCTACTGTGTAATTCCATAACATGTATTTCCCCCTTGAGCCAAGATTCAGCCTCAGAATCCTTCTTAACACGCACTCAGGTAATGACTTCCAGCCAATCCAAGCTAGCTTACAGATAAAAGTGAGTTGCCATTTTGAGGCTTAAACAAGATGCCAGATCATTGATGAACAAGAGACTAAGTGAACTGGATTTAAGGAAGGTGTAAGCCACAGGGGTCAGTTCAGAACCCTAATGGGTCCCCTCTGGGAGATGCCTGCTCAGGGGACTGTAGGTGACTGCAGGTATCAGTCCTCTGTGACAGTGAGATGGTTGGGCCCTGGTGGAGCATGGGACAATTGTGAGACTGTCTGCCTATGGGAAGCCAAATGTGTTTCCTTTCCATCACTGTCACTGAAAAGCGAGTTGCAAGTGGGCAATGTGGGAAATCTCTAGAGCTTCACTCATTAGATTTCCACAGGAGTTTGGCTTTAAAAGAAGTCTGATCCCTCCCACCTGTGTGCTCCATTGCTTAGTCAACAGCCAGCCAGAGAGGGCGATACATGCTGGGCTAGGGTGGACAGGGCTGGAACACAGGCCCAGTTCCAGGGTAGCACTGGGTTCTTCCACGGAGGGGCTCACAGCTCACATCTCCAAGTGCACAGGGCAAAGCAAACTGAGGCACCATCAAGATGAAAGAATGCCATTGAGGGGGGACAGCCTGGAGTGGTAAGGACAGGGCACAGCCAGCTCTGGGTGACCCTGGTACATAGCTTCAAGCAGGTAGTCACCTGGGGATTCTCATACCATGCAAAGGACTGCAGGAGTTTGGCCAACAGCCCAGGTATCAGGAAGAAGCATGACCTGATGGCCCCAGTGGCCTCACTTGGACAGTGGGCTCCAAGTTCCTGCCTATTCCATGGACTCCTTCAGGACTTAAGGGTGGGGTTGGTTCAGCAGCCTGGGCCTTCCACTCACATCTGGGTCTCCTGGGGCCTGACCCAGGTTCTCAGCAGAGCTGGAAGGAGAAAGGCTTAATTGCATCAGAATGGAAGCTTGCCAAGTGTGCTGACACTTTCAGCCCATGCGATCAATCCTCCATCGTGTAAATAGAGTTAGAAGTGTGATTCTGGCAATTATAAAGCCCATTATTTTCCTCTTCCTCTCTAAGTAAACTAGAAAGGCTCTTTGCTCTCACTTTGCAACTGGACCTCATTTTTACAGTGCAGCTGTAAAAGCACTGCAATAGACTGTACTTAGAGAGGTGCCATGTTTGATGGCCAAGTTGGCCATGGGTTTTGGCTTCCAGCCCTGGTTTTGCTGCCAACCAGACTGTGATCTTTGGTGAGGCCAGCAGCCATCTCTGGGCCTTGGTTTCCCCATTCATAAAACGAGGAGCTTGGACTAGGTGGCCTCTGTGATCCCTTCCAACTCTCACGGCCATAGGAATCCAAGTGTGCTTGATTACTAGGGATGGCTCCGTGTAGACAGGAATGTACACTAGCTTCTTTTAAGCCAGGAGCCATGCCTCTTTCTTTATTTTCCACATACAATGATGAACCCCTGCAGGTGCAAATACATCCATTTCCACAGCAGTGTAAGGACAGAGGAAGAGCCGCGTGCCCATGTTTCTGGAACCCAAAGTGCTAGCCACGCTCACTGAATGCTGTTTTGCAATAAGAATCCCATTTAACCCTTACAAGAGAGCAGCTCTTAGGCCCATTTCACAGACAAGAAAACCGCGACACAGTAAAGTAGTGCATCCAGTCTAGGTCTGCCCAGCTCCGAAGGCCATGTTCATAGTCAAAACTCTCTCAAATCTCCAAATCTGGGGACTTTAGTAGAGAAAGAATGGGTAGACCAAGAGGCCAACTCAACATGAAGGGAATGCCAGGCAGGACCCCTGAGTGACAGGACATGCCCAGGCAAGTGGCAGATGTCCCCCTGCATGTGGGGCCAGTAGATCCAGCAGGAAGGGGGCACGGTGAGAAGGCATGAAAGACTTTGACAAATGTGTTCCAATGTTCCCGGCTCTCTCTAAATGGGCTCTTGCTTCCTCCATCTCCTCCCTACCTCTGGAAATGGAACGCCAACGATTTCACTTGAAGGGAGTGTTTGGCGCTGTTTAGAAGCAGCATGAAGTAAATTTTTATGATGCTGGTTACTGCTTGCTGGGGAACATTCAGCTGCCTTGGCTCTGATGACCCAGCTCTGTCTCCCATATTTGCCATATTGAAATTCTCAGAATTTACATTTATAACTGTTAAATGACTTTTTAATTTTTTATAAGGTGGACACAAGAACCACAAAATATCATTTGCTTTAAGGGTTGTCTTTCCAAGAGAAATTACTTTAAGCAGCACCAAAGTTTTAGAAATGCACATCACCATATTACCAAAAAAAAAAAAAAAAAGTTTTTAAAAGATAGTTTCAGTCAGTTTGCCTGACAGATGCTCACCCTGGAAATAAGTGTTTAATGGCAGTTTTTTCACAGAAACTATTCTGCTATCCCCATCAATGGGGTTCAGTCAATACCTCTTGAATATTTCGCCAAGTAACTTGTGAATACATTATCTTAGAATCCATCAACGTCATACCTGAAGGCTCTCAGGTATCTCAGGAGCTCCAGGCTGGATGTCTGTCCAGCTGAGCAGTCCCTGCTGAATCCCAGGTTCCTGACCAGCACTTACTGAGTACCAGGAGCCCTGATGGCACTGGAGGCAGAGCAACAGGCGTGGGGAATCCAGGGCTCCATCCATAAGGATGCACCAGATTGGGAAAACATCCTCCAGAATTTCAGTATTGGTAGAATTTATGAACTGGGACTGAGTACAGGCTAGATATAACTGGAATGCTGAAGAGATGCAGATGACCCATCCTTTGCCAGCTGCCCAGACATCCTGCACCTGCTTCCTCATCATTAAAACAGGACGATAACCTCCAACTCACAAGGTTGTTGGTGACGGCGGAGATCATTTAGCAGGGCTGTGATTAAGAACACAGTTGTCAGATGAGGTTTGGATTTTGGTTCCACCACTGTGATTTTGTATAAGTGACTTAATCCCTCGAGCCTCCGTTCACCTCATCTGTAAAATGGTCACAGTAATCTCTTCCTCAGTAAACTATGGTGGGGATGCATTTCAAGTGCTTGACACAGTGCCTGGAGCACAGTAAGTGTCAAGGGACAGTTATCATCTGGTGAAGGTACCAATGCCAGGCCAAACCCAAAAGAGGGTCTCACTTGGCAGGATTTCTCTCCCCTTCAAATTCTTTCACGTATGTTATCACCCGGGCACCATTTTCTTCCTCACAGTTCTCTCTTAGATACTCTCCATATTCCTGTAACAGCACAAGCTTCTTATTGCCTCAAAAAGGCTTCGTTGAAATCTTACCAGAAGCCCAGCATGATGTCTGGGTCTCTGGATAGAAAAGAAATACCAGCAGTGGCCCTGCCCACCATGCACAGAGGATATCCAAAAGCAAACAACGAATGCACCAGACTGAATTGTCTTAGTAACAGCTTGAGCTGGCCACAGCAGCCTTGTCCCAAGGCAGCCCACGATTAATTGCTAAATGAATTGTGTGGGCTATAATTGCTGCCAGAAGTGCGCGAAGGGAAATCTCCCTTCTGACCACAGTGATCAGGAAGGATAAACATCCACACCCTGGAGATCTGGCTGAGCCACTCGGTGAGGTCACGAAGCAACCTGGAAGCAGAGGGCACAGGACTGGTCAGGCTCTAATCACCTGAACACTGGGGGCCCCCAGCCCTCCCCCAGGGCCTGGTACAAAGGCCCAGCTCTTCAGCTGCTTCTGCAATCAGTCAAGTTTCCCATCGGAGGAATGGGATTTCGCAGGGAGACTGGAATGAAAAGAATTCTTCCCCTATTTCCTAGTGCCCCCCGCCCAAAACACACGCCAACCCAACTACCACAACCTTCACCAGTGACTCTGGTATAGCTGAACCACTGGTTTCTAAGCCCCTCTTTCCTCTGTCCTATTTTTACGATTATTTTGTGGTTCTTGCTTACTTCTCAGCCTACAGCGTGTGGTAATCATATCTAACGAATTACTGTACCTGTGGCACTCTGAGGTCACTAGATGAAAGGAATTCAAATAACCCAGAGAGATCTTATTGTTAATTATAACTTCAGTAGGCAGCATAAGGAAAAATTAGCTAACACCGGCGAAGGACACAGGAAATGAAAAGAATGAAACAACTGGGCATCATTACTAATTATTTTCTTTGAAGTCCTCATGATTGTTTTCTAACAATACAGTCCATGTAGAAAAACTTGCTATTTGTATTTTATAGACAAAACAGATTTATCAAAGTCTTCCATTGGTTTGATAAAAATGATAGGACTTGAGGAGATGGAAGGAGTCTCGTTTGCCTTTCTTCCTTACATAGAAGGGAAGTCTGGGCTCATCTGGGATGTTCTTCCTAGTCATTCAGCTTGCCCTGACTCATGTCCCTCAGTGCTGCTGGGTGTCAGGGTTTGTGAGATCAATTCAGCCTTCCAGGCCAAACTCTGCCCCACCAGGTGGTTCCCCATGGGACCTGGCTCCTCCACCAGTCCCAGGCGGGGCAGGGCAGGGCCAGGTGGGCGGCTCCTGGCCTGCAGGCTGGTAGGGGCTACGTGAGTCTTGTTGCTGTGGAACTGGCGTGGCTCTGTCCATCTCAATTCCCTGACCGCTTCCCGACATCCTGCCTGCTGGGTTGGCCCAGTCTATTAAATTCACTCACTCATTCATCAGCTAGTTATTGAACCCCTACTATATGCCACGCACTGTTCCATTGAACAAAACAGATAAAGCCCTGCTTTCAGGCAGCAGGCATTCCAAAGAAGGGAAACACATTAAACAAAGAAGAAAAACCTACGGTGTGACGGCTGACGATAAGTACCAGGAAGACACGGAACAATGCACAAGAGGATGGAGAGGGATGGGGATGCTGGGAATGGGTGCTGTTTTACAGGAATGGTCCGGAAAGGCCTCTCTGGGGAAGCTGACATTTTAGCAGAGATCTGTGGGAAGGGAAGGAGCAAGCAAGATAGCTATCAGAAAGAATGGCGTCCTAGGCAGAGGAAACAGCATGGGCAAAGGCTCTGAGTCTGGATTTGCTTGCTGTGTTCCAGGAATAGCAAGGAAGGCAGTATGCCTGGAACAGAGCCGGTGAGGGAAAGGGAAAGTGGTAGGAGATGGATCAGAGAAGGGACCAGGGGCCACAACTTAACCAACAGGTCTCCGCCTGTAGCTTGGGCAGAATTCTTAACCAGCAGGCCAACTCACTCAGTCAGCAACTGCATGTTGAGTGCCCTATGCTCCTGGCTGGACCCCAGATCCCCGCTGGGCTGAAGGAAAGAACACAAAGTGATAATGGCTGTAAAAGGTAGTGGGACTTCAATTTCCTTTTTTTTTTTTTTTCTTCAGAGTATTAGTTGCACATTTAGAGAATACAAAGACTGCAGAAAAGAATAATGATGCAGATGCAGAGCAGTAAAGAATCAGGTAGCCGGGATTCTAATGGTTTCCTCCACTGTTTTCCAAACTTTGTCTAATGCTGTTATAATATGTTGGTTATATATATATCTTTAAAAAGAAACTCGACCAAAAGTTTTTATCAAAATGAAATTAGAATTACACCATATATTCTTTTAACTTATGCACAGACTTTGGAACCCAACCTCAATAAGATAAGACACAACTAGTTCTTTGAAAAGCACAAACTTTTGAGTCAGTGGAGACTGGACTGATATTCTGGTTTTGCCACCAGTTGCTGTGGGGCCTCGGGTAGGTTACTCACGCTCTTTGAGCCTCAGTTTTTTCACTGTAAAATAGGTATCACATCCATAGGATTGTTTTAAAGAGTAGAGATGATGTGTAAAACACCTGGCATGTGGTAAGTACTAAATAAATGGTGGCTAGTCAGAGCTATTAGCAAACAGGCAAATTTGTCCAATCAACAAACACAGCCTCTCCCCTGTGCTCAAGCGCTTCTGCCATTGCTGGTAACACAGCAGTAAACAAGAACGAAAATAACGTAATTTTATCTTATCTTCCCAAATTCCAATTGCCCCCAAAGACAGCAAATCAATCTAGAACTGTGTGGTTGTCCCTCTGAATGAGGGTAAGGTGTTGGAGTCCTACACATGCTGGAAAAGTGGGCAGAATTCAGGTTCCTGGGACGCAGGGCAACTGTGGCACAGCTTTGCAGCGAACTATTTGGCTCCCCAAGCGGCTCTGTGTCTTCTTCCTTTGCTGCTGCCTCCCTGCTGCTCAGACAAAGCCAGGAAGCTCCCACCTCTGGATGAAACCCTAGAGAGTATCACCCGCTGTCAAAGCCAGTGGACTCAAAATCCACCCCTTGAAGACTGGGCCTGTCTCAGCCCTGAAGATTACCTGAGGCCCTTGTTCTTGGGCTGTTCACCAGCCACATGTCTCAGATCAAAACAGCTCCGCCATATCAGACAATAGATTCTGTTCCTGACATGCAAGGCTAAAAGGAAAACTAACTTTTAATAAAAGCACGAAAATTCACATTGCTCTCTCTGGTAGTCTGCTTCCCAGCAGAGAAGTGACGAAGGCTTAAACAAAAGGGAGTCCCATCCCCTCAGGGAAATTCATCATTTCTGTAGAAACCAAGGGTCATTCCAGGCAGCCAGCTCGGGCTAGACTGACAGGAACTACATCTCATCAGCCACCACATGAGCACCTCTGTGAACAGACAGACAGACACTGGGTTGAGTGCACTGATCACAGCAACCCCGCAAGGCAGGTACCACTGACCCCACTGTTCAGATGGGGAAGCCAAGGCCAAGTCAGAATAATAACTTGCCCAGGTGGAAAGAAGGCAGGTAGGTTTGGGACCTATATTTTGGAGCTGTTTTTACATCTTCCTCAACCTGGTTTGACTCATTGTTAGAAACAATGGATAAATCTGCCAGAAATGTAATCAGCCACCAAGCCTAGCAATGTAGTTCTGTTCAGGAAACGGAGCTGGTTTAGACGGAGTGCCATTTTGGTGACGGCCTGTTTCTGCTCTCTCCACCCCTTCCCTCTCAGACTCAGGAATAGCTGGTGCTCACGGAGCACACTGGCTTCAAACCACAGGGTTATTCTCTTGGAGCAGCATCAGTGAATTTTTCTTACCAAGTGTAAAAGGCCAAACTGCCAGGAAAGTGTTTTTTAAAATATAAATCTGGTCTTGGCACGTTATTCTTGACAGGCCTTCCTCCGCTTAATATCCTAACGGGGATGAATCTTCCCTTGAACAGATTCTACATACAAATCTTTCATAAATACGTGCTCATTGGACTTGCCAGACAGGGCCTTGCACATGAGCAGCTGTTTCCTGGGAGTGAAAGTCCCTATCAGGAAACCCCAGAGCAAGGCTATGGGGCTCACATTCCCACCCGACCCTCTCCACCCCAACTCCATAGAGTTCTTGGAATTTTGGGGTTTGCTTGCTGTGAGAATACCAAGTGGATCTATTGTGTTGGAGGTACATTAAAAACCCGCCAAACTCTCCGGACCTAAGAGACACTCGTGGCCAGGAGTTCCGGTTCTGGCTCTTGGGGTGGCCTGGGGAAGTCTTTCCCCCTCTCTCCGCCTCAATTTTACCTTCTGTAAAAGGAGCGAGGTCCAGGTGAGCACTAAGGTGAGACATCTCAGGCCCGCCTCAGGCGTGACAAAAGCCTCCCTCCGAGGACGCAATTCCCTCAAAGCGCCTTCGCCGCTTGGAGTTGGACTCCGGCGGTGTGGCGGGGCCGCCAGGGCGCGTCCGCAGGCTTCGCGAGCCGGGCCAACCCACCCCGCCCCAAACTATCGGACGGCAGCCACAGAAGCGACCGTCCGGGCCCACACGCAGGCCTCGGAGTCCCACCCCCGCACGCTGCCTACACCCCTCCGGGCCCGCCCGACCACGCCCTCGCTCCCGCCGCGGCGCGTGCAACCCCGCCCTCCCCGGAGTCTCCGAGCCTCGCGGGCGGAGGGCGGGGCGGGATGGGGCGAGGCGCGCGGGAGGCGGAGCCGAGTCGGGGAATCCTGCTCCCGGCGAGCGCAGGGCCAAGCAGAGCCGCCCGGCCGTCCGAGGGCCCTCGCGTCGGGGGCGGCGGGGCACCCCAGACACCGCCGGGCCGGGAGGGAGCTCCGCGCCAAGCGAGCCGCCGCCACCGCCTCCGCGCCGCCCCCGCGGGCTGAGGGGGGCCCGACGCGTCTTCACTCCGCCCGCCGCCAGTCCCCGCGGTCCAGCCGTCAGCTCGCCGGCTCGTCTCCCGCGCGCCATGCAGCCACCGCCTGCCCTGCGCGCGTAGGCGCCCGCCACAGGCCATGCTGCCCCTGCTCGCCGCGCTGCTGGCCGCCGCCTGCCCGCTGCCGCCCGCCCGCGGCGGGGCCGCGGACGCGCCGGGCCTCCTCGGGGCGCCCCTCAACGCCTCGGTCAACGCGTCGTCTGCGGACGAGCCTGCCGCCCCGCGGCTGCTGGCCTCGGCGGCGCCCGGGGCCCCCGAGCGCCCCGGCCCGGAGGAGGAAGCGGCGGCGCCGTGCAACATCAGCGTGCAGCGACAGATGCTGAGCTCGCTGCTCGTGCGCTGGGGCCGCCCGCGGGGCTTCCAGTGCGACCTGCTCCTCTTCTCCACCAACGCGCACGGCCGCGCCTTCTTCGCCGCCGCCTTCCACCGAGTCGGGCCGCCGCTACTTATCGAGCACCTAGGGCTGGCGGCGGGCGGCGCGCAGCAGGACCTGCGCCTCTGCGTGGGCTGCGGCTGGGTGCGCGGCCGCCGCCCCGGCCGCCTCCGGCCCGCCGGCGCCACCGCCGGGGCGCCCACCGCGCTGCCCGCCTACCCCGCAGCCGAGTCCCCCGGGCCGCTGTGGCTGCAGGGAGAGCCGCTGCATTTCTGCTGCCTGGACTTCAGCCTGGAGGAGCTGCAGGGCGAGCCGGGCTGGCGGCTGAACCGCAAGCCCATCGAGTCCACGCTGGTGGCCTGCTTCATGACCCTGGTCATCGTCGTGTGGAGCGTGGCCGCCCTCATCTGGCCGGTGCCCATCATCGCCGGCTTCCTGCCCAACGGCATGGAGCAGCGCCGGACCACCGCCAGCGCCGCCGCCGCCGCCGCCGCCGCCCCCGCCGCTGTACCCGCTGGGACCACCGCCGCCGCAGCCGCAGCCGCAGCCGCTGCCGCCGCAGCCGCGGCCGTCACCTCAGGGGCGGCGACCAAGTGACCCGCCCCACTCCTCCCCTTGTCCGCCCTATGTCCGCGCTCTCGGTGCCTTTCCCGCCGGGAGACTCGGCCGGTGTGCTTCGTGCAGTAGTGACCGTTAGTTCTTCCCGGGAGGGGTCCGCGGAAGAGGCCCCAGCGTGTGGGAAAAGCCAGGTTTGTGCCGCGCTTCTGGCTCCGAAAAGCAGATGCAAGCCCTGCCCTGCAGGGTGAGATCCGCAGCTTGGAAGACGGAGAGGAGGGAAATGGGGCCCTTTCCCCTCTTTGCGTCCCCCTGCCCTCCTTTCTTCCCGCACCCACGTGCCCTATATTCATGGCAGAAAATGACCAAATCCTGTGTATTTGTTTTATATATTTAATAACCGTTTTAAATGAAAGTTTTAGTAAAAAAAAATCAAATTGCTATTGCTGTAGTAAGGGAAGCTCTTTGTATCTGAACACAGTATTTGAAGTTTGTTGTTTTTTAATTTATTTAAAAGGGGGAGGAGGCATGGGAATGATTTAACACTGATATATTGTTACCGCTGAAAATGAACTTTATTAACCTTTTTCCAAGTCGATCTATCCAGTGACGTGGCCAGATGGGCGTTTCTTCTTGTACTTATGTGTTTTTTTGGCTTTTAATACAGACATTTTCCTCCAGAGATGCGTATGTGTCTTTATTTGATTCGGAAAAGGAATCTAAGAATTGCAAGATGATCCCCTGAAACGTGAGGAAGGGAATCTTCAGAAAGTGAGAGAAGGGCTAACTCTGTCTCCCTTGCCTGTCTGGGAGAGGCGGGAGATGGAAACCATACTACTGGCCCTAATGGCAGTGCTTTTGCCTCTCACCACGCGGCCACCCCCACCCCTCAGCCTCACTGACACCCGTCATGGCGGCGTACAGGGTTTTATGTGATTTATCTTTTTACGCATTTCCCTCAGGCCCTGTAAAACACCCAGTTAAGTGCCAAAATGGTGAAATCGGTAGTTCCTCTGAGCCAGGTGTCTTTCATGAAAATGACTCATTTTTAAAAGGCATGTAAATATCCTTTTCATATGTGTAACCTTTAGTATATGAACACATTTCAAAAGCTGGTTTTAAAGCCTGAGCTATTTCGGCATTAAGATTTTTTTCAAGGTGAACTCTTACAGACTAATTAACACCTTAAAAAAAATTTTAAGCTACTTTCTCTTGCTCCATCTCCTCCCCACTTTTGAGTGAATACTTGATAACTGTTCTAGAGCATACTGTTCTAGTGAATACTAGGTGCCGTTCTTGATAGTTCTCAAAGTGGTGTCCCTGGAACAGCAACATCAGTAACACCTGGGAACTCGTTAGAGATGCAGAACTGGGGCCCTGCCCAGGACCTACAGATGCAGAAACTTTGGGGTGGGGCACAGCAATCTGCTTTAACAAGCCCTGTGACAAATTCTGATGTGTTTCAAATTTGAGAACTGCTGTGTACTAGTGGAAGAGAACCTTCAAAGTATGTAGCCTCCTTTTATCTCAAGATGTCTCTATTATATCAAAGAAATGGGACCCTTTTTTCACAGGAATGTCTGGAGGAGAGTCTGGGTCATTGCCCTGTAGCTTCAATTGTTCCTCTGTCTCTTAGGGGTCCAGGATATCTCTAGCAGAAGCTAGCCTCTTAGAGAGGAAAGCGTGAGGGTGGCAGTCTTCCTCTATCTCCTGATCCAGACACTGGCGAAGTTCAGTGTAATGCAAATCCGCTAGCCTCATGCGTCACTGTAAACCTTCTTATACCCCAAAGCAAGGTGAGTTGTGAACTGCTCTCTTCTCCAACCCTGTGGTAACTAGCAGGAGAAAATAACTTTCCTAACCTTGGTCAATTTTAATATAGTCATAGCATTTGTAATTCTGGAAGGCATATTAAGAATTCCTAGGACAATACACACACACACACACACACAAACACACACACACAGAGTCACCCTCCCTGATTTTTCCAAGATGAAAATTGAGGCTCAGGTTCAGCATTTTGCCTACAATCACATAGCTACACAAAAACGCAGAGCTGAAACCAAACCTGGGTCTTCTGCCTCCCTGACTCTTATTTTTTCATCACCAGAAACTTCCCTTCCTAGGTGAATTAGGAGCTAGCCCCTCAGAGTCTGATCCTCGGTTGACCCACCCCTGTCACTGTCGGATTCTGTGTAGTCACAAATGCAAAGGAGCCGGAGAGCATCATTTTTTTAAATGAGACACTCAGGCACTTGATAAAACTTTCTATCTATGTATTTTTACACACACACACACCTAAAACGTATTTAGATCTATTGATCGATTGTTCTACACACACGCGCGCAAACACACACACACATACACACACATTGGATGACCGGTTAGTTCACTATGCTGACTTTGGCTGCTTTCTAAGAGCCAGAGCTCTAAGCAGGAGACTACAAAGTGAGGATGGAGCCTGTGTCCTTTTGGTCTCTTTAAGTTGGGACCATCCACTGGGTAAAGGAAGTAAGACGCTGGCAGGCTCAGCTCCAGGGTCTGTGCTCCTAGTCAGTTTGATTTGCATCATCTCAGTAGTGAAACACTTCCAAAAATGCAGTTTACTAAAGTACTAAATCAGTACTTCTTTGACGGGACAGGAAGTGTGCCACGGTAGCCTGTGTGCGCCTACGTGTGCAATTCCCAGATTACAGTTCATTCTTTAAGTCTCCTGAGTGATGGAGGTCATCAGCCTGGTGGCCATTCCAATGTTTTGGGTAGAGTGCATCCCAAAAGAACTCAACTGGGGAGATTTAGACAAAAATACACTCTGGATCTCCATGACCTAGGAGTCATCAAGGGAGAAGGATGGAAGGAGTTAAAATGGAAAGAAAGGAATGGAGAGAAGGTCAGAGTAGGTGTCCCCTCTCACCTGGCCTAGCCCCTCCCCCACTGCACAGAAATGACTCGTTCATTGACAACAGGGGCAAGAAGAGGGCTGGTCTTCACTGTTCCAATTCTCTCCTTTCACTGGGGAAGAATCATCCATTTCTCAGCTAGGTTAAAAGGTTTAAAGCTACAAGGACTGGGAGAGTTAAGCTGCCTTCTCTCCCTCCTCACCTCCAGCTACCAGAATCGCACAGTCTGCAGCCCAGCTTTGGCATCCCCCACACAAGTGCTGATGCGTGGTAATTTCTGCCATGCCCTGGGACAGGCCAGGGTCCAAGCATATTTTGAGGATGATGGAGATTTACTGGGGTTCTCTGAGGGCTGGTAGCATGGCTGCTGCTCACCCAGGACAATTAAAGGCCTCTCTCCTCCCCTCACCCTGAGCATTTTCCTGGTGTTCTTACTGCCTGAGCATTCCCAGAACTGTCTCCTTAAAGTACTGGGGTGAGCTAGTGTGCCTCTGAGGGCCTGTTATTTTTTGTGCTTTCACAGAGGCACTGATGAAAGTCAAAATAATTGGCATCTTGATAACATCCTAAGGCCTCATTTTGACTCTTCGTACAAACTGTCTCCCAGAAAGCTTTTTTGGCACTTGAGAAAATAACTTACCTTGAGGGTACCCAGCAAGCCCCACTTTAGTCTGTGACCAGAGTCCTTCCTGGGCTCCTGGGAAGTTCTATGAGACTTCCTGAGGGTCAGCAGGCAGGGAGGGGGGTGGGGAAAGATTGCTGACCCCATAGCTCTCTATCCCACCCCGGTCTGACCCTGGACTGCAGGTGTGAACCTTGTTCAGAACCTAGAAGAGCTCCCCACCCCCTCCCAGTGGCTGTGCTACAGTGTCTCTGAGTCCCTGCTGTTTTCCCAGCAGTCCAAGGCTCCGTGTTGTTCTATCCCAGAGGATATACTTGTGAATTGCAGCCTAGCTCTTGGCCTTCCTTGTACACTTAGCCACTCTGGGCTTAAATCATGATTCACACTGTGTAATGATCTAGAATTGTGATTTCTGTCATTGTAATAATTTGGAATCTTATTTTAGAATATTTTATGATCATAGGCGTACCCTGTCTTGAGTTAAATGCCATATTCTTTGGTTCACCTAGTAAGAAAGATGCCGAGTTTCTTACTATAAGCCTTAACATTATACCCTACCTCACCTCCTGTGTTCCTAGATAATTCTGCAACCTCTAGAGGAGGACTGCACTGGCAATAATAATAATAATAATAATAATTATCTGGGACTTCCCTGGTGGCACAGTGGTTAAGAATCCGCCTGCCAATGCAGGGGACACGGGTTCGATCCCTGGTCCAGGAAGATCCCACATGCCGTGGAACAACTAAGCCCGTGCGCCACAACTACTGATCCTGTGATCTAGAGCCCGCGAGCCACAGCTACTGAGCCCATGTGCCACAACTATTGAAGCCCGCGCGCCTAGAGCCCGTGCTCTGCAACAAGAGAAGCCACCACAGTAGAAGCCCGCACACCGAAAAGAAGAGTAACTCCCACTCTCTGCAACTAGAGAAAGCCACATGCAGCAACAAAGACCCAACACAACCAAGAAATAAATCAATAAATTTATTTAAAAGAAATAATAATAATAATCATCATCATAAATAATATTGTTATTAATTGTTATTCTGAATTGGAGAGGGAGAAGTAGAAGGGAAAACAATAACTAACAGGAGAGAAGAAGTGAATTTAAAACACCAGCTTTAATTGTGCACAGCAAAGGAAACCATAAACAAAATGAAAAGACAACCTACAGAATGGGAGAAAATATTTGCAAACGTTGTGACCGACAGGGTTTAATTTCCAAAATATGCAAACAACTCATACAACTCAACAAAAAACCCCCACAAATAACCCAATTGAAAAATGGGTAGAATATCTAAATAGAAATTTCTCCAAAGAAGACATACAAATGGCCAACAGGCACATGAAAAGATGCTCAACATGGCTAATTATTAGAGAAGTGCAAATCAAAACTACAGTGAGGTACCACCTCACACTGGTCAGAATGGCCATCATTAAAAAGTCTACAAATAACAGAAGCTGGAGAGGGGATGGAGAAGAGGGAACCCTCTTACACGGTTGGTGGGAATGTAAGTTGGTACAGCCACTATGGAAAACGGTATGGAGGTGCCTCAAAAAACTAAAAATAGAGTTGCCATATGATCCAGCAATCCCATTCCTGGGCATATATCCAGAGAAAATTCTAATTCAAAAAGATACATGCACCCCAATGTTCATAGCAGCACTATTCACACTAGCCAAGACATGGAAACAACCAAAATGTCCATCAACAGATGAATGGATAAAGAAGATGTGGTACATTTACACGATGGAATACTACTCAGTCATAAAAAAGAATGAAATAATGCCATCTGCATGGACCTAGAGATTATCATACTAAGTGAAATAAGTCAGGAGATAGCCTAATCCACCAGAGGGCAGACAGCAGAAGCAAGAAGAACTACAATCCTGCAGCCTTTGGAACAAAAACCACATTCACAGAAAGATAGACAAGATGAAAAGGCAGAGGGCTATGTACCAGATGAATGAACAAGATAAAACCCCAGAAAAACAACTAAATGAACTGGAGATAGGCAACCTTCCAGAAAAAGAATTCAGAATAATGACAGTGAAGATGATCCAGGACCTCAGAAAAAGAATGGAGGCAAAGATCGAGAAGATTCATTTCTTGAATGAACAAAGACCTAGAAGAATTAAAGAACAAACAAACAGAGATGAACAATACAATAACTGAAATGAAAAATACACTAGAAGGAATCAATAGCAGAATAACGGAGGCAGAAGAACGGATAAGTGACCTGGAAGACAGAATGGTGGAATTCACTCCTGTGGAACAGAGTAAAGAAAAAAGAATGAAAAGAAATGAAGACAGCCTAAGAGACCTCTGGGACAACATTAGACGCAACAACATTCACATTATAGGGGTCCCAGAAGGAGAACAGAGAGAGAAAGGACCCGAGAAAATATTGAAGAGATTATAGTCGAAAACTTCCCTAACATGGGAAAGGAAATAGCCACCCAAGTCCAGGAAGCGCAGAGTCCCATACAGGATAAACTCAAGGAGAAACACACCAAGACACATAGTAATCAAAGTGGCAAAAATTAAAGACAAAGAAAAATTATTGAAAGCAGCAAGGGAAAAATGACAAATAACATACAAGGGAACTCCCATAAGGTTAACAGCTGATTTCTCAGCAGAAACTCTGCAAGCTAGAAGGGAGTGGCATGATATACTTAAAGTGATGAAAGGGAAGAACCTACAACCAAGATTACTCTACCCGGCAAGGATCTCATTCAGATTCGATGGAGAAATCAAAAGCTTTACAGACAAGCAAAAGCTAAGAGAATTCAGCACCACCAAACCAGCTCTACAACAAATGCTAAAGGAACTTCTCTAAGTGGGAAACACAAGAGAAGAAAAGGACCTACAAAAACAAACCCAAAACAATTAAGAAATGGTCATAGGAACATACATATCGATAATTACTTTAAACGTGAATGGATTAAATGCCCCAACCAAAAGACATAGACTGGCTGAATGCATACAAAAACAAGACCCATATATATGCTGTCTACAAGAGATCCACTTTAGACCTAGGGACACATACAGACAGAAAGTGAGGGGATGGAAAAAGATATTCCATGCAAATGGAAATCAAAAGAAAGCTGGAGTAGCTATACTCATATCAGATAAAATAGACTTTAAAATAAAGAATGTTACAAGAGACAAGGAAGGACACTACATAATGATCCAGGGATCAATCCAAGAAGAAGATATAACAATTATAAATATATATGCACCCAACATAGGAGCACCTCAATACATAAGGCAACTGCTAACAGCTATAAAAGAGGAAATTGACAGTAACACAATCATAGTGGGGGACTTTAACACCTCACTTACACCAATGGACAGATCATCCAAAATGAAAATAAATAAGGAAACCGAAGCTTTAAATGACACAATAGACCAGAGAGATTTAATTGATATATATAGGACATTCCACCCAAAAACAGCAGATTACACGTTCTTCTCAAGTGCGCACGGAACATTCTCCAGGATAGATCACATCTTGGGTCACAAATCAAGCCTCAGTAAATTTAAGAAAATTGAAATCATATCAAGCATCTTTTCTGACCACAACGCTATGAGATTAGAAATGAATTACAGGGAAAAAAACGTAAAAAAGACAAACACATGGAGGCTAAACAATGCGTTACTAAATAACCAAGAGATCACTGAAGAAATCAAAGAGGAAACCAAAAAATACCTAGAGACAAATGACAATGAAAACACGACGACCCAAAACCTATGGGATGCAGCGAAAGCGGTTCTAAGAGGGAAGTTTATAGCTATACAAGCCTACCTCAAGAAACAAGAATAATCTCAAGTAAACAATCTAACCTTACACCTAAAGAAATTAGAGAAAGAAGAACAAACAAAACCCAAAGTTAGCAGAAGGAAAGAAATCATAAAGATCAGAGCAGAAATAAATGAAATAGAAACAAAGAAAACAATAGCAAAGCTCAATAAAACTAAAAGTTGGTTCTTTGAGAAGATAAACAAAATTGATAAGCCATTAGCCAGACTCATCAAGAAAAAGAGGGAGAGGACTCAAATCAATAAAATCAGAAATGAAAAAGGAGAAGTTACAACAGACACTGCAGAAATACAAAGCATCCTAAGAGACTACTACAAGCAACTTTATGCCAATAAAATGGACAACCTGGAAGAAATGGACAAATTCTTAGAAAGGTATAACCTTCCAAGACTGAACCAGGAAGAAACAGAAAATATGAACAGACCAATCACAAGTAATGAAATTGAAACTGTGATGAAAAATCTTCCAACAAACAAAAGTCCAGGACCAGATGGCTTCACAGGTGAATTCTATCAAACATTTAGAGAAGAGCTAACACCCATCCTTCTCAAACTCTTCCAAAAAATTGCAGAGGAAGGAACACTCCCAAACTCATTCTATGAGGCCACCATCACCCTGATACCAAAACCAGACAAAGACACTACAAAAAAAGAAAATTACAGACCAATATCACTGATGAATATAGATGCAAAAATCCTCAACAAAATACTAGCAAACAGAATCCAACACCACATTAAAAGGATCATACACCAAGATCAAGTGGGATTTATCCCAGGGATGCAAGGATTCTTCAATATACGCAAATCAATCAATGTGATACACCATATTAACAAATTGAAGAATAAAAACCATATGATCATCTCAATAGATGCAGAAAAAGCTTTTGACAAAATTCAACACCCATTTCTGATAAAAACTCTCCAGAAAGTGGGCATAGAGGGAACCTACCTCAATATAATAAAGGCCATATATGACAAACCCACAGCAAACATCATTCTCAATGGTGAAAAACTGAAAGCATTTCCTCTAAGATCAGGAACGAGACAAGGATGTCCACTCTCACCACTATTATTCAACATAGTTCTGGAAGTCCTAGCCACGGCAATCAGAGAAGAAAAAGAAATAAAAGGAATACAATTTGGAAAAGAAGAAGTAAAACTGTCACTGTTTGCAGATGACATGATACTATACATAGAGAATCCTAAAAGTGCCACCAGAAAACTGCTAGAGCTAATTAATGAATATGGTAAAGTTGCAGGATACAAAATTAATGCACAGAAATCTCTTGCATTCCTATACACTAATGATGAACAATCTGAAAGAGAAATTATGGAAACACTCCCATTTACCATTGCAACAAAAAGAATAAAATACCTAGGAATAAACCTACCTAGGGAGACAAAAGACCTGTATGCAGAAAACTATAAGACACTGATGAAAGAAATTAAAGACGATACCAACAGATGGACAGATATACCATGTTCTTGGATTGGAAGAATCAACATTGTGAAAATGAGTATACTACCCAAAGCAATCTACAGATTCAATGCAATCCCTACCAAATTACCAGTGGCATTTTTTACGGAGCTAGAACAAATCATCTTAAAATTTGTATGGAGACACAAAAGACCCCGAATAGCCAAAGCAGTCTTGAGGGAAAATAATGGAGCTGGAGGAATCAGACTCCCTGACTTCAGACTATACTACAAAGCTACAGTAATCAAGACAATATGGTACTGGCACAAAAACAGAAACATAGATCAATGGAACAAGATAGAAAGCCCAGAGATTAACCCACGCACCTATGGTCAACTAATCTATGACAAAGGAGGCAAAGATATACAATGGAGAAAAGACAGTCTCTTCAATAAGTGGTGCTGGGAAAACTGGACAGCTACATGTAAAAGAATGAAATTAGAATACTCCCTAACACCATATACAAAAATAAACTCAAAATGGATTAGAGACCTAAATATAAGACTGGACACTATAAAACTCTTAGAGGAAAACATAGGAAGAACACTCTTTGACATAAATCACAGTAAGATCTTTTTTGATCCACCTCCTAGAGTAATGGAAATAAAAACAAAAATAAACAAGTGGGACCTAATGAAACTTCAAAGCTTTTGCACAGCAAAGGAAACCATAAACAAGACGAAAAGACAACCCTCAGAATGGGAGAAAATATTTGCAAATGAATCAACGGACAAAGGATTAATCTCCAAAATATATAAACAGCTCATTCAGCTCAATATTAAAGAAACAAACACCCCAATCCAAAAATGGGCAGAAGACCTAAATAGACATTTCTCCAAAGAAGACATACAGACGGCCACGAAGCACATGAAAAGATGCTCAACATCGCTAATTATTAGAGAAATGCAAATCAAAACTACAATGAGGTATCACCTCACTCCTGTTAGAATGGGCATCATCAGAAAATCTACAAACAACAAATGCTGGAGAGGGTGTGGAGAAAAGGGAAACCTCTTGCACTGTTGGTGGGAATGTAAATTGATACAGCCACTATGGAGAACAATATGGAGGTTCCTTAAAAAACTAAAAATAGAATTACCATATGACCCAGCAATCCCACTACTGGGCATATACCCAGAGAAAACCGTAATTCCAAAAGACACATGCACCCGAATGTTCATTGCAGCACTATTTACAATAGCCAGGTCATGGAGGCAACCTAAATGCCCATCAGCAGACGAATGGATAAAGAAGTTGTGGTACATATATACAATGGAATATTACTCAGCCATAAAAAGGAACGAAATTGAGTCATTTGTTGAGACGTGGATGGATCTAGAGACTGTCATACAGAGTGAAGTAAGTCAGAAAGAGAAAAACAAATATCGTATATTAATGCATGTATGTGGAACCTAAAAAAATGGTACAGATGAGCCAGTTTGCAGGGCAGAAGTTGAGACACAGATGTAGAGAATGGACATATGGACACCAAGGGGGGAAAACTGCGGTGGGGTGGGGATGGGGGTGTGCTGAATTGGGCGATTGGGATTGACATGTATACACTGATGTGTATAAAATTGATGCCTAATAAGAACCTGCAGTATAAAAAAACAAACAAAACAACTAATACTAAACTTTCATTGGGTTATTTGTATGGAAATATGTTAATATAAATGTTTCAGACATTACATGAAATTTCTAAAAATCTTATATTTGTATTTGCATGGAAATATGTATGGAAATATGTTAATATAAATGTTTCAGACATTACATGAAATTTCTAAAAATCTTATATGTTCTGGTATAATGTTATAAGTAATAATCCTAGTTATTACTTTAAAATGTATATCTCAGAAATAACTAATTTTCTTGTCAACTGCATTATTATGAACTTTCATCAAATCTTTAAAAAAAAAAACAAAAAAAAAACCCAAAACAATTAAGAAAACATACATATCGATAATTACCTTAAACGTAAATGGATTAAATGCTCCAACCAAAAGACACAGCCTTGCTGAATGGATACAAAAACCAGACCCATATATATGCTGTCTACAAGAGACCCACTTCAGACCTGGGGACACATACAGACTGAAAGTGAGGGGATGGAAAAAGATATTCCATGCAAATGGAAATCAAAAGAAAGCTGGAGTAGCAATACTCATATCAGATAAAATAGACTTTCAAATAAAGAATGTTACAAGAGAGGAAGGACACTACATAATGATCAAGGGATCCATCCAAGAAGAAGATATAACAATTATAAATATATATGCACCCAACACAGGAGCACTTCAATACATAAGGCAACTGCTAACAGCTATAAAAGAGGAAATCGACAGTAACACAATAATAGTGGGGAACTTTAACACCTCACACCAATGGACAGATCATCCAAACAGAAAATTAATAAGGAAACACAAGCTTTAAATGACACAATAGACCAGAGAGATTTAATTGATATTTATAGGACATTCCATCCAAAAACAGCAGATTACACCTTCTTCTCAAGTGCGCACGGTACATTCTCCAAGATAGATCACATCTTGGGTCACAAATCAAGCCTCAGTAAATTTAAGAAAATTGAAATCATATCAAGCATCTTTTCTGACCACAACACTATGAGATTAGAAATCAGTTACAGGGAAAAAAACGTAAAAAAGACAAACACATGGAGGCTAAACAATACGTCACTAAATAACCAGGAGATCACTGAAGAAGTCAAAGAGGAAATCAAAAAATACCTAGAGACAAATGACAACGAAAACACGATGACCCAAAACCTATGGGATGCAGCAAAAGCAGTTCTAAGAGGGAAGTTTATAGCAATACAATCTTACCTCAAGAAACAAGAAAAATCTCAAATAAACAATCTGACCTTACACCTAAAGGAGCTAGAGAAAGAAGAACAAACAAAACCCAAAGTTAGCAGAAGGAAAGAAATCATAAAGATCAAAGCAGAAATAAATGAAATAGAAACAAAGAAAACAATAGCAAAGCTCAATAAAACTAAAAGTTGGTTCTTTGAGAAGATAAACAAAATTGATAAAACTTTAGCCAGACTCATCAAGAAAAATAGGGAGAGGACTCCTATCAAAAAAATTAGAAATGAAAAAGTAGTTACAACAGACACTGCAGAAATACAAAGCATCATAAGAGACTACTACAAGCAACTCTATGCCAATAAAATGGACAACCTGGAAGAAATGGACAAATTCTTAGAAAGGTATAACCTTCCAAGACTGAACCAGGAAGAAGCAGAAAATATGAACAGACCAATCACAAGGAATGAAATTGAAACTGTGATGAAAAATCTTCCAACAAACAAAAGTCCAGGACCAGATGGCTTCACAGGTGAATTCTATCAAACATTTAGAGAAGAGCTAACACCCATCCTTCTCAAACTCTTCCAAAAAATTGCAGAGGAAGGTACACTCCCAAACTCATTCTATGAGGCCACCATCACCCTGATACCAAAACCAGACAAAGATACTACAAAAAAAGAAAATTACACAACAATATCACTGATGAATATAGATGCAAAACTCCTCAACAAAATACTAGCAAACAGAATCCAACAGCACATTAAAAGGATCACGCACCATGATCAAGTGGGATTTATCCCAGGGATGCAAGGATTCTTCAATATATGCAAATCAATCAATGTGATACACCATATTAACAAATTGAAGAAGAAAAACCATATGATCATCTCAATAGATGCAGAAAAAGCTTTTGACAAAATTCAACATCCATTTATGATAAAAACTCTCCAGAAAGTGGGCAAAGAGGGAACCTACCTCAACATAATAAAGGCCATATACGACAAACCCACAGCACACATCATTCTCAATGGTGAAAAACTGAAAGCATTTCCTCTAAGATCAGGAACAAGACAAGGATGTCCACTCTCACCACTATTATTCAACAGAGTTTTGGAAGCCCTAGCCATGGCAATCAGAGAAGAAAAAGAAATATAAGGAATACAAATTGGAAAAGAAGAAGTAAAACTGTCACTGTTGGCAGATGACATGATACTATACATAGAGAATCCTAAAGATGCCACCAGAAAACTAGTAGAGCTAATCAATGAATTTGGTAAAGTTGCAGGATACAAAGTTAATGCACAGAAATCTCTTGCATTCCTATACACTAATGATGAAAAATCTGAAAGAGAAATTAAGGAAACACTCCCATTTACCATTGCAACAAAAAGAATAAAATACCTAGGAATAAACCTAGCTGGGGAGACAAAAGACCTGTATGCAGAAAACTATAAGACACTGATGAAAGAAATTAAAGATGATACAAACAGATGGAGAGATATACCATGTTTTTGGATTGGAAGAATCAATATTGTGAAAATGACTATACTACCCAAAGCAATCTACAGATTCAATGCAATCCTTATCAAATTACCAATGGCATTTTTTACAGAACTAGAATAACAAATCTTAAAATTTATATGGAGGCACAAAAGACCCCGAATAGCCAAAGCAGTCTTGAGGGAAAAAAACGGAGCTGGAGGAATCAGGCTCCCAGACTTCAGACTATACTACAAAGCTACAGTAATGAAGACAATATGGTACTGGCACAAACACAGAAATATACATCAATGGAACAGGATAGAAAGCCCAGAGGTAAACCCACACAACTATGGTCAACTAATCTATGACAAAAGAGGCAAGAATATACAATGGAGAAAAGACAGTCTCTTCAATAAGTGGTGCTGGGAAAACTGGACATCTACATGTAAAAGAATGAGATTAGAACACTCCCTAACACCATACACAGAAATAAACTATAAATTGATTACAGACCTAAATGTAAGACCGGACACTATGAAACTCTTAGAGGAAAACACAGGAAGAACACTCTTTGACATACATCACAGTAAGATCTTTTTTGATCCACCGCCTAGATTAATGGAAATAAAAACAAAAATAAATTAATGGGACCAAATTAAACTTAAAAGTTTTTGAAGAGCAAAGGAAACTACAAACAAGACGAAAAGACAACCCTCAGAATGGGAGAAAATATTTGCAAACGAATCAACGGACAAAGGATTAACCTCAAAAATATATAAACAGCTCATTCAGCTCAATATTAAAGAAACAAACAACCCAATCCAAAAATGGGCAGAAGACCTAAATAGACATTTCTCCAAAGAAGACATACAGATGGCCAGGAAGCACATGAAAAGCTGCTCAACATCACTAATTATTAGGGAAATGCAAATCAAAACTACAATGAGGTATCACCTCACACCAGCTAGAATGGGCATCATCAGAAAATCTACCAACAACAAATGCTGGAGAGGGTGTGGAGAAAAGGGAACCCTCTTGCACTGTTGGTGGGAATGTAAATTGATACAGCCACTATGGAGAACAGTATGGAGGTTCCTTAAAAAACCAAAAATAGAGTTACCATATGACCCAGCAATCCCAGAGAAAACCGTAATTCAAAAAGACACATGCACCCCAACGTTCATTGTGGCACTATTTACAGTAGCCAGGACCTGGAAGCAACCTAAATGCCCATTGACAGATGAATGGATAAAGAAGATATGGTACATATATACAATGGAATATCACTCAGCCGTAAAAAGGAATGAAATTGGGTCATTTGTAGAGACGTGGATGAATCTAGAGACTGTCATACAGAGTGAAGTAAGTCAGAAAGAGAAAAACAAATATCGTATATTAACGCATATATGGGGAACCTAGAAAAATGGTACAGATGAACCGGTTTGCAGGGCAGAAATTGAGACACAGGTGCAGAGAACAATCGTATGGACACCAAGGGGGAAGTGGTGGCAGGGGGCTGGTGGTGGGATGAATTGGGAGATTGGGATTGACATATGTACTCTAATATGTATAAAATGGATAACTAATAAGAAACTGCTGTATAAAAAAATAAACAAAATTAAACTTTAAAAAAATCATCAAAAACATGTCAGAAAGAAAGAGAAATACCATATGATATCACTTATATGTAGAATCTAAAATATGACACAAGTGAACTTATCTAAGAAGGAGAAACAGACTCACAGACGTAGAGAACAGACTTGTGGTTTCCAAGGGGGAAGAGGGGTGGGGGAGGGATGGAGTGGGAGTTTGGAGTTAGCAGATGCAAATTAGTATATATAGAATGGATAAACAACAAGGTCCTCCTGTATAGCACGGGAAACTATATTCAGTATCCTGTGACAAACCATAATGGAAAAGAATATAAAAAAGTATGTAGATATATGTATAACTGAATCACTGCTGTACAGCAGAAATTAACACAACCTTGTAAATCATCTATACTTCAATAAAAGATTAAAAAAATAAAACAGCTTTAAGAACATAAAGATTATTCCCCACCTCATCCTGCCCTCCCCTTTCCCTCACACACAATAAAAGACCCCATATAAAGGCACAAAGGACATTAAAATGGAGTGGTTGACCTAGAGCCATAGCCTGAAGCAGGTGAAGAATGGGCCATAGGAAGGCCATCTGGGGGACCTACAACGGGATGGGCATTGGCAGGAGCACATGGGGACAACAGTTGGGAACAGATTCTGCTGGCCTCTCTCTTATAAGAGCTACCCCTGGGGGACTTCCCTGGCGAATCAGTGGTTAGGACTCTGCGCTTACACTGCCAAGGATGTGGGTTCAATCCCTGGTCAGGGAACTAAGATCCCACGAGCTGTGTGGCGCAGCCAAAAAAAAAATCAAAAAAAAAAGAGCTACCCCTGAGTGGACAGCCCCATCAACTCTCTCCTCTGCCCTGAAACAGTCTTCTCTTTTGGCCCTGGAAGGCTTGAATCACTGAGTTCCAAATTGCGTCTCACCCAGCCTGAGAGGCACATCCCACAGTGCCAGCTCCATGTCCCCGTGGTGGTTAACGCTGCTCAGAAAGGACACTTTGCTGCAGAGCATCATCCTTGTACTCTTGTTGAACACGGATACTATCTATCCATTGTAGAAGTATTAGAAATGAGGACACATAAAAAAGAAGGAAAAGAGAACTCATCTTCCTACTACCCAAAAATAAGCCCTGCCAGCATTTTGGTGAATATACTTCCAGTCTATTTTTACACATGTATACGTGTCTGTGAGTAGTTATTTATATTAAAAATGGAATTGTTCTGTACCTGTTTTGAAAACTTTTCTTTATTATACAAGTGCTACATCATAGAAAACTGAGAAAACACCCTCCATAAGATAAAGGAATCAATGGCAGCAACAACCCCAGCACCCCCAGTGACTGTGGCTAATATTTATCGACAAATGTTCATGCATATATTCTACATATTTTAACCCCAGCAGGCACCTGCTTCTCAGAGGCCACTCTGCTTTCTCAACTCAGGGGCTCTTTGGGGGTCCCTCCCTCTGCAGAAGGTGATAGAGGGCTTCTCTGGGCAGCGGGTATATAAAGGCTGTATTCCTGATGTGGGTCAGAGGTCAGCTGCACAGGATACTGAAACCTATCTGAGGGCCAAAGGCTTGATGGAGACTGTTGGCAGGGAGTGGGCTGGGGAGGTCTTCTACCTTTCCCATCCCAAGTCTATCATCTCCGACACATATCAAAGCAGACCAAACTTTCCACTCCGCCTGGAGAAACATCTCTACTCTCGAGTCTGAGGTTTCAGACGAGGCTGATAAGGAACAGAACACAACTTTAGAGGATGAACAATGCAATTCATCTCCTCCAGTCATAACCATGGAGCTGCCTTGTATTGTCTGGGTTTGTTTGATGTCTTTGGTGTGAAATGAATTCTGAGATTCAATAAGCAAGAAGGATATTGCTCCTGTATAATGCTGCCCCCAAAGCTGACTCCATGTGGAGTCACAACTCCACATGGCCAAGTAACAGCTGCACTCAGATGCCTCTGCTGTCGGGGGCAGGGGCTGAAGACAGAACCTACCCAGAGAAAGGAGAGAGCTGGGGCCAGAGGTGGGGGAATCAGCCAAGGACAAGAACCATTACTGGGTCAAAATGTATTCAGCACCACTCACAATAAATGGACCATATTAAGGCTTTCTAGGAGGGATCTTGTCTAGGACTGGGGTCCCTGGAAGCGGAGCTTGAGATGTAGAGATTCATACAAGGGATTGATTGAAGGGTGCTCTCAGGAGGAAGGGAGTGGAGGAATCAGGATGGGGCAGGGAAGGAGCAAAGCAAGGATGTGGTCTCAGCTGGAGTCAGCTTCAGCCTGATCCCATGGGGGCTCTCGAGCAGGAATTGCACCACAGAGTTGTACCCTCTCTCCACTTGATGCAAAGGGCTGGTCTTTTGTCCTCCCATTTCAGTCGTTGGCCAAAGTCTGGGGGTACGGGCTGCAACACCTCTCTGGCAGTTCCCATTTAGCTTGGCCCAGTTCTCCATAGAAAGAGGCAACTGGGAGATATTAGCAACCACACCCCCAGCAGTTGGGGGATGGGTGTACAGGCCTGAAAAGGGGGTCTGGAGTGGGACACCCACAGGATTCACTGCAGACCTCACCTTGCTCTTGAGTCCTGTTCCCAGTAGTGGCGAGTGGATAGTGAAGCTGAAAGGCACCAGGTGAACTTTAAACTCCCCGTCCCACTCGCCAGCTGACCTCCAGGCCTTTGGCCTGTCTCAGATGATGTCTGGCTAGCTGGCCTTGCCTCTGGGTGTCCTGCACTTGTGCCAACTGTGGTGCAGCCAGCTCTAGCGTGCTGGCCCTTCCTGATGAAGTCTGAAGTCCCTGCCATTCGCCTCTGTGTTCAAAGCCCTGGCTCCCAGATACTTGCATTATAAGGGAGGTCCCACAGTATTAGTATCAGCATTAGATACAGTATTAGCATCCCCAAGACTGCCAGCAGACTGGTAGTAATGCGACAGGGCACTGGGCCACCTGCTTAGGGTTCTGGCCTTGCCATTAATGAGCTGTTTGGTCTCGGTTTCCTCACCTACAGAACAAGGTTGTTGGACAAGACGAGGCCTTGGTCCTTCCAGGCCTGCAGTTTCGTGTTCTGGCTTCCCCTCCCCATCTTCCAGGCTAGTCAGACCACACCAGCTACAAAGACACACCCCTCAAGCATTTCCTCATTGTACCATTGTACCATTGTGCCCACTCATTTTTCTGGGTGACTTGCAGGGGAAAAGCATAGTACAAATTAGAGAAGAGGGGTTTTAAGATATCAGAGTGGTTTTTACCACCGGACTGTCTACACTGGCTGCTTGTGTGGGTCTAATAATCTATAAAATTATGATTTTTAATTTTCCTGTATTCAAATGGCCAGAGCCATGGAATAAAGGTTTTTCAAGCCAATGAAGCAAACAAAAAATGAGAAATTTTTCACATTAAAAAAAATGACTTCCGTGAGTTAACACTCGGTATCATACTCTAAGGCGGTCTGCACAAGACAAGGAACAGGAGAAATTAACATGGGTTGTGCACCTACTACATGCCAGGAACTTGACCTTCCAAATCCTCACAGCAGTCTTACGAGGGAGGCTATGTTTTCACTATTTTAAATATTTATGGACAGACTCAGGCTCTGGGAGGCTGAATAACTTTCACGGCTCAGACACAGGAGAATGCCACAAAGCCCACACCCCTCCTTCGAATCCACACCCCCTTCGCTAAGGTTTACTCGGTTCAGTAACTCTCTGCTGGAAGTTATTTTAAAACAAACAAACAAACAAATGTGAATTCATTCAACACCTGCATCCTTTTTTTCTTTCTTTTCTTTTTTTTCCCCATGTAGACCATATTTAGAAGATTTAGATCTAACCAGGCATATTTTCACTTAGGATAACCAGAAGTATATTTTTAGCATGTTTTTCCAAATTAAAAATTAAGTGGTCAGTTAGGGAAATTGTCTTATTTTTTAAAATCAGAATCTTTGGTGCCAGACTAAAAAATATGTGTCCCATGGGGAACAAGGCCATTCTTCCATGCACCATATAAGACTGTGAGTTTGGGTGCAAGATATCCAGGAGAGTCCCGGGAGAGCTGGCTACCTAGAACCTGTAGACTTGGGAATGGTGAGGTCATGTCCTGGGGGAGAAGCCACCAACGTCATGGGAAGCTGAATTTGGGAGCAGCACACACACTCTGCTGAGGGAGGAGAGACAGCTTGCCCTAGACATTGCTCCTGGGTCATTGTGACTATCCCCCTACAGGATCCCTGCGGGCTCTGAGCAAAACACCCAGAAGGGAACTTCCCTGGCGGTGCTGTGGTTAAGAATCTGCCTGCCAATGCAGGGGAGGGTTCGATCCCTGGTCCGGGAAGATCCCACATGCTGCGGAGCAACTAAGCCCATGAATCACAACTACTGAAGCCCGTGCTCCACAACAAGAGAAGCCACTGCAATGAGAAGCCCGTGCACCGCAATGAAGAGCAGCCCCCCCACCCACCGTGCGCAGCAGTGAAGACCCAATGCAGCCAAAAAAAAAAAAAAAAAGACACCTGGAAGTTGGCAAAGCTTTTCTGTAAAGGGCCAAGTAGTAACTATTTTCAGCTTTGTGGGCCATGCAGCTCTGCTGGTGTAGCTCAAAGACAGCCATAAGAAATATGTAAATGAATAGGTGTGGCTATTTATTTATTTATGTATTTATTTATTTATTTTACAGTTATATATGTTACATAAAGTTATGTATTTATAACTTTATTTATGGACACAGAAATTTGAATTTTGTATACATTTATACAAAATTTGAATTTTGCTTAAATTCCATACAGCATGAATTATTCTTTTGATTTTTTTCAAGCACTAAAAATGTAAAAATTATTCTTAGCTCACAGGTCATACAAAAACAGGCCCACGGTCCTTTGCCATAGTTTGCAGATGCCTGCTCTATACCATCCATCTCCAGGTTCAGATGACTGAGGAGTCCCATCATCAGGCAGAGAGATGGAAGGAGTGTGGAAAGGAGTGTTTGCACACAGCATTTGATGAGCAATAAAGGCCATGGGGAAACTCTTTCTGATCCTTCCCTGAAATGTTCATCTCACGGACATGGAAAGAATCAGAGTTCTGATTCTCTGAGTTGATAGACCCTACAACATAAAGTGTGATGGTGCCTTACGCACCACGTTTAGAAGTTCCATGTCCTTTTCTGTCTACCTGGTAGATTGCAACAGGGAACACAGCAGACTGAACCACACACCCCACCTCTACGCCAAGGGCAGGTACCAGTCGTGCCTGACCCTGAGCATCAGACTAGAGCCTGCTTGCTCAGTGAGCAGAGCAGGCCAACAGAGGAGAGGCAGGAGCTGGCGGCCAGACGCACTGGCATGGTGGTATAATGATGCAGCGAATTAATTCTCAAACCCTTCTGCAAAAGTCTCCTGGCCACAGAATGCCCCTCCACCTTGGGGATGCTGAGGTTGTTACCTAATGCTGCCTCTTGCAAGGGGCAATTTTTTAAAATATTACGCTTTATTTTTAAAATTCATGCAAAATTTATCTCGTACACAATGGTTTGTTTGTTGTTATAAAATTTATTTATTTAAACTGATCGGCAAATTGTTCCCTTCTGGTTGATAAGTGCTTGTCCTACGAGGAAGGCAGCAAAAAACAGACACGGGGTCCTCCAGGAATGCCCCAGCCCCAACTCATGCAGCTCCCAAATCCCTTCTAAACATAGATGCATGACTAGTGGGGTTATTAAGTTTGAATGAGCCCGTGTTTATTATGATTCACATCCACATCATTCAGGAGCCCCCAAATCACACTTAATTAGCCAGATGAGATGGCAAAATTCCCACAGACTCACTTCAGCCTACCAGTTGCATTCAGAGGGAAGCCGAAGCCCCAGCAATGCTTGACATTTCAGCTCGTTGAGTGACTCCAGCAGAACGGAGTGAGAAACAGGGCCAGTCCAGTGGGGCAGAGGCAGTGGGCAGTGAGGCCAGACTGGTCAGGTTCTAATATTGGCCCTGGCATTTGCTAGCTGCTTTTAAGGCCTCAGTTTTCTTGTCTGTAAAATGGCAATAGTATCAGTACCTCTCCATAGGTATTGTTGTAAAGATTTTAAAAGATAACCTAGTGAAGTGTTTACTTCCTCTTCACACCCTTCCAGGAACACAGATTCCAACTGGGACCTGGCTCTGCCCTGTACTCCCTTGGGTTAAATACTTAACCTCAACTTCCTTGTCTGTAAAACGGGCATGATGATGCTTACATTTGCAGGGCTGTTGGAAGAGTGAGCGTTAAGCACCAGGTACATGTCGGTGCTCAACAAACAGTACTAGCAGTATTATTACTCCAGGGCAGCAACCCACTCCAGCCCTGTGGACCAGCTGTCTCATTCCATATTCAGAAAATACTCATTAGTACTACTGTACTACATGCTAGGCAGGTCAGAGTGAGCCCTGGGTACAGAGTGGAGATCAAATGATCCTGGACCTTGCCCTCAAGGAACACACAGCCCAGTCTGATCACTTCTAAGGACCAAAATATTAAATCCATGCTTATGTGTAATTGACTGAAACGTGTATGTTATTCTTACAACAGTTAGTTGCTGTTCTCAGAAGTGTTAACGAAGAGTGTCGGTGACCACTGGTGTCTTTGGTTGCCAGGCAAGCCAGGCCAGTGCTGTGAGAGGATCGTATGGGCTGGGTGCCCTCTTTGTTTCTTTCAAAAGTGTTCTTTTTTTTTTTTTTTTTAAAGTGCACAGTGGATAGAAATGTAAGGGAAAGACTTGCCTCCGTCAACAGATGATGGGATAATCTCACTTAAAAAGGAGGGAAATTCTGGCACATGCCACAACATGAATGAAACTTGAAAACATTATGCCGAGTGAAATAAGCTAGTCAAGAAACTACAATACTGGGACTTCCCTGGTGGCGCAGTGGTTAAGAATCCGCCGGCCAATGCAGGGGACACGGGTTCAATCCCTGGTCCAGGAGGATCCCACATGCCGCGGAGCAACTAAGCCACAACTGTGCCACAACTACTGAGCCCGCGTACCTAGAGCCCGTGCTCTGCAACAAGAGAAGCCTGCACACCACAACGAAGAGTAGCCCCCGCTTGCCGCAACTAGAGAAAGCCCGCGTGCAGCAACGAAGACCCAACGCAGCCAAAAATAAATAAATTAAAAAAAAAAAAGAGGACAAATACCCACTAGTATTATGAGGTACTTACAGTAGTCAAAATCATAGAGACAGAAAGTAGAATTGTGGTTGCAGGACTGGGAGGAGGAGAGAATGGTGAGTCGTTGCTTAATGGGGACAGGGCTTCTGTTTGGGGTGATAAAAAAGTTTTGGAAACAGCATGAGGATAGTTTCAAAACACTGTGAATGTAATTAATGTCACTGAATTATACGTTTCAAAATAGTTAAAATGGAAAGTTTTATATTATATATTTTACCACAATAAAAAAAATTTTAAATAATCATAATAGAAAAAAGGCTTACCTGGCTCCAACCAAGAACTGACCATTAAAGATGGGTTTTGTCCTCTGCCCAGTGGAGTCACCTGGAAACAGCTCCTTGCCCCCACACCATGATGTTCTCCATGGCAGCCCTGCCCAGCCCACTCCCAGGCTGCTCTCCTGCTAGTACCGCATGAACCTCGTCACCAGCACTGACAGATGTGGCCGCAGCACTTAGGAAGGAGAGCTGAGCAGGCCCTCTATTCCAGACTATGATGCTGGCAATGAGACCCTGGGTCTCTGGCTCCCGGTGGACAGGAAGCAGGCCCCATGGGCAGGCAGGCTCCAATATTCCACGTGGTCACAACGGGAAATGAGGGAGAGAGCAGGCCCCCAACCTTTTCCTCTTTCCACCAATTTCCTCTTCTTCTCTCTCAGGTCTAAGTGGTGCAGGAAAAGAATGATAAGGCCATTCCCTCACTCTCTCCAACCATTGAGAATTAGTCCTTTTGTTATTATTCCAAGGCTCCCAGTGAGTGTCAGGGGCTGGCGGCAGCCATGGGGCTTGGATGGAGTTCATTATTGGGCGCAGACCCAGGGCAGAACATAAAGGAGTCAGCCTTGACATTTTACAGAAGGAAACACATTTCTGCACAGTCATGGCTGGGCTCAGAGAGAGAGAGCATTTTTATTCAGGCACAGAATGAACTCTTTACAATCCTGGCACTGGTGGGAGCAGCGGTACCTGCCCACGGGAGACCAGCACTGACGTCATCTGACCCAGGACCAGGGCGAGGCTCTCACACTCTGTGAGCCCCAGCTTCCTCATCTACAAAATGGGGAACATCAAACCCTGGCTGGTAGGGCTGTTGGCACCTGTGCTCCCCATGGCACAGTCTATCTGTCCCCCTTCTAGTTTGTCAGCCATATCTCACTTTGGTGGAGAAGGGGTGGGCTACATTGGGTCACTGATGTGTACTATTATTGAGAGCTATTGTTTATTGAGATGTTACTAGTATCCCAGTCTGTTCTGAGAACTTTTAAATATGCATATAGAAGATTTTGCGATTCACCCCTCACACACACACTGAACATTTCCATACATATTGGCCCAACTTCCAAATATCATCATTTCTGACTCTTAGGACACTGGCTGCTGGAGCCTGCTATGTGCATGCACTGAATAGGCCAGAAATGCTAGGGAATTAAAGCACCCCAGCAGGACCTCCCCCGTAGTCAGAGACTGATGGGAATCAGCGGAAATACCCCAGCTCTATGCCCCTCAGGCCAGGTAATGCTGAGAGGGACTAAGCACCCGGTGCCCCAGTGGCAGAACGCCTGCTGGATAAATCACTCTTGCTGTTTTCTTCCCCTCACCTGTCTCATATCCTCCCCAAGTGGTATTTCCTGAGATCACCTCCAAAATAAACTACTTACATCTGAATCTCAGGATCTGCTTTTGGGGAACCCAGACTCAGATAATGCCTAATCTCTCATTCTTTACAAAGAATCAAGGGAGGCAGGTCCTTTGATCTCCCTTTTACGGATAAGAAACTGAGGCGTGGAGAGTTCTAGTAGCTTGTCTAAGTTCCCACAGTGGCGAAGATGTGGCTTGAATTCCAGCATCTGGCTCCGCTGCCCCAGGAAGCCCTCAATCACAGCTAGTCAGCAAATGTGCCCCAGGCAGTGACTTGCCAGGGAAGTCTGAGGCTGCAGGAGGCAAATCTCCACCCCTCCACCTCCGTTTAGTCCCCATCTCCAAGTGCCCCAGATGAGCAAGAGAGAGAATGCACTCCCATCCCTAGAGTGCCCACCACCAGGTGGCGCCCTTTCCAGGAAGCCTAGGCTGGCTCTGCAGAGACTCTAGACGCTATGAGCAAGTGGTCATTAGTTGTGACCCTGCTAGTTCGAAGAACCAAGGTGTCCACCTTCTGCTTTTCCACAAAAGGCAGAACCTGAATTAGGAGGCCTCTCAGAACTCCCAGGACCTCTGAGCTGTGTAGAATAACCCACAGTTATACTTCCCCAGCTGTTAGCAGTGGGAGGACAGAGCACTCCTCTCTCCAAAGCTGCCAGGAGGGTGGAGAGTTCTAGAAACCCTCTCTGTGGTCACTCAGGGTGGCAAATCAAACTCCATCTCCACTCAGCCCTCTTTACTCTGCCTCTTCTTTCCCTGTGGCCTGTGGGTGGACCTGGGGTGTGGGGCCCACGAGTCAGGTGCAGCAGGACAGTTATTTTGGTTGAACTGCCCCTGTTCTGGCCTCTGGCCTCACCCATGCACTTGGGAGGGCAGCAGGGAGGGAAGCCTGCTCCCCATTCTCTGAGGTGATTCCAGCCCCCATAGAAGTTCCTTGGGATCTGGCATCAGTGTCCAGAGGACACAAAATGAGCACCCATGATGCACAGGGATCCCCCTCCTATTTCCCTGCTGCTACAGTTGAGACTCCAGACTGACATGTCAAGGGAAGTGAGTCTGGCTTCATTTTTTACTTAATAAGCTGTACAGACTAACTCAAATTTCTGAGTATACCTACAGAAACTGCTCTTTTTTTTCAAATTTATTTTACTTTAAAAATGTATCACTGCACAAACAGATGGAGAGATATACCACGTTCTTGGATTGGAAGAATCAATATTGTGAAAATGACTATACTACCCAAAGCAATCTACAGATTCAATGCAATCCCTATCAAATTACCAGTGGCATTTCTTACAGTACTAGAACAAAAAATCTTAAAATTTGTACGGAGACACAAAAGACCCCAAATAGCCAAAGCAGTCTTGAGGGAAAAAAACGGAGCTGGAGGAATCAGACTCCCTGACTTCAGACTATACTACAAAGCTACAGTAATCAAGACAATATGGTACTGGCACAAACACAGAAATATACATCAATGGAACAGGATAGAAAGCCCAGAGGTAACCCACACACCTATGGTCAACTAATCTATGACAAAGGAGGCAAGGATATACAATGGAGAAAGACAGTCTCTTCAATAAGTGGTGCTGGGAAAACTGGACAGCTACATGTAAAAGAATGAAATTAGAACACTCCCGAACACCATACACCAAAATAAACTCAAAATGGATTAGAGACCTAAATGTAAGACCAGACACTATAAAACTCTTAGAGGAAAACATAGGAAGAAAACTCTTTGACATAAGTCACAGCAAGATCTTTTTTGATTCACCTCCTAGAGTAATGGAAATAAAAACAAAAATAAACAAATGGAACCTAATGAAACTTAAAAGATTTTGCAAAGCAGAGGAAACTACAAACAAGATGAAAAGACAACCCTCAGAATGGGAGAAAATATTTGCAAACGAATCAACAGACAGAGGATTAATCTCCAAAATATTCAACAACTCATGCAGCTCAATATTAAAAAAAACAGGGGCTTCCCTGGTGGCACAGTGGTTACGAATCCGCCTGCCAATGCAGGGGACACGGGTTCAAGCCCTGGTCTGGGAAGATCCCACATGCCGCGGAGCAACTAAGCCCGTGAGCCACAACTACTGAGCCTGTGCTCTAGAGCACATGAGCCACAACTACTGAAGCCCGTGTGCCACAAATACTGAAGCCCGCGTGCCTAGAGCCTGTGCTCTGCAACAAGAGAAGCCACCACAATGAGAAGCCTGCGTCCCACAACAAAGAGTAGCCCCCGCTCACCGCAACTAGAGAAAGCCCGCGTGCAGCAGCTAAGACCCAATGCAGCCAAAAATTAAATAAATGAATAAATAAATAAATTAAAAAACAAAAACAAACAACCCAATCCAAAAATGGGCAGAAGACCTAAATAGACATTTCTCCAAAGAAGACATACAGATGGCCAAGAAGCACATGAAAAGCCGCTCAACATCACTATTTATTAGGGAAATGCAAATCAAAACTATGAGGTATCACCTCGCACTGGTTAGAATGGGCATCATCAGAAAATCTACAAACAACAAATGCTGGAGAGGGTGTGGAGAAAAGGGAACCCTCTTGCACTGTTGGTGGGAATGTAAATTGATACAGCCACTATGGAGAACAGTATGGAGGATCCTTAAAAAACTAAAAATAGAATTACCATATGACCCAGCAATCCCACTACTGGGCATATACCCAGAGAAAACCATAATTCAAAAAGACACATGCACCCCAATGTTCACTGCGGCACTATTTACTATAGCCAGGTCATGGAAGCAACCTAAATGCCCATCGACAGACAAATGGATAAAGAAGATGTGGTACGTATATACAATGGAATATTACTCAGCCATAAAAAAGGAACAAAATTGAGTCATTTGTAGAGACGTGGATGGACCTAGAGACTGTCATACAGAGTGAAGTAAGTCAGAAAGAGGAAAACAAATATCATATATTAATGCATATATATGGAACCTAGAAAAATGGTACAGATGAACTGGTTTGCAGGGCAGAAATAGAAACACGGATGTAGAGAACAAAAGAATGGACACCAAGGGGGGAAAGTGGCGGGAATGGTGGTGGTGGTGGGATGAATTGGGAGATTGGGATTGACATATATACACTAATATGTGTAAAATAGATAACTAATAAGAACCTGCTGTATAAAAAAATAAAGAAAATAAAATTCAAAAATTCCAAAAAAAAAAAGTATCACTGGCTGTCTTAGGTCAGGTTCCCCAAGCAGACATTGAGACGAGCTTCGTATGCAAGTGACTTATGAAGGATGCCATCTCAGGGAAGCCACGCTAAGGTGCCATCTCAGGCAAAGTCCCATGGAGGGTGGCTGTAGCCTGATTCCATAGAGGGGTCTGCAGTGTAAGCAGCACCTCAGAATCCCCCCGCTTCCCGCCCTCAGGGCACCTAAACAAAGCTTCCACTTCTTACACCCCACCAGTCAATGGTTAAGGGCTGCCCCAGAGGGATGTAAATTCTCAGGCAATGCCTTCCCAGATAGCCTAAGACTAGACCTCCAGAGACTAGACAGGGGCCAGCTATTGGAAGTGTGGCAGCGGGGACACACACAAAAAAACAGTAAAAGGGATCTGAGGGATCTGGGCAGAGCATCAACATTGTCCTATAAACATGCCTTATTCCACAGAGGATTCAGGATGGCTTAACAAAATTAGGTACAATACAAAAAGAAAAACATTAAATGATTAATTGTTGGAGTTGAGGCCATGGGGAAACAGAGATAAAAAGGAAATATATCTAGAAGGAAACTTAGTATGCTAGGATATTTCTAGACAAGGATCACAATAACAGCACTGAGTTTCGCAGGAGCCAAAGCAAAGAGGAGAAATTAACTGAATGCAAGATTTAGATTCCCACACAGTTTAGACACTCTTGCTGGTCCCAAGGTTAAGAATTTTCTAAGTACATAGTGCCTGCATACAAGACAGTCTAGATCAGAGCTGTCCAACAGAAATACAATGCATGCATAAATGTGATTTTTAAATGTTCTAGTAGCTACATTAAAAAAAAGCCCACTCAAAAAACCTCACAACAACGGGGTATGTCAAAGGGACATAGGACAAACTGAGAGAGCTCCCAATCAATGGCCAAAGCTATAGAACAATTAGAGTAAGAATGTAAATATAAAGTTGTGTTGGATTATAACCCAAAGAATAAAAATAAATATCCATGAGTCCATAGTGACATAAATAAATGATTGAATAAATAAATATATGAGGAAAAGAGACAACTCTCCCTTCCAGAAGCATTCCAAATAATCTATGCAGATCTCCACTCCCAAGAGGGTGAAGCACAGCTCCTCACTTATAAGTGTGGGCAGAGAAAGAGTCACTTTACAGTGGAGAACCTGACAGAGGGCACCTTGGCCAGGTGACCAAGGTTTGCATTGACAATGATGGCCATGTTCACAGTATATACCCTTGATATGATATGATGAGATGGACATCTTACCTTTATGGTCTTTCTCCTCAAAACCCATAACCCCAGTCTAACCATGAGAAAATATCAGACAAATTCCAATTGAGGGTCATTCTACAAAATACTTGGCCAGTACTCCTCAAAAAACTGTCAAGATCATCAAAACCAAGGAAAGTGTGAGAAATGGTCACAGCCAAGAGGAGCCTAAGGAGATGTGATGTAATGCAGTATCCGGGTTGGGATCCTGGAACAGAAAAAAGGCAATGGGGGGGCTTCCCTGGTAGCGCAGTGGCTGAGAATCTGCTTGCCAATGCAGGAGACATGGGTTCGAGCCCTGGTCTGGGAAGATCCCACATGCCGCAGAGCAACTAGGCCCGTGAGCCACAACTACTGAGCCTGCGCGTCTGGAGCCTGTGCTCCGCAACAAGAGAGGCCGCGATAGTGAGAGGCCCGCGCACCGCAATGAAGAGTGGCCCCCGCTTGTCGCAACTAGAGAAAGCCCTCGCACAGAAACGAAGACCCAACACAGCCAAAAATAAATAAATAAAATTAAAAAAAAAAGGCATTAGGTAAAAACTAAGGAAATTTGAATAAAGTTCAGTCAATAATAATGTATCAATACTGGCTCATTAACTGTGACAAATATATCCTACTAATACATTTTTTAAACTATCTTTTTTTTTCTTTTTAATTATTAGCACCTTTAATTATTATTTATTTATTTATTTATTTTTTGGCTGTGTTGGGTCTTCGCTTCTGTGCGAGGGCTTCCTCTAGTTGGGGCAAGCGGGGGCCACTCTTCATTGCGGTGCGCGGGTCTCTCACTATCGTGGCCTCTCTTGTTGCGGAGCGCAGGCTCCAGACGCGCAGGCTCAGTGGTTGTGGCTCATGGGCCCAGTTGCTCCGCGGCATGTGGGATCTTCCCAGACCAGGGCTCGAACCCGTGTGCCCTGCATTAGCAAGCAGATTCTCAACCACTGCGCCACCAGGGAAGCCCTAATACATTTTTTTTTAACTTTGAAAAACTTTTTTTAATTGAAGTATAGTTGATTTACAATATCATGTTAGTTTCAGGTGTACAGCACAGCAATTCAGTTATATATATATATATATATATTCTAATATATATATATTCTAATATATGTGTATATATATATATATATATATATATGTATATTCTTTTTTAGATTCTTTTCCCTTATAGGTTATTACAAAATATTGAGTATAGTTCCCTGTGCTATACAGTAGGTCCATGTTGGTTATTATATACTACTAATATTAAGATGTTAATAATTGGGAAATTGGGTGTGGGGGCATATGAGGCTTCTCCATTTTATCTTTGCAATTTTTCTGTAAATCTGAAAGTATTCTAAAATTAAAAGTTTATTTTAAAAAAGGAGAACTAGGTGAAATTAATTTTAATGACATTTTATTTAACCTTATATATCCAAAATATTATCATTACAACCTGTGATCAATATAAAACATTTACTAATGGGACAGCTTATGTTCTTTTTTCATACTAAGTCTTTGAAATCCACTGTGCATTTTACACTTATAGCACATCTTAACTTGGATGCTAAATTTTCACTGGAAATATTGACTGTATTTAGTTAGGTTTCATAAAGCTTAGAGTCAAAAAATAAATTCACATATTCAAGTTGTTCCAAACACCCTTAGAAGTTTTCCAATAACTGCATCAAATATCAGCTTTTAAATTTAAATTAATTAAATTAAATTTAAAAATTCCATTCCTTAGTCACATTAGCTCAATATCTGCATGTGGCTGATGGCCGCCATATTGGACAATGCAGGGATGAATAGCTAATTATAATACATTCCAGCTTTTCTGGAACAGTCCTAATTCCAAAGATTATTTTCCATTGTCCATTAAGTATACCTGGACTTGTCAGGCTGAGTCTGAATTGTTAGTTTGAAAAGCACAGTTACCATATGTGAGTAACCGGGCAGTGTTTGGAAATCTGGCATGGACCGTCCTTCACCAGAACCTCCAGTAGTGACCCTCTCCTCAGACAATTTGCTCTGCCATGTCTTCACTTTTTTTTTTTGGCTGCGTCGGGTCTTAGTTGCGGCATGCGGGCTCTTCATGGCGGTGCGTGGGCTTCTCTCTAGTTGTGGTGTGTGGTTGTTTTCTCTCTCTAGTTGTGGCCCACAGGCTCCAGAGCGCGTGGGCTCTGTAGTTGTGGCGTGTGGGCTTAGCTGCCCCGTGGCATGTGAGATCTTAGTTCCCCAACCAGGGATCTAACCTGCGCCCCCTGCATTGGAAGGCTGATTCTTTACCACTGGACCACCAGGGAAGTCCTGCTCTGCCATGTCTTGATTTCCCCTCCTTTAAAGGAAGACAGCAGTGCCTTCTCCTATCCTATGTGGGACCCCACCAGAACAATGAGGCCTACAGAGCCATTCTGGAAGGCAATTTGGCATTACGTATCAAAAGCCTTAAATAGCTTCATATCCATTGACCCAGGAGGTTCCCTTCTATGAGTTTAACCCAAGAAACTAGAAAGGCACACTGAGATTCATAAGCATGCATTGTTCAAATGGAGATGAGTTTAACTGAAAACAAACTGAACATCATCTAAATGCCCAACAATTAAGTAACCAGGTTAAATAAATGATGGTGCATCCATTCCAGTAAATGTCAGGCAGCCATTAAAAATTTTTCTTTGAAGAAAACTTAATCACCCATGAAATCCTCATGAAATGAAGAGGAAAAATAGTGTCAACATTATAGGTCAAAATAATCAATGAGAAAGAGAAGCTGTACTTTCAGTGTGACAAGTTTTTATCTAAATCAGGTCAGTTCCCCCATCTGATAGGACTACAAAAAAATCATAACATATCTAATAAGTCAGAGCTTATAATCTGAGCAGTCCCCGACCCATAACCCTTTCTCCCATTTCAGCCAGCAAAGAGGCAGCCAGCTCTCTGGGCTAAGGGAAGGAAGCCGAGCCTCTGGCAAGAAATAAACACAGGAGTAAGAATGAGATGATGAGGTAAAATGAGCACTTCTGTAACTGCTGCTCAGTGTAGAAATCATTGTCATTGTGGGCCTGTTCTGTCTGCATTTTAAGGTATTTACAGCACATGAGAGAATCTGATAATATTGGAGATTTGTAATCAAATGTTTACGGAAGTTTAATTGATCACACTTCCATCAATGTTTAAGCATCTGGGGAAACTGGATTTGATGACTTCTTACATTTTCAGTTTGGTGGTCATGAGTGCTGTGAACATTAAGAATTGTTAATTATTTACAGATAATAAACAAAGTACACAAAGTGGTGGGTATTCTTTTCCACAAACAAAAGTGCCTCAGACATTAAAGACTCTTGTCAACAAACAAGAAGCACCAGTGTACAATCACAGTAACACACACACACAAACACGTATATGTAGAAAAAAGACTGGAAGGAAATACACCAAGACAGCGCAGTGGTTATCTGTGGTTGGTGAGATCATAGGGTGATTTTTATTTTCTTCTTTATACTATTGTTCTCCAAGTTCGGAATGAAATCATATTGCCATTATAATCGGAAAAAATAAAGTATGTTATTATAGAAGTCTTGAAGGTGAAGTATGCTGAGATGTGCAAAACACGACTGTCAGTAAGATCCCCAGCAGCTCACAAGCCCCCTTTTTCCACTGTAGGCAAAAAACTCTTGTTTGTGCCATTATGGTATCTCATACTTTTCTGGTTTAAAATCATCTCCTTTTGGGTAATTACTTCGTCTTTAGTCTCTCCATCACTACAAGGGTTCTCCTTCCACCTCTTCATTCCAAGATAACAGCTCGTTGCAGGGGAAGCTTACAAGTCTTCATGTCTTGTGGCACAATTATACGCTGCCTTCGAGGCTGGAGGTGCTGCCTTGCCGCCTAGGTCTCACCCGGCTCTCACTGAGGCTCCTGATGCCCTGAGGCCTGCATGGGAAAGCCATTTGATCTGGTTTGAGAAGTCCATCCTGTAGCTCTCTGCAGTTTTTTTTTTTTGTTTTGTTTGGGGTGGGGGGTTTTTGGCCGCACCAGACAGCTTGCCGGATCTTAGTTCCTAGACCAGGGATCGAACCCGTGCCCCCTGCAGTGGAAGCGTGCCGTCCTAAGCACTGGATGGCCAGGGAATTCCCTGTAACTCTCTGTTAAAAGGTCACTTTGCTTTTTTGCCGTGGGTGAACTAGTGAACTCACCAGCCAGTACCTCAGCTACTATTTGGGTCCCCCTGTGGCACAAAGGAACTTCTAGACCTCCTCCACATCTCATGCTGGACCAGACGTTACGAACCAGGGCTGCCGTCTCAGGCCCAACCCACTGAAGCACCTCCCTCAGTCATTTCTACTCCATGGCTTGGGCGCCATGTTGGAAGCAGTGTCAGGCTGACCCAAGGGTCCAGTGAAATGTGTGAAGCCTTCTCAGGGGACACCCAGGAAAGTGCGGACACCAGCCCTGGTGTTCTTGGAGCCCTTAAAACTACCGGGTGTTTCTAACCTCCCTTACCCCTGGGGTTTGATTCCAACGGGTGGGTTGGAAAGCATCAGCACACTCACAGTCTGACCCCTGCCGGCCTTTTCTTGCCCTATTTCTCGATTCTTTCCCCAAGTCCCAAAATAGCTGTATTTCCTGTGGAATAGAAACTTCTCTTTTGTCATATCTGTATTCTGCCATCCTCTATGATTCACTGAATGATCACTCAGCTTCTCTCAGCTTTGATTTCTTGATGTGTGAAAACTCCAGCCTTGGTAGTTCTTTTTTAATCTTAATATGTAATGCTGGCAAGGATGTCTTCATGCAGGCACTGATGAGAGTATGAATTTGTGAAAGCAATTTGGAATGTAATTTGGAAATATGTATCACAATAGGGGTGATACGTATTTCCAGTAGGGGTTGGCAACTGCCCTTGGCAGGAATGGATACTCCTGAGAAATAGGCTTTTACTTCATCTATTATTTTCAGGGTGAACACTCAGGAATGTGCTAGAGTTATTCTGTCCCATCCCTCGTACCTGGCGAGTGGGCAGGTAAGTAGCCAGAGTCTCCAAAACATCTGGAGTTGCAGAGGAAGTAACAGGAGAAAAACCCACTCACTCCTCCCATGGGGATGGCAGAGGGCACCTCGTGGTGCCCTGGCAGAGCCTCACTCTGAAGCTCGCATCACTTGTGGGGGGCTGTCCTTGTGGGGACTTTGGGGACATGGGAAGCTTCGCCTCTCCCTGGAAGCAGGCTGGCTTGCCTCCTACTTTCTGTAACCATTTCCACGTGCTTCTATAACCTTCATCATTAAAGAGACTTCACTTCCTTCACCCAGGTCTGCCGCATCTTTCCATCAGATACATCACAGCCTGTGGTGACATCCATGTCACAGTGGGTTCTTCACACAGGCTTCCCAAAAAGACCCTTTCGGCTGCTGCTGGAAAGGCTGTGCTTCTATAAACACTCAGGTCATCAAAATCCAGAGCTGTAACCACGGGGAAATGTTGAAGACTAGGTCTGCCCAGCAATCAAAACAGCTTAATCCGCTTTCCTAACAATGCCTGCATTTTTGTCAGCCCTGTGAGGTTCCCAGAAATGCTTCATCAACGCCCTAAGATAAACCAGCACCTCAGATGATAAGTCCTGAGTCAGTGAGTATACTTCCTGGTGTTACTATGCCACATTCATTTGATCTGTTTATTGAGCAAACACCTATTCGTTGAGCACCAGCTGAGTTCTGGGCCCTAATCTTTGTGGAGGATGGTGCTCACGCTAAGTCTTGAGCCCAGCTTTTTGACCACCTTGATGATCAGAGGGGTAGTGGGTGAAAAGTTGGGCAAATTTGATTTAGTCTTTTTTTTTTTTTTCATTTCTGAAGTGATTCTTTTCTATAAATTTATTTATTTATTTTTGGCTGCACTGGGTCTTTGTTGCTGTGTGCAGGCTTTCTCTAGTTGCAGTGAGCAGGGGCTACTCTTCGTTGCAGTGCACAGACTTCTCATTGCAGTGGCTTCTCTTGTTGCAGAGCACGGGCTCTAGGCGCATGGGCTCAGTAGTTGTGGCTCGTGGGCTCTAGAGCGCAGGCTCAGTAGTTGTGGTGCACGGGCTTAGTTTCTCCACGGCATGTGGGATCTTCCCGGACCAGGGCTCGAACCCCTGTCCCCTGCATTGGCAGGCGGATTCTTAACCACTGCGCCACCAGGGAAGCCCAGAGGCACTTTTTAAAATCATGGAATATTAGGGTTGGGAAAGTCTTATAAGTCTTGCCTTTCATCAGTTTGATGCAGGTCAACAGATACCTACTGAGCACCTCTCTGTGCCAAGCTCTCTGCTGGGAATCAGGAGTGTGAGAGGAGCCTGGCAGGGAGGGCAGTGTGCACTCAAATCATCAGGATGTGGATGCCGAGGGAGAGCTGCTGTGATGGAGGCGAGTCACAGGCACTATGAGGCTCCAAAGGAGAAAGTCACATCTGCTTGAGAGGGGAGTTCTCAGGGGAAATGGAGGATGTTTTACCCCAGGGAGAGGGAATAGATGATCTGTGGTGTGTGTTCATAAGGGGCTGGACTTGAATGGGGCAGGTGGTTCTGCCTTACAATGCCTCTGTGTGCCTCACAGACCCAGACTCATAGCAAAACCCCCAGACAGCCCTTCCTAAACCCGTGATGGCAGCAGGTGAAGGGCTGGGAAATCTGGAATCTTAGATCCAAGGACAAAGGCCAGGATGCTGGGCGGGCTGCATTCCCAACTCGGTAGCATCTCGGAAGGCCCACACATGAAAAGGAAACCAGGAAAAAGGACTCTTCCTTTGCTGAATCCCCCAAAATGATTATGGCCTGCCATTTAGTATAACCATGTTTTGATTTTAAATGTCTTGCTTTCTTGCAATAATGCATGCCTATCAAAAGAAACAAGTTTGAGACTGGTTACAAAATGAAAAAAGATGCTATTTGGATAATTAAGAGGGAACAGACGAGAACAGACCTGATTAAGCACTAATTGGGTCCAAGGCTATTCTAAACACTTGATTCATATTATCTCATTTTATCACAACACAAAGGTAAGGTATAATATTCCCCATTTTACAGTTTCCGTGAGCAAACAGAGATTCAGAGAGGTTAAGTGCCTTGCCTAAAGTTGCACAGATTAATAGTGACAGAGCCAGAATTCACACTTGGGTTTGAGTGCCACCTTCTCTGGCTAGAATTACTGCAAAGAAACGGAAATGCATGATGCGTGTGAGGCCTGGTTATTTCACGGCCACATAAAAAAGGACAAATAACCCAGGGAGGAGAGGGCGGCAGCTTAGTGTGACTTCAGGGGACCTAGCTGATTCTATGAACAGGTCTCTTCTGGCCAGAAGCTCCATGCTTCTCCATGAGCCTGCCCTTCCTCACAGTCACATAGGAATACCCCTGTCTTTCTACTGTCCTGCCTCCAAGTGTTCCCATCCTGACCTCTCCTTTTAGATCATCCTCCAGGCTTCTAAACAGATTCTCTTTTCTGTTGATTTAAAAATAATATTAATAATAATAATGATATTATTAATATTATTTTTAAGGCTTTGATTCTAGGCCTATAGCATACCATTATCCTTAACTGGGCTGCATGATAATTGGTGATGATTCACTTATTGGCAATTAGGGAGTGTCCTTACATGCCTGCAAGCTTGGAAAATATTCCCTGAGAGCCTTTCCTGGTTTCCAAGTCCATTTATCTTCCTGGTGTTCTCCCCCAGCCCTTTACTCCCTCTGTCCTCCCTGGTGTGTGCCTTGCTCAGATCAAAGAACTCAGGGATGTTTCAATCAGCCAGCGTCCCACAGCTGCCCTGCATCTTAGTCAGTGTTCTGATGGATTTCTGCACTCTCTTTGCTCACGAGAACTGCCAGTTCAGTGCCTTTTTAGGAAAAGATCCCTCAGCAGGAAAGCAGGAGACCTGGAGAGGTTTCCATCCGAGGCCCTGCATATTAAATAGGGCTTGGGAGGAGATGAGCCAACATGATTGAGGAGCTGGGAGAATAGGGGAAGGAGCAGAGATTCAAGCACGTAGAAAAGGTGGCAGAAAGCTGATAAGGGAGGAACATCCAGATCAAGGCTGTCTTAAAGGAAGCCAGCCTTGGAGGGAGGCAGACTCGGAAGAATGATTTCACCCTGCGTGGAGAAGGTGGTTGTGGGTGTATTTTCCGAAGATGGGTGCAGCAAAGTCTTCCACTCCTCCTCATCCCCCACACTCTTCTAGAACCTTGCCACTCCCTCATCAAGAAGTGGGGCCTAATTCCCTTGCCCTTGACATTAAGTGAGCTTTTGTGACTGTTTGAATTAGCAGCGCACCCTTGAAGTGATGCTACGTGAGACTTCAGAGGCTCGGCCATAAAAGACGTCCATATTCCACCCGTGGTCCTCACTCGTGAAGCCTTCAGCCCTCTGGAATATTTTGACTGCCTTGAGGCCTCCATGCTGTGAGAAAGCCTAAACTAGGCCACATGGAGAGGCCACACAGAGGCCCTGACAGCACATGAAGAGATAGAGGTGCCTGGCCAGCTGCCTGCTGCTTCAGCCCTGGCTCTCTGAGCTCCGGCCACTGTCTGACCATAACCACATAAGAGACTCAAGCCAGAAACGCCCAGATGAACTTTTCCCAAGCTCCTCACCTACAGAGATCACGGCAGGTTACAAAATGATTATTGTCTTAAGGTGCTAAATTGCGGGGTTATTTGTTACAAAGCATTCGATAGCTGGAACAGTGGTTCTGGCCAAGTTTGGATTAGACAGGAAATGAAGTGGGGAGGTGAAGTCATTGCAAATCATTTCAGGAAAGAAACATTTGCCTGCCTTTCCTGGACCTTTCATTAAAATAAATTGATAGAATCCTCACCAGCCTGTGACTTCAAAATGATGCTAACCTTCCTTATCGCAGCCAGATGGTGACGGACCAAGCTCCATCAGCTTGATCACTGGCTATCAGCAACCTGTGGTTCAACCTGCTACTTCTAGGAGTCCCAGAGGGGTGTCCTCTTGGTCTTGCTAACAATGCTGCAATTTCTACCCTCCACTGCCCCACTTCCTGCCCCAGCTCCCACTCTTCCTGGTCAGGAATCACTGCCCACAAGGCCATCTGATAACCATCAATATCAAACACCAAGGTGCAGACCAAGGGCATACCCTCAGTGGTTCTGGGGCAGAGGCAAGGTGACAAGTCCTCCCCACAGCCAGCTCCCTACTGTACTCCCTGGACCCTAAGGCAGTTGTGCTTGGATCCAGGGTCTTAAAAGCTCTCACTTGAGCAGCTACAGTCTTGAATCCCTTTCTCTATCATGGTTCAAAGAACAGGTGCCATAACATTCCTCCTGTAGTCCTTCTGTTTCCTCCAGCCCATCCCCCAAATAAAACTCATCCCTCCTCCCCTCATTACAGATCAAAAGCTCTTATGTATCCAAAGAGAAGCTGGGTGGGAGCAGAGTGTTTTTTATACATTGAGGCCCTGAGCAGACCACCAAAACTGCTCTCTTAACTGGAATCATCTCAACCAATGCCCTCATCTCCACAGTGGACATCAGACCTTTGACGAGCCAGAAATTAAGAAAAGGACTATTTAAATTGCATTTCAGTGAAATAAGGGTGAAGGAATGGAGACACAAAAGCTGCTAGCAGTAAAACTCTTTCAGTTACAGGAATCTTTCCTAGCAGATGTTGTGGGAGCATTATTGCAAGTTTCATTCTGGACTTGAGCAGACACCAGTGCCATTATGGGAACATATAACAGCAGAGTTATTTGCAAAACACTTTGACTTAAAAATGCACTTAGGACTTCCCTGGTGGTGCAGTGGTTAAGAATCTGCCTGCCAATGCAGGGAACATGGGTTCGAGCCCTGGTCCGGGAAGATCCCACATGCCGTGGAGCAACTAAGCCCGTGTGCCACAACTACTGAGCCTGTGCTCTAGAGCCCGCGAGCCACAACTACTGAGCCCGCGCGCCCAGAGCCCGTGCTCGGAAACAAGAGAAGCCACCACAATGAGAAGCCCGCGCACCACAACGAAGAGTAGCCCCCGCTTGCCGCAACTAGAGAAAGCCTGCACACAGCAACAAAGACCCAATGCAGCCAAAAATAAATTAATTAATTTAAAAAGTTTTAAAAATAAATAAAAATGCACTTAAATTATGCCATGCAGACGGAGATGACTTTATACCGAAGACTGGAAATCAGCTAAGAGCTGGTTATCTGAGACAAGGTCTACATGATTAGTTGAAACCATTAGTAGAAAGGTACTTCCACCTGGGCACTGGGGAGGGTGTCTGAAAGGACTGAACATTTTTATAACTATGCAGAACAGAATCTGAGCTGAAATCTGCAGCTGTTTCCCTACTTAGAGTGTCCAGACAAAACATTAAAGACGAGGAAACTACTTCTTGAGAACTTATGAAAATTAAAGACTTGGTAAAAAAAAAAAAAGGAAAAAGAACAGAAAAGATACAGCTTTAAAGATTCTGAGACAAGGAAAGACATGCTCGGTGTTACAGAAAGTCAATAGAAAAGGAATTGGAATGGAAATGTTGAAGCAGAAACGACTGCGATCACAGCATGCAAATGAGATCTTATCAGAGACTCTCCCAAGAAGCAGAGTATTCAATAGACCTTATACTTATGGCCACTCAGATAATACTTTCCCCAGCCCCTATTTGCCCTGAGGTTTTTTATAGAATCACCAAAATGTCCCAACTGACAGCAGTACATCACCCCAGAAGAGAGATCTGTCTGACCCACCACCTCGTGCCTCCCCCGCCAGGGAAATGACACCCTTCTTCGGCTGTGCCCTCCTTTCCCTCTGTCTTCCACGACTCGAAGATCAATTAATTCAGTCTCACAGTGGCAGACACATGGCTGCAAACCCAATCACTTGTCCAACAAACCCAGTTTTACCCTGGTATCCACCCTCCACTGTGGCAGTTAGATGATTTGTGGGGGTTGAGTCCATCCTTACCCCCAGGAGTGAGTCCTAATTAGTCTAAGCCCAAGTTGGTGGTACCATTACCTTGCCTGTGATTAGTTTAGACAGGAACATATGATAAAACAATTCTAATGAGATATTAGTGAGAGTTTATGGGGGTGGCTTTTGGGAACTATTTCTTTGAGGAAAAGAGACACACAGGAGGAGATGCTGCTCCCTCCTGAACGACAACCAAGTGGAAAGGGGAAGATCTGGAGCCACCCAGACGGCAGATGGCCGTGGTGTGTGATGAACTCTTCCATATAACCCCGCATATCCATGAAGTTTCCAAACTCAGGAGATGTTGAGAAAGATTGGGTTTCCTGTGGAAAAAGAGTGATGGGGCTAAAGTTCACATCGGGGTTTGATGTGAGGCAACACACAGACATGGAATGTGGGGACAGAGAGCAGCATCAAGAAAAATGTTTTTTTTTAAAAAACATTAGGGGGCTTCCCTGGTGGCACAGTGGTTAAGAATCCGCCTGCCAATGCAGGAGACACAGGTTCGAGCCCTGGCCCGGGAAGATCCCACATGCCGTGGAGCAATTAAGCCCATGTGCCACAACTACTGAGCCTGCACTCTAGAGCCCACGAGCCACAACTACTGAGCCCGCGTGCCACAACTACTGAAGCCCGTGTGCCTTGAGCCCGCGTGCCACAACTACTGAAGCCCGTGTGCCTAGAGCCCGTGCTCCACAACAAGAGAAGCCACTGCAATGAGAAGCCCGCGCACTGCAAGGAAGAGTAGCCCCCACTCGCCGCAACTAGAGAAAGCCCGCATGCAGCAACGAAGACCCAACACAGCCAAAAATAAATAAATAAATAAATAAATTTAAAAAAAAAACAAAAAACAAAAAAAAAACATTAGGGATCAGAATTTGCAGAAACGATGAGGAAAACTCTGAATTACCTAATCCACTACACAGGATGTTTAAATCAAATGTGCCAAATCGCCAAGGGGCAGGAAGGCCCCATCGGACATTCAGATCACGCACGGTCTTGAGTTAAGCATCATGCCCAGAATGACACAGTTAGTAAGAGATGAGCTGGGATCCCAAGCCCATTCTAACTCAGATCCATCAAAGTAAAGAAACATGTCTTCCATGTTATTTTTTAAACTACTGGTATTGCCACAATATCGTCTGCTAGTTTTATTATCACTGGGCAATAATTCAGCTACATTCATTATACTTTCACCCATATTAATCAAGAGTCTAGGGAATTCCCTGGCGGTCCAGTGGTTAGGATTCTGCGGTCTCACTGCCAAGGGCCCAGGTTTGATCCCCGTTTGGGGAACTAAGATCTCGCATGCCGCAAGGCACGGCCAAAAAAAAAAAAAAAAAAAGAGAGAGTCTATTACATATGTAAGGTATTCAACGTTGGGTTTTGGTTTTTAGATCTTGACTTTCCTCTCCTCTCCCTCTGTGATTTCTCGCCAAAGGAGCTGTACTCCCCAGGAATGAGAACCAAATGGGAAATAAAGTACTACTGCATGAATACAGAGCAAGAGCCTGACAATGAGGGGGTCCAGGGGCCCTGGTTGGCCTGGAACGTGCCCTGTTTGTGACTCTTTTCCCAGGGTCAATATTAATAACCTCCCCTTTCATTCTCAAAATGTCTGACTTGGATGATGGATTATATGGTTTCCCAAATGACAGCCTCAGGGACAAGCTGGTTTGGAGAAGGCAGTTCAGGTTAGTGGTCACTAAGTGGTCCCTTGATTCTCACTCACCTCCCAACCCCTGAATCTCAGGTACCTGCATCAGCAGCTTCCAGCCTCAGGTGGAGAAAGTGGACCAGAAAGGGAGGCAGACCTTGCCAGGTGTGAGGTCTGCATGGAACAGAAAGTGAAAGAGGACAGCTGGGCCTGCCCTGAGAAAACAGGTTTTTCTTTGTCATACTCATCACCCGGAGACAGAAGAGGAAGTTCACTAATGTGCCCACACTTCTAACACCCACTGAGCCTGCCCACCAGTAAAACGTGGCCCAATGGATGTCTCAGGCTCTGACCAACCATTCTGTCAATACTTCCTCACTTGGGAGGAGCTAGATGGGGAGACAGCCTGGGAAGACCCCCCTCTCCCTGTGACAGGCATAGAGTCCTGCGAGCGTGCATTCAAGATAGAATAAGGCAGGTTCCTGTACCCTAGAAGCATCTATGGTGCGGCCAGGAAGTCGGAGGTGTAGATCATATCTCATTATTTTACACATTGAAGAGCTCTTGGTGCTGTATCTCTTCGCTGGGTTTCCTGACTCTATGGACATCATGCCATTTATCTGGGGAGGAGAGGCTTGCGCACAAGCACCCACAGTGTGAGGTGGACAGTGGGAAGAGGCCTAAGGGAGATTCAGACCCTGCTCTGGGTGCTTAGAGGTAGAGATGTCTGACGAGAAACCTTGGCAGATTTCAGAGGAAGAAAGGCTCATGTAGACTTGAAAGAGAGGGCGGGGCTTCAATGCATGGAAGTGGAAAAGGGGGCTGTTCTAGACCGACTTTTTTGGTAGCAAGGGAAAAACCCAACTCAGACCACTTCATGAAAAGAGTTCTCCTACAGGAAGTACATGGACTAAACTGAAAATGCGAGACTTGGTAACTGAAACAATTCTAGGGACCTGTCCTTTCCTCAACAAATTTCTTCCTTCGCAGGTTTTCTGTTTTCCCCTCTAAGCCCTCCGACTCTACTCCGCCACATTTTTTCTTTAACAGACACAGAGCATGGACTATGTGCCAGGCACTGTTCTAAGGGCTTTAAACAATATTAACTCATGGAACCCTCCTAGCAACCCTCAGAGGCAGGCCCTATTTTCATCTCTGTTTTATAAATGAGAAATGGGGCACAGAAAGGTTCAATTACTTGGCCAAGGACACACAGCCCACGGGTGGTGGAGCCAGGATTGGAAACCAGGCAGGTCAGCCCCAGATTCTGCTCACACCCACTGTACTCTGCTGCCTCCTGGCTGGCCCAATGGCAGCTGATACCCAGTCTGGTCAATAGCCCAGGATGTGGTCTGATGGCAAATGGCTTTCCAGCGTGTAACAGTTATTAGTTGTGCCAATCAGATTTCCCTAGCTGTCAAGTATGAACAGAAAAGGCCAGTGAATGGACAGGAGAGAGGAGGGCAAGTCCCATGCAAGTACCCAGATCCCAGGTGGAGATTCACAGCTCCTCCTGCTGTGGTCCCAGAGGTACTTATATGGATTCTGGCCTCAGTAGACCCAGTTCCGTGGTTTTCCCAGGACTGGATCTTGGGCTTCCCTGGCTTTCTGAGCTCATGAATCCTTGCAGTAACTATACTTTCCCTTAGTTGATGTCATTGGAGGGAGTTTGCTTTTCTTAGAATCCAGGAAGCCCCACCTCTCCCCCTACCCTGTGAGGCAGTCGAGCCAGAAGAAGGACACTGGTCCTGGCTTGGTTATCCACTCGCTGGCTGAACCGGGCAAGTCACTTCCTCCTTCTCTCTGCCTGGTTGGCTGTAACTGCACAAATGCTAAGATTTTCAAGTGTGGTTCATTGGGATGGGATACGGGTGGAAGCGGCTGCACTGGCTCATATTGTCTCAGGCATGTGAAAAATATGGGGAGAGAGTGGATAACTGTAAGACTGTTGCTGAACACCATTCATGCTTTAGAGAGAAAAAATAATAGACTGAGGGCAAGTATTAAGTTCAAAATGTGAAAGCCAGAGGGCCTCGTTGGCAGTGGTTAAGGCAATCCTTATCTCCTGTAACCAAAGGGCAGACCAAGCTGAGGAGCAGCCTTAGGCTCTAATTATAAGAATAGCAGAACTTCAGAGAAGTTGATCTCTCCACCTAGTCAAAGCTCTGGTAGGGAAGGAGTGGGACTCTGAGACCCGGGATGGGAATATCTAGGCAGATTTACTTGGAAAACTTGACCTCTGATTCTCCTGAAGCCTCTGTGCCTGCAGGAGTGGCTCACTGCCCCTTGACAGAAGTACCTCCCCTTGCTCAGCGACTGTGCAGAAGCTTCAGATGAGACAGAGGCCACACAAGACAATGTCTGCCCTCCTCAGAATCTGCCCCGTCTCCCCTCCTGGCCACCAGACGAACAACTAGGGTTAACTTTTAGCCTTGCTTGAATCTTAGCATAGCTAGTTTGTTCGGATGGGGAAGTTCTGGCCACGCTCAGGAAGGAGACAGATTATGTGTTGAAGGAGCTGAAGTTCTTGCCTAATATGTACGAGCAGGATCAGGGAGAATATGCCTGGAAGGAGATCCTCTTGGTGCTGGATCAAGGGGGCCAGAATCTAAACTAAATAAGGAAGAGTTTGTTGATATGAGCACACTCTCCCATGACACAGGATTTAACACCCAGAGAAGGTCCTAGGAGCTTGTCCTGATACTCTGCTGAGATTAAGACAGATCTGGGACCCTTTGCTGCAGTGCTTGCACCTGGACAAATGTCTCCTCAAGCAACAGAATATAAAGAAACTAAGAGGGACTAAAAATAACTGCATGCATGCCCAGTTGGGGCAAATTATGAAAAACAAGATACAAAAAGGCCAAAAACCCAACTGCCACTTCCGAAGAGCCGGGAGCAAAAACAGGGTGTAGGGAGCAAAAGCAGGGTATTATCCTGCACTCAACACCACCAAAAGGGTGAGCAAACCACCTAAGTCACCCCTCCTGCCTGATCCCTGGACATACCACATATAAGGAACCAGCTCACTCCCCCCTTGGGGAGCAAGCAAGGGAACCTGTTACCTGCTTTCACTCCCCCCTGCTGCAGCAGGGGCCCCAGTAAAGTCTTGCCTGAATTTCTTGTCTGGCCTCTTATCAACTTCTATTTATTAAGGAGGCCAAGAACCCTGGTTGGTAACAAGATGACCCTTGGAAGCTTGGAAAAAGCAACACCTAATACATTAAATTAGGTTGGAATGCCAAAACTACCATGGAAGACTCTAGGGAAATGGATCAAAAGATTCAAAAAGTGGGCAGCTAGAATGGGGCTAACGTATAAGACTGGAAGACCCCCTAGCTAATTGTGTTCCTTGGGAGGGCCTGGAGGTCACTCCATTTACCAAAGCAGTGCTCTGATAAGGGGGCACCAGAATGGTTGAAAATCTCAGAGCTGGTTGTCTGCCATAGGCAGGGGATAAATGTAAGAGCAACTATTACAGAACTGGGCTCCTTAGTAACTATGAGGATGATGGGATCTAGGGATAGCTGAGGTCAGCGACAACACATAACCGTCAGAGTCAAGGTGGGAGTAATTACCATAATGGGTGACAATTTTGGAATAGCAGCCAGGGGTGCCCAACCTGCACAGATCTATGGATATGGATAATATGAGATGATGCTCCTAGTAGCAAAATAGATGGTCAACTAACAAGGGTATTGATTCATACACAAAATCAAGAGTGATCAGGATGAACAGAAGGCCAAGGTTAGCTACGTCAATATACAGTCACAATCCCTTGCTCAATTTCCAGACTTGAGCCAGCTCTTAGACTCAGAACCCATCATTTGAAGGAGATGCCAGGTCTCTGTGAGGGAGAACCCTGCAAAATCATGCCAACTGAATACAGGAGTGAACCCCCCAGTCCTTCCCCAAAGGAACCCATGGATATTTACTCAGGTAATACACAATGGGAAAAAAGAAATGCCCAGATCTTTTGGCACCAAAGAGCCATCATGTTCCCGCTATGAGACTGAGGCTTGTAGGGGTCAGTTAACAAATGGAGCTCCAGCCCAGGTTCATCTCACAGTGGGTCCACTGGGTCCATGGACCTATCCAGGGGTCATTTCTCCAGCTCCCAGTTGTTTAATTGCAATGGATTTACTTGAAAATAAATCCTCTCATTGATTCCTTGATCAGTAGAATAAGAGCAATAAGAGCTATGTTTCGTAGCAAAGACTAAGTGAAAGCTCCTAAAACCATATCCTCCCCTGCCAAGGCAGTAAGTCACAAACGATATCACGCTTCAGGGGGATGACAGAGATCAGGCCACCCACAAAGACGAAGGTCATCTCCAATCTATCCCCATTTAATTCGACAGCCTGGCCTCTGCAAAAGCCAGCCTGACCTCTGACCACAGTCTGATGACAGTAGTCGACCACAGAATTACTAAACAATTGTCATATTGCTGCTGCTAAACCTGATATGGTACCTTTATTTGAGCAGATTAACATCGCCTCTGGTAAGGGGTGTGGCAAATGCATTGTGTTCCATACAGATCAGTTTACGTTCACTTGGGACAGACAACAGTGTACGCTCATGGTCTTGCCCTAGGGCTATGTTAATTCACCTCTGCCACAACAGAGTCTAAAGGGACCTAGACTAGCTAGATATTCCTGAGAACATCATATTGATCTACTCTACAGATGACATTATATAAATTGGACCAGATGTGTAAGATTAATGGCAAGTACCTTGGATGCACAGTCACTACAAAGAATGGGTCATACAAAGACTCGAGGGTGCAATGGTTCTGGGACATAGGGAGACATTCTGTTCAAAGTAAAAGATAAAATTTTGTCCTTTGATCTTCTACCTGTGTGAAAGTAGCACAATACTGCATATGCCTCTGGGTTTTGGAGGTAGCATTTTGAGAAAAATGCTATGATCCATCTTTGGGGTGACACTGAAAACTGATGGTTATGAGTGGGGCCCAGAGCAAGAAAGGGCCCTGCAGTAGGTCCTGGCTATAATATATACTTGCAGCCCTGCTTCATGGGCCATGTGACCCGTAAGATCCCATGCTGCTAGAGGTATCTGAGGTAGAAAAAGATGTTATGCAGAGCCTCTGTGTGCCCCAACAAGAGATGCACAGCACAGACCCTTGGGGTTCTGGATCAAGGTCATACAACTGCAGGAAAGAACTACATGCCACTCAAAAAGAAGCACCAATCATATTACTGCACCCAGGTAGGGACTGACCAAATGACCATGTGGCAGGACTGGCCATCATGAGCTGGGTAGTGTCAGACCCACCAATTCATTAAGTGGGCAGGCCTAGGAACAATCCTTCATACGATGGAAGTGGGACATCCAGGATCAGGCATAAACTGGGCTGGAGGGGAAAACTAAGCTGCATGACCAGGTGGCACGGACCTTCAGGCCACCCATCACTGTTGCACAGATGTCTCTCCCTCAGCTCACCCCTTTGGCCCCATGAGGGGTCGCTATGGCCAGCTGACAGAGAGGAAAAGGCCTGAGCTTGGCTGCTGGGTGATGAACTCAGTGCGTGGGTACCATACGGAAGGTACGGCTGTCGTGCTAACACACACAAACAGGAAAGAAAAGACAGGAGAGAAAGGGAGTGTCCCTGATGGGCGGGGCTTTGGGCAAAGGGCACCTGGTCATCCATCCACCTTGCTTGAGGTAAGAATGTACACAGATGCATGAGAGGTGACGAAAGACTTGGCCAGTTGATCAGAGGCCTGGGAGGAGCAAGATTGGAAGATCAGGAACAAAGAAGTCCCAGGAAAGGAAAATGGTGGAGGCAATTTGTGAAGGCACAAATTGTGAGGATTTCTGTGCCGCCTGTTAGTGCCCATCATCAAGATCTCCTCCAGAAGAGGCACTAAATTATTAAGTGAACAGGATGACTTGGCCAGTAGATGAGTCAGTCTCTGCCCCTGACCACCCAGTGTTTGCACAGTGAGCTCATGAAAGGAGTAGCCATGTGGTGGAGGTGGAGTCTGCAGGTGGGCCACTAGCATGGGCGTCCTAGCTCACCTAGCTCTTATCACTGCTACTGCTCCTACCTGCCAGCAACAGACACCACTGAGACCCTACCACGGCAAGCCCCATCACACTTCCATCTATTCTCTCCCTTGTACAACGAGGGCTACACTTAGCAGTTCCCATGGCATCAGGCATTATTAGCTAATGATTGTCTTCACCAGCCAGAGATTCTACACTCAGTGGTAATTACAAACTGCAAGTTATTTCTGCAGAGGCCTGCTCAGTGCAGCTCACTTTTTTTTTTTTTTTTTTTCTGAGGCCATTTTATTCATCAAAGTCTAAAAGTGAAAAGATCCCTAATATCTGTCAATTGTCAAATGGAAGAACAAATTGTGGTATATCCATACCATAGAATACTACTTAACAATTGTGATGCTTTTCTTTTTTTTAAATAAATGAATTTATTTATTTATTTATTTATTTATTTATTCATTTTTGGCTGCGTTGGGTCTTCATTGCTGCGCATGGGCTTTCTCTAGTTGCGGTGAGTGGGGGCTACTCTTTGTTGCGGTGTGTGGGCTTCTCATTGCAGTGGCTTCTCTTGTTGCAGAGCACCGGCTCTAAGCGCGCAGGTTTCAGTAATTGTGGCACGTGGGCTCTAGAGCGCAGGCTCAGTAGTTGTGGCGCACGGGCTTAGTTGCTCCACGGCATGTGGAATTTTCCTGGACCAGGGCTTGAACCCGTGTCCCCTGCACTGGCAGGCGGATTCTTTTTTTTTTTTTTTTTTGGCTGCATTGGGTCTTCGTTACTGCACGCGGGGCTTTCTTTAGCTGCATCGAGCAGGGGCTACTGTTCGTTGAAGTGCGCGGGCTTCTCATTGCTGTGGCTTCTCGTTGACGAGCACGGGCTCTAGGCGCTTGGGCTTCAGTAGTTGTGGCACGCCGTCTCAGTCGTTGTGGCTCCCAGGCTCCAGAGCGCAGGCTCAGTAGTTGTGATGCACGGGCTTAGTTGCTCTGCAGCATGTGGAATCCTCCTGGACCAGGGCTCAAACCTGTGTCCCCTATATTTGGCAGGTGGATTCTTAACCACTGTGCCACCAGGGAAGTCCCCCAGCTCAGTTTTTAAAAGGACAGGAAATTGTCTGCTCTCCAGGGGTGGAACAGTGTCTGGGAAAATACCAGCATGGTGGAATTAGGGGTCCTTTCATTTTACCATATTCTGAAATGGTACATTTTGAGGAGTGTTTGTGTGACTGTGACTTAATTTCCTGCAATGTGCCTAGCAGGGCCTAAAATGGCTCTGTATTCCCCCTGCAGAGTGGAGTCCCAAGATCCTGATCTTCATTTTCCTGGAAGGCAGAGGGGAGCTAATTGTAGTGAGAGCCCCAGTACCTGGTACCTGGTATACTCACACACACATCACCCCGGCCTTGGGACAACTCCACAGAAGACAGATCTTCCCTGTGTTACTGGGAGGACTTGAAGTTCCAAGATGGGTAGCGACTCGCCCAGGGTCTTCAGCTCCTGCGGGCCAGATTTTGCCAAATCCCCCACCTGCAGAGCCACTGGCCACGGCCCGGTTCTGCTAGCAGTGTCCTCCGGCCACCTTTGGTTTGGGCGTAGAAACCCATTTGTAGTGTCATCACTCCTGTGTCTCACATTTAGAAGCCTAGGGTTTAGGGGTTGCTTCTTTTTCTTTCAGCAGGTGAATCCCCATTTGAAGCCCCTCTGGAAAACGGACCAAATGAACCTGCTCAGAACTGAACCTCTACTTCCCCAGCCCCAGCCCCTTAGATTTGGAGCTCTGTTTAAAAGAAGCAGTGCATGTCCCTAGGGCTGATGAGAACACTGGCCTTGGGACTTCCATAATGAAAGGCAGGAGATCGGATGCAACACAGATGCTCCTGGCTCCTAGGCAGGTGGGGTCACTCTGGCCAGTTAACCCCTTCTGGGGGTGGCTCTGAGCCAGCAGCCCAGGGCTGGGCACATGGAGAGATGCCTGGACAGGGTCTATTCCCACCAGGCTTCTATCAGCATGTCCAGCCATCACACTGCCAGGGGAGGAGGAATTGATGCCAGCACACGAGAGGGAAGACACTGGGACTCAGAGCCCCCTGCCCTCCCCGCCAACCCGACGCACCCATTCAACAGATGGAGCTCAAGTAACCTGCCCCACGTCACCCAGCTGAGGCTAAAGAGCAGGGAAATGGGAGGAAGGAGGCCTGAATCCTAACCAAGATCCTAAAACAAGCACTTGGTGGCCTGAGTCTCTGGGGTGGGAGATATCCTGGGGCCCTAAATCCAGCTCCTAGTACAGAGCTACTCTTTGTAGGTCTTCAATAAGTGGTTGGTGGTGGAATGTCAGAATGAAAGAGGCCTTGAACCCTTGTGGCCAGGGCTCCTGTTCCCACAGGCTTCATATTAAGCCCCAGTGTCCCTCTTTTCCTTTCCAGATTCCTCAGCTCCTGGGGGCAGCCCTCCACCCTAAGAGAAACCGAGAGAGGGATGAGTCAGGACATTCCTTCCCTGCCGACTCACCCTGCCTGCCTGGGATCCGAATCGGCCAACACCCATTCCAAACACACTGGTTACACCGGCCAGCCACCAACCACCACCCTCACGTTGATACACACCCAGCTCTGCCTTTAAGGGTGGCACCCGGCTTGCTGTTCCTTGGAGGCCCACACCCTCTCTGCAGCTTTGCCATCTACTTTAACCCTCCCACAGAAGCACAGAAACAGATGATCCTGGCCCCTGCGAAGCACCTCCAGTTCTCAGGAGTCAGGTAAGTGAGGACTGGTTTGTACTCTGCATAATTCTGAAAGGACTGGTGGCTGCTGTTTAAAATGAGAAACAGACAAGTCCACTATTACTGCCAGGAATGAAACCACAGTAACAGTGTAATGAAGTCCCTGTGTGTTTACTTGGCAGGGGGCAGAAATTTCTTGTATCAGAAATCCTGATTTAGGAGGAGTACTGCCACTTACACAAAAATCTTGCTCAGAGCCTCCTAGCAGGCAAGGGGAAAAGTGATTTATTATCACTTTTACTATCACCCTCATTATCAAACAAAAGAAAGTCTACCATATCTTCTCAGAGACCTAGACTCTTGGCAAATTTTTCTAACCCAGAGAGAGCCTTCAGAAAAATAAGCATGGAGGGAAAGAAAGGAAAGCAAACTTACTCCCAGCTTTGACACCTTGACTACTAAATGCTAACTAATTATCACCTGGAGAGAGCATTGAATAAGCATGGGCAGTAGCATTCATGGAAAGTTTTACAAAATATGCCAAGTTACTTTCCCTGTGCAGTTTTAAAATCAGTTATGAAGCCTGCGAAAAAAGCAAGTTTCTGACCCCAACCCTAGACCTATAGAACTGGAATTTCTGAAGGGAGAGACCCAAGAATCTGCACTTCCCTTGTATTCCCCATGCAGTTCTTGAGCACCCTGAAATTGGATAAATGATTTAGAGCTTCCTTACACTTGGAAAGTACATTCCAATTTGGACCAAAGAGTAGTTCCTCCTCCCCTACTACTACAGCTTTGAGCAGCAAAACATGGCCCCACTGCCAGGACCATGCCAGCTATAATGAAATGAGATGTTTGTAAGCCAAGCCTGCCTACTTGAGCTCCCCACTCCCAGCCCTGCCCTGCTGTATTAGTCCAGGTCCTCTGAGAAATAGATGCCAAGAGGGATTAAACATGCAAGGATTTTATCAGAGGAAATGCATGTGTGACAAGAAATAGAGAGGGAACAGAGGAGGCTACAAGGTGAGCCCGACCCCAAGTAGGTTTACCAGATTTAGCAAATAAATAGCCAGTATGCCCAGGTAAATATGAATTTCAGATAAACAACAAAAATTTTTTAGTATCAGCATATCTCATGCAGTATTGGAGACATACTTACAAAAGAATTGTTTGTTGTTTGTCTGAAATTCACATTCACCTGGGTGTCCTGTATTTTATCTGGCAGTCCTAACTCTGAGCAAAGGAGAAAGAAAGGTTGAGTGGGAACGTCCTAGATTGCTGTGCTGTCTAAGGAGGTTCAGCAAAGCTACTGGGGAGTCCTTGAGCCAAAGTTAGGGGACATCCGAAGACTCTCCCCAAAACGGGCTGGCCTTAGTATCCCTTTTGCACTCAGTATTGATGGGTCGTGGGAAGTGCCATGGCCTCAGCACAAATGAGGGGGTGGATTCAGGATCCAGGATCTGTGGCCCTGGGTTGGTTAAGCTCCCCTTTGTTGGAGGTCTTCAAGGCACATGCTCACAGCTGCCACACCCCAATACAAAGCCCAGAGTGGCAGAGGGGTCAGCAGCAGCTGCCACTGGACACCTGTCTTCCAGCCCCGGCTCAACTTCTTTGAAATGAGGTCACGAAAAAACATCTCTGCCCCAGTTCCCTCACCCTCCCTCCCCGCCCCACCTCACAGGTGCACTGGAAAGAGAAATGGGTGATGTGGTCAAGTACTTCTTCATCCTCAGATCAAAGGGTGTGTGCGTGCTGAGTGGATCAGGCTTCATACAGGCTCAGTTCTCTCATGGGGACTGGGATACTCTGCCTCAGCCCCACAGAGACTCCTCCCCAGCATCCTTGGCAGATGTGACCACACTGAACACCCCTTTCCCACAAAGGTCAAATCACAGGTCTTAGAGCATCTCATATCCGTCTCTGGGAAAGCAGAACGGAGGTGCCTAGAGAAGAAGAGAAGAGATTTGGAGGGAAGAACCATGAGTATTCCAGGTCTGGGGAAGGGTGGGTGCAGCAACAGGTGGGAGAGAGCCCCCCCAACCCCAGGGGCAGAATGACACAGGGGCCTTCATCACCCAGGGATTGAGGGCAGCAGTCTCCAAGCACACCTGCAAGGTGGGGAGCAGCTGTATAACAATGCAGTGGTTGTAAAACATGTCCTTAAATTCTTTGATATTTCTCCCTCTAAAAGGCACTTCCCCTTCCATTAAGCATGGCTATACTTAGTGACTTGCTCCTAACAAATAAGATGTGGCAGAAGTGACGGTGCGTGATGGTGTGTAAGACAGGGAAATAAAAGACATCGTGGCTTCCTCCTTGCTCTCTCTTGCACTGCTTGCTCTGGGGGAAGCCAGCTGCCATTTCGGGGTATACTCTAACAGCCCTATGAAAAGCCCAGTGGTAAGGAACTGAGGCCTCCAGTCATCAGCAGTGTGAGTGAGTCTGCTTGGTATTGGATCCTCCAGCCCCAGTTGAGCCTTCAGATGACTGCAGCCCCAGCCAACAGCTTGAGTACAACCCCACAGCAGACCCTGAGTCAGAACCACCCAGCTAAGCTGCTGCCAGATTCCATGCCCACAGAAATGGTGAGATAATAAATGTTTGTTGTTCTAAGCCACTAAGTTTTGGAGTGATTTGTTATGCAGCATTAAGCAATAAATATAAGCACTGCAGTCACAAGTTCAAATCCCAGCTCTACTTAACAGTTCTGTGTCCTTGGACAAGGTATCTAAGCCCTCAGTTCCCTCTGGCTGCCCCCAAACAGCAGAGGAAAGCTGCTGCCTGATCCCCACATCCCAGAGAGAGCGCCAACCTGGAGTCAGATGTGGCCGGGTGCCCTAAGGGCAGGCAGGGGCCCTCCTCAGAGGCTGGCCAGTTCTCTTGGGGAAAGGAACTCAATCACATGTCCTTCCAAACATCTTCTGTCTTACACCTGACAAAGGCTTCCAGACTTAAAAGTCAAGATTTTGTTAACTTTGTTCTTTGGCAAGGGAATGGGTCCTGGTCCCAGCAGCCTGGGCTTGGGAAAGCCCTTAGAGCACAAGCGAGGAAATTCAAGATTGCACAAATCTCCTCCAATCCTTCCCCCAGCTTCTGCATGCTCTGCTCCTTGGGGCTGGTCCCTGATACTCTCAGGAGATTGCACTGGAGCTGCCTCACCCTTACAGAGAGCTGGAAGGACCTGGGAGCTCTGCATCCCCCACTCCCCAGCAGCCTGTGACCAAGAACTCTCTACATGAGAGGACAAATACCAGCTCCTTTGCCTCCAGCTCCCGGGGCTCCCTGATGCCCAGGATCAGGCTGAGGCTGTGCTTCACCTGAACTCTCCCCCTTGGGCAGAGGGAGGGTGGGGTTGGGGGGGTGTCTCTTTCACCTCCCTCTCCTGCTTTCCCCACTGCCTGACTGGTTCTCCTGAGAACTCTGCCTTCAGAAACTGCTGGCATCAAGTCCTTGGCCAGGTTCTAGAAGAATCTGACCTGAGACTGTGAAAACACAGGACCTTCCAAGAGTCATGCAAGAGTTACCATCACTGGACACACACTTATGAGTTGGGCTGTGCCCTCCATCTTCAGAGCCAGATGTCAACAGGAGTATTTTGGGTGCCAAGTCACATCTGGAGAAATTGGGCATTCAGGAGATTAAGAGATTGGCCCAAGCCTCATGGCAAAGAAAAGTGCTGGGACTCAGTCAGATCTGTTCCTCCAAGGCCACGCTCCTGGCTGTACCTCTCTGCCACCCCGATTTAGGCTGGTTAGGAGGTGTTTCTACTTGTTTGCCCTTTTAACCCAGAAACACAGACCCACTTATCCAATTACCACTAAGACCACACATGTTCCAAAGAAGAGGCAGCCCTCAAAGCTCACCCATCAATGGCAGTGCCAGGATTCCAACCCAGAGTCGTTGGTTCCATCCCAGGCAGAGTTCTGGAGGCAATGCTGCAATGGAGCCTGGTGTAAAAATGCGGCTGGTGGTGAAGGTGGATGGTTGAACACTGCCCCACAGGTCCTGGCAAGGCAGAGACGTGCACTTTCAAAGGAAGCCAGAAGTCCCAGTTTCAGACTCCCAAAGGAGATGTTCTCAGCTGGAGGCGCTGGAGATGACTTGGGGGACGAGCTAAGACTTCTCACTGTCACCGGGTCTCCCCAGGCCATCCTGGTCCATCCTGTTCTCATCTCCATGACCTCTCTCCCACTTTGTGCTCCAGTGACCCTGAACACACAGAGCTGCTCCACCCCTCTGGGCCTTGGCTAGGGCTGTTCCCCTTGCCTGCAGAACCCTCGCCATGCTTCACTCTGTAAACAAATCTTAAACCATCTATTATATGGGTGGCAGTGTGTCATAGTGGTTAAGGGCTTGGGATCAGGTTCTGAGATCCTGTGGCCTAGGCTCTGTTCCAGGCTGTGCTGCTGAAAAATGTGTGAATGTGGGAGAGTTATTCAGCTTCTCTACAGCTCTCGTCATAAAGTTCTGGGTAGATGGGATGTAGACAGGACCCTTGAGACACAGAGTAGACTCCTAATGTTTAACTGTAGTTGATACGGCCTGACTCACTGTACCTCACCTAGAGTGGCAGAATGTGCTTTGGGAGACAAAGATTACACGGCGTTGGCATTAATCGCTCAGACTGGCTCCAGCTGACAGCCTCTTCACGGACAGTGTTGGGTTCAAACCCCAGCTCCTCCCTTTCCAGCTAAGTGACTTTGGGCGTCTCTGACTTACTTCCCAGGGCTGTTGGGACGACAGATAAGTGCTTTGGACAGCAAAAAGCAAGTGCCATACAAATGGGAGATGTTAGTGCCAAACCGGTGCTTCCTGGAGATGAAAAACAGGCAAAAGTATGGCTTTCTAATGGTGAAGTCTCAAGCACATGCAGCCCAGAAGAGGAGCTACCTTTAGAAGCAGGCGACCTGCAAGTTCTGGGGGATCCAGCTTGGGCAGTCTCACATAAAGCTGATTCTGGGCTCAGCCAAAGCGCCGTCAGTCCTAAAGGCAAAGAACCTTGTAGAAGTTGGGCATTCAGAATGAAGAGTTCTTGATAAAATAAAGCTTTCATTCAGGGAAAGCTGAGTGTGGAACTATGCCAGACACTTACATGTTTTGTAGTGGCTCATTTACACTTATGACAACTTTGCAAGGCAGATGTCATTATACCCATTTTATAGATGAGGAAACTGAAGCTCAGAGGTGTGGCAACCTGCCCAAAGGTACACAGTCCATTAACGGTGGTGCCAGGATTGCAACCCAGAGTACCTGGTTCCAAAGTGAAAATAACTGTCACCTATTGCCATGTTACAATCTTCCTCTCCTATATTATCTTATTTGACCTTAACATCAGCCTCTGAGATAAATAAATCCCTGGCCCAGGTCCAGCTCACAGTGGTGCATCCCTGGAGCCAACTGGTGGTCATTTCTCTAGTCCTCAAATGCGTAATGTGAGTGGATATACTTGGGAGTAAAATCCCTCCTTGATTCCTTGGCCTGCGGGATGGGAGCTACCATGGCGGAAAAGGCCATATGGAAGCTTCTGAAATTGCCCCTACCCACATCACATCCCTAGGAGAATGGCAGAGACTAGTGCTCTCTTAGTATCCTAAAAGACACAAGGATCGTAGTACCCTATCTAAGCCAGAGGGTCCTGGAAGATGGCAGTGAACTGTCTCAAACTTAATTAGCTAATAGCCCCAACTGTTACCAAATGTGGTATCTTTGCTAGAGCAGATGAACAAGACTTTGTACACATGGTATGTAGCTATTAATCTGGCAAATCCATTTTATATTTCCTTCCATCCTTTATCAGAAAAAATTCACTTTCACTTGGGATGGACAGCAGTACACACTGATGGGCCTGCCAAGGGCTATGTTACCTCTCCTGCCCTCTGCCATAGTATAGTCCAAAGGGATATGTCTCACCTGTATACCCTCCAGAACACCCTTGGTCCACTGCATTGAGGAGATCATGTCATCAGAACAGAGGATTGACAAGTGACAGGTATGTTAGACACATTAACAAGACGCATGCACTCCAGTGGGTGGGAGATAAATCCTAGGAGGACTCAGGCACCCACCAGACTGTGCAAGTATTTAGGGGTCCGGTGGTGTGGGGGCACGACAGAACATGCCCTCCGACATCAAGAACACATTGGAGGGCTTCCCTGGTGGTGCAGTGGTTGAGAGTCTGCCTGCCAATGCAGGGGACATGGGTTCAAGCCCTGGTCTGGGAAGATCCCACATGCCGCGGAGCAGCTGGGCCCGTGAGTCACAACTACTGAGCCTGTGCGTCTGGAGCCTATGCTCCGCAACAAGAGAGGCCGCGATAGTGAGAGGCCCGCACACCGCGATGAAGAGTGGCCCCCGCTTGCCGCAACTGGAGGAAGCCCTCGCACAGAAACGAAGACCCAACACAGCCCTAAATAAATAAATAAATTAAAAAAAAAAAAAAGGAACACATTGGAGAATTAATGGAGAGGGTGCCGAGAGGATGGAGTGCCATCCTCCAAGAGGCACTGTATACCCTGCCATCCTAAGTCAGTGGGCATTGTATGGGGCTGTGTCCCCATTAGGGGGAGATACACAGTCTGAAAACCAAGTGGGAAGAGCCAGAGTGGCCCCAATTATTGTCACTTCTGGGAACCCAGATGGAGAATTTCAAGCCCCATCCCCAAACTGTGAGTTTAGAAATCCTGGTTTCTAGAAGAGGAAATGCTTCCACTGGTGACAGAGTGAGAATTCCATCAAACCCCAAGCTGCCCAGTCACTTTGGGCTCCTCTTGCCAAGAGACCAGCAGGAAAGGAGAAGAGTCACCTTCCTGGCATGGGTAATGGGCCCTGGTCATCAGGAGACAGTCAAGTTGCTGATACACAACGGGGGCAGGAAAGAATATGTCTGGCACCCAAGCGGTTCACTGGGATAGCTCTTGGTTCTCCTGTCCCCAATTTCAACAGGAAATAAACAAATGCATGGACCAAGAAGGGCCTGGTGATGAGGGGAGCAGACCTCTCAAGGATGAGGGTCTCAGTTACCCCATCCAAGCCACCTAACCAATGGAGATGCTAGCTCAGGGTATGGGGATACGAGGATGGTGGTAGAGGAGAGGATGATGGGTATCAGTTACACCTTCAAGTCCAGCTGCAGGGAGGAAGGAGCTGAATTCCATCCCTCTAAGCTTCCCCCTGTAAGAGTCCCCAGGAAAAGAGGTCCAGTAGAATCTGGAGGAGCTGCTTCTCAAAACTTATCATATGAAACTAGTGAATCTGAGTAGTGCGAGGGGCAGTGGACACTGTGTGAACCACCCAGATATCTCCTCCCTCCAGGACTGGAATCTCACTCCTCCGCCTGCTGATGGCTCCTGCTGAGTCTCTCTGGGACTTGCCTTCTGCTGCAGAGAACCCCCTTGCCCAAGGCCGAGCTCTGTTCACAAGGGCAGCCTGCATTCAGTACCTGGTCACTGTGACCCAGCAACCTCTTCCCCATCCAGGTCAACTTGGAAGACCTCGAAGGAACCCAGAGCTCTCCATAGGCTGGACTGAGGCCTTTGTCAAGACTGAATCATGTTCAACCTTGCCCTCTGGCCAGGTCTGCTCTCTCTATCTCCTAGAGGTCTTGATCCCAAGAGCTCCTCTCACAAGCCTGGATTTTGCAGACGAAACTATGCCAAATCTATTTCCCCGGGGAGCTGACTTGAGACAGGGACCCTCGTACAGTGAGCCTCCGCTGAAGGCTTTGGAGTATGAATCTCACCGCAACCTCAGGGGAGCAAGAAGTAGGATTTTATTTTTCTATAACTGAACCCAATATCCACAGAAGCCCCATGCTGCTGAGGTTCTGTATGCTTCCCTGGTGTGAAGTCCAAGTTTGGAAGCTTACGTTGGACTGAGGCCCCTTGAGAACCCTCCAGAAGTTCCATCCTCAACAGCCCCCTCAACTCCGCCCCCGCCTGGGGAGTCCTCTCCAGCCTCCTCACTCCCTCCCTCCCAAACCCTTCTCTCTGCCCCAAATCTTTTCAGCCAAAAGTTGTGAACCGAGGTGGGGCAAATGTGGCCCATGGAATTAGCTTGCATTCTAAAATTTTAAATTAATCATCAATAATTACAAATTAAGAAATCCCACGTAAAAATCCATATTTTTCTGCTTCTCAGGAAAGATTAGATGATCTATCCTTCAGTTCCCCTGGTAACAACTTGCTGAAGCAAGAAGGAGCTGCCCCCTTTGGTAGACCAGTTGGCTGCGGTCCTTCCTGTGGTCCAGCTGGCCTCCAGCCTGCTTCTCTCAGCCTCCTCACCTGCCTGGTGCCAGGGCTTTTGTCTTTGCTGCCCCTGGGCCTCCTTAAGGACTCAGGACTGCAGCTTTGGGAATTAAGCCTGCTTTTCACTTCTCTTGCCGAGGCAATGGTGGGGAAGAGGTTGGTGGTGGTGAGAGGGAAATGCCAAGAGAGAAAGTTCCTTGAGCTGGGTCATGAAGGCTGGGTAGCAGTTGGAAGTATCGATAGAAAGAAGAGAGGGCATCCCAGCAGATGAACCCACCTGGGCAAAGGCTGTCCCCACTGGGACAGAGTGAGGGGACCTGTCTGATTAAAGCATGGGATTGAGTTTATGGAGCAGTGGGGGAAAGGCTGGATGGGAAAATGGGGGCAGATGACAGACAGCAACCTTGACCCACCTAGATCCCAAGCTTGTGGGCAGCCGGAGGCAAAAAATTCATGACTTCTCCAAGTGTTCTGTGTTCCTGAACAACATAAACGGGAAGCAAGTGTGTTCACACCAAACCATCCTCTGCACCCAGGTCTGCACCAACCCGAAAGGCAATTCAGCTCTACCAACAATTCTGGCTAATGTTTAGTTCAAGGCTCTGTGTCAGGCACAAGGAAGAGCGGGGTACAAGGAAGGCCAACAGTGGTGGTTAGAAAACATATGTGCAAGCTCTTGAACATTCCTCACATCAAACGATGAATTCCAACTCCCCTTCCCTTGTATTTGGGACACCTTTAGTTACGTGATTCTAATCAGTAAAATACAGTGGGGATGACACTGTGTGACTTCTGAGGCCAGGTCATAAAAGGAATACAACCTCCTCCTGTCTGGCTCTCTCTCTCCATCTCTCTACCACCCTGCTGTGAGGAGGCCCAGGCCATACAGAAGGAGGCCAACTGTGGGTCAACAGCCCCAGCCGTGGTCCCACCCAAAGCCAGTATCAACCACCAGAGTGTGACTGTGAGTCCTTCAGACAATTCTTGCCCTGCCCCAGCCTCTGACTGCCCCAGCTATCACCATAAAGGTGAGCAAAATAGAAGCAGTTGTTGTTATAGTCTCTAAGTTTCGGGATAGTTTGCCGTGCAGTAACAGGTAAGTGGGCACAAATACACAGACCCAGTCCTCAGAGGACAGACAAGCCCATCTCCGGACAACATGCAGCCAAGCACAATATCTGGCACATCCTAAATGCTCCCTTAGCTGCCAGATGTTTATTCTGTTTGTTTTCAGATGGAACAAGTCAGTTCTGAACTGGGTTTCAAACACTGTGGACACACAGACTGATGGATGTGCAGTCCAGGCAGGGGCAGGGAAGGAAGGCCCCGCAGGGGTGAAGGCATTCGTGCCACATCTTGGAGTATGAGGAATAGAATTTCAGGAGCAAAGGGCAGCACAGATCACAGACACTGGGAGCTGGAAGGGGCCTTGGAGCCCCCAGTCAATCCCAGGATCCTTGGTTCAGGACTGGTGGTGAGGACCCCAGAACCCATGTCTCCAGGGCCCTATTCTGGGTGCCTCCCCTCTGCAGGCTGCCTGCATGCTGTTTCAGCCTGGGCATCCATGACCAGTTTTCTCCCTGAGAAAACTCAGGTGAGGTGTGAGGGCTTTGTTTGTCAGCTGGACCTGGTCAGTGAACTGATTGTTTTAACTGTGTGCTCTGCACTCCTTGTCTCTTATACTTATCTCATTCCCCACCTTGACCCCTGCAGGGCCCAGCAATTTCTTTTACCTACTCAGTGCTTCATCAGCCCTGGAGTAAATAACTCAGACTTCATCAGGCCCTCATTGATGAACACTTTCCTCTTGTCCTCCTGCCAACATCGGGGCTGGGTCTCCACCCGCCTTCCCTGTGAGACTGTGGCTTAGCAGGTACAACTTGAGAACCAACTTCCCAGATGAACAGCTACTTATCGTGTTTTTTAAGTTACAAAGGCAAGGTAACTACATTACAGAAAATGTTAGAAAATCAAGAAGAAAAATTATTCACGATTCCACCACCCCGCCCCGCCAGCTCATTCGCTCATCTTTGTGTATTTTCCCCCCAAACCTACACCTTTTTTTTAAAACCTGTTAGAGTCATATTTTACATTTAATTATGAATCCTGAGTTTTCCATTTAATGTTGTAGCACATACTTTTGTCATAAGTTTCTTTCCTAATGAATACGTAGCAGCATTGAGCAGCTGAACCACATTTTCTGTAACCATTACTCCACTGTTTGGCATTTAGGTGGTTTCCAGCTTTTCCCAGCAGTAAACTTCTTCCTGCCTAGAGATTTGCCCCAAAGCAGAATTAGTTTCTCAGGACAGATTCCTGGAAGAGAAATGACTGGGTCAGAAGGGGTGGAATTGTATGGTTTTGGATATGCATCCCTTGTCAAATTATCACAGTGACTTTTAAAAATCTTGAATTGTGATTATTATAGTTGATGCTGTTATTATGAACATATTAGTAGATCAATGTAGAAAACCTGGAAAGGTTGAAAGAAGCAAATCAAAATCACCCATGTTTCACCCAGCTAAAGATAATCATTATCAGTAACATATTGGTATATTCCTTTACTACATTTGTTTTTCTTTATGTAACTTTAGGGTTTTTTTTGGTTTGTTTCAGTGCATGTATGAATTAACATAATTCTGATGATACTCTAAATAAATTGGAGATTACAATTTTACTTCAGCATTACAGCTAAGCATTTTCCAGTTTATTGCACACTCTTCATAAATATCAAGTTTAAGAAATACATAATTTCCCACTGCATAGATGTATCCTCATTTACTTGCCCATTATTCTATTTGGGGACACTTAAGCTGATACCAAATTTTGGCTTTTAAAAACATTTGTCATGAATAAATTTGCAAATTATGATTTAAAAAGCAATTTGTAAGTTAGGGAAATCGAAAAATTATGGAAACTCATGACAGAAGAGTTGACTAATTGGTCTTGATTGTGGAAAAGATTAATTTAAAAACTTTCCTATCTAAAAAAAAAAAATGATTCTGAAGAACCTAGGGGCAGGACAGGAATAAAGACACAGACGTAGAAAATGGACTTGAGGACACAGGGAGGGGGAAGGGTAAGCTGGGATGAACTGAGAGAGTGGCATGGACTTATATATACTACCAAATGTAAAATAGATAGCTAGTGGGAAGCAACTGCATAGCACAGGGAGATCAGCTTGGTGCTTTGTGACCACCTAGAGGGGTGGGATAGGGAGGGTGGCAGGGAGACACAAGAAGGAGGAGATATGGGGATATATGTATATGTATAGCTGATTCACTCTGTTATAAAGCAGAAACTAACACACCACTGTAAAGCAATTATACTCCAATAAAGATGTTAAAAAAAAAAAACAACTTTCCTAGACTCATGATTGGAATTTAAATAACCAGGGGTGTTTTTGTTTTGTTTCATTTTTGACAATCATAGCAAACCCAGAGGAAAGAATACTGATTGGTAGTCGGGACACCTGGTTTTCTGATGGCTTTGCCTCTTGCTGTGTGACCTTGGGCAAGTCACACAGCCCCTCGGGACTGGATAAAATGAGCAAACTAGATGGTGCTGGCCCTGGTGCCCGCGATCCGGGCTGGTTCTCTGTCCTGCACCGACACCTTTGTAAACAGTGCCTTCCTCAGTCACCAGGTTTGAGTTGCCACCTGTTTCCTGCTCCCTGAGTAACAGAGCAGCCTGGGGACATGCATTGTATAGTCTGCAGGCCCCAGGGTGGGCTGGCAGCAGTGCCCCAGAGCAGAAGTGTGTTTGATTAACCATTAAAAACGACTGGGGACTTCCCTGGTTGTCCAGTGGTTAAGACTTTGCGCTCCCAATGCTCCTGGGTTCAATCCCTGGTCAGGGAACTAGATCCCGCATGACGCGACTAAAGATCCCACGTGCCGCAACTATAAGATCCCGCGTGCCGCAACTAAGACCCGGCAAGCCAAATACATAAATAAATACTAAAAAAAAATTTTTTTTTTTAAAGAATAATCTAGTGAAGTGGTTTAAAACAAAACAAAACGATTGATGTTGCTTCCTATGTACAGACACACTAAGATAATCAAGACTCTTGTTAGGAAGAAAGAATAAAAATCCCGAGGGCTAGAACAAGGTGATAATATGCTATTATTTGTATAAAAATAAAATATAGAGCCAGATACACATATGAAAAATATATATGGAGCTCGGGACCCAGAGAGCAGCAAAGGGCTACACAATGACCAGTGGCAATCACGCAAAGTGTGATGCTTGTTCCCCAGATAATCACTTTATTTTACACATAGGTAAGAGTTTGCTCACTGAAGAGGCCACCTGGTGAATGACACAGACATGGTTGGATGAAGTGAAGCCAGTTCCCCCAAACACTTCCTGGGCCCCCAGGCTGACCTGTGGCTGAGACCTCACCCGCCACCCCATCACCCCTGACCCCTGTTCAGCCCCATCAACAGACCAGCAAGGACTGAGCCTTCAGAAGCTAAAAAGAGAGATGGAAGGAGAGCGAAGGGACAGGGATACAGAGGGAAGGGAGTGAGAAAAAGAAAGAGTGGCCATCTTCTGAACAACCAGGAAGATCTTGGCAAAGTTCTGATGATGTTCCATTTAGAATGAGCCTTTAAAAAATGATATTCTTTAAAGCAGCCTGCCTCTCGGATGTCTTTCTGTCTCTTAGCAACTCAGAAAGGCAAAGGACTGTCCTGCCTGGGATGGGACCTGAGGTCCCAGTTGGCCCGGCCTCCAGTCCCAGCCCTGTCCTTCCAGCACAGCAACAGGTGGCCAGACCCTGACAGCCACCAGCCTCCAGGAGCGCTGGGCACCAGAACCCCTGAGAGCTCACCCCCTGAAATGAGCCACTCCAACAACCTGACAAGGCATTGAAGCGAAGCCGCTGAAGGTGTGAAGGCCCTGGGAGGGACGATAAGAAGGAGCAGAGTCAATATTTCCAGATGTCTTTTTTCTTATCTGTCGGGATTAATCTTTGGTGACAGAGCAATTAAATTGGGCAGAACCCGTGGGGGAACGAATATGAAGCAGACGTCCTGAATAATAAGGGGAGGAGGAGGAAACTGCGGAAATTGCATAGAGTGGACAGAGTCCTGCCCAAGGCGACGCACATGGCAGCAGGCAGCGGGGACCCTGGAAGACAACCAGTCGCCTGGGGCCTGAATGCCACTCACTGCTTTTGAATCTTCCGGCTGTTATTTTGCCAGGTTCCTCTGTTCTAGAGGCTGGGCTGGTTGGAAGAGAATCACTTTCTTGCTCTCTCCTCTCCACCTTCTGGCTGGGGTCAGTAGCTCTGGGCAGCAGGCCAAGGTCAGCTTGACCACAGGCCGTGATTTACTACAGAAAATTTCTCTTCTGCCCTCCTACCGACTGCCTCCTGCCACCCTTAGGACCCAAGCTAGTCAGTGTCTCCAAGTCTTTTTTATTCCTGAAAAATGACCCAGGAACCAAAGATAAAAATGTTGTCTTTCTAGTAATAGCCGATGTTTTAGAGTAGCTTGCCAGGTGCCAGGCCCTGGGTTCAGTGCCTTACGTGTAATATCCCATCTGATCCTCACAACAACCCTATCAAGTAGATGCAATTATTTATCCCCAGTTTACTGGTGAGGAAATGGACACAGAGAGGTTAACTGACTTGCCCAAGATCACACAGCAGGCTAGATTTCAAGCCAGGCAGTCTAGGAATGTGTTTCCTTAAGGACAGTAGTGCACCTCATTAATGATAAAGCTGATCAGAGGACACAGCTTAGATCTGTGGCCAAGGGACTCCTTAATACCTCACTCTTAAGTTAAACTGGTCTAGCCAGTCAGTCATGGCTGGCCGTGCCAGAAGGGGGTGGGGAGTGGGCCCTGGGGCACATCTCACAGAGGGAGCAGAGGACATCTGTACCCCAAACTGAAGAATACTTAAAATCAAGGAGGCAGGTCATCCAAGTAGGAAGAGGTGGGGTTTGAGGACCTGGCAGGCTGTTTCTTAATTCAGTTTCCACTTTTCACTGGTTCTGAAGAGTATCTATAGATGTGCCGTGAATACTGTATTTCCTCAAATCTCAAATACCATCAGTGTATCTGACACCATTATTGCAGGTACCTCTAAGAAGAAACATACTATTTTCTTACCTAATGATCTGTAAGATGCAACCCAACTTCAAAAATGTTAATATGTGAGAGAAAAAAAATGAGTGTCTCTGAGTCAATGAAATATGGTAAAAGGTTTCAAGGTGAAATAGCCTTGAGAAACCTTTTAGTTAATCAGGCCTCTTTATTGCCAGACTTGTCAGACCTTTTATTATGCTCGTGTGCTCTGAGTCTCTAAGAAGGGGTAAGGAATGAGCGTTTTCCACATGCATTGGTCCAAAGAACCTTTTCTACCAGAGTGTCCCAGAGAAAGGGCGATCTGCAGCACCAACTCAGAAAAACCTACTTTAAGGAAGAGAGGATCATGTGGGAACTGATGCCCAAACCCAGGAGTATTTAAATCTGAAGAGAAAAACATCAAACAGACATTGGAAGAAAAACCTCGGAAGAAGACTTTGGGAGGGAACTGAGGTGAGGGCTAGGGAAGAAGAGATGAGAGAAACATAGGAGGTTGACTCTTAAAAGAAATCCAAGCTCCACTCTAAATGAGAGGAATTGTAACTTTCCATCACCTAATGTGGGACTGAGCCTAGTTACCCCCTTCCAGAGAGTCCTGTATGGAAAAGTGGGGGCAGGGAGAGAAACCTGATGAGCACCACCCCAGCCACGTGATCAAGATTAATGTCAACAGTGGTAAGTCATGTTGATAGTTTGCACTTTTGATGAGATGTGATGAAAATGTCATTACCTTGTGGTCTTCCTCCCCCAAACTCATAATCCCAGTCTAATCATGAGAAAAACATCAGACAAATCACAATAGAGGGGCATCTTACTATATACCTGACTAGACTCCTCAACACTGTCAAGATCATCAAAAACAAGGAAAGGGAGAGAGACTGTATCAGCCAAGAGGAGCCTAAGAGACATGATAACTAATTGTAATGTGGGATCCTGGATCCTTAGTAAAAACTAGGGATGTCTGAATATGGACTTTAGTTAATAATAATGTATTGGTATTGCTTCATTAATTGTAACACACGTACCACACTAATGTAAGATATTAATAGGGGAAACTGTCGTGGGGGGGTACATGGGAATTCTCTGTACTATCTGCTCAATTTTTCTGTGAATCTAAAACTGTTCTAAAAAATAAAGCCTATTAATAAAAGAAAAGAAAGAAGGAAAGAATCCATAGAGACAATTATCTGTCCTGTGGGGAAAAAAAGAAAGAGTAATGTTGCTTGAATGTAACTGGAAATCACCCATCCTGACATGGACATTTTGTGCTTCAGGCAAATCTTCCAGCTGATTTGTCAGGAGTCCATGGAGGAAAATGAACTAGAGGGTGGTCATGAACATGACCATGTTTTCTTTTTTTTGTTGTTTTAAAGATCAAATTTATAGAGAGAATGTTTTGCTTATCTCTTTTAAATTTTATTTATTTATTTATGGCTGTGTTGGGTCTTCGTTTCTGTGCAAGGGCTTTCTCCAGTTGTGGCAAGTGGGGGCCACTCTTCATCGCAGTGCGCGGACCTCTCACTATCGCGGCCTCTTTTGTTGCGGAGCACAGGCTCCAGACGCGCAGGCTCAGTAATTGTGGCTCACGGGCCCAGCTGCTCCGCGGCATGTGGGATCTTCCGGGACCAGGGCTCGAACCCGTGTGCCCTGCATTGGCAGGCAGATTCTCAACCACTGCGCCACCAGGGAAGCCCTGACCATGTTTTCTGATCCCCAAATCCATTCAGGTGACCTGAAGATGGGAATCAGGACTCTTGTAGAAAATCTAAGATAGACAGTTGGGTGTATTTATTCCTCAAGTGGAAAAGAAACAGAAAGGGTACCAATATAGTAGTAGAAGCCTTCAACCTGGCCAAGAACAGCTGCAGAAATGTGATGAGAATGGGGAAAAGCAAATTAACATTTAAGAAAGGGAATTGGTTTGGGTTCTCAAGTATTTATCCCAACTAGACCTTGTTCCTGGTAAATGCTCAATAAATATATATTGCTTACTGTTGGTTTCATTCCTCCACAAATATTTTTGAAATAGTTGTAAACACTGAGCTAAAGTTTGGGGAGATCACCCAGATAAATAAAATGGGATTCTTGCCAGCCACATAACCAGAAACTCTGTGTTTCATCAACTGCAAGGCACATGTCTTAAAAACTTTTAACATCTCTGTAACTGGGGCACTTCTCATAGTCGTTGCCCACCAGTGGCAGGACGGTCACCATGACTGGACACGCTCACACTTGACCATCACTGTTCATAATGCATCACCTTCCACTGAATTATATGCATGGTTGGTTCTACGCATACGGGGTCTAACTATCATTTAAAATATCATCAAAAAGATGACAATATAATTCACTGTGGAAACAAACAGTTGGCATGGGCACAGGAAGGCATGGAAACGGGGCAGTGGGACACAAATGTAACAGCAGAGTAGCAATTATCTGTCTTTAGAGGAATGACTACAATTCCGTATTTTCTTGCAAAGCTATAACCAAGTGCTTACAGGACTTAAGAAAGGACGTAGAAGAAATAGAATTCCATTAAGCTGTTTTGTCACTGAGAAGTATGCAAAAGGATGGCAGACCACACAGCAAGCTACAACGCAAGGGAGTGTAGAGGAAACTGAGTCCCAGGGATTGATGAAGGCAATGTGACACCTCAACCACAAAAGCCAGTGTGAGCGATGCCCCTGCAACAAGGGCTGCCCAAACATCCATCCGCCAGCAACTGCTGACTTTGACTGAACTTCTACAATTCATCCGAGGAAAGAATAAAACCATGAGGTTAGTGGAAAATGAAAACACTACCTTGGTATTCTATGGCTGGCAATGTGCCATAGGTGAATTCACAGCATTTTTTCTTTCTTGGTTGTACAGAAACAATGTTTCTTACCATGGGAGCTATCTTTGATTTGCTGAAATCTACTATGTTTATTGAAGGAAGAAAAGGAACTGTCTTCATGTAGGAAAGGTTACCTTCATGATAAGGTTAGTCCTGAGGAATCTAAAGGTATCAGAACTGAGGTAACACAGTGGGCATCAGTAGCTGCTAATGTTACAAAAAGGAGACAATTGGTGCCTCCTGACAGAAGTCCACAGCCCCACCTGTGCAGTGGCCCTGCTGAAAAAATCAAGCATGAGGCAGATCAGGCCTCGAGATCCAGTTTAAAGGAACCGCAGAGGGCAAAGGTATAGGACAAACGGCCCAGTTTCTTCAACAAATAAATTTTGAGAAAAAATTAAGAGAAGGGGGAATCTACTGATTAAAATGAATTTGAAAGACATACCATGAACTTAATGGTTCACTTCCAAGGAACAGAGCAGGGAAAGGGGGAGATAGTAACTTTATGATGGAGAAGCCGAGAGACACCACTTACCCCAGAAATGAAGGTGAGCATCACCAGTGATGTCCTGTGGATGTCACCACCCCTGATGGGATGGGATGAAGTGCTCTGCCTCTGTGCTGTCCTTACCAAAATCCATATCCCCAGTCTGATCATGAGACAAACATCAGACAAACCCAGACCGGGGGACCCTCTAGAGGATACCTGGCCAGCACTCCTCAAGACTGTCAAGGTCATGAAAAATGAAAAACTGAGAAAATGTCACAGAGCAGAGGAGCCTAAGAAGACATGAAGACTAAATGCAATGTGGTATCCAAGATGGAATCTTGTAACAGAAAAAGGATATTAGTGGGGAAACTGGTGAAATCCAAGTAAAGTCTAGAGTTTAGTTAATAGTAAAGTACCAGTGTCAATTTCTTAGTTTTGACCAATCTCTCATGTTATGGAAGATATTAACATTAGAGGTACCTGGGTGAAGAGTACGTGGGATGTCTCTGTACTGACTTTGCAACTTTTCTGTAAATATAAAATTATTCCAAACTAAACAGGTTATTTTATTTTTAAAAAAGGCATACCAATCAATTGCAATACAGGAAAGGTGTTTTGATTTTGATTCAAACAACTAAACTATTAAAAATGATTTTAATGAGACAACTGTAAATTTGAACACTGACTAGATATTTGATGCTATTAAAGCATCATCATCCATTTAGTTGTAAGTGTGGTAATGGCTTTGTTGTTACCATATGATCAAGCAATTTTGCTCTGGGTATATAAACAAAAGGACTGAAGGCAGGGATTCAGATAGATACTTGTACACCCATGTTCATAGCAGCATTATTCACTATAACTAAAAGGTGAAAACAATCCAAATGTCCATTGATGGATGAACGGATAAACAAAATGCGGTATATCCATACAATGGAATATTATTCAGCCTTAAAAAGGAAGGAAATTCTGACACATGCTACAAAATGGATAAACCTTGGAGACATCATGCTAAGTGAAATAAGCCAGACACAAAAAGACAAATATTATATGATTTCATTTATATTAGATACCTAAAATAATAAAGTCATAGAGACAGAAAGTAGAATATTGGTTGCTCAGGGGATGGGGGCGGGGGAGGGAGAATGGAGAGTGGTTGTTTAATGAATACAGAGTTTCAGTTTGGGAAGATCAGAAAGTTCCAGAGGTGGATGGTGATGGTTGCACAACAAGTGCAACCTGAGCCACCTGAGGATATGGATTGGATTCATAGCCCATTAAGTGGGGTGGGAGGGCACTGCAGGCAAAGGCAGTGACCAATGGCTTTGGTGTTGTTGGGTTAGCTCTGTCTTTGCCTGTCCAGCTCCCAAACCAGTTCTGGACTAGGGAAGTCTCAGAACCTCGGCCCACACCCCTTCCCCATCCTCTCCTCCTTCTGAAACCATCTTCCTGTCACCAGGCCTGGTGTGACCATGGGGAGGGGCATTGGCCATTCTGGGGAGAAACATTTCAGCAGAGCAGTGGGGGTGGAAGCCAAGCTGCCAAGGTCAGAGGCAGGTGGTAGTGTGGTGAGTGGGCGGTGGGCATGAGGATGCCGGCAGAGTCGTACCAGGTTTTTTTAGGAAGGAGAGCTCACAGACTCCTGGCTGGACACCTGGCTTCCGCTCTGAAGGTCACTTGTTGTGTGACTTGACGGTGTCACATCCCCTCTCTGTGACTCCATCCATCAGGAGGTGACAACCAGATGAGCTCCAAGGCTCCAGCTCAGTGGTTATGACTCAGTTCCCTCTCCCGGGGGAAGAACATCTCTGAAGGCATTCTAAAGACCGTTTTCCTCCCACACTCCAAGTGAAAATATAGGAAAGAAAGAAACAAGGCTGGCAAGCACAGGCCTGACGTGGGTATGGGTCATATCCGGGGCGGTGCTCTCCGGGGAGGGCAGGGTCTGGCTTTCTTCACCCTGCGGGCAAGAGACTTACAGGGAGCTGGCTGCACAGGCTTAAAAAGGGAGGAGGGGAGAGCTCTGTCTCCTGCTTCACGTTTCCTCTTTCTTCCCCTGTCGTTTTAGCTTGACCTCCTAGGTGCCATGATTTGGGGAGGTGATGAAGTGCGGATTCCTGGGCTTCGGGTAACTTTGGGGTGAGCACAGAAGGTGCTTGGCGGCCTGCTGGCGAGTTCCTGAGTCACGCAGATGCACGTTCACGCAGCCCTCGTCCGCAGCAGCATGACTAGCTGCTCCTTGAGGATTTTCCTTATTTGTCTTACTCATCCCAGGACTGAAATTGTACCACATGGTTCCCCCTTGGGCAAATTACTTGGCAAACTGGGCTTCCCTGGTGGTGCAGTGGTTAAGAATCTGCCTGCCAATGCAGGGGACACGGGTTCGAGCCCTGGTCCGGGAAGATCCCACATGCCACGGAGCAATGAAGCCCATGGGCCACAACTACCGAGCCTGAGCTCTAGAGCCCACGAGCCACAACTACTGAAGCCGGCGTGCCTGGAGCCCGTGCTCTGCAACGAGAAGCCACCGCAATGAGAAGCGTGCGCACCGCAACAAATAGTAGCCCCCACTCGCCGCAACTAGAGAAAGCCTGCACGCAGCAACGAAGATCCAACACAGCCAAAAATAAATAAAGTTAATTAATTAATTTAAAAAAATTACTTGGCAAACTAGGAACACCTATCTCATCCCCAGACCACAGCCAACTCCTCTGTTTCAAAGCTCACAAAAGGGCCTCTGCCCAAACTGTGACTGGGAGGTTTTCTCCTTGAAACAGTGGTTGGCATTACAGTGACAGTAAGGGCTGTTTGTGCACAGAAAGAATCTCCCCGTTGTTAACTTGCTTAATCCCCTGGAAAGCAAAGTCTCAAAGAAGCTGCCTGATGCAGATAGATGTTCTTTCCACCCCTCTGTTCCAACCAGATGAAGTCCTGGCCCACCAGACACTGGCCAGTCCCACAAGGCCAGGGTCTCTGCCAGACACCTGGCATGGGCCACAATGGCCTCTTTCTGGAAGCCAGGGGCCCCACCCCTTTTTAAAATGAACACTTGCCATTCATCTTTTCAGGGTCCCAAGTTACAAGGAGCTCCCCAGGCTCAGCTGGCCGGGTTAGCAGGGCCATCCACGCATTCATTGGCTTGATGAATCCATTCATTCCCCAACTATCTGCTGAGCAGTGACTACGTACCAAGCACTGTTTTCAGCACTGGGAACATCCAGATGAGTAAAGCAGAGGCAACTTCCTGTCTTGGGGAACTGACGCTTTCGTGCTTGAATGAGATCATGAAGAAGTTGGTCTCCAGACCTCTCTTTCCAGAGTCCTACCCTCCACCCCCACCAAGCTGATACCCTCTCCTTTCATACCAATCCCCATAGCAAAGGCAATCTCAGCCACCTTTATTATGCATTTACTATGTGCTAAGCACTGTGCTAAACCTGTTACATATATTATCTCATTAATCTCTACAGCACTTTCTGAAGGACGTCCTCTCATAGCCCCAATTTGCAGGTGAGGAAACTGAGGCACATATAGAGTTGCACAAGCTGGTAGGTTGCAGAGCCTGTATTTGAATCCAGGACATCTGACTGCAGAATCGCATTGTTAGTCATTGAGCCATTCCACCTCTCTCATTTAGGTCAAATTCCTTTTTGCAGTGAATCACTTGGGTCTGCTTTCCCTTAACATTCCACGGCACCAGAAAAATCTCCTGTGATTGCCTAAGGATGAGGTTCCATTACAAGTGACTGGAAGCCCCAAATCACAGAAGCTTAAAAAAAAGTTTATTCCTCAGGGCTGTGTCACTCCACGGTGCCAGCTCCTTGTCTCTGGTTGCTCAGCCGTGTGTGGCTCGAGTGCATCTGAAGAGCACAGGTATGCTGAGGTGTGGAGTAGGCACATCTTGGCCAAACACTGTTATTATTTGAGGATCTCATCAATAAATGTAATGACTCCATTTGATTTTATTCTGTGCAATGGTTCACTCGGGAGGGACTTACACAATCCTTGGCCATACATTTTACAACTTGACTCAATCTGGTCTCCAGTTTCTCTAAGCCTAGTGTACATCACCCTGAAAATTCCTTACCTCTCCCTTGAGCTGGATCTTGTGCTTCTTGTGTCCAGAGGCAAATATATCATAAAGATAAGAAAGCTCAAATATCACTGTGCAGCCCTTCCAAAGGCATGTGCTCATCTGGTCATGTTTCTTGTAAAATTTGCAAAGGCATGTATTTCAACTGCAAAAAGAGTTTTCCCCCACCTCCCCTCTATCCCACCTCCCCTGATGCAATGCAGGATTGAGTGGCTATGGGCATTTTGGGATCTGGCTAAGGAGAAGTTGAATTGGAGATACATTTAACTGGGGGTTGCTAGGATATCTTTACGTAATGCATGGTCACTTTCGTGTCGTTGCTTGCCTTCATGCTGTAGTAGCGGCTTCCAGGAATACTCCTCCCATCCACTGCGCTGACTCATCAGGTGAGGTGACCAAAAGGAGCAAGGTCAGAGATGGTATTATATTATGAATGTGTCCTACAGTGCCCAACCAGAAGTATGTGGATAGTGGAGGAGGAGGAATCAAAGAAGCTAGTCTGGAAAATTCTTCCAATTATCAAAACTAAAATTTGAAGCAGAACATGCAGTTCTCATCATGTCTTATCAAAAATGAAGGTTTCTTTTTTCTGTCAGAAATAAATGGATAATGCAGCATATAAAATTATAAATGTCCCACACTATTTTGTTCTTTAATAAGAATCACACATATAGAATTTGTAAGAATTCCTGTATTTGTAGGGCACAACACTGTAATGTTTCTATAAACACTGAGTATTTCTATGTGTGAATTCACATGTCTAAGGTGTGCCAACAAATAAAGATTGCATCTTACCTTATCTGATGCATCTTGATGAAATCTGGAAGTTCCAGAACAGATAGTACACACGTCAGTGAAGCAAAATGAACTGAAGAAATGAATGAATGAATGATATAGAGCTGTACCAGTGAGTTAATTGTGAAGATATCACATTTTTTTTTGGATTTTGTGACATTTGGGGTATTTTTCAATTTTTTCAAGTTTGTGATTTGTTGTCATTTCTTTACTTATTCTAAATAAATAATCATTTTTCCCACTTGATCTTCTATTTGTAATTCTGTATTCTTTTTCTTAAGGTCATTAAGTTCAGCCTCACACACCTGTATCCACTCCTCTCTGTGTCTCATGCATTTCTTGCTTTAATGGAACACATCCTCCAGTATTTTCCTGAGAAAGGTGTGTGGGAGTTTGTTGTTTGGAGGTTTTGTTGGTTTTGTTTTTGTTTTAGATTTTGAATGTCTAAGTCAGAACCTTACCACTTAATTGGTAATTTGGCTGGGTATAGAATTCTTAGCTGGAAGTTATTATACCTTCAGAATTTTGAAGGTATTGCTTCATTGTCTTCCAGCTTCTAGTGTTGCTGTTGGGAAATCCAAAGCCATTTTGATTTTCATTTCTTCTCATGAGACCCTGGAAATTATCTGGAAATCATAAAATGTTCTCTTTGTTCATAGGTTCCTGAAATTTCACTGTGATGTACCTTGATGTGAGCCTATTTTATCCGTTGTGCTGGATGCTCCACGAGTCTTTAAATCTGGAAACTCATGTCATTCGGGCCTGGGAAATTTCTTGAATTATATTATTGATGATGTCATCTCTATTTCATCTGCTCTCTCTTTCTAGGAAACCCATTATTCAGATGTTGGATCTCCTGAACTGGACCTCTAATTACCTTAATTTTTCTCTGCTATTTTTTATCTTTATCTTTTTGCTTTACTTTCTGGGAAATCTTCCAACTTTTCTATTTACTTTTTAATGTCTACTATAGTTTTAAAATTTTTCTAAGAACTCTTCTGTGGGTCCCTGAATATTCATTTTTTATAAAATCCTGTTCCTACTGCATAGATACAATGTTATCTGCTACCTTTCTAAAGAAGTTAGTAATTGTTTTGCTTTGATTTGTTTTGTTTTAATCTCCTTATATAGTCTCTTTTCTCCAAGTCGCTTTTTTCTGTTTAGTTAGTTGGTTGATTTTGACTCTATCATGTTAGATGCTTTCCTCAGATGTCTTGAAATCCTACCACCTGGTCATATTTAAATGTGAGAGATCAAAAAGCTGAATTGGGGCTTCCCTGGTGGCGCAGTGGTTGAGAATCTGCCTGCTAATGCAGGGGACACGGGTTCGAGCCCTGGTCTGGGAAGATCCCACATGCCACGGAGTGGCTGGGCCCGTGAGCCACAACTACTGAGCCTGCGCGTCTGGAGCCTGTGCCCCGCAACGGGAGGGGCCGCGATAGTGAAAGGCCCGCGCACCGCGATGAAGAGCGGTCCCCGCACCGCGATGAAGAGTGGCCCCCGCTTGCCGCAACTGGAGAAAGCCCTCGCACGAACCGAAGACCCAACACAGCCAAAAATAAATAAATAAAAAAAAAAAAAAAAAAAAAAAAAAAGCTGAATTGGTGGGGCTTACCAACTGGAAACATCATTGTAGGGATCTGGTTAGCCTATTGATGGGGATAAACATCTGTTATCTTTAGGTCTTTCCCCTTGAGCTGGTCAGATTCTCCAGAAGAAGACTCTTTCCATCTCCAGAATGGACTGAGACTATTGCAATCTGGGAGGCAAGTTGGGGCCAGGTGGCTAGGGAGCTCAGCATAGAGAATGCATATGTTCCTTTTATCTACCTATTTTTCAGAATGTTTCCTAGGCCTTCAGCTATGCCTGGCACTCCTCAGCCCAATTCTCTCAGTTTTAACCTCTTCAGAAAACAATGCTTCAGACTTCTGCTGAGGGACAGTTGCCCAGCCAGAAGGAATGGAGGACAGTTTCCAGAGATCTAACTATAGTGTTTTTCAAACAGCTTTCTCCCGGGCTTCATTGTTTTAGCCCCTCCTTCACCCTCCCATTCCAGAATACCTGTGCTGCCAGTTCCTTAGGGTTGGTTTATTGTTTTGTTTCTTTTTGAGAACTCTATCATATAAATCATGCTACTTCTCAATTTTCCCCATTACTGGCTTACAGTTACCACTTGTCCATCTGCTTTCCAGCTTCTAAGAGGATTCTGCTGTTGTCTTCTGTCTATTCTCCCTGTCTTTGTAGGCTTATGTCTTTTTTTTTTTTAATTCCTGTTTTGTAGTTTTTGTAGGGTTTCCAGAGGGGTCAAAATTAGATAGAACAGTCTGTTTTAAAACTTATCTTTCAATGTCATTTTTCTCTGGCAACAGAATGCAGCTGCCTGGATTTCTGCCAGTTCAGAAATAACCTTTTAAAATTGACTCCTTCCATTCAGCCAAGTTTGTAAAGACAAGACATTTCCAAAATTTGGCAATGCTTTGATTACACTCTACTCCAAGAACCAAGCTATTACCTCAAGACATCTTGAATTCAACTATGTAGTTGGGTTGTCATGCAAAGGATGCTGAAGTGCCTCCCCACTTTCCTCATCTCTTTCTCTTTGCTGCCATTATCTGGAACCATCACTAATCCTTCACATCTGAGAATTATTGACTCGTGTCATTTACAGAAAGTTAGTTTCACTCTCCCAGGGAGACCAGTTAAGCAAACTTTGGAGAAATGATACAGTAAAGAAATGACTTGTTCCTTAGACTTAAAGTTGTCACAAAGTATTTCCAGTATTTTCAATTCAACACATTGCCATTATCATCATCATCATCATATGTGGAAAACAATGGTGTTATGGATGCTAGGAAAAGATGCTGGGGTATATATGCCTGCTTAGAATTAGGAAAATAGACAAAATCTGCTTTACTCTCCTGTTACCATAAACATATTTGAAAGATGTTTAGATTTTCTGAAAATTTCTTTCTCTTGATGAATCTGCCCTCAATTCCCTGGGGAGCATCAAAAGCTTTCCTACTTTTCTCATCCTCTTCCTTCTCTCCAGGCCTCAGTTTCCCCATCTGTCTGCCTGAGGCAGAAAGTGAACTGGAAGGTAAACTCTGACGTTCCCCCCAGCTCATAGTCCAGGCCCTGCCATAGATGGAAGGGTGGGGGGCAGTCATGTCCGCAACCTGGACATCCCTGCCTCCCTTGTGGACTGGGGGCAGAGTTTGCTTTATTCTCATCATTGAAGACACACAGAAGGAAGGGGATGAAGCTCCTAAGAGATGGTTTCTCAGCCCTGTTCCCAGTGAGTGTAAGGACAGCCTGGAGAAGCTCAGTTCCCCCAAGAATCAAACAAAAGTGGGAGCTGAACGTAGACCAATGCTCTTTCATGTGCTCTTCTACCCGGTTGTTCTGGGTGACCCTGGCCCAGCCTCTGGCTGCCCACTGGCACAGACAGACCCAGGGGGGCCCTTGGAGTCATTTTGGCAGAACCTTGGTCTGCTAGCTGAGAGTCCCTGAACCATCCATTGCCTCTCCTTGTGGCCCTGTGACCCTGGATATGGTGTGTGGTCTGCAGGGGGTAAGAAGAATCCATAGGACCTCGGAAACCAGAGAAAGATGGCACACCAGCAGCTGGGAGGAGGGAAAGATACCCAGCGCCACTTGATTTACAGCCCAACGACTGGAGTAAATGCCTCACACTAGTCCCATACATACTATTCACAACTCAAGGAAGGGGCCTCTGTGGACCTGTTCAGGTTTCCTCTCTTGGCCCTCTCCAGCCTCATGCATTTATTCACTCATTCATTCACTCTTCAAAAATGTAACAAAGCAACCCCGTTTGTGGAAACCCCTTCCGGGGCTATCAAATCCTGCCTCCATAAATTACTAACTGGCCTGGTGACCTTGGGCAGGTTGAGTGACTCAGTAAATCTGTTTCAACTGTTATATGGAAGGGTGGCTGTGAGCATTAGAAATACTGTCTGTGAAGTGCCTGGAGTTGGCTTCAGGCTCACAGTTTTGCAAAGATTAGCTGTAGCACCGGCGTTAAAGTCCAGCAAGGCTCCAGCCCAAATCAGGAAGCAGAGGGGGAAGCCAGGGCTTGAGTGATCCACAGACATGATTCCCCGGAAAAATGCGCGGCACACTGGCCTCCTTTGTCGCCCGGAAAGTAAAAGGACGCCTGACTGGGTTCCCCAAGGGCGACCTTCGCGCCTGTAGACAAAGTCTTGAGAGGGGCGGCAGCTGGGCCCGGGAAGGTGGCTACAGGTCCCACTGCTCTGGACGAGAGAGGCGGGTGTAGAGGCAGGAAGGGGAGGAGGAAAGGGAGGAGGGGACTGACCCAGCCAGCTCAGGCTCCCGCGGCGCTGGGCGGAGCCAGGGCCAGTCCGCCCCGCGCACAGGTGAGCGCGACGGGACGGAACTAAGAGAAGCTCGTGCCAGCCGCTCCGAATCACGGGCCACATTCGCTTTCCCCGCCGAGACCGAGGCGCCGCGGAGCCATGGCCGGCCTGAACTGCAGGGTCACGGTCGCACTGCTGGGGGTCCTGCTGCTGGGCGCTGCGCGCCTGTCCCGCGGAGGGGGTGAGTGCGGCGCTGCCGGTGCGCGGGGCGCTGAGGGGGCACTGGGCGCTGAGGGTCTACACCGCCCGCCACGGTGGTGCAGGGACGGCGCGGGCGGGGCGGACGGACGGCTGGGCCCCCCCGGAAGCCCGGCTCCGGGGAGTGCCGCGTCGGGAGTGGTGGCCGTACCCTCCTGGATTCCGCGCGACCTCGCCCAGGGCTCAGACCGCGGCAAGTGGAGGTGTCCCGGAGCGGGGAGCACCGCGGTGGTCGGGGCCACGAGCCGGGCGCTGGCAGAGAAGAAGGAGAGAAGGGCGCGCGGAAGCCAGGCCCGGGGAACCTCGCTGAGGTGGCGCGCCGCGCGCTCGGGGGCTCTACCTGGATTATTGATGGCGCCGGGCTGGGCGTGAGGAGGGAACTTCCCTCTCTGGCGCACCCTCTACCTCAGCGCCTGGGCCAGAGAAACGGGGCGAGAAAACGGCGGTTTGGCGCCACGACGTCCCACCTTTTTACTCACCTTTTCCCCTGTCCGTCCGCTCCTTTCTCGCTCTCCCGAAGTTCAGGAACATTAATCCGAAAATGAAAGCGCTTCTGTGCCGCGGAGGCTCTGCACGCCCCCGCCCCTCGCACCTGTGGGTAGTGGGCTTGGACAGCGGAAGGGGGTCGGCGGAGGGGGCGGTCCACAGTTGTGTGGGAATTCCGAGTTCCGGTGGGGGGCAGGGACCGCCACATCCCAGCTACCTGGGCCTACGAGGAGGTGTCCTGTGGGCCCTGGAAGTATTAAAACCGTACTGGTCTCTTCATGTAAGAACTTGACTTGAGGCCTTTCCTGAGACTAGTACGAGTTTTGTGTTTTTAAAAGAGCTGTCGAGGAAGCGATTTGGGTTTTTGATTACCCTTTGCTGCATCTAAGGGGACGTTTGTGTTTGGCAGGCAGGTAAATTAGAGGAAATTAAGTTAAAGAATCAATCTAAGCAGATGAGTTGAACTTGGGCGTTCCAGCAATTGCCATCATGACAAATCCGAGACCGGAAAGCTTCCTGGTTCTTTTCTCCAACAGCAGTGAGGTGACATATTGCTGCACAGAAGAGGGGACATTGAAAATATTTACTGTGTTTATTGTAAGTTGGACTGAGTTTTCAAGATTCCCTTGAAGAAGAAGTCAGTTTAAGAATAAAGAGTAATTTAGCTAATGAAAATAGGTGTAAATGTATGTGTGAGAAAAAAAGTGTGCCCATCACACTTGGGAGCTGTCTTGAAACTCTGGGAATTGTCTGAGATGTTTCCGGTTGTCTGTGATAACAGTTGAGAACTCCTCCAGTAAGAGTATGGTGTAAGTCAAGGCATCAGTGCATTACTGACATCTATGACAGCCTATCCTGAACTGGCTTTTGTTACATGTCTCATTCCTCCCTGTGGCCTGGAGAGGCTGCCATTTTGGTCTCCAGTGGCTCCAGTGGAGTCTGTTCTTTCCAGGAAGTTCTTGACTGTTGGAGCTGTGTCTCTTGGTTCATTGTACAGATACAGGGAAGCCCAGGAACTTTCCCATTTCACCTTCTTAAATCTTTCCTGTGGTCTTAGGAAGTGGACCTGTGAGGCCACATCTCTGGGCTGAACTAAAGGTTATCCCTTTGTGGTTGGAGCAGTCACAGAGTACATTTGCTTTGCCCAAAGTCTTGGGGTTGATGTAACTGGTGGAGGCCTTCAAGAAGTTAGTAGCGTCTGTCCTGAAGAGATGGAGGGAACCAGAGAGCCTAGCACAGTGGATTTATTTTATAAATCGCTGAACTCTCTTAAGACTCTGCAGAGTGAAAATGATGTTGGTCTCACTGCAGAGATGAAGAGTAAAGGAAAGTTTGCATCTTGGTGGGGTGTGTTTGTTTGAGTTTGGTATTCCCACCAGCTCTCCCACTTCTAAGAATGAAAGACTGGTTAAGTTAAAAGAGCCTTGTTAAAACCTCAACTTAGGGACTTCCCTGGTGGTGCAGTGGTTAAGAATCTGCCTGCCAATGCAGGGGACACAGATTTGAGACCTGGTTCTGGAAGATCACACATGCCACGGAGCAACTAAGCCCGTGCGCCACAACTACTGAGCCCACGTGCCACAACTACTGAAGCGCATGAGCCTAGAGCCCGTGCTCTGCAACAAGAGAGGCCACTGCAATGAGAAGCCCACCCACTGCAACGAAGAGCAGCCGCCGCTTGCCGCAACTAGAGAAAGCCTGCGTGCAGCAACGAAGACCCAACGCAGTCAAAAATAAATAAATAAATAAATTTATTTATTTTTAAAAAAGAGTTTAGTCTAAGAGATTCAAGTAGGATAACATTAAAAAAAAAAAAAAGAAAAAGAAAGAAAGAACGAAAAAAACCCCTCAACTTAGTGGCTTTCCAAGAACCACTCAGGTACCAGAGGCTGGGTCAGTGACCCCATTCTTGCCGCCATTGTTTCTTGCCAAAAATATGAGTACGCATCAAATGACGTGTTCACTCACCCTGGGTGAGTGTGTGTGTTCATCATTCTTCAGATTCAAATGTGTAACTGGCAGAACTGATGAGTCTGACCCCACTCTAACCCCCACACCCACACAGACTGTTTCTCTGCTGGCTGCAGACATGTGCCTGGGTGCTGACCCATCAGCCTCAGGGGTCACTTCATATGTTACTGTTTTGTCTGTGATGACTGTACCCTGCCCCCCCACATTCTTCTAGGGGTTCTCCCAGGCTATCAATGTGGCGAAAGGAAGTTGAAATTATTTAAATGCTTTAAGTAATGTATATATAATTATTGTAGAAAAATTGGCAACAAATATAACAAAATATCTGTGAGCAAACCACCTTGGTCGTTTTGGTGCACAGTTTTAGTGTGTGTGTGTGTGTGTGTGTGTGTAAAACCAAAAATGGGACCATCCCTTTGTATAGCTTTAACTAGTCCCCTATTGGTGGACATTTAGATTGCTTTCAATTTTTCCTACTAAAAATAGAACATGTCCAGAGTTTCCCTTGTGGCGCAGTGGTTGAGAATCCGCCTGCCAATTCAGGGGACACGGGTTCGATCCCTGGTCCGGGAAAATCCCACATGCCACAGAGCAACTAAGCCCGTGCACCACAACTACCGAGCCTGTGCTCTAGAGCCCGCGAGGCACAGCTACTGAGCCTGCATGCCACAACTACTGAAGCCTGTGCGCCTAGCGCCCGTGCTCCGAAACAAGAGAAGCCACCACAGTGAGAAGCCCGCGCACTGCAACGAAGAGGAGTCCCCACTCACTGCAACTAGAGGAAGCCCGCATGCAACAACGAAGACCCAACGCAGCCAAAAGTAAATAAAATAAATATATATTTTTTTAAAAAGCTTTAAAAAAAAATAGAACATGTCCAACAATAGGGGTCTGTTCAGTGAAAAGACATTAAAAATTATATAGCACAGATTCTATAATGACATGAAATGATATTATCTTTGCGTTGCTAAGGTTATAAAATAGTGTCAGCTGGATTATCCCATTTTGATATATCTGAGAATGTGTTCCTGTGGCTATATTGTTCTGCACATTCTTGACTATTTTGTCCGACTAAAATTCTGGAAATAGAATTGCTGGGATGAAGAGTAGAGAAAAGGTTAAGGTTTTGGATACACATGTCCATGTTGCCCTGTGGGTAGCTTGTCCTGGTGTCCTGGTGTACCTTCCTGCCAACAGAGTATGAATGCCTTTTTCCCATACTCCCCTGGGCTGTCATCATTGTTGTGTCACTAGCAACTATGGGAGAAGCATTCCTCCCTCTAGCTCAGCAAGCAGGGTCTGAACGGTGTTGGTGGGTATTCAAGAATCTCAGGAGCGCCCCAGCTAGGTGGTACTAATAGTCCAGCAGCACTTTTTTTGCTAAAAACAAAAACAAAAAGCCAGAACTGAGTCCCTTGGCTTATAACACAAGCCTCGCCTTCGATTTTGCTCAGTGGTGCTGACTTTGGTTTCGATGTAGGAGAAGGGGAGTTTGCTGGTCAGAAGGATCCATGATTGAGGTCAAGATGGGTGGGACAATGGGGCGTGATATGGGGGAGCCATAGCCAAGGCTCTCCACCTGGGTGATTAATAAAAGTTCACACCCCTTAATTATCATTCTAAATTATAAAAATTATTCCACAATCAAATTATTTCAAACCACTTCCTACAACCTTGTAATTAGCCCATCACCTTCTCCTGGGCAGCTGGCAACATTTTAGAGAAACCAGCAAGGAGAGCCAAGTCCCCTTCCTCACCTCTTTGTAGCCTTGGGTTTGTATTCAGTACACAAGTTTTTTGGTTTTTTGTTTTTGTTTTTTTATTATTAATTACTAACTACTGCTTGTAATACCTAACACATATTGAGCTTCTGCTCTGTGCCAGCCACTCTTCTGAGTATTTTACGTGTAAGCATCTCCCACTTAACATCAGTAATTCATCCCTAAATACCGGACATTCTGCATGAAAACACTAACTGATGCCCTACATCTCACTATTTCATGTGGGACAAACTATAAAAACCCACTGCACAAAACCCAAACCCCCAACAGTTTCCAAAAGCATAATGAAACAGCAGAAGATACCCATATATAATTAACAACCAATTCTGTTAAATGTAAAATGCATGACATCCCTTCTGGATTGCCAGACCATTTACTGTATGTGGCTCTTCACAGACAGTTGCTTTGTGTGTAATAACTTCCTGCAGCCCTTTTGTTGGCAGTCGCGGCATCTCCACCAGATCCTCACATTCTGCCTATTGTGTTTGCAACATACATTTTTTTTCAAATGTGTTGTGTTTGGAGATGTAAATATACATATTTCCAAAATAGACATTGGCTCAAAATAACTGTGATAGATGACACAATGTTTGAGTAATAAAAACTCAGCTGTTTCCTCTTGTGAAAATGTAAATCCAGGAGGCGTTCTTGAGTAGACCTGCTAGTCATTTAGCTCTCCAGCCTCAAGCAAGTACTCCTATAAGCCCCTGAATAGAGGGGCACAGAGAGATGAAGTAACTTGCCCAGGGCTACCCAGCAAGTATGTAGTGATGCTGAGATGGTAGCCCAGGTAGCCTGAATTCAGAACTCAGCTTCTGTCACCAGTGTGCCATGCCCCCTGTGCCCAGTGGGACTCCTAAAGACAGCATTTGCTGGTCATCTTAGAGACAGTGTCTGCACTCCAGACATTTTCTTTCATTTTTTGAAAAATCAACCAACACTTACTGAGTGCTGTGTTCATATTTGTTCTAGGAATGTGTGTTTTTTGTTTTTAAAATTTTTTTTTGAAGTCACATTGGTTTATAACATTGTATAAGTTTCATGTGTACAGCATTGTATTTCAACTTACGTATACCCTACGGCGTGCTCATCACCAAAAATTTATTTTCCGTCTGTCACCGTACGGTTGATCCCATTTTCCACATTCGCGTCCCCCCACCCCCGACCCCATCCCTTCCCCTCTGGTAACCACTACTCTGTTCTTTGAATCTACATGTCTGTTTTTGTTTGGTTTGTTCATTTATTTTGTTTTTCGTTTGTTTGTTTTTTATGTTCCACATATATGTGAAATCATACAGTATTTGACTTCCTCCATCTGATAGCATAATACCCTCAAGGTTCATCCATGTTATCGCAAATGGCAAGATTTCATCTTTTTTATGGCTGAGTAATATTTCATTGTTTGTGTCTGTGTGTGCATATCTATATCTATATCTATATCTATATCTATATATATATCACATCTTCTTTATCGATTCTTCCATCGGTGGGCATTTAGGTTGTTTCCATATGTTAACTATTATAAATAATGCTGCTATGAATATCTGGGTACATGTATCTTTTAGAATTAGTGTGTTTGTATCTTTGGATAAATACCCAGAAGTGGGATAGCTGGATCATATGGTAATGTGTATATGTTTTAAATATGTAAACAATGTAAAAACTGTGCTTAGAAAAAGAATTACCTGTACCTGGTAACAAAATTTCAAATAGTACAAAATGATCTGTGGGGAGGAGAGGGGAGTATGTCCCCTTCTACCTCTGACCCCAGGCCTCCTCCCAGAGGCAGCTGTGGTTTCTTGTGCATTGTTCCTGAGCATGTACAAGTTGACAAATATACATACCTCCCTTCTTTACACAAAAAGGAGCACAATATAGTATATAGTAGAGGATGTGTCCCATATGCGTCTTAATTTTTTTCATGTAGCAATCCATCTTGGTTCTAACTCCATACCAGAACATATGGAGCTGTCATGCTTTTTGACAGCTGCATAATATTCCTTGTCATGGGAGCATCATGTTATATTTAATCAGCCACTTGTTAATGGATTGTTTCCAATCTTCTGTTGCTATGAACAGAGCCTCACTGACCATGTTTGCAGCTGACTTTGTTGGGTATATGGACAAGTTTATCTGTAAGTGAAATTCCTGGATGAGGAATTACTGGGTCAAAGGGCTTGTACAGAAAATGTCAAATAGAAGAAAGTGAATAATAGGGGAACCAACTTGCCCAAGAGCCCAGATAATAGGTGGTAGTGCCATCTGTAAATCTGGGCAGTCTCGTTTCAGAGTACAGGCTCTTAACCACCCCAGGCTGCAATTTACTCCTTTCTTTATTCTTTCCAGTTGAAGCTAATCATAAACTTTAGGCAAGGGAAATATTTTGAATTTCCTTTCAAATATTTACTTTCAGTTCCGTGATCAGAATGCCATGAGCACTGTGTATTGAGAAGGCTGAAGATGGGCTTGCGCTCTGATAGCTCCTCATGTTTGCATTGAGGACTGATTAATTCTTTGTGACTTTTTACCTTGATAAGTCTAATAGTTAAGGTGTAACACTCTTTGAGCTGCTATAACACAGACCCAGATGTGTCTAATGGCTCAAACGCAATAGATGTTTATTTCTTACTCACAGAAGGTCCTAAACAGGGGATCTCCTCCAAGCAGTGATATGGGGACCCAGGCTCCTTCCACTTTCTGACTCCACCATCTTCAAGAAGTGTGGCTTCTGTGTTCATCCATATCAAACTGATAGAAGATAAAAGAGCAGGAGGGGGTCTTACATGGAGGGTTTTATGGTCCAGGAATGGAATTTGTTTCATATCACTTCTGCTGCCACTCTGTTGACTAGAACTCAGTGGCATGGCCCTATCCAAGTGAAAGGGAGACTGAAATGTAGTATAGATGGGAGCCCAGGAAGAAGTCATCGTTGTCCAATTGGCAATGTGGCGGACAGAGTGGTAGGAGCGCCAGACTTATGGGTCAGGACACCTGGTTCTAACTTCAAGTCTTGTCGACAGTTAGCCTTATGACTTGGGAAAAGTTGCCTTGTCTCCCTAGGCCTCAGTTTTCCAGTCTTTCACGTAGGGGCTTGGACCGTGCGGAGGAACCACCAGCCCTAATGTCTTATGAGCTGATTTACATCAGAGCTGATTTGTGGATCTTCTGGAGACCCCCGAGCTATTGGAAGAGCTCAGGCAGGGTCATATCCAATCCCCATTAGGAAAGTGGCTGGAATGGTGCTTGGCTCATAGCAGGCACTTAGTAAATATCTGTGGAATAAACAAATGGATAATCCAGGTCAAGGCCAATTCCTTTTAGGAGAGTGTACGAGCTTATAGACGTTAGATGACTTCTTCAAGTCACTGTGAGAAGGTGGCAAGGGCAAGAAGGTCTAAAGCCCAGGTCTCCTGGCTCCAAATGTGATGCAAATCAGACAGAAGAGGAGGAGGAGGGAAGCACAGTCCCAGTGACTGCGTGTGTGGACTGGGAAAACTAGAAAGTAGAAAAAAGAAAGTGTGGATTGACAGATGGAGCCACAGCTTTCTGTGTCCCTTCAGGGTGTGGTAGACACCTTGGTTGTCTGGGTTCTCTTCCTCACCCCAGGGCCCAAGATCTTCATTCTGTAGAACGTGCTCATAAGTCTCTGCTGGTCCACTTCCAGGAGGAAGTGGACGGGGGTGTGGGTGGGTTTTCGGGAATGCAACCCCACTCCTGGATACTTGCAGGGGAAAAACTAGAAAATGATGGCGATACAGTGAAAGAAGCAAGGTGTAAAGTAGTGTGTGTATGTACAGTGTGACTCTAGTCATAGGAAAAAAGACTGGAAGGAAGTAGTTACACCAGAAATATCTGGCCTACAGTGTAGCCAGCAGAGCCCTCCTGCGCGAAGGATGGTTTGCTGGTAGCCGTGATGATCATGACAAGGACTTTGTTTTGTCCTGCACATTCTCCCATGTGAACCACATTGCTTCACAATATCCCAACTTGGTTCGTTTGGTTTGGATTTCTCTAAACAGTAATACTGAATTTGTGATAGAATACAGTAGAAAATCAGAATTTGTTTTACAGACATATACTTCACAAACTTTTATAAAATTTAAAGTTCTTTCTTCAGTTACTGTACTTAAAAAATAATCTGCACTTTTCAGTTCTCTTTTGAGTACAGCCCAAGCCAAGGGCACCACTGAGAGCCTTGTTAGTCTGACTTTGCCAGGGAGAGGCTGTACTCTTGGACGGGCCATGCATTCTGCCTGATGGAAATGCAGCTCAACAATATACTATGAGGCCATTAACCACCTCACCCTAGACTGTGAACATCTTTAAATAATAAATTCAGAAATATTTTGAAAAAGCAAATTATAACTATTCCATGAGCACAAATGGTATAACTTTCTTTGTTTTAAGTGAAGTGCAAATATTCCCTACCCTCAATGGCAGATAATCAAAGCATTCTGGGGGAAATGTGCCACTTCTGTAAAAACTTACGGGTGTCCACCTGCTGCCTTTGGCTGGGACAATAAAAGACAGTCTCCAGAATTGCGTTCATCAACTTTCTGCATCCAAAAATTACACAGAGTTCAAGTCAGGCTGTTGTTTTTGTTTTGGGGTCTGCCCACTTGGCCATCTCCAAGTAACGTCGCGCAATGCTTGGAGCCATGAGGAGACTTCTCAACACTTGACAATTTGTGGTCCAGCTGGGAGCTGGGCTAGGATGGTGTATGTCCAGGCACGTGCCAGATTCCTTCAAGCAGATGCTTTATCTTCCATCATTGAGCTGGTGGTGGGGACATCAAGCTATTTCAAGCAAGGATGTTTGGCTGAAACATTTTTTAACCTGAGAACAACTCATAAACATTTGGTGAGAGGTCCCAGGACATCATGGTGGATGCAGAGATGGTGAGATGGAGCCCCTGAGTGTTAAAGGCTCAGGGCATCTCCTGGATCCAGACAGACGCTTGACTCTGGTGCACAGTGGCACACCAGCCACGGAGGAGAGGCCAAGAGCCAGCAGCACAGAGGGTGAAGTTATCAAATGCTGCTGCTCCTGCCAGAAGTCTACGCTATGCTGGAGGCCCCAGGAGGACTCAGCCTGTGGTGATGGGCTGTCTTTATCACCAGCCGCCCTGCTGACAATTCTCACTGGAGTGGGGCCTTGGAGTATCTTCGAGGCATAGACCCAATGAAAATAACGTCTGTAAATCACTCAGCACAGTGTCCAGCCTCGAACAGATTCCTCACTTAATAATTGTTATCACTTTGATTATTTGAGTTGAGCCCAAGAAGAACATTGAAATTTTCAGCAGCAGACAACATGGACCAAACTGCCAGGCCGTTGTCTGTGTAACCGGGTTGCTTTTGGGAGACATTTTGGTTGTTTCAGCCTCTGCTACTACATACTGTGCTTCAGCCACTATCCCAGTGCGGTCAGCTTTGGGCCCTTATGAGGAAGGGGAAGCTCCTAGAATCGAAGCTGCTGGATTAAAAACTGCAAGAAATTGTTCTCAATGACACTAGAACATGTTTTAAAAAATTGTTTGCAGGTGAGTACCAGTGCACGCCAGTGCGTGCGTGCATGCACGCACACGCACAAACATACACATTTCCTTTTAGCCAAGGAACTGACCAGACCGGTTTTATATAACTTAAACATCATGCCCAATTGCACATAAGAAGTGAAAAGAACTTCCCAGTGGGCTTCTGAAGATTACAGCTGTCCTTGTGAGCAAGTGTCATAAACTGAGACTGGGCTGGAATGCGCCAGGCCATGAAACCAGAGCTGGATATTCCATGGAGTCTGGCAGGGCCCCTGCTTTCATCCCTGCTGAGAGGTGGAGGATTGCCCAACTGCCCTGAAGTTGCTGACAACCTTATCAGGCACTTCAGCCCTGGGCTGTCAGGAGCAAGTTCTCAACTTATCACGACAAAGAAGACGTTTTTTTCAAATTGTAGACAGTGCTTGGGTCATTTTGCAGAAGCCCATCCCAACACAATACAGCCAAACCCTTGAAATAACATCTTCCAGCCTCCCTGATCTCTGCTTCTGTGGGAATACAATTCCAGTTCCAGCCAGGAACGTGGGACACCAAGGAAGGTATGTCCCACTGGCACCTTGAAACTCCAGATGAGCATCTTCTTCTCCTTCCAATGGTGACTGGAGACTGGAAACAAGCCAAATGTCCATGATTAGAAGACTGGTTAAATTAATGATGGTACATCCAAACAGTGGAATGCTACACAGCCATTTAAAAGAATGGGGTGGCTCTCAGTTTACAGACATGGCATAACCCCCCCAGATATATTCTTGAGGGGAAAACACAAGATTCAGAACAGTGAGGATGGTATGCCACCCTTTGGCAAAGTGAAGTGAAATAAAATAGGGGTGCCTTATAGAGATATGCTTACATATTTTACTTTGTGCTTCATGTATTTTTTATCTAAAAGTAAAATATATTTTTCAACTTTATTGAAATATAATGTACATACCATAAAATTCACCACTCAACTGCACTATTTGATGAGTGCTGTCAGGCGGTACAACGTTTCAATCACCCTGCAAAGTTCCTCCAGACCCCTTTGCAGGCAATCCCTGCCCTTTGGCCCCTGGAAACCATTGATTTGCCTTCTATCACCACAGTTTTGTCTTAAAAATAGTTTTAAATTAAAAAAAAAATATTTAAAGCCAGGTATGAGTATAGCAATGATTCTGTCTTCAAAAAAAGTCTACAGATGCTTCCTGCAAGAATTTGGTTGTGTAGAAGGGATGGAGTAGAAGTGATAAGTCACTGGGAATCAAGGAACTAATGACCAAAACTGCCTTCTCCACCTAGAGCAGCTTTTCTTGAAAAGCAATTTGCTGCATTTCCCACCCCCCTATCCACTTTTATGGCCTAGCACTGAGCAGGCCTAGAGAATTTGATCTTTGCCTAGAATGTCTTGAAAAGATCTAGCCTAGTCTTGGGTTATTTGGTAACAGATTCCATTCATTCCCCAGATGTTGGAGTCCCCTTGTGCTGGATGCTGGACATTCAGAGGTAGAAAACCCTAGTTCCTTGCTCTCTGGGGGCTCACCACCCAGAAGGGATTCAAACATGTAAACCAGGAGCTACAAATGGGTGGCCTGAGGGCCTTGGCCCAGTTCTGTTTGATGTGTTTTGGAAAAAGCTGAATTACAATATATTTAGTAGAGCATGTACCCTCTGATTCAATAAAGACTCTCCTCACTATGTTGGCTTTTCTCATTTACATTACCTGCCTAGGCCCTGAAAGCATTTGAGTTTGAGACAATATCCAGTGTGTAAGTACAGCAAAAGATGTATGTATAAGAACTGCAATAAAGGTTGGGGATGGAGATTACCTTACACAGGCAGGAAGAGAGAAGGAGGAGGACAGGTGTTCTGGTGTCTGAGGTCTGTGGAACATCAGCAAAACCCTAAGATAGGACCTGGAACAGAAGTACGGCTCTGTCATTCATCACCAGTAATCCCATGGTGTTGTTTTGATATTTTAAAAGTGTTGCGTCATTTGTAGAGATGTGGATGGACCTAGAGACTGTCATACAGAGTGAAGTAATCCAGAAAGAGAAAAGCAAATATCGTATATTAACGCATGTATGTAGAATCTAGAAAAATGATAGAAATGAACTGGTTTGCAACGCAGAAATAGAGACACAGATGTAGAGAACAAACGTACGGACATCAAGGGCTGGGATGAATTGGGAGATTGGGATTGACATATATACACTAATAGGTATAAAATAAATAACTAATAAGAACCTGCTGTATAGCACAGGGAACTCCACTCGCTGTACAGTAGAATCTAACACAACATTGTGAAACAACTATACCCCAGTAAAAAAAATAAATAAATAAAATAAAAGTGTTCTCCCACCATCTCTGAAAAGACAACTTGCAAAGTGATCCTCTATCTGGAAAAATGTAATGAAGAGTATTCCTTCAATGTATGATTCATGACTGGAGACCAGCTATAGGCGCAAGGCAGAATGTAGTTTGAATGATGATTAAATGCCTCATTACTCTGGGATTTTCTAACTGAGTTTTGTTCCCATCCTCCTCTTCCTTCCTTGGCAATAGCACTTAGCAGCAGGACCAATTCCTGCTGTGAGGAAGGAATACGGGTCATGAAAGGGAAAGTGCTCTGAACCACAGCCTCTCTCCCTTTCAGGAATAACCATCTACTTTTTTCTTCCACCTGCAGATACAATGTGCCTTGGAGCCAGCCTCCTCAAAACCCCTAGCTCAGCATTCTTGGGCCCTCAACTCAGTTTTTCACCTCCCTGAATTTATGGCATAATTATCTTAAGATCATTAGCTAGTGCCACCACTGGCACTGTCCAGGTGCCAGTAGCGGCCATGCTAGTTGATGTAACACCCTCCATAATGATCATCCTTGTTGATATAATTTCATCCATGATGGCTGAACACCTATAATGTCCATTCTTATTGATTTAACGCCTCCCATGTTAATACCTTCTGTAACAGCAATCCTCGTGGACATACACCTTCCATAACGACGTCCTTGTTGACATAGTACCTTCCATAATGGCCCTCCTCATTGACATGACACCTCCTGGGGGCTGTCCTGACCCCTCTGGATGAAGAAAGCATGTGTCTGTCTGGCCCGAAATATCTCCTAGAGTGTGCAGGCTTCCTTTGCTGACCTGTTTTACCATGGGGCTACGTGGTTTGCTGGAGGAATCACTCTACTGACTGGCCCATGGTCGTTTGAGAGAGCTTCATTCAAAGACTTACTCTCCAAGTCAGGCTATGTGGATGGATCACCCCCACCCCCACCCCTGCCTTTAAGATTGCTGGAAACAATGGTAACTAGACTTATCATGGTGATCATTTCATGATGCATGTAAGTCAAATCATTACATGGTACACCTTAAACTTACACAGTGCTGTATGTCAATTATATCTCAATAAAACTGGAAGAAAAAAATTTAAATAAAAATATTAAAAGATTGCTGGAGATAACAACAACAAAAGGTACTAACCCCTACTCCCTAAAACAAGAGGTTTAAACAGAAGGATGTATTCCCAGTTGGCTGCAGCCCTGGCCCCTGGGATAGGGCTGGCCCACACTCCGCAATCCTATCCCCCTAAGTGATCAGGAGGTTGGGTCTCTGCAGTTAAGAAGCAGTTAGACCTAGGGCTTCCCTGGTGGCGCAGTGGTTAAGAATCCGCCTGCCAATGCAGGGGACACGGGTTCGAGCCCTGACCGGGGAAGATCCCACATGCCGCGGAGCAACTAAGCCTGTGCGCCACAACTACTGAAGCCTGCGCGCCTAGAGCCTGTGCTCCGCAACAAAAGAAGCCACCGCAATGAGAAGCCCTTTGCACCGCAACAAAGAGCAGCCCCTGCTCGCGGCAACTAGAGAAAGCCTGCGCACAGCAACGGAAGACCCAACGCAGCCAAAAATAAAATAAATCTATAAAAAAGAAGAAGAAGAAGAAGAAGCAGTTAGGCCTGATGTGTGTAGATTCTTACTTAACCATCTCCCTGCTAGCTTTTTATCAGAGGAACTTGAACAGCTAATCTCTGATGGCAAGGTGAGACCATTGGCAAAGGACTCAGGGAACACTAAAGAAATGGGAATTTCAGTAACTTCTGAACTTCTGGCAGACGGAGAAGGGGAAGGCCCCTCATTCTGTTCGTGTCCCTGAGCACACATACAGATGGGTTTTTTAACTCTGTCCTTTGATTCTTCCCCATCTGTCCTTGTGATCCTCGGTGACTTTCAAGTTCGTCATGACTCACACTTCAAGGTCTGGCAAAATGAATCTTTTTAACATTTCATAAAATGTTAATGTGATTTACACTGGCCCTGTGGCAATTTAGCATATCATCATGACTTATTTGCAGTGGTCATAAACTCAGTTATATTTGTTGTTTAATTCTGCAATTCCCACATGCAAAGTCTCTTATTATGCAGATTTCTCTACTTCTGTGAACCCCTTTTAAATCATCCCTCCACCCAGTACAATTCCATTCCATGTGGAGTGAAATGTTAAAGTCCGGGTCTTATCGCGGCAAGAAGCCTTAAAATGGCCACAGTCCCAGAGGGGTTTATACACAGATGTGTTCATTTGCTCCAGATTGTGGTCCAGACAGGGCCCATGACCTCGTTATGCATCTCTAACATACGTCTCCAATATGGCATGTGTCTTTGATCATAAAAGGGAAAGATACAACAGAAGAAGGTTTGGATGGCTTCCTGCAAACCCATCACCACTTTAAAAAGTAATTCAAAGCACAAGCCCTGCAGACAGTTGATCGCTAGTGTCCACTTTGGAGAATCATTCAGTTACTTTAGAAAATTAACTTGCATCATTGCATATAAATTTCTTTCCTAGGGAATTTGGGAATTAAGAGTAAGGAGTGAAGGGATGGACACAATGGTCCCTGTTTTGATAAACTATTCCAACAAGTCAGATTGACTAAGAATGCCCATGGTTCCTTCTATTTAACATTGCTCTTTGAACTTTATTGTCCTCTATGATTGTTCTCAGAGCTATGGAAATAGTAAACTATTTTAAAGGGAACCATGGGTCTCTTTCACTGAAGGGGTGAGAACATGATGTCCTTTGAGTTCTGAAGTCCGTGAATGTGACTCCCCGAAGCTGGGCCCAGCCTTGTGCATCTCTGTGTGCTGGCACCCGGCCTGGAGGGCAGCTCACCATTACCTTGAGTCATGTGGCCTGAGTCAGCCTTCATTGCAGTCGCAGCACCAAGTTGTCTGTGGGTCTTCCGCTTCCGTTGTGCGTGCCCTGGTCCACCTCCTGCGCCTTCTTCCCTGCCCTGACCCCTGCCCCGCCAGTGCAGGCCTGGGTCCCAGTTCACCCTGATGCAAGGTTGCGCTTGGTCACCCCCAGGCCCTTTATTTATAACTGTAGTTGATGTTCAGTCCTTTCTGGTGTGTTAACTGACTGTTGCAGTGTTTTTAGCGTATGGGCTTAAAATGTGGCCCTGTCCTTTAAAGAGCCTATGAAGCTCTCGTGGTGGAATGGCAGGCTAGTTCTTCAGTTGGGAGGTGCACATGCTATTTGGGGCTGGGGCGTGGGATGATCCCCTGTCCTGTCACCTCCTGTTCCTCCATACTTCCAACAATAGCCTGAGGAATTCCCCCAGCTTGGCCTAGCCCCCGCACTCAGCTTCTCTGTGGGGATGCTGTGTGGGCAGCCATCAGCCCACTTCCCTTTGCTTCTGAGAAAGAATGAAAAAAGATTTGCCCTGCTACCGCAAGAGGCTGCTTTTCCCAAGCCAGCCAGGGGAGTAAGGTGGGTGGAGTGGGGAGGGGGACAGGGTTATGGGGGAGCATTGGTGTGCCTTCTCAATCAGGTCCTGCCTGATCTCCAAACCAATGAACGAGCAGCTTTACAGCTCAGATACCTGGAAGGCCAGGTGGGAGTCTCTTTCCAGGAGGAGGCATTTCCTGCCAAGCCAACAAGAGGCCTGGGTTGGGATTCTTGCAGCCCAAGTAAAGGGGAAGGAAATTCAGGAGATGGGGGTTTGGGGAATTCTCCTAAACATAGGTGTGATTTCGCCCATGAATCTCACTGACAGTGGCCTTGAGAAGTGAGCCCCTCGGGCAGGGGCTTCTGGAGGATGCTTTCCTTCCAAGACCTGGCACTAGCCCTTTATACCCAGTGCTTTGTTCCAGAATTATGGCTGCTTTTCCTCTGCCACCAACTTGGCCACTTGCCTCCCATGCCCACAGTCCCCAGGCAAGGCTCACAAAACTACAGAGCCATCGACGGCCAAACACGCCAGGTTCCCTTTCTCAGGTCCTTGCCTAGAGATGCTGCCAAAAAAAATCACACAAAAGAAGAACCAGGCCCCAAACATTTTGAATTCCGGGGAACTTTCAATCTTCAGTTTAAATTCACACCACATTTTCAAATTATTTTTAAACAAAGCGCCTATTTAAACAAAGTGCATTTTAAACAAATACCTTTCCCTTTTGATATCCTGGAGATTCCCTAGAGAGCCAGCAGCTGGGAAATGTTTTATTCCGTTTCGATTGACTGTTGATGATAATAGGCCAGTCTCATCACAAGGCTCCTGGCCATGTGTGGACTTCCCTGGGCAGGGCTGGCTCTGCTGACGAGCCATTTTTCATGTGCTGAGCTCCAGTGTCAGGCTGCTCGGGCACAAATCTGGCCCTGCCTCTTACTAATCATACATGCCTGGGCAAGTTACTTGACCTCTCTGAGCCTCGGTTTCGTCATCTTTAAAATGTGGATTAACATTAGAACCTGCTCTGTGGGGTGGCTGTGGGCATTTATAAATTCTTATCAAGTGCAAGCACGGACCCTGCACATACTAAGTACTCAGTGTTATTATTAAGACTGGCCTGGTATCTAGACTCCAAAGGCTTCTCATCCAAGAAAGGCAGATAGGTTTCTGAAACAGCAACTTGCCTTGTGGTTCTTTTTGATGTGAATGTGGGAAATTAACTATTTCCAGGCAGGCAGAAGTCTGGTCTTCCTGCCATTGGTGAGACTTTCCCGTCGGTTTACCAGTCTGTAAACAGACCTGGTCAAAGAGATTTAGCGTGTCTACACCATTTATTCCTCCACAGCCTGCAGGCCTTGCTGCCCCAGGTCCACTGGATTAATAACACTCCGACTTTGGTAGTGTGAGAGTCTGGCACCCCCTCGTCACAGCAGGCCCCATTCAGATGGGTTACGTTGGTGCTGATGCTCAGGCCCTCCGTGTCAGCCAACGACTCCAAGTACTTCATAACAATGGCAGCACTTCCTTCCCTTCTGCTGGTTGATTCCACCAGCTTTGGCAACTTCTGGGAGGGCAGCTCAGTGTGGTATCCTGGGAGGTGGGGAGGGCAAGTGTGCTGAGGTCAAACCAGAATCTCCCAGCTGCCTCCTGAGCTCAGCAAACAGGGACTTGAGGTCACTTCTCTGAGCCTCAAAAGGATGCTGGAGTCACATGAGTCAACACATGTAGAAGGACCTTAATAGTCGGTGGGCAGGGCCAGGCCAGGGCAGGAGAGGTGTGGAAAATTTAAGGAAGCACTCACACTTGCATAATCCTGAGTGTGATGAAGTTTGCCCCTAGGCACCTTACCTGCCTCGCCCTGAGTCCAGCCCAGCCAGCCAGGACTCTGGGCTTTAGATTGACAGCCTAGTTGCTGCTACAGTTGTTTCCCTACTTAACACCCTTCAACAGCACCCCAGCAGTACTGCCCCAGTAGCAGTAGTTGTAATGTGCTGTCTATCATTACTAATATCAACAGTAACAGCTAACATCGATTGACTACCTGGCAGCGTTCTAAGCACTTCATAGGTACTAACTCATTTAGTCCTTATGAGAATTCCAGTATTACCTCCGTTTGCAGGTAAGGAAAGTAAGGCACAGAGAAGCTAAGGAATATGCCCAACAGGACACAGCTGGTAAGTGGTACCAAGCCAGGAATTGATCCCAGGTAGTCAGATTCTAGACTCTAAGCTCTTCACCACTACACCAAGCTGCTAAGATATGCTGGTCCCACTGGGTGAAGCCCAAACTCCATGGCAACAACCAAGCCCCTTCCTGACCTGGCCCCTTCCCGTCTCCAGCCTCCTCTACCCGCATTTCCTTGCCCTCTGGCCAAACCAAACTCCCTGGAGTGGCTATAAGGAAGCTGTCTTCTTCACACCTGTGACTTTGCAGCTGCCGTTCCCTCTACCTTTCCTTCCAACACCTGTTTCTCTATAGGCAAACTCCTTATTCATTTTTCTAGACCCATCTTAAGTTTCCTCTGTGAAATCTTCCTTGACCACCCCCAGACAGTTAATAGCTGACCTCAGCATCTTCAGAGTACCTTGACCTTCTTTGGTGCCCTCAAATTGCTGACTATCTGATGGGGTCTGATGGAGTAGACAGACAGGCAAACGTACATTCAACTTCTGTGAATTCAGCAATTACCTCCCGCAGGGAGGAGGTGGGAGAAATCATGCAAATGGTGTGAGTGTCCCCACGAGGTGGATGCAGGGTGGAAGGGTGAATCGCCAGCCCTTCTGCTGGTATCCCTTCCTCCAGCTGTCATGATATGTGCATCCACAATTTAACATATTGGGTTTTGCAAACCTGGTCCCTAAAATCAAATCAGTGCTTTATCTGGTGCTCAGTCTGAGAAGCAGGGATCTGCTCCGTGGGGGAGCAGACACCAGCCACAGCCCCATGGACTCCTTGAGAGAGCGATGTGGGTCTGCAGTGTGACGTCTTCCTGAGAGAGGACAGGGTTATTTCCCTGGAAGTGATTATCTCCTTATGGGCTTGCTTTGGAATCTGACTCCCACACAGACTGTGACTGATCGGCCACGCTGATTCACAGTCGTACTGCTTGGTTCCTGAGTCTGAGTCCTCGACATCCTGGGAATTCGTCCCATGGGTCTTCATATGTATTTCCTGGTGCCCAGGCTGTGTCCAGTCCCTGGCTGGGAGCTATTCTGCTCATCTTCGTTGGGCGGAGAGAGTGGATGAGGGCAGAGTGTCCCAGGAAACCACACCCAGCTTTGAGGCAGCAGGTTCTGACCCGTCTAAGAAACTGTAAATTACATTTGTCAGTCTTTTAACCTGTATTGGACACATCTGGGAACAGATAACTTCCTAGTGAATCCCCTTCCTTGCATTTACTTCCCTTACAAAGACATAGGATGTCAGGGAAAAGGAATAACAGGGACATTTGTATAATATCCTGTGATACGCGAATAACGAATGGTGATTAAAACAATTGGAAATTCCCGCCCGAGAAGCCGCTGGTGAGGCAGAAACTAACCGAGGCATCCTAATAAGGAGAGGTCGGAAGGCAGGAGAGCTGAAGATGAGAGCTGTGACTCATGTGCCCATGTGTGGTGCCTGCAAGCTCTCCAGCCCGACAGCCCACGCGCTGCTAATGTGAGGGTCGCCTTGGATTTCTTTCAGCCCGTGAGATCTCAAAATCACGCCAGAATCTGGAGCTTTGGGTTTCTGTGAACTTGGGTAATAGGTCTTCCAAAATACCAGACCAATGAAATACCAAGTTCCTAGGGAGACAAAAGAAAGAGATGTTGAAGAAGAAAACCCCCATCCATTTTCTTTAAATTACAGTACATTTATCAAGCACTCAGATGTGCCAGCCTGACTGGGGGATAGGGGTGGGGTGGCAGGAGGCTGAGATTTATTCTACAGTGTTGGAATTTTCAGTTTCAAGGGATGATTAATGGTGGTGAGTGGGGAAGAGGGGAAAAATGTGCAACCAAGATGTCGTTCTCAAACTCTAAGCATCTGTGATAAATAAGTTATAAGTGATTTTACTCAAACAGCGGGGGCTCTCTGCTACTTTTATTACAGTAGAATAAGTGACTGTAGTGGGGGCTTGATAAGGAGGGTCCAGATTTCAAGTGTATACATGGTTGAATCATTATTTTCTCATTCTGGCTCTCCCCTTCCAGCTGGTATATTTATCATTGAGGTTGAGGAGGAACAGTTGAAAATGAAAGCCCAATGGATGATGTAGCCTTGGCTGTGACCCTAGGAAACAGCATGTAATATAAATGGTCTCCTGCTGCAAAGGTGGATAAGCCCTTCAGTGTTCCCTGGGCTGTGAGCCAGGTGGGGATTCTCTGGTTTGAGGCACTGAAGGAGAGATATGAACTGTGACCTGATCGTAGAACATACTGGCTTGGTCATCTCAAAGTCAGAGCAAAGAAACATGGTAAAATGTTAAAAGTCCACCCCAGGTGAGTCATTTAACCCTTACAAGGCTTCATCTGCTTTGTTTCCAAAAGGAGTTTGGATGAAAATCTGGGTTATTTAGACCCCAAATAAAAAATATAAACAACAGAAGTAGCATTAACAATTCATGAAGGAAGAATTGGCATAATCAATCATTAGAGTTGGGACGACTGGTTTTCCATCTGGAAAAAATAAACAAAAGGAATCCCTACCTCCCACCATAGGGGGAAAAACAAAAAGTGGTTCCGATACAGATTCCCAGGTCCCATGTTGGGCCTACTGTAACTTAGAACGTCATTTTTAAAGCCCTCCACAGACCACTTAGAAACCCCTAGTCTAGACTATTAACTCCCAGGGGGCAGGAACTCCAGGGCTTTTTTGTCATTAAATCTTTTGCACCCTGGATGATCCCTGGAACATAATATGAACCCAGAAAATGTTTGAATGAATAGAAGATTTCAGATTCTAAAAGAAAAAAGATGAATTTCTAAAAACGATTGTACATTTTTCTTTGGCTGTCATTGATAATGGAATAGATTGTCATATATGCAGAATTATTTGGGATACCGACCTGGCTGAAAACAGGAGAGAAGAACTGAATGGAGAAATTTAGTAAGATCAGCATTTTCTTCTCAAAATCTAATTTACAGCTATTTGAAATTATTACACATACCTTGGGAGAAACTAGGCCCACCTCAAAATATTATTAAACCATATTTTAAGTGTGGTCATGATTATTCCTTTTTTCATTTATTAAGTACCACTTTGTGTAGAAATACAATCTTTCTAGCACAAGTTTTTTCCCCTCTTTTTTATTTATTAAGGTGTAACTTAAACATGATAAACTTCACCAATTTTAAGTGCACAGTTTTGTTGAATTGTGGCATTTGTGTACAACCTATAATCACCACCATGGTCAAGATACAGAATGGTTTTCTCATCCTGCAAAGTCTCCTCTGCCCCTTTGTATTCCATCCCCTACCCCCACCTCCAGCCTTAGGGAACCGCTGATCTGTTTAGGGTCTAATGCTCAATTAAAATAACAGTAATCCGGACTTCCCTGGTGGTCCAGTGGTTAGGACCCTGCGCTTCCACTGCAGGGGGCCCAGGTTCAATCCCTGGTCAGGGAACGAAGATCCTGCAAGCTGTGAGGTGCAGCCAAAAGTAAAATAAAATAACAGTAATCATAATTGTAGAGTCAGGAATTTTAAAATATTTTTGCCAAAGAGAAGAAATGACAAAGAAATTGGTAACCTGGCCAGCCAGACTGCAGCCCCGAGATGGATTACAGCTTCACTTGACAGTGAATTAGCCCCCCTGGAGACCCAGGGTTAGAGGCCACAGGAGAGCGTGCCAAGCCTTCAGAGACCTGGTACCCCAATAATTTTTTACAGATAACATGGTAAGACCTTTTTCATGATTACAGAAAGAGAACCCAAAGGTTGACATACTCAGCTCAGATATACATCTGACAACTGGGTTTCTGAACATGCATCTGAACTCATTTTTAATCTGGTATCTTAAAAGAACCCCTGGGCCTTCCGATCTTTCTCAGAAGATTCTCAGTGACCATGCTGCTTGAAGATGAAGCATTCAAGTAAAGAAACTTCTGCCTCAGAGGATGTTTTCTTTCTCTGAGGCTATTAATTACAAAGCTCAGAGTCCCTGGTTCCCACCAAGATTTATTAGCCCAAACTGAAACACAGGAATGGTAGTAAGTCTATGAGAAACTAAATGCGGCAAAGACAAGAATGTGGAGATTTTGTATGGCGCTGTTGGGAGGGTCATCAGTTCTGCTTCCATGTGGGCACCAGGCACTGTTTGGGTCCTGAGACTACCACTGAAAAAGACAGGCAAATTACTGCTGCCTTCCTGTAGGCAGCAGCTCGCATTCTGATAGTGGGAGGTGGGAACAAATAACACGGGTCCTCTCAGAGAAGAGAGCAGGGATGAAGGGAAAGCAGGTGCAGGACGGCTGGGGTAGGGGTGGGGTGAGCATTTTGGGTAACTGGTTGAGGAAGACTGCTCTGAGGAGGTGATCTTTGAGCTGAGACCCAAATAACAAAAAGGAACCAGCTATTGCTAGAGAAAGAGCATTTTAGAAATCAGGACCAGTACATGCAAAGGCCCTGAGGTTGGTATGTTCAGGAAAGAAGGCAAAGATGGCCCGAGCACAGTGATCAAGGTGGAGAGGGGTACAAGCTGAGGTTAGAGAGATAAGAAGTCTTGCTCCAAAAGTGCAAACCTGAGCCCTCTTGAAAACAAAGTCACGAAGCCAGCTGTGCTGGTGTCCCTGTGCTCTGAGAGATGTGTCACTGCTGGGCCATAGTTGGGAATGCTTACATTTGCAAAATCGCTTCTTATTTCCTCGGATACTGATGATAGATGAGCTGGCAGGGAAGGTAGAGCTTTTCTAGCCCAATCCCCTCATTTTACAAATGAGGGAACAGAGGCCCAAAGAGGGTAAAGTTCTTCCCTCATAACCCGGAGGAAATTTTTGCAGTTCGTTATCACAGGTTGAGAGATCAATTTCCACCCTATATAAAGAGCTGCTGGCTGGCCAATCTGGCGCAGAGTGAATGGTGGGGGAGAAGGGTACAAGAGGAGGTTGACAAAAATCCAAACGTTTGATCGCACACAGCAGCTAGGCTGTGGGAACACAGGCACACCCATGCACTGAGTGGGAGGAGAAGTGAGTACAGCTCTCGGGCAGGCTAGCAGTTCTGGTAAAATGAAAGCACGAGGTTGGTCAAAAACTTGAAAGAACTCAAATGTCACTGAACAGGTTCCTGGATAAATAAATTGCAGTTTCTCCAGACAGTGGAATACTACTCAGCAATAAAAAGGAAAAAAATGCTGATCCATGCAGTTGACTCTCAAACACGCTGAGCAAAAGCAGCCAGGTACAAAAGGGGGTAAGTAAGCACACCGTTTTGCAGGAAGGTCTAAGTCAGGCAAAACTAATTTATAGTTTTCTGGGGCCAGGAAGGTCTAAGTCAGGCAAAACTAATTTATAGTTTTCTGGGGCCAGGAAGGTCTAAGTCAGGCAAAACTAATTTATAGTTTTCTGGGGCCAGGAGTGGAGGTCGACTGCAAAGGGTGCTGAGGGAACTTTTGGGGGTGATGAATATTTTTATATCTTGATTGTGGTGGTGTACATGTGCACACACATTTGTCAAAACTCTTAAGTAGGTCCTTTTATAATGTATGTAAATTATATCAATAAACTTGATTCTAAAAATTTTTTAAAGGAAGGGAAAAAGTAAAGCTTTTGGTTAAATTGCTATTTACCGGCTAAACAATTACCAAGCACCTCCATGTACAAGGCGCCATAACAGGTGCTGACCAGCTGTTGGTGCAGAACACGGTGGGACAGAGGCACCGACGCCAGCCCCTCTCTGTGAGCCCCATGATTCCCTCCGCCAGACAACCGGCCTCCCATCCTCTGCTCCCAGCCCATCAGCCACCCAGAGACCACAATCAGAACCCAAGTCAGGGAAGGGACAGTGGCTACTAGGAGGAAAAGTAGCTCTTCCTTTTGGACTGAGAGGACCTAAAAATCCATAAAGCAAAAGGAATGGGAAGGAGATTGGGCTTGTTTGTGAATCAGGGCCTCGTCCTGACTGGTGTGCACCCACCCCTGTGTTTAGTAACCAACCTCCGTCTCTCTTGCTTCATAATGTTTGTTCAAATAATTTTGCTGAGCCCCAGCCTGAGGTATTAGCGTTGTTTGGCTTTAACTTTCCACGCTCATTGGCACAATATGTTTGTATCTAATTTCTGCAAGTTCTCCCGGCCTCCACTACTGCATGTATGTGTGTACAGGGCATATGAAGTGGCCTGGGCAGGGGACAGCAGCTCTTTACAGATAAGCATGTCTCTCTACAGAAAGACCGTTTCTGTGTGTGGACTTTCACCTACAGTCATATTGTGTAGAGATGTGGCAGTTTCTCTCTATTTAATATTGCACAGATGGGTATCTGAAAACATGCTGCTCCAGACACCTAGAATGTGGTGTAGTGTTTTTAATTTTTAGAAAAATTAATCAGCCAAACAAGAGATGTGTGTCAGTGCCCAGCCCTCAGTGGCTGGGTTCTTGCCCACAGGTGAGGATAATACTTTAATTTTGCATCATCCCACTTCTGAGACCTGGGGGAAGGAACAAAGGGGTCAAGGAGGTCATCCTCCTGGACAACTGAGGGGACGGCAGCAGGTTGGCAGCCCTAAATCATCCTGTTCACTCCATTTTTCTTCCTTCCTTCAGAAACTTATGAGATTGCTCTGCCACATGGAAGCAACATTACAGTCCTTATAAAGCCTGGGGTCCCAACTCTGCCAGCGAACGTATGTAGCATCATTTCTAAAAAATGGGTAACCTCATTGTCCATCAAAGCCGGAGAGACAGCAGTCTTTTCCTTTAGCTGCCGGGATCCAGAGAATCACTTTGTTATCGAGATCCAGAAGAATATTGGTAAGTATGCACTCATGGACGGTTTGGCCTCCCTGCCTCTCTTTTACATGCTAAGCCAGCCTCTTCTGCTAGAGAGGTGAGATCTGTTCTGAAACTCCGCACTCTCTTTAGCTTTTATGTGGCCATTCACAGTTCTAAGTGCTTTACATGGTTTCAGTTTTTTAATCCTCAGAGCAGCCCTAGGAGAAATTCTCAAAGAAAGTAACGTGCCTAAGATGGCACAGCTGGTGTGTAGCAGCAAGATGGGAACCCAAGTATTCTGGATCCAGAGTCTTTGCCTGTAACCACTATGCCACACTGTTTTGTAACAGAGCTACGGATTCTCAGGTGATGCTCTGTCTGATGTGCTAAAAACACCTGGCTGAGCAGGAGCAAAAGTCAAGAGAGTTGGAGGACAGAAAAATTGGAATGTTGAGGAGATAAGAGTGGGGAAATGGGTCCACAAGGCAAAATGGGAAAAAAAGCAGCTTTGCAGGCTGAGAGAGCTGGGTTTGACTTCAAGTGCCAGGGCTACTAATCATGTGGCCTGATTGCATGGCTTCATATGAGTTACTTAACTGCTCTGTGATTTAGTTTTCTAGTCTGTAATATAAGAATCATTGTACCAACAGATAGGGGTGTTTTGAGGAAGAAATAAAATTACAGATTGAGAGTGCATGACACACCAGAATTCAACAAACTACAGATAACTGGTATTATTAATCATAATTTGGGATAGGAGATTGACATAAGAAACAATAATCAGGCAGAAAGAATTAAAGGTATACTTTCCCAATCATTTTAAGCTGGCATGCCAACTAAGAACTAACAGATATATCGATAACAGTGAGAACACCATTTTGATCTCATCAAAGCCATACTCAGAAAACTTCTTCACCTTTAACTGAAAATAAATGAATTGGCAATAGATCATGGGAGAAGAAAAAGGATAAAATAAACCTTAAGAAGGAATTCATAAAAATAAAAGGAGAAATTAAAGTACTTAAAACCAGTTTTAAAAACTGTTTGATAACTAAAACCAAGACCTGGTTCTGTGTAAAGACCAATTAAATAGACAAACTCTGACTAGTCTCCTGGAAAAAAGAAAGAGAAATTACAGATATACAGCATTGAATGTATAAATGTGGATTTAATGACATATACAAAGCAGATTGCTAAAATTGTAAGAGACTATGATAATAAATGTGAAAATCTGAATGACAGGATGATTTCCAGGGAAAATTTAATGAGCCAGATTGACTCAAAGAAAGGGAGGAAACCTGAATAAGTAAATAACCAAGGAGGAGATTGGAAAAAATGTCCAGTGTGAAGGAGAACAGGGTTTGGGTTAGTTAGAGATGGTTTCATAGAGGAGTACTATAAAACTCCAAGTAGCAGATAATTTCTATGATATTTAAACCATTCTAGAGGAAGGTTGACAAACCTTTTCTGTAAAAGACCAGAGAGTAAATATCTTAGGCATTATGTGCCAGATGGTCTCTGTCACAACTCCTCAGCTCTGCCATTATAGCACAAAGTCAACTGTGGACAATAGATAAACAAATGGGCAATGAATATCCCACGTTTATTTACAAGAACAGGTGTTTGGCTGGATTTGGCCGTTTGCCAAACCCTAGTCTAGAGCATTGAAAGAGGTAAAGGTTCACAGTTCATTTTATAAGGCTCTTACCACCCTGATGTCAAAATCTTCCACCACATAAAAATGAAAACCATAGACCAATCTCTTATGAATATACATACATGCCAAAAAAATCCTAAGTAAAATATAAATACATCAAATCCAAAAAATTGCATTAAAAGACTAAAACAACAAGAGCAGGAGAGCTTATTGGAAGACGGAAGTTTAATGTACTGCTTTGTGTGATTAGGTGAAAGGGAAGAAACTGCATTTGATCATCTTAATAGATGGTCTTAAATGTTTTTAATAAAACGCTCTTAGTAAACCAGAAATAGAAGGATGTTTTCTTAATCCAATAAATTGTGTCTATCAAAAACTGATAACAGGGACTTCCCTGGTGGCTCAGTGGTTAAGAATCCACCTGCCAATGCAGGGGACACGGGTTTGAGCCCTGGTCTGGGAAGATCCCATGTGCCACAGAGCAACTAAGCCCGTGCACCACAACTACTGAGCCTGCGCTCTAGAGCCCATGAGCCACAACTACTGAGCCCACGTGCCACAACTACTGAAGCATGTGCACATAGAGCCCATGCTCCGCAACAAGAGAAGCCACTGCAATGAGAAGCCTGCATACCGTGATGAAGAGTAGCCCCCGCTCGCCACAACTAGAGAAAGCCTGTGCACAACTACGAAGACCCAGTGCAGCCAAAAATAAATAAATAAAGTAAATTTAAAAAAAAAAAAAAAAGACTCCCTGTTTCCACAGCAGGGGGCATGGGTTCGATCCCTGGTAGGGAAAGTTCTGCATGCCTTGCGGTGCGGCCAGGAAAAAAAAAAACTGATAGCAAATATATTTAACAGCCAGACATAGAAGCGTTACCAATAAATCAGGGAACAACATAAGGATTCTCACTATGCATGCTTTTGGTCACCATTATTCAAAAGTTCTAGTTAAGTATTTAATCTTAATAAATACATAGAATGTATATGAAATAAAATATACAATTTTACTGAAAGACCAAAGAGAAGATGTAAATAAATGGAGAGATATACCATGTTACTTGACGAAAATCTCAGTATTTTTTTTTAATAAATTTATTTATTTATTTATTTAGTTTTGGCTGCATTGGTCTTTGTTGCTGCATGTGGGCTTTCTCTAGTTGTGGTGAGCGGGGGCTACTCTTCGTTGAGGTGTGCGAGCTTCTCATTGCTGTGGCTTCTCTTGCTGTGGAGCACGGGCTCTAGGTGCACGGGCTTCAGCAGTTGTGGCTCGCAGGCTTCAGTAGTTGTGGCTCACAGGCTCTAGAGCACAGGCTCAGTAGTTGTGACGCACGGACTTAGTCGCTCCGCGGCATGTGGGATCTTCCCGGACCGGGTCTCAAACCCATGTCCCCTGCATTGGTAGGCGGATTCTTAACCACTGCGCCACCAGGGAAGTCCCTCAGTATTTTTTAAGTGTCATTTCTCCCCCAAATTAATTTATGAGTTTAAGTCAATTACAATTAAAATCTCAATGAAGCTTTTACAGAGCTGAGGAGACTATTGATATACTTAAGAACTCAAAGGAGTAGTGTGTTGCTATTAAAAGAATGAAGTAGATCTATGTATTTGACATGGAAAGATGCCCCAGGTCATTTTGTTCCATTGAAAACAATGCAGCTTTTAGTAGGAGAATAGTTTGTATAGTTTAATCCCACTTTATTGAATACGCATAATCATATGGAGCCCAAAGTCTGGGGGGTTAAACACCAAAATGCTAGCCTTATATTATTTCTATAGTGAGTAGGGGAGGGGAACAGGTGACATTCATTGTCTTTTTTCTGTTCTTCTGTAGTGCCATTTTTTTACAAGCATGCATTACTTTTACAATCAATTAAGCCAAGAAAGTGACTGCCATCTTGAAAAAGGAGAAGGGTACTGGGACTTCCCTGGTGGTCCAGTGGTTAAGACTCGGCCCTCCCAATGCAGGGTGCCCGGGTTCGATCCCTGGTCAGGGAACTAGATCCCAAGTGCCACAACTAAGAGTTTGCATGCCACAACAAAGATCCCGCCTGCCGCAACTAGGACCCGGTGCAACCAAATAAATAAATAAATAATATTAAAAAAAAAAAAAGGAAAAGGGTACCACAATCTTATCTCACAAGACACATCTCACGAGACCAGTCTCACACACAGACCACACACAGTTTACCATATAGTAAAAACCCATGCTCACAATTTTTGAAAATGTTATGAAAATAAAAATTTTAGATTATAAATCTAGACACTGGAATCAAGTTCAGTGTTCTGCTTGCCTCTTGTTTTTAAAAACCTATCCTGAATAAACATTCTGAAAGTTTCAAAGTTTGGCCCCTCTGCAGTCATCCCTTCTTTTTTTTAATTATTATTTTTTAAAATTTTATTTTATATTAGAGTATAACTGATTTACAATGTCATCCCTTCTTGAATGGCCCCATTAAAGCTAATGAAAGTAGAAGTCTGTGCTGGGGAAAATGAGGTGTGAATCACTTCACAAATTACACTTCTCCGTCCTCTGGATAGGAATCATTTCAGTTATTTAACATTTTTGCACTGGACGGGGAGCAGAAAACTTGGAGGCATGCCCATCATTTTGACTACTCTTACTTGTGTATCCATTCTGAAAACAAAGCTCTTAGCAACAAATTAAAAAGTGCTCGCACAACCTGACACCGCCAGGGTCACATGGCTGGTGGCAGAGCCATGGCTGAGAGACGGGGCTTTTTGACTCCCGGTACTTGGTACGGAATTAAATCAGAGTCGCTTGGGTGGCCCAGGCATGTGTATTTTTTAAACGTCCTCCAAGTGAGTCTAGTGTGGAACCAGGGCTGTGAACCACTGCCTTAGTAGGGTTAAGCGATCCCACGAGAACACAGAACCCAGTAGGGCACATGGGAATTGTAGTTGAAAAGTTATGAAAGAGATGGCTTGATAGAAACAATGAAGTTTCCAAGAGCTCCAAAAACTAGGTACTATCCTTACCTACACACAAAATCTAATTTTAGCTGCATTTGTCACCTTATTATCTAACCTTGTTTTATTGGTTAAGCAACGCAGTGCATTGGCAAGAACGAAAGTCGACCAAACACAGCCTGGGCTTTTGTCCTAGGAGCGTGTGCACTGCGAGCGCCACACGACTCACCCAGACTCCAGGGCTGCTTTGCAAAAGTGAGAGGTTTGACGTGATGACCTCAGAGGTCCTAGACAGCTCTGAAATTCTCCCATAATTCCATTTCGAGTTGGCACTGGTTTCAGATACTCCACTGGAGCAGCAATAAAGACTTGCAGATTATTATTACAGTGGCCAAAGTCCATTGCACCTTTCAGATTCCCTGCTGGAGGCAACAGAAGCCTCACTATCAGGCTGCCTGCTTTCTCTTAGTGCTTCCCTGATAGCAACGTTTCTCCCTTTGTTTTAAAAAGGCTTAGGAAACAAAGTACCTCAAAGGATGTCATTAAGTGTTTTAGCCTTTGGGAAAAAAAAATTCAACTGCAGTGGTCATAAAACACCAGCATTAAAGCCAGGAGGCAAGAAGATGACCTTGCCTCCAGGTTCCAGCCATTAAGGGGCTGTACATTCAGAGCGTACTCAGTCTGTTGATGAATGTGTTGATGGGAAAACCACTTTTAAAAGGTAGAGCTTGGCGCAGCACCCTTAAAATTGAGAAATCATGACTCTTTCGGTATAGAGGAGGTAGGATATGTATCCCAAAGCAAGGCTCCACTGCAAAACGCCTCCCTCTGGCTTCCAGTAGGGCCTGGGCAGAGATCCACCAACTGGACTAACTTTATCTGGAAAACAGTGCGGGTCCCCCCTCCCCGACCCACGCTATCCCAAAAGTAGAGTGTTCCTATGACATTTTTCACAAGCCAAAATGGCGTTAAGTCAAAGAAGCAGATACCTTAGGACACATCTTGCTAACGGATGTGCAAAGTAATTTGAAATAAAGCACAAATGCTCACGGAGAGAGTTCAGAGCTGTAGCAGCGTGATGCTGAGATGCTGTGTCGTTCCCGGGGAAGGAGCTTGGCGGTGCCACTCTCGGGGTACCCACTGCCTCTGTAATGGCTCCCTGCAAAACAAACCCTGAACGCTCTTTTCACTTTCCACCTTTTTTTATAAGAGCAAAAATTCTCTTTGGATTTATTTTGCTTAGCGGAAACAAGTACCAATGAATGCAAGTCTTTCGTAAAAGCAAAGTGGAATAAAGCGAACGTTCAAAAAGCAGGGGAAACTTGTAGTTAGGAGGTGACTTGGGTCTGGTTCCCTAGAAGCAGAGCCTGACATGGGGATTCTTGTCTTTAAGACATGAGTCAAGAGAGTGCCCTCGGAAGAAACCTGTGAAGAAGTGAGGAAAGCAGGGTAGAACGAGGACAGCGAAGCAAAGATGTGGTTTTAGCTGCAGGCTGATCTGGAGCTTGAGTGACAATTGCCAGGCTGTGTCACGTGAATCAGGGATGTCAGGCTTTTCACTCCTGGGTTGGCAGTGATTGGCTGTGGGTTGACACTCCCTGCTGGGATGGGAGTCAGGGGCAGGGAAACCTCTCAGGCTTTTCTGCCCCAAGGCAGCTCCCTCCAGCCAAGGCACTTCCCCAGAGAGGGATGCATCCGTGAGCCATTGGCAGCCAACTTTCATGTAGCCAGGAGATGGGTGGGCCCCCCAGAAAACCCCCCCTCCAAAGAGTTCACTACAGGGGCTGAGGAGGGGCAGTGAGTGGCCCAGTAGCGCTTCTGACCAGATTGTTTTGTGACTGTGTTTCAGACTGCATGTCAGGTCCATGTCCTTTTGGAAAGGTTCATCTTCAGCCCTCAACGTCGGTGTTGCCCACCCTCAACAGAACCTTCATCTGGGATGTCAAAGCTAACAAGAACATCGGTCTAGAACTGCAGTTCTCCCTCCCTCGCCTGAGGCAGATCAGGCCGGGGGAGAGCTGCCCTGATGGAGTCACTCATAGCATCAGCAGCCGCATTGGCGCCACGATGGTCAGGATCGGAACCTTCTGCAGCAACGGCACTGTGTCCCGGATCAAAATGCAAGAGGGAGTGAAAATGGCCTTGGACCTCCCGTGGTTCCTCAACAGAAATGTCTCCGGCTTCAGCATCACAAACCGGTCGTCTATAAAACGTGAGCTCGCCATGCCCTCCCCTCTGTTTGCTGAGGTTGAAACCTACAAAATCACCCTTGCTCTCCATCAGAAATGGTCAGATGTCGGCAATTGTGTGATTCTATCTGAATACCTTAAAGGAAGTCCCACTCTTCTGTAAGCATGTGGGCCAGTCCTGGTGTGAACCCACCCTCCTCAGTTAAACAAACCAGGTGGTAACTCTTTCCTTTGTCCTTTGTATGTGAGGCTTGTTTTCAAGAAATGAAACGGGACTGGCTCTACAGACCTTAATGACTCTGTTTCTCATGTCTTTGTCCTGTCTTCTGTCTCTTTCACAGTTTCTAGAATTGTATCGGTGGTATGCCAGAGCTGGCCCACAGCAGCTCATGAGTGCCAATGTTACGTGTTCTGGAATTTTGTGAGCTGGTATTAAACAGAGCCATTACTAAAAATAAAATTATATAAACTTACAATTAAATAAATTAGTTTAGGAACAAAGGTAATAAGTACTCAAAACTCAACACTTTGTAGTTAATATACTGCATTTTACTATTTATGCTTTGAAGTTAGGTATGCCCATTGGATCTGTATGGTGAAAATCCTATGTGATGGTGAGAGGGCTGTCCATCTCCTTCCAACTCCACGTTCATCCATCTCCTGTTGGTAGCCTGAAATCAGCTGTAGTGGGAGTCTTTACACCAAGGAAGTGGGCAGACACTACAAATTAAGGCTTTATTTTTTTTCCCCTGCTGGGTTGAATATTAAACATATACTCACACACCACTGATGTATCCTCATTCTCACTCTCTACCTTGAGTATAAACATGCCATATCCAGACCCAGTGCTCAGGACCTAAGACCCACCTTCATCTCTTCTCTAACCCCTGTCCCCCCACCTATGGATGACCAGGGCAGGGTCTAATCACCTCCTATTCTCTCGTTTGGGTTCCACCCCCAACAGGCCTGTGCATCATCGAATCTGTGTTTGAAGGTGAAGGCTCAGCCACCCTGATGTCTGCCAACTACCCGGACGGCTTCCCCGAGGACGAGCTCATGACGTGGCAGTTCATCATCCCTGCGCACCTGCGGGCGAGCGTCTCCTTCCTCCACTTCAGTGTCTCCAACTGCGTGAAGAAGGAGGAGCGGGTTGAGTACTGCATCCCAAGCTCCACCACCAACCGCGAGGTGTTCAAGCTGCAGGACAAGCAGCCTGGGAACATCGCCGGGAACTTCAACCTCTCTCTGCAGGGCTGTGACCAAGATGTCCAAAATCCAGGCATCCTCCGGCTGCAGTTTCAAGTATTGGTCCAACATCCACAAGATGAAAGCAGTAAGTAAGCCTCACTTTCCTTCCCCTCCCCCTCCTCCAGTGCCTTCTTTCCTTCCTGGGTAGTCTGCTTGGGCTGAGGTTCCCTTCCTACTTCTTGTCTGTGGCTCTGGCACACTTGGACTCTGGACCCTGTAAGACTTTCAGGAAGTGCGTTGCTAGGCAGTGAGACCAGGTCACTGGTGAATGCCGGGCATACTGTTCCACTTCAGCACAGTAAGAAGCTAAGATGATCTTGCATTCAGGGTGATAAGTTGTTTTTAATGAAGACATTGGAAGGTTACCTTCTAGAGCTCATGTCTTGACTGACCCTACAGTGTGAATCAGGATGTCACCAGCACCGTGAGCAGTGATGATAACACTTTTATTGTCTGAGTGCCAAGCCCTGCGCTAAGCACACCACTCACATGGTCTCAGCTAATCCTTATTATAGCCTTGCAGGGGAAACAGGAATTATCTTCATTTATTGATGAGAAACCAGAAGTTTCAGAAAGGTTATGGAACTAGCCCAGTATCACACAGCTTGCCAGGAGCAGAGCAATCTCAGAACCCAGAGCCTGTGCTTCTGGACCACACAGAACCCCAGGTTCTGTGAGAATGAGGTTGTGTATCATTCCACACACATTTACTGAGATGCCGTGAACCTAGAGAAGGGTCATCAGGGCCAGGACTGCAGCGAGGCTATATGCCCAGGGCACAACACTGAAGGAGGCACCCGCTCTGAGGAGCTCCCTCTCACAGAGGCTCTCACCCTCAGGGTTGTGTCAGTACAAGGTCAGCCCCCGAGAGTGAGCACCTCCTTAAAACTTGCTCCCTGGGTGCCCTTGCCTCACGGAGAGGAGTGGCATGGATCTTGAGAAAAAGGTACAGGATGAGTTCAGAGTGGCTATTCCTGGGGCTCACCTATGAGCTGGAGTCTGTGCGTTGTGACAAGTGGTCTTGAACCAGGACATCTGTGATGTGTGCTGAGGATGGGTTCTGCCCACAGGGTTGATTCTCATCCTTGTTTTTAATATTATTTACTTCCGGGAAGTAGACAGAACCAGGCAGAGAAATTGAGAATGTGAAATGGCATGGCTGATAAACACCTGAAAAGTGACCATGTGGGATCCACTCCCAGGGTTGCCCATCTGACACCATCTTGGGAGTGCCCGCTCGGCACCCACTTGGAGCCCGGCTCCTCAGGAAGCCTCAGTGCCTTCATATCTTGACCCGAGATTCCTTCTAATTCACAGTAACCGTGTACAAGGCATAACTTTATATATACATGTGTGTATGTGCATGTGTGTCCACTGACACATTTTGATGACTCTATGTCACAATTTTATCAGAATGTTGAAAACAGCCATGAAAGGATTCAGAAATGGAGTGGGTTTGAGTTTTAGAAGACGCAGGGATTTGTTTATCATCTCAGTCACGGTGAAGTGCTGCTGATTAATTCTGTTTCCTGTAACATCAGCTGGGTTGATTTCTAAATATAATCAAATTGTTAAACATGCTATTACCAGCATCAAGAAGGATATGGCTTCAGTTTTGAGGTAAATAGTGGTTAACTGCACTTTAGATGTGTTTAGCACTGTCAAGGCTTTACATCAAGCATGGTTTGCATTTTTCTAGGCAAGTGAGTGAACTTGGCCAGCAGAAGTATCTTTACTTAGGCGATGCTGGAGTCCCTGAGAGCTCTGATTTCTGGACATCTCCATCTTGATTCTCTGAATCCCAACGTGGACCCTAAGTTTCAAGAGATTGCCCAAGGCAGCCAGCCCTGTGCACTCACACGTTTGTCTGGTTCTGTAAATATGTGTGGACAGCTTGTTTTGCAGGCAGCATGGCCCAGTGGTTAAAGGCACTTACTCTGGAATTGGCCTGCGTGGATTCAAAATCCTGATTCCCCTACTTACTGTGTGAGCCTGGGCAAGTCACTTAACTCCGGTGTGACTCAGTTTATCTTCAAATAGAGATAATAGGACTGTCCTCGTAGGGGTGTTGTGAGGAGCAATGAGGTGGCAGTGCCTGGCAGGTAGTAAGCACTCTTTAAATGTTATCCTGCAAGGCTCTAGGTCAAGGAAGGGATACAAAGTTGAAAAAGACACAGCACTGGTCCTTAGACGTCAGCCTGTAATCCAGAAGACAGATGAGACTTATAGGATGCAGGAGGTCACTTCCCAGAAGGAGTTTCTTCTTTTTATTTTCTTTTCATATCTTGTTGATTTTATTTTAATAATTGCAATCTGTGTACCCTATTGGTGTAATATTTGGTCTCTCCGTAGGTGGCCATTTCTCCACGGGCTCCTCTGGGGATGCAGTGGATAGTTGTAGGTGCCCAGGACTCTCTCTATACACTGTGCATCACTGGGATGGACGGAGTTCTCCAGGGTGGGGTCTCTTGGTTCTGCGTCAGCCGATTCTGTCTGTTATTTTCATTCACTCTCTTCATCAGCTGGTGGTAACAAATGCTGTTGGTCTGGTTTCTCTCTTGTACTTTCTTGCACAGATGATAGATGTTTCAGAGAAAATTTTGGCTGCCATCTCTACCCACTTGGGTCTCTTCCACACCTTGGCACTGTCTCTGCACTTGTATTGGCAGGGGTCATCCCCTCCATCCTTTCCTGAGTGCTTGTGGTTGGCTGTTCCCTGCTTGTGGTTGGTTGTTCTGTGCTTGTAGTTGGTTGTTCCCCAACTGTGGTTGGTTGTTCTGTGCTAGGGGTGGTTGTTCCACGCTTGTGTTTGTTCTGTACTTACGGTTGGTTGGTCCGTATCTGTGTTAAACTCCCGTGGTTTGCCAGTAACTTCAGCCATGCTGAAGGCTCCCAGTGGTCTGCGCCAGGGTTCCTGATCTCCCTACATATACCTTCTCCTAGGCAATGAGGAGCCACACTCTTCAGCTTTGTTTGTTCATCAAGTCACTGCTCCAGCCAATGGTAGCCCTGGGATGGCTTAGTCATCACAAAACACCCCTCCTAACACCCTGGGGGGTGGTGAGAGGAGGGAGGGGGATGCACAAGGAAATTTCTGTGGGTGATGAATATATTCACTATCTTGATTATGTTGATGTATATACAGGTGTGTATATAGGTTCAAAACTAGGCAAATTTACACCTTAGATATGTACAGATTGTAATTCAATTATTGCTCAATAGAGCTGCTTAAAAATTATGTTCTCTGTAAGAAAACAAACAATTTTGGAAAGAAAAGAACAATTTTTGGTGAGGGAGAGTAGTTTATCGCTGACATTGTTTAGAAACACTAGAGCATAGTGACAATAAAAACAAGCCTGGATTTACTCAGATTTATTATTGTTTTAAAATTCTCTGTTCCCCTTTATTCCCCCACAGGGAATGAAATATCCCCACTGCCCTGACCTGGATAGGCCACTGCATGACTTCAAGTCACTTAGCAAGAAGGTGTCCTAATCTATGTGGGATTTGTGGCCTCCAAACACTGTTATGGAGGGTGGGGTTGGTGATTTTCTGTACGGCGAGTTTTTGTCCCTTCTGAGGGTCTTTAGTTGTTTACAGCATAAGGTAGGTTACAACACACACCACTAAGAGGTAGATGGCTGGAAGCAATTCATTTGTGTGCCTTTTTGGTGGGTGCCCTGCCACCCCATACACATCATGCCTCTCCTCCGGGCCCCCTCTCTCCAGCCCAAGCAGCAGTGCTGAGCCCTTCTTCCTCCTTGCACAGGAGATAAAGTGTTAAGGGGGAGTTTGTCTCAGGTGCTCACTGCTCACCCAGTCCTTATTCCCAATGTCTGGCTGACTTTGGACACTGAAGGACCCAGTCTGGTCCTCCACCTCGAAGGACCCCACCTGCATTCCTTGTCACACACACCTGCCTCTTCCTTTCTTTCCTCCCCATCAGCAGAGACACACACTCAACCCCTGGATGAAGGAGCCTTTCACAAACTGTCAATTTTGTTTTAACCCTCCCTGTTAAAGATTCAGTTTCTGTGGTTGGCTAGCTGGGCCATTGGAGACCAGCAGATAGTTCTGGAGTCTCTGGCTTTGCTCTGCAGTTACTGTCTGTACCAGTCATTACTTGGAGTGGTGGATTTCTCTTGGGTCTCTTGGTCCTGCTCTGGCTGATTTTGATTCATTTTCTTATTCAGACTGTGGCAAGAGACTGATATTGTTGGAGTCTTACTCTCGGGTGTTCTCAAACCCCCTTGAAAGGGTCTTTTTTACCTTCGTGGCTTTCTTTTGCACCTGGAAAGGCAACAGAGTGAGCCCAGAGTGGCTTTGGTTTGGGGGAGGGGGATGGTGACTGAGTGGGAGCGGAGGCTTCATGAGAAGGGGTGTGCGTTGAGAAGGGGATTGGTACCCAGCAAGGACAAGTTCAGAGTCTTAGCGGGGGAGTCTTTGGGAAAAAGAGGAGCATGAAGAAGGCATTCTGACATTGCCACTGTCTCTGAACTTGGGTTGACAGGGGCTCTTCTTTCATTCCTTTCTTTGGTGCTGGGAATGAGTCGTTGTACATGTGTGTGCAGGTCCCCTTGGTCATAGCAGAGTCTCCCATTTCCTACCCAGGGAGACTGCCCTTCTTCTATGTCAATGACCCCTGGACAGTGAGACTCCACACGCTTCAGTTTTGCTAGGTCAGCAAGCACTATCCCCAGCGAGTGGTGTCTAAGGGTAGGCTTAGACTAAAGAAGGTGCCACTCTTGACACTTCCAGGGTGGGGCATGCTGGGAGGCCTCGAGACTGTGGCTGGAGAAAGGGAGTGTTTCCTCAACACCCTCTAAAGACATGTCCCAAACCGACCTGCCACCCCTCCTCGTCTCCCCACGTTCAATCCCTGTGGTGCACGTGGCAGGGAAAAGGGGATTCCTCCAAACAATTTCCCACGGCCACCCCCATTCAGTGGTTCATTCTGTTGTCTCCCCATCACTACCATGTCTCGTTTATCCATCTGAATGTCTGTGTCCCACTAAACTCCCAATCAGGCATCTTGTCTTATTCCTCTGTTTTCCTACACTCAGCACAGTTTCCAGCGCATTCCAGGCCCTCCATAAACCCTGTCGCACTAATCTCAGGAGGCAGCCTCTCGTCCAAAGTGGCTTGAGAGCCAGATGCACTATCCAAAGGCACAACCCCTCAGAAGGGGCAAGGTAGATGGGACAGAGTCGGGGCACCAGGAGCCTGGCTGCTGGGGGAATCAGACAAGGACAAGAGCATCAAAAACAGAGTGGAGGCAGAGCTGGGAGGGTTTCTCAAGCCAAAGAGGGCGGCTGTCACAGCAACCATGCAAAGCCAGAGCCGCAGCAAGGGTGGAAGCAGCTGTCAGAGGCATCCTGACCCCTCATCATCCACAGTAGGACCTGACTACAGTGGGCCCAGACTGAAAAAAACCAAATTCTGAATGTGGGCAGCAGGCAGATGTTACCTTGTACCTGATTGTCTCTCCCCCGACCCTACTCTGTACTCTCTCTCTACTTTGCTGACAATATCAATTTAGCTAAAACTAGACCCAGAGGACTCCTGCAGAGAATATCTTTCCATGGCTTGAGCACAAGTGTCCTGTGTCTTAAGATGAGTAATGTACAAGCTTCCCTGGCTGATCTGGCCAGCTGTGACCAGATGTGTGAGCATGGATGGCTTACGTTGCCCAAAACGTGCAGTTCAGCAATGTCAGAGAGCTTGATTTACATTTGTCTCCACCAAACACATCTTGCTTTTCAGTGCTCCATAACGCACTCTCATCTTTTTTGATGATACAATACTACCATGCCATACCTGGCATTATTACCACTCCATTACCTGGAGATATAAAAAATAATTTTGGTCCTCTTGAAGTTTCATCTAATAGTCACCGTAGAGAGAGAACTTCTCTGTTGTCCCACACAGCCTGTCTCTCATTTTCTGATATTATTTCTAAAAGGTTCAAATGGCCCTGCTGATAACGATCATATGAGTTAATAGTAGTCTCCCTGTCTATGTTACTCCCTTTAGTGGGAGCAGACTGCTAGCCTACTACCTTTTGCATCCTCCTCTAGCTTCTGGAAGATACGTTTACTTGCTCTGAAAATACCAGCAGACTAAGTGTATCTTCAAGCCCTGTAGGTTTCTGGGTTAACATGATTCAAATAAGGTAGATGGATGTGTTTCCAGAATGTTATACCAGATACTTCTAGTAACTGATCTGGGTAAATGCTGGTTGTGGAAACAGTTGCATTGCTTCTTTTTCAGCTTTTATAACCCCCCAGAAGCCACCTGGAGCCCTTAACTAAATGTTGGCGTTGTTTTTGTTTTTTCTTGGGTAACTCCTGCTCTGTGAGTCTTTATTTACTTATTTTTGGCTGTGTTGGGTCTTCGTTGCTGCCTGCAGGCTTTCTCTAGTTGCGGCGAGCGGGGGCTACTCTTCATTGCAGTGCACGGGCTTCTCACTGCAGTGGCTTTTCTTGTTGCGGAGCGTGGGCGCTAGGGCACACGGGCTTCAGTAGTTGTGGCTCGTGGGCTTAGTTGCTCCGCAGCATGTGGGATCTTCCCGGACCAGGGATCAAACCCACGTCCCCTGCATTGGCAGGCGGATTCTTAACCACTGCGCCACCAGGGAAGCCCCTCTGTGAGTCTTTAATTTGTCCTGGAAGAGTTGACACATATTGTGGCCTCTGACTTATCCCCATGGATAAGTAAGAAATCTCAGGAGTTCCCTGGTGGCCTAGTGGTTAGGATTTGGGGCTTTCACTCCCTTGGCCTGTGTTCAGTCCCTGGTCGGGGAAGTAAGATCCTGCAAGCCTCGAGGTGTGGCCAAAAAATTTTTTCTTTCAAGAGAGAGGCAAAGGGAATCTTAGGATGATGGTACAAGGGGACCCAAGACCATACCTGGGCCCCTTTAGAAGAGAGCAGTTGAGAAGGCTCTGGAGAGACTTTTCAGAAAGATAACTTGATGATATACCTAATGTTCTCATAGGTATTGAAAGGAGATTTATACAAGTTGGGGAGAGTTTGGGTGTCAAATTACTGATAAGTACATAGAAACTAAGGAAATGATTTAAATGGCAATAACTAATTCTAGGGAAATAAAATCTTGTGCAAGAAAGAGAAACTATAGCATGGAAATAACGTGACTGTGTAAACACTGTGTTACTATTGTTTACATAGTCATGATAATGCCAACACAGAATAATGATCTAACATAAAAATATGATGGTAAAGATTGGGAAGATGGGTGAATAGGAAGTGTGTGGTTTGGATGTTTGCTGGACATGTGTACTATGGGTGTGTGTATGTTGTATACGAGGTGTGGAGTGTGGGAAGGGGGATGTGAGTGTGGGTGAAGGAGAGGAAATCCTCATCTTCTTTTGTGGGAAACCAACAAATAATACCTGAAATAGGGCTTCCCTGGTGGCACAGTGGTTAAGAAACCGAGCCAATGCAGGGGACACGGGTTCGAGCCCTGGTGCGGGAAGATCCCACATGCTGCGGAGCAACTGAGCCCGTGCGCCACAACCACTGAGCCTGCGCTCTAGAGCCCATGAGCCACAACTACTGAGCCCGCGTGCCTAGAGCCCGAGCTCTGCAACAAGAGAAGCCACTGCGATGAGAAGCCCACGCACCGCAACGAAGAGTAGCCCCCGCTCGGCGCAACTACAGAAAGCCCATGCGCCGCAACGAAGACACAACACAGCCAAAAATAAATAAATTAATTAATTAATTTTTTAAAACAACCTGAAACAGAAATATCTAGAAGCAGCAATAGAAGCATGTTGTTGGGTGCTGTGGATGTAATTGTAAAGAGAACCTGCTAAAAGAGTTGAAAGTTGTTATTCTGGGGAGTGGTCACAGTGGGGAGGGAGTTTTGTTTTCATAACAAACCTTAGAAAACTATTTGATTCGTTAAACCAGTGGTTCTCAGCCAGGAGCAATTTTGCCCCCCAGGGGACATGTGACAACGTCTGAAGACATTTCTGGTTGTTATAATGGAGGGCCATGGGGGTGCTACTGGCATCTAGTGGGTGGAGGCCAGGGATGCTGCTAAACATCTTACAGTGCACAGGACAGCCCCACAACGAAGAATTACCCTGCCCCGGGCTTCCCTGGTGGCGCAGTGGTTGAGAGTCTGCCTGCCAACGCGGGGAACACGGGTTCGAGCCCTGGTCTGGGAGGATCCCACGTGCCGCGGAGCAACTGGGTCCGTGAGCCACAACTGCTGAGCCTGCGCGTCTGGAGCCTGTGCTCCGCAACAAGAGAGGCCGCGACAGTGAGAGGCCCGCGCACCGCGATGAAGAGCGGCCACCGCTTGCCGCAACTGGAGAAAGACCTCGCGCGGAAACGAAGACTCAACACAGCCAAAAATAAATAAATAAAATTAAAAAAAAAAAAAGAATTACCCTGCCCCTAATGTCAATAGTGCCAAGCCAGAGAAACCCTGCTTTGACTTCTGTGCGTGCACTACTTTGATACCGTACAAATTAGGAAAGAGGGAGGGGGTAGGGAGGCTTCTGCAACCTGTGATTGGACCTCGATAAAGGTGAGTGGGGCTTCAGAAGCAAAAGGGCTCCTAACACAGCCAGGGTAGGGGTAGGGCGGGTTTCCCAGAGGTAACAACGAAGATAAATTTTAAAGGACAGTAAGATATGAGCTGAATGTGGGGCTAGGAGATTGAAAAGCTAACCATTTTCTAAATCAAATCATATTTAAGTTAACAACATTAGCATATATACTCCAGCTCTGGATATGTCATCTCTCTGATTAAAGCACTATTAGAACTTACAGTAAAATTTACATAGACATAAGCAATAAGAACTAAAGAAAGGAGTCAGCAGATATGACAACCATAAGACATTTCCCTAATTTTGCTCCTAATTTGACACTGAGCTCCCTGGCAGCCAGTTCAAAAGCAACAATTCTATTAAGTATGTGGCTCCTGTTACCAGGAAGGAGGAAGCCTAGCAGACTCTCTTGGGAAACAGAGCTTTCCCAACTGGCACTGGACTTATTTATTCACTGGAGCTGCAGGCAGAGAGGCTAAGAGACCCGATGGACACATCGGCAACACCCATGACTTGCAAAGGCAGCACCACCTTGCACAGGCATCTTCCTAACTTGATGGCTTCTGTAAAAGCAGAACGAATGAAATTAAAAAGCAGCTCAGTAAAAAAGTGATTTCCAGGGGTTCATAGTGTAGAGCCTTCTGGGGATGGCATTATAAAGTGAAATGATTCTTTTATAAAGTAGTCTGGTAATCCATTCTAAGTAGTTGAAAAAATATTCCTATTCTCTCACCTAACAATCAGTTCTGGGATTTTATCCTGAGGAAATAGATAAAAACGAAACATGCGCATGTGCTTATTAGAGTCTTTTATTTCAAGTGACGCAATCATAGAAGTGACCTAAAAAAACAATAATTGGGCAGTTTTTCCAAATTACATAAGAAATACATACATATTTTCTAACTAAAAATTCAAACATCACAGACAAAGCTAAAATCTTCCCTGACCATCTGTATTGTCCCTACTTCCAGGCCCCTCTCTTAGGGTAACCACGATTATGGATTTGTTATATTTCTCTCCAACTCTTTCTTCTCTTCATTTAAATATTAAGTACATACATACATAAGTATGTACATGTAGAAATAGCTATTTCATTTTACGTAGAGACTTTACAATCAAATGGTGTCATAGTCTATGGTTCTACAACTTGCTGTTTTACCTAATACTATATCTTGGAGGTTCTTATATCAGTATATTTAGATCTCCCTCATTCTTTTTAACTGCTGCATAATATTCCATTGGTGAAAGTTTCATGGTCTGTTTAACTATTCCAGTATTACTCCAGTCACTGTCACAGCACTGGCGTACACATGTGGGCATATATACCCATGTCACACTGCTGGGTTATAGCGGTGTAGGGTTTTTATTTTTATACTATACACTTTCTTTTAATTTGCTTTTCTCTAATTATAAGTAGTATTACAAGTGATACTAACAACACTTCATATTTTGACTATTTGGACATTTATATTTCCTTTACTGTGAACTGCTCAATCATTCTATGTAGAAAATATTTTCTCCCAGTGTGTCCCTTGTCCTTTAAACATTATTTATGGTACCTAAGTCAGACAGATATTTTAATCTTTATTTATTTATTTTTTTGCTTTTATAATTTGTGTTTACTCCACATTTATAAAGATATTCTCTTTGTTTTTATTTTGGTGACTGCTTTGAAGTACTAGTGTAATTTTATTCTTTTACTAATGGGAGAGACCGTTCTCCTGGCCCAGCCTATGGAGTACTTCATCTTTTTGTCACTTATTTGAAATGTAGCATTTATTAGAGATTAAATTATAATACCTATGGTTCCATCCTGTCTATGAATCTTGTATCCCTGCACTAATACCAGCTGTTGTTAATTACTCTTCATAGAGGGAGAATATTTAAATAGGTGATGCTAAATCTCACTTAGGTGACTAAGATTAATGAATATTTTAAAAGCTTAGTGAATATGAAAACTATATGGTAAAATAAGTGTATCTGTATAAAATAATAAAGTAAAATCTGAGTATAAAATTTTATATACACCATACTGTTAAATAGGTGAAAATATGCATGCATATGCACAAGGACAAAAATGAATTTGAAGAAATGAAAGCAGTTACATAAGGATGGTCGAAATGCGGTCCACTGACTTTCTTCTTAAATTTTGTTTCAAGCTATCATAATGTTTTCTTAATAATAAAAAAATTTCCCAATGTTCCCCAGCCATGAGAGATTTTGTGCTCATTTTTGCTGTCTCACGGGGCTCATCCTGATCCATTCTTCATGCCTGTTTTCTATTTGTGGTTCCAGATAAAACCTACGTGGTTGACTTGAGTAACGAGCGAGCCATGTCGCTGACCATTGAGCAACGGCCCAGCAAACTGAGCCGCAAATTTGTCCCCGGCTGCTTCGTGTGTCTGGACTCTCGGACCTGCAGCACCAACCTCACCCTGACAGCTGGCTCCAAACACAATATCTCCTTCCTTTGTGATGATCTGACACGCCTGTGGATCAACGCCCAGAAAACCATAAGTACGCCCCCGCCCCTGCCCTGTGCTCCTGCCGAGCTGTGGGAGTTCTCCCCTCCCTGCCCTGTCTTAGTGGGGTCCACTGGGTGGGTTGTAAATAGTATGATCAGAAATGCCCCCAGCAGTGAGGGTGAGCAAGGGCAACCAAGAAGCACAGAGCAAGGTGGAGACACACCCGCTTTGAGACCAGCAGCCTCCGTGGGAACATGCATCCTTCAGAAGCAAGTGGCATCCCCCGTGTCCATGCTCACGTCTCCTCTGTCCAGCCTCCGGTCTCCCTCCTGTGAAATGCTCGTAGCCTTCCTCAACCTCCCTCATGCGCACGCCCCTTGCTTCCACGCTCACTGCTCGCTTGTCTTCTGTTGCACGAGACCAAGTCTTGAGCTCAAAAACTTTGGCTTCTTCCGTTTTTTATCCCTTTAGCTACTAGCCGTGCCTGACATGTGCTAGTCACATAGAAATGTTTAATCAGTGGAGGGCAGCAAAACCAATAGTCACCTCCTTGCTGGGCCACCATCATCTCTGATGTGGATGCTCTTAGGGTCTCCACTGAGACAGTAGCTGAAGCCGCGAGAGGCAAAGCAGCCAGCCCGAGGCCACCCCGTTAGGAAGCGGCAGAGCTGAAACACCAGCTGAGATCTCCCCAACTCTACTCCCAGCTCTAACCGCTAGGCGAACTGCCTCCCCACAGGCAGGGACACTGGGCAGCAGGGCTGGGTGAAGGGAAAAACCTGTACCCTGCCCACGTGGCACTTAGCATCTAAGACACAGGTTGTCTTAGTTGAGAACTTGAGTAAACAAGAAGAGAAAATTTCAACCCTGAATACTCCCCAAAAGTCGTTCTGCCGGTTTAGTGGAGAGTAGGAATGCAAGAGCACGAGGGAAGCTAGAAAAGGGGCGTCAAGGAGGCAGGAGCGCAGGACAGAGCAGGAGAGGAGAGACCAAAGGGAAAAGTGAGAAAGCCTCGGGCTGACTTGAGAGCTGGAGAGGATGCACTTCCGGTTTCCTCCCAGCCTGGGTACCACGAGCCCCTCTTTCGTAGGCTGCCTGGACCACCGGTACTGCCACAGGAAGTCCTACTCGCTCCAGGTGCCATGGTACATCTTCCAGCTGCCTGTGCAGCTGCACGACTTCTCCTGGAAGCTGCTGGTGCCCAAAGACAGCATCAGCCTGGCACTGGTGCCTGCCCAGAAGCTGCAGCAGCACACTCACGAGAGGGTCTGCAACACCAGCTTCAGCTACCTCGTGGCCAGTGCCGTTCCCGGCCAGGACCTTTCCTTCGGCTCCTTCTGCTCTGGAGGCTCCATAGAGCAGATTCAGGTGAAGCAGAACGTCTCGGTGACCCTCCGCACCTTTGCCCCCAGCTTCCAGCAAGAGGCCTCCAGGCAGAGCCTGGCCGTGTCCTTTATCCCCCACTTCAAAGGTAAGGGGGTCTTTCACTCTCCCCACCTCGATGCCCTCTTAGCCTTTCTTATTGGGACACTTATCTTATTTTGGTTTTCTGATCGTCTTAATTGTCAGTTTGAAGAGAAGGGATAGCTGAGGGGGCTGTTCCTCATACAAGATGATGAGTCCTAATCCTGACTTTACCATTAACCTAGTGTGGAAAATTCCAGGAGTTAGAAATAAGACTCTCTGACAGTGGGAGGTGATGGTTGGTAGGCAGCAGAACAAATAATCAGGTTTGAGGCTTTTTTGGAAGCAGGCAGGGCATAAATGAGAACTAACCAAATATTCCCAAGTCCTGGATTCTTGAAGTGGTAACATACAAATCCTTATGCAGATATTTTTATGATTCTGCTTTGACAATTCAGAACGCAGTTTGGAGGGCACAGAGGAAGGAATACTGGGAGAGAGATGAATCTCTAGAGCGTTCTCCTGCATGGGGGAGCAGACCCCTCCTGGGAGGCTAGTGTATGATCTTCTCAGGCAGCAAATGAGGTTTAAATCGGTCACAACGGTGAACTCTACATTGTTGATTTTAAAATTCACAGTCACCACTACAAGTTACTAAGTTCATTTTTAAATTGACCAAGACCTTAATTCAAGGTTTACTCTGTAATTTTGTTCTCAGAGGCATGAGTGGGAGGGAAATGAATCTGGCCATAAGATTAAGATCAGTCCAGGTTGCCTGGTATCTCCAAGGTTACCAGAGAAACTCCTTCTGGGGAGTCTTTGAAAATAAGACACACCCTCCTCAGTGTGGAGTGTTGGGGTTTTATCTCACCTGAAGATAAGGAGTGGATTAGTTGACATGTCAGAGACCCTTTCGACTTTGCAATTCTAGAATTCTTCCCAGAACCTGAAGTTTTCTAAATCTCCAAAATAGAAATCAGTTTACACCAGTCCCACCATGGAGCAGGGCGTTAGATAGATGCTAGCCCCATTGAGGGCATCTCTGAAAGGAAGCTGAGACAACCACCAGTTTGGCAAACTGGCTTGTTTTATGTTTGTTTGTTTGGTTGGTTGTTTGGTTGGTTTTTTCAAAAGGCCCGAGAACCTAATCTGAGACTCTATTCCTTTGCTGACCAATATGGTAGCCACTGGCCACATGTGGCAATTTAAATTTAAATTAATAGTAAACAAAATTAAAAATTCAGTTCTTCAGTCACACCAAGCACATTCCAAATCTTCAACAGACACATGTGGCTGTGGCTACTCTCTTAGCCAGTGCAGATCCAGAGCCTCTCCATCATGGCAGGAAGCTCTGTAGTCTGGACGGTGTAGCAACATCTCCTCCGCCCTCCTATTCTCTCCATCTTGATTGAGTGAAACAACTTCTGCGTGGATTCTCTTCCTTTTCCTGCAGAGGAAGGTGTTTTCACAGTGACCCTGGACACGAAAAGCAAGGTCTACCTGAGGACCCCTAACTGGGACAGGGGCCTACCATCCCTCACCTCCGTGTCCTGGAATATAAGCGTTCCCCAAGACCAGGTGGCCTGCCTGACCTTCCTCAAAGAGCGGACGGGCCTGGTCTGCCAGACAGGGCGTGCGTTCATGATCATCCAGGAGCAGTGGGCCCACACCGAGGAGATCTTCAGCCTGGAGGAGGAGGTGCTGCCCAAGCCAAGCTTCCGCTATCACAGCTTCTGGGTCAACATCTCCAACTGCAGCCCCATGAGCAGGAAGCAGCTGGACCTGCTCTTCTGGGTCTCGCTTACCCCAAGGACCATGGGTAAGGTCTTTCAGGGCTGGTGGATAGCAGTTGGTAGCTGAGGGATCAGGAGCAAGACTGGAAGGCAAGTCAGAAAGCATGGATTTGAGTCCTGGCTGTCCATGTATCAGTCAGCTATTGTGTCAATAATACTGCATAACAAACCACCCCAGAACTCAGTGGCTTAAAACAGCCATTTGTTATTGCTCACATGTTGGCTGGGCAGTTCTGAGCTGGGCTTGTCAGGGTTCATTCACTCAAGCACCTGTGGGCAGCTGCAGGTTGGCTAGAGGACTTTGTCAATCTTGGCCGGGCACTCTCACATGTCTGGGGCCCAGCCAAGATCAGCCATGTTAACTGGGATTCCTTGACTCTCCTCAGCATGGTCTCTTATCCTCCAAACTGGGGCCTGTTCTCATGGCAGAGGCAGAGAGATCCAAGAGAGGCTGGGGGAAGCATGCAAGGTCTCCTGACGATTAGGTTACGAACTCATACCCTGTCCCTTTGACAGCATTGGTTTGGTCAGCCCAGATTCAAGGGGTGGACAGGTGGACTCCATCTCTTGATGGGAGGAGCTGCAGGATCACACAGTAAATAAAGGACATGGGTGAGGGCAGGGGGAGAATTAGGGCATTTTGGTAGTCAGTCTACTATTAACCTCTTTCTGACATAGGGGAAGTCTCTTTACTCCTCTGATCTTCCTCTGCAGAGAATAGATGATTGTAACTACCCCATAAAATTATCACTGGGGATTCAGTGTTGGTGATTAAACTGTGAGGACCTGGAAAGTGTGACACAGATACATGATGCTGGCATTTTTTATTTAGTCCAGTGAAACATTAGAATCCTTGAATGCCCTCAGTCGTGGGCCTCAGAGCCATGATGAGGATTTTGCCTTTATGCCCGAAGTGGTAGTATCCACTGAAGAGTTTCAGGCAATCTGTGGTGGGGCCATGTTAGCCCTTGATTCCAAGATAGTCACAGAGCACCACAGAGTGTTGGAACCATGGAGGTTTTTTTCCCCAGCCCCTTCCCTTTTTGGTGGTCAGATAGACTGTGTGTCCACCCAATGCCACACAGGTGGTTAGCAGCAAGAGAACCGACGGGGACCAGAAGCCACAAGTGAAAAGCTCTCTCACGCTCTCAGATTAGCTCCTGAGTTTTCTTCCTCTCTTACATTCATTTTCTGTCATTTATTTCTAGTCCTGTTTTCTCACAGTCTCACCTTTTGTTTTCTTATTGAACAAGCCAGAAATTCTAAATCCCGGTTTGGTGCAGGGCTCTCTCTCTCTGATTTATTTTCTTTTTCCTTTGTACAACTGTAGGAGAAGGACAGCACACATGAAACAACCCTCTCCTTAACTCCTTCACCTCTGACTTTTGACTCCCTGCTTTCTTCTACACTCCCTGCTCTTCTCTCCTCCAAAATGGGCTGCGGCAGTCAGGGGAGCACAGCTGGGATAGGCCAGGAGTAGCCTTTGGAGTAGATCTGGTAGGTCCCCCAGTTTGTTTTATCTTTCACTGCATAACAAACTCTTCCAAGATTTAGTGGCTTAGACAATAACCGTTTTTTTTTGCTCACAATTCCATGGGTCAGGAATTTGGATGGGGCACAGCAGGTGGCTCATCTCTGCTCTAAGATATCGGGGACCTCAGCCAGATGCCTTGAATAGCTAGAGGGGGGCTGGGATGGTTCACCTTTGCTCACTTTCAAGGCTGGGAGCCTTGGTTTGTTTTCCTCGTGGAGTCTCCAGATGGCTACTTGGGCTTCCTCACAGCATGGTGGTCTCAGCATAGTCAGGCTTCTTACATGGTGGCTGGCTTTTCCTCAGGAAGTGCAGGAAGCTGCCAGGTTTCTAAAAGGTTAGGTCCACACCAGCACAGCCCATATTCAAGAGGAAAGGAAGCAGATTCCCCTTAAAGTGAGGAGCAGCATGTGCATATGGGGAGGGAAGGAATGGATGGTAGCCATCTTTGAAGACTGTCTACTGGAGTTCATCACCAGCCTGATACCAAGTGTCTCCCCATCTCCCTCCCTTGTGTCTCTGCTCACAGACCTGACTGTCATCATCCTCACGGTGGTGGGAGGTGGCGCCTTACTGCTGTTTGCCCTCGGACTCATCGTTTGCTTTGTGAAAAAGAAGTAGGTGGAATTTCTCAAACTGTCTTCACCTGAGCTGACACCTCCTTACAGCACACAGACCAGAGCTGTCATTAATTATTGACTTTTTTCTTGCTTTCCATTTTCCCCGCAAAGATCAATGTTAAATAATATTGCCGGGGCGGGGGTGGGGGGAGGTACTTCCCTGGCGGTCCAGTGGTTAAGACTCCATGTTTCCAGTGCAGGGGGCGCTGGTTCAATCCCTGGTTGGGGAACTAAGGTCCCATGTGCTATGCAGTGCGGCCAAAAAAATATATATTGCAGGGGGTGAATTCCCTGGCAGTCCAGCAATTAGGACTCCAAGCTTTCACTGCCGAGGGTGCGGGTTGGATCCCTGTTTGGGGAACTAAGATCCTGCAAGCCGCCTGGCATGGCCAAAAAAAAAAAAGTGGAAAATAAATAATATTGCTGGATGTGAATTATGCTTGGAGGGGGAAAATATCCCCTACCTAGTAGGAAAACAAAATACACATGCGGTGACATTTTAGCCTGCAGTTTTACGCAGCTGCCTCAGCACAAGTCCCCTGTGAATCATTTAGTGTCTGCTCATTAGACTGTGGTCCTCACAGGGGTGATCTTGGCAGGAAAACGCTCACGTAGACCCTGCCAGACCAGGCCTGTGAATCCTCTCCCCCCGTCACCTTGAGGAAAACACACTCACACTGCCCAGCTTGTTCTCCTCCAGTTTCTTAAACAAACTGTCTGTTTTATGCTTGTTTATTGGCCTCCAGACAAGCACCAAAAAGCCAGCCCTGTGGGCAAGAGGAAGGAAGACCCAGTTAACTGACTCAGTCTCACCTTCCACCCCCTCAGGATAACAGCTTCTGTTTTATGAGAGGAAAGTGTTGACCTTTTTTTTTTTTTTTGTTTTTTTTTTTTTTTTAAATTTTATTGATTGATTGATTGATTGATTGATTGCTGTGTTGGGTCTTCGTTTCTGTGCGAGGGCTTTCTCCAGTTGCGGCAAGTGGGGGCCACTCTTCATCGCGGTGCGCGGGCCTCTCACTATCGCGGCCTCTCTTGTTGCGGAGCACAGGCTCCAGACGCGCAGGCTCAGCAATTGTGGCTCACGGGCCTAGTTGCTCCGCGGCATGTGGGATCTTCCCAGACCAGGGCTCGAACCCGTGTCCCCTGCATTGGCAGGCAGATTCTCAACCACTGCACCACCAGGGAAGCCCAAGTGTTGACCTTTTTAGACAGAGTGCATGCCGCTGCCAGATTTCATCAGTTCTGCTCATATTTCTAATTAAAGCCGTGGGGGTGGGGGGAATCCATTTCCCTTAGCAAAAAACTAAAAAAAAAATTTTTTTATTAACTGGGGCCATGCGCAAACAATTGAAATTGCTGACTTGAAATGTCTCTGCTGATGAGGATGGGTTGGCAGGTTCAGGGGGAGGCGTCTTCTCTGTGAAATGGGATTGCACACATCTCACGTGAGGGAAAAGGACTTCTTTTATTAAAGAGACATCACTGTATCATTCCTCTCAGGAAACTTTCCTGTCTGGGTGCACAGTATGTTCCACCCAGATGAGAAAGCATGGCATTAACACTGGGCCCCAGCTTCCTCATCAGGAGGGAATTGGATGAGGGGAGGGGCCAGCCCTTGCCTCCATCCCTAAAGTGCCCCAGTCCCGGCCTGGGAATTACCAGCCACTGCCTTGCTGTGGGGGAGGCCACTGGCTGGCAGGTTTGCATAAGGCTTGTCTGTCCCCAAGTTGGGTTGGGAGGGAGGACGGGTTCCTGCTGTCAGAAGGAGGGCAGACAGTGCCGTTGAACTTGGTCATTAAGCATGTATTTCCTGAGGGTCTCCTGGGCCCTAGGAACCAGGAGAGGTGCTGGGGATACACAAGACCCAGTTTTTTCTCCTGCCGTCTATGGGGGCAGAGGGACTAAAGAAGCAGGCAAATAAGGAGGCGGTGTCAGGACAGTGTGAGAAGAGCTTGGTAGGGACAAGCAAGGCGCTGTAGGAGCACGTGGGCGGAGCGTCGCTACAAGGCTTCAGGCTGGAGGCCTTGCAGCCTGTCATCCTGGCCAGGGAACCCAGTGTTACAAGCTACATGTACTAGATTTATTTTTATCTCAGAAAAGTATAGGTTCACAATTAGTGAACCGCCAGCCATGCATTATGTGGTCCATTATGCTAATTGAGCTACTGTCCTCCATTTGAATCCCTGGTCGGCTAAAAAGTCAGCATCCCCTGCTTTTCACTGGTGGAGATGGAGGGCGAGGCTTTGTTTTCCGAGGCAGGGAGTGCAAATGCCCATCCATGTCCAATACCAAAGAACATTACAAACCAAGCATTAATGGTGTTAGGGAGGAACCCGGGCACCCGAGCCTGACTTTTGTCTTCTTTGTAGCTCTTTCCTCTTTTGGAGGTTTCTGCTGAAGGGACTGGATCCCTCTACTGATGCTGAGTCCTACTGTCCCCAACTCCAGCTGAAAACTAAGATACAACCTTCCATCCTGAGTGTCGTATGCTATCATTTAGAAGCTAGATGGTCGTAGTTTGTGCTCATGCAAAAGTGAGATGAAGCGTTAGCTACAGGAAAGAACTCAGAGAGTCATAGAAGGTTGGCCTAGGCACACCCGTGCTTGATGTGGTTGGTTTGGGACACCACCTGTCTCTGCTAGGAAAGAGAGGTTGTCAGATGTCTCTACCTTTGGATACCATGCAGATATCAAAACAAACTCAGGCACAGAGGGTGTTAACAGTGCCCTCTCTAAACCACTCTCTGCTCCTGTTTCCACCTTAAAAACTGGAGACAGAAGCTGGTCCCTTTCTAAATGTTCGCTGAGGACAGCAGTTTCAGTTTCAAATGCTAAGCTATTTGAGGGACTTGGGGGAGACCCGGTCAGAACCCTGAATGATCTTCATTCCAGTAGGGATGTACAGTTGGTGAGCCTCTAAGATCGTTTTCTTCCTGACTTCTGTCTTGTTCCCTTCCTCAGTAGGAAAAAGAAGATCAACAAGGGCCCAGCTGTAGGTATCTACAACGGTAACGTCAATACCCAGATGCCGATGCAGCCAAAAATCTTTCAGAAAAGACAGACGGACAACGACTCCCACGTGTATGCCGTCATCGATGACACCATGGTGTACGGGCATCTGCTGCAGGATTCCAAAGGGTCCTTCCTCCAGCCAGAGGTGGACACCTACCGGCCCTTCCAGGGCCCCACAGGGGACTGCCCTCCTTCCCCACCCCCCGTATGCTCCAGGGCTCCAACTGCAAAGTTGACCGAAGATGAGCCATCCTCTGGCTTCCTTTCTGAGTCTGAGAGTGAATCGTACACCTTCTCCCACCCCAAAGACAGGAATATAAGCAATGGGAACACAGACCTTCCCTTGCTAGAAACCTACGAGACCATGGAGCCTGGGGAGTAACTTGGACCCACCCCAAAGACTCCACATAAAGCAGGGCACTGAGATGCCCTTTAGGGTTCCCACCCAGAAATCCCGAAGAAGAGGAATTGTGTGGAAGGGTAGCAGGAGGTTTTTCTGGATGCCACCAACTTCTGATTTCCAAGTGGACTCATTCCAATGCTGAGACATTGAAAATGATGAATTGTGATCTGGATACAATCATCACGGTGAATGTCCTTCTGAACTCAGGTTGGGTTGTAACCAGTCCATAATGAGAGGGGAGAGGCTGAATCACGCAGGACAGGGATACAATGAGCCCTGGATTTGGATTTGCATTTGGATTTAGACTTCTTCAGGTTGACAGTGCCAACCCCTAGGAGCCCACGGAGACCCTTGCTCTCACTGGGGTCCCCTGTATGGAAATGTCAGTGCGCTTTATTATTATTATTATTTATTTGGTGGTCCTGTGTATTTAAGAAGTCAAATGTATAGCCATGCAACTCTTTTCACCTGACATAGTGACAGCTCACGCTAACTGGTTAGATGGCTGGGTTTTGACTTCTGCTGACCACTAGATAAACAGGTGCTTGTCCCCTGGGAGGTGGGAATAAGTTGCAGTCTGCCCAGCCAGAAAAGGGTGCGTGTGAGGGTACTGCCGCACACCTGCTCTGATAAGAGACTTGCTGGTTCTCTCGCTCTGCGTGTGGTTATCCTACCATAGAAATCCATCTTGAGTCCCATTGTCCTTTGACCTAGAAATAAGAGAAATTTCCTGGAATTGCCATGTGTGGCTCTCCCAGCTGCAGCAATACTTTAGCATCTAAATAGAAATTTAGAGAGTATTTTCATCCTCTAAAAACATTGGAGGATACACCAAAGGGTGGCCACCTGTATTAGTTTCCTAATGCTACTGCAACAAATTACCACAAGCATGGTGGCTTAAAAGAACGCAAATTTCCTATCTTAGGGTTCTGGAGATCAGAAGTGCAGAATGGGTTTCACTGAGCTAAAATCCATGTGTCAGCAGAGCTGTGCTCCTTCTGGAGGCTCTAGGGGAGAATCCATCTCCTTGCCTTTTCCAGTTTGTAGAGGCTGCTCACATTCCTTGCCTCTGATGGTGGCAGTGTGACACTCTTGCTTCCCTCTTTTACTGACAAGGACCTTTCACTTATAAAGCCCAGCCGGATAATCCAGAATTATCTCCCCATCTCAAGATCTTTAATTACACTGAAAAGTCCCTTCTGCCCTGTAAGGTAACATATCCATAGGTGCTGGGGATTAGGACATGGACCATTATTCTGCCTACCACACCTTTCCTGCCCCTGCAGGAGAGACTGCAGAATGATCCAGACTACAGGTGTGTTTTGTTTGCCTGCACATCTTTTTAAAGAGTTAGTCACCAACATTTAAAATTATAAAATGTTTACATAAAAATCCAGATCAGAAGGTCTGGCCATGCTGGGGCTCACAGTCTCACCGAGCAACAACCAGCTGGAGTTGAAACGCAGCTCATCTTTAGATGGGGCATCTGGTTCACCAGTTCACCGCAGGGCCCACCAACCCTGTCACCTCCCACACTGAGGCTGAGGGTCTGCTGCTATTGGTCAACGCCCTGCAGAGTTGCTTCTCTCATAATGAAATGGAAAGTTCAGGACTCATATCTCATATGAAATAAGAAGACAATTCTTGAGGCTGATGGGTGCTTCAGGAAAGTTTCTTTTACACACAGCCCACATCCATCATTTATACTAATTACCAGCCCAGCTCCTGTGGGCATTTGCCTTTGTGACCCCTGTTCTCATCCGGGAGGACAAGGATTGTGTTATGGCTTGTCAGTACAGTCCCAGGTCGATACTTCTGTGGCAAAACCTCCTTTAAAAAGTAGATGCAGGGGGACTTCCCTGGTGGCGCAGTGGATAAGACTGCGCTCCCAATGCAGGGGGCCTGGGTTCGATCCCTGGTCAGGGAACTAGATCCCACATGCATGCCACAATTAAGAACCGGCACAACCAAATAAACAAATATTTAAAAAAAAAAAAAAAGTAGATGCAGGGCTCCCCTGGTGGCGCAGTGGTTAAGAATCCGCCTGCCAATGCAGGGGACATGAGTTCGAGCCCTGGTTCAGGAGGATCCCACATGCCACAGAGCAACTAAGCCCAAGCGCCACAACTACTGAGCCTGCACTCTAGAGCCCGCGAGCCACAACTACTGAACCCGCGTGCCACAACTACTGAAGCCTACGCGCCCTAGAGCCCGTGCTCTGCAACAAGAGAAGCCACTGCAATGAGACGCCCGCGCACCATAACAAAGCGTAGCCCCCGCTCGCCGTAACTAGAGAAAGCCCACGAGCAGCAACAAAGACCCAATGCAGCCAAAAATAAATAAATTAAAAAAAAAATGAAAGGAATTAACATTTAAAAAAAAAAGAAAAGTAGATGCAGGTCGTCGTGTTCAGTGACTTCACCTTGGAAATGCACTGCCCAGACTTGTCCACCTGCTACTTTGCCTCCATGAAAAGGAGTTTTGCAATCTCCTAAATGGTGTGTGTTCCAGGGTTTTTTTTAACTCTTTCCAGGAGGAAGAGTATGTTGGGGGTTTTAAAATTATGCCTTTGGTGCTGACAGTGACCTTTACTTCTGAAAGGCTGGCTCTGCCCAGGGACCCTCAGCCTCTTGACCTGAGATGCTGGCAAACACCCTCCAGGAAGGGCCAGAGGAGGGCTGTGCCTTCCTTCCCTCTGCTGAAATTGTATCAATATTTAAAATCATCGTTGGGGCTCTGGCCCTCCATTCTCTGCCTTCTCTGACCTCCTGGCCACTTCTGACAGTCACTCAGTCAGTGCTCTGAATCCCACCCTCAAAGCATGGCTGTCATCACACGTCACCTTTACTTACAAGGGCCCCACGTGGCCATTTTCTTTTAACCGAGAGCTCAAAACTCCAGGCCAAGTTGCTGTTTTCCTGAGACCTCAGGTGGATTTAATGTTTTCCAAAAACATGCCTCCTTGAAGGGGCCAGCCCGACATACCCCTGGCTCTTTCCTTTAAAGCCCAGGCCTCACTTCTGTAAAATATTTCAGGGTCGCTGAAAACCGAACACATTTGTTGAAGCCTAGCTTGTGCCAGCACAGTATCCTCCACGCTGGGTCTGCTGATGCCGGGCTGCCCTCACGCCCATCCTCTGTACCTGTGACAAAGCCCGACTCAGACAGGACTGGTTAATGCTGCAGTCATTTTGCACGGGAGGGGGATGTCTCAAGGAAGAGTCAAGGGAGAAAAGCTAAGTCCATGGAACATAACCTGGGTCAAGGTTAGGACTGATTTGTGTGGATCTGCAATGCTTAACTCAAAATAATTTATTTGTTGTATATACTTTTTGAGGCAGCGTTTTATTCATTTCCTACACTTTTTTAAATAAACAAATATACAGAAAAAAAGGCATCAGGTTGTTTAAGTGCTTTGGCGACTTGTCCCCTGGTTCAGCTGAGGCCCTCATTTCCCAGGTTCAACATGGGCTCAGCAGATTCCATCTTCTCTATGTGTTTATGGTCCAGCAAGCTGGACTCTGGGCTGCTGATGAGTGACTGAGAGGCCAGAGTTTGTTCTGTTCTGTTCTTGTTGAGGCAACCTGAGCCCCCTCTGTGTGACCCTCCCAATACCTGACCCCCACAGAGGCCACCCTTGCCACTGACTGCTCTACACCCAGTGCAGGTCACCAGCCACCAGAACAGAAGCAAAGGGAAGGCAGTGGGAGAGGGAAGCTCCAAGCGGGCCCCCACCGCCCGCCATGCGCTTGGAGGGGAGACCCAAGTACACAGAGGAGACCGGGCGCTGCTGTGTAACAAACCACAGCAGACCTTAGTGACTTAAGAACAATCACATATTTTGCCACAAACCTACATTGAGCAGGGCTCAGCAGGGATGGCTTATCTCTGCTCCGTGTGGCCTCTCTGGGGCAGCTCAACTAGAATCCACTTTCAAAATGGTACATCACACAGCCGGCAAGTTATTGCTGGCTGCCGGCTGGGAGCACTGATTCCTCATCATGTGGACCACTCACTCCACAGGGCTTTCTGGGCTCCTTCACAACACAGAGGCCGGCTTCCCAGGGCGAGTGTTCCCAGCATCAGGATGTCGGAGCCGCTAGTCCCTCGAGGCCTGGGCCTGGAAGCTGGCACAGTGTCACATCCATTCTAGCCTATGGGTGCGTCAGTCTCAGAGCCTCAGATTTAAGGGGATGCATATATCGCATCGTAAAAGAGCATTAAATTTGTAGAGAAGTGACAAGACAAAGGAAAAGTACTTTGAGCTTCTAGGAGTGAGTGGCAAATTGTGAAAAGGTAAATATATGGGGAGAGCTAATGGAAAATACGGGTTTTCGGAAGGTGTGTTGTATAGATTTCTCTGCTGTCGTCTCTGGGCTAAGAGTCTAGAGTTGTCTCTGGTGATGAACAATCAAACTGTCCTTCCCGGTAGAGAGGGAGAGGACAGAGAGTTTTTCTTGTGTCTGTTTCTTCTTAATTGGCTTCGGCTCAAAATAATCCTTACACCAGGCTTGCATATTTTGGGGTGGAATACTCTGAATCCCTCATTCTCCCATTTGAAACACAAGTTTCATATATTAAAAGTTGAGTTGGCAGCTGTGCAGAGAGATTTGGGTTAGAAGTAGTGAAATAAGAGATCTACAAAGGTGGAAGCAGCATAGATGGAACAAGGGGAAAAGAACAAATCTAAGTATATTGCCCCATATCTTACTGAATCAGTCTCTTAGACCTGGGAGTAAGTCACTCTGGTGAAACAGTTGTGTTTCATTTCAGGAAATGGTACTGCAGGTGGGAGCTGGGTGCCCACTTAAGTTAAGCCTCTATATAGTGTGAGCAATCAGGCACTTAATGAGGGACATTTCTATAGAAAATGAAGGGGGGAAAGGTCTAATGGTTAGAACAAACTGTAACCTCAGTTTTTGAGTCCAGAAGGTAGTGAGAAGATTTCTAGATGTTGGGCTCAAAGCATTTATTTATTTATTTATTTATTTTCCAGTTTTATTGAGATAATAATTAACATACAACACTATATTAGTTTAAGGTACACAGCATAATGAATTGACTGACATACATCATGAAATGGTTACCACAATAAGTTTAGTGAACATCCATCATTTCATATATATACAAAATTTAAAAAATTTTTTTTCTTGTGATGAGAACTCAGGATTTACTCTCTGAACTTTTGTATATAACATACAGCAGTGTTAAGTATATTAGTCATGTTGTACATTACACCCTAGTACTTATTTATCTTATAACTGGAAGTTTGCACCTTTTGATCACCTTCATCCAACTCCCCCTCCCCCACTCTCCTGCCTCGTTCCATAACTTTTTTTCTTTTTTTTAAACATCTTTATTGGAGTATAATTGCTTTATAATGTTGTGTTAGTTTCTGCTGTATAAAAAAGTGAATCAGCTATACGTATACATATATCCCCATATCCCCTCTCTCTTGCGTCTCCCTCCCACCCTCCCTATCCCACCCCTCTAGGTGGTCACAAAGCACTGAGCTGATCTCCCTGTGCTATGCAGCTGCTTCCCACTAGCTATCTATTTTACATTTGGTAGTGTATATATGTCCATGCCACTCTCTCACTTCGTCCCAGCTTACCCTTCCCCCTCCCCGTGTCCTCAAGTCCATTCTCTACGTCTGCATCTTTATTCCTGTCCTGCCCCTAGGTTCTTCAGAACCTTTTTTTTTTTTTTAGATTCCATATATATGTGTTAGCATACGGCATTTGTTTTTCTCTTTCTGACTTACTTCACTCTGTATGACAGTCTCTAGGTCCATCCACCTCACTACAAATAACTCAATTTTGTTTCTTTTTATGGCTGAGTAATATTCCATTGTATCTATATGCCCCATCTCAAAGCATTTTTAGATGGTGGAGTGAGAATAGCAGTGCCAAGCCAACGAATTTCCTAGTTTGCAATTTGAATGTCTGGTGCTAGCATCTACACCAGCGTCACAGTCACAGATATTTCTCAGTGTGGAGCCTGGAGGTGTCCAGCTGCACTTTGCAGGGTTTCTCCTCCTTCTACTGCTCCTTCTCCTTTTTTTTAAGCAGTCCTGATACGGATCTGGGCAGCCAGGTTTTAGTTCTCAGTGGCACCAAGTTGGGAGGGGGAAAGAAAAAATGGAAATGTTAATTACTAAAATGCACAAATGTTAGGAGCCAGTTTACAGAGGTCGAAAAGCTCAGAGACAGTGAGCATGGCTAGAATTTGACAGCCCACAAGAGTACACTATATTTTTTCTATTGACACATAGAATTTCTCTCTATAATTATCCCCATTTCTATCAAAGATAATCAGACTCTTTTGTTTGAAAAATAAATATAGTCTCATTAAATTTGGCTTAATCATTTACATAAGTGCAGCATGAGTAGTAACATTTATCCCCAGACTGAAGAGACCTCAGAATTACTAAAAGGCAGCTGTGAAGCACCAGCTGTGTGACCCTAACAGGCAACCTAACTTCTCTGAACCAAAATTTCCTCAACTGTAAAATGTGAATCCTAATACCTATTTAACAAAGGTGATTGCCAGGGTGGGGAGAGATGATGTATATGACAATGTCTGGATTTAGTAGCCACTCTTCATTACATCTGCATTGAAGAGAAAAGAAATATCGCCCATAGTCTGCTCATCTGGCTTGGTTTCATCTCCAGCAAGCTGGTTGTCTTTTCCTGTGAGCTGACAGTTCTCTAGCTAATTGTGTCAAATTCAAAGATGCTGTACACCTCGTTCTCTCCAAACTCATTTAGCTGTCAGCTCCAGCAAGCTGGCATATGATCCTACAGCATTTGTGCAACCCTAGAAAGAGATGTTCCTGGGAGAAGCATCACAGCATGAGCCGTGTGGGCTCCACAGCCAAGGAACCGGGAACTGCGGGGTTTCATTTTCTAACATTATTGCCGTATGTTAAGATATTTGGTTGCCCGTGTCTGAGGCAGCCCTGGGTGTTTGGACCTGCCTGACCAGGCACCCAGATCAGAGACGGACCCCAACAAACCCATGTGAGGGGTGCAGCATTCCCTATCGCCTGAAGTAACCATAGCAACGGTCCAGTCTTTTCTCCCTGCTCCACCCCTACCCACAAAGGACACCTTTCCTCAATGACAAGAGGCTGGGCAAACAGTACCACTCCTTTAAAGATGGTCAGAAACTCATCACTTCTTCTCCAATGTAGAGCTAAGTCAGTGCCTCTAAATAGCCTCTAAGCATTTGAAAAGTTTCAAACAGAAGTTTGAAAAAAAGCTTGTTAAACAGAAACTGTGGACAGTGTTTGCCCTCATGGAAGGCAACTGTGACTGGGAAACTTTTCCTCCCCATATACCCTTTTGTAGCTTTTGAATTTGAACCATGCAAATGTACCTTATTTTAAAATAAAAGAAAATGAAAACAAAAACTTTTTAAAAACTTGTCAAAACTCAAGATTCTTTGGTGGTTTCACTCTTGTCAGCCTCCTGTGTGTGCAGTTTTTCAGAGATTTTAAGCCTCCCTTCTCCCCTCCCCACCCCCCGGTGGTGGGACCAGTTTGGCCAGATTTCACTCCCCTCTGGTCAGAGATCCCAGGTTACTCCCAGAGAGGCTAAAGGCTGGAAAAGACTGGAAGGTGTGGTAGCTGCTCAAACACCCTGCAAGGCTCTTCCACAGCACCTCGGGGACTCCATTCCTCAATGCTGATACTCCCAGGCCAAGAAGTCCTCTCGGGGCTGACAACCAGTCCTGGGAGAGGAGGTGTGGAACTCCCCCCTCTCCCATCTGGAAAGAGGAGTCCCGGCACCAGCTGGTGAAGTGACTTCAGCCCCTTCATTGCCCAGGACGTTCAGATCTGCCCTCTCCAGGATCCTGGTGGGAGGGACTAGAATCCAATCAGATCTTAAGCCCAGGAACTAGGGTTGGGAGGGGGTTGGGTGGCTCCTTGGAGTTCAGGGAGAGAAAATCATTTTGTGATACTTAGTCTTTTGAAAGGAAAAAAATATTTTAGCCAAAATCCAAGTCCATAACCCTGTGGGAGTGAAAGAGCCATTCTGCCTCAGACTTGGATTCAGTGTGTACTTTGGACCCTGGGCTGGCTCACTGGGTCTCAGGATACCAGCAGTGGCCAAGTCCGTTGTCGGTCCCTTTCTTTTCAAGAGACACTAATTGCTTGGCGGCCTGCCAACTGCAGTGTCACCGGAGCTATCTGCAGGCTGAGCATTTTCCCCACCTTCCACCTGGGGGGTTGGGGGTGAACCTCCCTCCAACCTCCTCCCAAGGCCACCCCCATCCAACCCCATCACTGGTTGCAGGCACCACCCAGGAGGCCCCTGCTGGTATCCTGAGACCCAGTGAGCCAGCTGATGGGAGGATAATTGGGAAATGTGTTCTTCAGAGGTGATCCTTTCCAATCAGGAGTTAAATCTTCCTCACTTCCTCTTGAAAAGCAACCCAGTGATATTTCTGCAAATAACAGTCTCTTTGAGAAATAGTGGTAACATAAGTACTTCCAATAATGAAGATAAAAACCCCTTATACCTTTTAAAAAATGTCTAGTGTCAAATCAGTCCACTATATCCAGGATGAAGTATTTCCAATTATATTTTCCTTAAATAACATGGGTAACAAGTTCCTTCTGAGATAATAAAGCCTTTGTCTTTGGTGTTAAAAAAAAATTAATCTATTTTCTCCAGGCCAGGGACATCAGTTTTTAAGATGAGAATTTACACTTGCTACAGATGCTGCAAGCAGACTTCTTGCACAAATAGATCAAGATGTTTCTATTTGTCTTCAGATCCTTGCCAAGAGTTGAGCAATAATTGAACATGGCATCAACTCTGCTTTGATCTGCATGAAGAATTTCAGTGTGGGTAGCACTCAACTGTGTGGTATTCGTTCTGCTGTGTACCCAGTTCAATCCAGTTATTTCAATGTACTCATTAAATACCTACTATGTGCAAGACAGTGTGCTAAGGCTGAGTGCTGGTGGAGAAGCTGCCAGGTAAAGTGCTATGAGGGAGGGTTGGGACACGGAGTGGGGGAGGGGAGGAGATTACAAAACTTCCATGGCAACATTTGCTCATTCATTCAAAAAGCATGGCACCAAATGAGGTGCTGGTTATCTCGATTCCATTAGATCCTTTCTTGAGTTGTTAAGACACTTCTAAACTGAAAGAGGAATGAATGTGGGGCTTAGCTGGAGAGGCAGTCATAAAATGTGATGAGTTCTTTGCCAATTTTTATTCAATTTTCCCAATTCTGACCTTTTGTTTCTAGCCCTGCTCCCAAGGCAACAGGCCAGGTTGCAAGTATTTAGCAAACAAGCTACATTAATCTGTAAACTAATTAAAACATACTGTGATGATTTCTCAGCAATATTCTTTAACCCATAACCTTCATTTTGGATACTGAAAAAGAAAACCGTGCACTCTATCGTGGCCCTCAGGAACGCTTAGGGCTGGAGCAGCTAGAATAGACTCTGCACCTTTAAGACATAGGTCATCTCAAGATTTACCCTTGATTCCAAACCTCTGCACAGAGGACTATTGTTTCTTTAGGAACAGCAACCTAATATTTTCTTGCCTGAAGGAGAGATGAAAAACATATTCAGGCTACTGAGGAATAAAAGGAACCAAACAGGCTCATTTGGGGAGGGTGGCACCTTGGGGCTTCCTGGATCCAACTCACCATACCCAGAGTTTGGGGTAGAGAAGGGTGGGCCCTTCTATGATGCTTTGGTCTCATCTCAAGTTTCTGAATTGCCATTTTCCAGGTCCCCTTTCCCAAGTTCTTTGAGGACCCAGAAAATTAGAAAGAGGGTTTTGAAGATCATGGCTGTGCTAGGGATGAGCTTCTGCGGAACACACACTGTCCTCCTCTGTGAACAGCTGCCCTAAGATGCTAAATATCGGATGACATGAGGACAGAGGAAGGGAGTCAATGAGCTTTGTCTCCTCAATTGGTCAAATTCTTCCAGCAAATTCCTGTGAAAGGGCTCTTGTCACAAGGGGACCATTAAATAAAGGACTGTTTGTGCTCAGGGGGCCCCTTCCTCCCTAAGGTGTTCAAGGCCTGCCCCCAAAATGACAGCAACAACAAAAATCCCCACCCAAGGATCCTGGATTACCTCAGCTCCTAATCCTTCCAGATCTTTCTAGTTGAAGAGCAAGCTCTCATCCTGGAGCTGTGAGGCAAGGGCCTGAGGCCAGACTCATCCCCCGCCTTCCTTCCAACCCATCTCCCAGGAGAGGATGAGGCCCATCTTGAGGCACATTTGTAAACAAACTGCCCTGGCCTCCCGTCCTCCCTTCCCGCTTCTAAGCCATGATTTTAAACTATGTTTAAAGCGGACCAGGTGAGGACAATTAGGGCAAAAAATACCTAGGCCTGAGGGGCCCAGAGGGTGAGAAAGACCCTTGAGGCCCAGAGGAGAGTTGAGGGAGCCCAAGGTCCAGAGACGGAGGAGGCCCTGAGCGAGGTAGGGGGAGGGGAGGGCGAGGACGAGGCGAGGTGTTGTGGTGGGGTCGGGGGCGGGGATCAGGAGGGCGGTTAGCCGGGTTAATGTCCTGGTGGTGAGTCTGGACTGTCTCCGTCCAGGCCGCCTGCTGGTATCCTGAGACCCAGTGAGCCAGCTGAGAACCGGGAATCGCACTCTGTTCAGGGTGGAACAGCACGGAGGAGGCCAAGAGCTCCGCCTCACCGGCCTGCAAGGAAACTTCCCCATAGCTTCCGGGTACGGGTGAGGAACCTTGGGCCCTCATCAGGGCACAGAAGGCCATGAAAGCCAGCGTGTGAGTAAGGAAACTGCAGGATCCCCAGTCGAGGGCATAGGCAGGTCATCCGTGAGACTGTGCCAAGGGTGTTTCTGGTTAACATTTTCACCACTGAGGGCAAGAAAGTTTGCTCCATCTCGCTTAGGGCCCCCCTTTGCCTTTGGAGCTTGCATTTCCCCACCTGGGGCCCAGATCCTCTCCCAGGTAAAGCACACAGCTAAAAGTGGCAGCCGTGTGGTAGGACAGGTGGCTTAAAGGCCGTCCGGCTGGCGGCACCATTCAACACAGGCAGCCTGCCCGCAGCTCAAGCTGACTTGGCTCAGGTAGGATGCATAGAAAACCTTCTGCCCACCTTTCGATTTCTTCTCTTTGAGATCACAGTTCCTTTAGTCTGGTCCCTCCTAGAAGCATGAATTTTCCTAACTGGTGCCCTCTACTTGGGCCCACGAGTTAAAAGTTGAGCCGTTAACTTTGGGCTTATAAGTCTCTGGAAGGCGACGATCATTATTGGTCTGTTTTTGCTCCTGAAAGGCATGTGCGTTTCTTTCTTTCTTTTTTTTTTAATTTATTTTTTTTATTGAAGTATAGTTGATATACAAAATTATATGTTATAGGCATACAATATAGTGATTCACAATTTTTAAAGGTTATACTCCATTTATAATTATCATAAAATATTGGCTATATTCCCCGTGTTGTACAATATATCCTTGTAGCTTATTTTACACCTAATAGTTCGTACCTCTTTCTCTCCTACCCCTATATTGCCCCTCCCCCCTTCCCTCTCCCCACTGGTAACCACTGGTTTGTACTCTATATCTGTGAGTCTGCTTGTTTTTTGTGTTTTTTTTTGTCTGCACCATGTGGTTTGTGGGATTTTAGTGCCCTGACCAGGGATTGAATTTGGGCCCTCAGCAGTAAGAGCGTGGAGTCCTAACCACGGGACCACCAGGGAATTCCCTGCTTCTTTTTTGTTATATTCGTTTGTTGTATTTTTTTAGATTCCACATATAAGTGATATCATTTGTCTTTGTATTTGGATTTGTCTAGTATTTGTCTTTCTCTGACTTATTTCATTTAGCATAATACCTTCCAGGTACATCCATGTTGCTGCAAATGGCAAAATTTCTTTTTTGATAGCTGAGTAGTATTCCATTGTATTTATATACCACATCTTCTTTATCTATTCATCTGTTGATGGACACTTAGGTTGCTTCCATATCTTGGCGATTGTAAATAATACTGCTGTGAACATAGGGGTGCATGTATCTCTTCATATTAGTGTTTTCATTTTTCCTTGATATATACCCAGGAGTGGAATTGCAGGGTCATAAAATAGTTCTATTTTTAGTTTTTTGCGAAACTTCCATACTGTTTTCCACAGTGGCTGCACCAATTTACATTCCCACCAGCAGTGCACGAGTGTTCCCTTTTCTCCACATCCTCGCTGACATTTGTTATTTGTATTCTTTTTGATGATAGCCATTCTCACAGGTGTCCTGTGCGTTTCTAAACTGATGACTGCTCAGACATCAGCGTTAACTTTGCAGCCCTGTGAAGGTTCAATGTATTTCCACTTGTGTATGATTTGTTCAAGGGCACAGAGCAAGTTGAGTTAGAATTGGAACCCTAGTCAGGAGATTCATCTACACCTCGACTCTTTGTACTGAGACCTTTTTTCTCATCATTGTCTTGCCTTTCATTTCTTCTCTTTTTCTTTCATAGGCTGGATCCAGCACCTGTGGACCACCTGTCTATGCCCTGTAGCCAAAGACCACTAGGAACAAAGTTGGATTTACTGATTTGTTGCAGGGAAGGAGGCTGTGTACATGCATAGATGAGGAGTCATAGGGCCTCTTAGCACAAGGTACTTGGAATAGAACTTGTGCTTGTGTTAAGTGTTGTGGGGGAAGTTTTAAGGAAGCAGGGATTTGCTCTGGATTGGATGCTATCAGGAAGCAGGATCGATTCTATGCTCAGGAATTTCAGTTTTTATATAGAAGGTGAGACAAAGGCAGCAGAGCTAAAGCCGTGGTTGGTGAAGGGACAGCTGTTATTTGTGTTAGCTGGGGCTGGGTGATTTCTGTGGTTTGCACAGTGGCTTCGTTTTTGTCTGTGCTCAGACATGACTACAGAATGGTGTTTTGTCAGTCTTGTCTGAGGTTGGTGATCTGCGAGACTGGCTCTGTTTGACAGCAGAATGTTGCAGCCTAGCTCTGAGTGCCTGATGGTAGGGACTATTTTTCTCTTTGTCATTACAAAGGCCAAGCCTTGATCCTCAAGTTCCAACCTTCTTTATATCCTAGTCTCATATCTTCATGGTGGGATAGAGGTCTTCACATTTGAAGAGGAAGAGGAGGAGGAGAGGGATTTCCTTGGGGGTGGGGGGTGAAATAGTATCTTAGGTTAGAGGATTCATATCTTTGTCACCTGAATGGATCCAGGGTTCCATTCCTCTACCTGGATAGAATGATATTCCAAAGCCATGTTGAGGGGGTAGGGGAAGGAATTAGGGTAACACTGGTGTGCAGGTGTCCCATGAATTATTGGAGGAAGTTCCAGGTAGAGGGGCGGGGAAGGCAATAAGAAGTGGCTGTTCTTAGTACAGAAATCCTCACTTAGAAAGAGTGGATACATGTGTATGTATAACTGACTCACTTTGCTGTACAGCAGAAACTAACACAACATTGTAAATCAACTATATTCCAATTAAAAAATTAATTAAAAAAAGAAATATAATCCACTCTTCTAGGAAACATAGACAGGATGATTGTACATCCCAATTTTCTGGTACATCCCTGATTTTAAGTAATATAACTATTCGATTACCTCGGAAACAGTTTGGCTACATATTACATTGTTCTATATAATTTTTTTTTTTTTTTTTTTAGTGAGGGGAATCCATTACATGTCAGATCCTCTGAGAAGCAGACAGGAAAATGGGATTTGAAGTGCAAGAGATCGATTGGGGGAAACATCTGTGAAGGCTCAAGAGCAGCAGTCTGCAGAGAGAGCCCTCTGCAGTACAGGTCTGACCCTGTGTAAAGAGAGGGGGGGAAGAAGGACTGGGTAGGAAGAACCTCAGACCACAGCACAGTTCTGAGAAAATCGTGGCCAGGCCTCTGGGGCGTCCCCAGGCTAAACTTTCCCCTTAGAGGGGTCACCTCTCTGGTGGGAAAGGTTCCATGCTGGTGCCCCTGCCGATCTCAGTCACTGCCCAGAGGCAGCCAGGGAAAGACTGGCCCCTGTAACCCCGGGTGGCAGCCAAGGTTGTCAGTCAGCTCCAGCTCTTGGCGGCAGGTTATGTTAGAGCCATCTGAGCGGCACCCTCGATGGCCATAGGTTTCTTCCTTCACCAGTACCTTTTTTTTTTTTGAGTCATTGAACCGGGTCAAGTCCTCCTAGAAGCAGGAGCCAAGACAGGATTAGACATGCAAGAGATTTGTTAAGGGAAATGCCTGTAAAGGATAAAAGGGGTAAGAGAGGAGGGAAAAAAACCTATACAAGTGTGATTTAAACTGTAGAGTGCTGGCGAATAAATACGTTCATAGACGTGTTTTGTTTTGTTTTGTTTTAAGCCTCTGTTAAGTCATATGTCCTGAATTTTGGCTTGGGAAATACGGTTTCCTTATAAGTCGCGTTAAGTGATGATACTGGAATTTAGGAAGTGCCAACAAGGTGACGGAGGAACAGCAGAAGTGGACCTTCCGCAAGTTCACCTACGGCCGCGTGGACCTCGACCAGCTACTGGACACGGCCTGCGAGCAGCTGGTGCAGCCGTACAGCCCGAGGCAGCGGCGGCGGCTGCACTACGGCCTGCGGAGGAAGCAGCCGTCGAGTGGCTGCTGAAGCGCCTGCGCGAGGCCGAGAGGGCGGTGCCTCCCACGGAGGAGCCTGAGGTGGTGGAGCACGGCGTGATCATCCTGCCCAAGATGGTGGGCAGCTTGGAGGGTGTTTACAACGGCAAGACCTTCAGCCAGGTGAAAACCAACCCTGAGATGACTGGCCACTACCTAGGCGAGTTCTCATCACCTATAAGCCTGTGAAGCACTGCCGGCCGGGCATGGGGGCCACGCACTCCTCCCGCTTCGTTGCCCTCAAGTAGCGGGCTGGCCAGTAAAGGCACAGACTTCTCTCTACAGAAAAGAAAGGAAGACATTGGAATTTAAAGCATCAAACAAACAAGGTCTGCCTCAACTGCTATTATATTTGCACGGCTTCTTTCTGTGAGGGCTTCCCAGGTACCCTCTCCCTTACTGTTTCTCAGCTTTTCAACAGGGGGTGGTTTTGCCCCGCGGGGGACATTTGGCGATGCCTGCAAGTATTTTGGGCTGTTACAGCTGGAGCCCGTGTTACCGGAGAGTAGGCTCTCCTCTCATTGCGGAAAGAATTCAGAGAGGAGACAGGTCAAGAAAGCAAAGCGAGGATTTATTTAAGGGATGGTAGGCTCTCAGAGCTGAGTAGCTGGGCTGTTTTCTTGGCAAGCCGGTTATGTGGGGTGTAGAAATGAAGGGGCGGGATATTCATTGGGGAGGGGGGGAGGGGAAGGGAGGAGAGGGAGGGAGGGGCTTGGGGTCATATTCCCTGATTTTCATCCTAGCTCCACCTTGCTGAGGGGAGGAGGAATTTTTGTCCTTATTTAGTCTTTTTTTTTTTTTGAATTTTATTTTATTTATTTTTTTGTACAGCAGGTTCTTATTAGTTATCTATTTTATACGTATTAGTGTATATACGTCAATCCCAATCTCCCAGTTCATCCCACCACCACCACCACCACCACCCCCCCCCCCCCCCCCGTTGTCCTTATTTAGTCTTGATAGGAAGTGTCATGGCCTCGGTGCTTGATGGGAACTTCTTATCTGTAAAGTTTTATTGTAATGAGAGCATAATGAGCAAAAGGTTACGTTCGGACGCCAGAGATTCCCGCCTTTCCACACCTTTCTTTGCCTCCAGGACACTTATCACACCAAAATGTGTGGTTTCCTGTCAGTCCAGAGGTTCCTGCTTTTCTTTGTCTGCCGGAGGAGCCCCCCTGCCCCCCACCGTTGTTTACACGATGTATGGTTTCCTGCCATTTGGTCCATGTCCCCGTTTCTCTGTTCCCATCTAGCTATCTGCCTGCTCTAACATTCCCACTTCAAGGAGTCTGCACCCTTAAAATCTTTTAAGGGGCAAAGGGTCGATGGTCCATCTTCTGTAACTGCTTCGAGTGAGCACGGGTATTGTCCCTACCTGTGGGTCCAGGTCTCCTTGCTATCTGTCAGAGATAGGGATCTCGGGGTTGTTTACAGTGGCGGAGATGGAGAGTGGGGAGTAGATCCAGTGGCTGGTGGTAGTCCTCATCTTCAGGTGAGATGGGCTGAAATCCCTGCCACATCGTCTTTTGAAGTTGGAGTTTCCTGAAACCATGAGTTTTTTTCTCTCAACACCTCAGGTTTCGATACAGCAGCTGTAACAGGGAGAAGTTGGAGTATATCTGAATACAGTTATTAGTTATATTAAACATTAGTCTGGAATATTGTCCAATCCCTGTGCTGGTCTTCTCTTGTGTATTGTTAACTATTATTGAATATTATGCTTTTATTGTGAGTTTTAGTTTTATTTATTCCAGTCACTAGTTTCTTCCACCAGGTAATGATGTTCCCCACATGTTGGAGATTGGCAGTCTGGTTGGTGTCTGCCACCCAACTGTGATTACTAAAAAGTAGAGTGTGATTGTACTGTGTTTTCATTAAGCCATCCTAATTCTTGTCCCTGGTTGCTAATAGCAGTAAGTAGCAGACGCTAGCTTTACCTAAAAGATGAAATACCCTTCCCTCTGATTTGGAGGAGGGTGTCTGTTCCAGAGAGTTTGGCCTCCAGTTGGTTCCTGCCCCAGTCCTTCCTTACCTCACTGGGTGGTAGATGAGAACCCAGAATATTTTGCTGTTAGCGCCACCATGTCCTTCAAGGAGGCAGGGAGTCCTAAAAGACGTAGGTCCTTTGGGGAGGTACAGCTGTGGGGGCAGATCCAACAGTCAGATGAGTTAGTAACTTTAGCAATGGCATTTATGGTGTCTGAGAGTGGATGTTTGTAAGGTGGAGCTGTGCCAGTGTGAATAACAAGGAAGACCATTAGGATGGGTGTGGTTAAAGGGGACATGATTTCATGAGAAGCAAAAGAGCTGAGAAACGGAGAGTTTACTGGAAAGGGAGGGTATTGATGCCTGGAAGGGAAGTTATTAGCCTCCTTTAAGGTGATTTTTACAGGAGTGACAAACTTTGTTTTCCCTGGGGTTCCCTGATCCCAGACCTGTGGATCTGTAAGGTTTTTTGTTTTTTGTTTTTTTAATTTGGGGGGAATATTTTGCGCTGTCCATAATGCATAACCCAGCCAAAAATAGGCCTTGGTTTTGGTTTTCAGGGAGAGTAAGAGTTGCTCCCAAGGCTGAGAGAAAATCCCTTCCCAATAAATGGGCTGGGGCATTTAGGCATGACAAGAAACTTGTGTGACAAGGGTCTTTCCCCAGGTGCAAGTGAGAGGGGTGGTGAAATGTTCTAGATTTGATCTTCCTTCTACCCCAACAATAGAGCAGGTTTCAGGGTCAAGGGGCCCAGCATGAGAAGTCAGGACAGAGTAAGTAGCCCTTGTGTCCACTAGAAACTGGACAAGCTTACGTGCCACGTTAGTGGTCACCCACTGATGACTGTTCCTCCCGTGTGATGATGACTGTCTTCTTGGGAGCCTTGAGAGGTCCCAGGTCCCGGCAATCAACCACTGCCATGACTGGCATGGGGGAATTTCCTCGCTCCCTTCAGAGCTGGGGGCAGTTCCCTCCTCCACTGGTACATCTTCTTACAGAGTGGGCATGGCGTCTTGGGTGGAGGCTGGGACGTGTTTCCAGGGCATGCCTTGCTCTAGTGTTCGGGGCTCCCACAGCTAAAACAGGCTCCCTTTCCTGGCGGAGGGGGTCTTCTGGGAGTACTTTTGGGGTGACCGGGAGGTCTTGTCATGACAGCTGCCAAAAGCCTGGCTTGCCGTTGTTCCTTTCTTAAGTCACGCTGTTCCTTCCTTTCTTGCTCAGCCTGGTGTCTATTGTTAAAGACACTAAAGGCTGTGTCAGTTAGAAGGTTGAGTGGGGTTTGGGGCCCCATGGCAAGCTTTTGAAGCTTCCAGTGGATTTCAGGGGCTGATTGGCTAATGAAGTGGGTTGCAAATACAATGTGTTCCTCAAATGTGTATGGGTCCACATTCGTATACTTTCTAGGGGCATCTACTAATCGGGCCTGAAATAAGGCTGGATTTTCATCTTGGCCTTGGGTGATCTCTTTAGCCTTATCATAGTTAACAGGTTTAATTATTCATCGCTTCATCCCTTCAATGAGGGAAAGGGTCATGTGGTCCCTTCTAGTGATACCAGCCTGGCCTGGTTTATAGTCCCAATTGGGATCCATTAGAGGCACTGCCATCATGCCCACAGGGTATTGTTGTGGTTGGACAACATGTAATCCATCAACATATGTTTCAGCCTGTGCCCAAATACGGGTCTTTTCCTCAGTGGTGCAGCAGTGGGAAAGGACAATATTTAGGTCCTTCCAGGTAAAGTCAAAGGAGAGAGTCAGTCCCTGGAATTCTTTGGTGAACTGGCTAGGGTCCTCCCAGAATCTGCCCGAACGAGTACAGCACTGGTTGAGGTCAGACAAAGGAAAAGGGGTGTACTACTTCTTGAAGGGGGCAAAGAAGCTCCAGCTGCACTTCTGGTACAGAAGGATAAAGAGACTTATAGGACAGGAGAGGGGCTGAAGGTGGTTAAAGAGCATTGGGGCTTGGGTTTTCTGTCTGGGGCACCTGTTCCTCCAGGGATGCCACTAGAGAGGGCTTTTGTAGCCTGAATGGGTCCCAGCTGGCAAGGTTCCCTAACATAGGACTTGCATAGCTCCGGGTTCTCTCTTAGGGCCATAAAAGCCTGAACATAAGGAACTTCTGTCCATTTTCCCTGCCTTTTGCAGAAATGTCAAACTGTAGGATGGTATTACAGTTGAGGCTTCTATTCTCAGACCAGGCCTCATCGTGCTCAAGTTTATATTGGGGCCAGGCTGTTTCACAAAAGAAAACAAGCTTTTTGCATTTTAAAGGATCTAGAGAAAACTTATTCCAGTGACTCAGAATGCACTGGAGGGGTGAGTCCTTGGAGATGGAGGAGGTGTTTCCCATCGTTCCTTCAGGTAGAGGGTGCTCCTGTAACAGAGAGGAGCACTAGGGTTAGGAGGGCCTGTAGCGACTCCCCAAGGCAGGAGGGGTTCCAGGTGTCCCCTTCCACCTAGTCCTGTCAGCTCTAGCCAAAATGGGGGTTAGCTACTCCCCCATAAGGCAGTCCTGCTGGCCACAGCGTCCTGGGGCCTGTGTCCTATCCTGGCGTCCGTGGAACCCGGGAGGAGCGACCTTCCTGAAGGCTTCTCTATAGACTCTGTGGCAGTATTAATCCCTGTGTTCCAGGGTATGTCCCCCTGGAATGGACATCCTCATGGTTCTAGGACCCATTTAGTCAGGGAAGCATCTTTTCTCTAAAAGGGTGGTAAGTTTCCAAAAACAGGCACTGGCCATTAAGGATCCCTCAAGCCTGGGGAGGCAAGCGCAGCAGACCCGCCCCTACAGGACAAGGCAGGAGTGGGGACGGGAGGGACCGTGGAGGGGGCCTGCAGAATGCTGGGTGGAGAAGAATGGCGGCCTGAGGCATCCTCCTACCACCATGGGTCCCCCTTCCCAACACCGCTGGGTACACCCACAGACCACCCACAGAGTGAGGGAGCTCCTGAAGGAACTCAGCTGCCATGGCCAGGGTGCAAACTCTAAGTAAGGCTGTATTTTATATTTCCACACAATTGAACCTGATGATGGTTAATTAAATGGTGGATAAGGCAAATCCAAAGGACGCAAAGGTTGGGGGGGTCCTATGGTTGGGGTCCCTAGCTGCCTGTGAGAAGGGCCGGAAAGTTTTCCTGACACGCCTTGCACAATGAGAAGTGCAGGACCTAGTGACAAGGTTGGAAAATGCCTGACAGATTTCTTTTCCCCCATTTCCAGCAGAGTAAGCTGCAAAAGTAAGAGTGAGATAGGGACACAGAGACGAGACAAGGATAATGAGGCACAGGTGGACCAATAATAAGCCTATAAGGGTAACTGCGAGGAGGGGGCAGGGTTATGCTTTTATTTTTATTTTTATTCTTATTCTTTTAAAATATTGATTTATTTAGGCTGCGCCAGGTCTTAGTTGTGGCATGCAGGCTCTTTAGCTGTGGCATGCGGACTTCTTAGTTGCAGCATGCATGCAGGATCTAGTTCCCTGACCAGGGATCGAACCTGAGCCCCCTGCCCTGGGAGCTTGGGGTCTTACCCACTGGACCACCAGGGAAGTCCCAGGGTTATGCTTTTAACTGTGTGCCTAAAACGTTGCGTGGAAATTGTCTTGAGGTGGGCGGACAGACCTACCGTCTCTGTAGTCCATTGCACGACCACTCATCATCTGAAGGGAGATTTCTCGTGGTGAGCATCTTAGTGGCTTTTACGGCTTGACCCCATCATTGTGGCAGTAGGTCTGAAAATGCGACAGACAATAAGAAAGCAGAAGAGAGAGAGAGAGTGAGGGAGAGAGAGTTAAGAGAGAGAGAGTAATGGCAGGAAGTAAGGCAGCGCCTCTCAAGCTCAAGAGAGGCGAGAGGCTGAGGCAAGTCTCCTGGCTGTTGCTCGCCAAAGATCGGGGAGTAGGTTCTTGTCTTATGGCAGAAAGAATTCAGAGACATGGGCATCCCTGGTGGCGCAGTGGTTGAGAATCTGCCTGCCAATGCAGGGAACACGGGTTTGAGCCCTGGTCTGGGAAGATCCCACATGCCGCGGAGCAACTAGGCCCGTGAGCCACAATTGCTGAGCCTGCGCGTCTGGAGCCTGTGCTCCGCAACAAGAGAGGCCGCGATAGTGAGAGGCCCGCGCACCACGATGAAGAGTGGCCCCCACTTGCCGCAACTAGAGAAAGCTCTTGCACAGAAATGAAGACCCAACACAGCCAAAAATAAAAAAAAAAAAAAAAAAAGAGACAGACAGGGAGGTCAAGAAAGCAAAGTGAGGATTTATTTAATTGATAGCACATTCTCAAAGGGAGGGTGGGCAGTCTCAGGTGAGTAGCTGTGCTGAGTTTCTTTGGCAAGCAGGTTATATGGGGGTGTAGAAATGAAGGGGCAGAATATTCACTGGGGAGTGAGGGGTCTGGGGTTGTAGCCCCTGTTATTCATCCCAGCTCCACCTTGTGGAGAGGACGAGGGAATTTTGTCCTTATTTAGTCTTGATCGGAAGTGTCATGGCCTCGGTGCATTATGGAAACTTATCTGCAAGGCTAATTTTATTGTAATGAGAGCATAATGAGCAAAAGGTTACCTTCAGACAGCAGAGATTCCCGCCTTTTCCCACCTTTCCTTGCCTGCCTCCAGGACACTTATCACCCCAAAATGTATGGTTCCCCGTCAGTCTGGAGGTTCCTGCTTTTCTTTGCCCAAGGACCCCTGTTGACTACAAGATGTTTGGTTCCCTGCCATTTGGCCCATGTCCCCCTTTCTCTGTTCCTATCTAGCTATCTGCCTGCTCCAACACTGGTACTGCTGGCACCTAGTGGGTAGAGGTCAGGTATATTGCTAAATATTTACAATGCACTGGACAGCCCCCATGACAAAGAATTATATGGCCCAAAATGTCAGTAGTGCCAAGGGTGAGAAACTCTGCCCTGTTGATCCTCTCCATCCTTTTGCAAGGAAGCTGGCAGCATGAGTAACTTAAATGGGCTTAGTGGGTAGACCCCAGGGACTGGAACCTCCTGGATGGACTAGCCCCAGGGCAATAGCAATATGTACAGCCATCTCCTAACAGTTGACCATTCGTAGCAATCAAGCATTCTGAAGAAGAGCAACCAGAGCCTCTTTCCTGTTTAAATAGCAAGTTTTTGATTAATGAATGCCCCAGACCTCCAGTAGCTTTCCAAAGACATAACTAAAACACACAAACTCTCTTATATAAGTTGTAGAAACTCTCATGTTAGTAAGATGCTTTAAAACTTGATCCCAAGCAACATGCTTTATATTCAGTCACATCTGAGAGAGATGTACCCACGCCTGCCCTGACATTCTGTCAGTGGTATTTAGAATGTAACTTGACACTTTCCTAGCCCATCTTGCTTAAAATCTACTGAGTTTGGGGGGCCGTCAATAGAAATTTTTCTTTTAAACATTGAATTTGCTTTTTCTCCTCCCAACTGTCATCTAACTCTCTGTGTTTTGTGTCCCAGCCAATATGACAAGCATCACTAAGGGAATTCTGGAGCACAGTGGATGTTAGAAGGGACTTTATATTGAGAGAATGAAAACCTAGATTCCCATCTGTGTTCACTTAGTTTTTACTGAGCATCAGAGAGGCAGGTAACTCTGTCCTCAACTGTAGGGCATGGACATAAAAATGACAGCACAGTGTTAGGTGTACTTATGCCCCCCTTCCAAGCTCCACCCACCTCCACCACCCTCTTGTATGCCCTAGTCTGACCTGACTGCATTGCCTGGTCCTACTGCAAGCTGCCTTTCAGCTGGATTCACCCAGTGAAAAGCACCTGCAAAGTCAGGAGGGTGGGATGTTTCTCCCAGTCCCCTCTGTGCTTGCATTTTCTGTCTGTGGCTGTGTCCCTCCACACAGAGATCTCTTCCCGTGTGTACCTGCTTCATGGCTCCAGATGCACTATTTGCTCCCCTGGCCCTTCTGCCGTGTGCCTTGTGTCGTGTCTAGCCTTAGAATGCCCTGCCATCCCTTGCTCGTTTGCTGATAGCGCCCCATCTCTGTGAATACAGGAGTCCTCACTTTGCACAGTAGTTTTGGGACTGTAAAAATGACTGTGCAAAACAACCTTAATAATCTGTGGGAAAAAAATATGATTATTCTGTGACCTTTCAAAACGTTTGTCAAAACACTAAAGCCCTCTTACTATTGGTAAGAGAAAAAGTAGTAAAAATTAGTATTAAATAAACTAATTTGAAGCATTAGAAACATTGAGGATAAAAAGTATTTCTTCGTAAAAATCTTACCAAGAACGCTTTGAACAGTGTTTGCCTGCTTCTCCTTGTTGTATATCTTGATAGAGAGTGAACATCTTTCCTCTGCCTTGGCAAATTGACATACTCTAAGTCTGGATCAGCTGCCACTATTTTATCCTTTTTACTTTCAGTGTCACAGAATACCTTTGAGAGTTCCTTTAAAACCAGCAGGTTTTTGCTGGCATCACTTCCTCTGGGACATCTTCATCACTTCCGTCATTTTCTTCACTTATTCATTTATGTATTAAGTTCACCTTCCCTAAGTTCCTCCGGCTGCATATCCAGAGTCTCCAATGGCAGCAGTGTCAACTCCCACAGTCAGCTCTTTCTTCTGTAACTCCGTCAATATGCTATTCAAATTTTACTTCCAGTATTATCACTTTTCATTTCCTTCCTGCATTTTCATCTTTATTAGCCAGTTCCCTCTTTCAGTTAACCATTTTGTAAAAAGTCATATGGATTTATCACTGGGAAACAAGCAAGCAACACAACCACACACTTTGCTGTCTGTGCATGAATTGAGTAACAGATGTCCAGTGACCAGTCACCAACAGGCTTTGAAAGAGGTGACATGATTGGTCATGATCATGCTGTGCATTTGTTGTTTACATAGTGATTTGTGGACTGATGAGCTAGCCGTCCAATTATACTTTAGCAACTGCAGCTTTATACAATTGTTCACAGTTCATATACAAATGTAACTGAAATTTTAACCATCTTGTTGGGGGACTGGTGTTACTTAACTAAAATAATTGAAATTACTGATCATTGAAATTCATGCATATCAGAGCTGTGCAAAACGACGACTGCCTGCACCCCTTTCGTTATAGTCCTTTGAACTACCTGAGTTGGATTCTGCTTCCTGCTGGTACCTTAACTGACACAGGGTGCATCTAACTCCTCAGAGGAGCAGAAAAGAAAAAGCTTCACAGAATTCAGCCAAGGTCTGTCAAGATATGCCCTGTGGCTTTTTTTTTTTTTTTTTTTTTTTTATTTATCTATGGCTGTGTTGGGTCTTCGTTTCTGTGCGAGGGCTTTCTCTTGTTGCGGCAAGTGGGGGCCACTCTTCATCACTGTGCGCGGGCCTGTCACTATCACGGCCTCTCTTGTTGCGGAGCACAGGCTCCAGATGCGCAGGCTCAGTAATTGTGGCTCACAGGCCTAGTTGCTCCGCGGCATGTGGGATCTTCGCAGACCAGGGCTCGAACCCGTGTCCCCTGCATTGGCAGGCAGATTCTCAACCACTGCGCCACCAGGGAAGCCCTGCCCTGTGGCTTTTGACTCAGGACCAGCAATAATGATTCTACCATCCAGTTGTAGGCAGGCAGGAAGGCACCTGGGGTATAATAGCCTTCTAGGTCCAGGCTTCTCAAGAAAAGGGCTGGCCTATGAGACGACTGATCCAAAACTAAGGCTGAGATGGCCATGCCTAGAAACTAGGAACTTGTTGAAAGGAATGAAGGCTTGACCCAGCTACGCAATTGAAAGTAAGCTTCTCTTACTGAAAGACCCACGGCAGCAAGTTTTTGGGAACCACATGAATGAATCACCATTCCTCCTTCAAGACCTCTTAATTCTCCTGCCTCCTAGCCTCTAGTTCCCTCCCATGTTCAGGCTTTGGATCTGCAATGGCTCTATGGCACAAACTGCTGGTCACCTACCACTTGCCCCTTCTTCCTTAATAAAGTTTAATTTTATTTGGGGTATAGAGGAACCTACCTAAAGGGTTTTACTTCTCAGCCTTCCTTGCCGATAGACATTTGACAAAGTTCTGGACTATGAGATAAAAGAAAAAGAAAAGGCTCTTTAAAGAAGCTGACTGGACCTTTTTTGTCCATTCTCCTTTTGCTTTTACTTGATGTGGATATAATGTGGATAATAATGGTTGGAGCACCAGCAGCCATCATGGACCATGAAGTGACCTCAAAGATGGAAAGCCCCCACTAGAACAGTAGGGTGGGAAAATAAAAGGAACGTTGTGTCCCCTATGACCATAGAGATGCCATACCAGCGTTAGACTACCTGCCTCTAGACTTCTGTCTTGTTTAAGGCTCTTTTACTTTGGATTTTCATTATATGCAACAAAATCTAATCCTAACTGATAAACATTCGTACTGAAATTAACTTACTATACCAAGTCCTTCAAGATGAACCTCTACTTCCTGTCAAAATCAATATAGAACAGTAACCAAACTGATTGTAGCCAATCCTGGTTACTGTGCAGGGTACCACTGTTCAGTGCTTAGAATGGTAGGAAATTCAGACTGAGGCAGACCATGGGGGGAGATATTCTGGAGCTGATGGATTTCTTTCAAAATCTTAACCTAAGATTAGGTAGCTTCACCTAAGTCAGTAGTTCTCAATCACTGTAGCTTGGAATCACCTGGAAAGCTTTAACTACTCCCAGTGCCTAGTCCCACTCCCCACAGATTCTGATTGATTTAATCAGTCTACAGTGAAGCCTGGCTGTTGGGTTTGGTTTTTCCTTTAAGTACCTTAGGTGATTCTAATGTCTGGCTGGGGTTAAGAACCACTGACCTAACCTTCAATTTGACCAGGTCCATATTAGTTCAGCTCCAACTACATTGCCAGACTATCTTTCCAAGAGAATTGTCTTTTCAGTATGATATTAGGTCACAGTTGAGCTCATTGTGGCTTTTCCTACCCAGGTAAAAGTCATGGCTTTTTATTATCTTTTATATACGGCAGTCTTATTTCCAAAGCTTTTTTTCATACAGTACTGCTTTCTCATGGTCTTCAAAATTGTGTGCCAAGCAGTGGGCAAGAGGCTTTATGTATATTTAGTCTTCACAACAGTGGTGTGAGAGAGGCATTATGCCCTCTCTACAGATGGGGAAACAGCCCCAGAGATTCATCCTAAGCTGGGTCACCACGGTCCCCAAGGGATGGTTTTCTGCTCTCACCTCCGAGGGCACATCCTCTCATCACCCCAGAAAGTTGAATTGGTTTGTGGAAGCAGAGTGGGTGACAGCTTAACAGATATGGATTCCAGGCCCTTCTCTGATGCCTTCTCCCATGGCCTCGGAGAGAATAATTCAGAGGGGATTGGAAGAGACTGCAGTAACCACAGTTAAGGCAGCCATGGTTGGTGAACATGAGAGGCTAAGAAGTTTGTCTCCATCCATGTCTATGAGCTTGGCTCTGATGCTGTGTTCTCCCATTTCAAGCCATGCAATCGAAGAAACCACAGCTCAGAGATGGTGACTCTCCCAACGGTCCCAGAACTAGAAAGTGGCAGAGCTGGAATCCAAATCCAGGGTTTCTTCCTGACCCTATTTCACTACCAATGAGTAACTTCAACCTGGTGTAAGGTTTTCCTGATGAAACTTGATGATGAACTGGAGGAAACACTAGTTTTCCAATTTGTTTCTGACCTAGCTATTTGGCTTGTATGTCCTATTCTGAAAGACATTTTCCTACGACTACTGCACAGTTGTTTTCCCAACAATGCGAAACAGGAGAGCTACTCTTAGGGGGAAAACCCAGCCCCATCCCTCTGTTTCTGAGCTCCTTAAAATGCCAAGTCCCTCAGCAAGCAAGGTGAACACCTCAAGAACAGGATCCAGGTCTCATGGCCCAGCTCCTGGCAGAGTGCTTGGCACATGGAAGGCACTCAGTACTTACTAGTTGGCTGTTGGGAGAAATGGTTTGCACAAAGCTCTTTCTACTAACAAAGTCAGACTCTTGGGCTCATTCTCTTGCAAGCTGCTTGACCTTGGCTGGTCACTTAACCTCCCTGGGCCTCGGTCTTTTCATCTGAAGATTGCATTGATCTCTGAGATGTTTCTCCCCTGGCTGTGTTCTCACACTGTATGAAACAGCAGTACATTCTAGTGGAGAAGATGGTTAGTTTCTTCGTAGATTGTGTCATGATTTTTAGCCTGAAAGAGACACTCATAAACCATGCTTTTCATGAGTCACCCATGAAAGCAGGTAAAGTAGAATCTAACGTTAAGCTTCAGAAACAGCCCTGGAAAATCTGGTTGGAAAATGTGTTTTTACAGGAGTCCCTACCAGCAATCTCAAATACCCACCAATGCACATCACCATCAACTCCTTTTCACAAAACTTTCACAGTCACATCATGAATTATCTGAAAACTTTCTTCAAGATTCAGGAAGAACTGAATGTATATAGTAGATGGCACATGGGCCTTGGAACTCAACAGACCTGTGCTGGAAATCCAGCCCCATCCATGGATGTTCTTAGAAAAATTATCCTCTCTGTACTGCATTTTCCTCAACTGTAAAATAGGCTTAATAATACCTCTCTCCTAGGTTATTATGAATATTAAATGAGGTAATTCCTGGGTTGTTGTCAAGACATAGGGGCTTGCGGGTCAGAGCCCAGCACACATCAGGAATGCACACATTGCTCATTTTCTTTGTTTTTATTAATATCTCCACTGTCAGCAAAGCCAAAATCAAAAGAAGAATGTGCCTAGAGGTTTAAGGCATCCAGGACACATTAATGCTTTCAGTTGAAGCAAATATGTGTACGTGTGTGGGAGGGAAGTTCGCATTCCAGGGGCCGACTCTAACCAAAGTTTGAACCAGCCTTCTCTGCTGTATAGCTAGCTAGTGGTTACGCAGGAAAGGCTATGGTTTAGGGAGGCTGGGAGAGATGTGGCGGGAAATGGGAGCCAGGAAGGATATTATTTTTAAGGGTCAAGCAGGAGCCTTGGGCCTAGTAGCAGCAGAACAGGAGAGGTGATCTGAGACTTCCTCAGCAAGTAAAATCACCGGGAGTCCTGATGACTTGGATCTCAAGCGTGACAGACACTGAGGCGCCTGTGATGCCTCACAGGTCTGGGGCTTGAGTGACTGGTAAGGTGGGGACCTCCCATGGAGATGGTGATCTCAGGAAGAGAAGCAGACTTGAGTGGGAGATGCCAAGTTCTCTTTTGAAACATGTTAACTTAGGTGCCTAAGGACTCCTAGGTGGCGGTGTCCACCAGGCATCTGAATTTGTACCTGTTTGGGATTTAAGAGAGAGAGAGCAGGGCCGACGATCGCTGCAGAAAGTAAAGTGTCAGGGGGGCGGGGGCTCGTTTGGGCAGAGGAAACAACCACCCAACAGCTTTCTTTTCTGGAGAGAATTCTACAAAAGACATTCCCGAGGATAGTTGGGCAGAATCCTGGACTCAAGAGTCTTAAGAGGTCATCTAAGCTAAACCTCATTTTGCAGGTGAAGAAATTGGGGGCCAACATGCCCCACAGGCCTTCTCCAGGATCCCACAGCAAGGGCCACCATTACCAGCCCCAGGTCTCTCAGGGCACCCCCTTCTCCACACCGGGGGTCTCCATCTGTACTTTCTCCCCTTGACTCTCCCTTCCCTTGGCTGGGATGAGCTAGGCTGAGGAAGGTGGTAGGAACAGCCAAATGCAAAAGGATTAGGAATAGGAGTGGCAGCGGTGGTGGGACAGGGAGGAGAGAGCAAGGCTCAGTTGGAGCCTGAGCACATGGCTCCAGCACACTGGTTAAGGGCCAACAAGCAGACAGAGAAAGACCCTTCCAGAAACCGCCCTCTCACATGATTAAATAGGAATCTCTTAATCAGATGGATGGATTTTTCTTTCATTGGTTCATGTATCCTAGAGTGAAGCAGGGCTCAGCGTCAATATTACTCCAGTCTTGTTCAGATAAGTAGGCTGGTGTCACTGAAAAGAGTGATGTCACTTAATACTTGAACTTCTCCTAAGGTACAGGTCAAAAGCGCTCTGTCGTCAGAATCTATTTTGCATGGTCTGTGAGCATTAGGCTCTTCTCCAAGGCTGTTGAAGGCAAAGAACTGGAAACAACTGAACTTGCAAAAGCAGTTTTTACCCAGTCTTTTGCCTCCTTACAGCAGTATTTCAAATTATCCCTTTGTTGTGCATCCTCAGAGTTTTTTACACACCAGGGCAACACACGGTAAAGAGGGAAATGGATGATTATGAAAGAGGTCTCTACCATCAGCTCTAGTAAAGAGTAATGGAGAAGCTGAAGATCTAGAAACCAGTTCCCTTGAAGATCTAGAAACCAGTACCTTGTCATTGTTTATATACGCCTTGGAAAATTCAAATTTTGTAGCCAGGGCCAGGAATAGTGAGGTGAGTGAGACACTCCCTGGGGTACAAAATTTAAGGAAGTACCTAAAAGCTCAGTAATTATGATAAAAAATATTTGAACACGATGTTTTAAAAAATAAAAATTAATGCAAAAAATCTGTAATAAAAAAACACATCAAAGCTTAAAGACAGGATCCCAGGACAGGTGTACCCCAGCTTGAAGTCCACAAGTCTCAGTGTCTCAAGTGTAAGACCATTCCCGGCTGATTAAAGATGGGTAACGATTCTCTTGCTCATACTTCCACCTGCTGCTGGAAGCAGGCAATGCCACGGTGGCACCTCTCCATCGGGACCCATGCTCACATGCAGAGGCCTGGTGCCCTCTTGCGGGCATCCACTCAATGCAGGGAACTTCACAAAATCCGTGGCCACCTACATCCTGCTAGATAGCTGAGTGGGGTAAAAAGAGCCCAAGATTCAGAGTTGCCAGACCGAGATTTGCATCGCATTTTTGCTTCTCACTTACTAGGCCGTCTTGAAAAAAATCACATTACTGTTCTGAGCCTCAGTTTCTGCACCTATAATGGATCTCATCCATCATTACCTCTTCCTATAACTGTGGAATTACACGAGATGCTTTCTGTGACAATGCCAAGCAGGCTGTCTGGCACAAAGTACGCACACAGTTCATTGAAAGCTACCTACCCCAGCCCAGCCCACTCCCCTTGATCAAATCAAACTATCATCAATTTATTACTGAAGGCAAGACACACTAGAAGACAACCAGGGAGAAAAGATGTGGCACAGTCCACACAGTGGATGATGCCATGGCTGATGTGATAGGGAAGACCTCCCCTAAGGGTGTCACTAGAGCTGGGCCTACATGGTTGGATGGGCCAGGTCACACCAGGAGCTGGCCAGTAGCCCCTGGGGGTCACTGGGCCACTTCTCTGATGTTTTATCTCAGGGAAGTTCCAGTAACATGAGACAAGTATCATGGTGGTGGAAAGGCCAAGGCCCTTGTAATCCTGGCTCTGCTCCTTACTAGCTGTGTGACCAACGGAAGTCACTTAACTTCCCTGAGCCTCAACTTCCTTTTCTACAAAACTGGGATAATAACACGCCTGTCCTGGTGGATAAGATTAAGTAAGATGACATACTTAGAGTGCCTGCGAGTCTGTGGGCTCAATAAGTAGTAGCTGGTATTGCTAGGGTGGAACTTTCTGTGAGGAGCGGGAAGGAGGGGGACACACCAGTCAGGCAATGTTGGCCACTGCATATTTGGCTCCTGAACCAGCCCCCTTGTTGGGCAAGAAGGCGGATGCAAATATCCCCCGTGGGCAGCCTGTGCTCTCACCCCGACAGGACTCAGCATGTCAGTGCACCCCAGAAATGAATCCCCAACAGGAGGATGTCAGGTGGGGGTGTCCCTCCTCCTCTGGAGTTGTGGAGGGGATGCTGGATTCCAACACGAGGAAGTGGAGTCTGCAGTAAGAAGCCTGGAAATCTGAATAAGGGCTGTAACTTAGATAACAATATTGTATCAGTGTTCATTTCCCGACCTTGATAATAGTGCTCTGCTTCCGTGAGAAAATGTCCTTGCTTTCAGGAAACACACTGAAATATTTAGGGGTAAAGGGGCATCACATCTGCATTTCACTGTCAAACGGTTCAGGAAAAAAATAGAAGGATAAGCAAATATGGGAAAACATTAATATTTGTGGAATCTGGATGAAGGGTATACAGGAATTCTTGCAACTTTTCTGTAAGTGGGAAATCCAATGAAATATAAAGTTATTTAATTTTAAAAAGGCAGCAGCAGTCAGGGGTTCCTTCGTCCCCCGTCTTCTTTTCCTCCTCCCCCTCCTCTGCGCCCAGCTCGCCATCCTTCACCACCTCCCTACTCGCCTCCTTCTAAGCGACCTCTCCCTGGGCTCCGGCCGGACTCCTGGACTCCCCACCCCTCGGACCTGGCACAGACCGCAGCCACTCTCCGCCAAGCTGCATCCACTTTATTTGCAAGAGGAGGCCCCCAGCGCGCGGGGGCGGGGATGCGGGGCGGGAAGGTCCCACGGCCCCTCTTCCGGGGCTCAAGATCCCACCCTCCCCTGGCCCCGCCCCCGGACTCTGCCCCCTCCCCCGCCCCTCTCGGCCCGCTAGACGATGGCGAACTGGCAGACGTAGGGCAAGTTGTCCCGGCAGCGCTTGTCGAACCACTTGCCGTTGGCCGCACCGGACAGGGCAGCGCAGTTCTCGACCTTGCCGCCGTCAGGCTGTGCGGTGATCTCTGTCTCCCAGTTCTTGTAGGTGATATGGCCGCCAGTCATGTCCACCCAGGCGCCTTCGTCCGCCATGTCGTTGAAGCCCAGCCAGACCTCGGCCTCGCTGCCCACACTCTGGCTCAGGTACTCGTACAGGGCGTCGTTCTCGGAGCCCGTATGCGGGGTGCCCAGGGTGCCCCCTCGCGAGATGCAGTCCTCGCTCGCCTCGTGGAAGGTCTTCGCCTGGACGAAGGCCAGAAAGCACTTCATGTGCACCTTGGTACCCTTCAGGCAGACTGGGGGGGAGGGGGGGAAATGGACGTCACCCAAAGTCTCCGGTTCCGGAGCCAAGAGCCAACCGCCAGGGGCAGTCCCACCATCCTCCATCCCATCCCCGTACATCCTGTCCTCCATGGACAGGCTTCAGACCCAGGCCAGAGGGCCGTGCTGTGGTGGGCACTGATGCACATCTCAGATCCCCATTCAAGAGGTGGTGGAGCCCCTGCTGCTGGGAGTGAGGTCAGCCCCCTCAGCTGCACACGGCCCCTCCCTCAAGGTCACACCCCTCTCCTGGGTGCCCCATCCAGTGCCCAGGGGAAGAGGTAGGGTCATCTCTCCCCCAAGCAGGATAAGTCTGAAGGGGCCTTTTAGCTTGGAGGCTCCACAGGGTGGCAGAGGCTGGCCTTGGGCCTGTGTTGCTACTCAGCTCCCCCTCTGACCAATCTGCTTCCAACCCCTCCTTCCCTTCACAGTTGGGACCCCGGGCTCTCCCTAATAAATAAACTCCATCTCAGAGTGGGCTTCCCGGGTAGCCCAGGCGGAGCCACCTGCTCTGATCTTCCTCCAGCCCCACCCTCCCTAAGATCAAGAAGCTGCAGGGCCAGGGGACATCCCTACCCAGAGCCTAGACCACACTCCAGGTACCCAGGACCCCAAAGCCCTGCCCCAGGGGCCCAAGCAAGCTCACAGAGTCTGCCAGGGGCCTCTTCTGGGGCGGCGACTGGGAGGATGGAGCTGAGACGGGCAAGCCCCCGGGACAGAAGAGATGGCTCAGGCGGTGGGCCAGGGGCTAGCTCTCTCAGGCATGGAACTCGAGTCCAAGATTCTAAATTTGAATCTGGTCTCAAAGGTTGTGATGAAGGTATATATTTGGTCAGCTTAGGAGCATAGAATGTTTTTACTTAGCAGTTTGGGGTTTTTTTTTTGTTTTTAATATTTATTTATTTATTTGGCTGCGCCGGGTCTTAGTTGCAGCACACGGGATCTTCATTGCGGCATGCGGGATCTAGTTCCCTGACCAGGGATCGAACCCAGGCCCCCTGCATTGGAAGCATGGAGTCTTAACCACTGGACCACCAGGGAAGTCCCAGCAGTTTGTTCTTCAGCTGGGTTTGTAACTTAAATGTTTAGGCAGTTGGGGTACATGCCTCCATTTGTCCTCTTGCTCCTGACCCCAAAAGTGTTAGGGGCGGGTCTGCACTCCACCCCACCCCCATCCCCTCACTCACTCACCCTCTCACTCAGTTGCTTTCACTTAACACACATCTCCATGTCCCTGTGAGCACCTGGCACTCCTGGAATTCTGAACTCCGGGCCTGCAGCATCACAGAGGTGTCTTTACTCACAGATGCCGTCCCAAGGCAGCCAGCCCTACCGCGTGCTATCCTGCAGCTCATCCTAGCCGGGTTTCATTGCCCTTCCCAGCCTGGCGCCACACTGCCTTTCCTTCCTGCTGGGGACACTGACACGCCACCAAGACCCCCTTGGGGTGAAGGATTGACTACCCCAGCTGCTGGGAGCGCTGCTGGGAGACAACTCTTAACTCTCAGCCCCTTTGGGGATTGCATCAGCGGAAGACAGCCCCCTCCCCCATGGTGTGCCCCCTTCCCAGAGCAGCCTGCACCCCGTGACTGGCCCATGAGCCCTCTTGCCCCACCTCAGGACAGCTCTGAAGGGCCCTCCCGTCGTCAGGGCTCCCTCTGCAGTTGGCTGAGGCTTTGGTTGAGACGCGCAGGGCACTCTTCCCACTCCTGCGTCCTTCTGTCTCTTCCCTTCCCCGGGTGCTGATCCTGGGTGTGCTCCCTAATAAACCTCCTGCAGGCTAAACTCCACCTCGGGGCCGCTTCTTGGGAACCCCACCTGCAACACTCCCTCCAACATAGTTAGTCCTCAGTAAGTATCAGTTCTCAGTGCCTTGCCATCGTTACTGACATTTTGTCACTCTGGCCTATTCATGATCCCGTTGATTCTTGCTGGCCTTCCATAGCTTTGCTCCTACCATGCCCTCTGCTTGGAATCCTTCTTTATCTTCCTACACATGCGGGTTCCAGTGAATACATTGATTTCATGAATATATTGAGGCTCCCAGAGCAGGACCCCGGCTGGGTCACCTCTGCCTCCTTGTGCCTGGCAGAGGCTCGCTGGGGGAGGACCTCGTGTGTTTGCTGATTGGGGGAGGGAAGGGGTAGATGGCAGGAGCGGAGGGTTGCTCCCCTAACCCCTGATTCTCTCAAGTCTTCAGTTAGGTCAGGAGAACTCAGGAGTGCTTTGTGTGGGGTTATTGACAAGGTGATTTGCAGGTAGTGGTAGTAAAGGAGAGGGTGATGAGAGGGAGAAGGTCCCCAAGGAGGCCAGGAGCCCGTGAACCTCCTGGGAATCAGCAGACATGGAGGGGGTGTTTAGTTCTCCATATGCCATGGACTTTGCACGGGGAGGTCCCCACCACATCACCCACCTCAGGAGGCAAGTGGCATCTGGGTTGCATGGTCTTGGCACAAGCGTAAAGCTTAGACATGAGACCTTAGAGCTTGCCCTGCAAGTCCACCCCCAGCCCTTCGACTTTACAGATGAGGAAACTGAGGCCCTGAACAACACTGTGCTCATTTTAAACATTCCCCCATGTGTTAAGTATTATTGTTAGTCTGTATTCTGTGTTCTCCAGGGCAAGGTCACGAAGAAGTAGGTGAGTTTTGAGATGTGTGGAAAATAGAGACAATATGAAAGGAACTTGGTGGAGAGAAAGAGAACAGGTTGCCCAGGCAGGCTGGCCAGGCAGTGCTAGGGCAGGTGGCTACGAGCTGTGTCCCCAGGCTCTGCAGCCATGTATTTTGTCCATCCTGGCTTAGCTGGTTCGTGCAGGGCCAGGAAGACCAAAGCCCACCTTTCCTCACACCCAGCACGCACCAGGCAGGCTGCTTCCATTCCCATCCTAAACTGCACTAACTAGCCAGGTGGGTGTGGCAAAACCAGAACCTCTCTATGCCTCAGTTCCCCTCTTTAAAATAGGGGTGATAAATCCTGCCTCAGCATAATGATGATTAAGAGTGGCAGCCTCAGCAAAGCTGCGGACACAGGGAATGAGGCTCACGCCCTGTAGGGCTGTGGGGGCTGGCTGAGCGGAGGGTCTCCTGGGGTTCATTAGGGTTGCCTCTGCTCCATGAGCGCTGCAGGGCTCGCACTTCCAGTGGGCGGTAATGGATTCTTGTGGGAGAGCTTGTTGTCCTTTTGGGACATTGCTGCTTCCACACGTCAGGGGATCTTCCTGAGATAAGCAGGCTGAGGAGGGGACTCCTTGAATCCAGTGCCCTGGACTACAGGGGCCAGCCAGGGCCCTGGTGCTGGCTCGAGGCTACAGGTGGGTTGCTGGCTGCTGGCCTGAGCCCCTCTGTCTGATGTACCCCTGCCTGGAGAGGCCGCCACGTGCACTCACCCGTCTGCAGGGCCTGCTGCTCTTTCAGCAGGGCCACCTCCTGGGCCAGGCTGTCCAGCTGGGTCTTGAGCTCCTCAAGCATCTTCGGGCTCACGGCATCTAAGATGAAGTCAGAAGGAAGTGGGGACAATCACAAACACATGAGAAAGGCAGTAGGGGTTGGGGCAGGGCAGGGACTGGGAGGGGTGGACCACTGTCAGCCACAAGGGGACGAGGGAAACGACTCCCCTCGACCTTGATGTCTTGGCATACTCTCTCTCTCCCTGTCCCTGCCGGTGGTAGTCTAAGTGATCGCTCGTGATTTTCCTTCTGCCGGGAGACCATCCTTCACTTGCTCTTGCTAAAGTGAGACCTGTACTGCATTGTTTAGGAGAGCTGCTGGGATCAGATGGGGTTGGGATTGGCAGGAGCGGGGTGGAGGGTGCAGACAGCTCCTTCGGTGACACCAAACCACCCTCCCAGCTCTAGAGGAGAACAGAGCACAGGAAGCAGGACCAGAGGCCCTTGAGACCTCCCAGATTCACTTCCCCAGGCTGGAGGAACAAGACACAGACCAGCAGGGCAGGCGCTCGGCCTGGGGCTGTGTGCAGCAGCACAGGTGAACGTGTGTACAGGCTCTGAGGTTGCATGCATGTGGGTGACCTGGGCAAGTTCCACAGCCTCCCTGAATCCACTGTCCTCATCTGTAAAATGGGATGATAACAGCCCCACCTCCAAGGACTCTGAAGAAGAGTAAAGACTAAGAGAAATAAAGCGTGTGACCAGTGCTGGGCTCATCGTCAGCCCTGTGACGTGGGTAACGTGTCTCTTCTATACCACCACCAATTCACAGACGGGAAACTGAGGCCAGACTGAAGCAACTCGCCTGAACTGGCAGAGCCAGCAGCCCGAACCCGAGTCTGCACGGCTCCAAGCTTGTTCTCCCCACGTCCGTGATGGCAGCAGGTTCCTAATGTGAGCGTTCCTGAGCACAAAGGCCCGTTCGGAGCCAGTTATGCATGAGAGGCAGATGTGAAATGTCTTTCTCTGTGTGTGTAAGTTGAGAGCTAAGTGGGTGGACCCCAGTCTTTCTGAAATCCCAGGAGCTTCAGGAAAGGCTGAGCTCAGCTTGGGTAGAGGGTGAGGAAGCGCTTCCATGGTCCATTTGGCTGTGCCTGCATAAAGTCCACGGTATGAGGGGTGAAGTCAGACCTTTGTCCACCCCAGATTCCTTTGCAGGGGAATCGCAGGAAACGTGAACAAGAAACATACTGGCATATATAGAAATTCATGATGTAACTTACCAAATATGAGGAAATTAACACCCAGATGAGCAAGGCAAAAAAGGGAATGTTTGGGGCTGGCAAACTAGCCTGACTGGGTTATGTGTGCCTCAGTGGGCCTCTGCCTCAGTGGTTCACAGCAGCTCTGTACTCAGTCCCGTGATGCACCAGCACAGGGCACCATGTAAAGTTGTGAAAGTTGGGTACTGCACAAGGGCACTCAGCTGAGGGGACAGGTGGGGGCCCATGTCCAGCCCCTAAGCCTTGCCCTGGCTGTGCTGTTTGACCACACCAGAGAAAGGCATGCTCTTCTATAATTTGTCAGCTCAGAGGGGGGAGCCTTTTGTGATTTGCACCAAGGTGCCCGGGTGTATGAGGGGCCCTCCAGGGACTGGCCAAGGAGCAAGGTGCTAACAGAACTCCACTGAGGAAGGCGTGGGAGTTGGGTGTTTCTACAGCTCTGGGCTAGGAGTCGGAGCCCTTGTGCTGCCCCTCTCTCTGAGCCTCAGATTCCTGATGCATGTTATTGAAATGGATGCCCTCAGGTCCCCAGGTCCCTGTTCTAAGAGGCTGTGACCCCCTGTGAGGCCATCCTCCCCACCTGAGCTCCTCTGCCAGGTGTGGCCACATGGCCCCTGGAGCTCCAGCCGCCCAAGCCCTCCCTGTCTCACGTCTGGCTGACCCCCATACAGCTGGCTCAGGCCACACCCCACACCAGGGGCAGATGAGCTCCCAGAAGCAGCCTGGGCTCTCCCCCTTCTCATCCCACCCTGGGGGCCAGCGTGGGGGCATAGCACATGCTGTCCTTTCCTCCCCTCGTCCCTCCTGCCAGCTTGTTCTCCACCACTCAGCGGGCACTGAGGGGTCTCCTTGGGCACGACTGTCCCACCTCCGGACACCCTCCCCCACTTTTGTGCACTGGCCCCTATGACTAGGTTGTTCCTTTGATTCCCAGTCCTGGCTGCTCCCAGGAATCACTGGAGACTGGTGGGAAAGGCAGATGCTGGGGCCCATTCCAGGCCCCTGATCCAGCATTTCTGGGGGTGGGTCCCAGGTGCCTGGATTTTAATGTATTTCCCAGATGATGCTGATGATTCCTGAGGGAGAACCACTGTGGTTCTCAAATTGGTTCACATCTTAAGAGCAGGGATGCTGATTGTCTGCTAGAGTGTTCAGCACGTATACTGGCCCCGACCTGGAGAAAGAGCTCTGTAAGCATGTGTGGTGTAGGTGGGCAGCAGGTCGAAGGAAGAAAAACCAAGCTGCAGTGGGTTTCAGCAAGAGGCAGGGCTGGACAGGACACTCCACTCTTGCTCTGTCAGCTGTTCTGCGGGCCTCCAGAGTCCTGGACCTCCATGGGCCACCTCCATGGGGACCACATGGAGCTAGGGTTCAAGTGTGACAGCTGCAGAGGACCAGGGCATTGTCTGGTTTGACCTTCTTGTCCATATGATCAAATACATGATTTACATGATTAAATAAATACATACTAAATCTTTGGTAAACTTGAGAAATTAGCAACTATTTTCCACATTCAAAAATTCTGTTATTTGCCTTTGGAACTGTGTATCCTTTACAAAGAACATCCTTGGTGGCAATTTCAGCTAACGTTCGTGGACACACCATGCATGCTGTGAGTCTTCTTTTTTTTAATGAACGTTTTGTAAAAGGTAATATAGCCATATAACTTTTAAAAACCCAAACAGTTCAAAACGTCAAAGTCTCCTTCCCAATCAGGTCTGCCCTTAGCTCCCTAGTTTTTCTTCCCAGAGGTAATCACTGTTACTAACTCTTGTGGATCCTTCCAGAAAATTCTATGCATATCCAAGTAAATATATATTTTTATATAAGTCCCTTTTTCAAAACCAGTGTCAGCATAGTATCCATTCAAAGTATTGAACTTTTTGTTGTTTACTTTATGAACTGAACCTTGGGGATTATTTCCTATCAGCACCCAGATCTGCCCATTCTGTGTTGCAGGCCTGTGGGTCTCCATGGTCCTAATGTGCCCTTACGTACATCGTCCGTGACCAGTGGGCAGCTGTCCATTTACAGAAGAGGCTCAGAGAGGGGCCTGAGGGTGGCCCATACCCCTCTGCCTTGCCTTTTCTGTGCTCTTGGCCCCAGCCACCTGTTTCTCTGCTTAATCAGCACTCTCATCCCCTGGAACTCTCTCTCCTCGCTTTGGAGCCCTGTGGGGGGTGACAGCCCGGTTCATTGCCATGGCATTTCACTAATGTTGTCTCAAAACAGCCCGCGGTGACCTCACTGCAGGCAGGGCTCCAAGGGCAGGCCTTGCTGAGGCCAAGGCAACCCAAGGACACCCCAAATCCAGAGGCAACAGAGGGAGAGCAAAGCTGCCTCCACTATCCTAGTTTGGGTTTGAACATTTTTATTTCCTTGAGGCTGTGATACACTATAGAACTAAGAATTAACTTGTTCCTTCCCCGCCCCCACCGTGCATCAAGTATATCTTATGTTCCAGACACTTCACATGTTTTCTATCATTAAATCCCCACAACCAGCATTGTGAGCAAATGCCACAATCCCTATTTTACAGTTGAGAAACCTGAGGTTTGGAGATGACAAGGGAAAGCCTGCCAACATTCCTGATGAGAGTCGGACATGTCCAGACTTCTGAGCCAAAGGTTTGATTTCTGTAAAATATTGGGGTGGTGGGGGAGTGGATGTCAGTTTAGGTGATGTGGAAGCTTCTTTCCGATTCTAAGAGCCAGTGACTCTTACAGTTTTGACAACTGCCCCTGCTGCTGGAGGACTCTCCCAGGTCCCAAGGGGTACTTCACTGAAGTTCCCTGGACTCATGGAGAGGGAAAGTGAAGGAGGGGAAGGAGAGTGAGGACCTGCAAAGGAGAGGGCGACCAGCTCCCTGGAGGATGGGGAGGGGGGGAGGGGCCCCACCCCCGAGGGGCCCCACCCCCCTCCTTACCTTTCTTAACATTTGCAGCCTTCTTGACCTTGGAGGTAGGTGTCTCAGCAGTGACCTGGGTCAGGAGGGAGAAGAGGCAGAGGAGCAAGTAGGGCCCCCAAAGCTCCATGCTGCTGCACCGGCTGGGGCTGCTGCTGCCGCCGCCTGCAGTGGACCTGGGTCAGAGAGCACTGGCGGCTGTGGCCTGGGCTGCACGTCTTAAGGCAACTGCCACGACGACCTCTGTCCAGGAAACCCTCCCAGAGTTGGCTGCGGGAGTGCCAAAAAAAACGCTTGCAAAAGGAGGAAGCCCTTGGAGCCACAGAGGCTCGCTGCCCAGGGAACACCCACCCAGCATCCTGGCCCCGCCTTCTAAAACAGAGTCATTATTTTCTAGGATTCTGAAAAATGCACGCTAGTTGTCATAGCTCACATCTGCTGAGCAGTTACCTTGGGCAGGCGCTGGGTCATACTTTTCCCTGGCCTCGTGGAGGCCTCACACCAGCAATATGAGGGAAGTGCTGTCATTTCCCCATTTTACAGTTGAGGAAACTGAGGCTCAGTGAGGTTAAGGGAACCCAAGCTACCCAGCTGTAAGGGGCAGTGCCAGTATTTGACCCCAAGCGGGGTGACTCCAGAATGGTCACACAATGATGTCTCCTTACAGAGTGAGCTGGTGCTGACTGCTCGATTGTCTAGAATGTTTGCTGTGATTCTTTTGTGGTTCTGTCTCTATGCACTTGATGTATCTTTGGTTAGAAATACAAGGGAGTCCTCTCCTTTTTTCACTTTCTGTTTCTCAACTATCCTGTCCTGAAGCAGAGGTGACCACGGTGGGAGAGGGGCAGCTATGGTGCCCCAGAGTGGTGTCAGAGATGGAGCGGGGAGAAAAGAATGTCCCCGTGAGGAGCAGCGTGGTGTGGGGTGTCAGGGCGCAGCAGGGTGGAGGGGGGCACCCCCAGGGGAGCAGAGGTCCTACATGGAGTGTTGGAGTCCAAGCGAGGAGAAGAGGTGGTCCGCATGAGAGAGCGGGTGGTGGCAGAAGTGAGAGAGTGGTTACATACAGGGGCATCCCATCGAATAAGTACATTTATTAAAGACCATGGGAGCCAGGTTTCTCATTGTCAGAAAAGGGAGGTACAAATACAGAGAGAAAACTAGAATGAATCCTATGGTGTAGGATTAAAATTGGAGCTATCGGTGTGCAGTTGTGGACTTCGACACCTAAAGAGGAATCTATAAATGTCAATGGAAATGTGCGCATCAGTCTGCCAGCTGTCTGGGTGGAGCAGCAATGCCTCCAAAGCCTCGAGCACTCCTGGCATCCAAGTGCCACCTTCTGTAATAAATACAGCTTTCCACTAAAAGGAACCAGAGCACCTTGGAGAAATGGCTGGGGCAGGAAAAGTAGAAAATGAGCCCAGAACAAGTTGTTTTGCCAGAAAGCAAGGAATTGTTTAAAGAAGGATGGGAACGTGCCAGGACACAGAGCCAGCTTGAAGGAGCTTCTTGGGGCCAAAATCAGGGACAGTTTGAACATCAAAATAGTGACAGTAACAGCAAAACAGGAAATCATGAGCATACACAGATATAAATAAATAAGCGAATACACTGGAAGTCTGATGAGCAATGGAGTGTTTTCATCGTCTCAGATTACTTGCCCACAAAATACTTATTAATTACAAAGAGGAAAGAGTCACCTCGCAGTGGAGAAGCCGGAAAGATGTCACTTGAATGAAGTGACCAAAGTAAGCATCGTCAGTAATGGGCCAAATGGAGAGCCTGCAGCACGTGAGGCCCTGATGGGCTGCGGTGAGGAGAATGAGGCATCACCTCCGTGAGACTCCTGCCGAGGAAACACCACACTAGCCCAACTGAGGGGCTTTCTGCAAAACAACTGCCCAGCAATTTTCAAAACTGTCCAGGACATGTCTGAGGAACTGTTTCAGACTGAAGGAGATTGCAGGCACAGAGCAACAAACGCAACGTGTTTGGACCAGACCCTTCCGCTCTCATGGATGCCCTTGGGACAACTGGAGAAACTTGATGGGTCTGAGGAGCACGTGGCAGGGATGTACCCCTTGGATGTTACTGTCCAGTTTGGATGGTGTGTTGTGACTACAGAGGAGAGTGGCCTTGTCAGTAGGAAACATGCACTAAAGCACAACCTTTGGGCATCAGGTCGACAACTCACTCGAAAATGGCTCAGGGGAAAAATAGTCTTTGTACTGTAGTTGCAGATTTTCTGTGAGCTTTAGATTGTTCCAAAAGAAAATGCAGTGCTATGTAATTCAGGCTTTTCTTCCAGGGACCCGGCCTTGCCCCATCTGATTTGGGGAGGGATGTGTCTGCAGCCCAGCCTGGCTGACCTCCCCCTGTGGTCCCCAAGGGCAGGAGCCTGGGGCAGGCAGCAGGCACTCTGTGTGGCCCTTTCTGTCAGGGGCCATCCCTCACATTCTCAGAGTGGGAGAGGGTTTTATATTCACAGCCGGCCCCTCAGTGGGACGGTTTAGGGCCGAGGATTATGCAACCTAACAGGCAGGGAGCCTTGCTTCCTGGAACTCTGGGTGGGTAGCACATGGCAAGAGAAAATTACGATTCTTTTTTTCTTTTTAAAGCTCCATTGCTTTCCTGATTTTCTCACCTCAGCTCTTTGGCAGCAGGGAAATGGGAGGAGTTTGTTTCCAAGTATGAGGCCAGGACAGGCCTGATTGTTGAGGCCGTGCCCTGGCTATGCTGGGGAGGAGGTCCCAGAGAAGCTCTGCTGTGGCCGTTCAGAAACCCGGAACCCCCTGCTCTACGTGTCATCCCACAGGAGCCACACAGGAGCCAGGCTGTGTCAGGACCCGCCTGGAACTGTTCTTGCCCCGTCGGTCCCTCATTCACTTCACAATGTGCCCAGGCCTGTGTGAGGTCCTGGGAGTGCAATGTGAGGGGCCCTCTGTGCCAGTGGGACTGAGGCGGGCCTCAACAAAGGCAAGTGGCCCACCGTCCCTCAACCTTTGAGCTAAAAAGCAGATGGGAAGAGGCCACCTGGTTTAACCACCACTCGATATGGGCTGTCCTTTTCCACTGACCCTGTCAGATGTCTCCATGTGCTTGCTTAAATCCCTCGTGGGACGAGCAGCTCATTACTCTGCAAAGCAGCTGGTTCCATCATTAGACGCTCAGCTTGTTATAAAGTCCCCCTGTGGTGAGGCAGGCAGGCCTCCGAAACATCACCCTGTGGTCCCTGGCGCCGGCCTCTGGAGCAGTCATTTAAGAGGCCAGCAAATGTTTGCAACTGGCCTTCCCGTCCCTCTTTGACTGTCTCCTCTCCGTGTTCCTTCGCCGCTTCCTCCCAACTTTTCCTCTGAGATATGGTTCCTGGACTTTTTCATCTTCCCAAAATCACCTTTGGATAGAATTCTGCTTGTCACTGTCCTCGCTGTGGTGTGCGTTTTCTCAAGCGGTCTGCCGTGGGCAGGGGCCTGTGCCTCCTGTGGTCCGAAGGGACACGCTGTTCAGAACCCACCTCTTTGTAGCCACCACGCCTCATTTGCTGCCAGTGGTAATAAGCTTATGGCCAGTAAACCCCCGTGTCCTCTTGTCCACCCCCAGCTCTCCCTGGCCAGGTGAGAACCAGCACTGCAGCCACCTCCAGTGGACTCACCAACAGCCCTGCTGAGGTCTATGGATTTCATCGTCCCAGCGTAAAAGATCTTCTGGTGGCACCGTCCCGGAGGCCTCTGAACCAGCCGGTAGGGCAGCAAGCGGGGGTGGTTTCTGCCAGGAGAACGATGCTGGGTTAAGGTTCAAATGACCCACCCTCAAGGAAAAGTCTGTGAGCTAACACACCACCCTCAGGGCCCAGTCTTTTCACATCAGTTTCCCTGCACAAAGAATCATCTTGACAATAAAGCCAGAGGCAGAAAAATCTGAAGAGAGCTCTAAAAGGCACATTTCAGGTTTCAAGTGGTTGTTTTTTCCCTCCAAAGCTGTTGGAAGTCTGAGTTATATAAAACAAGCTCTGGCCACCCCACCCATGTCAGCCCAAACAACATGAAAACTTCTGGCCCAACGTGGAACCATCCCCCACCCCTACCCTCTCCCTGCACAGATGTTTCCTTTTAGCTCCACTGGCCCTGTATCAACAGAAATGGGGCCCCGCCTATGGAGCAGAGAATTTCCACACTCTCCTCAAAGGTAAGAACATCCAGGGTGCACATCTTCAAGAATATTGCAAGGGCAGTCTTGGCCCTTAGTCAGAACCAAAGACAAATGGCCTGTTACCATGGTCTCAGTGACCGTCATTAGGAAAGTCATTTGCTCCTTTTTGAACCCTTTTTGACAACCTTGTTGTCATTCATTCAACAAGTATTGCCTCTGTCCTTGTGTGCCAGGCCCTGGGGCACACAGTACTGGGGGAGGCAATACCCCACCTAGACAAGTTCTTGGCTCCATGGGGCCACATTCCTTGTTGTTTTGTCCCTAAAGGTCAGCAGTATCCTAGTGGAAAGAGAACTGGGACTCCTGGATTCTAAATGGAGCTCAGACACCTGGCACTTGTGTCTTCTGGGGCAAGTTATTCAAGACCCAGATTCCGCTTTCATAAAATAGGGCAATAATCTCTGCCTACACAGTGGGATTCTTGTAAGGAGCATGTGGAGATCCTGTGTGTGAGGCAGCTGGGCCACCTGCAAAGGTGTGGGAAAGGAGGACTGGTGAGAGAAGCTGCACGGCCCTCAGAGATCCATGGCCTCTGTCCACCGCTTTACTCCTTCCACCCCAGGGCTGAGACAGTAGATGACCTGACTTGTAAATTTGGGAAGAGTAAGCTGGGCGTGTGGCCGTTTTGCACTTACCTGATGTCTTCAGCTGTAATAGCTCACACAGGAAGAAATAGAAAATCTGATTAGTTTTGTAGGATACTATAGATTTCCATCTGCCATTTGACACCTGTCCCTCCACCCCTCCACAAATGGCCTTAAAATTCAACAAATATAAACCCAGTTGTGCATTTAGGGATCCTGAAGTTTCCAAATTATCACACTAGCCCTGCACAACCTCACTAGTTAAGTTTTGCTGGTTTCTCTTTTTCCCCACATGGAACTCCTCATAGAGCCCATGTCCAGAATCTGCAGATGCCCCCAGGGAATGAAATGACTGGTGACAGACTGCTCCCTTCTAAAGCTCTCTCCCTTCTCTGGAATTTTTCAGAGAACAAGCTTTTGGTTTCATTGATTTTCTGATTTCAATTTCATTGATATCTATATTACTCTAATTTTTTTTTAAGGAATTCCTTTATTTTTATTTTATTTATTTTATTTTTTATTTTTGGCTGTGTTGGGTCTTCGTTTCTGTGCAAGGGCTTTCTCTAGTTGCGGCAAGTGGGGGCCACTCTTCATTGCGGTGCGCGGGCCTCTCACTATCACGGCCTCTCTTGTTGAGGAGCACAAGCTCCATACGCGCAGGCTCAATAGTTGTGGCTCACAGGCCTAGTTGCTCTGCGGCATGTGGGATCTTCCCAGACCAGGGCTTGAACCCGTGTCCCCTGCATTGGCAGGCAGATTCTCAACCACTGCGCCACCAGGGAAGCCCTGCTCTAATTTTTATTATTTCTTTTCCTCTGCTTACTTTGGATTTAATTTGCTCTTCTAGTTTCCTAAGGTGGAAGCTTAGATGATTGATTTTAGATCTTTCTTCTTTTCTAATATATGTATTCAAGGCTATAAATGTCCTTCTAAGCACTGCTTTTGCTACAACCCACACATTTTGATAATTTGTGTTTTCGTTTTCATTTAGTTCAAAATACGTAATTTCACTTGAGATATCTTCTTTGACCCAGGTGTTATTTAGAAGTGTGTTGTTTAATCTCCAAGTGTTTTGGGATTTTCTGGCTATCTTTCTGTAATTGATTTCTAGTTTAATTCTATTGTGTTCTGAGAGCAGATCATTGTGATTTGTTTTATTAAATTTGTTAAGGTGCATTTTATGGTCCAGAATGTGGTCTATCTTGGTGAATGTCCCATGTGTGTATCCAGCTGTTGATGGATGCAGCAGTCTATAGATGTCCATTATGTCCAGTTGATTGATGGTGTTGGTGAGTCCAAATAGGTCCTTACCTATTTCCTGCCTGCTCCATCTGTCCATTTTCTGATAGAGGGGTGTTGACATCTCCAGTTATGATAGTGGATTCATGTATTTTTTCTTGCTGTTCTGTCAGATTTTACCTCATGTATTTTTTTTTTTTAAACATTTTTTTTTCTTGTCTGCGTTGGGTCTTTGTTGCTGTGCATGGGCGTTCTCTAGTTGTGGCGAGCGGGGCTACTCTTCATTATGGTGTGCGGGCTTCTCATTGCAGTGGCTTCTTGTTGCAGAGCACGAGCTCTAGGTGCACCTGTGCCTAGTAGTTGCAGCACGCGGGCTCAGTAGTTGCGGCACACGGGCTCAAAAGTTGTGGCTCGCAGGCTTTAGAGCGCAGGCTCAGTAGTTGTGGTGCGTGGACTTAGTTGCTCCGCAGCATGTGGGATCTTCCTGGATCAGGGATAGAACCTGTGTCCCCTGCATTGGCAGGCGGATTCTTAACCACTGCGCCAGTAGGGAAGTCCTACCTCATGTATTTTAATGCTCTGTTGTTAGGCGTATACACATTACAGATTTTTATGTCCTCCTGGATAACTGACCCCTTTATCATTATGTAATGTTCCTCTTTATTCCTGATAACTTTCCTTGCTCTGAAGTCTTGTCTGTCCGAAATTAATATAGCTGCTCTAGCTTTCTTTTGATTAATGTTACCATGGTTTATCTTTCTTCCTCCATTTATTGATACTTTTAATCTATATGTCTCATATTTAAAATAAGCTTCATATAGCTATATTAATTTCTCTGGATTTGCCTGTTGGTCTCTGATTTGGGGAGCAGTGGTTGCCCTGTGACCTCACTTCTCTTACAGATCTAAGAAGCATTGTTGCTTTTTCAGTTTATTCAATTCTGGTATCTCCTCCTCATTTACTTCAGGTGCTGGCCAGGTCCAACTTCAGGGGCTATCCCAGCAGTGAATTAGGACAGCTTCAGACCTCCTTGCTAGGACATTAAACCCCCTTTTCAGCCCTGGCCCTGGTCCAACACCCTCAGAACCACTCCCACCTCTGTTTCCTTGGTACCTGCCAAGCCAGGTCTTGCAATTATTTTGATGAGTAATATCTTTCTTCCCATGGCAGGGACTGCATTTCCCTGCTCAGGATGGGCTGTAATCAGACCCTAGTTATGGGTCTGGAGCCAATGAGGGAAGGTGGGGCAGAGGTTGACAAGTATCACCTCGTGAGACATCTGCCTCAGTATGGTCCTTGCATGGGAACTGGTATAGTGTTTCTTTTGGGAAATGGCTACTCTCCTTTAGCTAGGGGTGGGGGCTTCTTCTGCCTGCCTAAAGCGTTCCGGGGAAAATGAGGGACCAAGATCCTGTCTTTATCCCAGGTCAGAGTCCCTTTCTTCCTGAGGAAAGCCCTGTCTCTGGCAAAGGAACCTGCCAAGGATGCACCTTCAGGCTCCTTTGCAGCTCTGCCATTCTTGCACAAGCAGTGATACTGGCATGAACTTCTTTATACTTCATGTTTTTACTCTCCTTTGGTTACATTTCCAGAAGTGGAGTTTTAGGTCAGTGGGCATGAAATTTTTAAGACTTTTAATATCCACTGCCAGATTATTTCCAAAAAGTTTTGAATAGCACAGACTTATGCTCGACTGGCAGTTTATTGAGCAAAATGCAAACTGCTGTCAGTATTCTAAATTCATGTGTTTTGCAGGCTTGAATTTACACAATTTGAGAGACCAAGGAATCACAGAAACAATAAAACCAATTTGAATATTCTATAACATTTCATTCCTTCTATGCCCACCCTTACCCTCCCCACCCACAAGCTGTTGATTGCCTTTTGGCTGACTTTAGTTTTTCTCCCTGACATTTATTTAATGGCCACTAAAGACAGCTCTGGTTCTGCTGGATGAAGCAGTGGATTTCCCCAGGACAATATTTTTCCAAGTCTTTGCCAGTCTCTGCCTTCAGTTTTCTCTTATTCTGAGAGCTGCAACCATCAGACAATTCTAATAAAGCCTCTTCTGGAGAGACCTTGCTCATTTGGTATTTTGTTTCATTTGTGATGTATGCTTCTTCCGGGTAGGGTGGCCTTCAAGGAAAGGCATGGATGGGGTGGTAGACACAGATGCTAACAAACATCTACTTCTCCCCTTCATTCGCACCCTAACTGCTTAGCCAGCAGGCCCAGTTGGGTAGCTGTTGTACAACTGGCCTGGGAAGGCCTCACCTGTCTGTCTCAACTATCTGATGTCTTTAATCATCAAAACTGAAGGTTTCTAAACTTTATTCACATTCTAGTTGCATCTGTGCAGTCCCACTGTTAATGTTCCAGCACGGTCAGTCAACCAGGGGCAGGGGAAGAGAAACAGGCTGACTGCTGCCTCCCTGGGAGCACTGTCATGGCGCCTGTAAGGACAATCACTGGGAAAAAAATAAAGAAAAAAGAGAACCCAGGCTGTTCTCTCAACAGGGCAGCAGCTCCAGGTCCAAGTCTAGGCAGCTGCTTCTCTCCACAGGACATACCTGGCCATGCCGGGAGGAGATGCCCACGCCAGGACCTCTGGAGTCAGTCCTTAAGGGCTTCAGCTCGCATTATGTTCTTTGCATTAGGCAATAACTTCCTAACTCCTTACTCTATTTGTCTAACTGAAATGCAGAGAGTAAATGCCACGGCTGAAATACGCTCTTTCATGAATCAGCTCCTTCCCCAGGGCTCTCTTTAAGATTGATTGGGGAGTTTCAGTTCCCCTGGAGAAAAAATAGAGACTGCTCAACCCATGAATAGACTTAATTCCAACACACTGCACTGTGAGTAGAACACAGGCCTATAGAAAAAGCCTTCTGGCGCCATTGAGAATGGCCTCTCTTCTGTCCCCAGAGTAGGAAGGTGAGCTGAGTAATCAAATGACAACATCTCTAAAGCAGCCCTCTTAATGCTGATAAAACATGGAAATCTTACAAAACACCAGGGAGTGGCTATAAAACACAAAGAAAGTTCCAAACAAGAGTAATAAGAAAGGTTGGCTAAGGACCAAAGTTCATGTTAAGCCCCAGACTCTAGGGGAGCTACGTTGGGAATCTCTTGGAGGGCAAGAAGCAAGAACTGGGCTTCCCCCAAAACTCGGAAAGGCTCACCAGCCAGGCAGAAGCCCTGGGTCCGTACCTGGAGCAGAGCGCCTCCTCCACCTCCCCCACCAAGAAGCCCCCAAATACACGAGGCGAATTTATTTTTTGTGTGTGATTCTTATTTTGAAGGCTCTACAGGGGAGAAATATTGACAATATACATATCATAAACATTTCCTTTGAACCACTTTTCTGCTAGGTCTTGATGTTGTTGTTCTGATCTCCTGTGGCAGGTGATAAGTCTCCCTGGGGAGGCCTGTGACCAGAGCCCTCGCATTGGAGCAGACCTCTGGACTTAGTTGTCATTCACTAGACAAGGGTCAGACTCTCTGAGGGGTCACCGAATGGCATCTTGGCTTACAGCTGAGGAATTCTAGCCATATCAAGCCAGACCAGAAAACAGATTTTAATTTTACATGTACAAATGTTGCCTTAAATTCATAATAGTTAAGAAAAATGTATACAGACTTCAGCTTAAAAGGAAAAGTAGAAAACAAACACGTGGCAGTTGGGGGTTGATGTGCAAATCATCCCAGGAATCCAACTTTCTGTCTCTTGGGCCCCAGGCTTTCCTCCTTGTGTAGAACGCTCTGCAGGGAGGTGTGCAGCACCTTGCCCACGCGCTTGCTGGTCTGCAGGACAGAGAAGGGATGGAAGAGGGTACAGGCCCGCTTGTGAGGCACACACACTCTGACCAAGAGAAGCTCCCAGCCAGCTAGCCATTGTAAAGCTGCACGCGTTCCATCTGCCTTACAGGACTTTTATTTAATTAACAAGTCAATATAAAAACAAACCCCAAACCCCAACTACATAGTAGTTGCATTCTGGAAAAACTTCCATTTTGAAAAAGGAAAAAAAGAAAGAAAAGAAGAAGAAGGCAAACCCCAAAGCAGCAAGCAACAAAGGCTGCCTCAGTCCTTAGCTGCTGCCACTAGAAGCAGCAAAACTGTCAACCCAATCAGGTCTTGGTTACAGCCACTGTGCTGCAGTGAGAAGGCATGGGGAGGCCACAGAGAATCCAAAAATCTGTCTGATGAAGGAACAGATGGTGCTGAGGACCCATGTTAATAAGCAGTTTCTAATTCACCTGCCACCAAAGGAGACCTGCTCAGATAGGACCAAAGTCAATACCCGGATAGAGTCTTTGATGTTACTGACATGTAGAGATGCTAAAGGCGTGAAATGTTGGAATCAAGACAGATCAAGAGGTCAGACAACCCACAAGATTTCCTACACAGCAGAAAGAAGGGGGCCCTGGCAAAAAAAACCCAACTATACAACAAAAATCTTTCTTTAGGCAACTGTTTTTCTGTCCCATGAATCGTTTTAAGAATACAGTGAACCAACTGCAAGTCTCTTCATCAAGCCTTCCACGTTCCCATAGCAGTTTTAGTTTCACCTGTGCCACTGGTTCCATTCCCAACAATGTCAGGGAGAAAGGCACCCAGGCCTTGACCCCCACCCCAATCCTCCTAGTCATAGGTGGATTCTCCCTAGGGCTGTGTGCCTTCTCCCCTGACCCCTGACTATAACAAGGGATGAGACTCCAAGAATTACTGAAAACTCGTATGAAGAGAAGATCTCAGTCTATAGGCTGGGGAGTGATCAGTTCTATGAAATGCGAAGTCAGGGTTAAGGTCCAAAGTGACTTTGGAAAGATTTTTATCATGACATTAGAAAAAAGAAAAAATGTCCAAGTTGATCGAGTAGGGGAACTGATTATTCATGTGAATGAAGGCAGGGAGAGGAGAAGAGGAGACGAGACAGACAGGACACCAGGACTTGAGAAGTCTGAACCTGGACTTGCAGGAAAGAGACTGCAGAGGTTGGGGGTGGCAGCCGCACAACAACCTGAGTTTCTAAGCTTTACCACGAGCGGCATCTCCAGAATGCTGCCTCCCCGTGCGAGACAAAGGGTGAGACAGGGCCTCAGGGCCATGGTCCCTCTGAGCAAGGTCTGCAGACCTCATTCCTGAGCCCCGGGGGAGGATGAAGCCCAGCTCACTGGACAGCACTCTGGTTCTCCCACCCATCCACGGCCGACCTGGTTTATGAGGTTAAAATAGCTCTTGACTGGAGGCACACAGTCCAGGTTTGAATCCTAGCTCCCGCATTTACAAGCTGTGAAGCCTGTAGGCAAGTTCCTTATTCTCTACGTGCCTTAATTCCTCGTCTATAAAAATAAGGGTAACAACAGTTTCCTCACAGGGTTGTTGAGGAGTAAATGACACGATATTATTTAAAGCACTAAAAACAGGGTCTGACACGTAGTAAGCACACAATAAACGTTAACTATTTACTGTTTTTGTTGTTGTTTAGATACTGCAATTCTCATCAAACTCTCCTGGGTGGGGGATGAGGGGGGAGTTCCTTTGAAAACAAGATTTGAGAGCCACTCATCTAGAGGCCTTTGGTAGAACTTATTATAAAGCTTTTTAAGAGCTTTTGTTTAAGAAGAACCCTTGTTGCCATGCACAGTTGGAGACACCTGAACTCAGGGTGCTCAATGGGGCACAGAGTAGGAGCTGACACTTACTGCAAACTGACGACGCGTCAGACGCTCTGACACGTGCTTCCCCTCCACTCAGCCTGCCCACCCCTCACAACACCCGCAGCAGCAGGCACTACTACTGTTGTTATCCCCATTTGCAGATGAGGGAACTGTGGCCCGGAGCCTGCATTTGCAACCCGGGCAGTCTGTCTTCAGAGCTTATGCTTGGGCCCTCAACACTATACACAAGGCCAATTTTTTGCTTCCAAGTAAGATGACAAAAATAAAAACAGACATTAAGTGCTTAGAGTCTTCATTGAGAAGTCACTATTTCTAGAAATGAAAGAAGAGTATAGATGACCTCTGGGCATGTGTTGTGAGGCAGGGGTTACCTAAAGCAAAAAACTGGGGCTGGCTAACTCTTCCTGGCAATTCAGTCAGTCAGTCAGTCAGTCTGTCTGTCAGTCTCAAAGTCCTCAAAGACTTCTGGAAAGTCGAGATGGACACGAGGGAAGGAAGGTCTGGAAAGACACAGGTCAGCAGGACCTGGTCCCTGCCGCAGAGGGGGCTTCCAGGCCAATGTGGGGGACAGACCTGTCGACCAATCAGTACAGAGCAGCTGGAAAGCACCCTAGTGGTGCTGCCAGGCCCGAGGAGACCTGAGGGGAGCAATCTGCCAATCGAGAGGATTTCCCACCTTTCCTATTCATCTCCACTTAAACACTTCCAGACCCACGAAGAATGGGGAGATGGCCATCCTTCAGCCCCCTGGCTCCACCTCTGCTCACTCCCTTCAAGGGACAGGAGGCAGTCAGCCAGGATTTCAATTCCCTCATCAAATCACAGAAACTTGGGATTTTGGAGTTACAAGTGACTCTTCACCTTCTCAGTCCAATATTCTCATTCAGAAATGTGGAACTGAGGATGAGAGAGGGAGAGCATCAGAGACTCTTATAAGCAGGTCGCCACTTCCTGGTCCAGAGCCCTCACCTCAGCTAGCTCAGCGACATCTGGCTCATACCAGCTGCTCTCCAAGCCCCAAGCCTGGGGTGAAGGGGGTCAATGGGGAGAATTCCCACAGTGTGACCAAGGGGGCAGGAGGCAGCCAGCACTCCCAGCCAGGTCCAAGCACCTGCCTCAGAACCAGTCTCACCTCCATCATCTCGAAGATGCTCTCTGGGTCCAGGCTGCCCTTTCCCGCTTTCCTCATGCATGTCACGACTCCCTTGCTGGTCACGGACACCAGCAAGCTGGCCAAGGAGCAGGCCTCCTCCTGAAGAGTAGCATCCACCACGTGCCGATAGCCGATCTGCAAAGTCAGGCAGCAGAGCACGTGCGTGGGCAACGCACATCCCAGATCCCCACTTTTGAGAGCCTCGTGGAGGGAATATCTACACCAGCAAAGAACCTGTATCTCCCATTTAGGTCTTATTTTAGTTTCTGCTCATATGGAAAATATTTGAAGTACCGTTCGATCACTCTATTGCAGGCTACTGTGTAAGCAGTGTAACAGAAGCATGAAATGGAAATATGGGGTAGGGGAAAGGGTGGTTGGAATTATAATTCAGAGACCTTCCAAGTCAGAGGCCAACCAGGGGGTTTCTAACAGGCCCCTGGAAGTTTCACTGAGGACAAAGACGAATCAAGAGGGCCCATGCTAAGGGACATGCTCAAGAATGAGTCAAGGGCAGGTGGCTCCGGTTGTCCCAATGCTTCACCAGAGCCTGGGTGAAGCGATTCTGGTGGAATTAAACCTGACTGGTTCAGTCTGATTTTTATATAACGAATCCTGCATGGAATCAGCGACAGTCTCAGCCAAAACAGACCTCTTTGCACAGCCTTGGGCGGTGCCAGTTACACATCAGCATCAGCCAGGTGTTACGCTCCACAGGCCTCAGTGCTAATGTAAAAACCACACTTGATGTATTAGACACCCAGGCCCTGCTCCAACCCCCTTATTTCATAGATGTGGACATTAGGGCCACAGAGGGGACAGTGTCCACCTTTCAACCACCCTTTTACTACTCAAGCAGCGTAGACACCATAGAGTTGAGAGAATTAAAGGAAATATGCATTCAGGGTGTTTTGGTGAAATGCCTGGTAGGTAGAAGGAGCTTAGCAAACTCTGGCTACTGTTACTATGAACCCACTCGTGTGCTCCTGGGACCAGAGCCATTATCTTCCAGTTAAAAAGAAAAGAAAGAGCTGCTCGTGGTAGTGGTCTCTAATATAACAAAATTATTTGATTTGGGTTAAGACTACTTCTATATGGGTTGTGAAACTATAACTTCTCAATCTATTAGGTAACCTTAACGGGCTGGGGTTGAAGGAGATCCACAGGGAAGACAAAAACCATGAGATATAAGCTCATACTTTGCACAGGGTGACGATACAGGGGACGTTCTCCACACTTAGCTGGATGCAGTCATAGGGGTCGTCGGACAGTTCAATGTCCTTCAAGCCCTCTTCATCTTCCAGAACACGAACTCTTGGTATCCTAGAAGCAGAAGCACAATTAAAATTCCCACTAACTGAAAGGAAGGATGATAACTTCTTTTTCTTGAGTTGGAATCCCTGTGCCTCACGAGATGAAGTCATGCTATGCCTAAGCTCCCCGTCAGCCCTGCCAAAAGTGTACAGGTGACACAGTGCAGTGAGGAAAGGAGGTCTTTTAAAAAAGGATGCTAGGGAGGGACTTCCCTGGCGGTCCAGTGGTTAAGACTCCGCGCTTCCACTGCAGGGGACCCGGATTTGATCCTTGGTCAGGGGACTAAGATCCGCATGCCACGTGGCCGGAAAAAAAAAAAAAATGATGCTGGGGAGAGGGAAGGGGAGAGGGGCTAGAAAGAGGTAGGGGGTTAAGAGGCATGAACTACTATGAATGAAATAAATAAGGTACAAGGATATATTGTAGCACACAGGGAATATAGCCAATATTTTATAATAACTTTAAATGGAGTATAACATAAAAAAATACTGAATCACTATGTTGTACACCTGAAACTAATATAATACTGTAAATGAATGATACCTCAATAAAAAAATAAATTAAAAAAATAAAGTGTAAAATGATGCTTAGTCAACCAGATATCCAAAAATGAATCCGGATCCCTACCTCTCACCATACACATACCAAATGGACTGCAGATGTAAAGGTGAAAGATAAAACAATAAAGCTTTTATAAGAAAAACTAAGAACATTTTCATGACCTTGGAGTAGACAAAGATTTATTGAATAGGACAGAAAGTACTCACTGTAAAGGGGAGAAAAAAATAACAGATTCAGTTATATTATAATTGAATACACACACACAGAGAGGCACATCTTGGAGATACTGCAGGTTTGGTTCCAGACTACTGCAATAAAGTGAGTCACACGATTTTTTTGCCTATAAAGTTATGTTTACACTATAGTGCAGTCTACTAAGTATTCAATAGCATTTTATCTAACAAAAAACCAAAAAAAAAAAAAAAACAATGCACATACCTTAATTTAAAAAGACTCTATTACTAAAAAATGATAACCATCATCTGAACCTTCTGCAAGTCATAGTCTTTTTGCAATGGTAAGTAACATCAAAGATTACTGATCACATATCACCATAACAAATATATGAATAATGAAAAAGTCCAAAATATTGCGAGAATTATCAAAATATGATACAGAGACATGAAGTGAGAAAATGCTGTTGGGAAAATGGCACTGATAGACTTGCTCAACGCAGCGTTGTCACAAACCTTCAATTCGTAAAAAATGCAGTATCTGCTAAGCACAATAAAGTGAAGTGCAGTAAAACAAAATATGCCTCTGTGTGTATAATATAATATATATTAAGATTATGAACTTCTGTTTGTCAAAAGGCATTATTTGGGGAATTCCCTGGTGCTCCAATGGCTAAGACTTCATGCTCCCAGTGCAGGGGGCTGGGATCAAGTCCTGGTCAGGGAACTAGATCCCACATGCCACAATTAAGAGTTCACATGCTGCAACTAAAAATCCCGCATGCTGCAACGAAGATCCTGCGTGCTGCAACTAAGACCCGACACAGCCTAAATAAATAAATAAATAAATAATTAAAAGGCATTATTTGGAAACTAAAAGATAATCCAGAGTGGAGAAAATATTTCTCTCTGTGTGTGTGTGTGTATATATAAACTAACATATTACATAAAGAATTCCTACCAAACATAAAAGAAAGTCACACGACCCAACAGAAAAATGGGCAAAAGACTTCAACAGGAACTTCATGAAAGAGGCTATTCACATAGCCAATAAACATACAGAAAGGTGCTCAACTTAAATATTCATCAGGGAAGTGCAAAGTAAAACTAAAATGTGATACCAAGATATACCCACCAGAACGGCTAATATTAAAAAGACAAAAAGAAATCCAAGGGCTGGCAAAGATGTAGAGCAACTCAGACTCTATACACTGCTAATGGGAGTATCATTTGGTAAAAGCACTTTGGAAAACTGTTTTGCATTATCTACTAACACTATTTGCAATAGCTCACAACTGGAAACGACTCAGATCCATCAACAGAAGAACTGCTAAATAAACTGTGGCATATTCACACAGTGGAACACCCTACAGCAAAAAGCAAACTATGACTACAGGCCACAATACAGATGTCTCAAAACATAATGCTCAGTGAACGAGGCAGACATAAAAGAGAAAACACTGCGTGATTCCATTTATATCAAGCACAAACCAATCTACTGTTTTAGGACTGTGGTTATCCTCTGTGGGTATAGCTTGCATGGGGGTACAGGGTGGGAGGGCTTCTGGGGGGCTGGCAGTGTTCTGTTTCTTGAGCTGGGTGCTGAAAATATATTTAAGCCATAAAGTCAGTTCATTCCAGTGTGGGGTGGAGCCAGGAAGGAAGAGGTGGTCCAGCCAGCTACTGTTATAGAAACAGTGTTGGTGCTTTTCCCTGTGCCTCTAACAAAAGCCCCTTATGATTCAGCCTGCTGGCCATCCCTACACAAGCCAACGTCCAGAGCAAAGGAGTTTCAGCCAGAGAATGTCCACAAGGACTAAGGAGTCCTGCTAGGGTCTGCCCTGGATGAAGTCTCCATGTCAGGGGTCCCCAGGGTGTAAGTACTAAGTAATATCCTATTTGAACAAATCAGGTAACCAGTTTGAATTTTGGTATAGTAAAAAATAAGCGTACACACACACAGACACACCCCTTCCCAACCCTCTGGCCACAATATGGTTCAGCAGAAGGGCTAGAGGATACTGTCGAGAGAATGGCCTCTACCCTTCTAAAAGGCCCTGGCTGTACAAAAGGTCTCTCCATACACTAGAAGGACCCAGTGCCTTGCCGAGTCCCCATCCCTTGCTGCCTGCAGGGCTGTTCTTGCTCTGGGAATGAGACTTGCAGCTATGGCCATGACAGGTGTCCTCCCCGTCCTGAGCAGCTGGGTTTACCATCCTGATGTACAGTTTGCCCAACACCTCCCCCACAGCCAAACAGCCTCATCTGGTCCTACTCTCCCTTTTTGCCCTGGTGCCCATGGAAACCAGCTGGCAGACAGGAAGTAATTTCTGAGGCTTGAGGTACAACAGATGGCGACTTCCTTTCTTCTCCAACGGAGCCCAAGCCCAGGCTGCTGCTGATGGCATCTGGTACTCGAGCCCTCACAGTGGCCACAAGTGCCAGGCCCACCCTTGACTAGTGTCAGCCAGGAGTCTAGTGGCACAGCTAGGGTTAAGGGACTCTATAGCTTTCATTCTCAGCAAATATTCCATCCTGCAATTTCTGACCTACATTTATTTAACTTTGTTTTTGTTTGTTTTGTTTTAAATTGTGCAAGTAGTCTAAATTCACCACAGAAAAACTCTAAAATACAGATAAATTTTAAATCACCCATGATATGAGCACTGGAAAATAACCACAATGACCATCTGGGGATATATATATTTACAGACATACTAAATATGCTGCTGTGTAGATTTCAATCCCCTATGTTGGGACATTCAGGTTGTTTCCAACTTCTCATCACTACAAAGAAGCTGGGATAAACATCTTCGAATAATATCTTTGCTCACTTATCCAATTAATTCCTTAGGCTATATCCCTAGAAGTTTTAATCCTCAGTTTCAAGTACCCTAGGACCCTCCATTACCATAATGTAAGCTCTCTCATGGAATGGACAGCCTCCTCCACATACTTATTTTCAAATGCTGCAGACTTTCCTCAAAGAACCTTGCGCATAGAGAAGGAAAAGGCCGTATCATCAAACAGTCAGAGGGAATGTCAACTCCAAGAAAGCTTAGTGCCATGTCCTCTGCTACACAGCCTGTCTGGGAAGCTGAACCACACTGGCATCATCATTTCCTGCTCTTAACTTAAACCAAACAGCAGGCTGCTACCCTGCTTTGAGAACATTCACGTGTCCAATCAAGGAGTATGTGTCAGGCACTGTTTATGGTGCTGGGGAGACAGCAGAGTACAAAACAGGCAAAACCCCTGTCTCCGTGGAGCTTTATCTAGTGACAGTATTTGGACAACTGACTGTGTCTCTGGTTTCTACTCTTTTTGCTGCTCTGTAGTTTTCTAATGTTTTTCTATATGGTACATGTTTACTTATGAAAATAATAATCCAAAAAAATAAATACAGAAATATATTTAGTTATAACTTATAAAATCTGTTTTCTGAAGCTTAAAATTAAATACCACCATTGTCAATGCTGAAACCCCTTGTTATCTTCTCCTACGAGCTTCAGTAGCAGTGCCCTCAGTGGCCCATCACAGGTGTCTGCTCAGGTTCTCCACGGGCCCAGGGGGCTGTTTCCAGGAAGGCGTACCTTGTATTGAAGAGCGCAGCCTTTACAGCAATGGAGATGGCATCAAACAAATTTCCACCACATTCCAGCAGCTAAGGGAGACAGGGAGTGAGGGGGAGAAGAAGGTAGCATCATTTCTTACTTTAATTATTATCCCAAGTAAAGGACCCTGGTTCCTGAGAAGTGCCAACCAAATGTTTATAAAGACAAGAACGCGTGGCTGCTCTCCTGGCTCACTGACACACACTGGGTCTTCACCCTAACCGCAGGCGCTGCCTTGTTGCCCTGGCTGTGGTACCAGCACTCAGAGGCCTCAGCCTGTGGTGCAGCTCCTCAGCCAGTCAGGCCTGCACTGAAGGAGGAACTCATCACCTGCGTTTTGCCCCAGGTAACTCTCAGTTGCACCTGGCAAGTGTTACTCTCATCTTTGCTAACATATGCCTGGCATCTAAACAAGTAAAAAATGGTGGCCACTGATGCTGCAGCTGCCACCAGGGCCATGGTGATTAGTGCAGTTACTACTGCACATAATTACCAATGTACATCTGATGCTCAAACACCTAACACTCCCTGTTCTACATTAAGCATAGTAACAACTAAGGTCTTTCACACGTTTTTGCCCATGAGCAAAACTGTTGACTGTACTCGTGTGCTCATTCAACAGGGAGGGTTACAGCACATTATTAAGAGGAAGGCAACACATCCTTCTTCCTTATTTTAAAGAAGCCTTGGCCTGAGTTATGGAATAAAGCCAACAGGAAGAGAGGAGAGGAAGTCACATGTAGAAAGAAAAGTTGTGTACTTCCATGTGCGTTTGCTTAGAGTCTATCTCCTCTTCATCTGAACTGTCAACTCGTGAGGTTGGACCCTGTTGGTTTTGTTCATTCCTTTATCTTCAGAGCCCAGGAGGAAGGGCTGCTGGGAAGGAGGAACCTGGTGATTATTTATGGAAGACAGGCAGGGCCTAAACCAGGCCTTCCAAACTCTACTAAGAATCAACAATCACACCTGGCACGTCTCATGCACTTCATTCATACCCAGTGCAAACTCTAATTCCCATCTTTAAGCTTTCTGGGCAAACCTCCAGTGCAGACACCATCTTTCCTACAGCCTGGTATAATTACTGCTTATTAGAATATGATCCCCCAGCCTGTATTACCAACTGGCTTTGTAACTGCAGCTTGTTTGTCTAGCAACTGGACTAGCTCTCCTGTACCCTGGTTCAAGTACAGACTACAGCATGGCCCCCACCTCTGGCTAGACTCTTGCGCCAGACAGTCTGGTTTGATTCCTATCTTTGCTGGGTAACTGAATAACCCGGGGTGGGACCTAACATCTCTGGGCCTCATGGAGGGTGAAAGCCACACTATCTCCCAGAAGTGTTGAACAACTAACTTAGTATCTGTAAAGCCCTCAGAAGTGTGTCTGGCACATAGTAGGCGTCAGCTAAGTGTTTTAAGATAAATACCAATTTGCTCTTTCATCTTCCCATTGTTGTCCTCACAGACTGAGTGCATCTGCATGTTCTCCATCTTCACTGTTGACAGCCCAGGTTCCTAACCCTGGCTATGCGGGGTCAGGGAGCTTATTAACAATGCAGGGTGAGGCCCTGGAAACTGCATTTTACTCCAGGTCCTAGGTGGTCCTGATGACTGGCCAGGGGTGAAGACCACCGTTTTACACTCTGCTGCCCACAGTATCTGCTTTATGCAAGGAAAGTGCTAGATAAATGCTGACGTCTGCTCTAGCAGCTGTGAGGCCTCCAAGCTGGAGAGGACTTGGAGAGCACCTCAGCCAACCCTTCCCTGACAGGTGGGCTCAGGGGCCTGACGGCCAGTCAGAGCTCTTTCTACTGTCCAGCACCACGTCCCGTTAAGGCCGGACACAAACATTGGTTTTCAACATTCTGGCTTATCACCAAAAGATGAAATCGAGAGGGCGGAATGCTGAACCCTAAGTATCTGCTCAGGGGCCCCCGAAGGGCAGGTACCCAACTCCAGGCCTCAGCTTGCCTGCCTGGCTCCTCACAGGGTACCGCACGACAAGGAACCCAGGCCGGGCAGCATGCGTCTGACACTCTTCTCAGCCACTTGCTGGCCAGGTGTCCTCCGAGCTTCGGTTTCCCCCTCAGTGAAGCAAAGCCATGCTTCTCTATAGGGTGGCCATGAGGACTAAATGAGATCACATCCCTACATCCCTGGCACATAAGAGGTGCTCAGAGACCCTACCTTCCTCTCTTGCTGCCAAGCAGGCCCAGGCTAGCTAGAATCTTTCTGCTAAACACAGTGGCACAGCCAAGAAGCAGGGGGAGAGTGGGGGGGATGTGGAGACCCAAAGCAGCCTGACTGGGCTGTCTGAAGAGGCCTACTCGAGCTGGGAGGAAACGGGGAGGTGCCAGACAACTAGTGTTACAGAGAGACTGGACTGTGGTCCCAGAGAGGTCATAGGTGTCCACCTTCGCTGAGGAGAAAACCCCTCCTGTAACAGAGGTGCGGCAGGAGCAGAGCTGGGGAAGGGGAAGGAAGACACACTTGGTCACAGATGCACCTCCCGTCAGATGCACAAATACTACAATGGCTCTTTTAGGGGAACAGGACAACTTCTTCTGTTAGCCTCTTCTTTTCATAAGGTACACCTCCAAACCATACCGCTAGAAGGTACAGTGTGCCAAGTAGAAAACCTGCCTCCCCACAGAAATCCTGCTCCTCCTGGATTTCCCCCCACTGTCCTCTCAGACACCCACGTTGAGCACCTCCTGGCACCACACACAGCCACTGCCGGTGCTGCAATGGCTCCTCCACTCCACCTTCCCTCCCATGCGCAGTGCCACAGACCACATGCAGGTCTCATCACCACTCCTGGGGCCCCTCGCAAGACAAGCCTTGTGACCCACCTCCCCACCAAAGGTCGCCTGCACACCGTCAGTGCAATGAAGTCCAAAGCTATCCCACTTGGGGTAAAAAGTATGCCATTAAAGAACTGTGAAGAGCAAAGATGAATGAAGTTTCCATGATGGTAAATTTCTACTCATAAAATAATACAATTGGGGAAAAAACCAATACTGGAAACAGGTGGATCATCTGACTATAATAGGTTTCAAGTAATTGTGCCTACAATAAAAGTATGAAAGCATGGAAGGCTGCCCAGTGAATATTTGTTTGAAAGATGGGCTCTGCCTGAGGACTACGCAGACCAGTTGGTAAAAATAAATCACAGGAGATTCATCTTTTGCAATCCCAGTGACAGGACTGGATTTCCACCATCTTGCTTCAAACATGGACTCAATGTATCCAATGTATTTTTAGATGTAGGACAAAAACTTACTCCCCAAACAAAAGCCTATCTCCTACCTCACATGCATGAAGTACGTTCCCACCAAGGCTGAAAGCAATTATGTGAATGATAAAAAGTGATCTACCTCATTAATAATATAATTTTTAAAATGCTTTTCTGATTCATTAAAAACTTTTCTGAATATGACAACATTTCAAAAGCTCACATCTTCTTCCAAAATAAGTGAAACCTTTAAAAAAATATTAGAGAAGAAATCCAAATGCAAAATGTCTTAAAAACAAAGGCCTGGGACTTCCCTGGCAGTCCAGTGGTTAAGACTCTGCCTTCCACTGCAGGGGGCGTGGGTTCAATCCCTGGCCAGGGAACTAAGGTCCCACCTGCTGCAGGGTGTGGCCAAAAATTAAAAAAAAAAAAAGAAGGAAAGAAAAGAAAGAAAGGCCTGTAGGTGACCAAGACACAATGCACCCGAGACACTCCTGCTCACCATATATCCCTGCTCATGGAAGAAGCATGCTGGTTCTAAGCTGAGATAACGTCCCTATGATGTTCACCAGTTTTTCAAGAGCCTGCACTGAGAGAACAGGCTTCTTGCCTGAATCAGGCCCCCTCACTGGGCCAGCCTCCTACCAAACCACAAGTGTGCAGGGCTGCACCTCCCTGGGCAGCTATGAAGCCTGCCTCTTATCGGTAATGACTGTAGGCTGCCAGTTCCCGCCTCCTCAAAACCAGGACGTGTAAAACTACCTGCTTGGTAGGAATCAAACTACAAATACATCCTGCTTACCAGAGATGAGAAAAAGCAAATGGACTTGTAATTTCATTATTTTTACCCATTAGCATCAGCATTCAGAACAGCCCTAACCTGCTAGACAATGGTAATCACTGCTCTTACCCATTGTGCCCATCTATTATCAAATTAATTTAAAAGTATCCAGAAAGCCCCGCCCTGTTTCATGCAGGGCCGACAATTAGAGACAGCTGGGCTGTTCCTTGCATGAAGTTCACTATCAGTCCACAAGATGGGCTTTATCTTCAGATTCATTAAAGAACCTGTTTGGTCACTGGCTTAGCCCTGTGCCCTCAATATGAAGTGGAAGATGTAGCCACTAATCTCAAGGTTCATAAAATTAAATGAAAAGGAATAAAATAGACCCAACAAGAGCCTGTACATGAACAAGAGACTGGCAAAATTAATCACAGCTGTAAGAAAAGTTACTGCCAAGTGCCAAAAACTGGGCAGACGAGTATTTGGGAGGGAAGCACCAGGAAGGAAATGGAGGGCTAGACTAGAAAGACTCCTGCAGGTGCAGTCTCTGGAGGAGGGAGGAGGCAGGGCCTCAGGGGCCTCACTGGGGAAATGAGGGACTCAGAGTAGCTGGGCTACAGGGTGTTTTCGAGGGAGGATGGCTTGGTGAGGTCACGAGCCAGCTCTGGCACTAAAAAGACCTGGCTTTGAGGCCCAGTACCGCTACTCACAAGCTGAGACCTCCTGGGCTAGTTACTTGACCTCTCTGTGTCTTAGTTCCCTCACTTATAAATGGGGAAAACAAGTGCCCACTCACAAAACATTTGTAAGGGTTACATGAAAATGCATGTAAAGAGCTCATCATCTTTCCATTATCCTTCTTGTCTAAACTCTGCCCATCAACTCCGGTTGGCACCATCTAGAGAGCATCTCTTGTTTTCTTCTTCCCTGACAGCCTCTGTGGATAATTTTAGGTGCTACCATGATATGACTGTAACTTTACTGTAGGATGGCATTATACGTGCACTACTATGTTGTATTTAATTTAAAAATTATTACAGGAGACCAATCTTTTCCCAACTAACCTCACCCCGGAAATTGAAAGCATCCAACTGAAGACGGAAAAAGCAGTGGGAGGAAAGTAGGCCAATTGGTTTCCAACAAAGGTAGAGTATGGCCAGTACAGCAATGTGATACTTACTAGCACATCCACGTAGAGAATCCAGCAGTGCTCCCGAGGATTAATGCACAGGGACTTCAGGTCGACGCTGCTCTTGTTGTTAAATATCCGGTAGAGGGTGTTAGCAATCTCTGTGCCAAGGTCATCACCTCCCCGACCTTCAAATTCAGGGGCAGCGTTGGCTGAACTATACAGAAGGGCAACAGAAAAGGCGTGAGTCTTGTCGAATGCAACGAGCAAAAGGGCAGGCTTTGTTCCAGTTTCCCTGGGGGATGCTGGAAGAGCCAGCACTATGAGGAAAGTCACTGAAATGAGGAAAGGATACATCTGACACTTTTCCAGCCTCCAGACACACACAATGAGCCAGGCCAGGACTGTATCCTGGATGTGTCAGTGTGTGTGGTGGGAGTTCCCACTGACTTCTACAGAAGCCATATTTATCCAAAGAGAAACAAGAATGCTGGTAAGATGAACCTCAGCCAGTAATAATGAACACTTGTATCTTGAGGGTATAATAAAGACTCTTCTCTGGCAGGCCCAGAGAGGCCTAGAGAATCAGTCCGGCCTACAGAGGGGTTACATTATATACACCATCCCTAGATGATGATATGATACTCTCAAAACAAAAACCACAATGTAGGTACAATAACTTTCCTGGAATGATTTAGAAGATATATATATAACAGTATGCCAGAGTTATGTCATTAACTTTAGATTATCATGGTACTGAAAAGCAGGAAAATAAGACTGTTGGCTGATTTAAATATTAGGTTCTCTCTTTTACTTTATTTTTCTAGAGAAAACTTTTTCCTTTTTAGCCTCTTCAATTTTATACCAAATCACCTCAGCAAAGAATGAACAAGCATCGACATTTGCCACCCTAAGCACTACTCAAAGTGTTTAACAGGAAATTTTTGAGGGTTCTGGCTTAATGAAAACAAATCCTTAATACACTTGTGAGACATATAAACATTCCAGTAATCATTTTATTGTAATAAATAAGGCCTAGAAAGACAAAAAATCAGTTGTTTCAGTATGGTCTCTACAAAATCACATACTGAAGCTTTCTGGTCCCCATCCATCTGTCCATCCACTCATCCACCTGGAAGGTCCCGGGCCCTATGCTAGGCACTGGAGACCTAGAGACTGAGCAAGGCAGTTGCAGACCCTAAGTCAGCAATTCCAACTGCTGGGGGGAGTCACATGATAGTGGGCAAACAGGAGGAGTGGGGGGTCAAGAGGGATGTCAACCAGTGTTGAGGGTTATAGGAGGCCTTGAACCTGAAGATGAGTAGAAGCTGGTCAGACCATAGACACGCAAGGGGATTCCAGGCAAAGCAAAACCTATGTGAAGGCTCAAGGCTGTACCCACCCCGTTTGTGTAATGCTGAAAGAAACCTCACCTAATATATTTAAGTGTCCCTTTTGTCTGGTCCATTCTAATATAGATGTAAGATGAATCCTAAAACAATGAGAGTGTATCGTTGTATAATAACTTTGCTACTCTCATAGTCTTCCCTTACTACTACGAGCCAGCAGAACCCCAATTTAAAACCTGTATGAGAAACTTCATTACTGTCATAGCAACCTCACTGTTCCCTCACTGCCTCTGCCAGACTCGGGCACTGAGCCATGAAAAGAAGCTCATTTATGGTAAAATAATCAAGTCACTAGAGACCAAGTTCATTATTTTGCACGGCTAGCAAAAGACAACATGTTTCTAATTTAAACGCTAAGCCATTAATATTAAGTCCCATCTTTTAAGTGTTTTTTTTTTTTTTTAAATTAATTAATTAATTTATTTATTTTTGGCTGTGTTGGGTCTTCGTTTCTGTGCGAGGGCTTTCTCTAGTTGCGGCAAGCGGGGGCCACTCTTCATCGCGGTGCGCGGGCCTCTCACTGTCGCAGCCTCTCTTGTTGGGAGCACAGGCTCCAGACGCGCAGGCTCAGCAGTTGTGGCTCACGGGCCTAGTTGCTCCGTGGCATGTGGGATCTTCCCAGACCAGGGCTCGAACCCGTGTCACCTGCATTGGCAGGCAGATTCTCAACCACTGCGCCACCAGGGAAGCCCTTTTAAGTGTTTAAAAACGCATCTAGGGCTTCCCTGGTGGCGCAGTGGTTGAGAATCTGCCTGCCAGTGCAGGGGACACGGGTTCGAGCCCTGGTCTGGGAAGATCCCACGTGCCGCGGAGCAACTAGGCCCGTGAGCCACAACTGTTGAGCCTGCGCGTCTGGAGCCTGTGCCCCTCAACAAGAGAGGCCACAACAGTGAGAGGCCCGCGCACCACAATGAGGAGTGGCCCCCGCTTGCCGCAGCTGGAGAAAGCCCTCGCACAGAAACGAAGACCCAACACAGCCAAAAATAAATTAATTAATTTAAAAAAAAAAACAACCACCAATGCAGCCAAAAATAAATAAATAAATTTATAAAAAAAAAAACAATGCATCTAAATAGACCACTGTGTAAACAAATCCAGGCAGAGATGCTTATGCTTAAAATGTTGACCTTGGGCTTCCCTGGTGGCGCAGTGGTTGAGAATCTGCCTGCCAATGCAGGGGACACGGGTTCGAGCCCTGGTCTGGGAAGATCCCACATGCCACAGAGCAACTGGGCCCGTGAGCCACAATTACTGAGCCTGCGCGTCTGGAGCCTGTGCTCCGCAACAAGAGAGGCCGCGATGGTGAGAGGCCCGCGCACCGCGATGAAGAGTGGTCCCCACTTGCCGCAACTAGAGAAAGCCCTTGCACAGAAACGAAGACTCAACACAGTCATAAATAAATAAATAAAAGAACGTGAATTTCTTTAAAAAAAAAAAAAAAAATGTTGACCTTTCCCTGATTACAGTGGGCCACATCCTTCTGGGAGGGACTAATTACTGGGGATTGACGCACTAAACGCTTTTACAGCCCGAAGGGATGGTTTAAGAACTTCCCAGGCCAATCGGCTAAATAATCTACCTACAAAACCACCCCCCATTGGTTGTTTTTGACACTGGGCTGGTTTAAAGTGGAAAATTTTCCCATTTTAAAAGGTTTCTCTTTTTTTTTCCTTTTTAAAATACAGGTTAACTCTTTCTGCATAGCTGGTGGCCAGAGAAAGGAAGGTTTAGATGCTCATGAGACTACGGAAAGCTCCTGCTCTGGACTCTCCCTGAATGTGTAATTCAGCATGCTTGGCTTGTAGCCTAACATTAGTCAGGTTAGCGCTCCTTGGGTCTGTCTTATGCCTCAAGGTAATGAATGGGTGCTCTGGTCTTGGGACTTATTACTAGGCCACAAATGTTGGAGTCAACGAATGCAGACCAAGGGAGTCCTAAATAAAAAGCTTCTCTATTAAGTGCCAAGTAAAAAAAGAGAGCGAGAGAATGCAGGCTGGTAATCCTAGCCTCCTGTTCACAGGCATCACAATATATTCTTTCAGTAGAGGAATATATACTTGGGTTTGTTTTTTTTGTTTGTTTGTTTGTTTTTGGCATAAAACAAGTGGTTTCTATAATTACAATTACCAAAACCAATTCAGATCCTTCATAAAGTATGACCCAGCCCCTCTTCCAGGGCTGCTGGGAAATCGCTTATTGCGCTGGATAAACATAAAAATCCTGGGAACGCTGCCCCTCCCAGTTCTCCAACCTCCTGACTTATCACCTCCACTGTGCTCCTCCTGCTTGGCACATCTCTGGTTTAACTGGATTAGGCTGAGATCAAGGCCATGTCTACCTGGAACAGGACTTCAGACACTAGGCCCATTGTTGTTTCCCTTGCTGTCAATCTAGCCTGCAAATCTGTGAAGCCTTACAGCCAGGCCAGGCCAGGCCCACGGCAGAAAAAGTGATTTAGTAGGTACCTGGGCCAGGGATGACTCCGGGCCTTATCCCTCTAGTCATCTAGCCCCCGGGTAGGTCCCAATTCCTCAGGGAGCACATGTGCTCACTTCTGAGCCTGCAAAAGCTTCCCCATAAATGGGTATGGGAACAGTGGCACATTCTGAGTGTTTCATCGTAAGCCCTTGTTTGAAGTTCCTGGGAGAATTATATCGTTCGCTCTGGAGACTTTCAGAGCACAGCGAACCTCAAATAACTTCTGCAGGTTGCCTCTCTGCTTTGCCCCCACCCCCAGCCCTTCAGCCGAGAATGGTGCCCCCTTCAAGCAGCATGAAGTAGGTAAGGAACAGAGATCAAGTGGCTCCACCCACCAATTCAGGGCTTGAAGCTTCCAGTTCAATATTAGTGAAAAAAAACAAGTGGTCACATTTAAAAGTAGTTGAGATCCCAGAGAAGTGACAAGTGCCGGGCACGCTGAAATGTCTATGAACGAAACGTGTTCTCCTCACCTCCTCCAGTTACAACCCGCAGCCTCTCTGAGAGACCAAACACAGCTCCTAAACCCATGAACATGGTGGCCAGAGAGCCAAGAAGTGACTTGATGGTCTGCCACCTGGTGGTAACCAGAGTGAAACACCAGCTCACTAAATTCTTACCTTCTGGGCTTTAGATGGAAACCATCTTTTCCCAAAGTTTCAAGCTTCTTATTTAAAATGGCCTATTCTCAGGCTACAGCTAACAAAACAAAGACATAGAGACAGGAGTTAGAAGGTCCGAGTGTGCTCCCAGTTTAGTCAAAGTGCTGCCAGGCATCTCTGGATCAGATCTCAGGAACCCCAAGGTTTTCCTCCTCCACTGGTATGGGGATCAGGGTCTGTGTCATGGGTACCCTTTCCTAAGGGCATCATTTCTAAGACCCAGGGAAAATCACTGGGGTGGGAGAAGGTGTCTACCCCAGGCTCCATATATTATTCCAGGTAGACAAATAGAAGTAGAAGGAATTAGCAGAAAAGCAATTCGTTTTCTGTGACCTCTCTGGTAATTACCACTGGTAATTTAAATAATTAAAACATGAAAGTTGCTAGTAAGTAGTTAAGTCAAGCTGGGCTCAGTCAGGCAGGAGCTCCCCCCCCCCCCAATTACTTTCCTCCCACTGGGTAACAACTCTGTTTCAGCCTGTGGATGGGTGCATGCCTTGAGCTCTCCAGCAGAGGCCCCACGCCTGGGGCCCGGATGGGGTTGGGGGCAGCACCCTTATGGCTGGGCATAGCCACAGGTGCCCAGAAGCCATTCCTATTCATTGGATTGAAATAAAGGGGTTTATTTGTTTACACAATTATGAGTTGCTCCTTGAATATGCAAGTGAGGTTCTGATAAAGGTGGCAGCCAGTGGTGCTTGGTAACCTCGCTCTTCTTTGCAGGAAAATGGGGTTTTATGAATTCTCATGGTGATTCTACCCGCTGGGCTGATCACACTGAGCCACTTAAAGACACCGAAGGGTGCCACCTGGAGAAACAGACTCAGGAGAACTCCCTGGGAAATGGAGTTTCTGGGCCTGGTGAGGTTCTCTTGAGACTTACAAACGGGGAAAAGAGACCGGCAGGCAGCCACTCTCAGCCAGGAGACAGAGGTTTACTTCTAGAAGCCAGATCTTGGGAAGAGGCAGCTCAAAGGCTCCTCTCACCCTGGAGCCACCCTCTTACAGCTGGGACAAGAAAGGGACAAGAACAGCAGGCTAACTGGAGTCATGTTCAGACACAGAGCCACAATGAAACGTGTCTCCTATACCAACCATCTGAGTGCAACACCCTCTCTTTGGTGTGGCTGGGCTGACTGCCTTTGGTCTGCCTAAGATGAATGAGGCAGAAGGATAATGAAGAGGAAGAAAAGGAAAGCAAATTACAGCCCCTAACACGTGGCGTCTGCTCCTCAGTGACTGCTTACTGCACCGAATCAGGCAGATCAAGGCAGGAGAGGCATTTATTTCTTCCTCCACGAGCAAAGGAAAGGATAAGTTGGAGGCCTTAACAAGTTCACCATCATGCACAGCAACTTAAAGGATGGGCCGATTCCACTGGACAACTCAGACTGCTGAGAGCAGCTGGGCAGAACCAAGAGGAGACTGCTCTGGGGGGGCCAGGGCCAGGGCAGGGATGGGCTGGAAGGAAAACTGGCCAGAAAGATGAATGCAGGCACATTCTGAAAACTCTAAGCAGGATATCCCTCTAAAGCTGGCTCCTGCAGGCTACATGAAGTAGAAAGAGCAAAGACTCAGCACTGGATAGACCTGAGCTGGCATTACTAGCTGTGTGACCCCAGGAAAGTCACTTACCCTCTCTGAACCCCTTTTGTCATCTCTCTCACAGGAGTGTTGTGAGGATCAACTTCTGTGTCTGGAAGTGAAGACTGGAACACTGTAACTCGCTGTGCAAATGTGGGTTAGCATCTTTGCAGAAAAGGGCTGACATTGCAGGTGCAAGGCTGCTACCTTTAGAAGGGTCTGCTTGCAAGGTTGGTCCTCAGCTGGCATCTGGGCACTTGGCTCTCAGAGTGGACTCAGTCAACAGTAAACTGGGCCTCCTGTGCCTAGACTGTGCAAATAACGTGGTTTATGCTAAACACCTGCTTTCCTTCTGGGAGTCTGGAACTTTGGTATGTGTAAAGCAGAGGGTGCCTATGTGACCAGCCCCAATCAAAATCTTGGGTGCTGAGTCTCTAATGGGTTTTCTTAGGCAGAATCATCACACACGTGTTGCTGCATTTCTGTGATAATCATAGCTCTGAGTACAACTCCATGCTCTATGCTAAGTCCTGTGAGTCCTTTCAGGAAATGTTTGAATGGGGGGAGTGGTCTTGCCACCCCTCCCAGTAAAGTTCCAATATTACATACCTGCACCTAGCGTGAGCCGATAGAGCCTTACCCACCTCAAGAAGGTCTGCTGTCACTACCTAGCTAGAAGAGGAGTTCCGGATAGAAGATGAGACTGGGCTGGCAACCCGATAAAAAGCCCCAACCCCTAGAAGGGGAGGTAACACGAGGGAGAGAAAGAACACTTTTGAAAGCCCACTGAACCAGTCACTGTGCTGGATGCTCGCTCTATTTTCATTACTTTGCTTCCTCATCATCACAACAGTATTATTATCTCAATTTTTTAGATAAAGAAATTTAGGCACAGAGGGACTGAGTAACTAGCCTGAGGTCACACAGCTAGCCAGAGAAGGAAGCCAGCAACAAGGCTGGCTGGCTGGCTGCGGAGACTGCGGAGTCTCTGCTTTTCCCAGTACACACACTGCCTGCCCAGCTGCCACCCCCTCAGCCTGTCAGGCTGCTTGGCTGGCCCTAGTCCCTGCTCTGCCAAGCAAGTCATGAAAAGTCTTCTGCAAAACTAGAGCAGGAAGAGAAACAGGACATCATTTAATTTGACTCTCATAACTACCATGTGCTGGGCTGCCTGGCAGACACCCTCCTTTTTCAGACAGGGAAAATGAAGCCCAGCGAGGGCCAGCTGATTAGGACAAGGGCAGGACCTGAGCCAAGGCCTCCTTTCACATTTCCCAGTGCCTGGCACACAGGAGAACTCAGTAATACCTGCTGGCTGGTGAATGATGATTAAATACAAAATAAAAGTGGGCTCAACAAGAAACCAGAGGTTCATTCTCTGAATCGTCTATCTTCTAAATCATTTTTCTTTAAAAACATCTGCAGAGTACTGACCAGTCAACAAAGAACTCCAGGTAACCTTCATTTGGCTTCTCCAGCTTCGGCGTCCCCATTTCTGCTTTCACTCCCACCAAAATGTCTGTGTGACCCTGCAGACACATGCAAGAAGGGTCCTCACTCGGGGCAGGCAGCAAGGCACCCAACCACACCCTCCTCTCCCAGACATACACCTCCAGGGCACTCGCTTAGCATCAGTGCTGGGACTTGGAAAGTGGCCCTTTGAGAAGGTGAGGGGTCCTTCAGATGTATATAGACCCCCTCCCAGAGTCTGGCTTGGGTCTTAGATTTCCCCTGGAACAATATGCACTCCAAAAGCCCAGAGGGGCCTGCAACTGGTTCCCCAGAGCCTACCCATTCCTCCACCTGGGTACAGACTGTGGCCACAGTACTCACCAGCTTGACTCTGGCAGACCCACTGGTGTTGGACACCACGTCAGTTTCCACTTCAACACATCGGTAGTCTTCACAGCCACGGCCATCCATGCGGAGGTCTTCCTGAGTGCAACGATCAAAATCCTAAGGTTATAATCCTAAACCTCTAACAGACTCTTCAACTGACTCACTCCCTTCCCCCCACAGAGAAATATGTGGTACAACAACTCCTTTTCTCTTAGTGATTCATCCAAAAATTCTGTCCTCATAGGTAATAACATTACTATTTTACAAATGAGGAAATGGAGACTCAGAGAAGTTAAGCGACTCACGTCCAAGGTCCCACAGCTAGGGACAGCAAAGCTCAGCTTCCATCCCAGGTCTGTCGGAGCGCAAAGTCCAAACTACGTACCACTATACAGAACAGGCACACACAAACAAGATCTGAACAGACAAAATAAAAGCTGTCTCTTTCCAAATCTGCAATTCTGAAGTCACAAGAAGAACGGATGTCAGAGCTACAGGTACAACTGTCTTGGCTGTAGCCCTCCGACCCCCCAAACCCAATCAGATCTAGTCTGTAAACAGCTAAAAACAACTAACTGGTATCTTCTAAAAGATCTTCTAAAACAGGCATTCTCTAGAACAGGATCAACAAAGTTCGGCCTGCGGGCCGCCTGTTTTCATAAGCCGTTCTACTGGAACGCAGCCGTGCCCGCTCGCTCAGGTATTCTGTGGCTGCTCTCATACCACAGCAGCAGAGCTGAGGGGTTGAGATAGAGACCACATGACCTGCAGCCCCCAGATCATTACTATTTAGTCCTTCACAGGAAAAGTTTGCCAACCCCTGCTACAGAGGATGGGTTTCAGGGCGGTCTACGTACTGCCTGGCCTTATCCCCAGTTATTTACTTCCTCAATCATTTACTTCTATCGGTATAACTCATAGATAACTATTTTATGCTGTGGTTGTAATCCAGTACTTCCATTATTTATCTTGCTGCTCAGAGTGTCCCAGATTTGGCCACTGGGAGCTCCTTTGGGTTGGTTCTTGCATTCTCTCAACATGTCTCCAATCTCTTCTGAGCACTTCTTTACTTCTGACAACACAAGGTGTTCCAGCCACTTGTATTTTACCTGCCCCAGCCCTGGGATCAGCCCTTTTTCCAAGGAGCCCTGGTTCCTTTCACTGCAGAATAGTACTTAAAAACCAGGATCTGGGTGCTAAGTAGGTTCACTGCTACTGGGGTATCATTGCTTCTAGATCGTCTCAGTAGAATAGTGCTAGAAAATATACGTATGTGTACTAACCCACACACATACACACACCTATATTTATTTCTGTATCTATCCACGTATCTGTTAAAAAGTCATGTGTTCATACTGAGAGTTGGTTCTAACCTACCTCCTTGTCTTATTTGTAACTTCTTTCTCAGACAGGGAGAAACCTGGCTCTCATTATCTACAATGTATTTATGTATTTGTTAAATCTCTGTATATATATATAAAGTCGTTTCAGAATTACTACGCCATACCCCTGTGAAAAACAAATTTACTAATAGAGTATTTGTGTAGAGTTCTTTTTGTCTTTAGCCTTACAGCACCCACTCAAAATACTGTTTCCAGTTGTCTTTCCGCATCCTTCCTGTGCCTCTGTTACTCATCTGTACCCCTGTCAGTTCATTTGTAACTGCTGGGGTTCCATTTTGGGTCCCCCACATCCTGGCTACTTTTAATTACTATCACCAGGGCTCTAAGAGTCAAAGCTATCAGAAAAGGTGTGATCAGAGAAATGTCACTCACCCCTCATCCCTATTTTCATCCCCCCCGCCCCGCCTTCCTACCCCCTTTCCCACCAGCTCCAGGCAGGTAAACAATCCCTTTAGTTCCCAGTCCATCGTTCATGTACTTCCTTTGCACAAATGAACAGATAAGAGTGTTTTTAATATCCCTTATTTTCTTATATAAAATATGGCATACTACAGATACTCTTTTACACGTAGCTTCTTTTTTTAAACAATTAACAATACATATGCAGGAAATCACTCCACATCAGCTCATAGAGATTGTCCTCATTCTCTGTAAACATTTTTTGAAAGCTCTTTCTTTCAGCAAAAAAAATCATTAGCCTCATCAGATTCTCAAAGGGATTAATGCTCCTCAAAATGTTAAAAACAAAAACCAAACAAACAAACCAAAACCAAACAAACAAACCACCACTGTTCTGAAGTATGTATCTGTCAGAAATTTATCTTTAAACTGCTTGGCTCACTGCATATCTGATTGACTTTTTTATTTTGAGAAATTAAAATACAGAAAAGGAAAACACTGAATACTCCTGCCACACAGTACCAACTACTACCATCTGTCGTGTTTGTTTCAACTCTTTCACTCTTTAAACTCCTGTTAAAGGAGAGAAAATAAACATCCTAAATCAGGTTGAAGTCCTTTTGCAGCCAGTCGACTCCCAGCCATCCCCTCCCTGGAGGCAATCCCTATCTGAAGCCTGGGGAGACATGTTCTCGAAAAGCAATAGAATTTCAAGTCTAGGAGAATGAGTCTCCTGAACTCTACAGAGTGAGTTCTCTTCCCTGGAGGATCCCAAAACTATATAACTCTGTCTCTTCACAAGCCCACCCACGCCTACCCACATGAAAGCATCCTAGGTCAATCTCGGCTTGCCCCGTCCCCCAGGTGTGCCCTGCTAGGAAGTGAACACCTGGCCCAGAAACAGCATTGATGATGAGTCCTTGGTGGATTGTAGGCATGGCACAAGTGTGAGCAATCACTAGGAGCATCAGTCATGGCCTCCAGGCCTGGTCCTGCCATTAACTAGCTGCTTGACCTAGGACTAACCCTAACCCTAACCCTTCCCCTCTAGACTAATTTCCTCATTTGTAGATGTAGAGATTGAATTAGACGGCCTCAAAGGTGCTTCTCTAATTCTGTGGATCTATGAATTAAAAGAGCCACAACTATTTGCAAGAACTAATAGTAGCTATCATTGAATGTGCATTTACTATCTACCAGATAATGTGCTAGGAACACTATACAGTTAACATGTTGAATCCTCGCAATAACCCTATAATGTAAGAGAGCAAATTTTCATTCCATTTTACAAATGGGGATCAGGTTGAAAGATGCTAAATGGCTGGCCCAACGTCACAGCCAGTAAATAGCACTTGAATTCCAAGCCAGAGCTCTTAACCCCAATTCCACACAGTCTCCTGCATCCTAAAGAGTCTCTTCACTGTGCAAAGGAGGCAGCACAGGCCTCCCTCAAAGGACGAACTGGCTGGCTATACCAGTTCGTCCTAATGATGGTGATGACGACTGTGAAAGCAGGGAGGCCGCAAGGCTACAGGGCTTCCCACTCTTGCTTTAAATTACCACTCACTCTAGTCACAGCCCTTTGGAGTGACAACCCACTGTTCCAAAATGCGGCTGGAGGGGTGTCAGAAAACGGGGCCTCACCAGAGCTTGCCTTTCCAGCCTTTAAATCAGTCTCTGCCCCCCTGGGGAAGGCTCAGTCAGGAAGGCTCGGGTGACAAGTAAGAGATAAACAAAAAAGCTACAAATTTCCCTTTCCAGGGATGCATAAAGTATAATCTTTTTCAAAGAAAAAAGCACACAACAGGAGAAAAACAAAGTCCCTGAATCACTGCACACAGGACTTTTGAAAAATCCACTTTTCCTCATAAAAGGCTTAGGAAATCGCCAAAGCTGCTTGGCCTGGCTCAGAGCCTGACGCCCTACCACAATTTTTATTCATCTGTAGTACCCAGGAGCTAAGGAATCAATCCATGTGAACACTTAAACATGGGCTGCCCTGAAGTGAAAGCTCCATTTAAAAAATCAATAGAGACGTCCACAGGTGACGGACCACACCAGGGAGTGGAACCCTGTTCTCAGCAGAGGGGACTGAGCACCTTTCTAGGTAAAGGCCTTCTGGATGCTAGGATGGCTCCTCGTGACTTTCAAGTTGTTACCTGTGTGATCACAACAACCCTGCTGGTTGGGTGTGGCACAGAGTCACCGCCAACCTATATCTAAAACTCCACTGTTCCACGCCAGCTTTTTGACCTTGAGCAAGTTAGTTCCTCAACAGCTCTGAGTCTGTCTCTTTGTCTGGAAAGTGGGAATAACCCCGACCCTACAGAGTTATAGGAGAATCCTCAGCACAGTGCAGCACACAGGAGTCCCTGCAAGAACTGGAGACATGTTGAGAGAATGCAAGAACCAACCCAAGGGCTCAGCAGTTCCTTCTTCTGCTTCTGGCAGCACGTATTAACTCACTGAATCCTCAAAAACAACCCGGAGAGAGGTTACAAACGAGGACATTGAGGCGCCAAGTTTAACCTCCTGTTTGTGACAGAGTGGCAGGACAGATGACCCAACCCAGAGTTGCTGTTCCTCACACCCAGGTAACCCAGTCCTACTTCCTAATGGGAGTTGTCAGTTGGCTCTCCTAATCCAACACACTTGGGAGGATTTAGGCTCAAAGTAGTCCTCTGAGGCGATGTTAACCACTTCCCACCCCCACTACCTTGCTTTGACTTGTCCAAGAGCGCAGAGCTTGCTGGAGGAGAACTGAGACCAGACGGCCTCCCCTACTAGAAATCCACCCTACTTTGGGAAGGGCCAGCTTTGCAGGCCCAGGCCCCAGACACAGCAGGCAAAACGAGATGTTGTCCTCGTTCCACTTTCCAAGCCTGTTGGGTGGGCCTGCATTCCTTTAGGATGGGATCCCACTCACCTTGCAACGGGCCTGACTCAAAGGCATACAATCCAGAGAGTGGCCAGCTCTTTGGGGCGTGAAACTGATTCTCTTCTTGCAATCTGATCTCTGATCTGGGAAATACTTGGGAGGGAAAGGGAGTTAAAGAGGAGCTGACAGGTCATGGTGTGGAGGGAGGCTGGAGAGGCCTCACAGAAGTAAAGGTGGGGGGATGGCACGTACCAAGGTGGAGGGCAGCTGGACAGCAAGTGGCTGCGGAGAAGTGAGACACTTCAGCAGAGAGAAGTAGGGCTGTCACCAGAGACATAAAGACAGGCAGAGTCACACAGTCTACGTGATCCATGCTGAAGCCCTGAAAAGGCAGTGCCCCAGAGCTGCCTAGGGACTTTCTAGGCCTGGCCACAAATCCCCCTTGTCTTGAGACAATTTAACAATCTCTAGCCCTCCAAATCAAAAGAGCTTAAATCTCAACAGCCACAGGCTGAACCCCACATGGGGTCACTATGAAGGTCGCGGATATAGTATGGATGGTTCCGGACAAAGCCACACTTCTGATGAAAAAATCTTGACAGGGAGCCAACTTCTCTTCAGGGTTGACCACATGCCAAGTGGTCCATATTCTCTTTTCTCATCATTCCTCACAATCCCTTTCTGCTCCCAGATGGATAAGTTCTCATTTTACACAGGGGTAGCTAGCTCAGCTACTCAGGTAAGAATCACTCTTACTGTGAATGGTGGAGCCGGGAAAGGATCCCTGCTCAGTCTGACCCCAAGTTCTCATTCAAACAGACGCAGGGGGCCATGTGACCTTGTTAGGGGAACCACTGACGGAAACCGCCCACCCTGGCCAGACCTTATAGTAACCATTTGCATGAGTTATCTTACAACAGGAGTTCCTGGTAAGAAACACGGAACTAACAAGCTATCACCAACCCGAAGAATTCAGGAAGGGTCAAAAGGAGAGAGGACACCAGTCAATATGTCCTACCAACCTCCCAGAATCCTTCTCGCTGGAATCCATCTTGGCTGAGTGATGCACACGCCACCATGAAGGACCCTGAGTCAGAATGATTGGCCAGAGACAACCCAGAAACTAACCCCATCACCATAAAACCTGAGAATGCGAGCCACATGGCAGAGCAGTTCTCCTGGGTTCCCTTACCCTGCTGCTCTCTGCCTGGGTGCCCCTTCCCAATAAAGTCTCTTGCTTTGTCAGCACGTGTGTCCCCTCGGACAATTCATTTCCAAGTGTTAGACAAGAGCCCACTCTCGGGCCCTGGAAGGGGTCCCCCCTCCTGCAACAACCTCAGGCAGGGGGGCAAAGATTTCTGCAGCAGACTCCAGGCTGGACCAGGCCAGAGGCTTGCCCATAGCCCAACGTCTGGTGACTGCATCAAAATCTCCCAACATTTATGAAAATACCCATTCCCAGGCCCCAGCCCCAGAGATTCTGATTCAGAAGGTCCAGGTAAAGCCCGTGAAGCTGCATTTTGTGAATAAAAGGCGCTTCAAGGTTTCAGAATCACTGGGCTAAGACGGAGGTTAGCAATGTCTTTTCATGGAGGAAGAAAGCACATATTTAGCTAGTTAAGCAAACCCCAAAAGAGGATTAAATGCTAATTCTGGAAACTCTGACATCTGCCCCAAATTCCTGAATATAAAAACCAGTTTGATACAAGTTAGTAAAACAAAAGTTGTACAAAGAAATGCAAAATTTCTAAAGAAATTCTAAAGAAACTTAGAACCAACGTGGGAAAAAATACTACCTAAAAAGATAACAATACAGCAATATATGTCTATATACTATTTAAGGTCTAGGAAAATGGTGGGGTTCAGAACTTGCCCTCCCCCTTATTTCCCCAACATGCTTTCAGAGGACAGAAGAAAGAGAAGTAGAAGTGGGGAGTCTCTCTGGCCTTTGCCTTTGAATCCCTATTTTAAAAAAGGGAAAGTGGCATGCAAGTCGAGTTGGGCTTTGCAATCAGAAAGATCTGGATTTATATCCCAGGTCCACTGTAAGCAGAGAGGGTAGGGGGCCCCGGAAAAAGAGAACCAGGCATGGCTATCTGGACATAAGAGAAGCCAGTTTAGGCCTAAGCATTTTTGTGATCTAAGCCTGACCATAATGCTTGCCCTTGAACAGGTCTCTGTAATCAATGATCTTGAGGGAAGTAAAGAATGCAGGAAAAAAGGAAAAGCAGTGAAGAAATAACAGTTGAGATAAAACAGAGACCTAGTTTTTCCTCAAGGGATATACTTAACAATCTGATACAGATCTTTGACTTGTTCTACACGAACTAAGGCCCCCACCCAGCTAGAGGATGGTAACTACAGGATAACACCCCAAGCTGGTCTCAACCTGAGGAAGGATGATGTTGACCTTTTTTGACCTTCGGAGACTCCAATCAACTAAAGCTTGGAGTCTGTTAACCTTTGCCCCAATTCTATGCTAAATTCTCCTCTGCTCAAGCCCCTACATGAATATGCATGTGCCCTTAGCTTATTCTCCAATTTTGCTAATTGGATAGACACTGCTTTGGAAAAGATCCTCAGTGTCCCCTCACGTGCTGCAATTAATAAATCCTTCCTTCTCCCAATCTTTGGCTTGGTTGTGTCTTTTGGCTCGGCACTCAACAAGAGGCAAACCCTGTTTTCGGGTAACACCACCACACACTTACTTTGTGACCTCAGACAAGTGATTTAACCTCTCTGAGCATAGTTCCTTATATGTAAAGTAGAGATAATACTTACCTTCAGGACTGTTACAAAGATTCAATGGGATAAAAATTATGATAGAATATGTACCTAACAAAAGTAGGACAGCTCAGCCTTCAAAGGCTCAGAGGGTCTTTAACAGAATCAGGGACTGCCCACCGCTTCCTACCCAGGTGTGGAACCTTGTAGACCCAGAAAGAAGCAAGTACGAATACAATCCTAAATGGATTCTCGCCGCCCGGTCCCAAATACGCCCGCATTGCCGGCTTCGAGCTGCACACGCCGGCCGCAGAGCGGTTTAATCACAAGGTAAACCCAGTCAGCCGCAGTCCTAGGGGAACCCGGCGGCCGGCGCCGGTACCGCTGCTGCCGCTACCTGAACGCCATGCACAATGTACACCTTCTCCGCCTCACTCAGCGCCACAAACGCCATGCTGCCGAGCCTCCCCGCCGCCAGATGTCATCTGCCAGCGTCTCCCCCGCGGACCACGCCCCCTCCGCGCCCATGCGTCATCAGCCTGCGCGGCGGCCGCTCCAGCAGCCGCCGCCGCCACCACCGCCACCACCGCCGGGAGCTCGATGGGCTTCTCTTGCGCGCCGCCCTGTGTCTGGCCGAGTCCAGGGAGCCGCGGCGCCTCGTGCCGGGGAGCCATCGCTGCAGCCCGAGGCCGGATCGCGGGTCGGGGGCTGCAGGGGGAGCGACGGCGGCGGCAGCAGCCGAGCCCCACCGGGGGCCTGGGACTGGGGAACTGCCTCCGGCTTCACGGTCAGTTGGGTGAGGAAACTGGGATTGGGTGAAAAAGCTGGGGTGAGACGAGAGGCACGGGCCGGGGCCGGAGCTGGAGGACTCGTAGTAGGAGAGACGTGCGGCGCAGTTTGCTCAGAGCTGAAGTTGAAGTAGCAGGTCGTGTGTGTAAGAGAGAGAGAGACAGACAGACAGACAGACGGACTCCGAGTGAGGGGAGGCGGACGTCGTGATTGGCCTGAGAGGCTGTCTCCTTGCTCTCCTTGCTCTCCTTCCTGCCCCCTGTCTTGCATTTCTCTGGTCCCTAGAATGGTGGAAAAGAAAGAGGCGATAAAGACCTCTTTAGGTCGTTCTCGGTGGGAAGGGTCTGGGCCAGGAGTGAATGCCCACTAGTCCCGAGGCGTCTTCACCCCAGGGATTCCCCCACCCCCACCCCCGCTCTCTCTCTGGGGCTGGCTGACCGAACGCTGACCCGGAACCTTTGCAGGATCCCCTTGCCCCGCGTGGCTGCCGGAGCATTGTCCCAAAGAGAGTAGGGGGGGAGAGTCTTGGTCGGCGCTGGCTGGGGGGCGCAGTGCCCAGGCGTCCCCAGCGCTTCCCAGCAGTGACTGGTGATCGCTGGGAGCCGTGGACGAAAAAAATGCCAGCCCCGCTCGTGGCCAAGTAAGAATATGGGCCTTGAATATTCAGAAAGGATACCTGCAAGGTGAATGTGGGGTCACTGAAGGAGCCCATTAAGGCGGGGCTGACATGGCATGAAACAGATTTTAAAGGGGCCACGTGGATAAATGGGGGAAAGTTAACCCAAAACAACAGAAACAAAGAGGGGTTCTGATGACTTTTCCGAATGCCCCATTTTTGAGGAACCTCCCTGTACTCAAAAGTGAAAGTAACCCTTGACAGCTTGATCATCCAAAGAACATTTGGTTTTTCTCAGATAGTAGCTCAAATACAGTTTCACACATAACTCTTGGGAGCTTAGCATAGATGGGCTTTGTGCTAGCTGTGGAACACTAAGACAAGTGGAGCACAACTTCTGCCCAGAGAAGCTCCCCAGGCAGAGGGGAAGGACCCAGGGCCAGCATAACCACAGAACATGGTGGTTAAGAGCTATGACAGTGGCACCAGTGAACCCAGTGGGATAGGGAGGTCAGTCCGAGGAGGGTATGGAGAGGAAGTACCTGCCCACATTCTTAAGCACTAAACTGCTGAGCCCCAAAATAGATGATCACTTCTTAGTAGACTGGACATTAGTTGTTGCTGATGTCTCTACATAATTCTCTGCAGGTGAACCTACAGGGAAGACATCCTGCAGTGTTGAACTTTGCCCTCCAGGGAAACTAGGAGAGGTGAAACTGGAAGTGTTTCCTCCCTAACGAAAGCACAGGTGCCCCACCTGTTGTGGCACATAGATGCCTTTGTGTGTGGTTGGACGCCTGGATTCTAGAGAGGACCTCCGTGGTGAGATAACAAGGGACTGCTGATGTTAGAAATGGTATCTTGTGCTAGAGATTGCTCAGAAAGGAGAGACCCTGGATGTGGAATTTTAGTAGCTAGGATATCTAAGAAGATTGAGGGTTTAAAAAGTGGCAGTGAATAGATCAGAAAAGACACCGAAAGAAAATTCTGAGTTTGGATACCATGGAATCATCTTTATATAAAGATTCATCTTTCAATGAATCTTTTAAAATATAGAACATACATCTGAAGTGTTCCCCTGATAATTGACTAAGATTCTTTGCTGGAGAAGGGTTGGCAGTATTTGCTAAATAACATTATGAACAATGTCTGACATGTTAGACTAAGTAGATATAAGAGGTGTAAACAGTAGAATGTTCATTTAAAATTCTCTACTAAAACAATGACACCTTTACTAATTGTTTTGCTTGAATGCAGCCAGAACATTTTTATCACATTTGTTGTGATAATGTGTTAGACATTTCAAACACCTATAAATCCAGAGTTCTTTTTGGTTTACTGAAGCAATTCAAAGATTGTATGTTTGCCAGAAAATCAAAATACCAAGGATGGCATATTATTCTGTTAACCTGCTTGTTTTCCCATCACTGTCAGATTCTTTTGGAGGCATACTGATTTATAGGTCTGTCTGTTAAATCTCTGTACTGTTATTAATTTTATCTAACAGTAACTTAAGCATTATAGTGCTTATTATGTGCCAAGCACTGTTCTAAAGCACTTTACAAAGACTAACTGATTCAGTCCTATTAACAATAGCCCTGTGAGGCAGGTACTATTATCCTGTTTTACAGATTGGAAAACTGAGGTGCAGAAAGGCTGTCTTGACCAAGGTCTCAGGTCACACAACTAGTAAGTGGTAGAGCCAGGATTTGAGACCAGAAAACCTAGCTCCCATACCTCCATTCCTAACCATCTCCTTTATGTAGCTGTCCCCTTTCATTTCATTCACCAGAGTATTTGAAGGAGGCCTGTGTTTGTTATGGAACTGGTAATGCCTTATAAATTATAGTTAGTTTTAATTCCAAAAGCAAGGAATCTGTTCCTTTTTCTAGAGGAACATTGAACGTGGTGCTGATGGGAAGCTCATGTGTCTGTTTCAGCCAACTCTTTTAGGTAAGGGGAAAGATTACATATAGACCAAGTAGAGCTTAACTCAAAGTACCTGAGATCCCTCAACGTCAGAGAAGGCCAATGGATCAGGTACAGAGGGTTGAGATAGGCATGGAGACCCAGATTCCCACCATGTGCTTATTCCCAGAATAGACATCTAGAAGCTGTTCAAACAATCAGGAAGTATTTGTTTGCATGCCTGTGTGGCCCTAGTGTTCTTGTGGGCCTGAAGAGATAAGAAACTGAAAACACACACCTGCCTAAAAGGAGTTTAAGATTTCTTATAACTGCGGAGCCCAGGTTCTTGAACTAGTACATGAACAAGACAAAATAAAGTGCTCAGTTGAGACACATGGTAGTTAGATGAGAGGCTGGCCTATAATAAGGTGCTAATTGTGCAGGCCAGGCATCAAGAGCAACAGGTAAAGAGCTGCTGCTAGCCACTGGTGGATAACAGTAACATTACACAGATGGAGTAAATCTGTCCCACCTAGCCTTGGTTAATTAAAGCAATAAAAGTCAGTTATAGGAGAGCTTGGGGCAGTGCTGAGTCCGTGGTGCTGAAGTTGCAGAGAGTTCTTAAAAGAGACCTCTTAAAAGCCCAGCAAGGGAACATTTTATTCCCAGTCTTAAACAGAGGTAGCCAAGTTTTAGGCCTTTTCCTTTGCATTCTCACAATTAGCCCAGCACCCTAGAAAAGCAAAAGCGAGCTATTGTTTTCCCTATAGATCCGTTTCCTTTAAACACTTTGCATTTGTCCTGCCTGTGCCTTGTCTTAAAGAATACTCGGTATAAATAACCTGTCATAGTCAGGCCAGCAGGTCTGTCTGTCTTGTCATTCTAGAAATCATAACTTGTGGTTCCAGTGATAGAAAAATTGATGGGAATACATAGGTAAAGCTTATTCTCATTTAGAGGAAGGGTCTTCACGTGTGTTTCATTCTGAGCGAATGGCAGGGTGCTTCCTATGTCTTTCATTAGGGCATGTGTGAGAAAAGGGCGTCACATGTCCTGACTAGCAAATCGGGAAGTATTTAAACATGTACACATCCTGATAGCCATGGAAAGTAACAGAAGCTGAAGCAGCAGTGAAGGTGTGATGTCTGGCTATAGACCTTTTGGGGGAAATAAGGAGGCTAATGCCATGCTGCCTCGAATTTCTTCCTGTTTTCTGCATTTTAAAATCATTTGCCTTCCTCTTCAAAAGCAGATTTCCAGAGACAAATGACCAGGTTATTGCTGACTTTTGACTGTGTAGGTAAGAAGACTACCTTGCATGTCCCACCTAATTCAGTCATTCATCCAGGCAATGCGAGGAAACACCAGGAAAACTTCCTCTTTTCATAGTTCCTTCCAAACTGTAACATTCCTGGTATGTAGAGACTTGTTGATTGAACTCTTTGGATTTTCTGGTCTACCTGAGACATGAATATCTCCTGTTCAGGGTCAGTGGGGATGGAATATCTTGGGGTAGGATTGATTTTTCACCTTAGGACAATGGCCCTAGTGGGACAAGTACAGTTCTGGCCGCAGTTCTGTTGCAATAAGTTTTGACTTTGCTTTGTACAAAGTGTGCATTTCTAACCCAAGAAAGAGTAGCAGAGAACCTAGAAAGGCAGGTTGGCTAGGAAGATAATGATCTATGGTGGAAAGACTATTGGGCATCTATTCCAGTGATTAGACTTTGCCACTCACTTGCTTTGTGACTTTGAGTAAGTCAACCTCTCTAAACCTCATTTTACAGGAAAATGCCTATCTTACCAGGTTATAGAAGTCACAGTAGGTCTCGGATATACAGACATTTAAACATTGAAAAATGGTCATGTTTAACTTTGGACTTTAAGACTTCTCTCTTTTACCACTTTGTAATATTTGATGTATTTTTTTTTTTTTTTTTTTTTTTAAATTTATTTATTTTTATATTTTTTTTTATTTTTGGCTGTGTTGAGTCTTCGTTTCTGTGCGAGGGCTTTCTCTAGTTGCGGCAAGCGGGGGCCACTCTTCATCGCAGTGCGCGGGCCTCTCACTATCGCGGCCTCTCTTGTTGCGGAGCACAGGCTCCAGACGCGCAGGCTCAGTAGTTGTGGCTCACGGGCCTAGTTGCTCTGCGGCATGTGGGATCTTCCCAGACCAGGGCTCGAACCCGTGTCCCCTGCATTAGCAGGCAGATTCTCAACCACTGCGCCACCAGGGAAGCCCTATTTGATGTATTTTGATAGTGCTTTTCCCTCTCTGCAAAACATTAAATGAAAGAACAAAGGAAGTGGTAATTACATGCCATACTTCATTGAAAAAATTGAACATGCTCAGGAAAATTGCTAACAGACAACTGTTTCTTTTTGAATATTAACAAAGAATGGGGAAAGAAAGTTAAAGGATACTTTTGATAATAAAAAAAAATCCCAGAAATTAACAAAGATGTTGAATTTGTTTCTGAGAACAGAGGAATCAGAATCTCAGCCCTGCAGAGCAATCAGCTCAATCTTCCCTCTTGTTTTATGGGTGAGGAAACTGAGGCCCATGGAGGGTAACCGTCTTGCCCCAAATCATGAGGTTAGTGAGCAGCAGGGTGGGGAGTAGAATTCTGGCCTCTTGACTCCAAGCCCAGTCTTCATTCTGCTTAGCACTAGTCTCCCATCTATCTCCAAAGGCCTCTAACAGATGCCTCGCCTGGCAGGCAGGGGCTGTGGACTTGTAGGGCCTTGTTTCCTTGGGCCCAGGTTCCTCCCAAGGCTCTGCTCTTGCATTGCCACTTACAGGGCCTGAGCTGAGTGGGATCAGCAGGGACCTGAAAGCAAAATGGCTCCCCTCCTTGAAGCCCGGTACAGTTGTAGTAACTGGTTCTCTCTTCTCCTTCCCTAACTCCTCTTTCAGATCCCTCTAAGCACTTTTGCTTTTAGTCCCTAAGAAAGCCACGCTCTTGCCTGGGCGATGTCACAGTGGCTGCATATCTGCACATGGCACAATGTGGGGCCAGGTGCCATTTTCAGCCTTTGCTGGTTGGTCTCTGCATAGCATGGGTGGGCTTTCCCTCAGAAAAAGCAGCGTGCTGGAACTTGGCCCTACAGGAAGTGTTCCCCAGCAGAAGCAGATTTTAGGGATTCAATCTTAGGGTGACTCTCCTGGCTGAAGCTTCACAGCCCTCCTGCCTCCTAAGTTAAGGCAGGATCAGTCTTCTGAATGGTGGCTGGTGTTCAGCCAGGGCCCCACCTTAGAGCACAAAATGCTTAAGCTCAGGTCTGTGGTCTATGAACAGCACTGCATGTGGCCCACCCGAGAGTGCCATCTCTGGGTGACCATGTGTGGGCAAGAGATTCAAACAGTAAGTAAGCCAAGGTCACTGGTAGAAACATCAGCACCCCTCCTCCTTTTGTTTCTAGTTAATGGGCAAAGTTAATGATGGTAGTGAGTAGTTAAAGGTAGGCTCTGGAATGAGAGCAGGCTTGGGAGTGTATCCTGTCTCCACTGCTTCCTAGCAGTATGAACATAGGGTAATCTTTCCATGCCTCAGTTTCCTCACCTCTAAAAGGGGGCGGGAAAGTGAGGACTTATCCTACAAGGTCCAGTAGATATGAGGGTAGAGCAGGATGAGAGGTGCGTCTAGCGTACAGCCCAGTATAGTAGACCTTCAGTAAGAGTCAGGGCCCCACTCCACGTTGGGCGTGCCCTGCACTGTGGCAGCTGCCAAGCAAAAAGCCCATCTTGGAACCTACCCTGACAGAGGCCAGGGGCAGTTCAGTGTCAGGTGAGATCATGCACCTGATTACAAAGGGTTCCATGTACTATGAGTCTAACACTTGTTGACAAATATTAATTGGGTAGCTAAATCAGTGATATATTGTTGCCTTTTTAAAGAGTTTCCTGCTGGGTTGCAGACTTCCTGGAAGGAGGAGTTAATGTAGGGAGATGGCCGCATAAGCAACAAGAGGATACCATCCATTAGACCTAGGTAGGAAGTTAGCTACCTCTCTAACCATTTTATGGAAATCAGCTGACTCCTTGAGTTTCATTTCTTTACCCATCTGTAGAAGAGGCTGGACCAGAGTTTGGAAGAGGTCAGCTAGTCCCTATGGTCTCTTCCCGAAAGGCGGTGTTTTTGAGGGCCCAAGTGTGTGAGGTGGCCTGATGGGTGCTGTGCTCCATTGAAGAGGAAGCCGCCAGCAGCAAAATGGCTCATAGAAGAAAGAATGCTCCTTCTTTTTTTTTTTTCCAAAGAATGAGTATTATAGGCTCCCAGGAGTGGAAGGAAAATCTGCTTAGAGTCCTTTTCTAAGGTTTTTAAAAAAAGAGTCACAAGGTTAGAGAACTAGGCCTCCCCACTTGAGAGATGAAGACATTAAAGCTAAGTTGAAGTGACCTCTCCTTAGGTCCATGAATTGTGTGCGAGGGAGCAGGAAGCAGAACTCATGTTTCCTGCTTGGTCATTCCTCCTGTCCCCCTCTTGCAAAAAAAAAAGAAAGAAAGAGAAAGCAGCCATGTGCGGTGCTCAAAATGTGGTCTGTGGCGGCAAACAGAGCTGGTTTTGGATCCTGGCTTTATCTGATCTAGGGAATATTATTAAGAACCTCTACACCTCACTTTTTCCGTCATTACAATGAATAATAAAAGCTACTGTGCTAGGTTGTTTTGAGAATTTAGAGGGGCTGCTTTGTGTACATCCTCAGTCTTAATGGGCATTCAGTTAATGATAGTGCCCATCTCCATTCCTATAGCCGCACTGCATGTTCTAGGCAAAATCTCAGCTGCACTTGGATTTCCTCATCTGTAAAGCAGAAGAGTTTGACTAAAATCTATTAGATGGTCTTTAAGGTTCCTTCCCACTCTAAAATTCTGACTCAGATAGTGATTGTTTTTACCAGTTAATCTTATGCGTGGTCTTGTTTTAATTTTTTTCTCATTGTTGCAACATATGATAAAGCACGCTCATAAAAAAGGATGAATGTGTTACCCAAATGAATGGTAGTTTCTACTGATCCCCAGTGTTTGTGACATATGTCATCCTATATGTGGGTGTGTATTTTTTTTACTAGATCTAGAAAGCTAGGAGGTGGTAAACTAGCCAGTTGTAGTACTGTAATAGTCAGTTGTAGTAAATGGAGGAACTGTTAGCCTCCATGAGCTTCCAAATCCCCAAACTTTTTTCTGAAATGGAGACTTATTGTTAGGAGTCTGAGTTTGCACATGAGTGGGTTTTATAGGAAGGTGGCTTTTATAGGAAGAAGGCAAATTTCGCTTACTGGCCACTTGCTGGTTCCCTCAGTGAATTTTAATGTATACAGGATTTGGTTTGGGCATGTGATATCTTCCTTCCTTCCTCCCTCCTTCCCTCCCTCCCTTTCTTCCTTCCTTTCTCGCTCTCTCTCTCTTTCCCTCCCTCCCTCCCTTCCTTTCTTTTTTCCTGTTTTTTGTTGAAGGTTAAGTATGACAGAGACAGCAGGCAGGCAGAGGGAGACAGACCCTCTTGTATAGAGAGACACAATGTAGACTCCTTGGTAAAGATCTTCTAGCACAGGCCAGCAGCTCTGCCTGTCTGGACACCTTCCTTGCCTGGCAAGGTGTGGTGCAGAGGGTAAGATAAGGCACCTTTTCTTTGGACCACACCCTTACCTTTTGGAAAGACTTGAGTGACTCATTCTGGTTTTTTTATGAAACATTTCAAACATAGTGATTCATGGTTCATTCTCTTTTTCTGAGAATCATCCAAAAATGGGTATGAAATTTACAATCCTTTTGGATCCTTACACAAATTAAGAGAATTGTAACTCAGATAAATTCATTTTTTGCTAGATCAGGTTTATTTCCAAAGCTTCCAGGGAATGGACTATTTATTCATCTCTAAAGCTGTAGGACTGGTTTGTGAATACTTGAAGTCCATCACCCTAAAATGTGAGGAGTTCTGAATCTATACAGTTCCAAGATCTGCTTGTATGTTGTGCATGAATGCATGTGTGGACGTGAGAATGTGAGTGGGTGTGCTGTTTTAGGAAAGTAATCTTCACAAAGTCCTTTGAGATGCCTTTAAGGACTTGGTTTTAGATCTAGCTGAGCCACCCATGACTTTAGTGTAGTGTCTTCTCTCAGGAAAGCAGCTGGCAATCTGAGAGGATCTGGGGTTCTTGGGACATTGCTGGATTGAGAACAGTGGGATTTGGGGGTTCTAATACATCCAGTACTGAACTTTTATGTGATGGTCATGCCTTTGACCCTTGTTCATAAAGCATGGACTTTTGGTCAATTTTCTTAGGCCAGGTGATGGATTTATAAGGGTTTGCCCCTCACTCAACAAATAATGATTAACTACAGTCACTGTAGCTGGATTCTGCCCATCACTAATTGTCAACACTAGGCCAGGCCAGGAGGCTAGCCTGGCCAACAACCATCTATGGGCCATAGTGGAATGGGGCCTCTGAGCTTGGCCTTAGAATCACCACTTTCAAACCCTTTCAGTGCCCAGCCATGGATAGGCAGCATGGGAACTGAGTCATAAGTGATGTACTGCGAGGCCGATCCAGAACCCCAGTCCCTGGGGCTCACAGGACTCTAGATGGCACTTCACTAAATACATTTTTGTCTGCTTATTTGGATTAGTGGAAGGGCATGATTGTGGTCAGGCATAATGAAACACGTGTGTTATAGGTGGATCTGGAGGCAATTCTCTGGACCAGAAGCAGTGGCGTTTTTTGGAAGTTAGCGCTAATTTCAGTCATTTCTTGGTTTTTGCTTCTGAAACTCTAAGAAGGAAGACTAGATGGTTTTCTTAGACTTCCAACACTCTACTCCCCACAGAGCTCAGGTTGTCATTCTGGACACCATCTCTGCCTTATCATCGGGATCACCTTCTCTAGGGAGCTCCAGAACACCTCTGATCCTGCGAATCTCTTTCTCCTGTAGTTTTACCAGATTGGGAGCTGGGAGAGGGAAGGGCAGGGCCTGACCAGGGCAGCACACACACATTATTGTCATCCCTGGGTGTGAGTGCCCTGCACAGTTCCTTGTGGTTAGTGGCTGTTTCATGCATGTCTTTTTGAGTTGAATTGAAGAGAGGGGGCTTGAGAAAGCAAACAGGGCAAGGGCATGGGATGAAGAAGGCAGGGAAGGAAACTGGAGGAGGCTGCCCCACTGTGGTATGAGCGGGCTGGCAAGAGTGGTATTGAAGCTTCTGGGACCGACCAACCTCCCTGTGGACCTGCCCCAGAGGCTGAGCAGCCAGTTCTGCACACCTCCTCTCACGCAAGGACTCATGTCAGGAGTGGGTCCTTGGCAAAGAGCCTCAACCCCAAGGATTGGAATTTCCCTAATTGGAAAAGGAAGAGGTCAATATTTGCCTTTTCTGTTGTTGTTACTAGGGACAGAGTGAAGGGAATGTGTACAGTTTGTTTCAAGGTGGGTTTTCCCCCATATTCCTCAGATTTTCAGTTGGCTAATGTAAAGAAAGCTACTTCCGTTGCTTGTGGGGGAGCTGGGGGTTAAGAACATTTTTTAGAGCAGCGTGCCTTCCTTGGTTTTGATTGGACTGTTTGAAAATCTGAAGCGTGGATTGGAACATGCTGTTCGGTTCAGCCCTTAGTGTCTGGCTCTGCCAGACACCCTTGGCTGGGTTCTTTCCCAGATCACAGGCTCTCACTCGCCAGCATGGGGCAGTGGGGAAACACAGCTCCTCTGTCCACCCTTTGGGCTCACGTGGTCTGAGTGTGGAACATGTGGGAACTTGAGTCAGAGTCACAGTCCTATCGGGGGCACCCTTCGCCGTCTAAAATACGACCACAGCCCTGAAAGTAATCAAACGAGGGCTCCAGGAGGTGGTTTGGGGGACACAAAGCTCATGGCATTTTACTCCTGTATTCATGTAATGAACACAGATAGTGCGTGGCTACTACATGCCAGGCACTGGCTAATGAAAAGACAGGGCTCCCAGCCCTCAAGGACTGTGTGGTAGGAGAACATAGCTGGTGTCCCCTAAAGGCCAGTTACCTACAATGAATACCTTTCTTTTACAAACAAATCTAACAAGATTTAGTTTTATTTGCTTTTCCAGTCCACAGCCAATTAGCACTAGTAAATAGAGGGTATGTTGGGAAGATTGGTAGCTGTAAACACAGAAATGACAGCCAGGAATGGAGGAGGAAGACAAAGAACCACACAAAGGAGATGCCAGAATTACAATTATAATAGTCTGCACAGGCCAGTTGGTGTGAGGCCGAGAGCCCAGTGGATCTCTGTACCCCCTGAGGACATCATTACCTAACACACTCCATTAATTGATGTTCCTGGTAATGACTCTAAATCATTCCGAAGAAATGGATGGTTATTGTACTTACGACAGGAAGAGCTATAATATCCCTTTTTTGTTGTTTTTTATTTTACTTTTTAATATTTCCAGTTTAACCATCCAAATTGTTAAAATGTGTTTCTGCTTAGGAACAAGCCACAGTTACCTGGGAAATTTGCTTATGTGGGAGGGCCTATTCCTCAGGAAAACCACACCTATGAAACACAGCTCAAGTTTAGTCAACTCATTGCCATATGTACAATCAAGAATGAGCAATTGTCAGAGGACAGATAGAATACAGTCAGCTACCCTGAAGATCCACCATGAGCATAATGTGATCACTGGAAGTATATAAACAAGAACATTGCTCTAAAATTTATTTTCAGTGATTATCCATTTCTGAAAACCACATGGTTTATGATAATTGAAGAACGATGGAGTACACAGGTTGTGGTGAGATGACCCTCAGGCAGCAGATGACAGGAGGATACACTGCCACAGACGTAGGTTAGGGTGGGGTGAGTCGTCACTGACCATCTAGGTCACACTGAGCTGTTCTGCAGGGGAAGCAGGCAGACCTCGGAGATGTTGCAGGTTCAGTTCCAGACCACCGCAATAAAGTGAAAATTGCAATAAAGCAAGTCACATGATTTTTTTTTTTTTGCAATAAAGCAAATCACATGCATATAAAAGTTACGTTTCTACTGTAGTCTACTGGGTGTGCAATAGCATTATGTCTAAAAAACAATGAGCATACCTTATTTGTTTGTTTGCTTTTGTTTTTTGGCTGTGCCACATGGCTTTTGGGATCTTAGTTCCCTGACCAGGGATCGAACCCGAGCCCATGGCAGTGAAAGCGCCAAGTCCTAACACCGGACTGCCAGGGAATTCCCATATACCTTATTTTAAAAATACTTTAATGCTCAAAAATGCTAACCATCATCTGAGCCTTCAGCAAGTCATAATCTTTTTGCTGTTGGAGAGTCTTGCCTTGATGGCTGCAGACCAGTCAGGGTGGTGCTGAAGGCTGAGGTGGCAAAATAAGACAGCAGTGAAATTTGTGGCATTGATTGACTCTTCCTTTCAAGAACAGTTTCTCCATAGTGTGCAATGCCATTTGATAGCATTTCACACGTAGTAGACCGTCTTTCAGAATTGGACTCAATCCTCTCAAACCCTGCCGCTGCTTTATCAACTAAGTTTATGTACTGTTCTAAGTCCTTTGTTGTCATTTCAACAATCTGCACAGCATCTTCACCAGGAGTAGATTTTATCTCAAGAAACCACTCTCTTTGCTCATTCATAATAAGCAACTCCTTATCCATTCAAGTTTTATCAGGAGATTGCAGCAGTTCAGTCACATTTTCAGGCTCTACTTCTAATTCTACTTCTCTTGCTGTTTCCACCACATCTGCAGTGACTTCCTCGAGGCACTGGAGTCTTGAACCCCTCAAAGTCATACATGATGGTTAGAATCACCTTCTTCCAAACTCCTGTTAATGTTGATATTTTGACCTCTCCCCACCAGTCACAAATATTCTTAATGGCATCTAGAATGGTGCATCCTTTCCAGAAGGTTTTCAATTGACTTTGCCCAGATCCATCAGAGAAATCACTGCTTATGGCAGCTGTAGTCTTATGAAATGTATTTCTTAAATAAGACTTGAAAGTCAGAATGCCTTTTTGATCTGTGGGCTGTAGAATGAATGTTGGGTTGGCAGACATGAAAAAAACATTAATCTAGTTGTACATCTCCATCAGAGCTCTTGGGTGACCAGGTGCATTGTCAATGAGCAGTACTATCTTGAAAGGAATCTTTTTTTCCTGAGCAGTAGGTCTCAACAGTGGGCTTAAAATAGTAAACCATGTTATAAACAGATGTGCTGTCATCTAGACTTCATTTCCATTTATAGAGCACAGGCAAGAGTAGATTGAGCATGATTCTTAAGGACCTTAGGATTTTCAGAATGGTAAATGAGCACTGGCTTCAACTTCAAGTCACCAGCTGCATTAGAGAGTCCACGTGTCCTTTGAAGCTTTGAAGCCAGGTAGTGACTTCTCTCAAGCTACGAAAGTCCTAGATGGCATCTTCTTCCAATAGAAGGGTGTTTCGTCTACATTGGAAATTTGTTCTTTAGTGTAGCCACCTTTTATGAATTATCTTAGCTAGATCTTCTGGATAACTTGCTGGCGTAGCTCCCATGTCAGCATTTGCTGCTTCACCTTGCACTTTTATGTTATGGAGATCGCTTCTTTCCTTAAACTTCATGAACCAAACTCTGCTAATAAGCTCAGACTTTTCTTCTGCAACTTCCTCACTTCTCAAAGCCTTCATAGAATTGAAGAGAGTTAGGGCCATGCTCTGAGTTAGGCTTTGGCTTAAGGGAATATTATGACTGGTTTGATCTTCTGTCCAGACCGCGAAAACTTTCTCCACATCAGCAATAAAGCTGTTTCGCTTTCTTATCATTCGTGTGTTCACTGGAGTAGCACTTTTAATTTCCTTCAAGAACTTTTCCTTTGCATTCACAACTTGGCTAACTGTTTGGTGCAAGAAGCCTAGCTTTTTGGACTGTCTCAGCTTTTGAAATGCCTTCCTCACTAAGCTTAATCAAATAGTAACATCAAAGGTTGCTGATCACAGATCATATAACAATATAATAACAATGAAAACGGTTGAAATATTGCGAGGATTACCAAAATGTGACAGAGACAAATGCTGTTGGAAAAATGGCACCAATAGACTTGCTCAACACAGGGTTGCCGCAGACCTTCAATTTGTAAAAAAGTAGTATCTGCGAAGCATAATAAAGTGAAAAGAAATAAAACGAGGTGTGCCTGTGTTTATTTGGTGGGTGACAACTACCTAGAACCAGCAAACTTCTGTAAAGAGCCAGAGGAAATACTTTAGGCTAATGGATCTTTCCATCACAACTATTCAACCCTGCAAAACAGACATAGAGAATATAATATGTGTAATCGAATAGTATGGCTGTGGTCCAATAAAACTATTGGTTTAGAACTTAAATAGCAATCGTGGGGACATAGCTGATATGCATACAAATCAGTATGGCAGTAGGAAAAACCAAGAGAATGCTTGCATTTGGAGGTTGTCAAAATGTTGAGCTTCCATCAGCTTTTGAATCATAATGGGATTTCAGCCTTTCGTTTGTTTGGTTTTGGTTGTACAGAGTTTAGAATTTTAGAATTTGCTTGCCATAGGTCAGGTCCCAGATGTCCCCAGTTTTCAATCTCCTGCTGTCCTTCTCTTTGGTGCTTCAGAAGGTATCCCTGCATCTTTTAATGCCTCTAGGTTGTCCCTGGCAACACTAATTGCCACTATCTTGTGAAGAGCACAAGGTTGCTCTATTGGAAAATTCTGGTTGAATGTGATAGTCACTCTGAGTATTTGTTGAGTCAGTGTTCCTTTGGACAAGCACGCAGTACACATTTAACTGCCTTTCAGCCATTAATTCTCTGCCACCGTGGGAGGGGAGGCCTTGGCCTTATTCTTTCATTATTAGTCAGTGCAAGTTTTGATTCCAGAATGTCTGTCATTTGAGTAGTAGTTACTGATCTGCCCTCTCAGCTTTCTGGACACATCCTTACTTTTCATGACTCTACTGTAGTCACTTCAGATCCTCTTTCTTCGTTGGGGGTGAGGGCAGTGGAGGAAGGAGGAAAATTGGGCAAAGGGTAAGGATAACCCAGTACAGCCGTTGAAAGCTTGCCCTTTCCTTTCAGAGCTGCAGTCTTCAGAAAAACACACAGAGCCAGTGCTGCTTTTGAGTGATTCCCTCTGCTGTGAAGTGACTTGAGTTCTCAAAAGACTGAGATGTTGCTTGCCTGCATCATAGACTGTGCTCCGGGTGGTTTTCCCATGGCCCCTACATCTGGCAGAGAACTGGAGCCATCACGGTTTCTGAGAAACCTGGTTGGTGAAACGACAGGCCCCAGAGTTTAAGATAAAGAACTGGAGCAGGGGAATCTGGACTTGCCGTGTCTTGCAGCGTGTGCTGTGGACAGAGAGACTTCAGTTATCGAGTCTTAGTGATTTCATTGCTCTCTCCAGAGACTCAGCTGCAGCTGTGAGGAAGAAAGGACGCGTTGCTCAGCACTTGCTTCTGAAGTAACTGACGTCTTTTCCTAGAGAGAAGACATGCGCACCGCCTGTGATGTGCGCAGGGTCTTGGGGTTGACAGCACGAGTAAAAGGCACCTCCAACTCCCTCGACCCTCACACCAACTGTGAGGAGGGGGCTGGGGCTGGAATGTGGGTGTTTTCCTAGGTCAGAAGACCAGAACTCACAAAGCCCCACAAGCAGGTGGTGCGGAAACATCTCTGGGCTCATTGTCCAACATTCCTACGCTTTGCCCTATCACCACGAGTAGAGCAGAGCTCAGAGAGTCTCTCATTCCTGGAAAATAAACCATTTTGGCCATAGGGCTAAGAACCCTAGCTTGTTTCAAGAACATTCCCCATCCTAGTGAGTGTTTTGCCTTTATTATTGGCTAATGCAGTGCAGTAAGTTAGAAGGTCTTCATGGTTGCAGCTTAACCCTAGTCCTAGGTTACCACTACTTTCCTCCTACTCAATCCCAACCAGCCTCAACACGAGTCTCTGGGTTTGTCCACAGTGTAGAGGCAGCAGTGTTACTGATGAAGACAGTTTTCCCAGAGGGCCTGGTGCTCCCCCTCCCACCCCTTTGTCTTTTCGGTCAAACTTTGAACACATCTGTTAGTCCGCCTCCCAGCCGGTGTGCTGTGTGTGCTGCTGCTGCTCCGGCTGACCTCAGGCGAGGCATTTGCCCTTTGAAGCCTCCCCTTCCTTTATCTGTCGTGTGAAGGCTTTGGGCAAGGTGGCCCTGTTTCACCAAGGCTAGCTTAGCTTTCAGAAGTAGGGACAAGAACTCACATTGGAAATGAACAGAAGGTTTAGGCAGCTTTTCTGCAAGAAGTTCACACATGGATACTCATGGCTCGCTTTGGAAAGGTAACTTTGTCAAGTCTCCTTGATGACAAGACCACACCAAATTTCTGGGTTCTTTTTTCTCTCTTCCAGATGCCAGTATGGACAGAATAGCTTATGATGCTTATCCCCGCCCACCACTTCCGAGACATTGAGCGGAAGCCAGAATACCTCCAGCCGGAGAAGTGCGTCCCACCTCCCCACCCCAGTCCTGTGGGAACCATGTGGTTTATCCGTGATGGCTGTGGCATCGCCTGTGCCGTTGTCACCTGGTTTCTGGTCCTCTATGCGGAGTTTGTGGTCCTCTTTGTCATGCTGATTCCATCCCGAGACTACGTGTACAGCATCATCAATGGAATTATGTTCAACCTGCTGGCCTTCTTGGCCCTGGCTTCCCACTGCCGGGCCATGTTGACGGACCCCGTGAGTATGTCTGGGCTTGTTTTGACCAGCCCACACTCTCCTCCTCTGGCCCTGGCATGGCCGCAGCCTGCATGTGCCCCCTGACCTTGGGAATGTGGAGAATAGGAGGGCCAGGGCTGGGGTGGGAAAGTGGACTCAGGCCCCACCGAGGGGACCCCATCTGTACCACAGCCTGTCTTGGTTGAATGATGCTTTCTGTACGTAGGTGTCTGCATTAATTGAGCCTACCATGGGAGGAGTTTGATCTAGAGGAGGCTTAGCCTCTAGTTAGAAAGGCACAGTGAGAAAACCACGAGGCTGAGGCCAGATGATCCTAGTGGAAAGCATGCTGGGGGTTGGATCAGGATGGGGCCTCCCAGTGAAGATAGGACTGGAGCGAGGTCAAGCTGAAATTAAAGCCCTATCCAGTTCTAGGAACCTGCACGACAGTGGCCTTTACCTTGTTTGGGCGAGGCTCATCTTTCCCTGAAAAGCTGGATAAGCCTGTTTCAGGCCCTAGCAAGTGCCTCTTGGTGAGTATCTGTGGGTAAAGCCATGGTTTTCTGCCCGATGACTTAGCTAAACATACCAAGCTGTGCAAGTGGCTGTTGAGTATTAAATTCTCCGTTCCTGCTCATTATCTTGTATGGGAAAAGTGAGAGAGAGCGTTATTTGATAAACGCCTCCTATGGCTTAATTGTTTCAGTACGTGGGACGAGTGTGTTTAAATTAAGAAAGGGAAAGCACTGCAAGTGGCAATGCACTGGCCGCACAGATTTCGTTTCTGTGAGTCCCGGGGAAAGCACAGTAAAAATGCTGGGTCCTGAGCTAGTTCCCTTCTCGGAGGGCTCCATTTCCTGCTGGTTCAGGTGGTGGATTGTTAATCCGTCCCTAGGGAAAGCTGCTTTCCCAGCTCAATCACGAGTCAGTGACCGGCCCATATGGCGCCTCTTCTCATGCACGTGCCTGGAGAGATCGCACACACTGGCAGGCAGGGGCCTGTTGGCCCAGTGTTAGCACTGCTTGTAGGATTGTTGAACAGCTGTCACCTGAAGGAAATGAAGTACATGGTTATAAGTGCCCTGAAACACAGGGTATAAACAGTTTTCCTCAGCAGCATCAATTTGATCATAATGGAAACCAATTAAGGGTTCATTCAGAAATTTTTATGATGCCCTTGCTATTGGGGATGCAAGAGTAAAAGACATTATTTGTCTCAGCTTATAATTTAGTGTCTGCTGAGCCCCAGGCACTCTTCCTTCTCTCAAGGTGCCCTCTGTCTAGAGGAGACGACAGGTGAGATTAGCCCTGTGTGATGAAGGCTGTGGCAGAAGGAAGCACAAGTTGCTGTGGAAGAACAAAAATTAACCAGTCTAGGCAGGGGTGGCTGCCTGGAGGAGGTGATGCCCAGGCCAGTTCTTGTCAGAACAGTGTACATGGGCAGGGAAGGTGGAGGGTGATAGGGCAGGAAGACACTGACAGCATTCCAGGCAGAGGGAGCAGCATACACAGAGATACAGGAATGCAGGAGTGTGGTTGTTTCGAGTGGTAGGAACTTAGGAGAATGGGTTTGGTTTGGTGATGTGGCCAGAGTGCCAAAGAAGTGGGGTAGGAGTTGGAAAATGGGGCCAGCGAGAGCCCCTGAGGATTTTAAAAGAGTGATGAGATCAGATTGTCATTTTACAAGGATCACCGTGGCAGCAGTGAGGAGGAGCCCTGGGGGCACTGAGGAGTGGGACAAAATGAATGCCGTGTTTATTGAGTACCTACTATGTGAGAGGGTCCTTTTGAGCAATGGATACAGCTATGAGCAAGACAGACCACAATCCCTGCCCTACTGCTGCCCACATCCTAGTGTAGGGCGTCAGGCAGTAAAGACGTGATGGAACAAGGTAATTTCAGAAGTCGAAAAGGGCTTTAAAGACAGCAAAACCGTGTGATCCAGGGGCTGTGGTAGTGACTTTTCTGGGGCGAAGGAGGAGTATTTATTTATTTATTTACTTACTTACTTACTTATTATTTTATTTTATTTTTATTTAATTTTAATTTAATTTAATTTTATTTTATTTTTCCAGAATCCTAATCACTAGGCCACCAGGGAACTCCTGAAAGCTCATAGTGGTTTGGTTTGGTTTTAATTAATTTATTTATTTATTTTTGGCTGCGTTGGGTCTTCGTTGCTGCGCGCAGGCTTTCTCTAGTTGCGGCGAGCGGGGGCTACTCTTCGTTGCGGTGCGCCGGCTTCTCATTGTGGTGTCTTCTCTTGTTGCCGAGCATGGGCTCTAGGCGCGCGGGCTTCAGTAGTTGTGGCGCACGGGCTTAGTTGCTCTGCGGCATGTGGAATCTTCCTGAGCCAGGGCTCGAACCTGTGTCCCCTGCATTGGCAGGCGGATTCTTAACCACTGCGCCACCAGGGAAGTCCCAGGAGGACTATTTAAATGAAGGTGATCTGAGAAGGACCCCTGAGGCGATGCCACTTGAGCTGAGGCCTAAATAACATGAAGGGGTAGGTCAGGCAGGGGAAGGTCAGAGGGCAGCGCCTTGCAGGCAGAGGAGAGGTACAAAGGCCCAGAGATAGGAGCGTGCTTGGCGTGTTTGAGAAACAGGACTCAGACCAGGGTGACCGGAGCATGGTGAGTGGAGGCAAGAGGGGCTGGAAGAGGTGGGGAGGGTTGCAGAAGCCAGGCCGGGCAGGACCTGTGGGCCTCGTGAGAACCTTGGTCTTTATTGTACAGTGAGAAACCATCAGAGAGGCATGATGTGACCTGATTTTTAAAAAGACACTGCCTTGTGCTTGCGATAGGGTTCTGAGGTGGGGCAAGTAGAAGCAGGAAGATGAGAGTTATCGAAGTGGGCCATGCAAGACGTGGTGGCAGCTCAGACCAAGGTGGGAGTGATGAGGCTGGGGGAGAGAAACTTTTGGATTTGGAATGTATTTTAAGCCCCTAATGCTCAGGCCTGGCTGCATATTAGAATCCCTTGAGTAGCTTTCGAAAAGTATTGATGCCTTGGGCCCCATCCCCAGAGATTCTACTCTAATTGGTCTGGGATGGGGCCCTGGGATTGGGGTGCTTTAAAGCTCCCAGGTATCCCTCATATTCATCCAGGTCTGAGAACCGCCATTCGGAAGAGTGACAAAAGGGGAGAGGGATCAGAGAGTGTGCCTTCCAGAGTCTTGGCTGGAGTAGCTGGGAGATTTGCTGGTCCCCTTTATTGAATGAGAGAGTCTGGGGAGAACAGATTTTGGAGGAGAAATCAAGACTTCTATTCTGGCCAAACTGTGTCTCTGTTACGTGTAAGCAGGAGTGCTAGGTAGGCAGTAGACAGCCAGGTCTGGGGCTGGTGGGGAGTTGGGATCAGAGAGTAGTGTGTGGAGTTTACTGGTTTCTAGAAGGCATGTGAATCAGGGCACTGGATGTCGGGTGGGAGGGAGAAGAGGCTTCTGCCCTGGCCTTCCTGCTGCCCTCACACACGTGTGTTCTTTGACCTCCACATTGTGCCCTCTCCAGGGTCTTCCTCAGTCTGGCCCCTTGCAGTCGGATGCAGGAGAGAATGATTCTCACTGTGTGTTGCTCGGCTTCCAATCCCAAATGAGAGCCACAGACTATATCCCAAACACCATTAAGCTTCTCATAGGTGTGTTTTGCTGTTGGCCTGAAAGAAAACAGGGCAAAAAAATAAAGCGTCAGCCAAATATCTACCATTAGTAAGGGGAGCAACTCAAAGCATGCCCTGCAGACCTGCCCCATCTCAGGCTCTTCATGCTGCCACCTGCCTCTCCCCACTCCCAACATGTGACATCTTATGCAAAACCCAGTACACAAAACAGAGGGAGGTGGGGCTGCAGAGGAAGGAACCCTGGGACACCCCGGGCTTCCAAGGGACGGAGTTGGGAGCCCAGATCTCACACTGAAAGCAAGTCAATTAGGGGTTCCTTATTAACACTGCAGGCAGAGTCTGTTTTTAAAAAGGCATCACTGCCGGGTTCTAAGGAGTTCCCTAATAGGACTGTAATGTTTTGTATCTCAAGAATTCATGTTGTGTATAATTTTTCAGAAAAGTTTATGTCCGGAGGTTATAAACAATATATAACAATGTATGCATTGTATATCATTTTGGTTTGTTAATATTACTAGTAAAACAAAAACAAAAACAGAAAACAAACAAAAAACTCCTGCAGTCTCCTCCAAACAGTTACTGGTAGCCCTTTCAGCTTTGAAATTCTTATTCCAAATGTAACATCAGAACAGTTGCAACCTCTACAGCTTTCTGGACCATTTAGCAGTCATTTACTCCAACATAGTAGTAAGTGGGTCCACAAAGAGCTTGAGCAGAAAAGGGAAGAAAGAAATGACTTGGAGGTGGAACTCCCATTTGAGAAATGGGGTGAAAGGGTTAGACAGGCCTGTAAGAAGAGGGAAGGGGGCGGGTGGACAGAGGGGCCGTACCTCACTTGGCAGGTGTGCTGGCCTGGCGGTGGCATGGTTTGGGCAGGCGCGCGAGTCAGACTGTTGTTTGATTTCAGGCTGCCCTCTCCTTGCCTGCTCTGAGGTTGTGTAATGTCTTCAAAGGAGCTTTCTGTGTTCCTGAAACGCTTGAGACGGTGCGAGGTCGAGAGTGGCTCCGCTTGCCTGGAGGAGGCAGCCTCTTGAAGGCAACCTGGGCTCAGGGACTCTTTCTGACCTTGGTACCTGCTCTGTCTCCCCGCCCCATCCCAATTCACCACCTGACCTTTTCCAATTATAAATACATTTTAACTCCTCATCCTGGGAACCCCCTCAGGAATCCTGAAGGATTCCATTTAAAATTTAGATCTGGGACAACGCCTGTCTCCCAGAAGGTGCTTAAAGCTGAGAGCTTGTTTCTTTTTGTCCTGGCTGCTGGAAGCCCAAAGCCAAGCACTACACAATCACAGCAGTTGTGTCAACCCTATGATCAGCTTTTTTTTTTTTTTTTTTGCCCCTGCTTTCTTTGGACCTAATCGTTTATTAACCTCATTGTAAATTATCTCAAATCTGAGATTTGAGAACAAGAGGAATATAAATGAATTCAATTTAACCACATTAAGGGAAAGAAAATTCATCTTTCTGCCTGCCAGTGCCCCTCCCTGCCTTTGAATCACACCCTGTGAGCACCTTGCTATAAACAGACCTCACATGACTATCTGAGACCAATGCAGGCCAGTGATTGGAGTTTCAGCCGCCCAAACCAGAATAACAGGACTCACTTCAACATGCAGTTGGTAATCCCTTCTGGAGTCTCTCTCGGTGACTTTATTGAGCACAACTGTGTACAGAATCAGTGAGTATTTACTCGGGCCAGTACGGTGGCAGAATGAGGTCAGGTCCGTGGGAGCATAGGACAAATAGCACCGGGTCGTCCTGCAGTGTGCCGTGTAATGTGCGTGGGTGCTGCGTGCAGCCAGAGAAGGGCCTCGCACACTTTGCCCAAAGGTGTTGACACATTCCCTGGATCAGGTCAGGGACTTGACTCAGGGTTCATTTGAGGAGGGTGCTGCACTCTGCCTCGTGCCAGGCAGTTTCTCATACCTGCCACTGAGTAATCCATAAACACTGACCGGAAAATCTTTCTAGCTCCAGAGAGAAGAGGGTGACCAATTTGGGGGTTACCTACCTCCTACCTTTCTGTGGAGGAGACAGGTGGCCTTTCGACACAGGCCTGGGGCTGGTCACCTGTTCCTGGCAGAGCTATTAGAGGGAGAGTTTCTGCCTAGACCAGCAGGTGTGCACATGCCATGATCCCATGGCCCCTGAAACAGTTTAAGCAAGTTTTCATACTTGTTGCTTGAAATAAATGGAATCATTGGTGCTTCTTTGGAACCTGTCTCCACCCCTTTCCAAGTGTGTCCTTTTTACAACATCATATTATCCTGGATACTAACTGAAACAGACCTTGTTATCTTGGGCCTGTTTCAACCTTAATGTTTGTGTAGTTATACAGTTCTTCGCGGGAGAATGATATTTTGGCATCAAGGCAATTAAAAAGAAAACCCTCTTCAATCACTTAATAGAAATAGAAACGTAAGCTGGGGGCTTCCCTGGTGGCGCAGTGGTTAAGAATCCGCCTGCCAATGCAGGGGACACGGGATCGATCCCTGGTCCGGGAAGATCCCACATGCCGTGGAGCAACTAAGCCCATGTGCCACAACTATTGAGCCTGTGCTCTAGAGCCCGCAAGCCACAACTACTGAGCCCACGTGCCACAACTACTGAAGCCTGCGCTCCTACTACTGAAGGCTGCTTCAGTAGGGCTCTAGAGTGCGCCTAGAGCCCATGCTCCACAAGAGAAGCAATGAGAAGCCAGCGCACCGCAACGAAGAGTTGTCCTCACTTGCCACAACTAGAGAAAGCCTGCATGCAGCAACGAAGACCCAACCCACCCAAAAGATAAAAAATTTAAAAATAATAAAATATGTAAGTTGTCTTCTGATAGAGGCATAGATTCTAGACTTGGGTCTGAATCCTGCCACTGCCACCTGTTAGTCATGTGATCTTGGGAAGTTGCTTATCTTCTCTGCTTTAGTTACCTCATCTATAATACGAGGAATATCATAGTCTCTGCCTCATAGGTTTATTGTCAGAATTAATTGACAAAGTATAGTAAAGCCCTTGGAACTGTGCCTGGCACATAAGCAATCAGTAAATGTCTGTTGTATCATCACTGTTATTCAGCTTGGATTTATTGAAGAATTGCTCCATGCCAGGCCCTGGGCAATTCATTGGGCTACAAATTAAAGACATTGTCTCTGTCCTCCAGGAATTTACAGTCATGTAGGAGAGATCAGTGTATACTTAAATGATAGGTGTTATAAGACAAATACAAGCTATGGTAGCACAAAGGCTGAGTGATGGGTTCTGTCTTGGGTGTAGCCTGGGGCCATTAGAAAGAAGGCAGAGGATGTGGTCCCTGAGTGGGTTTGTTGTAGGTGCAGGAGGCAAGGATGTTCCTGACAGGCTGGAGGGGAGGTGCTAATATGGGTCCCTAAGGGCACAAGAGGAAGACTTGGAGAGCACAGAGCCTCTGGGAAACTCCAGGCAGTCCACAGGGTGGGACTGTCAGGGGAGGGAGGTGACACTGGAAGGGTGGTTCAGGGCTGGATCTTGGTGGCCTTGCCTCAGCCCTGCCCAGGAGCTTGGACTCTGTACCATGTGAAGGATCTAGGGAGCCGGGGAAGGCTTTTAGGCAAGGGGAATGACATGATCAGATTCACATTTTAGAAAGTTTACTCTGGAAAATAGTGGGGAGAAAGGATAGAGGTGAGGCTGCAGGATACAGGGAGAGACTGGAGGCAGGAAGACCTGGGGGACTGTAGTGTCTGGGGCACACGATGATGGGGCTCAACTAAGGCTGTGAGAGTGGCATGGAGGGGAGAACATTGGATTCAGGGCATCATTTGGGGCCATATTAAGTTGGTGGAGTGGGTGGGAGTGTGGGGCAGAGGGTTAGAAGAGCTGGAGATGACTACTGGGTTTCTATCCCAGGTGACCGGGTAGATGATGTCTCATGGGCCAGGGAGGGAGAACAGGAAGTACAGTTTGCGGGGAAAGTAATGGGTTCAGTTCTACCAAGTTGAATTTGGGGGGTTTGTTTTATTTTGTTTTAATGCCTTTTGAACAACCAGGTAGAAACATCTTCATCCCCAAAAGAGGTCTGAGCTGGAGCTGGTGGTAGAGGAAGATTGTCTGGGGAAGGCAGGATGAACAGGGAAGAGGGCTAGTGGTGGAGCCCCAAGAATCACCCATGTCCAGGATGGGCAGGAGAGTGAGAGAGGCATAGCCCTAGAGGCAGGTGGAGACCAAGAGGGCATGGAGCAGTCACAAGGGAGTGACAGGAGGAGGGACTGGTGGGCGTGAGGAGACCCAAGCAAGATGAGGGCTGGGAACTGACCTTTGGATTTGGCCACAGGGAGTTGCTCGTTGACCTAGTGGGAGCAGTTCTGTGGTATGGAGGCAACAGGTGCCAGAGAACCGTGAACTAAAGAGTCAGTGAGAGGTGAGCAGAGACAGCAAGTGTACACAACTTGGAGAAGCTTAGCTGTGAAGGGAGGAGAGCATGGAGTCTGCTAAGAGCATGAAGGGAAAGCTCTGAGGTAGACGTATGAGCCCCTGAGGGCCGCTCGTCCTCCAGACATTGGGTCCCCGTGGGTCCAGGGATGGGAGGAGGGAGAGGAGGAGTATGGAGGGGGTTACCCCGGCAGCCTCAGTTTCCTCTGACATAGAAAAGGAAGTGGGCAGAGGTCGAGGAAGGTACTGGGAGTTTGGGCTAGCCACTGAGGGGAATGGTTGATGGAGCTATGTCACGCCTCCTGCCCCCAGTTCCAAATGGATTCCACTGCGGGACCAAATATATGTTTTAGAAGCATATGAGCATTTTTATGGATGTATAGATTGTTTTAAGTGTTTTTAGCCTACAAGGAGAAAAGACTGGAAAACTATACTTCAAAATGTTAATAGTACTAATCTTTGGATGATCGAATCAGAGGGTGCATTCTTCCCTTTTAATTTTCTCTTCTCTATACATTTAAAAAAATCATGAACAAGTATTACTTTGGAAATGAGGAAGAAATCAGTATGTTTTGTTCTCCCGGGGTGCAGTAATGTGAAAGCTTCAAGCCATCCCTGTGAGATATGAGAACAGGGGTAGGGGTGGAGGTAGGGGGTGTTTCTTAGTGCACGCGTGACAGCAGTGGCAAAAATGTCTCAGCAGGCCTTCCAACTCCCAGCCGTCTATCAAGAGTTATACAGAACAAAATTCCTTACCTTGAACTAGTAAGTTCTGAAATCTGTGGAGATGAGCCCAGAAGAGCCTATTCTTTTAAAGAAAGAAAGAGACAGAGAGAAAGGGAGGGAGGAGGACACAGTCTCAGGGGCTGGCCCAGCTGGTCTCTAGCTCTGCGAGGTGGGCTCGCTGGGCAGGTGGGGTCTTGCCTGGATGGGAATGAGCCTTCCAGGAGATTTGTGCAAATGGAGTCACATGGAGGAGGAACTTTTAGGAAGGCTGCGCTCTTGAATGATGTCTCTGACTGTGGTCTGGAATAACAGGCAGTAATGAGAGGACCAAATGAGAGCTCCGATTGCCGTTGGTTCTGTAAAGCTCTTGTAGCCCTTTATAGGGGGGTCTCCTGAGATTTACAGCAAATTGTGGTGGTGGGGACCTTAAAAACTGGACCTGAAAAAAACCCAAAACGACCTTCATTTAGGAAAACAGCCCTATTGCTTTATCACCTTGGGGAAACGATGTTCCTTAGTGCATTTCTCTTGTACACATGACAATAGTGACTTCCAGATGCGGTCTGTTGGCTTCAGGATCCACAAAAGGTCACATGGTTGCCCAAACTCAATTACTTTTTTACATTAAAGAGAATTTAAAGTATGACCCTCTGGGCTTTTCTGCAACCTTCCCCTCTGCCTGGGCCAGCGCCCTTCCCAAGCCCCTTTTAAAAATCCACTCGTCTAGGTGGTCTGGGCCCTGCCTTACCTTTGTGAAGACTTCCAGACCCTGACCCTTCACTGGTGCCTTAAGGGGGGACCCTCAGATGTCTCAAGGTGAGACAAGTCATAGCACTTTGGTTACAAAATTCAGGAAAGTTGGTCATACTCCTACTTTGCGTAGCTCCTTCCTGAGTATATTTTTTTGCTTGTTTTTTTAAATGCGTTTTTTCCTTTTTGCAAAAGCCACATGTTCATATTAGAACATTTAAGAAATATAGTTAATAAATTAAAAATTACCTGTGATTTTAGTACGTGAGATAACCATTAATACTTTGGCATGTACGTGTGTGTTTTTGTGTGTGTGTGTGTGTAATCTTTACCAAAATGGGCTTGTAGTCTACATACTGTTTGGGAATCTACTTTTCCCTTTAACAGTCTATCATAGATGTTTCCCATGTCAATAGCTGTGTACTTTTATGGCTATTTGATGTCAAGAACTATAGCCTAAATGGCATTGTATGTACCAGGTAGTCCTCGCCTACCAAAGTTTGTTTGCTTTTAAAAGGTCTATGATAGGTTCTTCTGGCATCTGACTGTATTTTGCAGGCTATATATTTTTTTTCCACTTCTCTTTTGAACTTTCAGAAAAAATTTTAGTGAAATACTTGAGACAGTTGAAAGGGTGTAAAGGATAATATGATGACCACTCATGTGTTCACCTCCCAGCTTTGTAAATTAAAAAAAAATGTTACAAAGACAGGTTAGCCTCTTCATATGCCCCACCCCACTCCATCCCTACTTCATTCCACTCCCAGCCTCCTCACCACCACAGAGGTGATCATTATCCTGAGTCACGTCTGGTTTTCAGCATCTTGGTGTGGAGAGCACTTGAATATCTTAGGGCAGTGGCTCACAGTTGCTTGTGGATTCATAAGAACTAAACACAGATTACCAACCCATAACAATAGTACTGGTAAAAAATAAAATAAAATAAAACTTGATTCCAGTTTAAACAGAACCCAATAACATTCAGAGCTGTGAATTATGACCTGGGAAAACTGGACTATTAGATGTGATGCTCACCAATGAAAACTCACAAAGGCCGAAACTGTCACTGGGAAATCTAATGTAAATCAAAATAGTAGTTGATGAGTCAAATCCTCACTGTAATATTTACATAGGAAAGAATGCATTCAATGAAAACCATGTTAGTAAAATGAAAATAGAAGATCATCAGGAACAATGTAACTGTCCAGTGTAGAAAATCATTCACTTTTCCTTGGGGAAATTCTTTGTTAATAACTTATTATCGGTATTGGCATAACTCTGAACAGAACCCACATGTCGTTGGGATGAAAATATCCTGTCCCCGTGTGTGGAATTGCTGCTTTCAAATGACCGTCGCCTCTGTGGAATGTCAGAACTGAGGGAACCCCTAGCCTGACCCTGACACCTCTCTTTCTTACAGGGGGCAGTGCCCAAAGGAAATGCCACTAAAGAATTCATCGAGAGTTTACAGCTGAAGCCTGGGCAGGTGGTGTACAAGTGTCCCAAATGCTGCAGCATCAAGCCTGACCGAGCCCACCACTGCAGGTACACTGCCCCCGCCTGGGCTCCCCTCCTCACCCCCTGCGCCCCCACCCTCCCCCTCCCTCCACGGGTGCCATCAGCAACGGGACTTCTAAACGTGCCCTGCTCTGGGCACGGAGTGACCACAGTGACTCTCCCTCCCTACCTGAACAGGAGGGCAAGGGTGGGAAAGGGTGTTTGGTTTGGGCTCAGGACACTTGGCTTCGCCACACTTGCCGGAGGGCCCTGCCCAGGCCCTTGCTTGTCTCCACCCTTGTCTCCAAATCTGTAAAATGGAGGGGATTCCTGCTCTTCCTACTGCACAGCTTTATTACTTTATTAAGGGCACGTGAGACAAAGCTTTAGGAAATCATTCTGTGAATGTCTAGCCCCTGACACATTTAAGGGGCAGGTGCAATTTCACTTAAATTTTATAGGGAAATGAAGGGGTTGTCCTTGAAAGAAAAGAAAGACTTTTCTGTAAAACAAAACTTCTAGAGGTCTGACAGTTGTAGAGTTCAGCCAAAAAAGCCATTTCCCTCTTTTATCTGTGGTGGTTTTTCCCTTTTGATTTTCAGATTTCTTTGTTGTTTTGAGTCTTCTCGACAAAAAAAACCTCCAGCTAAATATTGCACTTTATCATGATGAGAACTTTAAATGCTAAGTTACAGAAATAACGAACCTGTCACTTAGTCCCTTTTTCACACTAGTGTGTGTTCGGGGTGGGGAGGGGCTGTGGAGGAATGAACTGGCTCCTGATGTCAGGAGGTATCGTCATCCTGAGGCTGTGGAAGCATCTGGGTTTTGTGCGAGGTCTGAGCGGCTAAAAGGTGGCTTTTCTGTGTGGGCTGCACTGCCCACCTTTTGGAGGAGAGCGGTCAGTCTCAACATCCAGATGCCATGGTCACCTCCTAATACCTGCTGTGTCTCAGGCACCTCAGCCCACCCTGTCTCATCATCGTCATCCCCATGGCCACCCCCGGAGATAGCTCTGCCATAGACATGACCCTCCCTAGATGAGGAATTAAGGCTCAAGGTGGTTAAGTGGCTGCTCACACAGCCGGTGACTACGAGAGACAGGATTGGTTCCCGGTGTTTCTGGCTCCGAGTCTGGGGCTCTTTCCACTAGAACTCTAGTTTGGGATGACTTGTGTAACTTGATATAACCATATGCATATTTTTCTGTATCTTTTTCTGTCTGTCTGAGAGAGCGATCTGGAGACCTCCCCAGCTAGTTGCCACTTCTCAAGGGTGAGGGCCAAGGAGCTTGGGCAGGGACCATGGGAACTGCCATCTCCTGTGGGGTTTTCTGTGTCTGGGTCAACTTGTTTCTGAAATCTGTATTAGAAACTAATTCAAAGCTTTCTTCTTGTGCCTGAGATGGAGGCATCAGTCTAGCCTTTTCCTGCCACCCCGAGGCTCGGGAAGCCAGCTGTTTTCACCCCCTGGGTGATGTGCTTCCTCCGGGCAGCCCAGTGTGGTGGAGCGGGCTCCTGCCTCGAAGTTGGAGAGGTCAGCATGGGAAAGGCAGCGCTGTCCCTGCCACCCTGGGGACTGTGGGCCAGGCACCACATCTCTCCGAGCCTCAGCTTTCTCCTTTGTAAAATGGGTTGTTCTTCCTGAGCTTGTGAGGATTAAGTATGAATATCTATCTGTTAATGGAGGAATGTGTGAGCGTTGGGGATGTGCTGGGTTTACATAGGCTGGACCAGAAACAGGGAAGTGTGAGCTTTATAGAAGGAACTTGGGTGACCACAGTGGTTCTTTTCTCTTTCCTCCCTGAGCCCTTGGCAACCTCCACCGTCTGGCATCTTCCTCACCGCCTCCTCCTCGCCTCTCTCCCCAGGATGATCCAAGGGAGGTATTCTTGAGTGCTAATAAACAAATCAGCTTGAGCAAAATAAGAGCTGCTGATTCAGATGAACTTGAGTGAGGATGCCTGTGCGTCGCCTGTTCCTGTGTCAGGAAATGTATGCTGACAGCTGCTCCTTTGTGATGGCTTGTGGTGGCCCAGGCCATGTGGGGACCCATCGTTTTGGATAAGCAGAATCCCCAGCACACCAAACAGAGCTGGGTTTGTGACTGGTTGAGCCAAGGGGCCTGCTGCCCTGCTAGAGAAAGTTGGTGTCAGTCTTCCTGCTCAGGTGAAGGGGCATGTGTTTGTGCCCAGCTCTTTGCTTCCTCTCCTCCCAGTAGTGTCCGTGGAATTTAAAACTCTTTTCCCTGAGCTCTGATGGGTACCACAAATATTCCCTGACCTTGCACTTGTAGGTGTTCCTTCCAGCCTGGTGATACGTGGCTGGGTCTTCCTTCCAAGCAGGCTCCTTTCATCCTGGTGTTGAGGATCATGGAAGCCTGTGGAAATCCTTGGGGTGGGTGGGTCATGCTAACGGGGACAGCCAAGGTGTTAGGCTTATGTGTTAGGTTCTTCTTGCACAGGCTGTGGAGACCTCTGACCTTGGCAAAGCCTCACACCCCTCCCCCCCTGCCAACAAACACACACACACTGAGATGAGACAGTTGGGGACTGCTTAGGGCCCCTGCCAGCTTGTTTATCAGTTACTGATAAATTTATATTGCACTAGCATTGGTTTTAAAGCATTTTACACACATCATCTCTAAATCTGAGAGAGCAGAGCTAGTTCTACAGAGGGTGGTTTGGAGAAGCTAAGTTTCTTTGCCCAGAGCCCAAAGTGGTGATCTGAGAGCAGTGTCCTTTCCACGGGCCTTACCCTGTTTGGGCACTGCCTTACCCCACGTTGTCTGAGCCGGGGCCAGGATGTTATAGATGCCGTTTTTCTTATAATTTTAATCATAGTGAATGAGGTGTGAGATGAAAACCTATATGGGGAGCATGGTCCCCTTGGTACCTCCTTGCTATGTTTTTTTCTCTTCCTCTACTGTGGCATCCCAGCCTGAGGTGGTGGAGCCCAGTTCCCCATCTATAGTGTCAGAGCCTTCACTCCTCCAACCCTTGCCAAGCGGGGCCCCAAACTTGGCTCTGGGCTGTAGTGGTGGATGGGACATGGCCCTGACCCAGGGGCCTCCCGCCCAGGCAGGGCAGATGCACTTGTCTGCCGTGATACAGTTTGGTGGGTGCCGCTGTAGGGAGAGTTACAGGGCCATCACTTAGGGTGGGCAAGAGGTTACCTCAACCTGCTCCTTGGGGGCTGAGTACCAAGGAAGGGCCCTTGTACCTCCCTGGAGAAGGAGCATGAGCCCCAGGGAACCTGAATGCACACAATCCGGTGAGGTTGTTGGGCTCTTCCAAGCTTGCGAAAGAAGTGCTCTGGGGACTGAAAATGGTAGGGAACCTGGAGGAAAAGGAGAGAAGCATCCTCCCTCTTGTAAAACCAGGATTTAAAAAGGCGGGGGTGGGGGGGGGAGACTTCCCTGGTGGTGCAGTGGTTAAGAATCCTCCTGCCAATGCAGGGGACACAGGTTCGAGCCCTGGTCTGGGAAGATCCCACCTGCCGCGGAGCAACTAAGCCCGTGCTCCACAACTGCTGATTCTGTGCTCTAGAGCCCGCGAGCCACAACTACTGAGCCCGTGTGCCACAACTACTGAAGCCTGCATGCTCTAGGGCTCACATGCCATAACTACTGAGCCCACGTGCCACAACTACTGAAGCCCATGCACCTAGAGTCTGTGCTCTGCAACAAGAGAAGCCACCGCAATGAGAAGCCCGCACGCCGCAGCAAAGAGTAGCCCCTACTTGTCGCAACTAGAGAAAGCCCGCGCACAGCCAAAAATAAATTAAAAAAATAAACAAACAAAAAAAAAACGGGAGGGGCCTGGGAAACCCTGAAGGTAGGAACACCCCAAATACCTCCATTGAGGACATTTGGTCTTTTCAGCAACTGCCATTGAATGCTTAGGACATGTCTCTGTCCACAGTGTCTCGCACGGGAGACACTGGAGTTGGTGCAAGAGAGGAGTGCAGGCAGGAGCCCCAGGGAAGGTGGATTTCACCAGGAGGCAAGAGTGGAGAAAGGGCCCTCTGGGAGCCTGCCCTGGCTGCTGTGCTTGGGCTGCCCTGCTGTGTCTGGGGAGGGGACACCAGTGAGCCCACTGTGCTGTGGGGACTGGGAAGAAGACTGACTCTGAGGTGCCTGATTCCCAGTGGGGTGTAGGGTTGTGGAAGGCTCACATTTTTTCTTCCTCCCCCTGAGGGCTGGTGCCTGAGACGAAATAGCCAGGCAGGTGTGGGCAGTCACCCCCTGGGCCTGGAGCATCCTTCACTTGGCCCAGTGAGGGACCAGGCCTTGCCCTTGGTGCTCTCCAGGCCCCAGCCCCAGAGCCGTTCAGGCTGGGTGTTTTGTGAGCCGTGGGTCAGTTAGCCTCTAAACAGCGCCTCCAGCCACATGCGTGGATGGACCTCCGCCACCCACGTGCACTACCTCCTGCCCCAGGAGCCCGCTTCTGAACAACTCTGTAAGCCGGAGGGAGAGGTGCCATCTTGGCATTTCCTGTCTTTGCAAATAGGAAACTCAGAGACCAGCACTCTGGACAACTTTTGCAGCTCTCAGTGGGCTGCACTCCTGCCTGCTCCCAGAAGGATGAGTAGTGTTCTAATTTGGCTGCCCAGTGAAGCTTAGCCCATTGTGAAACCCAGCTTCCCAGGGTTCACACCTGGCCTCTTCAGAGAGGCTGGGAGGGGAGAGCAAAGGACAGATTTGCTTAATCTCTTAGACAGCTTTCAGAGGATGTCAGGCCATTTGGCACCTCTCTGCTGCTGAGCAAACACTGCCTCAGAGCACCCACCTGAAACCCCTTTTACAAAGTACAGGTGGAAGAAAAACTGCTCAAGAGTCCAGAGCAGGGAGGTGGTTACCCTCAGGAGTTCCCCAGACAGGGAGGGGATTAAGAAACCCCAGAGCTGAGGAAGGACATACAAGCAATGGGCTACAGGGGTGGTTCCATGGTGGGAATGTGTTGGCTGAGGTCCAGAACGCAGGGAGCTTTACTGCCTACTTGTCTGTACTTTCAAGATTGTACACTGGGAACAAGTGTTACCTATTCTTTCATTCATTCATTCAAATCGGTAACATACACAGAGAGAGAGAGAGAGATTGATTGATTGATCAAGTAATGGAGTTGCTGGTACCTGGCTTTCTCTTTATTGCCCTCCATGCCCCTTTCATGCGTCCTTTTCTTACCCTGCCTTTCTGGCTCCCAAGGAGATTTCTGGAGCTGGGTCAGCATCTCTGAAATGTGCCCATTCCCCATACGCCTGTGTTATCATGACCCTTTGAAGCTGTGGGAAGAACAAGGGTGGAGACCAGAATGACCCCACCACTCGTCTGAGCCAGCATCTGTTCTCACTTTCTCTTATAACGGTACTCATGTCCTGTGGGGGGAAGGGGGGGCCCAGGTCTGCCTTGCCACCAGAGCTCATGCCATGCTTAGAAAAGCCCACGCCTCCCCCTTGGGGTGCAGGTGAGCCCTCCTTCAGAGTGGTCTGTGCTTCCTGGCCTGCGGTCTGGGAACAGCCCCTTCTGCGCCATCCCTGCCCTGTCTGTGGGTCAGCCCGAGCTCAGCGAGCACTGTGTGTGAGCACGAGGCAGCCTTCTCTTCAGCGGGCCCCTGAGCCAACCCTTCCCCCAGCGTCCACCCACCATAGCCCACCTTAGTAAGAACCTGAGATAAAGTTGGTTATGGAAACTAGTAGAAAGAAAAGCTGGTGTGAACTAAGGCACTGTCAAAAATATATATAATTCTATTATTTCCAAGCTTGTATTTATAGTATTTCAAACTGTTTTGAATACTGCCCCCAAGATAAATGTTAGGGAGCCTACTTTAATGAATTGAGAAAGAAACAATTTTTGATGAGCCTGTCTATTGGCAAATGGGTCTTCCTGAACTTGAGATTTGGGAGTAGTTGCTTTTGAGCCCCCATTAGCCTCGTGCTCTTGTTTCAGATTCTTACTTGTATCGTCCAAAAAGGGGTGGGGAAGGCATTTGCTATCAAATAACAAAGCTTCAAACAGTCTCAGTCCAAAAATTGTCCCAGTAACAAGTTAGTAATTTGCAAATTAGTGGGATTTCTGATCAACACTTAAGCTCAAATGACTTTTCTGCTGTTTTGGGCTAAGTGGATATTATCTTAGAGCTGAAAGGTCCTTAGAGGGGGACTTCCTGCCGCCATGTGACGCACTGCTCGTGACCCCACTCTGAACTTTTCTAGCGATCTCTCTCATCAGCCGCACCCTGGGAGTTTCCCTGGTCAGGTTTTTGGTCTTTGGGGGGAAATTAGGAGCAGCTGTATCCCATCTCATCCTGTCAAGTTTTTGAAAGTGCTTCTTCTTTCTGTCCTCTCAGTAAACCGAATTCTCAGCCCACTGTTACCTCAGGAGAGCAGTCTCTTTCTCAGCCTTGTCAGTTCCAGCCTGTTTTTATGTGAAACAAGATAAGAGGCCTTGGAGGTGGATAACTGTCCCCCTGTTTGGAATGATTGTGACCCTGGAGGTCCTGGCCCTGCCTTCCAAGCCCCTTACAACACACATGCAGCAAAACATTGGGTGGCGCCCTAGAGGCCACTTGCCAGGAGTGGTGCAGGAGCATGGGTTTTGAGTGCCCTCGACCCTCCCGCCTCCGTGAGGACCCCCCTAAAGATCTGCCTTGCGGCTCTTTCAGTGTTTGTAAGCGGTGCATTCGGAAGATGGACCACCACTGTCCCTGGGTCAATAACTGTGTTGGCGAGAACAACCAGAAGTACTTCGTCCTGTTTACAGTAAGTCAGCTTCCAAATTCTGCCCCACCCTCTGAAGCAATGGAGGGCTCTGTTCCTTCGAAAATTGTCAGCACTCACAGTGTTCTTCGCTGCTGTTCAGAATAGTGCCTGGCCACGCAGACCTCCGCCTTTCTGCCAGAGCTCTCCTTGGTTCAACAAGTGCCCGTTCCTGGGCCCTTCACTTGAGCATCTAGAAAGTTGACTCAAGTTGATTAGCTATAAGCAAGGGCCCTGTTCTGGGCTCCCATGCCTGGTGTCCGACCTAAGTAGCTAAAGAAGGCGGCAACCCTCCCTCAGCTGCAGGTAGGTGGAGTGTATCTAGCCTGAGGGCTGGAGGGGCCAATGGCAGTCGGCGCCCTGACCTTTCAAGTGAGGAGCAGCAACTGGCCTGGAGCCCCCAGGGCAGCCCAGGTCACACCTGGTGACACGTGCTTGTTTCTGTTCTTGTCCCACACGCTCCCAGTGAATGGCCGCTCACCTCAGACCCAGGGCTGGGGGCGGGGGACCAGTGGGGAAATCACCAGATGCCTCTCTGGCCCCCCTCCTGCTCAGCCCTCAGCCTAAGTGTTCCTGAATGGGAGGTTCCGAGCACCCCGTCCCGGGAGCCTGCACGGCCAGAAGGTTCTCACAACAATGGCGTCTGCACTGCTTTCCTGTTTCAGATGTACATAGCTCTCATTTCCTTGCACGCCCTCATCATGGTGGGATTCCACTTCCTGCACTGCTTTGAAGAAGATTGGACAAGTGAGTATGTGCCAGGGCTTCCCTCCTTGCTGCAGGGGGGGCGCGTGACCCAAGCAGGGTGGGCTCTTTGTTTCCATCCTGGTGCCAGGGGCCAACCTCATTTTATTAGATCTCCTGCAAGCCTATGGACCTATCAGGGAAGAAACAGCAGAGGCCCGAATATCTCTTCATGAAAAAAAGCAGCCCCTTAAAGTCAGTTCCACAGGTAAGGTAGTGAGTTGGACAGACCCTCTAGCCTGAGTGGGCCCAGGGAAAATGCAGGCCCCCAGCAGGGAGGTGCATTCCCTGGAGTGGAGCTGTGCCTGCAGAGAGAGCGTTTGCTTCCATGTCTCTAAGTGAGGAGCTTTAATTGAAGGTCATTTTATTCCAACCTTGCAGAAATCCATTTTTAACTTTCTGGCTAGGACATGGATGGTTTTTGTTTTTTGTTTTTTGTTTTTTTTGTGTGGTGGTTGTTTTTTTAACTGCTTAATCACCAATTTACGTTAAGATTGTAGACAAATTCTTCCTGCTTTTGAAGTATCTCATTTAAATGTGCAAATGCTGAGGAAGGAGCTCCAACCACAAAATTGCATAAATCCTGAGGGAAAAATATAGATGCTGAAAAAATAAATAAAATTAAAATTTTTTTCAAGAAGAATAAAAATACGTTATAAGAAAACAATTTTTAATACCGTAGTCCCCCCTTATCTGCAGGGGATATGTTCCAAGACCCCCAGTGGAATGCCTGAAACCTCAGATAGTACAGAACCCTATATATACCATGTTTTTTCCTATACATACATACCATAGTTTAATGTATAAATTAGTCACAGTAAGAGAGTATCTGAACTGCCAGCATCACTGCTCTTGCATTTTGGGGTCATCATTAAGTAGAATAAGGGTTACTTGACCACAAGCACTGTGACACCACGGTAGTTGATTTGGTAACCGAGATAGTAGGTAGCATATGCAACATGGACATGCTGGACAAAGGGATGGTTCACGTCCCAGGTGGACAGAGCAAGATGGCGTGAGATTTCATCACGCTACTCAGAACAGTTTGTACTTTAAAACCTGTGGATTGTTTATTTCTGGAATTTTCCATTTAATATTTTTGCACTGAGGCTGACTACAGGTAAATGAAACTGCAGAAAACAAGACCAAGGATAAGGGGAAGACTACTACAGATACTGGAGGAATTAAGAGAGGCCACCTGCTGGGCTCCATCTTTCACACATACATCTGTGAGACACATCTTGAGCAGAAACATCGTATTTTCATTCTTTTTCCATTGATTGGTCCCCCTCTTCATTTCATCATTTTTTAGGAGTTTTGCTCTTCCTGCACATACTGACTTCTTAGGCTTTTTCTTGCTATTATTTCCCCCAGAACTTGTGAGGCTGTGAAAAGGACAGTATCTTTAGCTCCCAACAAGATATTAAGAGGCTTTCCCTGCCTCTGTAGTTTGCATCTGCCCCCCTTCTACAGTAAGTCCGTTACATACAAACAAGTTCCGTTCTGAGAGCACATTCGTAAGTCCAATTTGATCGTTAAGTCCAACAAAGTTAGCCTAGGTACCCAACTAACATAATCCAACTAACGTAATTGGACATGCGAACACACGTTCACATCTTTGAAAGTTCGCAACTTGAAGGTTCGTGTGTAGGGGACTTAGTGTATCTCCCCGGTCCTGCCCCCATCTCTGTGTGGCTTGACCTCATCTAGGGGAAGAGAAACCCCATGGGTATTAGTCACCTCAGGCTGCCATAACAAGATACCATAGACTGGGAGGCTTAAACGTTTATTCCTCACAGTCTGGGAGGCTGGAAAGTCCAAGATCACGGTACCAACCAATTCCATTCCTGGTGAGGACCCTTTTCCTGACTTGCAGAAGGCCCTCTCCTCTTGTGTCCTCACATGGCAGAGAGAGAAAAGCAAGCTCTCTGGTGTCTCTTTTCATAAGAGCACTAATCCTATCACGAGGGCCCTACCCTCATGACCTCTTCCAACCCTCGTTAACTCCCAAGGGCCCTGGCTCCAAATAATATCACATTGGGGGTTAGGGCTTCGGCATGTGAATTTCGGGGGGCAGTTCACAATTTAGTCCATAACACCATGTCTCCCCATTTTTGTGACTGCCACAGTTCCAGCCCAAGCTAGAGAGGAGAAGGTCAGGCTATTAGTGAGAGCTCATAGTCAGGAGTTGGTACAGGATCCATGCCCACCCTGCCTGCCTTGTCCTACCCACCACCCTGACTAGCCCAGAAGCCAGGCAGGTACCTGCCCCAGCTGTGGCTACCCAGGGCCAGCCTGTCAGGCTGCTGACAGGGTGCTGACCACACCCTGCCCAGCAAGGAACCAAGAAGGGAAGTCATGTGGAGGTGTTAAGTTCTGAGGAAAATGTGGGGAGATAAGGCATTTAGACAAGATGCTCTTACCCTGCTACCCATTCAGTGCTAGTGTGTCTCTAAGCTCATTCTAGATTTATGTCCTTTTCCTCTCCTGACATTCCTGTGAGGGAGCTAGCAGGGCAGCTTGGAGGGGGCACTTAACTCCCTGAATTCCCAAAGCCCAGTGAAGCCCAGCTCTGCCCTGCAGGATCAGACCCCTCCTGTCAGGAAAACAGGCCAGAACACTGGAAGAGCCAGAAACATGGGCCACGGCCCGGGTGTGACAGGCCCGGCAGCTGTTGGCAAGGGCAGGAGTCCTTGGGTAGTGAGTGCCAACCAAGGGGCCTGGACCAGTGCCACAAGTGGGGCCCCCGTCTCCCAAGGTGGTCCAGGGCTTTCCTGAGAAGCTGCCTTGATGGTGAAGAGCCAGAGAAGGGGTCCTCTGCCTGCTCACCCCCCACCATCTCCCTCAGCACCTCTGCTTTTCAGTGGGCTCGGTTTCTGACTTAGACTCTGCTCAGACAAAGGATTCTGCTGCCTAAAACAAAACCACACATCTGGTCAAACCTCACTGCTCTACAGTGGAGGGAGTAGAGGCCTGGAGAGGGACAAGGACTTGCCTCGGGTCACACCCAGGTCAGGATGGGGTCGAGGTAGGGGCCAGGGGAGTGAAAGTGTCTGCTCTGGGCCAGGTGGCTCTTCTGTCAGCTCCCCAGCGTCAGGACTGACTGTCTCAGGGATGCACATGCTCCTGAGAGCGGGCCTTCCCCGTGGGGCTTACTGGGTCAGGCCAAGCCCCAGCACTTAGACTGCCCGCTGCCGAGCTCTAGATCCCACAGCCACTGAGTGATCCTCCAGACCTGCCTTTTCCTCTCACCCGTGAGCAGATAGAGGCACAGGAATGCCCAGAAAACCCACGGCCAAACCAGGCCTGGACTGAGGCCCCTCCACCTGTGCAACCTGCGTTTTGCTCTCTGAGGAGAGGAGGGTCTCCCTGTGGTGTCATCAGGCCTTCGTGCCTCAGCTCTGAGTCCTTTCTGGTCCTTCCAGACTGTGCTGGGTACTGTGCTTGGCACCAGGATGCAGACATCCGTGCTGTCCGGGAAGAGGGACGGAGAGCAAGGAGTGGTGTGTGTGAGGGAGGGGAAGCCGGCAAGGTCCAGCCTGCTGAGAAGGGCTTTCCTGAGGGAGAGCTGGTGCGGCCAGGTGTGGGAGAGGACGGCCCCTGCCATGGCCTCGAAGCCAGAGAGGAGCCCTGGGGGTGGCGAGGGGCAGCCCTGAGCACCCCACGTGTCCCTTCTCTTTCAGAGTGCAGCTCCTTCTCGCCACCCACCACAGTGATCCTCCTCATCCTCCTGTGCTTCGAGGGGCTGCTCTTCCTCATTTTCACATCAGTCATGTTTGGGACCCAGGTGCACTCCATCTGCACGGATGAGACGGTAAGCAAGCGGGCAGCCTGCTCACCACCTACCTCCGCAGCTGGGGTTGGGGGAGGGCTGCTTGCAGGCCAGACCTGGGAGCCCAGCGGCCAGGCCCTGGGTGTGCAGGGCACATTCCTCCATTTGCAGTGACTCGGGATCTTCTTCCTCCCCACTTGGGACTGGCACTCACATCACACCAGGAATGGGGCCCCGCAGCCTCGGCAAAGGGTTCCCTTTTGTTACGAGCCCTTCCACCTTCCCGTGATGGTTCTGTCTTGTACGCGGCTCTGGGTCGGGCATTCTGCTAGGCACTGGGTTGCCCTTCCCATCCAGTGGCCACAGGCTTGGAGACAGGTGGTAGACAAAGGGCATCCTGACCCAGGTGGCACAGACAGGGTCAGCTTCCCAGAGAAGGTGCCGTCACGAACAGGTCCTGAGGGTGGAGTCAGGAGACAGCCCAGTTTGGGCCCCCAGAGCAGTGGGCAGCAAGGCCCGGCTCTGGTCCTCGTCGGCTGCCTTCTACCTGCCCCCACCTTCCGCCCCGCTCACAGCTCCTTCCCTGGGAGCTTCGAAGCTGCTGGCTCGGCCGAGCTGGAGCGCGTACCCCTGGTGCCACTGCCACTACCTCTCAACCTTCCTAAGGTGTCCAAAAGCCTCCAGGTGGTCAGTCCGTGGCTGTGATGTGGGCATTTCTTCCCTGTTTGGGTTTGGGGTCTGGGTAAGGGGCCCCAGGAGGAAGGGGCGGCCCTTAGCTCTGGAGTGAGGTCATGAGTCCGTCCTGGCTTCCCAAGGTCCCCTTCAGGTAGGAGCTCTCAACAATCGTCTAGGGTTCTTTGGGGGAACTTTGGCCGATTGGGTAGTCAGCCTTAGATGGAGGCTCGTAGGAAGACTCAGTTGTTGCTGCTGCTGCTGCGGCCCCATCCCTGTGGGTGTGGAAATTCAGCATGTGCAGAAGGACGATGCTGCCGGCTGCCGAGGCACCACCATTTGGCTCTGGGGCAATTCCCCATGGTTTAGAAGGTTGGGTGCCTCTCAGCACCTTTTTTCTTTTATAAGCATTCATATCATTATAAAAGAGTGTCTGTAAAAATAGTAACCAATGGTGTAGATCCAGCTGTGTATCCATGCAGTAAATTGACAAACTTCTCTGCCTAAGACCTGCAGGGAACCCAGAGGTGACTGTCTGGCCCTACCCGCTGTTGGGACACCCCCCAGGCCACAAAAGCCATGGTCTGGGGGAGCTGGAAGGAAAACTCTCACGGCCCTGGTCCTAGTTGTTCTTCCCCCTCAAGGCTATTCCTAAAGGGAGTCACATTGAAAGGAAAGGAGAAAGGAGCCGAGGGCCTGCAGCTCATGGGAAAGGGCATCTTGCCCTTGGCCTGTATTGTCCCAGGGCCCTAGGCTGTGAACCGAGACTCAGACTGGGCTGTCCCCTCAGGCCCCACCCCTGCTCCTCCACCTCACAGAGACCACAGCAGACAGACCCCTGGCCAGGCTCCTGCCAGGCTGCTTCTCCCCTGTCCTCCGGCCCCACCCGCTGACCAGCTCCTTCAGGAGAAGGGAAAAGGGAGGGATCAGCCTGCTCCCCCAGGCCACATTTTTCTTGCGAGACTTGGCCAGGGGGTGGTGCGGGCTCTGTGACAACTGATGAGGTGGCCTTGGGTCACACTTCTCCCCAAAGGAGCACAGGAAGGCCTTTGCCGGGACTGAGACTGAGGCTGAGCGGTCTGTCCGTGCGGCCCTTCTAACCTATACTAATCCCTCTTCTTCTCCTCTGTGGTGACCTCTCCCTCCTGTTCCACCTCCTCCACTGTGCCTCGCCAGTCCCGCTAAGCAGGGCGCTCCTTGGCCTCCCAGGCTGGGGGGCCTAACAGCACCAGAGCTGGTCCTTTAACTTGGTTCTTTTTTTTGTCTGCAAAGTGGTCATAGTAGCTTCAGACTTACCATGAACCGATCCCAAATTAACAGCCGTCCTTGGCTATCATGATCTCAAGCTCCCCGCTAGCTGAGGCTTCCTGCGCCCCAGCCTTCACAGTGCTCCCACACACACAGCTCAGCACCAGGCCTGAAGCGCCTCTGCAGACCCAGCAGGGACTCACTTAACAAAACACTGGACTGCACAACTAGGAACAGTGGCTTAGGGGCCTGCTGACTTTGCTCATTTGTCCCTTCCTTCCTGGAGGGACTTATACATACGTGCCTATGTGCCCACCCAAAAAAAAAATTATGATTTTTTTCTTTAGCACTTTTTATGAGAGAAAGAGAAGAAAAATGTACTATGTAGATAAGCTTCATGGCTTTAAAAAGGAAGCATTTTCTCCATTCACCTTGAGCTAATGGATATCTCTCCCCCAAAACCACAGCAGTAAAGTGCTTGACTGAAAGTATAATTGTTCTTGTTTTCAGGGAATAGAACAATTGAAAAAGGAAGAGAGAAGATGGGCTAAAAAAACAAAATGGATGAACATGAAAGCCGTTTTTGGCCACCCCTTTTCTCTAGGCTGGGCCAGCCCCTTTGCCACGCCAGACCAAGGGAAGGCAGACCCGTACCAGTATGTGGTCTGAAGGACCCCTGACCAGCATTGCCACTCAGACACAAACCACATCCCAGCACTACCATCCAATCCGTTCTCATGAACATTTAAACCGAAAAAGCAAAACAACTACTCTAAAACAATTTTTTTAATGTCTCAAGTAAAATGGCTGAACATTGCAGAGAAAAAAAAATGTCCCCATGTTTTATTTTTAAAAGATCATCCTTTCTATTTTTTGGTGACCGAAGCTGCTTTTCTTTTTTCCTTTTTAAAATCACTTCTCTGATCTCTGGTTTCCTCTCTGCTGTCTGTCTGGCATGACTAACGTGGAGGGCACTGTCTCCAGGCCATGCCGCCTTGTACTAACTGAGTCGTGACGCTTGTGCGTGGATGGACCGGCCCGGACACCTGTTTGGGACGCATAGGAGGGCCCATGACCTCCCACTGCCCAGGAGGCAGTGGTGAGCGCCTAAATGGGAGTTAAAACCTCACCGAAGATGGATGCTTACTCCTTGTGACCTGAGAGGGCCAGGATCAGGGCTGGAGCCCTAAAAAGGGTCCTTGACACAGTGGCCTCATCCCCCATGTGAACACAATTCGCCTCCTAATTCACAAAATCAATTGCCTGCGTAGTACTTTATGGGCTGTGGGTGTGTATAATGACTTTGGGGTGGGGGATGGAGATGAAAGGGGTCTTATTTGTATTCGGAATCACCAGTTATATTCCAACTCTGATGATTTGGAAGAATGTGAAAGAAAGAAGTTTCTCCAGTTCAAAATGCCTTATACAATCAAAAGAAGAAGAAAATGACCCAGCTTCAGGCGAGCTACATTTCCCTCATTAACGTTTGCTTCTTCTCTGACCTCCCCACCTCCCTCCCTCTCCTAGAGAGGTGTCGGTTAAGCAGTGTTACTGCCAAGGGAAACAGCCTCAGCTCCACCGTCAACCCCTTCTTCCTCATTTTGTAAATCCCTGCAGTGGGTTTACTTTCTGATATTTTAGACCCATAAATGTGCACATACCCATGTCTTGTCTGTATTTTAACCTGGGAGACCATTATCCTGCGTGGGCTGACCGTGATGCAAGGGCAACATTACAGCCAAACATGTTAAAGTTGAGAGATGGCCATCCATCCACTGGAATCGGCAGACACACCTAAGCCTGCAGCGCCGAAACTGACTAGCTTTTCCATTTGCACACTTGTGTGTTGAGTCTCATTTGAAGGAGGAAGGGCCTGAAGACAGTGCGGGGATGTGAGGGGACAGGGAGTATGCATCAAATGCAGAGGTCGCAAATCCGAATACCATCTCAACATGGATTTGTTTTTTTAAGCGATCACCACAAACCTTTTTTTATCTTTTGCTTGGGGTGGGTTTGGGGTGAGGTTTATTAAATCAGCCCTGGGTGGGGAGAGACTTCATCTAGCTATGTGATCTTTCAGAAAAGTAAGTGGAACATGCTGCCTCTTTTCAATTCTGTCAGTGCTTCCACATGGAAACAAAACGCAATAAAATTTTTCCAAAACCTGTTCTGGCTGAGCTCCCATCTCTCACAGTGTTACCCCCCGGGGAGAGTCGATCGTCCAGTCAACGTGAGTGTGCTGTGTTTGGGCATTTCTTTCATTGCTTTTAAAGGACATGTATGCATGCTCCCTCTCTTGAATGAGGTCTCTACTGCGTCACCACTAAAGGACGTTTACAGCCCCCTCTTGGACAAGCTGCCCCCACCGGGCCTTTCTCCTCTGGCTCTTTCTGCTGCCTGAGTCCCTTCTCTTATGCTTGTGGGCTCCCAGTTGCTACAGAAAAACTCATCAGGTCTGTGGAGTTTGCTTCTAGGGTTGGGCCTGGGAGAGAGACCCATTTTCTTCTGCCCACCCAGCAGAAGGCAAAGTCGAGCCAGAGGAAATCACTGGAAGCTTCCACACACACCCTGGGACATCGCTTTGAGAAGCTCTTCACCATGCCTCGGATGTTTAACCAAGGAACCCTGTGACCTTTTCCAAGTCAATTAACTTCGACCTGCCTCTGCTGTGCTGTTTATGCCATAGTCAAGGCTGCGATCTGGGCTTTTTTTTTTTAATGCTGCTTTTAAATCTAGTTTGTAGCATTTGTTGCCCATGTGCTTTTTTTTTTTTCTTCCTGCATATGTTTATGAAAGAAGTGTGGTGTTGAATGACTCTAGAGCAGTTTGGAAAGCTCTGACTCTGCTGCTGTCCCTCATGGATCCATCCCTTGGGAGACAGTGCTTTTGCTCTGCTCCTCCTGCCACAGAAGGGAGAGTAGGACTCAGGGAATATTTTTAAGTATTTGGATGCCTCAAAATACCCCATCTTCAAGGGCATTTTTTTTAAGTGACCCAAGTTGGTTCTTCCTCCCATGGAATTTCTAAGGAATACAGTAGATAGTGCTGAAGATGTATTGAATTTTTTTCAGATCCTAAAAATGGAAACTCATCATTTACACCTAAGCGTACCACGTATATCTTTACCAGAAGGAGAGTCTCCTTCCGACATCCTGTATGATTCTGTCTGGGTTTTTACGAGCCCTTTGGCTGAAAGAATGAATTTTCCCCAGTTCTCAAGCCAGAGTGAAATGCTGTACTCAGAACATAGGAATAGCCCAAAATTCTCTGTGTTCTTCCTATTTTATCTTGTTGAGATGGAGAACGTTTTGCCAGGAGCACAATGACTAAGGAATGTGGCTGTCCTCTGCAGCATAGTGACAGGAAGAAACAGGCATCCCTGAGCCCTCCTCAGTATTCCCAGACGTCTGATGAAGGAGGACACCTCTACACAAAGGCAGCCCTAGCCTTTTGCTTCGGCACAGGAATCCTGACAACACTGAATGGTGTGTGCATGGGAAAATGAGACAGTAGTAGCCACAGTCTTTCAGAATGTGGGCTCTGAGGAGTGGGAAGGAAAAATAAAGAGGAAGATGACTTGGCCAGTTGGATTAGTTGACTCCTTCCTGCCTGTCAACTTCCTGTTTGTGTTCATAGCAACCAGACTGACCATGCAAAAGGCTTAGGAGCAAACAAATCTATGCGTATTTCCACAGGCTTGGTGACATCATGCGCAAAGTGGATTCGGGTAGAAATGTATGTGCTACGTCTCCTTTTAGTCATACCATTTCATCTTTGTAATACTTTTTCCTTGGAAGAACCCAAAGTGAGACACGTTGAGTTACCAGCTTTTAAAATCCACCTTCCTGGGGGCTTCCCTGGTGGCGCAGTGGTTGAGAATCTGCCTGCCAATGCAGGGGACACGGGTTCGAGCCCTGGTCTGGGAAGATCCCACATGCCGCGGAGCAACTAGGCCCGTGAGCCACAACTACTCAGCCTGCGCGTCTGGAGCCTGTGCTCCGCAACAAGAGAGGCCGCGACAGTGAGAGGCCCGCGCACCGCGATGAAGAGTGGCTCCCGCTCGCCACAACTAGAGAAAGCCCTCGCACAGAAACGAAGACCCAACACAGCCAAAAAAAAAAAAAAAAATTTCCACCTTCCTGATGAGGTAGATTAAGCAATGTTTATTAAACACTTACGTGAGGTTGGCATCACACAGAAACCCCAGACTTTGAGAGCCTGGGCTGGGCTCTCCCAGCTAGACCAATGGATTTTACGTTTTTCTCACTTCAAAACTTGTAGTGCATAAGCCTCCAGGGTGGGCCAGCCAGTAGAAGTGAGGGGTTCCAACCTAAAAGGGGACCTTAGTTGTCAAAGATACGTGAAGAGAAGAAGATTTTACTAGATTCCCTCTTGTGAATCTTCTTGCTGAGGATGTACTGAGGCAGTGCACCTCACAGTGTGGTCCATAGACCAGCAACATCTTCATCACTGGGGGACTTAGAGATGCAGATCCTCAGGCTCCATTCCAGACCTGCTGAATCAGGAACTCTGAGCGGGTGGGACGGCAGCGATCTGCATTTTCACAGCCCTCCAGGTGATGTGGACGCATGTTAAAGTCTGAGGATCCACTTGGGGCTTGCAGGGGTTGCCCAGAGGCCTGCTGATTAAGTGATCCTGTGTGCTGCGGGGCTCAGTGTGGTGCTGGGTGGGCTGTGCCCACTGTGAGCCCCTCTTCCCTCATAACCAGCGGCCTCCCCAGCCAATGAATGCTGAGAAAACAAGGAAAGTATTTGTTTGAAGGAGAGCCAAACTGTTAGTCTGTCCAGCAATCTTTCTGCACATCTTATCTGGCCAACTGGTTTCTGGACCGAGGGGCCCTTTGGGTGAAGAACCATCCCAAAAGGAGATGAGACAGAGTGAAGCCAGGGTCCTCCCAGTGGGAGCGGTGGCCAGTGAGTGATTAGAGCCTGGGGCGGCCACGCACATGAATGTCCTGGTCTTTGGTTTCCATCTGTGGACCTCAACACCCATGTGGCTTTTTCTTGTATCTTTTAAATACATATCTGCCTGAGAATCACCTAACAAAGGAAAAGGATTCACAGTGAAACAAGGACAAGCCACTGACGAGTCTACTCTCCCAAACCAAAGACTTCATTCCCCGCCCCACCCCCACCCCCCGCTTCCTCAAGAAAAAATCTTTAATGACTTGAGCCTCGTGATTACCCTAGCAAAGCTGAGTGAGCCCCAGGGATCCCTCATCTGCGCGCACGGGAGCTGATGACGCCGATCCAAGGAATTATGAAAAGCGTTGCAGGATAGTGTTTGCAAAAACCTTCGGGGGAAAGACATGTGCTCTGACATGTAGATAAAGGATGCCCTGAATTTCTGCAGCTGAGGTCATGGGGTGATGGGGCCTTGGGCCCTGGCCTCGGTCTTTGGTTCAAATCCCTGCTCAGCTGCTTCCTTCCTGTGTGACCTTGGCAGTAATTTACTTAAGCCTCAGTTTTCTCGTCTGTAAAATCAGGGAGATAATCTAAATCACAAAATTGCTGTGAGGATTCAAAGAGAGAAATGAATGTGAATGTTAGGATGGTGTCTGGCACGTTGTATGGCTTTAGGGAGGGTTTGCTCTGTTGAAGCTGTACTTTCAGACCATGTGCACAACTGTTCATGATGTGTGAGATCAGTGTATTGGTTTGCAACAGAATTTTTTTAAAGAAATAAAAAATAATGCATTACACCTTGTAAAATACGTATTGTTTCATGAAACTGGGGTGGGGGGGGGTGTGCACGCGAGCTCATATGCAACAGAAGAGTATTTCCTATTGTGGGCTGCACTAAAAAGATGTGAAACCACTGATGAGGAGAGAGTTGTCTGGCCATCTCTGAGGAGGACACATTTGCATAAGCTACAGCACCTCCAACTTTCTACGTCTGAGATGCAGGGAGCAGGGGGACCTCCTGCTCTTGCTCCGTGGGCCTTAGCTGAGTCCTTACAGAGCATGTGCCTGGGTCTCTGCCTCCTGGGGAGCCGTAGTCCTGGTACATTCATTTTGGGGCATTCGTGAGTTTGTTTATAGATCACAGCTCATGTGTCACCCAGGGAGACCAGGCCCAAAAGGCCCAAGTCACACACTCCCTGCAAGAGGTGCTGGTTTAGGCTGTTGCCCCCTTACCAGGAATCAACCATTCTTGTCTGCATGAGCCTGAAGTGGGTATCACTGCTGCCTCCGCAGACCTCCAGCTTAAGAACTCTGCCTTCAGGACGTCTTTATATCCACACAGAACTCAAAATTGAGTCCTACCAGGAAAAAGAAATCCCACTGGCTCCTCCTGAACCTGAGGGTCCAGACTCTCAGCCTTTCTTTTTTTTTTTTTTTTTTTTTAATTTTATTTATTTATTTATTTATTTATGGCTGTGTTGGGTCTTCGTTTCTGTGCGAGGGCTTTCTCTAGTTGTGGCAAGTGGGGGCCACTCTTCATCGCGGTGCGTGGGCCTCTCACTATCGCGGCCTCTCTTGTTGCGGAGCACAGGCTCCAGACGCGCAGGCTCAGCAATTGTGGCTCACGGGGCCAGTTGCTCCGCGGCATGTGGGATCTTCCCAGACCAGGGCTTGAACCCGTGTCCCCTGCATTGGCAGGCAGATTCTCAACCACTGCGCCACCAGGGAAGCCCCCTCAGCCTTTCTTATGCATCAGATTCGTTTGGAATATTTTCTCCTCTTCAGACCCAGAGTTGACCCTCCTGGATGTTTACTCAACTGCTGAGGAGGTTCATCTGGTGGGCAGGCCAGGCTCCATCTGGAACATTTTTATGAGCTTGCTGAGGAGGTTGAGTAGAGACCAAGAGTGCTCTTCTGGGAACACGCCACCACAGGGGAAAATCATCATCCTGTGGGCTCTCTTTTTTTTTTTTTAATTAAAAAAAATGTTTTAATTGAAGTATGGTTGATGTACAATATTATATGTTACAATATATGATTGAAAAATTTTAAAGGTTATACTCCATTTATAATTATTATAAAATATTGGCTATATTCCCTGTGTTGTACAATATATCCTTGTAGCTTATTTTATACAGAACAGTTTGTACCTTTAATAACTTACTCCAATATCGCCCCTCATCTTTTCCCTCTCTCCACTGGTAACCACTAATTTCTTCTCTATATCTGTGAGTCTGCTTCTTTTTTGTTATATTCACTGGTTTTTTGTATTTTTTAGATTCCACATAGAGGTGATATCATACAGTATTTGTCTTTGTCTGACTTATTTCACTTAGCATAATACCCATCCATGTTGTTGCAAATGGCAAAAGTTCTTTTTTTATGGCTGAGTAATATTCCATTGTATATATATACCACATCTTCTTTATCCACTCACCTGTTGATGTACACTTAGGTTGCTTCCATGTCTTGGCTATTGTAAATAGCACTGCTTTGAACATTGCGGTAACTTTTTGAATCAATGTTTTTGTTTCTTTCAGATATATATCCAGGAGTGGAATTGCTGGGTCATATGGTAGTTATATTTTTAGTTTTTTGAGAAACCTCCATACTGTTTTCCACAGTGGTTTCACCAATTTACATTCCCACCAACAGTGCACAAGTGTTCCCTTTTCTACACATCCTTATTAACATTTGTTATTTGTATTGTTTTCGATGATAGCCAGTCTTACAGGTGATACTGTAGTTTTGATCTGCATTTCTCTGATGATTAGTGATGTTGAGCATCTTTTCACATGCCTGTTGGTCATCTGCATGTCCTCTTTGGAGATCTGTCTATTCAGGTCTTCTGCCCATTTTTTAAGCAGCTTGTTCGTTTGTTTGTTTGTTTGTTGATATTGAGTTGTATGAGCTGTTTATATATTTTGAATATTAACCCTTCATCGGTCATATAATTTGCAAATATTTTCTCCCATTCTGTAGATCGTCTTTGTTTTGTCAGTGGTTTCCTTTGGTATGCAAAAGCGTTTAAGGTTAATTAGGTCTCACTTGTTTATTTTTGCTTTTATTTCCTTTGCTTTAGGAGACAGATCCAAAATTTTATTGCTATGATTTATGGCAAAGAGTGTTCTGCCTATGTTTTCCTCTAGGAGTTTTATGGTTTCTGGTCTTACATTTAGGTCTTTAATTTATTTTGAGTGTATTTTGTATATGATGTTAGAGAATGTTCTAATTTCATTCTTTTATGGGTGGCTGTCCAGTTTTACCAGCACCACTTATTGAAGAGACTATCCTTTCTCCATTGTATATTCTTGCCTCCTTTGTCTTGGATTATTTTCCCAAAAATGTGTGGGTTTATTTCTGGGCTCTCTATTCTGTTCCATTGATCTGTTTGTTTTTGTGCCAGTACCATACTGTTTTGATTACTATAGCTTTGTAGTATAGTCTGAAGTTAGGGAGCATGATTCCTCCAGCTCTGTTCTTCTTTCTCATGATTGTTTTGGCTATTCTGGGTCTTTTGTGGTTCCATACAAATTTAAAAATTATTTGTTCTAGTTCTGTGAAAAATGCCATTGGTATTTTGATAGGGATTCTGTTGAATCTGTATATTGTCTTGGGTAGTGTGGTCATTTTAACAATATTAATTCTTCTAATATAAGAACACGATATGTTTTTCCATCTGTGTTGTCCTGTGGGCTCTTTTGCTTCATTTCCCTCTGAAGCTTTTCTCTGCCTTGGAGTGAGGATTTGCAGTAGGATTGAAAATGCATTGGGCAGAGAGAACACACCAGTTCTTGTCCTGGTTCTGAGGCACAACCAGCAGGATGAGCTTCGGCCGCTGTCACAGCCTCTCAGAACCCCTATAACGAGTGTTAGTACTAACACCCACCTCCTTTCAGGGTGGTTGTAAGGACCCACAGTCACAGCTTTAAGTGAGCTCAGTCAGTGCAGACCCAGCGAGTCTGTCATTTCTGGGTGTCCCCTCTGCAGCCTGGTCTGCCATGTGGCCACATCCCAGCTCCCCTGCAGTCATGGTTAGAACGCCTGTCTCAACAGGCTGCAAATGATCACCCAGGAAGGGAACCCAGAATCCCCAAAGCAAGTCACTCAGCTGGCCATTGCCGCTTCCGTTAAGGAGGGAGCCCTGGTGAGGGGCCGGACCATGAATAGCACAGCATCCTGTGCCCCAGACCCACGTGAGGTTCCCTCAAGAGTTGTGTCAATAAGGTCCATTTTCTGAAACAGCTTTTCTGTTCTGATTATAAAAGTCACACCTGCTTCTTAGTGAAAACTTGGAACATGTGGGAAGTCTACAGAAATAAATCAAATCTAAAATCCCATCCCCAGGACTTCCCTGGTGGTGCAATGGTTAAGAACCTGCCTGCCAATGCAAGGGACACAGGTTCGAGCCCTGGTCTGGGAAGATCCCACATGCCGTGGAGCAACTAAGCCCCTGCGCCACAACTACTGAGCCTATGCTCTAGAGCCTATGTGCCGCAACTACTGAGCCCACGTGCTGCAACTACTGAAGCCCGGGCGCCTAGAGCCCATGCTTCGCGACAAGAGAAGCCACTGCAATGAGAAGCCCGCATGCTGCAATGAAGAGTAGCCCCCACTTGCTGCAGCTAGAGAAAGCCAGCATGCAGCAACAAAGACCCAACTCAGCTGATTAATTACTTAATTAACTTTTAAAAAATAAAATAAAATCCCATCCCCAAACGCCAGGTTCCACAATGATGTCAGATGCAACTTTGCTTTCTTCCCTTGTCACCACGTGGACAGGACTTTCCAGTGTATGTAAAACTGTATTGATGCCACTTTTTTTTTTAAATTTTATTGAAGTATAGTTGACTTACTGATGTGTTAATGATGTGTTAATTTATGCTGTTCAGTTATACATATATATATATATATATATACATATTCTTTTTCACATTCTTTTCATTGTGGTTTATCACAGGATATTGAATATAGTTCCCTGTGCTGTACAATAGGACTTCGTTGTTTATCCATTCTATATATAATAGTTTGCATCTACTAATCCCAAACTCCCCAATCCTTCCCTCTCCCACCTCCCCTCCCCCTTGTCAACCACAAGTCTGTTCTCTGTGTCTGTGAGTCTGTTTCTGTTTCTTAGATATGTTCATTTGTGTTATAGTTTAGTCTCCACATTTAAGTGATACTATATGGTATTTGTCTAGGTCCATCCATGTAGCTGCAAATGGCATTATTTCATTCTTTTTTATGGCTGAGTAGTATTCCATTGTGTGTATGTATGTATGTGTGTGTGTGTGTGTGTTTGTATATATATATATATATATATATATATATATATATATATATATATATATATATATCTCCTCACCACATCTTCTTTATCCATTCATCTGTTGATGGACATTTAGGTTGTTTCCATGTCTTGGCTATTGTAAATAGTGCTTCTTTGAATAGAGGGGTGCATGTATCTTTTCAAATTATAATTTTGTCTGGGTATATGCCCAGGAGTGGGATTGCTGGATCATATGGCAACTCCATTTCTAGTTCTTTGAGGAACCTGCATACTGTTTTCCATAGCAGCCATTGGTATGTTTTCCATACCAATTTACATTCCCACCAGCAGTGTAAGAGGATTCCCTTTTCTCCACACTCTTTCCAGCATTTATTATTTGTAGACTTTTTGATGATGGCCATTCTGACCAGTGTGAAGTGGTACCTCATTGCAGTTTTTATTTTCATTTTTCTAATAATTAGCAATGATGAGCATCTTTTCATGTGCCTACTGGCCATCTATATGTCTTCTTTGGAGGAATGTCTATTTAGGCCTTCTGCCAATTTTTTGATTGGGTTCTTTGTTTTTTGTTGAGTTGTATGAGCTGTTTGTATATTTTGAAAATTAGGCCCTTGTCGTTGATGCCACTTTTAATAACTGCATAGTGTTCTGCTTTATAGAATAATTTACTTAGCCATCATTACTGGACATTTTGATTGTTTCCAACTTCTCATTATTAATCCGTGTTCAAGACTGTATTGCATAAATTGTGTCGCAGATTTTTCTTAGCTTTTTATTGAGAAATAATTTCAGACTTAACCAAAAAAAAAAAAATAGTAAAAATAGTACAAAGAGCTCTCATATGCCTTTCAATCAGTCTTTCCAAATGTAAACATTTTATAAAACCATAACACAAATATAAAAACCTGGAAATTTACTGATACAATACCATTAACTAATCTATATACTTTATTCAGAGTTCTCCAGTTGTCCCACTAGTATCGTCCTCTGTTCCAGGATGCCACATTACATCATTTGTCCTGTGTGTTTAGTTCCTCCTCAGTCTTTCTCTGTCTTTCATGAACCTGATCCTCTTTCTAGTTGAGGTTAAATTCACATCACATAAAAGCAACCATTTTAAAGTGTGTGGTTCAGTGGCATTTAGTACATTCATAATATTGTACAACCACCACTCCTGTCTGGTTCCAAAACAATTTCATCAGACTTTGATCTGTTGAAGATTATTATCCTGTTGAAGATATTCTGTAGAATATCCTGACATCTGCATTTGTCTGATGTTTTCTCATAATTAGATTGAGATTATGCCTTTTGGGCAGGAAAACCAGTGAAGTGATGTTCTGTTCTTGGGGCACCGTATCCGAGGGCACGTGATGTTGATACATTTCATTACTGGTGATGTTAACTTCAATTTGGTTAAAGTTGTATCTGCGAAGTTTCCTTACTGTAAAGGTACTGTTTTACCCTCGGTAATTAGGAAGTATCTTATGAGGAGATACTTTGAGATCAGGTTCTTTAACCTACCATTTTTCCAAAAGCCAAGAAACTTAAATCTCTGAGATGGTGTGGGAAGAAAGAATGGTGGAGAGGAACTGGCCCAGGTGTGGCCAGATCTCAGTCTGTGCATGTATCTCAGTTTCTCCTTCTGCACAACAGAAAGAATTATGCTGGTTATGTAAGGATCTTGTATGGAAAAGAAGAGAAATCCTAGAACTAGGTACTCAGAGGTCATTCTGAGGTGGAAAGCGCTGTCAGTGAGCAGTACCTCTGCCTGGCAAGCCCACGACAAATCTCCTTGGCTTCCAGAAGAGATGGAGGAGGCAGAGCCCCAGTGGGGGTAAAGCCTCTGCAGAGGGTGTGGTGGGCCTGGAGAGCTGGCCTGGCTGTGCCTTTAACGCCTTTGGCTTCTCCCCCTTCCCAACACCCTCTTCTGTGGCCTGGCGCAGCCGACACCCAGAGGCAGGTGAGTGGGCAGCTTGGGAGAGGCCACAGGGCATGTCTACTGCATGTGCAGGTTCGACGCCAGCCTTTGCCCCCTCGCAGCGGCCCCGTGCACCCTCCAGCTGCCCGCTGCATGTTGGCACTCGCTGTGCACACCTCTGCTTCCTCACCTCACGCTTCGTGTGTCTCCTGCGCTCCCCCTTAACCCCATCATCCTCCTTCGTGCTGGGTTTGCTGCGCCTGCTGTAGGGGGAGTAGCCCAGGATGCTTGGGGAGGGGTCGTCTTCCTGGGTGGTCTCCGGACAGGTGGCCCAGCTCATGCCTGCAGAGGCCTGAGATGTTACTCCTTGGCCCTTAGCCACTGGGCAGCCTGGTCACCGCGCAGCAGCTGGCCGGTCACCCTTGCTCCTGTGGAAGGAAAGGAGGGCAGTTGGTGGGAAACACAGGCCCTGCTTGCTGTGCTGCTCCGAGCCCCTCCCCACCCTCTGGGAGCCCCTGGCTCTGGGCCTTGGTGCTCTGCTCTGCCGGGACCTGGGGTGTGCTAGATGGTGCACGGCTGTCCCACGCTGACCCTCTTTATCCCATTGTCCCTCCAGGGCATTGAGCGCCTCAAGCGAAAGCACCAGCCCAGGGAACGCACAGGCAGCTGGAAGTCAGTCAAAGAGACCTTTGATGGGGACCTTTCCCTGAACTGGTTCAACCCCTTCTCTGGACTGCGTCATCCAAAGCCTCTCAGTGACGGTGACTGGGTGCGACAGGTGGCATCGCTGTCAGACACTGAGAACACAGAAACAACAGAGGAGCAGTCAGAGCAGAGGAAGGACGAGGACTCTGTGGAGGTGATAGATGAATGATGCTGTGGGGAGAGGGCCAGGCACCAGGCAGTCGCATCACCCTATACGCCGGCGGCGTGGCCACAGGGCTCCTGGGCACCACTCGCTCCCCTGCACCCACCGCTCCCTTCACACCACCCCCTTGGCCTTGCCGTCCTCTGACCCCTCCTCCCTCTCCCCACGTTGGACCAGGTCGGAGATGGGGGTGGACTAGGGGTGACAGAGGAAGACGAGAAACTTGCTCTGAGCTCATCTGCCCATGAGGGATTGTCGAGAACCATTCTCCGAGGCTGGGCGCCCTTCACAGCCGGTGCAGCCTCACCCAGCAAAGGAAGCTCTGAATCAGGCAGCCTGGGGGCAGAAAAGAACTGGCCTCTGTCCTTTCTTGGGATGTCTGTCTTCTCTTGAGAAGGTTGGGGCCCAGGCTCCTGGCTTTTGAGAACTAAGGCTGTGTGCGGTTGTGATGGAAGAACAGAGCAGGGCTGGCCTTGGGAACCTGGGGTGGGACACTGGCATCAGGAGAGATGGACCTGGAAAGGCTGAAAGGATCCTGGTCACTCCCCCGAAAGGGGTTCCCCCTGGTGCCTGCCTAAACTAGAAGAAAGGCATGGCGGCCTCAGCTACCTTCAGGGCTCAGGCTTGGTTTGAGAGAAGACTCCAACAGCAGGCTATACACACACACACACGGGACATGCCCAGGTTGGAAGCAAGCCTGAGTTATGACAGTAACACCCAAACTTAGCTCCCGTTCCATAGATACTAGAATCCCTGAGTCAGCTCGGAGGTGTCCTGCCTTGTGGCTAAAAATCTGTCCATTCCCACTGGAGGGTCGGGAGGAAGAACCTATTTAGAGCTACCGGAACTCTGACCTCCCCCATGAGAACTGCATTTAACTGCCCGTCCTGGAGAGAGTCTAACCACCTACATGGGCAGAACTGACCAGAAATCTGGCCTGAATGTTTTAGGCCAGTTCTCCCAAGACAGTGCCCATCATGAATCTCTGAAAGGATGGGTGGTGGCCAGGGCCTGCAGATTGAAACAGCCCCCCACCACACACACACACACACACACACACACACACACACACACACACTCTCTCTCTCTCTCTCTCTCTCTCTCTCTCACTCTCTCTCTCTCTCTCTCTCTCTCTCCACGCTCTCTCTCTCTCTCTCTCTCTCTCCACGCTCTCTCTCTCTCTACCAGAGAGGGCATCTCTGGTGGGCCCCTGTGCTGCTACCCACAGCTCTGCTTCCAGGCCAGCCCTATGGGGCCACCAGCACTGGTGAGATGAGGTGGTGGGCAAGGCAGACTTGGGGCACCCCTTGGGATGTCTTCTTTACCGCAAAGGTCAGGAAGGGGCACCCTTGTTTAACACCCTTCTTTTCCTGGGTCTGGTCCAAGTCAGGACCCCTCTGGCTGGCCTGCCCCCTCTGCACTCCGAGGTGGAGGCCCACAGGGTTACAAAGGCAGCTTTATTCCTGGGGATGGGGGAGTGGATGGGAGGTACAGAGGGATGGATCTTACCTCCTTGGCCATGAGAGAGAGGGACTGAAGCAACAGGATCAGCAAATTCACAGACCACATCTAGGGCCACATCCAAGATGGTTCCCAAGGGAAGGCCTTCCTGAAAAGGGGACCTGGGGTCCAGCAGCATGTCCGGGGAGCACAGGGCTGGCTGTCCTCACCGCGCATGAGCTGGGAGTGCTCAGCAGGGCAAGGGCCTGGGATGGGCCTGCCTGGTATGAGGGGGAGGGCTGCTCTCCGATCACTCCCAATGCTGCCTGGAGGAGGGGGTGTTTCAGGTGTTAGAGTGAGAGTGACATGTCTGGATGGGACCAGGTGAGGAGGCTGTGGCTTCCTTGGAGAAGGTTCAGGGCTGTATGGAGGGAGCAGGTATGCAGGCTCCCTCACCAGGAGAGGTGGGGCCGTTCACCATCTTCTTCCCTCCCTCCCTCCCTCACCCCCCCACCCACCCCCGCGCTGGCCCCCTTGAAGGTTCCTGATTTTAACTTACCAACACCATCAGTCATCAAGTAGGAGGGACCACTGGGTCATCCGCCCCCACCAAGGGGCTGGGGCTCCTTCCACGTGGAAGACTGGACATGCCTACTACACTACAGGTGCCTCGAAGGCTCACCAACCGTGGGGAAGCGTAGGGGCTGTGAAGTTCGGTTTTAGGTGCCATAGTTTCAAGTTGCCTGAAGTTGTCGAAAGTCAAAGGTGAACAGACAGCACCTGGCCCTCAGTCCTGCTTCTGGTTTGGCGGGCAGGCCTAGGCCCAGGCTCAGTGTGTGCAGAGATCCGAGGGAAAGGCCCCGTCCATCCGCTCTTCCTCAGGTAGGCCCCCCTCAGGGAAGGAAGAGGGATGGGGTTTCAGGCAGACAATAGCGAGGAGAGAATGTATTTCCAGCAGGCCCAGCCCAGCTCTGGCAGAAGACTCTACTTAGCTGGTGCGTCCAGGGCTGATGCACTCTGGGGCTGAAAAGGTGGTCCCTCTTCACGGGGCAAGTGGGCAGCAGCTTCTGATAGCCTGTGTCTCCAGGGAGGGACTCTGTGGCTGTGGACGCCTTTGGTTCTGACTGCAGATAGTGGTGGCCCTGCTCTTTGAGGCCATGACTCAAGGCAGGGAGGTGAGGTTCTGTGGCCCAAGCTGGGCGTTTCTAGCTGTCAACAGGCTACCCTGTGATTCCACATGACCTGGCCTAGGGGGTCCTGCTGCCTGTGGTTTGTGTTGGCCTTTGAACGCTAACTTTCACCCAGCTGGCTCTTGAATCTGCCCTCATATGAGTAATCAAATCTAATCATCTGAAATCTAATGAGTAATAAAATCTAATTATCCGAAAGCTAATCCCAAAGCAGGAAATGCTGAAACGCTCAGCCAAGGCTTAGAGCCAGTCAGAGCTGCTGCCTCTTTCCAAGGCATCAGGCAAAGGCTAGTTGTGATGAGAACAGTCTTCTCAGCATGAAGCTCTTTCACCTGATTGGAACTAAACTTGATAAATTTCTCAAGTCCAGCTATTGTTGGGATGCCTTTTATTTGGAATCTAATGGTCTCACCTGGCTTCACTGTCCTGGAAAATTCAGACACACAGACATGCATTCAGCTGAGGATGCTGCAGGAGAGGGGAGGTAAGTTGTGTGAGAAACCAGGGGTCCCAACCTCAGCTCAGCCTCTTTGAAGGGTCCTGGCCATTCCTGGACACAGCACAGTGGGCATCCATGCTGGGCGCTGTGAGAAGCACCTAGGGAGCTTTTGATGAATACTGATGATTAAACCCATGCTGGAGAGTCAGATGCAGCCTGTCAGGGTTGGAACATGGCACCAGGGCGGGGCAGGGGTGCCAGTAGCATCTCAGCTGTTGGCAGCACTGTTTATAAACTGACAAGCTAAGAACGAGTTCAACCTCTGACTTGCTGTGTCTGATCCACACAGTGATTTTTACAACTTGAATTAATTGCCGCATTTTAAGACCCAGGAGCTTTACACTGTAGAAGAACACACACGCTCCTCTAGCTTATTCCAAAAGGTCAGAAGATCCGGAAGTGCAGGGCCCATGTTCCTACACAGTCTCAGTTAAATGAGGTGAGTGGCAGCACCCACTCCTGTTTACCACGGTCATCCCTGTTCCTGTTTGTCCACAACACCCCACTGGCCCCATTGTTACCGCCAACTGGTCTGGCCAGTTTGAGTCTGTGCCCCCTGGGTCTATAGGCTGCCTCTTCACTCACCATCACCCTGGGGGAAGACAAAGGGCCAGGAACAAGCATGACCTCTGGAGCCAGACAGACCTGGGTCCTCTTAGGCACTCAGGCCATTTTCTATCCGTTTTCCTCTTGCTGTTTGGCCCATTTGACTTTCACAGCTGTGCCATGTGGTGAACAGGTATTATTATCCCCATTTTATAGATGAGGAAACTGAGGTTCAGTTTCTGAGGCTTGCTGAAGGCCAGTCCCCTGGCTAGTTAGAATAAACTGGCCCCGGTATGGCACTCACCAGATCTGGGACACAGCTCTGATGCTTTAGATGACTCTGCTGCCTCTTTGGGCCTCAGTATTCTCCGATGTAAAGCAAGGTGATTAAACCAGCTTCCAGGGGCTCTTCCAGCTCTGACATTTCACAAACCCTCCTAGGAATCCTGCCCGTGTTTACAGATGTTCTTGCTCCATGGGTATTAGCAACAGTTGTTTCATATGAAATCCAAGAGGAATATCTGTTTTATGGTGGATCACAGAAAAGGAATCATCTAGCCTCTCACTACTAAAATGTGCTCTGGGGGCCACACTACTGGCAACAGTGGCATCACCTGGGAGCCCTGTTAGAGACACAGATTCTGAGCTTCCAACCCCACCTGCTGAATCAGAATACACATTTTAACAATATTCCCCCAGTTAATTTGTCTGTATCTTAAGGTCTAAGGAAAACAGTAGTTTACTGGTTTTTCCTTGGAATATTCAGACACCCTATAAGAAATAGACCATCAGAAACCTTCATTCAGGAACAAAGCATTAGAGTTCGGTCAAGTCCTTTGCTAGATCTATCAGCGTATCAAAATCAATAGTTTCCATATAGTCCAGCAAGCAAGTACAAAATATAATGAAAAATATTTCATTCACAAAAGCTATAAATACATCTTGGATGTAATCCAACTAGGAATGTGCAAATTGTGTATGAACAATAAAACTTTTCTAAATGTAACAAAGAAGACCTGAATAAATGGAACAATGTCCCACATGCCTAGATGGGAAGACTCAGTGTAGTCACTTGGCGTGATTCTCCCCCCCGATAACTTGGTAAATTCAATGCAGTGCCAATCTCAATCCCAACAGTTTTTAAAAGTTCTATGAACAAGAGAAATAGTGGTGAGGAGCATCTGCCTACTACGTATCAATATGTACTATAGAACTACAATACTTCAGATGGTATGATATTGCATTAGGAGAAGATAAATAAGCAAATTAAAGAGTCCAGAGACCCAGATGTATGAAAGCAGCATTTCAGAACACTAGGAAATGACAGATTATTTGAGAAAGTTGGAGCTCTATCTATATCACTCCACATGCTAAAAAATTAAATTCCAGGTGCCTAATAGTATAAAGCCAAAAGTTTTAGAAAAAAGCATAGGAAACATATATTCTTGGGGTGACATGAAACCCAGTATCCCTAAAGGAAGGAATTAACAAATTTGGCTACATTAAAATGGCAAAGTTCTAGTGGTAAAAGGCATTTAGAGGTTAAAAAAAGACTGTGAAATTATTTGCAGCAGTAAAACTTTTTTGTATAAAGACTACACACAATATGAACAAATTAATGACTCAAAAATAGGTAAATGATCTGAACAAGCAATTCACAGGAGATAGTCAATTAATATAAAAATATTCAGCCTCACAAATAGAGATGCAAATTAAAACAACAGTGAAATTATTCAACCATTATATCGGCAAAAATCAAAAAGATCTGTCGGTGGAGCATAAATCAATGCAATCTTTTCCCAAAGCAATTTGGCATTAGCAAAATGTATCTATATTTTGACCCTATAACCCCCTACCGTGAATTCACATCTCAGAAATACCTGCACACATGAGCAAAGATCTATGTCCTGGAGAGATTTTCTGCACTGTTCGTAAGAACAGCTTAAGTGGACTCACCCTTGGTCAATGGTCTGCAGCGGGGAGACGCCCAGGCTTTCTACAGAGGACTTGGTGTCTGTCAAAGAGATGTGCAGGGCATTTTAGAAGATGTAAGTGCCGATAAGTGGCTGGCCACTTCTGCCTGTGTCAGGCAGCTGTGGTGGGGCGGGGATGAGAAGCGGGGGAGAAGATGTGTGAGGCAGGTACATGTTTTCATGGTAAGTAAAAGCAGAGAAATAGAACCAAAATGATGAGTTATATCAAGCCAGGAAAATGTGTGTGTGTGTGTGTGTGTGTGTGTGTGTGTGTGTGTGTGTGTGTGTGTGTGTGTGTGTGTGTGTGTGTGTGTGTGTCTGTGTCAGAAGGCTTTAGGAGAGAATCTGTTCCATGCCTTTCTTTAGCTTCTGGTGTTGCCGGCAATCATGTATATCTATAAATAACCTGACATCCTGAGCTTTGTCAGACTCTCTTTTAAGGAACTCAAGACATGTCATGCCATGCCAGCCAGAGTGCAAGCCTGACCTGTATCCTGGCCTCTTTGCAGCCCTAAGCAGGATCCCTCTTCACCAAACTAAGGACCATCCTGCACCACCCAGCCCCACCTGCAGCCTGTGGTTCTGAGATGCCCCATCTAGCAAGACAGACGGGTGCAAGGAGGCTTCCCCAGAAAGGCCCTTTAAACAAGGGACGTTTGTGAGGGAGGATTCCCATAGATGCCCTTCCCGAGCTCCAGGGTTAATACACAGGCTCCCGCCCACCACACCAGGGCTCCCTTCCATACCCTTGGATATCATACCTCCTCACAGACAAGACCCCAAATCCCAAAAGGGGCCTGTCAGTCAAGTTGCCTCACAGAGCAGCCCAGAGAAAGAAGCAGAACTGAAGCTAAGCTCTGTTCTTCCCTCAGAGTGCCCCTACCTCTAATCTGGCCAGAACACCTGACACTGGTGTACCCACTTCCCCCACCTGGCCCTGGCTGAGCCCTCTTCCTCGGACCCACACCTCAGGCCTGGTGCCCCTCCTCCACCCAGGGATCCCCTGGGCTTACATCATGTTTTGCATGTTTCAGGCTTCACCTCATTTGTAACATTCATCCAAATATCTAGCTCTTCTGATCCAGTTTCCACTCCCCACCAACACCCTGTGGTTTCTCCATGCCTTTGGCAACGCAGATATATTAGCTAAAACCTCTTAATTCCTGAAATACAGTCAGAGCCAATTAAAAGGCAGGCCAGCCAGGCAAAGCTAGAACACCTTTTAAAAGGCACCTCAAACATCCCTGGAACCATGACTGCCTGGAGAGATGTGCGTTTTCCCAGACTCCTCTCAGGAGGTGGAAGAAACACTCTGCTAAGCCACTTGGGTGAGGGTGGGGAGTGAAATTCCCCAAGAGAAACTCGTGACAATTAAGTAATGAAAGACTGCTAACTGCCTTCCAGGAGGGTGGGCCCCTGTAACTTTTGCATCTTTAGAATTTTGTACAATGTGCAAGTAATTACTTATTCCAAAAATTAAAATGTTAAGAATTCAGTTGACCAAAAATGTAAAAAAAAAACCTGTTTGATCCATCACTTCTCCAGAAATAATTATTTGGAAAAGCAAGGTGTCATTTTTCTTAGGAATACAATTGACCTGAAGAATAAGCCAACTGGGGGTCCCTCCAGGATTCTTAGGGCCCCACCCCCAAGCCAAGGCTGAACTCCAGCCAGGAGCCCCTTCTGCCTGCAGGTGGCTAACCTCTACGGGGAGCTCAGGGTACTGGAAAGATGCAAACTCCTGAGAGGCGGTCGTTTCCTTGGACTCTAGAATTCCTGCAATTATGAAACTTTTGATGATTGGTTCATCATCAAACATAGCCTGCCCATGTAGGTATTGGAGTCCAAGGGCAGAGTCTCTTCAGATGCTGCCAAAGAGCTAGAGAGGAGGGGTGTGATCATTTATTATAGCCCCCCCAAATGAGTGATCATCAAACACAGAATTAGATGAAATCTAGATGGATGGAACTGGGTTATTTTGGGTAAGTCTCTTCCTCTCCTTGGAAAACAAGAAGTTGGGCTCAAGGTGGAATAATAATTGGCTGCGTTCTCCAGGCTCCCATCCTGAGTCCATGGAGACATCACAGCTGTTTTGGGGGCTTTCCGCCCATTCTCCACTGCCCTGGGTACCCACAACCCATTGACTAGATTAGGCATTTGAGATAAAATCTTTGCCATCATAAAAGAAGACTTCTAATGACACTTCCAGCACCCCTAATTTCTGACTCTGTGATAGACCCCAGGCTCCTGGACTAGTAGTCTATTTGGCCCCCGTTTTCTCTATGCCTAGATTCCTTGTAACTACCAGGTGGTAGGTACTTAATAAATGTTTGTTTGTGTTTACTCATACGCACAAGTTTGTTAGTGTATGGAAATAGTCCACAGAGAAGAGGGGCACCTCAGATAGTGGGGACTCTAATCCCTCTTCTTGCCCATGGTTCCAGTACCTTGACCTTGCCTCTGCGTGGTCTTATGAAGGATGCCCAGGCTGGTGGCGTTTTTGCCCATGTATGTCTGCAGTTCAGGGGAGCCCGAGATGTGACAGTCTTTGGGGTAGCTGTCTTTCTTTTGAGAGTGATGGTGAACTTGATAGGGTTTCCCAGCAGCACAGGATCTGCGTGGACATACATCTAAAGAAGGTCCTCTTTTTGGGGTAGTCTGTACTCGCTCTCATAACTGCGGAGGCAGAAGGCATGGTCCATGACTCAGCGGAGCCTGAGTGAGACCCAAAAGCAGTTTCCTTAGAGGGCTCCTCCACGGGCCCAATGTCCCAACGCACCCCGGAGGCAGAAGCAGCCTACCCACCAGCCTGGACTCCAAGGACATTCCAGGGACCCAAGGGCTATGAACTCAGAGAGGTGTTCAAATCACCATGCCTGAAAAATAGCACATTCTGATGTCAGTCAGTGGGAATGGCAGAATAAAGACCTCTGAAAATTCACTCCTCCATAAAAACAATGAGAACATTGGCAAAAATGGTCAAAATCAACTTTTTCAGAACCCTTGAAATTAACCAAAGGCTTGCAACTATCTGAGGAGCATTTATTCTCTGTAACAATAGAGTGTTTTATGGTTTTTTTTAACTTGCTGATTCCCATCCCTTTCTCCCCAGCTCCACAGTAGCCTTAAAATCCAACAGCACCACAATCACAGTGAAAACCAGCAGCCTAATCACCTCTGAAGGGAGAAGAATGGGGTTGGATCTCCAAATATCCACCACAGAGAACTGTCATTCTGGCAGTCCTCTGGAAACCCCAACCCATGGGGCTTTGAGCTGATTCAGAGCTCACTCCTTATAATTTGCCTTAACCCAAAAGCATTTGTCAAAAAAAAAAAAAAAAGGGCATTGTTTAACATTGAAGTTGCCTAAGGCAACAGTAACAGCTGAGGGAAAACGCTCACCAAAAAACTTAAAAGGAAAAGCTGAATAACATCCATAGGGGCTTTGAAAAACTGAGACAGATTCCTGGGAATCTAGAAAGCCACGTGCATGTGTAGGGCTGTGTACATGCCCAGGAAAGACCTAGAAGGCCATAAGCTGTCACCTCTGACTGACCCTGAGTCCCTGCACAGGCAGGAAGTGAAGGCTGAGGCAGAGTTGAAAACTGCCTGCCAGAGCACTAAATGTGTACCCCAACTTTACACAGAGCCCCTTGGCAAAAGCTAGGAGACTTATCAATCCAAGATGTTTATGGAAGTTCCTGTCCAGTCATTAGCTGACCACTAAGCACACTGAGCAGAGACTTCAGTGGCCACGTACAACAAAGAATACAGACTTTGCAGAACTCTGTCAGGAAAGTTACTAAACAAACAGCAACAGCAAACAAACAAAACTTAACACACATTGGGGGCCGGGGGGCAAGGGGCCCGTGGATAGCAGAGACCTCAGAAAAGAAAGTAGCAGATGGGGAAGGCAGAGGCAGAGGTCTGGAGGGGGGAAGCCATTTAAGGGAAGAGGGAGCAGCACAGTTGGGGTGTAAAGTCAGGAAAGGAACTGGAGGCTGACTCTGAAGGGGCTGGAAGGCCAGGCTGAGGAGCTGCTATTTCATTTGGGGAGCACTGGGAAGCACTGAAGGTCATAGCAAGTTGAATCGGCTGGTCAGATAATACAAAAACCTCAATGAGGGCATTTTTAAAAAGAGGTGCAAGGCCTGCTTGCCTCTCCCCAGGCCTAAAAGCCCTACTTAAAGAAGGACTGACACAAAACCAGCAAGAAGACACTCTGAAGGGCAGAGACCTGTCAGATGGAATCTCAGTCATGCTAGAGATGGCTCGCCTTTCTCATTCAGGTAGGTGTCTACCATGAGGCTATTTTCAGTGTCATGGGCTGAATCGTAGGCGGTCATGCTGCGTGCTGGGATGCCCAATGCTCTCAGCTCCGAGATGACACCAGGCAGGGGCGATCAGCCCCACCCTTGGTACTTCTCCCTTTGGCCCCTGGTCTCCCGAGGGCGGATGGTCAGTGCCCATCCCCAGCGGAACAAGGTGTTGGCAGCCTAGCCCAGCCTGGCCACACAGCCCCCAGTGCGGCCCCACAGAGCATCTGAGAACATGGGGAGGGTGCAGTTGGACCAGGACAAAGGGCCAAGGAGCGTACCAGCTAGCTGACCTGAGGCACATGCTGACCTCTCTGTGCCTCAGTTTCCTCCTCTGTAAAATGGTAATCATTAGAACACCTACCTTTAGGGTTGTTCTGCAGATGACATGTTTATGCTTTCCTCCTGTCCCAAGTGGCCCCAGCCTGTCAGTGCCTCCTGGACCCAAGCATCCACAGAGCAATGGGTGGCGGGGAGGGATGGGGAGTGATGCTGGGCTCCAAAGATGTTCATGCTTTCAAAAATCCTAATGGGCGGTGTTATATTTCCTATGGAACAAAGCAAATTCCTCTTCCCAGGTGTGGTAGGCAGCTTCTAAGAGGGCCCCCAGTAATGCCCTCCTCCTCCCTGCAGAAGCCCCTCTCCCAGAACGTGGACTGGACCCAGTGACTCACTTCTAGACATCAGAGCACGGCAAAGTGAGGGGATGTCACTTCTGAGACAAGGTTACAAAGAGGCTGCGGCTTCCATCCTGGGGTCTCCCTCTCTCGTTCACTGGCTCTGACAGTAGTCGGCTACCTGGTGTGAGCAGCCCTGTGGAGGGGCCCACATGGTGAGGAACTGATGTCCCTGCCCTGAGGCTGCGAGCAGCCACGTGTGAGCGCCTGCCCCCAACTCAGTCAAGAGCCCCAAAAGGCCTACAGTCTTTGAAGGACCCTGAGCTAGAGCACCATGCCTGGATTCCTGACCTGCAGACACTGCAAGATGATAAGCATTTGTTGTGTTACGGCCTTACATTTGGGGGTAACGTGTTACACGGCAGCAGATAACCAATGCGCTAACTGCCCATCCAGTTCCCCTGCCCAGGGTGGGAGCGCTAGTCAGGCAGCCCTGACCAGAAGCCCTGCCTTGTGGCCAAAGATTCACAGTAGCTCCTGCAGGCCCAAGGACAGCAACATATTTCTAGGGGTGAAGGAGCAATATTAACCAGGGACCCGGGAGGGGAAAAGTTGTCAGGCCTACAGCGGAGGCCTCCAAAGTCAGCTTGGGTCCTGAGATTCCCTTACACGCGATGGGATCTTTTCTAACCTAACCTCGGAAGTGACTGCCGCAACACCTGGGAGGTCTGGGTGCTCAAGCTTGGGTCACAGGCTAAAAAAGGTGCCTGGATGTCGGGAGGGAGCACTGCCCTGGGAGTCAGTGTTGCTGACTCAACCACCACCTTGCTGTGCAACCTTGGGCCGCCTGCCCCATGTCTCTGGGCTGGTGTCCTCAGAATAAGCAGTGGTTTAGCCCACTGCTTCCCAAACTCCAACACATAAGAATCACCTGGGAATAGGTACAAACAGGCCCACACGTGTCAGGCATAACACATACTTGTTACATGTTACTGAGTCCTCATATTAACCCAAGGATGAACCGACAGAAACCCAGAGAAGCTCAGAGCCTCGCCCCGGGTCACAGAGCTTGGAAAGAGGGTGCAAGTCCACCCGCACCCCTGAGAACTAGAGCAAGACCAGTACAAGCTTCGCCTGCTGGTGGCCCATCCCCTTTCCTCTCCTTCCTCACACTCCAGCCCACCGCCCTGGGCTGGAGAACTCGGCCTGGTGGTAAAGGGGCAGGAGCGGGCATATCCTTCCACGGGCACCGTGTGCTCTGTGCCTGGGCCCCTGAGGGCCAGCGAGAGGGCCCCGTGGGTACAATACCAGTCACTTACTTGGAACTACCAGGCAGGCCAGGAGGGAGTGGGAGCCCCGACCATGGAGGGGGCATCCCCCTGGGTCAGGTACACAGTCACAGCCACCCCACAAAGGGGGCATTTAAGACTCACCTAGAGATGAACGCAGCTGCCCACCACCCAGGTGGCAAGAGCAGCCCCATGGCTTCTGTCTCTCTCTCTGGGCCTTGGAGAGTGTTCCCGGGGTGCTGGCCGGGTTGTCCCGAGGTCTGTGACCAAAACGATTTGCACAATAAACCCCAGGCGTTATTTGTGTTTCTCCCTCTCATTCTCTCCCACACGGACCGAAGATGAAAAGTTAATTGACATGGTTTCAGATTCCACACAGCGATCAACTTTACAAAACCACCAATTGTTACACATGGGTGTAGAATCAAAGAAGACTATCCACCATTATCTGAAAAGGCTATGGAGTTATGCCTGCCTTTTCCACCTACGTATCTGGGGGAAGTCAGGTTCTCTTCCTATATTGCAACTGAAACAATGTCCTGGACAGATTGAATACAGAAGCAGGTAGGAAAATCCAGCTGATTTCTATTAAGCCAGACATTGAAGAGATTTAGAACAATTTAAAACAATGCCACTCTCCTGACATAGTTTAGGCTTCCAAAAATAGTTATTTTTCACAAAGTGCGTTATTTATGTTAACGTGTTGAATTTATTATTATTCTTTTAGAATCAGTTAAATAAATATATTTTAAACTTCCCAGTTTAAATTTCTAAAATGGTAAATATTTGCAGAAAGAAACGTCATGGGACTTCCCTGGTGGCTCAGTGGTTAAGAATCTGCCTGCCAATGCAGGGGACATGGGTTTGAGTCCTGGTCCAGGAAGATCCCACATGCTGTGGAGCAACTAAGCCCGTGTGCCACAACTACTGAGCCTGTGCTCTATAGCCCGTGAGCCACAACCACTGAAGCCCGCGCACCTAGAGCCCATGCTCTGCAATGAGAAGCCACTGCAATGAGAAGCCCGTGCACTGCAACAAAGAGTAGCCCCCGCTCACTGCAACTAGAGAAAGACCACGCGCAGCAACGAAGACCCCACGCGGCCAAAAAAAGTAATAAAGTAAGATTCCCTTAAAAAAAAAGTCATAAACACAAGTGATTTGGGGTCTCAAAAATTTGTAAGAGTGTAAAAGGGACCTGAGACCAAACCATTTGAGAACAGCTGCTCTGGGCAAGGTGGACAGGGGTGACAGCCATCCTGCTGGCCCAGGACTGAGGGGTTTCCTGGGACACGGACTCTCAGTCCTAAACCCAGGAACGTCCCAAAGGAACTGGAATAATTTGCTTGCCCAACTGGAGCCCAGCCTGCAGGCAGGAAGAGTGAATTCCATGTGAATTCCATGTGAATACCATTTGCAGATGGGGAAGCTGAGGCTTGGAGAGGTCAAGCCGTGGGGTCAGCCTCCAAGCGGCAGGGCTGGGGTTCTGCACTCGGGTCTGACTAAAACCTGCACTCAGAATAGACTTCAGCAGGTGTAGATCTCTTGATAGCTTTGAATAGTCAATCAGGCCTAGCACTGAGGTGTAGTTTAAAGAGCTTACAGTCCAGTGGGGGGGGAAAAAACCTAATAACTGCTGAGCAATTGGTAAACAGTATGAGACAGCAACAAATCTGGGGCAAAATTACTCTACAGGCTTCTGTATTATCAGAATCTTTTATACTGAGATTCAATGTATGTATTCTTTGTAATATTATTTATGATTTATTATTATTTGGGTAAGAAAACTTATGGAAGGACTCTCAGAGCTGCGATAGTTCAAACAAGTGGGATCCCTGTAAGAGCTGGGGATCCTGGTCCCCACAGGACCAGGTGCTCATGTTCTGGTCTGGGAAGTGGTATTGGGGGGGTACTGGGGGTCAGACAGTAAACACGGAACACACGAACACTTTCAGGAATGACAAGAGCTATGAAGAAAAGACAGCAGGTGGATGTGAGAGCAGCAGGCTCCTTTGGCCAGCGAGCCAGGAAAAATCTCCCTGAAGAGGAGGCTTCTGATCTGAGACCTGTGTGACCAACAGAGGTGACCAAGCCCTGACTTCACAGCCAGAGATCTTCCTGGAGGAGGAGAGGCTGGAACTAGGGGTCGTGTCCATCCCTATGTGTACTTGGGCAAGATGAGGGGATTTCTCTAGGAATCAAGGGGGCCCCCTGCCACTGCTTTCCCCAGAGCAGGCTTTAGGAGAGAAAGGGCAGGGCACCAAACGGCACGTCCAAGCAGGGGAGATGGAGGCCATGACCAGGCCTCCCACACCTACCAGAGCACACAGGGTCCTGGACCCTGGCGTGGGGTGCTTCAGCTCCATGGTCTCAAGGAGGCTCTGGCTTGACAGACAAATGCAGCAGTTGTTTTGGGAAAAGAAGAAAGAGGCCATTAACAAGTGTTTGTTCCATGTCAGAAACTTAACACATACCCCCTAATTTTTTTTTTTTTTCTGTACTGCGTGGCTTGCAGGATCTTAGTTCCCCCACCAGGGATTGACCCCACGCCCTGGGAAAGCGTGGAGTCCTAACCACTGGACCACCGGGGAGTTCCCACATACTCCCTAATTTGCACTTCACAACCACCCTGTGGGACCACCCATCTCCCGGCAAGGAACTCTGCCCACAGTCTCACAAAAAAGTCTCCCACAGCATGGAAAACCAGAAACCACTTAAAGGTCTATACCCAAGGCAGCCGTTAAGTAAACCCACAGAGCCATGGGATGGAATATTACACAGCCATTATAAAGACGTACCAGCAGAGTTTTTAATACCATGGAGAAAATTCCTTTGTGATCAAGATAAACAAAATAGACTATAAAGTTGTGCACGTATAACATTATCTCAACTCTGTAAGCATGAATTAGTAATAGAAAAAGAATGACACACATGAAGTATTTATCACTGAAGGAGGAGATTATGATTTCATTTCTTTCCATGTCTCTGTATCTTCTAAGCCTTCTAGGTCTTTTGTGATAAACATATGTGTTACTTTTTGAATTCTATTGATATATTTATTTTAAACCACTTTATCGAGATATAGTTTACAGCCCATAAAATCCACCCTTTAAGCTGGATGATTCAATGGTTTTAGTATATTTACAGAGTTGAAGTACATGTGTTATTTTTGTAATCTGAGAAGGAAACTACCAAAATAAAAGGAATAGCTAATAATCTTCATTCTTCAGAAAGAGTCTGGGAAAGTTCCGTGGTCATAATTCTTTGAGGTTGTTAAAGTTACCCCTTGATTTTCTCAGAGGGGCAATTACCTAGGATTCAGGTGATTCCTTCTTCCCCACCCTGCTGTGGTCCTCATTCTGGCTGTTTCCTTCCTCTGGTGACTGGTCTCCCACCAACTCGCTACCTGCTCCCCACCTCCTGTGCCAACCACTTCCTCCCATTTTGTTTCCCTCCACCCTCTCACCTGTAAGTAGTGATGGTAACCACCCCAGGGATGGAGTGAGGGTGAAACAAGAGGATGCTTGTGAAGCACCTTGCAGAGTGCACACAGCAGGCCTCACTCATGGGAGTCCCCCCTCTGTTGTCCCCATTTCCATCCTATCCTAGGTGTCCAGACCCAGGGAGGGGAGGGGCAGCCAAGCAGTTGTGTAGAGTATGGAATTTTCCAGAAGTTTTTTTGTTGCAAAAGGTGGTGAGACGAAAGGCTGGAAGTTTCTGCTGCCATAAGTCCTCGTCACTGGATTTGTGCATTTAGAGCCATGGAGCCCGTCCTCCTTCCACATTGTTGCTCTGCCTCGTGGCTGCACAGAGACATTCATCCTTCCACTGAGCAGAGGCCTCCAGACCAAAGTCTTCTATAAAATCTCCCTCAAGTTTTAGAAGTTCTTGGAATTCCCTTCTGGTCCAGTGGTTACGACTTTGTGCTTTCACTGCCGCAGGCCCGAGTTCAGTCCTGGTTAGGGAACTAAGATCCCGCAAGCCGTGAGGGGTGGCCAAAAAAAAAAAAAAGTTCTAGAAGTTCTTTATCTTTGTCAATATTTCACTTGTAATGGAGCTTCCTTGTGAATAATTGTTAGGTGGTTGGTTCTTTGATAAATACACTGCAAAGTGGGGGTGGGTGGGTGGCAGAGAGTAGAGGGGGATGGGAAAGGCCCTAGGTCCAGGTCTGATTCTGCCACCTGTCTGCATGTTCTGGGGGGGAGGGTTACCCCTCTCTAGGCAAGTGTCGCATGTACAGGGTTGGGGTTTGGCATGAGGCTCACAAACGTTTCTGCCTAACCTTTACTGGCTACTACCTAACTAAAAAGGTGGGGCGTGGCCCAGCCATAGGATGACCAATTCATCACCTGACCAAAGTTCCAGGGCTTTTCTTTGATAGAGTCGACACAACAGATGTAACGGTAGCCAGTGCTGTGGGGGACGCTCTCAGTTCACTCTGTCTCATCAGCCGTGAAAACCACGTCCTCTGAAGCAAGGGCACACATGCACGTGGGGTTATCGTCCACCCCCTGGACACAGGCAGCCCTTTCACAGGAGGAAGCTGCCTGGCCTGGGGGAGAGGTGGGGGGGAGAGGTGGGGGGGGAGGTCCCGCAAGGTCTACACGAGGGGTTTGAAACAGTGTGTGTTGGGGGGTAAGACATGGGAGGCAAGAGTTAAGACAGGTGTCAAAAAGATGCTTGCTTCCTGACCAGCTGTGCGGGACTTCCACTGGGCAAACGTGGGACAGTCTGAGCATAAACATAATAAGAACGGATGATTGTAAACACTGGGAACAAATGAAATCCCTGAGTCCATACAGATAGATTGTTTCATAGATGGATAGATGATTGATAGATTAGACAGACAGACAGACAGATAGACAGATAATAGATTGGTGAAGGGAGGGCTTTGCTTACAGGAGAATACCAGGGCCCAGCAGGTAAGTGTGGAGGGAGAGCTGGAGTTGGAAAATCACTGTGCAACCATCATAGAGAAGGTTGGTTCAGGCATGAGCTGTCAGTGGTTGGTAAATCTAGGGGTGGAGCATTTTCATGAGGACCAGGATATTTTCACGGCCTGAAAGTGTTGCCACAAGACAAGGACTGCTTATTAGTAACAAAGGAAACAACAGTAATTATATAGCAGGGAAATTGCACAACACTTTGACCAAATGATCAAATTTAACATCCCCAATGAGGGGCAGGTGGACATTGTGTGCCACCAGATGTGATGTCCTGAGAAGGACAGCATCACTTATGTAATATTCCAGGCGGGGAGGCATAACCCGAATCTAAAGATCATGAATCATTGGGACTTCCCTGGTGGTCAGTGGTTAGGACTCCTCGCTTCCACTGCAGGGGCACAGGTTCGATCCCTGGTCATGGACTAAGATCCTGCAAGCCGTGCAGCGTGGACAAAAATAAATATTAATTAAACAAACAAACAAATTAATTAATTAAAAACAAAAAAATAAAATCATGAATCATCAGACAAACCCCAAATGAGGAATGTTCTAGCGAAAATAAAGGGGGGGGACCGAGGGGGTCTATTACTCAAAATGTCCATGTCAAAAAGACTAAGGCTGAGGAACAGTTCCAGATTAAAGGAGGTAAAGAGACAGGACAACTGAACACAGTATGTGACCCTGGACTGGATCCTGTACTGGAGGGAAAAAAATGTTATAAAGAACATGATTGCATCAACTGACTAAGTTGGAATTCCAGTAAGTAGATTAGATACAGTGTTATGTAAACACTGAATTACTGAAGTTGATAACAGCAGTGTAGCAAGAGAATATTCCTATTCTTAGGAAGTACACACTGAAATATTTATGGGTAAAGAGCAAAAATGTATGTAACTCACTCTCACATGGTTCAAAAATAAAGTGTGGGTGTGTGTAGAGAGAGGAAGAGAGAGAAAATGATGAAGAAAATAGGGCAAAATGTTCACAGTGGATCTGGATAAAGGGCATATGAATGTTCTTTATACCATTTTTGCCTACTTTTCTGCAGCTTGAAATCATTTCCAAACACTAAATAAATAAATAAATAACCAGCTCCCTGGTTTCTAGCTTGTACACCTGAGTTTTTAGCTTCAAGGTGGCTGTAGGAGCGCGGGTGTGGAGAAGGTCTGGTAACCAACGAGCGCATGTGAAGCTGTGGCGAGATGCCCAGCAGCCACGGGAGAGAGGCTGGTGCTGGTGGAGGAGGAATGCCCTCCGGTGCCGTTTGCGCGAAGGCTCCCATGGAGCCGCAGGTAGGAAGGGGTTGGGCCAATGAAAACGTAGAGGGGAGAGAGGAGACCCAAAAGAGCAGAGAGTTTTCAGGAGGAAGGAAACACCTGTCAGGATTCAGGCCCCGCGCCCGGAGAAGGCAAGTAAGAAGCTGGGGTGACGCCCCCCAACAAGGGAAGCCTCCGGACAGCGGTGGAGGCCAAAGCCAGATGGCGGGGGTCAGGCAGGGGGGAAGTGAAATGGCCAAGGAGCTCAGCCACAGAGGGGCTGCTCCAAAGCCATCCATGATCTGTCCCTGGGCCTGGTCCCTTCACCTAGTTTGAAAGCACCTGGACGGCAAGCAAAGCTCACGGACCACGCGAGGCATACAGTAGGCGCTGCTTCTTGCCTCCTCCCATGAATCTTACCTGACACATTTCCCTAGCTGACCTGAGTTTCGCGTTACCCTCACACCATGGGTTGAAAAGAAACCTGGGTGCAACATATTTTCTTCAGACTTGAAGATATGTTTGTTTCCACTTTTCACTGGCAGGTGGTACTTGCCTATGACAGCCTGTGGGGGCTGCCGACCACCACCTTGACCTAAGCAAAGACACGTGACATGGTGGACATATCCCCCTTTGGCCACACCCTGAACTCTACAAAAGCCTCCCAGAAGAATCCATCAGTCCTAACACATCACCCCGTCTGGAACAAGCCTGTCTCCCCCAGAGACCAGGAGTGGCCAGGATGGGCTGGGATAGCAGATGCCCGAGACAGAAAAGCAGCCACGCAAAGCAGGCGGCTTCGGCGAATCCTGCCGACGGGCCTAGACAGACTTGGTTTGAAACCTGGCGGGTGTTTTCACCTTTCCCCTTTGACCTTTACTCCCTTCACTACAGCATGGAGGGGAAGCCTCCCGGGTGGTTGGAATGAGTCCATAGATAATATAAACATAAGGGGCCTGGCCCACCACCTGGCACTTCAGGGGGCAAGTTAAATGTCAGCTGTCTTTTGCAGCAAAAAAAAAAACCCCTCTCTCTGTTGTTGGAATACGAGCAGCCTGAGCCCCAGAGGGGCATCGGTCCCAGGGTGCCCCAGGCTTCACCCAGCCTTTGAGGGTAGATAATGACTGGATGGATAGGTAGAAGTTGTTATAGCCACAGTGGCTTGTTGTTGTCACAAAACAGTTCTGTTTGTGACCCAGGATCTCCCCCCCAACCAAACCTGTGAGATGCTTGTTTTTATAAGATAGGAGCAGTGGGCTCTCGGTTGCAATCCCAGCTCTCCCTCTTACCAGCTGTAGGACCTCGGCTGGTTACTTAATCTCTTCTGTGCCTCAGGTTCCTCATTTAGACACTTAGAATGACCATAGTGCTCCCCCTGCCCCAATAGGACTATGAGATAAACATTTATTAGCTCATTAAATTAACTATTGTTAGTATTTTGCTGGTGGGGAAACAGGCGCAGAGGAGTTGACACAGGAGGTGAAGTGGGGACAGGACTCCCCTGACACAACTCCGCCTGCACCACTCTGCCTCCCCACACCCCCCTCACCTGCAGCAAAAGGAGGGCGCTGAGCCCCTGCCCCCAACCCACCAGGCAGCTGACCCACACGACTGATCCACGTGGGGCCTGGACTCCATGAGGGGCATGTCCTGGCACCAGCAGAACTGTGACAGTGTCCCCATTCCGCTAAGCCGCAGGGCAGACCTTAATTTTGCCCTCCCAGCTGCATCCCCATCACCACCCACAGTAGGCCCTCCTTGATGTTACAAAGGCATGCAGGTGACCTTCCAGGATGTGGGAAATGTTATTCACCTTGACCTGGGTGGTGGTTCCATGGGTGTATTTATATGTAAAAACTCATCATAGGGACACTTAAGATATGCATCCTTTATATGTGTTGTACAGCAATAAAAATTTTTTAAATATACTTTGTTGAATGAAGAATACAGCTCCCTCTCCCACCCCACTTCCACCTCTCAGGCATAACCATGAAGGCAACTTTCCCACCAGACTTCTTACAAAAACAGAGACTTCCAAATGAAAGGAAAATTAAATCAACGGCCTTTTCCTGGGAAGATTTTCATGAATCCCTGAAAAACACTCAGATGCTGCAAAAATCAGGGCTGGGAGTCTGGGATCTGGACCGGAGGGCCGAGGAATGGAAGAAACACACAGGCCAGCAGTTGGCCCACTTACCTCCTCATTTCCAGCTGCAAGTCCTGCTTCTGAAGAAAATCTGGAGATCAACCTCACTATTAAATTTCTGGGGATTTATCCTAAGGAAATATTCACAGATTAGTCCAAAGATCTGGCTGAGAGCGTCTTTATGACAACCCTGGGAAGACTGGACAACTGTAAATCCTCACAGCCCCCAAGAGGAGATGGGCCGATCGGCCACCACGAGCCCACATGCCAGAGCAGGAAGCCGCCACGAAGAGTTCTCTTGTAGGGGAACCACTGAACGAACAGGAGCATTCACAGTATCTTATAACGTGAATGAAGTGAGAGGCAAAACACTTCTATTTTTGTATCTAACCATTATAGAGTCATAGAAAAAAGCCTGGAAGCAAGGATTGACAACTGTTAATTGGTGGGATGATGGGTTATTTTTATTTACTTCTTGCTTGTTTACTCCAATGAACACTGTCCCTTTCTGAAATGAAAAGGGGAGGAGGTGACATGTAGGAGGTTTGACCACAGTCAGAGCTGCTAAGAGCCTCGGGGAGGGTGAGGAAGCAAACGCTGAGACGTTTGGAGACGCAGCCCCTGCTACACTCTGCTGGGGGTTGGTCTTCAGCACCGTTACTGACTGAATGTCCTAGAACATCCCTGAGAGGTTTAGGCCTCTTGGACAGGAAGTGAAGGTGTCACCGTGGGTGGGCAGCCTCCCCCTAGAAGCAGATGGCCCACTGGGTCTGGGCTCAGGTGTTGAAGGCATCATGGGAGTGAATATTCAGCACGGCAAGGAAAGGGCTCCTCAGATTAGGCAGGAACCTGCCAGAAGCCAGCCAGCCACTTACGCAACAGCCTGGGGGCCCTCACCTCCACACCGGACTCATTGTGAATGGCTGCCTGCCCGGGACGTCTGTCTGATGATCTCGGGTCCAGCTCCATCACGATGTTGTTGCAAACACCAAGATTCAGCCCTGGAAACACCCGAGGGGCACAGAGTCTTGATGGTGGCCCCCAAAGAGGTTCCCTTGCTTCAAGACACGTGCTGTCCCCTCAGCCCAAGCCTCAGCTCCCAGCCCCCTTCGAGGCTCCTGCCTTGTGTCCTCTGCCTCTTGGAGCCCTGCGTCCAGCTCTGCAACCTGCAGCCTTTCCCCATCCAACTGCCCTCGCCCGCCAGGGCCGCAAGGCCTGCCTCTGCCCCGAGTGTCCAGTTTTCATTTTCTGCTCAACTTGGATGAATCTCCTCTGCCTCCTGCGCTCCACGGCCTCCCTGTTCACCACAACGGAACCCAGGCTTCCCTCTTGTCTCCGCGTGTGGCACTTTCTGGTGCCTCTGCCACATACGTGTCCCCACCTGCTTCTTTTCCCTGCCTGTTTAGCCCTCGCTGGGCTCTGCTCAGATGCACAGGCTCATTGGCTTTGGGCAGCCAGTGCCATTGGCTTAGCCTCTGTTTCTCTCACCTGGAAGAGGCAGATGCCACCGCCCACCCTGCCAGCTGTCGGAGGACTTAAGAAAACGTTGGTCAGGTTATGTCATGAACCTCCGGAACTCCCTACTGCTCTTGGGATCAAATCCAACCCCTCCTTATAGCCTGCACATGGTTTCCGTGCAGCTTCTTCAGCCTGCCCAGTCCCCTCCCTCTCCTCCCTGCAATGACCAGCCTCTGGTCCTCAGAGAGACAGTTCATGACAATGCTGATGGCCAGTGTGGCCTCCCTGGGGGTCACACACTGTGCCCCCGCTGGAACCCTGCTCTCAGGTCTTTAGTGGGGGCTCCTGCATGGAGTGTGGGTCCCATCAGGGAGGCCACCTCCCAGGAGAAGCCTCCTGCCTTGCCCTGACCCTCTTGCTTTGGTTTCTTGGGCCCATGTGTCCCTGTCTGAAATGACCTTGTGCTCTTGTTGGCTTCCTGTCCGACTCCCTCCACTAGAACGGGCAGGTCTGGGAGGCCAGGCACTGCTTTACTTGTGGATTCCTGGAGCCTGGGATGTTTCCTGGCACACAGTGGGTACTCGGCATTATTTGCTGAGTGAGTGGGTGAGTGATACAAGGTAAATGTTTGTGAGAGGGATGCACGTGAACTTGGGGGCACTATATACTCACTGATGTTGGGGACCGTGACGTCCTGTCGTCCATGCTGAGCAGGGGGCCCTCGGCCCAGAACATAGTAGGTACTTATCTCGTCTTGGCTGAAGAGAATGGAGACCGTTCTGACTGTAAGGTCCACCAGCACATCTGAGGAGACTCTCCGCCTGTCCCTCCCTTGGAGAAGGAATGAAAGCTCTCTCCCAGGAAGTGGTGTCATATACCCTCTTGTAAAGCTGATCTACTAAATCTATTTATTAAAACTTAAAAAACGGCATTAAGAAGAAACACCCTCCCCATTATCCCATTCCCTGTCACCAGATCTGTAGATCTGTTCCCCTAATTGCACATATGCCCATAGATATAGCCAATCATAACCAGCAGCTGAGCCATTTCCATTATCTATTACCCCAGGTGTGGTATTTTAATCACTATTGCCCACTTGCCTCCAGCCCACACTTCCATGGTGTCAGCAAACCTCAGCCCTATGATTCATCTCTAGAAACATCCCAGACCCTTCTAAAGCAGCTGCCCAGCTGAGTTTCTTCTCTTTTCTCTGCCCCTCCCCAGCCATCCCCCAGCTCCTAGCCAAGGAACAGGAGCATCTGAGGAGGGAGGACTCACCACGGGCCAGGTCTCTCCCATCTCCCACTGCATCCTCATTGCACCCCATATCATTCCCACTTTACAGATGGGGAAATTGAGGACCAGGGAGGCGAAGACACTCCTGGCTCAGACTTGAGGATCAGAACCCGCATGGTCCAGCCCCTGAACCCTGTGAGCAGGTGAGCTGCAGGTGCTCTGTCCCAGGTCTGCAGGGCCTGCAGAGCGCCAGCCACAGGTAAACACCAGGCCTCACCAGAGCAGAGTTTGCACATCTGGAACTGCAACGTGTGGTGAGGAATGGCATCTCCTTTCTCAGGAAGTCAGCATGGAGAACCTTCAGACCTGTCAGCAACACTCCATGTGGAATAAAGAAAGAAAAGAGAGGAAATTCCAGGCAGTTCGGTGGTTAGGACTCTGCGCTTTCACTGCCAAGGGGCCGGGTTCAATCCCTGGTCAGGGAACTAAGACCCCACAAGCTGCACAGCGCAGCCATAAAAAAAGGAAAAAGAAAAGAGAATGTTCATTTCCCCAGTTGTCTCTTTTTGGCTCCAGAATCTGACATTGCGGTGAGGTAGAGCCGGGCAGAGCTGGGTTTCCAGCCAGGCGTGGGCCTCTCTGAGACTCAGTTTCCTTACCTGTAAGATGGGGGTGAACATACCTACCTTGTGGGGTTACACAGATAAGCTGAGACAAATGGGCGTTAAGTGCTCAGCCCAGCACTTCTGTTGTAGCCCATTAGGTGCCACCTCTATGTTACTGAACCAGGTCCACTAGCCCAAACGCAGTAAAGCCAATCTACTGACTCCAGGTTGCAGTGAAGGAAAGTACAGCATTTCTTGCCAATGCACCCAACCTGGGTCAAGCAAGGAGAATGGGCAGCTCATACTCAAAAGACCCAAACTTCCCGATGGCTTTTGGGGGAAGAGTTTTTAAAGGCAAGGTAAGGGAATTCCCTGGCAGTCCAGTGGTTAGGACTCCACGCTTTCACTGCTGAGGGTGCAGGTTCAATCCCTAGTTGGGAAACTAAGACTAATCCCGCAAGCGGCGTGGCGCGACCGAAAAAAAAAGGCAAGGTGAGGGAGAGGGTTGTGAGGTGTGCAATCAGCTTGTGCACAGTTCTCTGATTGGTTGATGGGGAGGTAAGAAGGTGGTATCACGGGGTCAGTATTATCAATCCTCAGCTCCAGCTGGTCTGGAGGTACGTGCTGGTGGTCAGCACGCAGTTAACTTCTTCCACCTGATGGGGGTTTTAGTATCTGCAAAACTTAAGGAGGAACTAAAGGCCCTTGACTTTCTTTTACCTCTCAACTATTATTATTTTGTCTTGCTTGACTCTTGAGGCCCCGTGACCTCACCCACGTGTGGCTGGCCATTCCAGTTACCATGAAGATCAACTCTTGAAGAGCTGGACTAACAGAGCTGTTATTTAATTGAGATAATGTGTGAGGAAAGGCTCTGCACCACGAATCTCTCAGTGCCGCCAGCACCTGGCACACAGTGGGGCCCAAGCCATGGAGGCATCACTGACTTCTTCCTCTCATAGGCACATCCAACCCATCAGCAAATCCTTTTGGCTCTGCCCTCAAAGTGCATTAGAGTCTGATCACTTCTTATCACCCCCACTGCCACCAAAGGCTCCTCTCCCTCATCTGCAACGCAGCAGCCTCCTGACAGGTCTTTCTGCTGCTGCCCTTGCCCTCTGTAGTTTGCTCTCAATGAGAGGGACTCCTTTAAGATATGGCTGACCAGCTCTCTCTTCTGCACACTCACTCAGAGTCAAAGTCCTTTCAATGATCTAAAACAGGCCCTGCATTATCTGGGGTCATATTCTGATTTGGCAACGGATATGACACCAAATGCACAAGCAAAATAGGAATGGATAAACTGGACTTCATCAAAATAAAAACTTTCATGCTTTAAAGGACAATATCAAGAAAGTGAAAGAGAGAATCCACAGAATGAAAGAAAATATTTGCAAATCGTATACCTGATAAGATACACTTGTATTCAGACTATTTAAATAACTTTTTCTTTTATTTAAAGAACTTTTACAACTCAATAATAAAAATATAAGAAACCCAGTTTTAAAATGGGCAAAGGCTCTAAAAAGACAGTTCTGTAAAGAAGATACACAAATGACCAGCAAGCACAGAAAAGACACTTGACATCATTAGTCATTATGGAAACGCAAATCAAAACCACAACGAGGTGCCACTAAGATGACTATCATAAAATTATGGACAATAAAAATTGTCAGCAACAAGGTGGAGAAATTAGAACAATCGTATTTTGATGGTTGGGATGTAAAATGGCATGGCTGCTTTGGAAAGCAGTCAGTTTCTCAAAAAATTAAATACAGTTATATATGACCTAGCAATTCCACTCCGACGTATATACCCAACAGAACTGAAAACACAAATCCACACAAAAACTTATACACAAATAGTCTTTTTAAAAAAATATATATATTTATTTATTTGGTTGCACCAGGTCTTAGTTGCAGCAGGTGGGCTCCTTAATTGCGGCAGGCGGGCTCCTTAATTGCAGCTCCAGGGTTTCTTAGTTATGGCTCGCCAGCTCCTTAGTTGCAGGACACGGGCTCCTTAGTTGCAGCATGCATGTGGGATCTAGTTCCCTGACCAGGGATCAAACCTAGGCCCCATACATTGGGAGCGCAGAGTCTTATCCATTGCGCCACCAGGGAAGTCCCCACAAATATTCTTAACAGAATTATCCAACAGCCAAAGTGGAAACAATCCATATGTCCATCACAAGATATATTGATAAACAAAATGTGGTACATCCACACAATGGAATATTATTCAGTCATAAAAAGGAATAAAGTACTGATACATGTTACAACATGGATGAGCCTTTAAAATATTGATATTATGCTAAATGAGAGAAGCCAGACACAAAAGGCCATATGTTGTGTGATTTTATTTATATGAAATGTCCAGAATAGGCAAATCCATAGAGACAGAAAGCAGATTAGTGATTGCCAGAGGGTTGGGGGGAAGGTGGATAGAGAGTGACTGCTAATGGTGTGGGTTTCTTTTTGTGGTGATAAGCTGTTCTGGAATTAGACAGTGGTGATGGTTCAGAACTTTGTGAATATAATAACAAACTATTGAATTATACGCTTTAAAAAGAAATAAGTAAAATTTTAAAACCAGAAAAAAAAAAAAAGTAACACTGACCTATCAGGCCATTGGCTGTTGAACCTGGATGTCAAATTGCCAGCTCCAGAGCAAACAAACTCCAACCCATCATCCAGGGTGCACACCAGAAAGACAAATTCAGATACACAGTTCATTCTCTTATCAAGATTCGATACCTCTGAAATGAGTAAAGAGACACAGTGAACACTTCCCCATCTTCTTAGATGGAGACACATATCTCCCTGAGTTTTGAAAAATGACAAACCTTCCTCTTAGACAAACATCTCATTGTGTCCCGTGGTCTCCTGCAGGCACATCTTTTGAGAGTGAGATGGTCTGGGTCAGCACCAAGCACTTTGTGTGTGTGTGTGTGTGTGTGTGTGTGTGTGTGTGTGTGTACAGATTTAGTTTTATTGTAACAAAGCAACTTGTACACTTTTAACGTTTAAAACTGAGCATCATCTTTCCTTTCCAGTGAAACAAAAAGAAAAATTTTTAAATAAACAGGGACAAAATTACAATAGAGAATGTCAATTGCAAATAAGATCCTACAGGTTCTGCTCATTCTCTCATTGAGTGGCAGGGCTCAAGTCATCACTAGAAGAGAATTTTATTTTAAAAGTGTCATCTTAAACTGCAAGGATGTCCGTTAAACATCACAATTAAACATGTCAAAGGAGAAACCATGTTGTCAAAATGCCCACTCAACCCACCCAAACATCTCAAACCCACCCTTTGCTGACCTTTTATAACCCCATTTTTTAAAGTTTTTTTTTTTTTAAACAACAGAAAGTAGACAGATACATGTTGGTAAATGTTAACTGTCCATATTCACATAGAGACACAGTGTAATCTCTGAGCCCAATCAATATACAGAGAAAGGAGGAAAAAAGCTAGAATTCTATGCATTACTACACAGGGGCCTAGCACCCTCCAGCTTCCAGCAGAGCTAAGGGAGCAGAAGGTTTTTCTTTTTTCCCACAGAGCATGGTGGTGTTGATTCCATAAAGTTTTTTTGAGACAGGACAGGATAAAAATGAATTTGGAACAGAAAGGGGTAGAGATTCTTTCCCCACTGAATTCTGCTCAAGGTATTTCCCCCCAAAATAAGTTGTGAGCCACGGTATAAAGGAGAAAAGAGACCTCAAAAACAGGGCGACTGAGCACAAGAGGAGGAGGAGAAAAAAAAAAGACTGCAACTTGCTCCCAGGGACTGGAGAAAATTTAAAAAGGAAGGTCAGAATCCATCAGTGTTCCATTAGTCATCTTCTCCTTCATCTTCTTCTCCTTCCTCCCCCTCATCATCATCTTCATCTTCTTCACCTTCATCCTCATCCCCTTCTTCATCAATATCTTCCAATCCTTCTTCCTCTCATCATCATCATCATCTCCTTCTCCTTCCTCATCATCCATGTCCGGGACCAAGTAGTACTGTAATGGGTTTGGCCAAATATCATCTTTGATGACCTCTCCTAACTCATCTGCACCTGCATCAGAATGATCAGTAAACCAGGTGAAGAAGCTTTCTGGTTCCTCAAGCTGTCTCTTCCTGCTGGCTTTATTCTGCGTTTCACTTGAACGTTTTGTCAGATCCTTTCCAGATTTCCATTTGATTTCAGTGGACTTTGAAGATGGATCACCACTCTCATTCAGATGAAATTCTTTGGAAGAACTTTATTTTCGAAGTAAGGGTTTTCATCAAAATAAAAATCTATTCTGTAGCCTGATTTAATATCTTCCAATTCTGTCACTTCGACTCGTGTCAAATAATGCAGCGCCTCTTCATCCTCCTCCCCAAGCAGTGCAGACACTTGTGGATGGTTAACAAACGTTGTTACCCCCAAATTTGGGATTTTGGCGATCAATTCCGACCTCTTCTGAAAAAATGGTTGGCGGAGTTTGTTATATTTCTGTTCTATTTTCAAAATCTCCTCACTGGCTTGTTCGTTAAGTCTGTCTATTTCATTTTGTACTTCATCAATATGTTCAATTGCTTCTTGCTGTTCTTTTCTGAGGTCCCTTCTGCGGCCTCCTCCTGGCGCTCGCTGGCTCGCTCTCCCTCCCCCTGGCTCACGTGCTGCCCTTGCGGCCTGAAGACGCGGGAGGGGCTGAGGCAGTGTGCCGGGCCGGCCTGGGCTCCTGCTTATGGAGGGGAGGCGACAGCGGACCGGCAGGCGGCTCAGCTCCCTCACTCACGCTCCGTGCTCCAGCTGCTGCTCCGTCTCCCCGAGCCGCCTCCTCTTCCTCAAGCATCTTTATGTATCCGGCAGGCGTCTGGATGGGAGGCTGGGTCCCCTCGTGACAACGTCTGCTCCGAGATGGACTTCTTCCTGCCCTTTTCATGAACTGCTCAGGGAGGCCGGGCCACCAGCTCTCAGCAGCCTTCATGTCTGGCCTTGGATGGGTGCCTGACTCACATATGTGAACACACCCTGCAGAGCCTTGAATGGCCTTCATCTTCCTCACTGGTAGAATAATGGGGTCAGATTTGACCAGGGAGATGTGAAGAGTGTTCCAGGGAGCATCACCTTCAGAGGGGTAGGAGGTGAGACTTGGGGAGCGCTATTAGACACTGGAAAACAGGATCCTCGTCCACAGGACCTCTCCAGGGCTTTAACGTGCTGAAGTGGGAGGCAGGATGGTTATACGGATTAAGAGCCAAACCCTGGAGTCACACAGTGATTTGGGCATTCATTAGCTGTGTGACCTTGGGCAAATGACCCAACCTCTCTGAGCCTTAGTTTCCTCACCTCTAAAATGAGAGTAACAAGAGTACCTCCTTTGGGCTTCTTCCCTGGTGGCGCAGTGGTTAAGAATCCAGCTGCCAATGCAGGCGACACGGGTTCGAGCCCTGGTCCGGGGAGATCCCACACGCCGTGGAGCAACTAAGCCAGTGTGCCACAACTACTGAGCCCGTGCGCCACAACTACTGAAGCCTTCACACCTAGAGCCTGTGCTCTGCAACAAGAGAAGTCACCACAATGAGAAGCCTGCGCATCGCAACGAAGAGTAGCCCCAGCTCGCCACAACTAGAGAAAGCCCCCGCGTAGCAACAAAGACCCAATGCAGCCAAAAGTAAATAAAATAAAATAAATTAAAAAAAAATACCTCCCTCCCAGTGAGGCTGGGAGGCTTCAATGTGTCAAAGTGCAGCTAGTCAATTACCATTCTGTGAATCACAGCTTGGCCTTGGCCCCTGTGGGAGCTCAGAAAGAGCAGCAAATTGTGCCCTGTTGGATATGAAGAAGGAGTTTTCCAGGGACAGGGGAAGGAGGACGGAATCCAAGGCAAACGGAAAAGCAGGCACAAAAGCATGGAGGCACGACTGGCTCTGGTGGCCTCGAGAACTGCTGAGATGCAGACGTGTGGGTGACTCAGGCACGGTGAGTAGGGGAGGGAAGGAGGCAGCAAGGGAGCAGCTGCAGAGGGGGCTGGGCCACAGCGAAGTCACTGGGAGCCACAGAACAGCTCTGGAGAGCACCCGGCAACTGCCGGATGTAATGGAGGAGAGCAATGAAGGTGCTATGTGCGTGGGGAGGAGGGGCCAGCTGGACACGACCCTTCTCTCCCCCAGCCTCGTGGCTAAGAAGGCCCTCTCTCCTGCAGGGGATGTGGAAGGAGACCTGGGGCCGGCAGTCAGGCTCAGGAGAGCTGAGAGGGCTCTCAGACAGCCAGGGGAGCCCCGGGGAACTGGAGCAGGTGAGCCTCGCACTTGAAGCTATGCACGGGGAGACGGTGCAGGCAGCAAACAGACTGTTTTGAACTAGGAATTAGATTCACATGGCGTAAGATACAAAAAAGTCACGGGACCAAAGGGCAGAAGAGGTAACATGAGGGGGTGGGAGCAACCTCTGGGCCAGTTTCCTTTCCTAATAAGTAAAATAAAACTAGGCCCCCCCCCAAAAAAAATCTAGGCCCCCAAAGTGAGGTCAAGCTTTTCTCCTTGGTACCAAGAGAATGGACAGATGCTCCTGAATTTGAAGAGCGCCAGCCTGGGTGAAGTCAGGAAGGAACCACGCAGGCAGGCAGAGAGCAGTCAAGCCCCAGGCCTGGAAGCGGGGGGAGGAGTTTCAACTCCCCCTCTGGGAATTGCAGCTCACCCTGGTTGCTCTTTACTCCAAAAAATTAGGAAAGGAAAAAAAGTAGGAAAGAATTTAGATTCCACGCCTGGCAGTTTTAACTTACAAAAAAAGTATTTATTAATCTAGTTTTCCTTCTCTTGCCATAATCCAGAAGCATGACGCTGATGGCCTGACATATCAGTGTGAAGTTGTCGAAAGCCCCACCAGTCACTGATTCCAAAATTCCATGACAGGCCTTTGTTAGGCAACAGGACTGCAGTTACAGCAATGGTTTCAAGTCCATACAGGAAGCCCACCAACCCCAGGGTCTCCCACACCTGCCATGGCTCACCGGGTGGGTTGTGGAGCGTGAGAATCAGCACCGAGCAGACGGACCGAGAAGGCTTCGGGCAGAACATGCTGCGGTGTACTTCCCCTGACAGAGGCCGGAGCTGTCCACCCGCAAGGCTGCTCGGTCACAGGCCTGGTTCCCTGGGAAGCATCTCTCTTTAGCCGAGGGTCAGAAGGCTGCACACCCAGATCGCCCTGAGAAGCAGTCCCCACACGCCAGCCCGAGCCTGAGCCGCCATCGCTGTCTTTCCAGCGGGTCCGCCCAGCCCGCTGGTGCTACTGCTGCTTGTGTGGAAGAGCCTTCCTGGGTGGTGGCAGCTCCCTGTGGATCAGGGTGAGTCCGCAGAGGATGAGGAAGACTCCTCCCCACCACAAGACCTCCTGGCACTCTCCATACAACACAAAACCCAGGAAGGCCTGCAGGACAGAGACAGCTGTGAGGCTGGGCAGGCACGTGCCCGCAGGATGCGACCACGGTGGGTGGGCACCACCTGACTCCCCTGTGGCTGAGTGCCCCTTTAGGGCGGGAGGAAAGGTCTGGAGCTGCAAGTCTTGGGCCTGAAACCCATCTGTTACCTTCAGCATATCTCACCTGGAGAAGTGGGGAGGGTACCTCCTCACAGCATCGGCCCCAGCAAAGCGCACAAGAAAGCCCAGTAGAGGCCGGCAACCAGGCCCAGCACACAGCTGGTCCACCAAGTCCTCCCCGCCTGGACTGCAGGGCTGACTGGCTCAGCCCCACCTGGGAGAGAACCTCGACCCGCCACATCTCCTGCCTGAGTTCACAGACCCCTGAGGAGCAGCAAGTAGGCTTTTGACAGTTGGACTTCATCCCCATTTAACTTGAGAACTCCTCCCAAGTTAGAGATTAGAGGAGCAGCCACCGGGAGTCAAGACACAGCCCAACCTCTGCTTGAGTTCCTGGCCCTTCTCCTATGTGGGAAAGCAGGCGTTGCCCGAGGACAACCCGCCCAGAACCCTCCCAGAACCCAGGTTTGGGACAGAGGAACTGTACGCTCAGGCTACTCACCGAGCTGAGGATATTTGAAAAAGTCACCGTGACAGATGCAATGGCTGAAGACATGGAGAAACTGAGGCCCCGGCTAAAGAACGTCCACATCAGAGAATTGGTGGTAGCCATCACAATAATGCCTAAGACGCAGAAGCCCACGTTCACCTGCAGGAGAAAGCGTCACTGCAGCCATGGCCAGCCCCGGGCAGCATGACCGGCAGACCCCCTCACAGCACCCAGGGTCATGGTTACTGCTGGCAGCCGGGCCACCACAGCCTGGGGGTCCTCAGAGCTTTCCTGCACAGGGCTTCACTTAACCCTCAGCAGGGAGCACACCCATTTAACAGCTGAAACAACCTCAGAGAAGACACTTATTTGGCCATCTTGCCAGCCATGGGACCTTGGGCAGAAGTAAAATGCGAATCCATACCAGTTATCTTCTATTGAACACCAGTCCCTTATTGGCCTCACAGTGACCAGTGCATGAAGTTCAGTCTCAGCCAAGTGGTTATTGCTCAGTCTGAGGGATGAGTAAATCAGGGGCGGAGCCGTCACTTCCCGGGATCAGGTAAAGCATGAATTAGTCGTCTCCCCACCCCCGACCCCCGTCCCCATTCTGTGAAGGCTAAAACCCACTCAGGCCGGTCCCACTGGGCATTCTTGAGCTTTTACTCTGTACCAGGCCCTGTGCTAAGTGTTTTAAGTACATTTTCATTTATTCCTTAACTTCATTTTACAGATAAAGAACCTGAGGCATTAAGTAACCTGCCTAAAGCGCCACAGCTGGGGGGAGCCGCCAGGATTCAGGCCCAGGAAGTGTAGCTCCATGATCTGAACTAGGACACAGCCATGCCTAGAGAAACCACACGGAGGACTATTTGACTGGTGACCCAAGGCATCACTTGGAGAACCTGCAGATTTTTTTCTTTTTTTTTTTTAAAGGAGAGCACTGAAAGAAGAGAGGATCTTTAGAAGCCTCCTACACAAAGGATATGCAGACCCCTTGCTTGGTTTTGAGTTATAAACCTGCCTGCAGACAGAGCTGCTTCCCCTGGGGATGGTGCCCATCTACACCTCATCCTCTTACTTCTCATCAGCAGCTGAATATACAGTCTTGAGGAAGGAGTGTCTCTGTATAATTTACACAGAAGCATTTTATGTGCCAGTGCCAGCCTGCTTACGTAAAGGCTTATGAAAGTCTGATGCACAACTGAGAAGACTAGAAAACCTCATGGCTCATAGTCACTCATCTCACTTTGGACCACTTACTCCAAGAATTACACCCAACAGGATACCAACCTCGAGCATGGCAGCTCCCAATGGATTAGCTTAAACCTAAAGAATCAACCTGTGTACTGTCCAGGTCAGGGCCTAACCCTGGGTTGCAGGTGCAATGAAATCTCTTTAACAAGCGGAAGGTGGCCTATGACTCGCGATGGGAGAGGCAAAGGTACACCTTAGCAGACATGGGGAGGCAGTTAAGGAGTTCTCAACATCGGGGTTATGTCCAGAATGTTTCTCTCAGTCTCCCTTATACCTAGGGTATCCCAAATTCCCAAGTTTCCGCCAGCAGGGGAGACCAGTCAAAACAGCCATTAACTACGGAGTTAAAGAGATGGGCAACAGGTGTCTCACCTTTAGAGTCACGTGGAGAGAAATGTTCGGGCATAAAGAGCTTAAAATGAGAGGTAGAGAGTGGATGTAGGAGGTGTGCGTCTTCCCCAAGAGTGAACTAGCCCAATCGGAGGACAGATTTTAGGTCCCTGGTAAGGGAACAAGCCTCAGTCCCCGACGTCTCTTACCACCTACAATGGACGAGGGTTGGGCGTGATGTGGAGTCGAGGGATGCCTTCCTGCCCACGCTGTCAGTAGTGCCCGGCTGCGGAGTGGACCAAACAGGCCAGCGGCGGTGAGGCGGCCCCCTGCGCCCCCAGCCCCGCTCCATCCCGAAGCCCCGCTGCCCCGTAGCGCCCCTCCTGCCCCAGCCCCACCCGCCGGCCCGCCGCAGCAGCGCCCCCGGCTCGACCTCGCTGCCGAAGGCCAGCTTGGCGGAGGCGGCAGCCAAGGCCCCGAACGCGCCGGCGCACAGGCAGTTGAACACGCCCCAGAAGCGGCGCCGCATTGCGCCCGCCTGGAGGTGCGGGGGGAATCCGGCGGAGGCGTCGGGGTAGACGGCCGCGCACACCCCTCCGCCGGCGAACGGACGCCTTCCCTCCATGGTGCCCGCCACCACCTCTCCGTGCGCCCGCCGCGCCAGCCACCGGCTGGGCCGAGAGCGCTCCGCGATTGGACGGCGGCCTCATGTGATGAGACGCTCACGTGAGAGGGGTGACCAATTGAGGCTCCGCGAGGGCCTCGAGGGGCGGGGCTGCCGGCCGAGCCACAGACAGCCTTCTCCCGAGGGTGGGCGGCTTTCCGTGTTAGGTTTAGGCTTTCCGAGGAGCACTGCTGGACCGGTGTCCAAGGCTGATTGTGGTACTGTGCTTGCTGTTGTAGAATAACTCTTCGCTGCCTAGCAGTTTCAATCCTTGTCACTCTGTGTGGTCCAGCATCAGCTTCCCGTGGGAATATGATTAAAACGCCCCATCCCAGGCTCCGCCCCACATCCATTGAATTAGCATATGCATTTTAGCAAGACCCCCAGGAGTCTGGCCTGCACCTTCTAGTTCGAGAAGCGCAAAACGTAGAGATGCTTCGGCAGAGGGCGCTAGAGACCGGCAGATTCAGCGAGAAAGCGGGGGTGGGGGGCTGGGGGGGTAGGGGTGGTTAGGGCGGTTTTTTTTTTTTACATCTTTATTGGAGTATAATTGCTTTGCAGTGTTGTGTTAGTTTCTGCTGTATAACAAAGTGAATCAGCTATATGTATACATATATCCCCGTATCCCCACCCTCTTGCGTCTCCCTCCCACCCTCCCTATACCACCACTCTAGGTGGTCACAAAGTACTGAGCTGATCTCCCTGTACGATGCGGCTGCCTCCCACTAGTTATCTATTTTACATTTGGTAGTGTATATATGTCAATGCCACTTTCTCACTTGGTGCCAGCTTACCCTTCCCCCTCCCCGTGTCCACAAGTCCATTCTCTACCTCTGCGTCTTTATTCCGGTCCTGCCCCTAGATCCATCAGAACCAGTTTGTTTTTTTTTTTAGATTCCATATATATATGTGTTAGCATACTGTATTTTTTTTTCTCTTTCTAACTTACTTAACTCTGTATGACAGACTCTTAGTCCATCCACCTCACTACAAATAACTCAATTTCGTTTCTTTCTATGGCTGAGTAATATTCAATTGTATATGTGCCACATCTTCTTTAACCATTCACCTGTCGATGGACACTCAGGTTGCTTCCATGTCCTGGCTATTGTAAATAGTGCTGCAATGAACATTGTGGTACATGACTCTTTTTTTTTTTTTTTTACTCTTTTTGAATTATAGTTTTCTCAGGGTATGTGCCCAGTAGTGGGATTGCTGGGTCATTTGGTAGTTCTAGTTTTAGTTTTTTAAAGAACCTCCATATTGTTCTCCATAGTGGCTGTATCAATTTACATTCCCACCAACAGTGCAACAGGAATTCCTTTTTTCCACACCCTCTCCAGCATTTATTGTTTGTAGATTTTTTTGATGATGGCCATTCTGACCGGTGTGAGGTGATACCTCATTGTAGTTTTGATTTGCATTTCTCTAATGATTAGTGATGTTGAGCATCCTTTCGTCTGTTTGTTGGCAATCTGTATATGTTCTTTGGAGAAATGTCTATTTAGGTCTTATGCCCATTTTTGGATTGGGTTGTTTGTTTTTTTAATATTGAGCTGCATGAGCTGTTTATATATTTTGGAGATTAATCCTTTGTCCATTGAGTCTCTTGCAAATATTTTCTCCCATTCTGAGGGTTGTCTTTTCGTCTTGTTTATGGTTTCCTGTAGCCTCTCTGCTAATGGGTGGGGTTGTGTTCCTGTCTTGCTAGTTGATTGGCGTGGGGCGTCCAGCACTGGAGCTTGCTGGCCGTTGGGTGGAGCTGGGTCTTAGCATTGAGATGGAGATCTCTGGGAGAGCTCTCACCCATTGATATTACATGGGGCCAGAAGGTCTCTGGTGGTCCAATGTCCTGAACTTGGCTCTGCCACCTGAGGCTCAGGCCTGACACCAGGCCAGAGCACCAAGACCCTGTCAGACACACGGCTCAGAAGAAGAAAAGGGAGGAAAAAAGAAAGAAAAAAAATAAAAGAAAATTATTAAAATAAAAAATAATAATGATAATAAAAAAAGAAGAGAGCAACCAAACCACTAAACAAATCCACCAATGATAACAAGTGCTAAAAACTGTACTAAGATAAACATAAAAATCAGAAACAAATCATTTGTAGACAGCAAACCCCAAGTCCACAGTTGCTCCCAAAGTCCACTGCCTCGATTTTGGGATGATTCGTTGTCTATTCAGGTATTCCACAGATGCAGGTACATCAAGTTGATAGTGGGGATTTAATCTGCTGCTCCTGAGGCTGCTGGGAGAGATTTCCATTTCTCTTCTTTGTTCGCACAGCTCTTGGGGTTCAGCTTTGGATTTGGCCCCGCCTCTGTGTGTAGGTCGCCCTCAGACATCTGTTCCTGCCCAGACAGGATGGGGTTAAAGCTGCAGCTGATTAGGGGGCTCTTGCTCATTCAGGCTGTGGGGAGGGAGGGGTATGGAAGTTATAATTGGAATGTGGAGCGAGCCTGCAGCAGCGGCCAGCATGACGTTGCAGCAGCCTGAGGCTCACTGTGTGTTCCCCCTGGGGTACTAGTCCCTGGATCACAGGACCCTGGCAGTGGCGGGCTGCACAGACTCCCAGGGGTGTATGGATAGTGACCTGTGATTGCACACAGGATTCTTGGTGGCTGCAGCAGCAGAGTTAACGTTTCATGCCCATCTCTGGGGTCCAAGCTGATAGCCGCAGCTCATACCTGTCTCTGGAGATCGTTTAGGCAGTGCTCTGCCTTATGTGGTCAGACAGGGAAGGAATCCCCTCTCCTAGTGCACCCTGAAACAATGGTCTCTTGCCTCTTAGGCAAGTCCAGACTTTTTCTCAGACTCGCTCCCGGCTAGCTGTGGCGCACTAGCCCCCTTCAGGCTGTGTTCACGCAGCCAACCCCAGTCCTCTCCCTGAGATCTGACCTCTGAAGCCCGAGTGTCAGCTCCCAGCCCCCACCTGCCCTGGTGGGTGAGCAGACAAGCATCTCAGGCTGGTGAGGGCTGGTCGGCACCAATCCTCCATGCGGAAATCTCTCTGCTTTGCCCTCTGCACCCCTGTGGCTGCGCTCTCCTCCGTGGCTCCGAAGCTTCCCCGCCGCCACCCACCGTCTCCCCCAGTGAAGGGCCTTCCTAGTGTGTGGAAACTTTTCCTCCTTCACAGCTCCCTCCCAGTGGTGCAGGTCCTGTCCCTAATCTTTTGTCTCTGTTTTTGCTTTTTTCTTTTGCCTACCGAGGTACTTGGGGAGTTTCTTGCCTTTTGGGAAGACTGAGGTCTTCTGCCAGCGTTCAGTAGGTGTTCTGTAGGAGTTGTTCCACATGTAGATGTATTTTTGATGCATTTGTGGGGAGGAAGGTGATCTCCATGTCTTACTCCTCAGCCATCTTGAAGGTCCCCTAATTAGGGCTTCTGACAAATCAAATGGCCCAGATGGATACATGCTCATTGTAGGAAATTTAGAAAGTATAATTAGAAGACCATGTCATCCATAATCACCCCACTCAGATAATCAGGATTAACATTACTTCCAATTTCCAATGCACTTAAATACTTTTAAAATGTTTTCATTTAAGAAGTATACATTTATTTGAAAATAAACTGCTGTTGAAGTATATAAAGGCCTACTTCTGCCCTCCAGGAAAGTCATTGTTCTTACAGAACAATAATAGACTGCAAATCTATGGAAGTTGTTCCTACATGATAGTAATCTTGTTTTAAAGGGGGTATTAATTTTCGGTGTCTTAGTGGGAAAATATTCAGTGTAAAATTATTCCTAAATTACAAAAATCATAGTAATTTTATGAACATGCAAAACTTTCCTTTAACAAAATTACAAAGACAAATTATTTCTTTATATTATAAAACTAAAGTATTGTTTCCAACACAAATGTAACTTTTCTACCATTTGCCTTTACTAATCTTGGAAAACATTAATCTTGTTACCTTTAACTTAAATGCAACTCTATTTTCTTAGTTTCTTGCTGCAGTTATTTATACATATTAATATTTTTAGTAAATATGCAGAAAAAGTCAATTCTGAAATATTCTTACAAATCAATCTCTTTTAACATAATCTTTAAGTCCATAATCTTGAACTTCCCAGTTACTTTAGTACTTAGTAGATCCTTAACTGACATGGTTCCAAATCTCTTTATAATTCTTTGTTTTTGGTTTTTTTTGGCCACGCTGTGCAACATGAAGGATCTTAGTTCCCTGACCAGGGATCGAACCCATGCCCCATGCAGTGAAAGTGTGGAGTCCTAACCACTGAACCACCAGGGAATTCCCCTGCATTATTTTTTTAGATTCTACATATAAGCAATATCATTTCTAGGCCCATCCATGTTGCTGCAAATAGCATTATTTCATTCTTTTTTATGGCTGAGTAATATTCCATTGTATATATGTACCACATCGTCTTTATCCATTCATCTGATTTTTTTTTGTAGCTGCAGTGCGCAGTTTGTGGGATCTTAGTTCCCCAACCAGAGATTGAACCCAGGCCCTCGGCAGTAAAAGCTCAGAGTCTTAACCAATGGAATTCCCTGTTCATCTGCTGATGGACATTTAGGTTGCTTCCATATCTTGGCTATTGTAAATAGTGCTTCTTTGAACATTGGAGTGCATGTATCTTTTTGAATTAGAGTTTTCATCTTTTCCAGATATATGTCCAGGAGTGGGATTGCAGGATCATGTGGTAACTCCATTACACTTGGTTTCTTAATCTCTGGTACAAAAGAGTCAAAATGGATGCTCTCTCACATGACATTATATTGATATTATTTGGTACTCAAAATTTTTCACATGAGAACATGGTTTCCTTTGAATGGTAGGCTTCTTCCCTTGGCTATGATCTCCTATAAGGCTGCAAATGTTTAAGCAATTCTTATTAATGCTGTAACATTTCATTGGCGATCCTTGCTCATATCTTCCTCATAGCTGAGGTTCAATTGTTGATTTATTGAATCAGGATAACACCCAGTAAGATTTCCATGCTCAAAGAAAGCCACAGACTAAGTTATCAGAATGAAGTTTATGAGACAGAGGAGAAATTTAAGGATATACAAAATTGGATTCACTAGTTTTATGCAGCAGGCCAAGGCTGACATGCAGTATGGAAAATCTTAGGTGAAGCATGTGTTATAGTTCAGTTCCAGTTGTGTTGCTCTAAGAGTGAGAGACCCAAAGTTATTCCTGTAGAGTAACTATAGTAGATAATAGGGCTGCTTAGGGCTTTGGACTACAGGTAGATGTTGGTTATGCCTACCTAACAGGTTTTATACACCATTTTCAATTTAGATAATTTATAATATACTATTACCTTCTTTTTTTTTTAAATTAATTAATTAATTTATTTATTTTTGGCTGTGTTGGGTCTTCGTTTCTGTGCGAGGGCTTTCTCTAGCTGCGGTGAGCGGGGGCCACTCTTCATCGCGGTGCGCGGGCCTCTTATTATCGTGGCCTCTCTTGTTGTGGAGCACAGGCTCCAGACGCGCAGGCTCAGTAATTCTGGCTCACGGGCCTAGTTGCTCCGCGGCATGTGGGATCTTCCCAGACCAGGGCTCGAACCCGTGTCCCCTGCATTAGCAGGCAGAGTGTCAACCACTGTGCCACCAGGGAAGCCCCTACCTTCTTTTTAAAGATCATTTCAGAGTTAGTATGAAGAAAGGTGAAAAAAGCTCTCAGATGAACAAATTGGGCATTAACTAGCACCATGATATTGTCTGAAAATCAGAAACACTTACAGGCATATGCAGATGTATAGGATACAAAAAATTTTTCTACTGGACTCAGCTAAGATTGGGCTTTTATTAAAATGTACTGTAGATAGACTTGCTCCTTAATGTGAACTTCAGATTGTAAGTGGATAACATAGAAAAGAGTCAAAGAATAGCCATATACATGATGAAGAAACTGGTTGTGTTCTAGGAGGAGTTATTCCTTACTTTTTTCACTGGTCATTTCCTGGCTTTATCAGAGCCTGATCAGAACTCCAGCCATACAAGGAATTGGGTTCTCATGAAGTGAATTACTTGAGAATTACAGATAGGATACAGATAGGATAAGGATATGGGGGTCACTAATATAGGTAGCAAAGGACCTTTCTAATGTACATATTCAACAATACTGTACTGTAATAGGTTTATAATACTTTTCACACAAATAATACATAAAAACAAACACAAAAGATAAAGAAAACATTTTAAATCTTACAGTACAATACCTTGACAGTAGTACAGTACAACAGCTGTCATACAGGGGCTGGCATCGTGTGAACAGGGAAGGAGAGTTACTGACTGGAGGAGGGAGAGGAGGTGGGAGATGGTAGAGCTGAAGGATCGTCAGCAATAGGAGACGGAGGGCAAGCTCTAATTTCACTCACACCCGACTTTGATGGCACAGGTTCTGGTTCCTTGTTGGATTCAATTCTATCTACCCTCTTGAAAAAATGATCCAATGATGTTTGGGTATTAGCTCTTTTTTTCTCATAATAGATGACACGGTACCACTGGATTGCGTTCTGAATGGCTACTGCAATCTTCGTGTACCGTTCTACGTTCAGGTCCTGTGCCTCAGAAACTAACAGTGCCTCCTCAAATAAAGAAAATCCCCTTGCCATTTCCTGCGTCGTGAATCTCTTTGGTTCTTCAGTTACTTCTTCTTCCTCTTGTCTCTCTTCATCCTTTCTCTGGGCCTCCAATTCTATCTTTTTGCCTCGCTTCACTCTCTCAATTATTTTCACTTTTGTTTCCATCGTTATCGCTTGGCACTTCTTAGAAGTACCAGCTACAGCTACATCACTGCTGCTTTTACACTTGCTTCTGGACATCCTGGGCTTGAAATAAAAATACTGTACTACTGTACTCTATACAGTACTTACAGTAAAGTACACAAAAGCACAAACACTTGTAAAGGATTCACGCATGTGACAATGTATACCAGACACATGAACTAACTTACGTGATTGGACATGCAAATGCACTTTGAAAGTTCACAACTTGAAGGTTCTTATGTAGGGGACTTACTGTATTACCTTTTAGAATGCCATGACATTTTAAAAAGTTTTAAATCTTTATAAAGATATATAGATATAGACATATATACATCTATTATTTTTCAAACCCTTCTGAAGTATAATTTTATTGAAGCAAAGAATAGTATGTCAAAGAATAAGTTAAAGCAAACTACTTTAACTTGCTCCAAACCTTCCACTGCCAATGTCTTTCCATCTCACTGTGAGGTCCCACTCATTGCCATCACATTTCTGCCTTCGACTTCTGCTACTCTGCCCTTCCTCACTCACTGGCCTCCTTGTCTACCTGAGTGGTCTCTGAAATATTCCGGAATTAGAACACTTGCATTTGCATTCCCTCTGTCTGGAATACTTTCCCCAGGCATCTACATGGCTTGCTGGATAACTATCTTATTTATTCAAATGTCACTTTCTCAGGGCTTTTATGGTTTCTTCTGGGTTTAAAAATATGGGGAATTCCCCGGCAGTCCAGTGGTTAGGACTTGGTGCTTTCATGGCCGGGACCCAGGTTTGGTCCCTGGCTGGGGAACTAGGATCCCACAAGCCATGAGGCATGGCCAAAAAAAAAAAAAATGCAGTGCCCATACACACAGCCTATTTTTCCCTTCTCTGATTTAGTTTTTCTCCTCGTCATTATCACTTGCAAAATACATGTATTATTTTAATTTTGCTTGTTATCTTTTTTCTTTTCCCCACTAGAATGTAAGAATGTAAGCTGCAAAAACTTATGAATGCTTTTTTTTTTTTTTTTTTTTTTTTGCTGTGGTTTCCCCGGCACCTAGATCTGTATCGGTCATATGTTAGGTACATGATAATATTTGTTGAATGAATGAATGGCTATAAAGCAAATATAAAGAGATAATGCACAGGGTTTTGATGCTGAAATGTGTGTGGTGAGATTGTTGGAACTAGAGTTTAGGGCCATGAAGAAACAAGGACCAAAATATTCATCAATATTAACAATTTGGTTAGCATTTTTAAAGTTATTGACAGAGACCATAATGGTGATCATTTTGTTTTACTGGCTTAATGTTTGACTTTATGAACATTATGTATATTAAAAAGGGGTTTATGGTACTTTAAAGGAGGGTCAGATTAGAATGCTATTCCATCATGAGTTAAAGAAAGAAAGGTCTGGAACGCTGCTACAGGACAAGGCTCAAGGATTTGTTTTTAGAAAAAGAGAAAGAGAGAGAGAGAAGGGAAGGAAGGCAGGAAGGAAGGCAGGAAGGAAGGAAGGAAGGAAAGGAGGGAGGGAGGGAGAGATTGGGGCCGAGTAAAGAGACAAAGTAGGTAATTAAATAGTTAATCCCACTAGGGGATTGTAAGTAAAGAAAAAAGTATGGGAGACCCCTGTAAGTTCATGATCACTCAAGAAAGCAGGTTGGACAATATGTACTGGCACAAAAACAGAAACACAGATCAATGGAGGAAGATAGAAAGCCCAGAGATGAACCCACACACCTATGGTCAACTAATCTATGACAAAGGAGGCAAGGATATACAATGGAGAAAAGACAGTCTCTTCAATAAGTGGTGCTGGGAAAACTGGACAGCTACATGTAAAAGAATGAAATTAGAACACTCCCTAACACCATACACAAAAATAAACTCAAAATGGATTAGAGACCTAAATGTAAGACTGGACACTATAAAACTCTTAGAGGAAAACATAGGAAGAACACTCTTTGACATAAATCACAGCAAGATCTTTTTTGACCAACCTCCTAGAGTAATGGAAATAAAAACAAAAATAAACAAATGGGACCTAATGAAACTTCAAAGCTTTTGCACAGCAAAGGAAACCATAAACAAGACGAAAAGACAACCCTCAGAATGGGAGAAAATATTTGCAAACGAATCAACGGACAAACGATTAATCTCCAAAGTATATAAACAGCTCATGCAGCTCAATATTAAAAAAACAAACAACCCAATCCAAAAATGGGTAGAAGACCTAAGTAGACATTTCTCCAAAGAAGACATACAGATGGCCAAGAAGCACATGAAAAGCTGCTCAACATCACTAATTATTAGAGAAATGTAAATCAAAACTACAGTGAGGTACCACCTCACACCAGTTAGAATGGGCGTCATCAGAAAATCTACAAAGAATAAATGCTGGAGAGGGTGTGGAGAAAAGGGAACCCTCTTGCACTGTTGGTGGGAATGTAAATTGAACCAGCCACTATGGAGAACAGTATGGAGGTCCCTTAAAAAACTAAAAATAGAATTACCATATGATCCAGCAATCCCACTACTGGGCATATACCCTGAGAAAACCATAATTCAAAAAGACACATGCACCCCAATGTTCATTGCAGCACTATTTACAATAGCCAGGTCATGGAAGCAACCTAAATGCCCATCGACAGACGAATGGATAAAGAAGATATGGTACATATATACAATGGAATATTACTCAGCCATAAAAAGGAACGAAATTGGGTCATTTGCTGAGACATGGATGGATCTAGAGACTGTCATACAGAGTGAAGTAAGTCAGAAAGAGAAAAACAAATATCGTATAAACGCATATACGTGGAACCTAGAAAAGTGGTACAGATGAACCAGTTTGCAGGGCAGAAATTGAGACACAGATGTAGAGAACAAACGTATGGACACCAAGGGGGGAAAGCGGTGGGGGGGAGCGTGGCGGTGGGGGTGTGTTGAATTGGGCGATTGGGATTGACATGTATACACTGATGTGTATAAAACTGATGACTAATAAGAACCTGCTGTATAAAAAATAAAAAGAAGAGAGAAAAAAAAAGCAGGTTTGTTTAACCACAAAGCCAAGCAGGCTTGCTTAGCAACAAAACCATGCAAGAGAAGCATGAGACATGCCCCCAAACAGTAATACAATGGTGGCATGAGACCCACATCCTGCCCAGTGAGCTCAATAGGTTAATGATTCCTAGGACATGCTTCTCTGTGTGCACTAAAAACAAAAATATAAGGAAAAGGTGACATTATACTAAAACCTGAGGTGATTTACCATTTTAAGCATATGTTACCAGCTCTTTGCTCATTTCCATTGTGCTGTGACAGTCCCAGCTTTACCATGTAGGGACAAGAACACTCCCCTGCCCGACATGGAGGAGGAGCTAATGACGGATGCGTGACGACTACTCAAGAATGAGGAGGAAGGTAGTCTTTCCCCCCTCCCCACTTTTCCTTTGATTATAAAACTGTAGCCCACTAAGTTTTGGGGGTGCAGCACCCTCTTGCCCACCTGCTTGTAAGCCTCACAAGCGTCCTTTTCTAATAAATCACTTCTTATCTATCACTTTGCCTCTTGCTGAATTCTTTCTGAGCTGAGACATAAAGAACCAGAGCTCCTTGGAGCCCCTGAAATGCCACCTAGGGGTTTCAGAAAGAAGGAAGGAAGGAAGGGAGGGAGGGAGGGAGGGAGGAAGGAAGGAAGGAAGGAAAGAAGGAAGAGAGGAAGAAAGAAAGAGAGGAAGGAGGGAAGGAGGGAGGGAGGAAAACGTAAGTAGTGTCAAACATTTGAGAATTCTATGCCATGGGCTGAATGTAACAGAAAAGAGATAAAAGTAACCTTGTGACCAAGTCCAAGCTCATTCTGCTCGCTGCAGGACAGGCCAATAAATCAGGGGACGAGGTGTTGGAGCAGGAAAAACAACTTTATTTGGAAAGCCAGGATTCCAAGCAGATGGTGGACAAGGGTCCTAGAGGACCATCTTGCTGGGGTCTGGATGCTAGTTTCTTTTATCGAACAAAGAAAAAGGGAGGTGAGGAGGTAAAGTAAGATGACCAGTAAAAGTTACTGCAAAGAGGTCCTGGTTTCGGCCTGACTCCGGGAGGGAGTGTGTAAATTTCTTCTTTCCTGCAGCCATTCACAGGTGGGCTGGGTCAGGATGTTTCCTGTGAGCTGAACAAAGGTATGTTAGTTTAATCTTCAGGCATGGGGGGCAGGGTTCCCAGAGACGAGCCATTATGTGTATTTTCAGCTATAGGCAACATCCCTTTAGTGAATAACTTGTAGCAAAAGCAACAGAAAACAAAGGTTAAGGTAAAATAAACAGATCTAATACGGAGTTAGATTCGTTATTCCCTATTTCAACCTAATTCAATTAATGAATTTTTAATTAGGCAAAGGTAAATCTGCAGGTCTGGATATAAATGACAGTTTGTTTTCAGAATCATGTCAGAAAGTGATGGAATTACCAAAATATATTGTAGCTTTTCTTGCTGTATCAGAGGAGCTAAAGGAAGGCAGTTTTGATCAGGCCAAAGATAAAACTGGAAAAGTCATTATCCTATAGAAAATGACTACAGGGGCACCATAACTGAACTTGTTTTCATCGATTTAAGAACAGCAAGCTGGAAAGTATTCTGATAGAGAGGTGTGTTGTAATAGATGAAGGGCAGTTCTGGCTCAGAGGAAGGAAGGGACCTGTCCAGAGTCTCTCAGGATAGTCTCAGCAGAACTTGAACCAAAGTGACTTTAAGAAGTTCCTAGATCAAGTATTTGTATTCTATTTATTCTTGTTAATTTATGCTTCTATTCAACTAACATTTTAGAAGCCCTACTATGTGCCAATTACCATTCTAAGCACTGTGCGTATAGCATTGAAAACAATCCCTGCTTTCTTTCCTTCTAATGGAGGGAGACAGACATTAAAAAATAATTTGCATGTGCAAAGCTGGGCAGGTAGATTGAGAGCAGTCGTGGTAGGGGTGGGACTCAGCAAAGGGAAGTTTGGCTCTGGGGCTCAGATCTGCAAGGGAAGGAGGGGCAAGGAGATCTGAGGAAAGATGGCTCTAGACGCAGGAAAGAGCAAGTGCAAGTCTCCGAGAAGGGGCTGCCTGACCTGTCTGAGGAATGCAAGGAGGTTAGTGTGGCCAGAGCCCAAGTAGCAAGGTGGAGATTAGCAGGGCAGCAAGAAGGAGCCAGATTGCTGAGGGCCTTGGGCTATTTTAAGAACTAGACTTTGACTGTGGACAAGACTGGGTGCTACATGAAGACTTTGAGCTGTGTCAGAATCTGACTTGTATTTGAAAGGGCTCAGCCTGGCTGCTGTGTTGACCGTAGGCATCAGGGTGATCTTGGGTGGCCTCAGCCTGCAGTGGCTTGAAGCAGGGTTTCAGTTCCCCGGCCAGAGATTGAAGTCTGGTCAAGGCAGTGAGAACGCTGAATCCGAACCACTAGACCACCCGGCACAGTGGCCAGTGACAAGTCCCTGGCCGGTCAGCTGTGTAGAAATGAATTTCCACATAGAGATGGAAATTAGTGAAGCAAGTAAAGTGTTTATTAGGAGGAAAAAGAGTACAGTACGCGTGGATAGACACATGGGTGGGCTCAGAGAGAGAGTCGCACCCTCGTGGTAGTTTGAATCACTCTTGTGGGGCATTTCTTCCAGGTTTCCTTTGAACAATCATCTTGCTTTGCCTGGCTTTGAGTCCATATTTCGTTTATCTCAGGGTCCTCCCTGTGTGCATGTGTATCTCTTAGCCAAGATGGATTCTAGCGAAGAGGCCTATGGGTAGTTGACATCACTTACTGTGGGGTAGCGCCCCCTCCCTTTTTGACCTCCAGGGAGCCTTTTTGCGCATGGGTAGTCAGGGAGGTTTCCTTGATTTCGAGAATGAGGGATATGTGGTCTTTTATCTCTTATCTGGGCAGGGCCCAGCCTCCTCTCTCGATTGTCCTGCTACTGATATTTTGGAGTCTCTGTCCACAGGGAACGAAATCCAGATGCTCAGCCTGGGGCCCATCTATCTCCTGCCTCAAGGGTACGAGGGTGGAAAGATGGGGCTGGTTAGAGGTTCCTGTGGGATGCAGGCGAGGGGCTCCAGGGACTTCGACCACAGCAGTGGTGGGGGATGGGATGAGGGGTACCCAGATTCTGAATACATGGAGCAGACGGGAGTCACTGACAGGCTGCATGCAGAGGTAGAAGAAAGGGGAAAGTTAAGGGCAATTCCAAGGCTTTCGAGAACTGGAGGAATGAAGTTGCCATTTCCTGAAATAGGAAGACCCCACTCCTATTGCCCTTGCCTAAGGGCAAGTTGAGGTCATCTCTTTAAATCTGTAGCTCTGTCTCTCTCTCTGTGTCTCTCTCTTCCCTTGTAATTTATTGCTTACCTGTTGAAAAACTAGATTGTATGATCTATATGGTTTTCCACAGCATGGATATTGCTGATTATTTCCCTTTGGTGCCATTTAACATGTTCCCCTTTCCTCTATATTTTCTAGAAGTTGGCAGGTAGGACTATAAGCTTGGTGAAATTCCAGCCTGATTTGTGTCCGCCTTGCTTCACTGTAGTGCTGCGTACGTGCCCTCCCCTCCCAACCCCATGAGGCACACCTTCTCTCCTTTCACTTGTGGATATGTTAGCAGCCATGAATTAGTCTCCTTAGATCCTACTAACTTGTTACAAGTTACAAAATGATGACACACAGTCCAGTGGTTAAGACTCCACACTTCCAATGCAGGGAGTGCGGGTTTGATCCCTGGTTGGGGAACTAAGATTCCACATGCCATGGGGCCGGCCAAAAAAAAAAAATGGTGACACTCTAATTTATCACTTAGCCTTCATTTATGAGCTGAAGTATTTCCATAAAGGGAGTATTTAGTTATATTACAGTTCATATAGGTAACATGGACTAAATGCTGGATTTTTTGCCTTCTTTTACTGATATTCAAAATAACATGTTAGCTAATCTTCCAAAATTAAACATTTCTTTTTTTTCAGTGAACTCATAGAATTAAATATCCTTGATGTATTTTAATTCATTGCAGGAAATTCTGATTGATGTCTTTGGCCCTGGGGGGTCTTTGAACAGTCCTCTGTCTCCAGTAGTTTATTTGTTTCTGATGTGACAATATGTTCCAGGCTCCTCTTATCCAGTTCCAGCCCTGGAATCAGCCACTTCTTCAGGAGCCTAGTTTTCTCTTAATGGAAAATGGTATTCAGTGATGACAGTCTGGTGCCAGAGGTTTGTCCTTGTTTCGGGACTCTTTCAGTGGATGGAGCTAGGACATATATCTGCATTTTTAAAAAGATAACATCATCAAGGGTTTATAGTGATACTTTTAATTCAAATACAGAACTATATAGGATTTTTTTTTTTTGGCCATGTTGAGGCATGCGGGATCCTAGTTCCCCTACCAGGGATCAAACCCGTGCCCCCTGCAGTGGAAGCGGGGAGTCTTAACCACTGGACTGCCAGGGAGGTGCCTATAGGATTTTTTTGAAATTTATTTTTATTTATTATTTTTGGCTGTGTTGGGTCTTCGCTGCTGCACGTGGGCTTTCTCTAGTTGCGGTGAGGGGGGGCTACTCTTCATTGTGGTGTGCAGGCTTCTTATTGCCATGGCTTCTCTTGTTGCGGAGGACGGGCTCTAGAGCACGCGGGCTTCAGTACATGCAGCACGTGGGCTCAGTAGTTGTGGCTTGTGGGCCCCAGAGCACAGGCTCAGCAGCTGTGGCGCACGGGCTTAGTTGCTCCGTGACATGAGGGATCCTCCTGGACCAGGGCTCGAGCTCGTGTCCCCTGCATTGGCAGGTGGGCTCCCAACCACTGCGCCACCAGGGAAGCCCAATGCCTATAGGATTTTAATTTAACCTCATCAATCTTATATCTGCTTCTCCTTTTCACATAGTGAAATTTTCAGGGTCCAAAACACCAAGATAATTACTTATTTGCATCTTCCCACATGTGTAGAACATTTCAATAACACAGCATACAGTGTCTCCTTTTACCTGAAAGGTCAGAGTGAAAAGAACCATTGTTGACAAGGTGAGGATGCATATTCTGATTAGAGCAAACAGCATGTACAAGGATCCAGAGGCTTGAGAGCACATAGTTCATTTAGGGAGGACTGATCCTGTTCTATGTGAGGAGTGAGGGGTTCCAGAGAGGGGAAGGCATTGGAAGAAAATGGGCTTCATATTCAATGCTGTGGACATTAGAGCATCAACCAGATCTTGCGTTTGTTTTTAATAAAAAACATGAATTTTCTACTTTGTCTATAGAAGCAGAATGTAGGTGTGAGAAAAGGGTAGGGGTTACTTTAAGGATTACTGTCCTTAACTCTGTTCTACAGCAGTTCTGGGAAAACACCAGTGAAAGCATAGCTCACTTATTTTCTGACATTTGAAGATGCATTTGCATATTAATGACCCATCGTTGTGGCATTTTTCTCCCCACAGAGGACAAAGTATGGACCATAGTGTCTCACGACTTGCAGATGCAGATGACGTTGGTGGGCTACAACCCAGAAGAATACTCAGCTCATTTACAGTGCCTCCATGTGAACAATATGTCACCTATTTCTGCAAGATGTTGAGTCTGCTGAACACCCCAGGTAGGCTGTGAATGGAGTGCTACTTTTCATTACTATCTCAGCTGGTGGTTGATATGACTAAAACAATACAGTAAGTGTGGCTTATTATCTTAACAGTCCAGTCTAAAGTGCAGGCAGCTGTGAAAGTAAAATATAACCACTTGGGCTGTTTTCTGGGAAAGGAAGCTAAGAACGTACGAATTTTTTTTTTAATTCCATTGTTTTTATAGATTTTTTTCAATTTTCTATGCATATATATATATGTGTGTGTGAGTGTTTCTAGTGTTCAATTATCAGTCATTGCTTTGGGCAAAAGTTTATCAGAGCTCCTTGTGAGCTTTCAAGTAATTCCCTTTGAGTTCTTTGGTTGTCTTTAATGTAAAGATGAAAGAATTCCAAAGGCTGTCTGCAGGTAAATAGCATATAGAACAGACCTCTTTGTTGTCTGTAGTCATTTAATAGTATCTGGTGGTCTCAACAAGTCCTCCCTAAATTTTTTTTTCATGATGGTTTACCTTTAGCAGTGCTTCTGGATGTGTGTATGTGTGCGTTAGGGGTGGAGAAAATAGAGAGTTTACAAAGGCTACCCTGGAAATATCTTTACTGCAAGACCCATACACTCTGGGGTTCTTGGCAGTAAATTCAACATGTTGACAGAAAACGAAATCTCTGTCTCTAGTATAACATAGTGAAAATAATGCATATGCTTTGAGTTAGAGAAACATTGATTCATAATTTTCAGCCTTGCTGCTCCTCAGGTATGTGACTTTGGGGGAATTCCTTGAACTCCTCTGCCTCAGTTCCAGTGCCTTTTTCAGTCAAATAAAGATCATAATGCCTATATCAGGGTGATTGTGAGAATTTAATGAGGTAATGTACTAAGTGCTTATTATAGGACTTGATGCACTTAAAGATTTAATAAATAGCAAATACTATATAGATTATTTTTTCTATTAAGCAACTTTGGAAGTAGCATTATGTCAGAGATCAAGGGGCTGTTTGATACCCCAAATCAGTGTTGTATTGGAGCAAGTGTTGTAGGGAGTTGCTTACAGAGAAGAGTTATAAGCAAGACAGTATAAATATTTTGAAGATTTAAGTACTTTTTATATGGAAAGGCTTGTGCTAAAATTACAGACAAGTATAACCTATGAACTCTAAGAAAGTAAAATCTGTAAAAATATGAAAATGATTGGTTCAGACAATTAGTGCTTCTGCTGTCTGGAGAAAGAAGACATGACCTTGGCTGGGATGTTAAAGTGATGCTTCATTAAAGAGGTTGAAAGACAATGCAAAGTTGTGGAAGGACAGTAAACAAGAGTCTGAAAGAATAAGAATGATCCTTCAGGCCACGGTGAGAAGGAGTTTAGCAGAAGCAGAGGTCATGTCAAAGAGCAGTTAAGAAATTAGGTCGGAAAGTAAAAATGGGAAAAATTGTGGAGGAAAAGAAATGGGATGTTGGGAATTTTCCCTGCAGGCCTGTGCTTCTCGAGCTTTAGCGTGCATGTGAATAACCTGGAGAGATTAATAAGACACAAATTGCAGGGCTCCATTTCCTGAATTTCTGATTCAGTAGGTCTGAGGCAGGGCTCCAGAATTTTCATTTGTAACGAGTCCTATGGACTGAATTCTGTCCCCCAAAATTCATATGTTGACGTCCTCATGCCCAATGTGACAGTATTTGCGATAGGGCTTTTAGGAGATAATTAAGGTTAAATGAGGTTATAAATCTGGGTTCCTAATCTGATTGGATTGGTGGCTTATAAAAAGAGGAAGAGCGATCTCACCAGAAACCAAACTGGCCAGCACCTTGATCTTGGACTTCCAGCCTCCAGCATTGTAAGGAAACAAACGTCTGTTGTTTAATCCACCCAACTGGAGGTATTTTGTTATAGCAGCCCAAGCAGACTAGTACAATGAGTTCCCAAGTGATGAAGAAATTGCTGGTCTCAAGACAACTGTGAGAACCATGGCTGTGGGCAATGGAAATCCATTAAAGTCCCTATAACAGTTTTTCTGTCCACCTTCGCTTATCACAGCCATTTTTTTCTTTTTCTTTTTCTAAACTGGATCCTGTTTTCAGTTCCAGAAAAGTCAGTCAAGGATTATAGAAAATCCGGCACACTAATCACAATTAATGAATCCCATCAGCTTGTCTGCACTCAGTTTCATGAGTGAGTGCTCCTTGGCGAAGTTCATTCCAAAGGTTTCAGTCAGTCAGTCTCCAGTCCTGGCGGGGATGGGGGTGAGGGAAAATTGCTGACCAGAAAAATAACTTGGTACCATCAGCTTTCTTTTCTTTCTTTTCTTCCATTCTTCTATTAAACTCCAAAGTCAACTTTTACTGTTTGAATTTTGCTTTGGTAGTTAAAAAACACAATGCAACTTCCAAAGAAATTTAACTCACAGTTTGGGCACCAGGAGAATTAGATTGGAGGTAAGAGAAACAGTTTGCCTTTAGTGATTCTGGTCTTGTAGTTCATTTTTTCCCTTCCTTCCTTGGTACTCTCTGTCCCTTCCCCCAGCCACTGAGAAACCTCACACATTTATAACCCTCCTGTTGAAAACACAGGATGGCCAAAACCAGTTGTGGCAAGCAGGGGCTACTCTTTGTTGTGGTGTGCGGGCTTCTCATTGCAGTGGCATCTCTTGTTGCAGAGCATGGGCTCTAGGCGCAGGGGCTTCAGTAGTTGCGGCACGTGGGCTCAGTAGTTACGGCACACCGGCTTAGTTCCTCCGTGGCATGTGGGATCTTCCCGGACCAGGGCTCGAACCCGTGCTCCCTGCATTGGCAGGCGGATTCTTAACCACTGCACCACCAGGGAAATCCCCTTAAGGTAAGATTTATTGAGGATAGACCAGTGCAGCTGCTAGGCTGGGGAAAGGGAGGGAGGCAGGAGGAAGGGATGAGCGTTGGCGTCAAACCCGACAGCCGCCAGAGGGCAGCAGAGCACTGGCGGAGCCCACCTGCGGCTCCAGCCTCTGAGATGGGGTTGGCAGAACCCCAGGGTGAGCCCTGAGAGGAGCGGTTGGTTGTCCGGAGCCTCTGACTCTCTGACTCCAATTGCCTCCTCTCACAGAGCGAGTAGAGCTGAAGCTTGCGATGGGGGCACTTCCAGCCTGGTCGGGTGGCCCATTGGCTGGACAGCCTGACTGGCTATTTCTACAGAGGCAAAACTCTGGAGCCAGAAATACCTGGCTTGAATCTTGGGCTCCCAGTTTTCGAGGTAAAGGGCTGTGTGAGTGTTGGAATGTGGAAAACGGGGCTGGGGGTCCTAAATGGGGAGCTTGTAAAAGCACTGGTATTTTGGTGGGTGGGCTATGCTCATCCCTGTGTATTCTTTCTTTCTCTGGAGAGCTCTCTGAAAACTTCGTTCTTCCCTTTCCATCTGAGCTGCTTCCTCCTGTTGCCACACCGGTACCGGCCACACCAGACCTAAAGCATGGTCAGCTGCATTAAGGGGGAACTGGTTGGATTTAAAGCAGGAATCACGTCACGTGACTTCATGGGGCTGATTGATTGAAAATAGTGCGATGGGTTAGGGAGGGGTGAGTGCCCCGGGAGACTCTGAGAGAGAAAAAAATACCCCCCTCACAGGGCACTTCTTTGCATTTGGAGGCAGAGGAAGAAAGAAATCAAGCATACTGGTGCTCAAGGCCAGTGAAGCCTTCAGGGCTGGGGAGGGAGGCAGGGGGAAGGGCTGAGAGTTGTTGTTACAGTGGATGTCCGCCAGATGGCGCCAGAGCACTGGGGAACGCAGCTGCGACTTCTGGGGGGACCACATGGCAAGGTCGTGAGCTTGGAGGAACCCCAAGGGTGTGCCCAGAGAAGATGGGTTGGGTAGTGGGCACCTGTGAATCACCGGCCCAAATTGCCTCGCCTCAAAGAGGGGGCAGAGTTCTGCCTAAGCATGCGATCGGGGCCCTTCCAGCCTGGTTGGGTGTTCAGTGGCCAGACGCCCTGACAGGCTGTCTGAGGTCTGACTGCCATTGTTCTCCAGGCCAAGAAATACCCTACTTGACTCTTGGGCTTGCACTTTTGAAGCTGCAGGCCTGCATGGGTGTTGGCTTGTGGAAAACAGGGCTGGTCGTCCTGAATGTGGAGCGTGTAAAAGCACTGGTATTTTGGTGGGCGGGCTGTGCACATCCCTGTGTATTCTTTCTTTCTCTTGAGAGTTCTATTCAGACTTCTTTTTTCCTTTTCCATCTGAAGCGATTCCTCCTGCGCCCACACCCCTCCCGGCCGGACCCGATCTAAAGCCTGGTCACCTGAATTAAGGGGGAAATGGTTGGATTTAAAGCCGGGGTCAACACCACTCGACTTCAGGGGGCTGATTGAAAATAGAGCGATGGGGTAGGGAGGGGTGAGTGCCCCGGGAGGCTTTGAGAGAGAAAAATACCTCCCTCGCAGGGCATTTCTTTGTATTTCGAGGCAGAAAAGAAAAGAAATCAGGCATACTGGTGCTCAAGGTCAGTGGAGCCGCAGGGCTGGGGAGGGAGGCAGGCGGAAGGGCTGAGAGTTGTTGTTACAGTAGATGTCCGCCAGACGGCGCCAAAGCACTGGGGAACGCAGCTGCGACTCCTGGGCGGGACCTCGTGGCTAGGTGGTGAGCTTGGAGGAACCCCAAGGGTGTGCCCAGAGAAGACGGGTTGGGTAGTGGGCACCTGTGAATCACCGGCCCAAATTGCCTCGCCTCAAAGAGGGGGCAGAGTTCTGCCTAAGCGTGCGATCGGGGCCCTTCCAGCCTGGTTGGGTGTTCAGTGGCCAGACACCCTGACAGGCTCTCTGTGGTCTGACTGCACATTCATTGTTCACGAGACACAGAAATACCTTCCTTGACTCTTGGGCTTGCATTTTTGGAACTGCAGGCCTGCCTGGGTGTTGGCACGTAGGTAACGGTGTTTGGGGTAGGGAACTTTGAGCGTGTAAAAGCGCTGGTATTTTGTTGGGCAGGCTGTGCTCATCACTGTGTATGGTTTCTTTCTCTCGAGAGTTCTCCACAATCTAACATTTTTCCTTTTTACATGAGCCTCTTCTTTCTGTCCCCGCACCCCTGCCGGGTGGATCTTAGCAAATCTCAAGTATAATATCTCGTAAAATTAACTGTTTCAGCAGGCTGTACTTAGATCTCCAGAGTTCATACATTGTGCATAACCTACTTTTTGTATCATGGGACCAGCATCTGCCATCTCTGCAGGCAAGTTCCTGACAATCAAGATTCTGTTGTGTTTGTGCGTTGGACTTCAGTAGATTCCACACATAATTGAGGTAATACACTATTTTCCTTTCTGTGTTGGCTTTTTCCAGTTAGAATAATGTCTTTCTAGTTCATTGATGTTCTCCCAAAGGGAAAATGTCCTTTCTTTTTTTGAGGCTAAATAATATTCATTTTTGTGTATCATATTTTCTTTATTATTTATGCTAGACACCAGGGAAAGAATAATAGGAAAGCACCTCAAATTTCTAGATGCCAAATTAAATAAACAAAAGAAAAATTCATAACTTCAAATTTTATTGAGATTGTAGATGAATAAAAATTGTTGCAGCAAAAATAGAAATGAGACTTATCTGATAAACAAAATAAGCAACAATGAACAGGCTGGGGAAACAGCATCAACAGGTCTGAAAGAGTTAAGCAATCTTGGTTATTCTTTAGCTGTTACTACTAACAAATACTGTAGCTAGACTTGTCCTTCACAAAGCTAAACAGAGCTAATTACTCTCGTACCCTGCACCTGGCATTTACTCTCGCTGCATTCTCTTGTAGCACATCACCCCTTATAGCTGTTTACATTTCAGAAAGAAGGTCGCAGGCCAATAACCCAGAGATGAACGGATCCAATTACCAGGCTGCCTGATGCCAGCAGTGACTGTTTTAAAATATTGCAAACTTTGATCCTTGTCACTTACCCTGGACTGCGTGTTCCACCTATAAGACCCTCTGTAATTCCCCAGGACGGGGTGCGGGGGCACAGTTCTTGAGGTGCTAGCCTGATGGGTCTTCCCTTCTGCCTGGCAGAAAAATAAAGCCATCTCTCTCTTCCTCCAAAATCTCTGTCTCCATATTTCTGTTTGGCATCTGTGCACAGGGAAGCTGATATTTCGGCAACAAAATTACCCTGTATAGCTTATGGGAGTATAAAAAATACATCCAGTTAGGAAAACTAATTGGATTTTACTTATAAACTTCATACTATAATGACCCTTTTAGAAAACAGAGTAAAAGTAAACACTAAACAATGAAGACTCTCTGAACTCCTAAGATACCCTTCCTTTCCGTATTCTTCCAGCCATCTATAGGTAGTTTCTACTGTATGCAAACGTTTAAAAAATACCAATGATAGAGAAATAGAAGAAGAGACAGAAAGGTGAGTCCCAGTATCTACATCCTCATGGTTATTATGAGCCTCCTAGTGCCAAAATCCCAGGGTGTTATGAAGATTAACTCCAAGAATAGCTGTGAGGTTTCCAAAACAGTGCACCATAACCTACTTGTAAACACAGAGTAAGTGCTCAGTAGTCATTGCACTAATGCCTATATACATGTTGTTTCCCAAGTAGAGACTTACTCAGATGTTACAGCCTTCATTAGCCTTCTGTAAACCTTAAAGTACCAGCCAAACATGTGATCCTTCAAGACCGTGATGGTGGTCCTTAATGGAACCAAGAGTAGTTGTCTTGAGATAAGGCGTTTGGTGGAAGGGGCTGAGGTGTGGCGTGCCTGCTTTCTCTAGTGCTACTAAAAATGGGTCTGGGGAGCAGCATCGGCACACGGAAGAAGCTTGTTAAAGCTGCCAATTCACGGGCCCCACTCCGAACCTGCAGAATCACAATTTCTTCCATAGTCCTGCAATGCTTTGTATGCATATTAAAGTTTGAGAGGCAAGATTTACTATGTGTTTATCACTCTGGGCTTACAATAAAGATGACATGGCAAATTTTAATTACTAGTATCACCTGTGACCTCCTTCACAGATTCTATTGGTCTAGGTGAGAGTGCACTTTTTAAAAATCAAGTATAGTTGACATACAAATTTGTATTTTTTGGTGTATAACATAGCTTCAGTTGAACCACAAAATTTACATAGAATACAAATAAATTTGTTTTCACTACATTTACCAGGCAATTCCAGGGTTATGCAAGAGGGCTCTCAGATATTTTTGTGGTGTGAGACTTGAGTCCAGCCTTTGGTTTAAGGAAAGGTAGTAGAGTCTGGGTGGGTGGGTCAGGGCCGTGCACCCCACATACCCCATTGCTGTAGCAGCATTCCTGGCTGACTGTGAGACAGAAGGGCGTATGAAAACAGGGAAGGAGAATATCCTTGGTCTCCATGTAGGAGCGCATTTCTTCCTGAATCTGTCACGTGACAAAGGAGAGGGGAGCGTGGTCTTTCTGCATTTCAGGGGCCTCCTGCCTCTGAGAGTGGGGGTAGCAGGTGAAGGCGCTGTGCTGATGCCCTTAAAGAGGTACAGGTGCCATATATCTACATAATATTGCCTGAGAAAGGAAACTGGAAGTGGAGGAGGACGAGGAAGAAATGGCAGGTTCTCAGGTAAAATTTGTGACCCAGATCAGTGGCTGTGTCCCCTTTTCTTGCTGAAATCCCATGTATTTAGAACTTGCAAACATTTACTTCTCTACCTCTGGTGTTCCTGCCTAACAAATTTCTTCTTAATACTTTTCTTTTTTCTCTAATGATAGCCAAGGTTAGATCTTTAGGATATTCCTCACTTATATCCCATCGCCTTCTCTCCATTTTCTCCATCCAGGCTCCCCTTAGAGCATAAAGAATCCCTACCATAAATTACTGATGTGCAAATGTCGAGAAATATCCCTTTTTGTCATATCAACTTGAGGATGTGTTGATACACAAGATTCCCATTGAATATGAAGTTGGGTCCTGGGATATCAGTAAAGAAGGAGAATATGTAATATTTAGGTCCCGTGTGGACGCAGCATCAGTCTATTTAGTCAAGGATAATGAAAATGCACCAGTAAAGCTGATTGCTATATGGCCCAGAATAACCCAAAGTTCTGAAAAAGGAAGAAAGCTCTAAATTGCCTCAAGGAAAGGCTTCCTATTCGAAATACACAAGAGTACAGGACCTGGAAGCTCTATGTGGTTTTAAATGTGCTTAACCCTATTCTCATGATTAGATTAATGTTTTGGGGTTGCTTTTCAAAACTATCCCAGCAATGATGATGAGTCCTGTGTGCATTGATCAGCTGATAACAGTTTGTCCCAGTACAGCTGATGTTAATTTTGTTCACTTAATTCAGGGGCTGTCTGCCAGATTCCTCACTGAAAAGCTAATAATTTTCCAATTATCATTAATAGGGTCTTGGAGGGATTTACTGAGCGATGTGCATAAACTATCACATTTCATGTGACTACTCCCCCTGTCTACTTCATTTCCCTTTACTTGTAGATTGCTTTGGAAAATGAAGGCTCTCACCTTTGTTCAGGCTTTTGTTAGTAAATGTTCTGTAAATTTCCTTTTAATTCCATTGTCATTTCACAGTTATTCTCTTAGTTTCTTACTTTTTGTATCTCCAGGAAAAGAAAACAAGAGTCCCATAGTATATATTCAAGTATCTTAAAATGCTATAATATAATGAGCACAAATGAGAAATGAAATCATTTCAAAGAAATAGGGGTTTGTTGATGCAAAAAAATCTTCATGAGGTTTCATCTTGTCCTTCTCATTTCTTGAGTTGATCTGCATCTTTCACTGTAGATCAGTGATCATTCTAGGTATTTAAAATGAAATGAGATATTGTTGCCCACATCTTAAAATCGACTATCCATTCCTTATTTTTGATTGAGTACTACTTGGAAGTACAGTTAAGGATATGCAAATTAGAAATGCTTCCTAAGTGCTTTAAAGGGGCTGTCAGGAAATACTATTTGGTGAAGTAATTTTCTATAATTTATAGTGTTCTCTCTTCTCTACTGAACACAGTACTGGATTGGAAATTGTAGAATCTCCAGGATGAGTAATATGTTCCTTTGTTTCATAAATAGGTGTTGCTGTCTGTAAGCTGAACCTGGTCACCTTTTTTGAGCAAAGAGCCTTGGGATGTGAAGAAAAAGAGACAACAGTCATACACCCAGGTAGGTGGGAATGAATAAAGCAGATAACACAGGGGTGATGTCCAAAGGTGAAGGAGGAAGTGAGGCTTTAAAATGTTGTTTGGGAAGTTCTGCTTCAATGGAAATTATTTTGAGAAGCCCAGGTTTATGTCTCTTGCTGTCACAGAGGTACATCTGTTCTACTCGTATCCTGCTCCTAAATCCTCTAAGGTTTTTCCTTTTGCTCCAGTGATCTTCCATGGCAATCAGAGTGAGAGCCAAAGGCTTCCCCATGGCCTCTGAGGGTCTGCATGTTCTGACTGTTATTCCATTGCTTTTGGGGGCCTGGGAAAATCTGTGCACATACAACGTTCTTTTATGGAGTTTATGTGAGTTTCTCCTCCCTTGTCTTTGGAGGTACTTGTCTCCTAGAAACACGTATACATTCCACTACAGCCCTGGGAATGTGAGATAGACTGAGTGTCCCCCATTCAAGTCTATGTAGACCAGGCTTCCCTATGGACCAGACCCTGTACTAGGTCATCAGAAATGAACCTGGGAGCCTCACAGTGTTTACCCAGCCTCATGATAGAATAACCTGGGCCACTTCGTTAAGATATCATTGATGCTGGGCCCTGCCAAAGACTAATTGACAGAAGCTATGGGGGTGGGACACAGGGAATGGTAGTTCTAAAATATACATAAATGATTCCAATGGGGAGTCAATGCTGAAAATGACTTTGGGGAACATTGCTCACCAGAATTGCATGTCTATACAAATCACTTATGCATCCTGTTAAAAACAGATATTGGGGCCCCACACTCAGACGTTATGAGTCTCCAAGTTGGGATGAAGGTCATTAATTTGCACTTTGAGCAGCCACTGAAGTTGCTTACCCCAGACTTCATTTCCAGCAGCATTAATCTAGAGAAATCAAGAACAGTGCCTGAGTGCCTATCTGAACACAAATACTGCTTGTTCCCAGGGAAGACCACTAACAACTTCTGAAAAGATGACATTCTCTGCTCACCACTTTCAAATTCATCAGGGACTAGAGAAAGCAGTGGAGTCTGAGCAAGACTGTTATGGGGAAACATTTATTCATTCATGAAAGGAATGTTTCATGAGGACCTACTGTATGCTCACAGGTATGTGAGGATGCACTGTGTTCAAGACACTGTGCTAACATCCTCACATTATGAGAGTTGATTGTCATAATCTGCTGGGGAACTGGATATTCTATGTTCATCTTTCCCAGGAGGATTTAGTTGTCGGGCTTGCCTTCCTGGGAGTAGAGATTATCTTTGTCTCTTCTCTTTCATTATCACGGATGATAAACATAAAATCCACCCACCAAATTTCAAGTCCTTTGCTCTCCTTTATCTGAGTCTAAGCATCAAAAATTGTGAATGCCAGATCCATTCACAAAGGTGGCAGAGTTTTCAGGAACTCTGGTCTCTGAGCTGCTCAGAAAAGGATGACCAAGGAATGGGGGCAGAGCCATGGCAGGACTTTTTTGTTTGTTTGTTTAAGTGGTCCTTTTAAACAGAATCTGAATTGACCTTTCCTATTAGGCTCTGCAAGTCTGATTTTGGAAGAAGGACTATATTCTAGGTGGAAATTCTGGGGCAGCAGAGCTGTGCCTGCAATGTTAAGCCTCAAGTATGAAACAGGAATCTGTAGCATCCGATGGGCTGCTCTAGAGGTGGGACTGACTGGTGCCTTATGCATTTATATTACTCAGGGTGATTCTGGGTGGCCAGTCCCTGATTCCAGTCTGCTCTTGGGTCATATGCATTGTTAGAGGTACTAGATTCAAGTCCTTATGAGTTTCACCTGCATTCCCTGTCTGTGCCTGTGTGAAGGTTTGGGCTAAAGAAGAGGCCAAAAAAGGGAAGGTTGTCAAAACCCAAGGGGTAACAACACGGGTCAGAGGGAGAACTGGCCTGTGCTACAGATTGTGGTACCAGCTTGCCTGAACTGCGAACTCAGGTGCGTGGGCTCCATTAAAATGGAATTCAAGGCTGGCAATCTGGAGCCCCGGGCTGGTGAAGGGAGGAGGCCGTGACTGGAAGTTTTGGCCCTGGGAGGGGCTGGTGTGTGCCAGAAGTCCTCTGTGCCCTGCTCAGCACGTGGTGGGAGACTCTGCCGGCGCAGGCAGTGTGGTGTTACTATCAAGGGTGCAGTCTGGTCAAGTGAGGGCACGGCTCTGCTGGTGTGTTGTTGGCGTGAGTGAGTGGGGGCAGGGAGAAGCGGGGAGAGACTTCACCCTGAGTCCTCAGGCCACGCTGCACCTGAGCGAGGTGTTTAGGGACTAGACGAGGTGCTAGTGCTCAAAATGAAATGTGGCACCGTGTGTTAAAATGTTAATTTATGAGCATTCCAATTTTCAAGAGTTCATTTGAGCCGACCTGTATTCAGTTCCAGCAGCCTCAAATCAAAGGTGGTTAGGAGCACTTTATCTGCAGGAACTCGGAGAGAGATTTTTCTAAAGAAGACACCACATCAAAGCGAGGATAATATTTGACTGTATCTTAACCAGTCACCTTGGTTTGGGAAAGCCTTGCTGTCTGTGTGTGATTGGTTGTTCGTAATTTATTTTCGCAAAGTGCCTTGACTCTGGATTGTTTTGTTTGCTTAAACAGGAGAAAAAATTCGTGACCCTCCACCCGCTGCAACCAGCATCACCCACCTCCATCCCTCTACTCCACCGTCCTCTATTCCTCGTTGTGACCTCAGTCTCTCTGCCTCTGTGACCTTTAGATATCTCTAGAATGAATTCTTCCCCTTCTAGGCTTCTTTATTGCTCTCCCACGTCCATCCTGTGCATTTTAGACCTCCATCCGCATGAAACCTCTATCCTCCGGATTCCAGAGCGCTCAACCCAACCCTCCTCCCCTTCTACTACTCCCAAGCCTTTTATCCTTCTTATCTTCCTTCTCCCTTGCCCTTTATCCTCCTCTCCTTCTGGTGACCTCAGCCCATTTCTCGTGTCCTGTATGTCTAATGCCCCCAAATGTTCCAGTCGTCAGTTACCAAGTGTCCTTAGTTTCCTCATGACCCTGCACCCATTTCCCCCAACCCTATAATTCCTGACTCTGCAGTTTCCTCTGCCATTTTTTGGAATAGTTGGAGAAGAATAGGTGTTAACTCTTCTCTAAATGTTTGGTAGAATTCACTTGTGAAGCCATCTGCCTGGACTTTCGTTTGTTGGAAGGTTTTTTTGTTTTTTAATAACTGATTCAATTTCATTATTGGTAATTCGTCTGATTATAGTTTCTATTTCTTCCTCATTCAGTCTTGGGCGATTGTACATTTCTAGGAATTTGTCCATTTCTTCTAGGTTGTCCATTTTATTAGCATATAATCGCTCATGGTAGTCTCATGCTCGTTGGTGTTTCTGTGGTGTCAGTGGTACCTTACTCTTTTTCATATCTGATTTTACTGATTTGGGCCCTCTCTTTTCTTTTTTTTCTTGATGAGTCTGGCTAAATTTTGTTTAACTTTTCAAAGAACCAGCTCTTAGTTTCATTGATCTTTTCTATTGATTTTTCATCTCTATTTTATTTATTTTTCCTCTAATATTCATGATTTTTAAAAATTTTACTAACTTTGAGCTTTCTTCTTCTTTTTCTCACTCCTTTGGGTGTAAGGTTAGATTGTACATTTGAGATTTTTCTTGTTTCCTGTAAACAAGCTTGTATCACTGTAAACTTCCCTTTTAGAACTGCTTTTGCTGTGTTTCATAGATTTGGATTGTTGTGTTTTCATTTTCTTTTGTCTCTAAGTATTTTTTATTTCCTCTCTGATTTCTTCAGTGTTCCATTGGTTGTTTAGTAGCATATTGTTTAGCCTCCACGTGTTTGTGTTTTTTGCAGTTATTTTCTTAAAGTCGATTTGTAGTCTCATAGCATTGTGTTTGGAAAATATACTTGATGTGATTTCAATTTCCTTAAGTTTACTGAGGGTTGTTTTGAGGTGTAGCATGTGAGCTATCCTGGAGAAAGTTCCGTGTGCTCTTGAAAATGAAGTGTATTCTGATGCTTTTGGATGGAATGTTTTGTATATATACATCCATCCATCTGGTTTAATGTGTCCTTTAAGGCCAGGGTTTCCTTATTGATTTTCTGTCTGGATGACCTATCCATTGTTGTAAGTGGGATTTTAAAGTTCCCTACTTTTATTGTGTTACTATCAATTTCTCCCTTTATGTCAGTTAATATTTGCTTTATGTATGTAGGTGCTTCTATGTTGGGTGCATAAATACTTAAAATTGTTATATCTTCTTCTTGGATTGATCCTTGATCATTATGTAGTATCCTTCTTTGTCTCTTTTAACAGTCCTTATTTTAAAGTCTAATTTGTTTGGGAATTCCCTGGTGGTCCAATGGTTAGGACTTGGCACTTTCACTGCTGTGACCCAGGTTCAATCCCTGGTCCGGGATTCAATCCCTGGTTGGGGAACTAAGATCCTGCAACCAGTGTGGCCAAAAAAAAAAAAAAAGCTCTTTTAAAAATCACTTAAAATTTTAAATACACTGGTATGTGGATTATGAAACAATTATTGGGATACACTACAAGATTCAAAAAACTAAATATAGAACTACCATATGACCCAGCGATTCCACTCCTGGATGTATATTCAAGAAAAACCCAAAACACTATTTCAAAAATATACATGCACCCCAATAATCATAGCAGCACTATTTGCAATTGCCAAGATATAGCAGAAACTAAGTGCTCATCAGCAGATGAATGGATAAAGAAGATGTGGTGTATATGTACAACGCACTACTACTCAACCATGAAAAAATGAAATTTTGACATTCGCAGCAACGTGGATAGACTTGGAGGACATTATGCTAAGTGAAATAAGTCAGACAGAGAAAGGCAAGTACTGTATGATATCACTTATATGTGGAATCTAAAAAATACAACAAATGAATGAATATAACAAAAAAGAAGCAAACTTACAGATACAGAGAACAAACTAGTGGTGACCAGTGGGGAGGTGGGAGGGGCACTATAGGGGTGGGGGAGTGGGAGATACAAACTATTGGGTGTAAGATAGGCTCAGAGATGTATTGTACAACCCAGGGAAAATAGCCAATATTTTATAATAAATGTAAATGGAAAGTAACCTTTAAAAATTGTATAAAAATTTTTAAAAAATGTTAATAAAATGAAAATTTTAAAAGATTCAATATTCTCAAAGAATATTTGAAAAAATAGATATGCTTTTCTCTAATTTTTACCTTAATCAATGCACTTTAAAGATGTGAGAAAGTAAAAATAAATAAAGGGGGGTGGGGAGAACAAACTCTGGCACCACAATTTGTAACACACACACATAGACACACAACAAACCAAAAATTCTGATCTGTTGATTCAGTTATAATGTGCTTTATTAACATAGATCACAACTTCCTTTGTGAATCATCAAATATGCATTCATGGCATCATTTTCAAAGGCTTCTGTCCATTCCCAACACAAAATGTTAATCCACCCTCAGTGGCTGCCTTTGGTTTATTTTCAAACAAATCTGTGATGCAAACAACTTCATGCTCTGGATCTTTGGGGGTAGGGAGTCTCAGCTCACCTGAGGACAGGTGGTCATGCCCTGCTCTCAGGTAGTCCTGTGGGTCAGGTGGGCCCTGAGAGGAGAGAGGGCTAAAGGACCTGAGGACTAAGGGTACCTTTGGTTAGATTTCTACGGGCCACCCCTCACACAACCCTAAACCCACCATGTGATTTCTACCAACCTAGCAGCATCTCCCTTAGACAACAGCAAGGGCACACCTTTTCCAGGAGGGGCTCAGCCCCTAGGAATCAGGCCCAGGGAACCTGCACTTCTGGAAGTTCTTACCTGAAACCTTCACGCTACTCAGTGGTCTCAGGTGTGCTCTGCCTGATAGCTCTAGCTCAGTGCTACTGGATACGGGTCTGAGGAGTAACATCTGCACCAACAAAAAACTTGTTAAAGATGCCATTTTATGAGCCCCACAGGAGAATTATAACTTCAAGTGGGGCCCAGATTCCCCCCAAATTTCTATGCACTTTAAAGCTTTGGAAGAAATGTTTGCTACGTTGCTCCCATGCACTTTCCCATTAGCATTGCATGATGAGTATTTAGCAGTAACATCACCTGTGCCCTCCCCACAGAGTCTATTGATCTGCGTGGGAGCATCTGCATTGTTTTAACTCCAGGTGATTCTAAGGTTAGGCCCTGTTTAAGCACGAGGGCTGCTGGGTTCATTGGTGAGCGTTGCTTCCAGTCTTTGGTCTTTTTGCCGATGGAGAGGCGTCGGTGTCTGCTCTACATGGGATTGGAAGAGGTAGGGCCGTGTAGCCCACTTACTCTATGCTGTAGCAGTTTGGGGGCCTCTGTGTGAGGGGAGAGCACATGTAGACAGGAAAGAAAAACCTCACAGTTTGGTCTCCATGCAGGAGCTCATTGTTCCTGAATCTCTCTTTTTCAAAAGGTTGGCATTTCACGGTCCTTTTGCCTGTGGGTATGGTGGGAACAGGTGAAGGAGTTGTGCTGATGCCATTGAAGACATATTCTCAAGATACTGATGTGATTCCTCAACATAATAGCGATGAGAAAACAACCCAGAGCAGGAGGAAGAAAAGGAGAAAATGGCAGCTTCTCAGGTAAACGTCCTGTTCAGGGTCAGAGGCCGTGTCTGCTTTTTCTCCTGAAATGTCATGGATTGAGAACCTGCAAACCTTTCATTTTCTACTTCTGATGTTCCTGCCTAGCAAGGTTGTTTTCAGCTGCTTGTTTTTCTTCTTCTTATGATAGTCAGTCAGCTCTTTACAATACTTCTCCCCTGTGTTCCAGAGCCTTTTCCCCATTATCTGCATCCAGGCTCCCTACAGAGCTTGGAGAATTCTCACCATGAATTAATGACTTTCAACTATTGAAATTATTCCTTTTGTGAAAGATCAACATGGGAAGCCATTAATATCCAAAACTCCCTATGGGATAATTTCAGATGTTGAGCTATTAGTGAAGAAGGGGAAAATGGAAAGATTAATGTACATCTGAATGCAACATCAACTTAGCACAACAGGATGAATGCCCTTTTAAGTGGGATGGCGTTAGTGGTCCAGATAACTCGAAGTTCTGGGAAAAAAAAGTAATTAGGAGAGATTTGCTCTGTATATTGATAAGAAAGACTATTTAATACAGTATTAGAGTCAGAGAACATGGGAGGTATATGTGATCTGAAATTTGCATAAAACTGATATTTTTTCATGATAGTTTCAGATTATGATTTTCTTGTGTATTTCACCCACAATACCACAGTAGGGATAATGTGTCATGTGTGCTTCAGTGACCTGATAATTGTTTGTCCCATTACACCTGATGTTCCCTTGTTCAGGTGTTTTCTGCAAGACTCCTCCGCTATGAAGTTCATATATTTCTTTTATGTTTAGTAAGGGTTTGGTGTGATTCTCTGAGAAATGTGCATAAACTATCATGGTAAATCTGGAAACTTAGTTTTCGTCTAAGTTTTCCTTTGCTTGTAGTTTGCTTTGAAAAGTGAACATTGTCCCCTTCATTCATTGAAGATATTGGCTTGTCAAGTGGAGGTTGTAATCGGTCGAGGCTTGTTCTTCTATGTTTCCATTATACTCCCCACTCATGTAACAGACATACTCTTCTTTATCACTTCTTTGTATTTTCCAAAAAGTCTACAAGAATCATATTATTAATGTATGCTCAGTTGTGTTAAATTTCTGAAACATAGCTCAACTAAAATGATAAATATTTTCAGACATCAGAGATTCAGAACCAATAGTTCTAACTTATTTTATATCATTTGTGTGTCTCCCCTAGTGTATTTGTAAAATACAAAGTATCATCCACAAATAGATTTATAAGAGTTACCCAATTAAAAATAATTAGTATTAATACTTCTTTTAAAAGTTTGATAGAGGAAAAAAAGTTTGATAGAATTCACCAGTGAAGCCATCTAGTCCGGTATTTTTTTAAATAGAAAGAATATCACATATTTTATTTCATGGATTTATTAATGGAATTGATAATTATAGGAAATGTTTCTTTTTTGTTATTGGATTATAGGTGTTTACAATGTTGTGTTAGTTTCTACTGAACATAGCCTGGTATTTTTTTGGGGGGGAGGTTTTTGAGAACTGATTCAATCTCCTTAATAGTAATTTTGTCTGTTCAGATTGTTTTATTTCTTCATGATTCAGTCTTTTATTTTATTTTACTTTTTAAAATTAATTATTTATTTTTGGCTGCGTTGGGTCTTTGTTGCTGTGCGCGGGCTTTCTCTAGTTGTAATGAGCAGGGGCTACTCCATTGCAGCTCGCGGGCTTCTCATTGCGGTGGCTTCTCTTGTTGTGGAGCATGGGCTCTAGGCACGCAGGCTTCAGTAGTTGTGGCACGGGGCCTCAGTAGTTGTGGCATGTGGGCTTTACAGTGCAGGCTCACTAGCTGTGGTGTTTTTTTTTAATTAATTAATTTTTTATACAGCAGGTTCTTATTAGTCATCAATTTTATACACATCAGTGTATACATGTCAATCCCAATCGCCCAATTCAGCACACCCCCACCGCCACGCTCCCCCCCACCACTTTCCCCCCTTGGTGTCCATACGTTTGTTCTCTACATCTGTGTCTCAATTTCTGCCCTGCAAACTGGTTCATCTGTACCACTTTTCTAGGTTCCACGTATATACGTTTATACGATATTTGTTTTTCTCTTTCTGACTTACTTCACTCTGTATGACAGTCTCTAGATCCATCCATGTCTCAGCAAATGACCCAATTTCGTTCCTTTTTATGGCTGAGTAATATTCCATTGTATATATGTACCACATCTTCTTTATCCATTCGTCTGTCGATGGGCATTTAGGTTGCTTCCATGACCTGGCTATTGTAAATAGTGCTGCAATGAACATTGGGGTGCATGTGTCTTCTTGAATTATGGTTTTCTCTAGGTATATGCCCAGTAGTGGGATTGCTGGATCATATGGTAATTCTATTTTTAGTTTTTTAAGGAACCTCCATACTGTTCTCCATAGTGGCTGTATCAATTGACATTCCCACCAACAGTGCAAGAGGGTTCCCTTTTCTCCACACCTCTCCAGCATTTGTTGTTTGTAGATTTTCTGATCATGCCCATTCTAACTGGTGTGAAGTGATACCTCATTGTAGTTTTGATTTGCATTTCCCTAATAATTAGTGATGTTGAGCAGCTTTTCATGTGCTTCCTGGCCATCTGTATGTCTTCTTTGGAGAAATGTCTATTTAGGTCTTCTGCCCATTTTTTGATTGGGTTGTTTGTCTCTTTAAAATTGAGCTGCGTGAGCTGTTTATATATTTTTGAGGTCAATCCTTTGTCCGTTGATTCATCTGCAAATATTTTCTCCCATTCTGAGGGTTGTCTTTTCGTCTGTTTGTAGTTTCCTTTGCTGTGCAAAAACTTTTAAGTTTCAATAGGTCCCATTTGTTTATTTTTGTTTTTATTTCTATTACTCTAGGTGGTGGATCGAAAAAGATCTTGCTGTGATTTATGTCAAAGAGTGTTCTTCCTATGTTTTCCTCTAAGAGTTTTATAGTGTCCAGTCTTACATTTAGGTCTCTAATCCATTTTGAGTTTATTTTTGTGTATGGTGTTAGGGAGTGTTCTAATTTCATTCTTTTACATGTAGCTGTCCAGTTTTCCCAGCACCACTTATTGAAGAGACTGTCTTTTCTCCATTGTATATCCTTGCCTCCTTTGTCATAGATTAGTTGACCATGGGTGCGTGGGTATATCTCTGGGCTTTCTATCTTGTGCCATTGATGTATATTTCTGTTTTTGTGCCAGTACCATATTGTCTTGATTATTGTAGTTTTGTAGTATAGTCTGAAGTCTGGGAGCCTGATTCCTCCAGCTCCGTTTTTTTCCCTCAAGACCACTTTGGCTATTCGGGGTCTTTTGTGTCTCCATACAAATTTTAAGATTTTTTGTTTTAGTTCTGTAAAAAATGCCATTGGTAATTTGATAGGGATTGCATTGAATCTGTAGATTGCTTTGGGTGGTATAGTCATTTTCGCAATGTTGATTCTTCCAATCCAAGAACATGGTATATCTCTCCATCTGTTGGTATCATCTTTAATTTCTTTCATCAGTGTCTTATAGTTTTCTGCATACAGGTCTTTTGTCTCCCCAACTAGGTTTATTCCTAGGTATTTTATTCTTTTTGTTGCAGTGGTAAATGGGAGAGTTTCCTTAACTTCTCTTTCAGATATTTCATCATTAGTGTATAGGAATGCAAGAGATTTCTGTGCATTAATTTTGTATCCTGCAACTTTACCATATTCATTAATTAGCTCTAGTAGTTTACTGGTGGCATCTTTAGGATTCTCTATGTATAGTATCATGTCATCTGCAAACAGTGACAGTTTTACTTCTTCTTTCCCAATTTGTATTCCTTTTATTTCTTTTTCTTCTCTGATTGCCGTGGCTAGGACTTCCAAAACTCTGTTGAATAATAGTGGTGAGAGTGGACATCCTTGTCTTGTTCCTGATCTTAGAGGAAATGCTTTCAGTTTTTCACCATTGAGAATGATGCCTGTGGGTTTGTCATATATGGCCTTTATTATGTTGAGGTAGGTTCCCTCTATGCCCACTTTCTGGAGAGTTTTTACCATAAATGGGTGTTGAATTTTGTCAAAAGCTTTTTCTGCATCTATTGAGATGATCATATGGTTTTTATTCTTCAGTTTGTTAATATGGTGTATCACATTGATTGATTTGAGTACACTGAAGAATCCTTGAATCCCTGGGATAAATCCCACTTGATCGTGGTGTATGATCCTTTTAATGTGTTGTTGGATTCTGTTTGCTAGTAGTTTGTTGAGGATTTTTCATCTATATTCATCAGTGATACTGGTCTTTAATTTTCTTTTTTGTAGTATCTTTGTCTGGTTTTGGTATCAGGGTGATGGTGGCCTCATAGAATGAGTTTGGGAATGTTCCTTCCTCTGCAATTTTTTGGAAGAGTTTGAGAAGGATGGGTGTTAGCTCTTCTCTAAATGTTTGATAGAATTCACCTGTGAAGCCATCTGGTCCTGGACTTTTGTTTGTTGGAAGATTTTTAATCACAGTTTTCAATTTCATTACTGTGATTGGTCTGTTCATATTTTCTATTTCTTCCTGGTTCAGTCCTTTGGAAGTTTATACCTTTCTAAGAATTTGTCCATTTCTTCCAGGTTGTCCATTTTATTGGCATAGAGTTGCGTGTAGTAGTCTCTTAGGATGCTTTGTATTTATACGGTGTCTGTTGTAACTTCTCCTCTTTCATTTCTAATTTTATTGATTTGAGTCCTCTCCCTCTTTTTGTTGATGAGTCTGGCTAATGGTTTATCAATTTTGTTTATCTTCTCAAAGAACCAGCTTTTAGTTTTATTGATCCTTACTATTGTTTTCTTTGTTTCTATTTCATTTATTTCTGCTCTGATCTTTTATGATTTCTTCCTTCTGCTAACTTGGGTTTTGTTTGTTCTTCTTTCTCTAGTTCCTTTAGGTGTAAGGTTAGATTGTTTATTTGAGATTTTCTTGTTTCTTGAGGTAGGCTTGTATAGCTATAAACTTCCCTCTTAGAACTGCTTTTGCTGCATCCCATAGGTTTGGATCATCGTGTTTTCATTGTCATTTGTCTCTAGGTATTTTTTGATTTCCTCTTTGATTTCTTCAGTGATCTCTTGGTTATTTAGTAACGTATTGTTTAGCCTCCATGTGTTTGTGTTGTTTACGTTTTTTTCCCCTGTAATTCATTTCTAATCTCATAGCATTGTGGTCAGAAAAGATGCTTGAAATGATTTCAATTTTCTTAAACTTACTGAAGCTTGGTTTGTGACCCAAGATGTGATCTATCCTGGAGAATGTTCCATGTGCACTTGAGAAGAACGTGTAATCTGCTGTTTTTGGATGGAATGTCCTATAAATATCAATTAAATCTATCTGGTCTATTGTGTCATTTAAAGCTTCTGTTTCCTTATTTATTTTCATTTTGGATGATCTGTCCATTGGTGTAAGTGAGGTGTTAAAGTCCCCCACTATTGTTGTGTTACTGTCAATTTCCTCTTTTAGAACTGTTAGCAGTTGCCTTATGTATTGAGGTGCTCCTATATTGGGTGCATATATATTTATAATTGTTATACCTTCTTCTTTGATTGATCCCTTGATCATTATGTAGTGTCCTTCCTTGTCTCTTGTAACATTCTTTATTTTAAAGTCTATTTTATCTGATATGAGTATAGCTACTCCAGCTTTCTGTTGATTTCCACTTGCATGGAATATCTTTTTCCATCCCCTCACTTTCAGTCTGTATGTGTCCCCGGGTCTGAAGTGGGTCTCTTGTAGACAGCATATATATGGGTCTTGTTTTTGTATCCATTCAGCAAGTCTGTGTCTTTTGTTTGGAGCATTTAATCCATTCACGTTTAAGGTAATTATCGATATGTATGTTTCTATGACCATTTTCTTAATTGTTTTGGGTTTGTTTTTGTAGGTCCTTTTCTTCTCTTGTGTTTCCCACTTAGAGAAGTTCCTTTAGCATTTGTTGTAGAGCTGGTTAGGTGGAGCTGAATTCTCTTAGCTTTTACTTGTCTGTAAAGCTTTTGATTTCTCCATCGAATCTGAATGAGATCCTTGCTGGATAGAGTAATCTTGGTTGTAGTTTCTTCCCTTTCATCACTTTAAGTATATCATGCCACTCCCTTCTGGCTTGTAGAGTTTCTGCTGAGAAATCAGCTGTTAACCTTATGGGAGTTCCCTTGTATGTTATTTGTCATTTTTCCCTTGCTGCTTTCAATAATTTTTCTTTGTCTTTAATTTTTGCCAGTGTGATTACTATATGTCTCTGCATGTTACTCCTAGGGTTTATCCTGTATGGGACTCTGCGCTTCCTGGACTTGGGTGGCTATTTCCTTTCCCATGTTAGGGAAGTTTTCGACTATAATCTCTTCAAATAGTCTCTCTGGTCCTTTCTCTCTCTCTTCTCCTTCTGGGACCCCTATAATGCGAATGTTTTTGCATTTAATGTTGTCCCAGAGATCTCTTAGGCTGTCTTCATTACTTTTCATTCTTTTTTCTTTATTCTGTTCTGCAGCAGTGAATTCCACCATTCTGTCTTCCACGTCACTTATCCGTTCTCCTGCCTCAGTTATTCTGCTATTGATTCCTTCTAGTGTAGTTTTCATTTCAGTTATTGTATTGTTCATCTCTATTTGTTTGTTCTTTAATTCTTCTAGGTCTTTGTTAAACATTTCTTGCATCTTTTTGATCTTTTCCTCCATTCTTTTTCTGAGGTCCTGGATCATCTTCACTATCATTATTCTGAATTCTTTTTCTGGAAGGTTGCCTATCTCCACTTCATTTAGTTGTTTTTCTGGGGTTTTTTCTTGTTCCTTCGTCTGGTACATAGCCCTCTGCCTTTTCATCTTGTCTATCTTTCTGTGAATGTGGTTTTTGTTCCATAGGCTGCAGGATTGGAGTTCTTCTTGCTTCTGCTGTCTGCCCTCTGGTGGATGAGGCTATCTAAGAGGCTTGTGCAAGTTCCCTGATGGGAGGGACTGGTGGTTGGTAGAGCTGACTATTGCTCTGGTGAGCAGATCTCAGTAAAACTTTAATCTGCTTGACTGCTGATGGGTGGGGCTGGGTTCCCTCCCTGTTGGTTGTTTGGCCTGAGGCGACCCAACACTGGAGCCTACCTGGGGTCTTTGGTGGGGCTAATGGAGGACTCAGGAAGGGCTCACACCAAGGAGTACTTCCCAGAACTTCTGCTGCCAGTGTCCCTTGTCCCCACGGTGAGCCACAGCCACCACCCGCCTCTGCAGGAGACCCTCCAACACTAGCAGGTAGGTCTGGTTCAGTCTCCCCTGGGGTCACTGCTCCTTCCTCTGGGTCCCGATGCGCACACTACTTTGTGTGTGCCCTCCAAGAGTGGAGTCTCTGTTTCCCCCAGTCCTGTCGAAGTCCTGCAATCAAATCCCACTAGCCTTCAAACTCTGATTCTCTAGCAATTCCTCCTCCCATTGCCGGACCCCCAGGTTGGGAACCTGACGTGGGGCTCAGAACCTTCACTCCAGTGAGTGGACTTCTGTGGTATAAGTGTTCTCCAGTGTGTGAGTCATCCACCCGGCAGTTATGCGATTTGATTTTAATGTGATTGTGCCCCCCCCTACCGTCTCATTTTGGCTTCTCCTTTGTCTTTGGATGTGGGGTATGTTTTTTGGTGAGTTTCCAGTGTCTTCCTGTCGATGATATATCCAGCAGCTAGTTGTGATTCTGGTGTTCTCGCAAGAGGGAATGAGAGCACGTCCTTCTACTCCACTGTTTTGGTTCCTAATCTCTCAATTATACTTAATATTGAATTTCAGTTTTCATACCATTGTGGTTAGAAAAGATAGTCATATAATTTCAGTCTCTTGATTTTGAAGACTTGTTTTGTGGCTTAACATTTGATCTATCATGGGAATGTTCTACGTGTGCTTAGAAGAATGGAAATTTTTGCTACTTTTGCATGGAATGTACTACATGTGTCTGTTAGGTTCACTTGATATCAAGTGTGTGTTCAAGTTCAGTGTTTGCTGATGGATATTCTCTCTGATCTATACAGTGTTGAAACTGGGGTATTGATGTTTCTTACCATTATTTTATTTCTGCACATTTTCACCTTTGTATGTGTTAATATTTTCTTTATATGTTTAGAACCTCCAATGCTGGATACTTACATATTTATAATTGTCATAATTTCTTGATGAATTAATCCCTTTATCATTATATGATAACATTCGTTTCTTTGAGAAGTTTGACTTAAAGTCTTTTTTTCCTGATGATAGACTAGTAAGGCAAGTATCATTTGCATGGAATATCTTTTTTCCAGTCATTCAGTTTTATCCTATATATGGTCTTAAATTTAACATGAAGCTGTGGTTCACAGTATATAATTAATCTTTTTAATCCATTCAGCCACCCTATGGATTTTAAAAATTGAAGTATAGTTGATTTACAATATTCATTAGTCTCAGGGGGTATAACATAAGGATTTAATATATTTATGATTATGCTCCACTTAAAGTTATTACAAATAATGGCTATATTTCTCTGTGTTGTACAATAGATCCTTGTTTATTTTCTACATAGAGTTATTGGATTAACAAAAACAAACTACTATCTTTCCCACCTCCCTTCACTCTCCCCACTGGTAACCACTAATTTGTTCTTTGTGAGTCTATTGCTATTTGTTAGTATACACTTCTTTCTCGCATTTCTTAGATTCCACATATAAATGAGAACATAGTGTATTTGTCTTTCTCTAACTTATTTCACTAGGTATAATACATTCTAGGCCCATCCATGTTGTTGCAAGTGGCAGAATTTGATTCTTTTTAATAGCTGAGTAATAGTTTATTGTGTATACATACAACATCTTCTTTATCCATTTCTGTTGATGGACATTTAGTTTGCTTCCATATTTGGCAATTGTAAATAATGCTGCTGTGAACATTGGGGTGCATGTATCTTGTCAAATTGGTGTTTTCATTTCTTTCAACATATACCCAGCAGTGGAACTGTTCACTAATATGATAGTTCTACTTTTAGTTTTTTCAGGTCCTCCATATTGTTTTCATAGTGGATGTACCAATTTACAATCCTACTAACAGTGTACTCAGGATCCATTTTCTGCATATTCTCAGTAACATTTGTTATTTGTAGACTTGTGAATGATAGCCATTTTGACAAGTGTGATGTGATGTCTCATTATGGGTTTTTTTTTGTCATTCAATAAAATTTTATTTACAAAATGAGGTGGGAGGCTGGATGTGATATGCAGGTTTAGTTTGCTAATGCCTGGTATAGATTAATTTGAGGAAAATTGAACCCTTTACAATATAAATTATTGCATCATTTTTTCAGGTTGACATTTAATGATCTATACTAGATTTAAAAAATTTTCTTCCTGAATGGTATCTGAAGTCTCTGAGTCTGTTTCTGTTTTGTACATAAATACATTTGTAATATTTTTAAAAATATTTATTTATTTATTTTTGGTGGCATTGGGTCTTAGTTGTGGCACGCATGATCTTTCATTGTGGTGCGCACAGGGTTGGTAGTTGCGGTGAGTGGGCTTAGTTGCCTCGCGGCATGTGGATCTTAGTTCCCCAACCAGGGATTGAACCCATGTCCCCTGCATTGGAAGGTGGATTCTTAACCACTGGATCACCAGGGAAGTCCCTGTAACATTTTTATAGATTCCCAACATAAGTGATATCATATGATATTTGTGATTCTCTGTCTGACTTACTTTACTTAGTATGATCATCTCTAGGTCCATCCATGTTGCTGCAAATGGCATTATTTCATTCTTCTTTTATGGCTGAGTAATAGTCCATTGTATATATGAACCACTTCTTGTTTATCCATTCATCTGTCAGTGATCAGTTTGGTTGCTTCCATATCATGGGTAACGTAAATAGTGCTGCAGTGAACTTGGGCTGCATATGTCTTTTTGATTTATGGTTTTCTCTGGATATATACCCAGGAGTGGAATTGCTGGATCATATGGTAGCTCTATTTTTAGTTTTATAAGGAACCTCCATACTGTTCTCCATAGTGACTCTTAGCAGTTTACATTCCCACCAAGAGCAAGAGAGGGTTTTTTACTCTAAGCCCTATCCAGCATTTATTGTTCGTAGGTGTTTTGAGGATAACCATTCTGACTGGTGCAACTTGATACCTCGTTGTACTAATTATCTATACTAATTAGTGATAATTTCATGTGCTTTTTTTTTTAATTTCATGCAGGTGGGGTTTTTTTTTTATGGCTGTGTTGGGTCTTCGTTTCTGTGCGAGGGCTTTCTCTAGTTGTGGCAAGTGGGGGCCACTCTTCATCGCGGTGCGCGGGCCTCTTACCACCGCGGCCTCTCTTGCAGCGGAGCCCAGGCTCCAGACGCGCAGGCTCAGCAATTATGGCTCACAGGCCCAGCCGCTCCACGGCATGTGGGATCTTCCCAGACCAGGGCCCGAACCCGTGTCCCCTGCATCGGCAGGCGGACCCCCAACCACTGCGCCACCAGGGAAGCCCCCATGTGCTTTTTTTTAAGTGTGAGTAAAATTTACATCTTGAAATTGGCTTCTTAAAACTCTGCCCTGCTTTGAATAATTTTTCCATTAAGTAACAAACATTTCTTGAGGACAGGTACCATTTACAGCATGACAGGCCTTATGAATACTAAGTGCTCATAAGCAGCATTTTTTCTTTTTCTTTTTTTTTAAATTTATTTCGTTGTGATGGGACTTAGTTGCAGCAGACGGGCTCCTTAGTTGTGGCAGATGGACTCCTTAGTTGCGGATCCAGGGCTCCTTAGTTGCGGCTCATGGGCTCCTTAGTTGTGGCCCATGGGCTCCGAAGTTGTGGCAAGCAAACTCTTAGTTGAGGCATGCATGTGGGATCTAGTTACTTGACCAGGGATCGAACCTGGGCCCCCTGCATTGGGACCTCGGAGTCCTACCCACTGTGCCACCAGGGAAGTCCCATAAGCACCGGTTTTAATGTAATTATTAACAGCAATGGCCACAAGGGGACAGGACCTCTTTAAGACAAACTAGTTACCCAGGCAACCAGAGTGTTACAGTAAGTCCAATTCCCATGTTGGAAATTAGAATGGAAGTTGCCCGAATATACACCCAAGGGCTTGTGTCTCATTAACCCTTCCCCCTTAAACTACAAACCATAAAAAAATCCAAACCCATGCCAAACTGATATACTGAGAGGGCTGTGGTATGTAGGTGGGATGACTGTAAGGAAGGAGGCTGGAATGGGAACCCCACCACCAGGAGGTGTGGAGATGGGGTAACAATTCAAAATTCTTGCCTCCCAGAGGGTCCACCATCATTTGGGTGCAATAGGCTTAGCTTCCCTGTGAGAGGGTGAGCCTGCATACAGAAAATGTGATACCATCAGAGGGGACCAGGCACTACAGGCCAAAGGGTACCCATTTGATGGCCCCAGCACAGTCCAACCTTGAGACACAAGCCTGCACAGGATCCAGGGTTGTGACAACAGCTGAGGTCACGGAGGCCTGAGGGTAATAGAGTAGGCATTACTTGCCTTTTCCTTGTTTTACATTTAATCTTTATATTCTATTGCAGCACAGTTTATATACAATGTTGTGTTTGTTTGAGTTCTACAGCAACCTGATAGAGTGATAAATGTAGATGTACCTATAGTATTTCGGATCCTTTTCCCTGTTAGGTTAATGAAGAAGAATGCTGAGTAGAGTTCTCTGTGCTATCAGGAGGGTCGTCGTTGATTAGCACTTTCTGATATATTAGTGTTTTACTGTGAATCCCAACCTCCTACTTCATCTTTCCCCGATCCCCAGTTTCCCCCTCTGGGAACGCTACACTTCTTTTTCTCATTTGTGAATCAGTGTTTCCTTTGTATACTACTTCTTTGTATGCGTTTTCAGATTGCACGTATAAGTGATATGCTGGGATATGTGTCTTTCTGTCTCTAACTTACCAGAATTAGTGAGATCATCTACTGCTGCATCCATGTTGCTACAAATAGCATGAGTTCATTTTGTTGTCTGGATGAGTGACAGTCCAGGGAGTATAGGTCTCACAAGTTCTTTATCCGTTCGTCTCTCGCTGGACATTTTGGTTGTTTGCGTGTCTTGGCTATGGTAAAGAGTAGCACCACGACAGTTGGGGTGCAACTGTTTTATTCCAATGATGGTATACTCTGGTTATACGAACTGCAGTGGGGTTGCCGAATCTCGTGGTAGCTCCAGTTTATAGTTTACTAAGGAACTTGCCTACCTATCTCCATACTGGCTGTTAGCAATTTACATTTCCAGCAACAGCGTAGTAGGGTTCCCTGTTTTCCTGCCCTCTTGAGCACTTACTCTTTGTAGGCTTTTTGAGGACTGCAGCCAGGGAACACCTCGTCTATGTTTACTTTCATTCTTTAATCATGAGAGATCCTGAGCATCTTTTCATTTGATGTGCTGTTTTTCAAAAAGCTTGTGAGTACCACTGGGCTCTTGAAACATTTCTGCCTGATTGTGGGACCTGATTTGAATTTATTTCAGATTACCTAGCATAGGACATTTCTGGAGGGCAGGGTTCATTTGCAGCCCCGCAGGCCTTGTGAAGGTTAAGTGCCCTTGAGTACAGTGTTTCAAGTTGTTGTTACGGGAAAGCGCCACAAGGCGGCAGCACTTCTTCGTGTCCTCCCTGGTAACGTAGGCAAACAGAGCCTTAGAGGGAGTCCTGGTGTTGGGTTGGAAATTGGAGTCCAACGTGGCTGAACACACACCGCAGTGCTTGTGTATCTTTTCCTCTTCACCCTTACCCTGCACTGCCCGACCCCACGCAAATCCCAAGCAGTGCAAATGTGCTATGCTGAAGGTGCTGTGGTTCGTAGGTGGGGCGAGTCCAAGGAAGTAGGCTGGAGGTGGGAACCCCACTAGCAGGAGCTGTGGAGATCCGGTGTCTTTTCACAGCTCTTCCCTCCCAGCTGGTCGACGTTCATTTGGGTACACTAGGCTTGGCTTAGTTGTAAGAGGGCCGGCTTGGATCGGGAGACTGTGCTACCATGCAGAGGAGAATGGGCACTAGAGGTCTGAGGGGGTGCTGATCTGCTGGCACGTCCTCCTCCCTGGCTCCCTCAGCACCAGCATACTCCTGCATTGGGACCCAGGCCTGCTGAGGCAACAGAGATGTGACACCAGCCCACGTCACAGAGGCCTGAGGGTAATATAGTAGGCATTTCTTGCCTTTTTCTTGTTTTATAATCTAATACTTATTTTCTATTTCAGCATAGTTTATATACAATGTTGTGTTTGTTTGAGTTCGACAGCAACTTGATGCAGGTATATATGTAGCTGTACCTTTACAATTTTGGATTATTTTCCATGTTAGGTTATTGACGAGTGTTGATTAGAGATCCCTGTGCTATTAGTAGGGTCGCCGTTGTTGAAGTTTTTTTATATATTAGTGTGTTTCTGTTAATCCCAACCTCCTACTTCATCTTTTTCCGATCCCCAATTTCCCCCTATGGTAAATCTACGTTTCGTGTCTCAGTTTGTGAGTCTGTGTTTGCACTGTACATTACTTCCTTTGTATCCATTTTTCGACTGTACCTGAAAGTGATATGCTGGATATGTGTCTTTCTGTCCCTAATATACCAGAATTAGTGATATCATCTACTGCTCCATCCATGTTGCTACAAATAGCATGAGTTCATTTTGTTCCCTGGATGAGTGACAGTCGAGGGAGTATAGGTAGCACAACTTCTTTATCCATTCATTTCCCGCTGGACATGTCAGTCATCTGCGTGGCTTGGCTATGGTAAAGAGTACCACAACAACCGTTGGGGTGGAAGTGTTTTATTCCAATGACGGTATTCTCTGGTTATACAAACTGGAGTGGGGATGCCGAGTCTGATGGTAGCTCCAGTTTATAGTTTAGCAAGGAACTTGCCTACCGATCTCCATACTGGCTGTTAGCAATTTACATTTCCACCAACAGCATAGTAGGGTTCCCTCTTCTGCCTGCCCTGTTGAGCACTTACTCTTTATAGGCTTTTTGAGGACTGCAGCCAGGGAACACCTCGTCTACGTTTATGTGCATTCCCTGATCACGGCAGATCCTGAGCATCTTTTCATTTGATGTGCTCTTTTTTAAAAAGCGTGTGAGTACCACTGAGCTGTTGAAACATTTCTGCCTGAGAGTCGGGCCTGATTTGAATTCATGGCAGATTACCTAGCCCAGGACACTTCTCCTGGGCAGGGGTCATTTGCAGCCCCGCAGGGCAGAGGCCTTGTGAATGGTAAGTGCCCTTGAGCACAGTTTTTAAAGTTGTCGTTACAGGAAAGCGCCACAAGGCGGCAGCACTGCTTCGTGCCCTCTCTGGTCACTTGGGCAAACAGAGCCTTAGAACTAGTCTTGTTGTTGGGGTGGAAATTTGAATGGAACTGGCTGAACACACACCGTAGGGCTTGTGTATCTTTCCCTCTTCCCCCTAATGCTGCATCACCCTCGCCCACGCAAATCCCAAGCAGTGCAAATGTGCTATGCTGAAGGTGCTGTGGTTCGTAGGTGAGGCGAATCTAAGGAAGTAGTTTGGAGGTGGGAACCCCACCAGGAATAGTCGTGGAGATCCGGTGTCTTTTCACAGCTCTTCCCTCCCAGCGAGTCCACCATCCTTTGGGTACACTAGGCTTGGCTCAGCTGTAAGAGGGTCAGCTTGGATAGAGAGATTGTGGTCCCATGCAGAGGAGAATGGGCACTAGAGGTCTGAGGGGGTGCTGATCTGCTGGCACGTCCTCCCCCCTGTCTCCCTAATCAGCAGCATACTCTAGCCAGGGGCCCCAGGGCCTGCTCAGGCTCAAGGGATGTGACACCATCCCAGTTCACCGAGACCAGAGAGTAATAGAGTAGGCATTTCTTGCCTTTTCTTGGTTTATAAGTTAACATTTATTTTCTACTCCAGCATAGTTTATATACAGTGTTGTGTTTGTTTGAGTTCTACAGCAACTTGATGCAGTTATGTATGTAGCTGTACCCGTAGTATTTCGGATTCTTTTCCCTGTTAGGGTATTGAAGAATGTTGAGTAGAGTTCCCTGTGCTCTCAGGATGGTTGTTGTTGATGAAGTCTTTTTTATATATTAGTGTTTCTCTGTGAATCCCAACCTCCTACTTCATCCTTCCCCGATCCCCAATTTCCCCCTCTGGGAACTCGACACTTCTTTTTCCCTGTTTGTGAATCTGTGTTTCCCTTGTATACTACTTCTTTGTATGCGTTTTTAGATTGCACATATAAGTGATATGTTGGGATATGTGTCTTTCTGTCTCTAACTTACCAGAATTAGTGAGATCATCTACTGCTGCATCCATGTTGCTACCAATAGCATGAATTCATTTTGTTGTCTGGATGAGTGACAGTCCAGGGAGTATAGGTCTCACAAGTTCTTTATCCAATCATCTCCAGCTGGACATTTTGGTTGTTTGCGTGTCCTGGCTATGGTAAAGAGTAGCACCACGACCATTGGGTGCAACTGCTTTATTCCAATGATGGTATTCTCTGGTTATACGAACTGCAGTGGGGTTGCCAAATCTCGTGGTAGCTCCAGTTTATAGTTTACTAAGGAACTTGCCTACCTATCTCCATACTGGCTGTTAGCAATTTACATTTCCAGCAACAGCGTAGTAGGGTTCCCTGTTTTCCTGCCCTCTTGAGCACTTACTCTTTGTAGGCTTTTTGAGGACTGCAGCCAGGGAACACATCGTCTATGTTTACTTTCATTCTTTAATCATGAGAGATCCTGAGCATCTTTTCATTTGATATGCTGTTTTTCAAAAAGCTTGTGAGTACCACTGGGCTCTTGAAACATTTCTGCCTGATTGTGGGACCTGATTTGAATTTATTTCAGATTACCTAGCATAGGACATTTCTGGAGGGCAGGGTTCATTTGCAGCCCCGCAGGCCTTGTGAAGGTTAAGTGCCCTTGAGTACAGTGTTTCAAGTTGTTGTTACGGGAAAGCGCCACAAGGCGGCAGCACTTCTTCGTGTCCTCCCTGGTAACGTAGGCAAACAGAGCCTTAGAGGGAGTCCTGGTGTTGGGTTGGAAATTGGAGTCCAACGTGGCTGAACACACACCGCAGTGCTTGTGTATCTTTTCCTCTTCACCCTTACCCTGCACTGCCCGACCCCACGCAAATCCCAAGCAGTGCAAATGTGCTATGCTGAAGGTGCTGTGGTTCGTAGGTGGGGCGAGTCCAAGGAAGTAGGCTGGAGGTGGGAACCCCACTAGCAGGAGCTGTGGAGATCCGGTGTCTTTTCACAGCTCTTCCCTCCCAGCTGGTCGACGTTCATTTGGGTACACTAGGCTTGGCTTAGTTGTAAGAGGGCCGGCTTGGATCGGGAGACTGTGCTACCATGCAGAGGAGAATGGGCACTAGAGGTCTGAGGGGGTGCTGATCTGCTGGCACGTCCTCCTCCCTGGCTCCCTCAGCACCAGCATACTCCTGCATTGGGACCCAGGCCTGCTGAGGCAACAGAGATGTGACACCAGCCCACGTCACAGAGGCCTGAGGGTAATATAGTAGGCATTTCTTGCCTTTTTCTTGTTTTATAATCTAATACTTATTTTCTATTTCAGCATAGTTTATATACAATGTTGTGTTTGTTTGAGTTCGACAGCAACTTGATGCAGGTATATATGTAGCTGTACCTTTACAATTTTGGATTATTTTCCATGTTAGGTTATTGACGAGTGTTGATTAGAGATCCCTGTGCTATTAGTAGGGTCGCCGTTGTTGAAGTTTTTTTTATATTAGTGTGTTTCTGTTAATCCCAACCTCCTACTTCATCTTTTTCCGATCCCCAATTTCCCCCTATGGTAAATCTACGTTTCGTGTCTCAGTTTGTGAGTCTGTGTTTGCACTGTACATTACTTCCTTTGTATCCATTTTTCGACTGTACCTGAAAGTGATATGCTGGATATGTGTCTTTCTGTCCCTAATATACCAGAATTAGTGATATCATCTACTGCTCCATCCATGTTGCTACAAATAGCATGAGTTCATTTTGTTCCCTGGATGAGTGACAGTCGAGGGAGTATAGGTAGCACAACTTCTTTATCCATTCATTTCCCGCTGGACATGTCAGTCATCTGCGTGGCTTGGCTATGGTAAAGAGTACCACAACAACCGTTGGGGTGGAAGTGTTTTATTCCAATGACGGTATTCTCTGGTTATACAAACTGGAGTGGGGATGCCGAGTCTGATGGTAGCTCCAGTTTATAGTTTAGCAAGGAACTTGCCTACCGATCTCCATACTGGCTGTTAGCAATTTACATTTCCACCAACAGCATAGTAGGGTTCCCTCTTCTGCCTGCCCTCTTGAGCACTCACTATTTTTAGGCTTTTTGAGGACTGCAGCCAGGGAACACCTCGTCTACGTTTATGTGCATTCCCTAATCAAGACAGATCCTGAGCATCTTTTCATTTGATGTGCTGTTTTTTAAAAAGCGTTTGAGTACCACTGAGCTCTTGAAACATTTCTGCCTGGGACTCGCGCCTGATTTGAATTCATTTCACATTACCTAGCCCAGGACACTTCTTGAGGTCCGGGGTCATTTACATCCCCTCAGGTCAGAGACCTTGTGAATGTTAAGTGCCCTTGAGCACAGTTTTTAAAGTTGTTGTTTCAGGACAGCACCACAAGGCAGCAGCACTGCTTCGTGCCCTCTCTTGTAACTTGGGCAAACAGAGCCTTAGAACTAGTCTTGTTCTTAGGGTGGAAATTTGAATGAAACGTGTCTGAACACACACTGTAGGGCTTCTGTATCTTTACCTCTTCACTCTAACACTGCACCACCCTCGCCCACGCAAATCCCAGCAGTGCAAATGTGTTCTTATGAAGGTGCTATGGTTCGTAGGTTAGGCGAATCTAAGAAAGTAGCCTGGAGGTGGGAACCCCACCAGCAGTAGCCCTGCAGATCCGTTGTCTTTTCACAGCTCTTCCCTCCCAGAGGGGGCACCATCGTTTGGATACACTAGGCTTTGCTTAGCTGTAAGAGGGTCAGCTTGGATCGAGAGATTGTGGTCCCATGCAGAGGAGAATGGGCACTAGATGTCTGAGGGGGTGCTGATCTGCTGGCACGTCCTCCCCCCTGGCTCCCTCAGCACCAGCATACTCCAGCCAGTGGACCCAGGCCTGCTCAGGCTCAAGGGATGTGACACCATCCCAGTTCACCGAGACCAGAGAGTAATAGAGTAGGCATTTCTTGCCTTTTCTTGGTTTATAAGTTAACATTTATTTTCTACTCCAGCATAGTTTATATACAGTGTTGTGTTTGTTTGAGTTCTACAGCAACTTGATGCAGTTATGTATGTAGCTGTACCCGTAGTATTTCGGATTCTTTTCCCTGTTAGGGTATTGAAGAATGTTGAGTAGAGTTCCCTGTGCTCTCAGGATGGTTGTTGTTGATGAAGTCTTTTTATATATTAGTGTTCTCTGTGAATCCCAACCTCCTACTTCATCCTTCCCCGATCCCCAATTTCCCCCTCTGGGAACTCGACACTTCTTTTTTCCCGTTTGTGAATCTGTGTTTCCCTTGTATACTACTTCTTTGTACGCGTTTTTAGATTGCACATATAAGTGATATGTTGGGATATGTGTCTTTCTGTCTCTAACTTACCAGAATTAGTGAGATCATCTACTGCTGCATCCATGTTGCTACAAATAGCATGAGTTCATTTTGTTGTCTGGATGAGTGACAGTCCAGGGGGTATAGGTCTCACAAGTTCTTTATCCAATCGCCTCTCGCTGGACATTTTGGTTGTTTGCGTGTCTTGGCTATGATAAAGAGTAGCACCATGACCGTTGGGGTGCAACTGTTTTATTCCAATGATGGTATTCTCTGGTTATACGAACTGCAGTGGGGTTGCCGAATCTCGTGGTAGCTCCAGTTTATAGTTTACTAAGGAACTTGCCTACCTATCTCCATACTGGCTGTTAGCAATTTACATTTCCAGCAACAGCGTAGTAGGGTTCCCTGTTTTCCTGCCCTCTTGAGCACTTACTCTTTGTAGGCTTTTTGAGGACTGCAGCCAGGGAACACCTCGTCTATGTTTACTTTCATTCTTTAATCATGAGAGATCCTGAGCATCTTTTCATTTGATGTGCTGTTTTTCAAAAAGCTTGTGAGTACCACTGGGCTCTTGAAACATTTCTGCCTGATTGTGGGACCTGATTTGAATTATTTCAGATTACCCTAGCATAGGACATTTCTGGAGGGCAGGGTTCATTTGCAGCCCCGCAGGCCTTGTGAAGGTTAAGTGCCCTTGAGTACAGTGTTTCAAGTTGTTGTTACGGGAAAGCGCCACAAGGCGGCAGCACTTCTTCGTGTCCTCCCTGGTAACGTAGGCAAACAGAGCCTTAGAGGGAGTCCTGGTGTTGGGTTGGAAATTGGAGTCCAACGTGGCTGAACACACACCGCAGTGCTTGTGTATCTTTTCCTCTTCACCCTTACCCTGCACTGCCCGACCCCACGCAAATCCCAAGCAGTGCAAATGTGCTATGCTGAAGGTGCTGTGGTTCGTAGGTGGGGCGAGTCTAAGGAAGTAGGCTGGAGGTGGGAACCCCACTAGCAGGAGCTGTGGAGATCCGGTGTCTTTTCACAGCTCTTCCCTCCCAGCTGGTCGACGTTCATTTGGGTACACTAGGCTTGGCTTAGTTGTAAGAGGGCCGGCTTGGATCGGGAGACTGTGCTACCATGCAGAGGAGAATGGGCACTAGAGGTCTGAGGGGGTGCTGATCTGCTGGCACGTCCTCCTCCCTGGCTCCCTCAGCACCAGCATACTCCTGCATTGGGACCCAGGCCTGCTGAGGCAACAGAGATGTGACACCAGCCCACGTCACAGAGGCCTGAGGGTAATATAGTAGGCATTTCTTGCCTTTTTCTTGTTTTATAATCTAATACTTATTTTCTATTTCAGCATAGTTTATATACAATGTTGTGTTTGTTTGAGTTCGACAGCAACTTGATGCAGGTATATATGTAGCTGTACCTTTACAATTTGGATTATTTTCCATGTTAGGTTATTGACGAGTGTTGATTAGAGATCCCTGTGCTATTAGTAGGGTCGCCGTTGTTGAAGTTTTTTTATATATTAGTGTGTTTCTGTTAATCCCAACCTCCTACTTCATCTTTTTTCCGATCCCCAATTTCCCCCTATGGTAAATCTACGTTTCGTGTCTCAGTTTGTGAGTCTGTGTTTGCACTGTACATTACTTCCTTTGTATCCATTTTTCGACTGTACCTGAAAGTGATATGCTGGATATGTGTCTTTCTGTCCCTAATATACCAGAATTAGTGATATCATCTACTGCTCCATCCATGTTGCTACAAATAGCATGAGTTCATTTTTGTTCCCTGGATGAGTGACAGTCGAGGGAGTATAGGTAGCACAACTTCTTTATCCATTCATTTCCCGCTGGACATGTCAGTCATCTGCGTGGCTTGGCTATGGTAAAGAGTACCACAACAACCGTTGGGGTGGAAGTGTTTTATTCCAATGACGGTATTCTCTGGTTATACAAACTGGAGTGGGGATGCCGAGTCTGATGGTAGCTCCAGTTTATAGTTTAGCAAGGAACTTGCCTACCGATCTCCATACTGGCTGTTAGCAATTTACATTTCCACCAACAGCATAGTAGGGTTCCCTCTTCTGCCTGCCCTGTTGAGCACTTACTCTTTATAGGCTTTTTGAGGACTGCAGCCAGGGAACACCTCGTCTACGTTTATGTGCATTCCCTGATCACGGCAGATCCTGAGCATCTTTTCATTTGATGTGCTCTTTTTTAAAAAGCGTGTGAGTACCACTGAGCTGTTGAAACATTTCTGCCTGAGAGTCGGGCCTGATTTGAATTCATGGCAGATTACCTAGCCCAGGACACTTCTCCTGGGCAGGGGTCATTTGCAGCCCCGCAGGGCAGAGGCCTTGTGAATGGTAAGTGCCCTTGAGCACAGTTTTTAAAGTTGTCGTTACAGGAAAGCGCCACAAGGCGGCAGCACTGCTTCGTGCCCTCTCTGGTCACTTGGGCAAACAGAGCCTTAGAACTAGTCTTGTTGTTGGGGTGGAAATTTGAATGGAACTGGCTGAACACACACCGTAGGGCTTGTGTATCTTTCCCTCTTCCCCCTAATGCTGCATCACCCTCGCCCACGCAAATCCCAAGCAGTGCAAATGTGCTATGCTGAAGGTGCTGTGGTTCGTAGGTGAGGCGAATCTAAGGAAGTAGTTTGGAGGTGGGAACCCCACCAGGAATAGTCGTGGAGATCCGGTGTCTTTTCACAGCTCTTCCCTCCCAGCGAGTCCACCATCCTTTGGGTACACTAGGCTTGGCTCAGCTGTAAGAGGGTCAGCTTGGATAGAGAGATTGTGGTCCCATGCAGAGGAGAATGGGCACTAGAGGTCTGAGGGGGTGCTGATCTGCTGGCACGTCCTCCCCCCTGTCTCCCTAATCAGCAGCATACTCTAGCCAGGGGCCCCACGCCTGCTCAGGCTCAAGGGATGTGACACCATCCCAGTTCACCGAGACCAGAGAGTAATAGAGTAGGCATTTCTTGCCTTTTCTTGGTTTATAAGTTAACATTTATTTTCTACTCCAGCATAGTTTATATACAGTGTTGTGTTTGTTTGAGTTCTACAGCAACTTGATGCAGTTATGTATGTAGCTGTACCCGTAGTATTTCGGATTCTTTTCCCTGTTAGGGTATTGAAGAATGTTGAGTAGAGTTCCCTGTGCTCTCAGGATGGTTGTTGTTGATGAAGTCTTTTTTATATATTAGTGTTTCTCTGTGAATCCCAACCTCCTACTTCATCCTTCCCCGATCCCCAATTTCCCCCTCTGGGAACTCGACACTTCTTTTTCCCGTTTGTGAATCTGTGTTTCCCTTGTATACTACTTCTTTGTATGCGTTTTTAGATTGCACATATAAGTGATATGTTGGGATATGTGTCTTTCTGTCTCTAACTTACCAGAATTAGTGAGATCATCTACTGCTGCATCCATGTTGCTACCAATAGCATGAATTCATTTTGTTGTCTGGATGAGTGACAGTCCAGGGAGTATAGGTCTCACAAGTTCTTTATCCAATCATCTCCAGCTGGACATTTTGGTTGTTTGCGTGTCCTGGCTATGGTAAAGAGTAGCACCACGACCATTGGGTGCAACTGCTTTATTCCAATGATGGTATTCTCTGGTTATACGAACTGCAGTGGGGTTGCCAAATCTCGTGGTAGCTCCAGTTTATAGTTTACTAAGGAACTTGCCTACCTATCTCCATACTGGCTGTTAGCAATTTACATTTCCAGCAACAGCGTAGTAGGGTTCCCTGTTTTCCTGCCCTCTTGAGCACTTACTCTTTGTAGGCTTTTTGAGGACTGCAGCCAGGGAACACCTCGTCTATGTTTACTTTCATTCTTTAATCATGAGAGATCCTGAGCATCTTTTCATTTGATGTGCTGTTTTTCAAAAAGCTTGTGAGTACCACTGGGCTCTTGAAACATTTCTGCCTGATTGTGGGACCTGATTTGAATTTATTTCAGATTACCTAGCATAGGACATTTCTGGAGGGCAGGGTTCATTTGCAGCCCCGCAGGCCTTGTGAAGGTTAAGTGCCCTTGAGNNNT